>NC_092822.1:142155000-143525666 GCF_023375885.2 Dermacentor andersoni | reverse complement strand
AAGAGCAGTATCGGCATGCTTAGCACGTCGTTTGGTAGAAATCCACGTGCGCGTTCTGCCAAAAGCACCATCTGCATGCACATCTTGTGGTTTTGCAGAAAACTTCATCCGCGTCTACCAAAAGATGCATGTGCATGCTTAAAACGCGTTTTCGCACAAATCCGTGCGCGGGTGCTAAAAAGAGCAGCATCGGCATGCTTAGCACGTCGTTTGGTAGAAATCCACGTGCGCGTTCTGCCAAAAGCACCATTTGCACGCACATCTTGTGGTTTTGCAGAAAACTTCATCCGCGTCTACCAAAAGATGCATGTGCATGCTTCAAACGCGTTTTCGCACAAATGCGTGCGCGGGTGCTAAAAAGAGCAGCATCGGCATGCTTAGCACGTCGTTTGGTAGAAATCCACGTGCGCGTTCTGCCAAAAGCACCATTTGCATGCACATCTTGTGGTTTTGCAGAAAACTTCATCCGCGTCTACCAAAAGATGCATGTGCATGCTTAAAACGCGTTTTCGCACAAATCCGCGCGCGGGTGCTAAAAAGAGCAGCATCGGCATGCTTAGCACGTCGTTTGGTAGAAATCCACGTGCGCGTTCTGCCAAAAGCACCATTTGCATGCACATCTTGTGGTTTTGCAGAAAACTTCATCCGCGTCTACCAAAAGATGCATGTGTATGCTTAAAACGCGTTTTCGCACAAATCCGTGCGCGGGTGCTAAAAAGAGCAGCATCGGCATGCTTAGCACGTCGTTTGGTAGAAATCCACGTGCGCGTTCTGCCAAAAGCACCATTTGCATGCACATCTTGTGGTTTTGCAGAAAACTTCATCCGCGTCTACCAAAAGATGCATGTGCATGCTTAAAACGCGTTTTCGGACAAATCCGTGCGCGGGTGCTAAAAAGAGCAGCATCGGCATGCTTAGCACGTCGTTTGGTAGAAATCCACGTGCGCGTTCTGCCAAAAGCACCATTTGCATGCACATCTTGTGGTTTTACAGAAAACTTCATCCGCGTCTACCAAAAGATGCATGTGCATGCTTAAAACGCGTTTTCGCACAAATCCGCGCGCGGGTGCTAAAAAGAGCAGCATCGGCATGCTTAGCACGTCGTTTGGTAGAAATCCACGTGCGCGTTCTGCCAAAAGCACCATTTGCATGCACATCTTGTGGTTTTGCAGAAAACTTCATCCGCGTCTACCAAAAGATGCATGTGCATGCTTAAAACGCGTTTTCGCACAAATCCGTGCGCGGGTGCTAAAAAGAGCAGCATCGGCATGCTTAGCACGTCGTTTGGTAGAAATCCACGTGCGCGTTCTGCCAAAAGCACCATTTGCATGCACATCTTGTGGTTTTGCAGAAAACTTCATCCGCGTCTACCAAAAGATGCATGTGCATGCTTAAAACCCGTTTTCGCACAAATCCGCGCGCGGGTGCTAAAAAGAGCAGCATCGGTATGCTTAGCACGTCGTTTGGTAGAAATCCACGTGCGCGTTCTGCCAAAAGCACCATTTGCATGCACATCTTGTGGTTTTGCAGAAAACTTCATCCGCGTCTACCAAAAGATGCATGTGCATGCTTAAAACGCGTTTTCGCACAAATCCGTGCGCGGGTGCTAAAAAGAGCAGCATCGGCATGCTTAGCACGTCGTTTGGTAGAAATCCACGTGCGCGTTCTGCCAAAAGCACCATTTGCACGCACATCTTGTGGTTTTGCAGAAAACTTCATGCGCGTCTACCAAAAGATGCATGTGCATGCTTAAAACGCGTTTTCGCACAAATGCGTGCGCGGGTGCCAAAAAGAGCAGCATCGGCATGCTTAGCACGTCGTTTGGTAGAAATCCACGTGCGCGTTCTGCCAAAAGCACCATTTGCATGCACATCTTGTGGTTTTGCAGAAAACTTCATCCGCGTCTACCAAAAGATGCATGTGCATGCTTAAAACGCGTTTTCGCACAAATCCGCGCGCGGGTGCTAAAAAGAGGAGCATCGGCATGCTTAGCACGTCGTTTGGTAGAATTCCACGTGCGCGTTCTTCCAAAAGCACCATTTGCACGCACATCTTGTGGTTTTGCAGAAAACTTCATCCGCGTCTACCAAAAGATGCATGTGCATGCTTAAAACGCGTTTTGGCACAAATGCGTGCGCGGGTGCTAAAAAGAGCAGCATCGGCATGCTTAGCACGTCGTTTGGTAGAAATCCACGTGCGCGTTCTGCCAAAAGCACCATTTGCATGCACATATTGTGGTTTTGCAGAAAACTTCATCCGCGTCTACCAAAAGATGCATGTGCATGCTTAAAACGCGTTTTTGCACAAATCTGTGCGCGGGTGCTAAAGAGAGCAGCATCGGCATGCTTAGCACGTCGTTTGGTAGAAATTCACGTACGCGTTCTGCCAAAAGCACCA
This sequence comes from Dermacentor andersoni, assembly GCF_023375885.2. Taxonomy (NCBI): domain Eukaryota; kingdom Metazoa; phylum Arthropoda; class Arachnida; order Ixodida; family Ixodidae; genus Dermacentor; species Dermacentor andersoni. The sequence continues at coordinate 143,523,269 of NC_092822.1, read as the reverse complement.
TTTGCATGCACATCTTGTGGTTTTGCAGAAAACTTCATCCGCGTCTACCAAAAGATGCATGTGCATGCTTAAAACGCGTTTTCGCACAAATCCGTGCGCGGGTGCTAAAAAGAGCAGCATCGGCATGCTTACCACGTCGTTTGGTAGAAATCCACGTGCGCGTTCTGCCAAAAGCACCATTTGCATGCACATCTTGTGGTTTTGCAGAAAACTTCATCCGCGTCTACCAAAAGATGTATGTGCATGCTTAAAACGCGTTTTCGCACAAATCCGTGCGCGGGTGCTAAAAAGAGCAGCATCGGCATGCTTAGCACGTCGTTTGGTAGAAATCCACGTGCGCGTTCTGCCAAAAGCACCATTTGCATGCACATCTTGTGGTTTTGCAGAAAACTTCATCCGCGTCTACCAAAAGATGCACGTGCATGCTTAAAACGCGTTTTCGCACAAATCCGCGCGCGGGTGCTAAAAAGAGCAGCATCGGCATGCTTAGCACGTCGTTTGGTAGAAATCCACGTGCGCGTTCTGCCAAAAGCACCAATTGCATGCACATCTTGTGGTTTTGCAGAAAACTTCATCCGCGTCTACCAAAAGATGCATGTGCATGCTTAAAACGCGTTTTCGCACAAATCCGCGCGCGGGTGCTAAAAAGAGCAGCATCGGCATGCTTAGCACGTCGTTTGGTAGAAATCCACGTGCGCGTTCTGCCAAAAGCACCATTTGCATGCACATCTTGTGGTTTTGCAGAAAACTTCATCCGCGTCTACCAAAAGATGCATGTGCATGCTTAAAACGCGTTTTCGCACAAATCCGCGCGCGGGTGCTAAAAAGAGCAGCATCGGCATGCTTAGCACGTCGTTTGGTAGAAATCCACGTGCGCGTTCTGCCAAAAGCACCATTTGCATGCACATCTTGTGGTTTTGCAGAAAACTTCATCCGCGTCTACCAAAAGATGCATGTGCATGCTTAAAACGCGTTTTCGCACAAATCCGTGCGCGGGTGCTAAAAAGAGCAGCATCGGCATGCTTAGCACGTCGTTTGGTAGAAATCCACGTGCGCGTTCTGCCAAAAGCACCATTTGCATGCACATCTTGTGGTTTTGCAGAAAACTTCATCCGCGTCTACCAAAAGATGCATGTGCATGCTTAAAACGCGTTTTCGCACAAATCCGTGCGCGGGTGCTAAAAAGAGCAGCATCGGCATGCTTAGCACGTCGTTTGGTAGAAATCCACGTGCGCGTTCTGCCAAAAGCACCATTTGCATGCACATCTTGTGGTTTTGCAGAAAACTTCATCCGCGTCTACCAAAAGATGCATGTGCATGCTTAAAACGCGTTTTCGCACAAATCCGTGCGCGGGTGCTAAAAAGAGCAGCATCGGCATGCTTAGCACGTCGTTTGGTAGAAATCCACGTGCGCGTTCTGCCAAAAGCACCATTTGCATGCACATCTTGTGGTTTTGCAGAAAACTTCATCCGCGTCTACCAAAAGATGCATGTGCATGCTTAAAACGCGTTTTCGCACAAATCCGTGCGCGGGTGCTAAAAAGAGCAGCATCGGCATGCTTAGCACGTCGTTTGGTAGAAATCCACGTGCGCGTTCTGCAAAAAGCACCATTTGCATGCACATCTTGTGGTTTTGCAGAAAACTTCATCCGCGTCTACCAAAAGATGCATGTGCATGCTTAAAACGCGTTTTCGCACAAATGCGTGCGCGGGTGCTAAAAAGAGCAGCATCGGCATGCTTAGCACGTCGTTTGGTAGAAATCCACGTGCGCGTTCTGCCAAAAGCACCATTTGCATGCACATCTTGTGGTTTTGCAGAAAACTTCATCCGCGTCTACCAAAAGATGCATGTGCATGCTTAAAACGCGTTTTCGGACAAATCCGTGCGCGGGTGCTAAAAAGAGCAGCATCGGCATGCTTAGCACGTCGTTTGGTAGAAATCCACGTGCGCGTTCTGCCAAAAGCACCATTTGCATGCACATGTTGTGGTTTTGCAGAAAACTTCATCCGCGTCTACCAAAAGATGCATGTGCATGCTTAAAACGCGTTTTCGCACAAATCCGCGCGCGGGTGCTAAAAAGAGCAGCATCGGCATGCTTAGCACGTCGTTTGGTAGAAATCCACGTGCGCGTTCTGCCAAAAGCACCATTTGCATACACATCTTGTGGTTTTGCAGAAAACTTCATCCGCGTCTACCAAAAGATGCATGTGCATGCTTAAAACGCGTTTTCGCACAAATCCGTGCGCGGGTGCTGAAAAGAGCAGCATCGGCATGCTTAGCACGTCGTTTGGTAGAAATCCACGTGCGCGTTCTGCCAAAAGCACCATTTGCATGCACATCTTGTGGTTTTGCAGAAAACTTCAACCGCGTCTACCAAAAGATGCATGTGCATGCTTAAAACGCGTTTTCGCACAAATCCGTGCGCGGGTGCTAAAAAGAGCAGCATCGGCATGCTTAGCACGTAGTTTGGTAGAAATCCACGTGCGCGTTCTGCCAAAAGCACCATTTGCATGCACATCTTGTGGTTTTGCAGAAAACTTCATCCGCGTCTACCAAAAGATGCATGTGCATGCTTAAAACGCGTTTTCGCACAAATCCGTGCGCGGGTGCTAAAAAGAGCAGCATCGGCATGCTTAGCACTTCGTTTGGTAGAAATCCACGTGCGCGTTCTGCCAAAAGCACCATTTGCACGCACATCTTGTGGTTTTGCAGAAAACTTCATCCGCGTCTACCAAAAGATGCATGTGCATGCTTAAAACGCGTTTTCGCACAAATGCGTGCGCGGGTGCTAAAAAGAGCAGCATCGGCATGCTTAGCACGTCGTTTGGTAGAAATCCACGTGCGCGTTCAGCCAAAAGCACCATTTGCATGCACATCTTGTGGTTTTGCAGAAAACTTCATCCGCGTCTACCAAAAGATGCATGTGCATGCTTAAAACGCGTTCTCGCACAAATCCGCGCGCGGGTGCTAAAAAGAGCAGCATCGGCATGCTTAGCACGTCGTTTGGTAGAAATCCACGTGCGCGTTCTGCCAAAAGCACCATTTGCATGCACATCTTGTGGTTTTGCAGAAAACTTCATCCGCGTCTACCAAAAGATGCATGTGCATGCTTAAAACGCGTTTTCGCACAAATCCGTGCGCGGGTGCTAAAAAGAGCAGCATCGGCATGCTTAGCACGTCGTTTGGTAGAAATCCACGTGCGCGTTCTGCCAAAAGCACCATTTGCATGCACATCTTGTGGTTTTGCAGAAAACTTCATCCGCGTCTACCAAAAGATGCATGTGCATGCTTAAAACGCGTTTTCGCACAAATCCGTGCGCGGGTGCTAAAAAGAGCAGCATCGGCATGCTTAGCACGTCGTTTGGTAGAAATCCACGTGCGCGTTCTGCCAAAAGCACCATTTGCATGCACATCTTGTGGTTTTGCAGAAAACTTCATCCGCGTCTACCAAAAGATGCATGTGCATGCTTAAAACGCGTTTTCGCACAAATCCGTGCGCGGGTGCTAAAAAGAGCAGCATCGGCATGCTTAGCACGTCGTTTGGTAGAAATCCACGTGCGCGTTCTGCAAAAAGCACCATTTGCATGCACATCTTGTGGTTTTGCAGAAAACTTCATCCGCGTCTACCAAAAGATGCATGTGCATGCTTAAAACGCGTTTTCGCACAAATGCGTGCGCGGGTGCTAAAAAGAGCAGCATCGGCATGCTTAGCACGTCGTTTGGTAGAAATCCACGTGCGCGTTCTGCCAAAAGCACCATTTGCATGCACATCTTGTGGTTTTGCAGAAAACTTCATCCGCGTCTACCAAAAGATGCATGTGCATGCTTAAAACGCGTTTTCGGACAAATCCGTGCGCGGGTGCTAAAAAGAGCAGCATCGGCATGCTTAGCACGTCGTTTGGTAGAAATCCACGTGCGCGTTCTGCCAAAAGCACCATTTGCATGCACATGTTGTGGTTTTGCAGAAAACTTCATCCGCGTCTACCAAAAGATGCATGTGCATGCTTAAAACGCGTTTTCGCACAAATCCGCGCGCGGGTGCTAAAAAGAGCAGCATCGGCATGCTTAGCACGTCGTTTGGTAGAAATCCACGTGCGCGTTCTGCCAAAAGCACCATTTGCATACACATCTTGTGGTTTTGCAGAAAACTTCATCCGCGTCTACCAAAAGATGCATGTGCATGCTTAAAACGCGTTTTCGCACAAATCCGTGCGCGGGTGCTGAAAAGAGCAGCATCGGCATGCTTAGCGCGTCGTTTGGTAGAAATCCACGTGCGCGTTCTGCCAAAAGCACCATTTGCATGCACATCTTGTGGTTTTGCAGAAAACTTCAACCGCGTCTACCAAAAGATGCATGTGCATGCTTAAAACGCGTTTTCGCACAAATCCGTGCGCGGGTGCTAAAAAGAGCAGCATCGGCATGCTTAGCACGTAGTTTGGTAGAAATCCACGTGCGCGTTCTGCCAAAAGCACCATTTGCATGCACATCTTGTGGTTTTGCAGAAAACTTCATCCGCGTCTACCAAAAGATGCATGTGCATGCTTAAAACGCGTTTTCGCACAAATCCGTGCGCGGGTGCTAAAAAGAGCAGCATCGGCATGCTTAGCACTTCGTTTGGTAGAAATCCACGTGCGCGTTCTGCCAAAAGCACCATTTGCACGCACATCTTGTGGTTTTGCAGAAAACTTCATCCGCGTCTACCAAAAGATGCATGTGCATGCTTAAAACGCGTTTTCGCACAAATGCGTGCGCGGGTGCTAAAAAGAGCAGCATCGGCATGCTTAGCACGTCGTTTGGTAGAAATCCACGTGCGCGTTCAGCCAAAAGCACCATTTGCATGCACATCTTGTGGTTTTGCAGAAAACTTCATCCGCGTCTACCAAAAGATGCATGTGCATGCTTAAAACGCGTTCTCGCACAAATCCGCGCGCGGGTGCTAAAAAGAGCAGCATCGGCATGCTTAGCACGTCGTTTGGTAGAAATCCACGTGCGCGTTCTGCCAAAAGCACCATTTGCATGCACATCTTGTGGTTTTGCAGAAAACTTCATCCGCGTCTACCAAAAGATGCATGTGCATGCTTAAAACGCGTTTTCGCACAAATCCGTGCGCGGGTGCTAAAAAGAGCAGCATCGGCATGCTTAGCACGTCGTTTGGTAGAAATCCACGTGCGCGTTCTGCCAAAAGCACCATTTGCACGCACATCTTGTGGTTTTGCAGAAAACTTCATCCGCGTCTACCAAAAGATGCATGTGCATGCTTAAAACGCGTTTTCGCACAAATGCGTGCGCGGGTGCTAAAAAGAGCAGCATCGGCATGCTTAGCACGTCGTTTGGTAGAAATCCACGTGCGCGTTCTGCCAAAAGCACCATTTGCATGCACATCTTGTGGTTTTGCAGAAAACTTCATCCGCGTCTACCAAAAGATGCATGTGCATGCTTAAAACGCGTTTTCGCACAAATCCGCGCGCGGGTGCTAAAAAGAGCAGCATCGGCATGCTTAGCACGTCGTTTGGTAGAAATCCACGTGCGCGTTCTGCCAAAAGCACCATTTGCATGCACATCTTGTGGTTTTGCAGAAAACTTCATCCGCGTCTACCAAAAGATGCATGTGCATGCTTAAAACGCGTTTTCGCACAAATCCGTGCGCGGGTGCTAAAAAGAGCAGCATCGGCATGCTTAGCACGTCGTTTGGTAGAAATCCACGTGCGCATTCTGCCAAAAGCACCATTTGCATGCACATCTTGTGGTTTTGCAGAAAACTTCATCCGCGTCTACCAAAAGATGCATGTGCATGCTGAAAAGGCGTTTTCGCACAAATCCGTGCGCGGGTGCTAAAAAGAGCAGCATCGGCATTCTTAGCACGTCGTTTGGTAGAATTCCACGTGCGCGTTCTGCCAAAAGCACCATTTGCACGCACATCTTGTGGTTTTGCAGAAAACTTCATCCGCGTCTACCAAAAGATGCATGTGCATGCTTAAAACGCGTTTTCGCACAAATCCGTGCGCGGGTGCTAAAAAGAGCAGCATCGGCATGCTTAGCACTTCGTTTGGTAGAAATCCACGTGCGCGTTCTGCCAAAAGCACCATTTGCACGCACATCTTGTGGTTTTGCAGAAAACTTCATCCGCGTCTACCAAAAGATGCATGTGCATGCTTAAAACGCGTTTTCGCACAAATCCGCGCGCGGGTGCTAAAAAGAGCAGCATCGGCATGCTTAGCACGTCGTTTGGTAGAAATCCACGTGCGCGTTCTGCCAAAAGCACCATTTGCATGCACATCTTGTGGTTTTGCAGAAAACTTCATCCGCGTCTACCAAAAGATGCATGTGCATGCTTAAAACGCGTTTTCGCACAAATCCGTGCGCGGGTGCTAAAAAGAGCAGCATCGGCATGCTTAGCACGTCGTTTGGTAGAAATCCACGTGCGCGTTCTGCCAAAAGCACCATTTGCATGCACATCTTGTGGTTTTGCAGAAAACTTCAACCGCGTCTACCAAAAGATGCATGTGCATGCTTAAAACGCGTTTTCGCACAAATCCGTGCGCGGGTGCTAAAAAGAGCAGCATCGGCATGCTTAGCACGTCGTTTGGTAGAAATCCACGTGCGCGTTCTGCCAAAAGCACCATTTGCATGCACATCTTGTGGTTTTGCAGAAAACTTCATCCGCGTCTACCAAAAGATGCATGTGCATGCTTAAAACGCGTTTTCGCACAAATCCGTGCGCGGGTGCTAAAAAGAGCAGCATCGGCATGCTTAGCACTTCGTTTGGTAGAAATCCACGTGAGCGTTCTGCCAAAAGCACCATTTGCACGCACATCTTGTGGTTTTGCAGAAAACTTCATCCGCGTCTACCAAAAGATGCATGTGCATGCTTAAAACGCGTTTTCGCACAAATGCGTGCGCGGGTGCTAAAAAGAGCAGCATCGGCATGCTTAGCACGTCGTTTGGTAGAAATCCACGTGCGCGTTCAGCCAAAAGCACCATTTGCATGCACATCTTGTGGTTTTGCAGAAAACTTCATCCGCGTCTACCAAAAGATGCATGTGCATGCTTAAAACGCGTTTTCGCACAAATCCGCGCGCGGGTGCTAAAAAGAGCAGCATCGGCATGCTTAGCACGTCGTTTGGTAGAAATCCACGTGCGCGTTCTGCCAAAAGCACCATTTGCATGCACATCTTGTGGTTTTGCAGAAAACTTCATCCGCGTCTACCAAAAGATGCATGTGCATGCTTAAAACGCGTTTTCGCACAAATCCGTGCGCGGGTGCTAAAAAGAGCAGCATCGGCATGCTTAGCACGTCGTTTGGTAGAAATCCACGTGCGCGTTCTGCCAAAAGCACCATTTGCATGCACATCTTGTGGTTTTGCAGAAAACTTCAACCGCGTCTACCAAAAGATGCATGTGCATGCTTAAAACGCGTTTTCGCACAAATCCGTGCGCGGGTGCTAAAAAGAGCAGCATCGGCATGCTTAGCACGTCGTTTGGTAGAAATCCACGTGCGCGTTCTGCCAAAAGCACCATTTGCATGCACATCTTGTGGTTTTGCAGAAAACTTCATCCGCGTCTACCAAAAGATGCATGTGCATGCTTAAAACGCGTTTTCGCACAAATCCGTGCGCGGGTGCTAAAAAGGGCAGCATCGGCATGCTTAGCACTTCGTTTGGTAGAAATCCACGTGCGCGTTCTGCCAAAAGCACCATTTGCACGCACATCTTGTGGTTTTGCAGAAAACTTCATCCGCGTCTACCAAAAGATGCATGTGCATGCTTAAAACGCGTTTTCGCACAAATGCGTGCGCGGGTGCTAAAAAGAGCAGCATCGGCATGCTTAGCACGTCGTTTGGTAGAAATCCACGTGCGCGTTCAGCCAAAAGCACCATTTGCATGCACATCTTGTGGTTTTGCAGAAAACTTCATCCGCGTCTACCAAAAGATGCATGTGCATGCTTAAAACGCGTTTTCGCACAAATCCGCGCGCGGGTGCTAAAAAGAGCAGTATCGGCATGCTTAGCACGTCGTTTGGTAGAAATCCACGTGCGCGTTCTGCCAAAAGCACCATTTGCATGCACATCTTGTGGTTTTGCAGAAAACTTCATCCGCGTCTACCAAAAGATGCATGTGCATGCTTAAAACGCGTTTTCGCACAAATCCGTGCGCGGGTGCTAAAAAGAGCAGCATCGGCATGCTTAGCACGTCGTTTGGTAGAAATCCACGTGCGCGTTCTGCCAAAAGCACCATTTGCACGCACATCTTGTGGTTTTGCAGAAAACTTCATCCGCGTCTACCAAAAGATGCATGTGCATGCTTCAAACGCGTTTTCGCACAAATGCGTGCGCGGGTGCTAAAAAGAGCAGCATCGGCATGCTTAGCACGTCGTTTGGTAGAAATCCACGTGCGCGTTCTGCCAAAAGCACCATTTGCATGCACATCTTGTGGTTTTGCAGAAAACTTCATCCGCGTCTACCAAAAGATGCATGTGCATGCTTAAAACGCGTTTTCGCACAAATCCGCGCGCGGGTGCTAAAAAGAGCAGCATCGGCATGCTTAGCACGTCGTTTGGTAGAAATCCACGTGCGCGTTCTGCCAAAAGCACCATTTGCATGCACATCTTGTGGTTTTGCAGAAAACTTCATCCGCGTCTACCAAAAGATGCATGTGCATGCTTAAAACGCGTTTTCGCACAAATCCGTGCGCGGGTGCTAAAGAGAGCAGCATCGGCATGCTTAGCACGTCGTTTGGTAGAAATCCACGTGCGCGTTCTGCCAAAAGCACCATTTGCATGCACATCTTGTGGTTTTGCAGAAAACTTCATCCGCGTCTACCAAAAGATGCATGTGCATGCTTAAAACGCGTTTTCGGACAAATCCGTGCGCGGGTGCTAAAAAGAGCAGCATCGGCATGCTTAGCACGTCGTTTGGTAGAAATCCACGTGCGCGTTCTGCCAAAAGCACCATTTGCATGCACATCTTGTGGTTTTGCAGAAAACTTCATCCGCGTCTACCAAAAGATGCATGTGCATGCTTAAAACGCGTTTTCGCACAAATCCGCGCGCGGGTGCTAAAAAGAGCAGCATCGGCATGCTTAGCACGTCGTTTGGTAGAAATCCACGTGCGCGTTCTGCCAAAAGCACCATTTGCATGCACATCTTGTGGTTTTGCAGAAAACTTCATCCGCGTCTACCAAAAGATGCATGTGCATGCTTAAAACGCGTTTTCGCACAAATCCGTGCGCGGGTGCTAAAAAGAGCAGCATCGGCATGCTTAGCACGTCGTTTGGTAGAAATCCACGTGCGCGTTCTGCCAAAAGCACCATTTGCATGCACATCTTGTGGTTTTGCAGAAAACTTCATCCGCGTCTACCAAAAGATGCATGTGCATGCTTAAAACCCGTTTTCGCACAAATCCGCGCGCGGGTGCTAAAAAGAGCAGCATCGGTATGCTTAGCACGTCGTTTGGTAGAAATCCACGTGCGCGTTCTGCCAAAAGCACCATTTTCATGCACATCTTGTGGTTTTGCAGAAAACTTCATCCGCGTCTACCAAAAGATGCATGTGCATGCTTAAAACGCGTTTTCGCACAAATCCGTGCGCGGGTGCTAAAAAGAGCAGCATCGGCATGCTTAGCACGTCGTTTGGTAGAAATCCACGTGCGCGTTCTGCCAAAAGCACCATTTGCACGCACATCTTGTGGTTTTGCAGAAAACTTCATGCGCGTCTACCAAAAGATGCATGTGCATGCTTAAAACGCGTTTTCGCACAAATGCGTGCGCGGGTGCCAAAAAGAGCAGCATCGGCATGCTTAGCACGTCGTTTGGTAGAAATCCACGTGCGCGTTCTGCCAAAAGCACCATTTGCATGCACATCTTGTGGTTTTGCAGAAAACTTCATCCGCGTCTACCAAAAGATGCATGTGCATGCTTAAAACGCGTTTTCGCACAAATCCGTGCGCGGGTGCTAAAAAGAGCAGCATCGGCATGCTTAGCACGTCGTTTGGTAGAAATCCACGTGCGCGTTCTGCCAAAAGCACCATTTGCATGCACATCTTGTGGTTTTGCAGAAAACTTCATCCGCGTCTACCAAAAGATGCATGTGCATGCTTAAAACGCGTTTTCGGACAAATCCGTGCGCGGGTGCTAAAAAGAGCAGCATCGGCATGCTTAGCACGTCGTTTGGTAGAAATCCACGTGCGCGTTCTGCCAAAAGCACCATTTGCATGCACATCTTGTGGTTTTGCAGAAAACTTCATCCGCGTCTACCAAAAGATGCATGTGCATGCTTAAAACGCGTTTTCGCACAAATCCGCGCGCGGGTGCTAAAAAGAGCAGCATCGGCATGCTTAGCACGTCGTTTGGTAGAAATCCACGTGCGCGTTCTGCCAAAAGCACCATTTGCATGCACATCTTGTGGTTTTGCAGAAAACTTCATCCGCGTCTACCAAAAGATGCATGTGCATGCTTAAAACGCGTTTTCGCACAAATCCGTGCGCGGGTGCTAAAAAGAGCAGCATCGGCATGCTTAGCACGTCGTTTGGTAGAAATCCACGTGCGCGTTCTGCCAAAAGCACCATTTGCATGCACATCTTGTGGTTTTGCAGAAAACTTCATCCGCGTCTACCAAAAGATGCATGTGCATGCTTAAAACGTGTTTTCGCACAAATCCGTGCGCGGGTGCTAAAAAGAGCAGCATCGGCATGCTTAGCACGTCGTTTGGTAGAAATCCACGTGCGCGTTCTGCCAAAAGCACCATTTGCATGCACATCTTGTGGTTTTGCAGAAAACTTCATCCGCGTCTACCAAAAGATGCATGTGCATGCTTAAAACCCGTTTTCGCACAAATCCGCGCGCGGGTGCTAAAAAGAGCAGCATCGGTATGCTTAGCACGTCGTTTGGTAGAAATCCACGTGCGCGTTCTGCCAAAAGCACCATTTGCATGCACATCTTGTGGTTTTGCAGAAAACTTCATCCGCGTCTACCAAAAGATGCATGTGCATGCTTAAAACGCGTTTTCGCACAAATCCGTGCGCGGGTGCTAAAAAGAGCAGCATCGGCATGCTTAGCACGTCGTTTGGTAGAAATCCACGTGCGCGTTCTGCCAAAAGCACCATTTGCACGCACATCTTGTGGTTTTGCAGAAAACTTCATGCGCGTCTACCAAAAGATGCATGTGCATGCTTAAAACGCGTTTTCGCACAAATGCGTGCGCGGGTGCCAAAAAGAGCAGCATCGGCATGCTTAGCACGTCGTTTGGTAGAAATCCACGTGCGCGTTCTGCCAAAAGCACCATTTGCATGCACATCTTGTGGTTTTGCAGAAAACTTCATCCGCGTCTACCAAAAGATGCATGTGCATGCTTAAAACGCGTTTTCGCACAAATCCGCGCGCGGGTGCTAAAAAGAGGAGCATCGGCATGCTTAGCACGTCGTTTGGTGGAATTCCACGTGCGCGTTCTTCCAAAAGCACCATTTGCACGCACATCTTGTGGTTTTGCAGAAAACTTCATCCGCGTCTACCAAAAGATGCATGTGCATGCTTAAAACGCGTTTTCGCACAAATCCGCGCGCGGGTGCTAAAAAGAGGAGCATCGGCATGCTTAGCACGTCGTTTGGTAGAATTCCACGTACGCGTTCTGCCAAAAGCACCATTTGCATGCACATCTTGTGGTTTTGCAGAAAACTTCATCCGCGTCTACCAAAAGATGCATGTGCATGCTTAAAACGCGTTTTCGCACAAATCCGTGCGCGGGTGCTAAAAAGAGCAGCATCGGCATGCTTACCACGTCGTTTGGTAGAAATCCACGTGCGCGTTCTGCCAAAAGCACCATTTGCATGCACATCTTGTGGTTTTGCAGAAAACTTCATCCGCGTCTACCAAAAGATGTATGTGCATGCTTAAAACGCGTTTTCGCACAAATCCGTGCGCGGGTGCTAAAAAGAGCAGCATCGGCATGCTTAGCACGTCGTTTGGTAGAAATCCACGTGCGCGTTCTGCCAAAAGCACCATTTGCATGCACATCTTGTGGTTTTGCAGAAAACTTCATCCGCGTCTACCAAAAGATGCATGTGCATGCTTAAAACGCGTTTTCGCACAAATCCGCGCGCGGGTGCTAAAAAGAGCAGCATCGGCATGCTTAGCACGTCGTTTGGTAGAAATCCACGTGCGCGTTCTGCCAAAAGCACCAATTGCATGCACATCTTGTGGTTTTGCAGAAAACTTCATCCGCATCTACCAAAAGATGCATGTGCATGCTTAAAACGCGTTTTCGCACAAATCCGCGCGCGGGTGCTAAAAAGAGCAGCATCGGCATGCTTAGCACGTCGTTTGGTAGAAATCCACGTGCGCGTTCTGCCAAAAGCACCATTTGCATGCACATCTTGTGGTTTTGCAGAAAACTTCATCCGCGTCTACCAAAAGATACATGTGCATGCTTAAAACGCGTTTTCGCACAAATCCGCGCGCGGGTGCTAAAAAGAGCAGCATCGGCATGCTTAGCACGTCGTTTGGTAGAAATCCACGTGCGCGTTCTGCCAAAAGCACCATTTGCATGCACATCTTGTGGTTTTGCAGAAAACTTCATCCGCGTCTACCAAAAGATGCATGTGCATGCTTAAAACGCGTTTTCGCACAAATCCGTGCGCGGGTGCTAAAAAGGGCAGCATCGGCATGCTTAGCACGTCGTTTGGTAGAAATCCACGTGCGCGTTCTGCCAAAAGCACCATTTGCATGCACATCTTGTGGTTTTGCAGAAAACTTCATCCGCGTCTACCAAAAGATGCATGTGCATGCTTAAAACGCGTTTTCGCACAAATCCGTGCGCGGGTGCTAAAAAGAGCAGCATCGGCATGCTTAGCACGTCGTTTGGTAGAAATCCACGTGCGCGTTCTGCCAAAAGCACCATTTGCATGCACATCTTGTGGTTTTGCAGAAAACTTCATCCGCGTCTACCAAAAGATGCATGTGCATGCTTAAAACGCGTTTTCGCACAAATCCGTGCGCGGGTGCTAAAAAGAGCAGCATCGGCATGCTTAGCACGTCGTTTGGTAGAAATCCACATGCGCGTTCTGCAAAAAGCACCATTTGCATGCACATCTTGTGGTTTTGCAGAAAACTTCATCCGCGTCTACCAAAAGATGCATGTGCATGCTTAAAACGCGTTTTCGCACAAATGCGTGCGCGGGTGCTAAAAAGAGCAGCATCGGCATGCTTAGCACGTCGTTTGGTAGAAATCCACGTGCGCGTTCTGCCAAAAGCACCATTTGCATGCACATCTTGTGGTTTTGCAGAAAACTTCATCCGCGTCTACCAAAAGATGCATGTGCATGCTTAAAACGCGTTTTCGCACAAATCCGTGCGCGGGTGCTAAAAAGAGCAGCATCGGCATGCTTAGCACGTCGTTTGGTAGAAATCCACGTGCGCGTTCTGCCAAAAGCACCATTTGCATGCACATGTGGTTTTGCAGAAAACTTCATCCGCGTCTACCAAAAGATGCATGTGCATGCTTAAAACGCGTTTTCCCACAAATCCGTGCGCGGGTGCTAAAAAGAGCAGCATCGGCATGCTTAGCACTTCGTTTGGTAGAAATCCACGTGCGCGTTCTGCCAAAAGCACCATTTGCACGCACATATTGTGGTTTTGCAGAATACTTCATCCGCGTCTACCAAAAGATGCATGTGCATGCTTAAAACGCGTTTTGGCACAAATGCGTGCGCGGGTGCTAAAAAGAGCAGCATCGGCATGCTTAGCACGTCGTTTGGTAGGAATCCACGCGCGCGTTCTGCCAAAAGCACCATTTGCATGCACATCTTGTGGTTTTGCAGAAAACTTCATCCGCGTCTACCAAAAGATGCATGTGCATACTTAAAACGCGTTTTCGCACAAATGCGTGCGCGGGTGCTAAAAAGAGCAGCATCGGCATGCTTAGCACGTCGTTTGGTAGAAATCCACGTGCGCGTTCTGCCAAAAGCACCATTTGCATGCACATCTTGTGGTTTTGCAGAAAACTTCATCCGCGTCTACCAAAAGATGCATGTGCATGCTTAAAACGCGTTTTCGCACAAATCCGTGCGCGGGTGCTAAAAAGAGCAGCATCGGCATGCTTAGCACGTCGTTTGGTAGAAATCCACGTGCGCGTTCTGCCAAAAGCACCATTTGCATGCACATGTTGTGGTTTTGCAGAAAACTTCATCCGCGTCTACCAAAAGATGCATGTGCATGCTTAAAACGCGTTTTCGCACAAATCCGTGCGCGGGTGCTAAAAAGAGCAGCATCGGCATGCTTAGCACTTCGTTTGGTAGAAATCCACGTGCGCGTTCTGCCAAAAGCACCATTTGCATGCACATCTTGTGGTTTTGCAGAAAACTTCATCCGCGTCTACCAAAAGATGCATGTGCATGCTTAAAACGCGTTTTCGCACAAATCCGTGTGCGGGTGCTAAAAAGAGCAGCATCGGCATGCTTAGCACGTCGTTTGGTAGAAATCCACGTGCGCGTTCTGCCAAAAGCACCATTTGCATGCACATGTTGTGGTTTTGCAGAAAACTTCATCCGCGTCTACCAAAAGATGCATGTGCATGCTTAAAACGCGTTTTCGCACAAATCCGTGCGCGGGTGCTAAAAAGAGCAGCATCGGCATGCTTAGCACTTCGTTTGGTAGAAATCCACGTGCGCGTTCTGCCAAAAGCACCATTTGCACGCACATCTTGTGGTTTTGCAGAAAACTTCATCCGCGTCTACCAAAAGATGCATGTGCATGCTTAAAACGCGTTTTCGCACAAATGCGTGCGCGGGTGCTAAAAAGAGCAGCATCGGCATGCTTAGCACGTCGTTTGGTAGGAATCCACGCGCGCGTTCTGCCAAAAGCACCATTTGCATGCACATCTTGTGGTTTTGCAGAAAACTTCACCCGCGTCTACCAAAAGATGCATGTGCATGCTTAAAACGCGTTTTCGCACAAATCCGCGCGCGGGTGCTAAAAAGAGCAGCATCGGCATGCTTAGCACGTCGTTTGGTAGAAATCCACGTGCGCGTTCTGCCAAAAGCACCATTTGCATGCACATCTTGTGGTTTTGCAGAAAACTTCATCCGCGTCTACCAAAAGATGCATGTGCATGCTTAAAACGCGTTTTCGCACAAATCCGTGCGCGGGTGCTAAAAAGAGCAGCATCGGCATGCTTAGCACGTCGTTTGGTAGAAATCCACGTGCGCGTTCTGCCAAAAGCACCATTTGCACGCACATCTTGTGGTTTTGCAGAAAACTTCATCCGCGTCTCCCAAAAGATGCATGTGCATGCTTAAAACGCGTTTTCGCACAAATGCGTGCGCGGGTGCTAAAAAGAGCAGCATCGGCATGCTTAGCACGTCGTTTGGTAGAAATCCACGTGCGCGTTCTGCCAAAAGCACCATTTGCATGCACATCTTGTGGTTTTGCAGAAAACTTCATCCGCGTCTACCAAAAGATGCATGTGCATGCTTAAAACGCGTTTTCGCACAAATCCGTGCGCGGGTGCTAAAAAGAGCAGCATCGGCATGCTTAGCACGTCGTCTGGTAGAAATACACGTGCGCGTTCTGCAAAAAGCACCATTTGCATGCACATCTTGTGGTTTTGCAGAAAACTTCATCCGCGTCTACCAAAAGATGCATGTGCATGCTTAAAACGCGTTTTCACACAAATCCGCGCGCGGGTGCTAAAAAGAGCAGCATCGGCATGCTTAGCACGTCGTTTGGTAGAAATCCACGTGCGCGTTCTGCCAAAAGCACCATTTGCATGCACATCTTGTGGTTTTGCAGAAAACTTCATCCGCGTCTACGAAAAGATGCATGTGCATGCTTAAAACGCGTTTTCGCACAAATCCGTGCGCGGGTGCTAAAAAGAGCAGCATCGGCATGCTTAGCACGTCGTTTGGTAGAAATTCACGTGCGCGTTCTGCCAAAAGCACCATTTGCATGCACATCTTGTGGTTTTGCAGAAAGCTTCATCCGCGTCTACCAAAAGATGCATGTGCATGCTTAAAACGCGTTTTCGCACAAATCCGTGCGCGGGTGCTAAAAAGAGCAGCATCGGCATGCTTAGCACGTCGTCTGGTAGAAATCCACGTGCGCGTTCTGCAAAAAGCACCATTTGCATGCACATCTTGTGGTTTTGCAGAAAACTTCATCCGCGTCTACCAAAAGATGCATGTGCATGCTTAAAACGCGTTTTCACACAAATCCGCGCGCGGGTGCTAAAAAGAGCAGCATCGGCATGCTTAGCACGTCGTTTGGTAGAAATCCACGTGCGCGTTCTGCCAAAAGCACCATTTGCATGCACATCTTGTGGTTTTGCAGAAAACTTTATCCGCGACTACCAAAAGATGCATGTGCATGCTTAAAACGCGTTTTCGCACAAATCCGTGCGCGGGTGCTAAAAAGAGCAGCATCGGCATGCTTAGCACGTCGTTTGGTAGAAATCCACGTGCGCGTTCTGCCAAAAGCACCATTTGCATGCACATCTTGTGGTTTTGCAGAAAACTTCATCCGCGTCTACCAAAAGATGCATGTGCATGCTTAAAACGGGTTTTCGCACAAATCCGTGCGCGGGTGCTAAAAAGAGCAGCATCGGCATGCTTAGCACGTCGTTTGGTAGAAATCTACGTGCGCGTTCTGCCAAAAGCACCATTTGCATGCACATCTTGTGGTTTTGCAGAAAACTTCATCCGCGTCTACCAAAAGATGCATGTCCATGCTTAAAACGCGTTTTCGCACAAATCCGTGCGCGGGTGCTAAAAAGAGCAGCATCGGCATGCTTAGCACGTCGTTTGGTAGAAATCCACGTGCGCGTTCTGCAAAAAGCACCATTTGCATGCACATCTTGTGGTTTTGCAGAAAACTTCATCCGCGTCTACCAAAAGATGCATGTGCATGCTTAAAACGCGTTTTCGCACAAATCCGTGCGCGGGTGCTAAAAAGAGCAGCATCGGCATGCTTAGCACGTCGTTTGGTAGAAATCCACGTGCGCGTTCTGCCAAAAGCACCATTTGCATGTACATCTTGTGGTTTTGCAGAAAACTTCATCCGCGTCTACCAAAAGATGCATGTGCATGCTTAAAACGCGTTTTCGCACAAATCCGTGCGCGGGTGCTAAAAAGAGCAGCATCGGCATGCTTAGCACGTCGTTTGGTAGAAATCCACGTGCGCGTTCTGCCAAAAGCACCATTTGCATGGACATCTTGTGGTTTTGCAGAAAACTTCATCCGCGTCTACCAAAAGATGCATGTGCATGCTTAAAACGCGTTTTCGCACAAATCCGTGCGCGGGTGCTAAAAAGAGCAGCATCGGCATGCTTAGCACTTCGTTTGGTAGAAATCCACGTGCGCGTTCTGCCAAAAGCACCATTTGCATGCACATCTTGTGGTTTTGCAGAAAACTTCATCCGCGTCTACCAAAAGATGCATGTGCATGCTTAAAACGCGTTTTCGCACAAATCCGCGCGCGGGTGCTAAAAAGAGCAGCATCGGCATGCTTAGCACGTCGTTTGGTAGAAATCCACGTGCGCGTTCTGCCAAAAGCACCATTTGCATGCACATCTTGTGGTTTTGCAGAAAACTTCATCCGCGTCTACCAAAAGATGCATGTGCATGCTTAAAACGCGTTTTCGCACAAATCCGTGCGCGGGTGCTAAAAAGAGCACCATCGGCATGCTTAGCACGTCGTTTGGTAGAAATCCACGTGCGCGTTCTGCCAAAAGCACCATTTGCATGCACATCTTGTGGTTTTGCAGAAAACTTCATCCGCGTCTACCAAAAGATGCATGTGCATGCTTAAAACGCGTTTTCGCACAAATCCGCGCGCGGGTGCTAAAAAGAGCAGCATCGGCATGCTTAGCACGTCGTTTGGTAGAAATCCACGTGCGCGTTCTGCCAAAAGCACCATTTGCATGCACATCTTGTGGTTTTGCAGAAAACTTCATCCGCGTCTACCAAAAGATGCATGTGCATGCTTAAAACGCGTTTTCACACAAATCCGCGCGCGGGTGCTAAAAAGAGCAGCATCGGCATGCTTAGCACGTCGTTTGGTAGAAATCCACGTGCGCGTTCTGCCAAAAGCACCATTTGCATGCACATCTTGTGGTTTTGCAGAAAACTTTATCCGCGACTACCAAAAGATGCATGTGCATGCTTAAAACGCGTTTTCGCACAAATCCGTGCGCGGGTGCTAAAAAGAGCAGCATCGGCATGCTTAGCACGTCGTTTGGTAGAAATCCACGTGCGCGTTCTGCCAAAAGCACCATTTGCATGCACATCTTGTGGTTTTGCAGAAAACTTCATCCGCGTCTACCAAAAGATGCATGTGCATGCTTAAAACGGGTTTTCGCACAAATCCGTGCGCGGGTGCTAAAAAGAGCAGCATCGGCATGCTTAGCACGTCGTTTGGTAGAAATCTACGTGCGCGTTCTGGCAAAAGCACCATTTGCATGCACATCTTGTGGTTTTGCAGAAAACTTCATCCGCGTCTACCAAAAGATGCATGTCCATGCTTAAAACGCGTTTTCGCACAAATCCGTGCGCGGGTGCTAAAAAGAGCAGCATCGGCATGCTTAGCACGTCGTTTGGTAGAAATCCACGTGCGCGTTCTGCAAAAAGCACCATTTGCATGCACATCTTGTGGTTTTGCAGAAAACTTCATCCGCGTCTACCAAAAGATGCATGTGCATGCTTAAAACGCGTTTTCGCACAAATCCGTGCGCGGGTGCTAAAAAGAGCAGCATCGGCATGCTTAGCACGTCGTTTGGTAGAAATCCACGTGCGCGTTCTGCCAAAAGCACCATTTGCATGTACATCTTGTGGTTTTGCAGAAAACTTCATCCGCGTCTACCAAAAGATGCATGTGCATGCTTAAAACGCGTTTTCGCACAAATCCGTGCGCGGGTGCTAAAAAGAGCAGCATCGGCATGCTTAGCACGTCGTTTGGTAGAAATCCACGTGCGCGTTCTGCCAAAAGCACCATTTGCATGGACATCTTGTGGTTTTGCAGAAAACTTCATCCGCGTCTACCAAAAGATGCATGTGCATGCTTAAAACGCGTTTTCGCACAAATCCGTGCGCGGGTGCTAAAAAGAGCAGCATCGGCATGCTTAGCACTTCGTTTGGTAGAAATCCACGTGCGCGTTCTGCCAAAAGCACCATTTGCATGCACATCTTGTGGTTTTGCAGAAAACTTCATCCGCGTCTACCAAAAGATGCATGTGCATGCTTAAAACGCGTTTTCGCACAAATCCGCGCGCGGGTGCTAAAAAGAGCAGCATCGGCATGCTTAGCACGTCGTTTGGTAGAAATCCACGTGCGCGTTCTGCCAAAAGCACCATTTGCATGCACATCTTGTGGTTTTGCAGAAAACTTCATCCGCGTCTACCAAAAGATGCATGTGCATGCTTAAAACGCGTTTTCGCACAAATCCGTGCGCGGGTGCTAAAAAGAGCACCATCGGCATGCTTAGCACGTCGTTTGGTAGAAATCCACGTGCGCGTTCTGCCAAAAGCACCATTTGCATGCACATCTTGTGGTTTTGCAGAAAACTTCATCCGCGTCTACCAAAAGATGCATGTGCATGCTTAAAACGCGTTTTCGCACAAATCCGCGCGCGGGTGCTAAAAAGAGCAGCATCGGCATGCTTAGCACGTCGTTTGGTAGAAATCCACGTGCGCGTTCTGCCAAAAGCACCATTTGCATGCACATCTTGTGGTTTTGCAGAAAACTTCATCCGCGTCTACCAAAAGATGCATGTGCATGCTTAAAACGCGTTTTCGCACAAATCCGTGCGCGGGTGCTAAAAAGAGCAGCATCGGCATGCTTAGCACGTCGTTTGGTAGAAATCCACGTGCGCGTTCTGCCAAAAGCACCATTTGCATGCACATCTTGTGGTTTTGCAGAAAACTTCATCCGCGTCTACGAAAAGATGCATGTGCATGCTTAAAACGCGTTTTCGCACAAATCCGTGCGCGGGTGCTAA
Organism: Dermacentor andersoni; assembly: GCF_023375885.2. Lineage (NCBI taxonomy): Eukaryota > Metazoa > Arthropoda > Arachnida > Ixodida > Ixodidae > Dermacentor > Dermacentor andersoni. Next base: position 143,503,295 of record NC_092822.1, on the reverse strand, counting down.
AAAGAGCAGCATCGGCATGCTTAGCACGTCGTTTGGTAGAAATTCACGTGCGCGTTCTGCCAAAAGCACCATTTGCATGCACATCTTGTGGTTTTGCAGAAAGCTTCATCCGCGTCTACCAAAAGATGCATGTGCATGCTTAAAACGCGTTTTCGCACAAATCCGTGCGCGGGTGCTAAAAAGAGCAGCATCGGCATGCTTAGCACGTCGTCTGGTAGAAATCCACGTGCGCGTTCTGCAAAAAGCACCATTTGCATGCACATCTTGTGGTTTTGCAGAAAACTTCATCCGCGTCTACCAAAAGATGCATGTGCATGCTTAAAACGCGTTTTCACACAAATCCGCGCGCGGGTGCTAAAAAGAGCAGCATCGGCATGCTTAGCACGTCGTTTGGTAGAAATCCACGTGCGCGTTCTGCCAAAAGCACCATTTGCATGCACATCTTGTGGTTTTGCAGAAAACTTTATCCGCGACTACCAAAAGATGCATGTGCATGCTTAAAACGCGTTTTCGCACAAATCCGTGCGCGGGTGCTAAAAAGAGCAGCATCGGCATGCTTAGCACGTCGTTTGGTAGAAATCCACGTGCGCGTTCTGCCAAAAGCACCATTTGCATGCACATCTTGTGGTTTTGCAGAAAACTTCATCCGCGTCTACCAAAAGATGCATGTGCATGCTTAAAACGGGTTTTCGCACAAATCCGTGCGCGGGTGCTAAAAAGAGCAGCATCGGCATGCTTAGCACGTCGTTTGGTAGAAATCTACGTGCGCGTTCTGCCAAAAGCACCATTTGCATGCACATCTTGTGGTTTTGCAGAAAACTTCATCCGCGTCTACCAAAAGATGCATGTCCATGCTTAAAACGCGTTTTCGCACAAATCCGTGCGCGGGTGCTAAAAAGAGCAGCATCGGCATGCTTAGCACGTCGTTTGGTAGAAATCCACGTGCGCGTTCTGCCAAAAGCACCATTTGCATGTACATCTTGTGGTTTTGCAGAAAACTTCATCCGCGTCTACCAAAAGATGCATGTGCATGCTTAAAACGCGTTTTCGCACAAATCCGTGCGCGGGTGCTAAAAAGAGCAGCATCGGCATGCTTAGCACGTCGTTTGGTAGAAATCCACGTGCGCGTTCTGCCAAAAGCACCATTTGCATGGACATCTTGTGGTTTTGCAGAAAACTTCATCCGCGTCTACCAAAAGATGCATGTGCATGCTTAAAACGCGTTTTCGCACAAATCCGTGCGCGGGTGCTAAAAAGAGCAGCATCGGCATGCTTAGCACTTCGTTTGGTAGAAATCCACGTGCGCGTTCTGCCAAAAGCACCATTTGCATGCACATCTTGTGGTTTTGCAGAAAACTTCATCCGCGTCTACCAAAAGATGCATGTGCATGCTTAAAACGCGTTTTCGCACAAATCCGCGCGCGGGTGCTAAAAAGAGCAGCATCGGCATGCTTAGCACGTCGTTTGGTAGAAATCCACGTGCGCGTTCTGCCAAAAGCACCATTTGCATGCACATCTTGTGGTTTTGCAGAAAACTTCATCCGCGTCTACCAAAAGATGCATGTGCATGCTTAAAACGCGTTTTCGCACAAATCCGTGCGCGGGTGCTAAAAAGAGCACCATCGGCATGCTTAGCACGTCGTTTGGTAGAAATCCACGTGCGCGTTCTGCCAAAAGCACCATTTGCATGCACATCTTGTGGTTTTGCAGAAAACTTCATCCGCGTCTACCAAAAGATGCATGTGCATGCTTAAAACGCGTTTTCGCACAAATCCGCGCGCGGGTGCTAAAAAGAGCAGCATCGGCATGCTTAGCACGTCGTTTGGTAGAAATCCACGTGCGCGTTCTGCCAAAAGCACCATTTGCATGCACATCTTGTGGTTTTGCAGAAAACTTCATCCGCGTCTACCAAAAGATGCATGTGCATGCTTAAAACGCGTTTTCGCACAAATCCGTGCGCGGGTGCTAAAAAGAGCAGCATCGGCATGCTTAGCACGTCGTTTGGTAGAAATCCACGTGCGCGTTCTGCCAAAAGCACCATTTGCATGCACATCTTGTCGTTTTGCAGAAAACTTCATCCGCGTCTACCAAAAGATGCATGTGCATGCTTAAAACGCGTTTTCGCACAAATCCGTGCGCGGGTGCTAAAAAGAGCAGCATCGGCATGCTTAGCACGTCGTTTGGTAGAAATCCACGTGCGCGTTCTGCCAAAAGCACCATTTGCGTGCACATCTTGTGGTTTTGCAGAAAACTTCATCCGCGTCTACCAAAAGATGCATGTGCATGCTTAAAACGCGTTTTCGCACAAATCCGCGCGCGGGTGCTAAAAAGAGCAGCATCGGCATGCTTAGCACGTCGTTTGGTAGAAATCCACGTGCGCGTTCTGCCAAAAGCACCATTTGCATGCACATCCTGTGGTTTTGCAGAAAACTTCATCCGCGTCTACCAAAAGATGCATGTGCATGCTTAAAACGCGTTTTCGCACAAATCCGCGCGCGTGTGCAAAAGAGCAGCATCGGTATGCTTAGCACGTCGTTTGGTAGAAATCCACGCGCGCGTTCTGCCAAAAGCACCATTTGCATGCACCTCTTGTGGTTTTGCAGAAAACTTCATCCGCGTCTACCAAAAGATGCATGTGCATGCTTAAAACGCGTTTTCGCACAAATCCGTGCGCGGGTGCTAAAAAGAGCAGCATCGGCATGCTTAGCACGTCGTTTGGCAGAATTCCACGTGCGCGTTCTGCCAAAAGCACCATTTGCACGCACATCTTGTGGTTTTGCAGAAAACTTCATCCGCGTCTACCAAAAGATGCATGTGCATGCTTAAAACGCGTTTTCGCACAAATGCGTGCGCGGGTGCTAAAAAGAGCAGCATCGGCATGCTTAGCACGTCGTTTGGTAGAAATCCACGTGCGCGTTCTGCCAAAAGCACCATTTGCATGCACATATTGTGGTTTTGCAGAAAACTTCATCCGCGTCTACCAAAAGATGCATGTGCATGCTTAAAACGCGTTTTTGCACAAATCTGTGCGCGGGTGCTAAAGAGAGCAGCATCGGCGTGCTTAGCACGTCGTTTGGTAGAAATTCACGTACGCGTTCTGCCAAAAGCACCATTTGCATGCACATCTTGTGGTTTTGCAGAAAACTTCATCCGCGTCTACCAAAAGATGCATGTGCATGCTTAAAACGCGTTTTCGCAGAAATCCGTGCGCGGGTGCTAAAAAGAGCAGCATCGGCATGCTTAGCACGTCGTTTGGTAGAAATCCACGTGCGCGTTCTGTCAAAAGCACCATTTGCATGCACATCTTGTGGTTTTGCAGAAAACTTCATCCGCGTCTACCAAAAGATGCATGTGCATGCTTAAAACGCGTTTTCGCACAAATCCGTGCGCGGGTGCTAAAAAGAGCAGCATCGGCATGCTTAGCACGTCGTTTGGTAGAAATCCACGTGCGCGTTCTGCCAAAAGCACCATTTGCATGCACATCTTGTGGTTTTGCAGAAAACTTCATCCGCGTCTACCAAAAGATGCATGTGCATGCTTAAAACGCGTTTTCGAACAAATCCGCGCGCGGGTGCTAAAAAGAGCAGCATCGGCATGCTTAGCACGTCGTTTGGTAGAAATCCACGTGCGCGTTCTGCCAAAAGCACCATTTGCATGCACATCTTGTGGTTTTGCAGAAAACTTCATCCGCGTCTACCAAAAGATGCATGTGCATGCTTAAAACGCGTTTTCGCACAAATCTGCGCGCGGCTGCTAAAAAGAGCAGCATCGGCATGCTTAGAACGTCGTTCGGTAGAAATCCACGTGCGCGTTCTGCCAAAAGCACCATTTGCATACACATCTTGTGGTTTTGCAGAAAACTTCATCCGCGTCTACCAAAAGATGCATGTGCATGCTTAAAACGCCTTTTCGCACAAATCCGTGCGCGGGTGCTAAAAAGAGCAGCATCGGCATGCTTAGCACGTCGTTTGGTAGAAATCCACGTGCGCGTTCTGCCAAAAGCACCATTTGCATGGACATCTTGTGGTTTTGCAGAAAACTTCATCCGCGTCTACCAAAAGATGCATGTGCATGCTTAAAACGCGTTTTCGCACAAATCCGTGCGCGGGTGCTAAAAAGAGCAGCATCGGCATGCTTAGCACGTCGTTTGGTAGAAATCCACGCGCGCGTTCTGCCAAAAGCACCATTTGCATGCACCTCTTGTGGTTTTGCAGAAAACTTCATCCGCGTCTACCAAAAGATGCATGTGCATGCTTAAAACGCGTTTTCGCACAAATCCGTGCGCGGGTGCTAAAAAGAGCAGCATCGGCATGCTTAGCACGTCGTTTGGCAGAATTCCACGTGCGCGTTCTGCCAAAAGCACCATTTGCACGCACATCTTGTGGTTTTGCAGAAAACTTCATCCGCGTCTACCAAAAGATGCATGTGCATGCTTAAAACGCGTTTTCGCACAAATGCGTGCGCGGGTGCTAAAAAGAGCAGCATCGGCATGCTTAGCACGTCGTTTGGTAGAAATCCACGTGCGCGTTCTGCCAAAAGCACCATTTGCATGCACATATTGTGGTTTTGCAGAAAACTTCATCCGCGTCTACCAAAAGATGCATGTGCATGCTTAAAACGCGTTTTTGCACAAATCTGTGCGCGGGTGCTAAAGAGAGCAGCATCGGCGTGCTTAGCACGTCGTTTGGTAGAAATTCACGTACGCGTTCTGCCAAAAGCACCATTTGCATGCACATCTTGTGGTTTTGCAGAAAACTTCATCCGCGTCTACCAAAAGATGCATGTGCATGCTTAAAACGCGTTTTCGCAGAAATCCGTGCGCGGGTGCTAAAAAGAGCAGCATCGGCATGCTTAGCACGTCGTTTGGTAGAAATCCACGTGCGCGTTCTGTCAAAAGCACCATTTGCATGCACATCTTGTGGTTTTGCAGAAAACTTCATCCGCGTCTACCAAAAGATGCATGTGCATGCTTAAAACGCGTTTTCGCACAAATCCGTGCGCGGGTGCTAAAAAGAGCAGCATCGGCATGCTTAGCACGTCGTTTGGTAGAAATCCACGTGCGCGTTCTGCCAAAAGCACCATTTGCATGCACATCTTGTGGTTTTGCAGAAAACTTCATCCGCGTCTACCAAAAGATGCATGTGCATGCTTAAAACGCGTTTTCGAACAAATCCGCGCGCGGGTGCTAAAAAGAGCAGCATCGGCATGCTTAGCACGTCGTTTGGTAGAAATCCACGTGCGCGTTCTGCCAAAAGCACCATTTGCATGCACATCTTGTGGTTTTGCAGAAAACTTCATCCGCGTCTACCAAAAGATGCATGTGCATGCTTAAAACGCGTTTTCGCACAAATCTGCGCGCGGCTGCTAAAAAGAGCAGCATCGGCATGCTTAGAACGTCGTTCGGTAGAAATCCACGTGCGCGTTCTGCCAAAAGCACCATTTGCATACACATCTTGTGGTTTTGCAGAAAACTTCATCCGCGTCTACCAAAAGATGCATGTGCATGCTTAAAACGCCTTTTCGCACAAATCCGTGCGCGGGTGCTAAAAAGAGCAGCATCGGCATGCTTAGCACGTCGTTTGGTAGAAATCCACGTGCGCGTTCTGCCAAAAGCACCATTTGCATGGACATCTTGTGGTTTTGCAGAAAACTTCATCCGCGTCTACCAAAAGATGCATGTGCATGCTTAAAACGCGTTTTCGCACAAATCCGTGCGCGGGTGCTAAAAAGAGCAGCATCGGCATGCTTAGCACGTCGTTTGGTAGAAATCCACGTGCGCGTTCTGCCAAAAGCACCATTTGCATGCACATCTTGTGGTTTTGCAGAAAACTTCATCCGCGTCTACCAAAAGATGCATGTCCATGCTTAAAACGCGTTTTCGCACAAATCCGTGCGCGGGTGCTAAAAAGAGCAGCATCGGCATGCTTAGCACGTTGTTTGGTAGAAATCCACGTGCGCGTTCTGCCAAAAGCACCATTTGCATGCACATCTTGTGGTTTTGCAGAAAACTTCATCCGCGTCTACCAAAAGATGCATGTGCATGCTTAAAACGCGTTTTCACACAAATCCGTGCGCGGGTGCTAAAAAGAGCAGCATCGGCATGCTTAGCACGTCGTTTGGTAGAAATCCACGTGCGCGTTCTGCCAAAAGCACCATTTGCATGCACATCTTGTGGTTTTGCAGAAAACTTCATCCGCGTCTACCAAAAGATGCATGTGCATGCTTAAAACGCGTTTTCGCACAAATCCGTGCGCGGGTGCTAAAAAGAGCAGCATCGGCATGCTTAGCGCGTCGTTTGGTAGAAATCCACGTGCGCGTTCTGCCAAAAGCACCATTTGCATGCACATCTTGTGGTTTTGCAGAAAACTTCATCCGCGTCTACCAAAAGATGCATGTGCATGCTTAAAACGCGTTTTCGCACGAATCCGTGCGCGGGTGCTAAAAAGAGCAGCATCGGCATGCTTAGCACGTCGTCTGGTAGAAATCCACGTGCGCGTTCTGCAAAAAGCACCATTTGCATGCACATCTTGTGGTTTTGCAGAAAACTTCATCCGCGTCTACCAAAAGATGCATGTGCATGCTTAAAACGCGTTTTCACACAAATCCGCGCGCGGGTGCTAAAAAGAGCAGCATCGGCATGCTTAGCACGTCGTTTGGTAGAAATCCACGTGCGCGTTCTGCCAAAAGCACCATTTGCATGCACATCTTGTGGTTTTGCAGAAAACTTCATCCGCGTCTACCAAAAGATGCATGTGCATGCTTAAAACGCGTTTTCGCACAAATGCGTGCGCGGGTGCTAAAAAGAGCAGCATCGGCATGCTTAGCACGTCGTTTGGTAGAAATCCACGTGCGCGTTCTGCCAAAAGCACCATTTGCATGCACATCTTGTGGTTTTGCAGAAAACTTCATCCGCGTCTACCAAAAGATGCATGTGCATGCTTAAAACGCGTTTTCGCACAAATCCGTGCGCGGGTGCTAAAAAGAGCAGCATCGGCATGCTTAGCACGTCGTTTGGTAGAAATCCACGTGCGCGTTCTGCCAAAAGCACCATTTGCATGCACATGTTGTGGTTTTGCAGAAAACTTCATCCGCGTCTACCAAAAGATGCATGTGCATGCTTAAAACGCGTTTTCGCACAAATCCGTGCGCGGGTGCTAAAAAGAGCAGCATCGGCATGCTTAGCACTTCGTTTGGTAGAAATCCACGTGCGCGTTCTGCCAAAAGCACCATTTGCACGCACATATTGTGGTTTTGCAGAAAACTTCATCCGCGTCTACCAAAAGATGCATGTGCATGCTTAAAACGCGTTTTCGCACAAATGCGTGCGCGGGTGCTAAAAAGAGCAGCATCGGCATGCTTAGCACGTCGTTTGGTAGGAATCCACGCGCGCGTTCTGCCAAAAGCACCATTTGCATGCACATCTTGTGGTTTTGCAGAAAACTTCATCCGCGTCTACCAAAAGATGCATGTGCATGCTTAAAACGCGTTTTCGCACAAATGCGTGCGCGGGTGCTAAAAAGAGCAGCATCGGCATGCTTAGCACGTCGTTTGGTAGAAATCCACGTGCGCGTTCTGCCAAAAGCACCATTTCCATGCACATCTTGTGGTTTTGCAGAAAACTTCATCCGCGTCTACCAAAGGATGCATGTGCATGCTTAAAACGCGTTTTCGCACAAATCCGTGCGCGGGTGCTAAAAAGAGCAGCATCGGCATGCTTAGCACTTCGTTTGGTAGAAATCCACGTGCGCGTTCTGCCAAAAGCACCATTTGCACGCACATATTGTGGTTTTGCAGAAAACTTCATCCGCGTCTACCAAAAGATGCATGTGCATGCTTAAAACGCGTTTTCGCACAAATGCGTGCGCGGGTGCTAAAAAGAGCAGCATCGGCATGCTTAGCACGTCGTTTGGTAGGAATCCACGCGCGCGTTCTGCCAAAAGCACCATTTGCATGCACATCTTGTGGTTTTGCAGAAAACTTCATCCGCGTCTACCAAAAGATGCATGTGCATGCTTAAAACGCGTTTTCGCACAAATGCGTGCGCGGGTGCTAAAAAGAGCAGCATCGGCATGCTTAGCACGTCGTCTGGTAGAAATCCACGTGCGCGTTCTGCAAAAAGCACCATTTGCATGCACATCTTGTGGTTTTGCAGAAAACTTCATCCGCGTCTACCAAAAGATGCATGTGCATGCTTAAAACGCGTTTTCACACAAATCCGCGCGCGGGTGCTAAAAAGAGCAGCATCGGCATGCTTAGCACGTCGTTTGGTAGAAATCCACGTGCGCGTTCTGCCAAAAGCACCATTTGCATGCACATCTTGTGGTTTTGCAGAAAACTTCATCCGCGTCTACCAAAAGATGCATGTGCATGCTTAAAACGCGTTTTCGCACAAATGCGTGCGCGGGTGCTAAAAAGAGCAGCATCGGCATGCTTAGCACGTCGTTTGGTAGGAATCCACGCGCGCGTTCTGCCAAAAGCACCATTTGCATGCACATCTTGTGGTTTTGCAGAAAACTTCATCCGCGTCTACCAAAAGATGCATGTGCATGCTTAAAACGCGTTTTCGCACAAATGCGTGCGCGGGTGCTAAAAAGAGCAGCATCGGCATGCTTAGCACGTCGTCTGGTAGAAATCCACGTGCGCGTTCTGCAAAAAGCACCATTTGCATGCACATCTTGTGGTTTTGCAGAAAACTTCATCCGCGTCTACCAAAAGATGCATGTGCATGCTTAAAACGCGTTTTCACACAAATCCGCGCGCGGGTGCTAAAAAGAGCAGCATCGGCATGCTTAGCACGTCGTTTGGTAGAAATCCACGTGCGCGTTCTGCCAAAAGCACCATTTGCATGCACATCTTGTGGTTTTGCAGAAAACTTCATCCGCGTCTACCAAAAGATGCATGTGCATGCTTAAAACGCGTTTTCGCACAAATGCGTGCGCGGGTGCTAAAAAGAGCAGCATCGGCATGCTTAGCACGTCGTTTGGTAGAAATCCACGTGCGCGTTCTGCCAAAAGCACCATTTGCATGCACATCTTGTGGTTTTGCAGAAAACTTCATCCGCGTCTACCAAAAGATGCATGTGCATGCTTAAAACGCGTTTTCGCACAAATCCGTGCGCGGGTGCTAAAAAGAGCAGCATCGGCATGCTTAGCACGTCGTTTGGTAGAAATCCACGTGCGCGTTCTGCCAAAAGCACCATTTGCATGCACATGTTGTGGTTTTGCAGAAAACTTCATCCGCGTCTACCAAAAGATGCATGTGCATGCTTAAAACGCGTTTTCGCACAAATCCGTGCGCGGGTGCTAAAAAGAGCAGCATCGGCATGCTTAGCACTTCGTTTGGTAGAAATCCACGTGCGCGTTCTGCCAAAAGCACCATTTGCACGCACATATTGTGGTTTTGCAGAAAACTTCATCCGCGTCTACCAAAAGATGCATGTGCATGCTTAAAACGCGTTTTCGCACAAATGCGTGCGCGGGTGCTAAAAAGAGCAGCATCGGCATGCTTAGCACGTCGTTTGGTAGGAATCCACGCGCGCGTTCTGCCAAAAGCACCATTTGCATGCACATCTTGTGGTTTTGCAGAAAACTTCATCCGCGTCTACCAAAAGATGCATGTGCATGCTTAAAACGCGTTTTCGCACAAATGCGTGCGCGGGTGCTAAAAAGAGCAGCATCGGCATGCTTAGCACGTCGTTTGGTAGAAATCCACGTGCGCGTTCTGCCAAAAGCACCATTTCCATGCACATGTTGTGGTTTTGCAGAAAACTTCATCCGCGTCTACCAAAGGATGCATGTGCATGCTTAAAACGCGTTTTCGCACAAATCCGTGCGCGGGTGCTAAAAAGAGCAGCATCGGCATGCTTAGCACTTCGTTTGGTAGAAATCCACGTGCGCGTTCTGCCAAAAGCACCATTTGCATGCACATCTTGTGGTTTTGCAGAAAACTTCATCCGCGTCTACCAAAAGATGCATGTGCATGCTTAAAACGCGTTTTCGCACAAATCCGTGCGCGGGTGCTAAAACGAGCAGCATCGGCATGCTTAGCACGTCGTTTGGTAGAAATCCACGTGCGCGTTCTGCCAAAAGCACCATTTGCACGCACATCTTGTGGTTTTGCAGAAAACTTCATCCGCGTCTACCAAAAGATGCATGTGCATGCTTAAAACGCGTTTTCGCACAAATCCGTGCGCGGGTGCTAAAAAGAGCAGCATCGGCATGCTTAGCACGTCGTTTGGTAGAAGTCCACGTGCGCGTTCTGCCAAAAGCACCATTTGCATGCACATCTTGTGGTTTTGCAGAAAACTTCATCCGCGTCTACCAAAAGATGCATGTGCATGCTTAAAACGCGTTTTCGCACAAATCCGTGCGCGAGTGCTAAAAAGAGCAGCATCGGCATGCTTAGCACGTCGTCTGGTAGGAATCCACGTGCGCGTTCTGCAAAAAGCACCATTTGCATGCACATCTTGTGGTTTTGCAGAAAACTTCATCCGCGTCTACCAAAAGATGCATGTGCATGCTTAAAACGCGTTTTCACACAAATCCGCGCGCGGGTGCTAAAAAGAGCAGCATCGGCATGCTTAGCACGTCGTTTGGTAGAAATCCACGTGCGCGTTCTGCCAAAAGCACCATTTGCATGCACATCTTGTGGTTTTTCCAGAAAACTTCATCCGCGTCTACCAAAAGATGCATGTGCATGCTTAAAACGCGTTTTCGCACAAATCCGTGCGCGGGTGCTAAAAAGAGCAGCATCGGCATGCTTAGCACGTCGTTTGGTAGAAATTCACGTGCGCGTTCTGCCAAAAGCACCATTTGCATGCACATCTTGTGGTTTTGCAGAAAGCTTCATCCGCGTCTACCAAAAGATGCATGTGCATGCTTAAAACGCGTTTTCGCACAAATCCGCGCGCGGGTGCTAAAAAGAGCAGCATCGGCATGCTTAGCACGTCGTTTGGTAGAAATCCACGTGCGCGTTCTGCCAAAAGCACCATTTGCATGCACATCCTGTGGTTTTGCAGAAAACTTCATCCGCGTCTACCAAAAGATGCATGTGCATGCTTAAAACGCGTTTTCGCACAAATCCGCGCGCGTGTGCAAAAGAGCAGCATCGGTATGCTTAGCACGTCGTTTGGTAGAAATCCACGCGCGCGTTCTGCCAAAAGCACCATTTGCATGCACCTCTTGTGGTTTTGCAGAAAACTTCATCCGCGTCTACCAAAAGATGCATGTGCATGCTTAAAACGCGTTTTCGCACAAATCCGTGCGCGGGTGCTAAAAAGAGCAGCATCGGCATGCTTAGCACGTCGTTTGGCAGAATTCCACGTGCGCGTTCTGCCAAAAGCACCATTTGCACGCACATCTTGTGGTTTTGCAGAAAACTTCATCCGCGTCTACCAAAAGATGCATGTGCATGCTTAAAACGCGTTTTCGCACAAATGCGTGCGCGGGTGCTAAAAAGAGCAGCATCGGCATGCTTAGCACGTCGTTTGGTAGAAATCCACGTGCGCGTTCTGCCAAAAGCACCATTTGCATGCACATATTGTGGTTTTGCAGAAAACTTCATCCGCGTCTACCAAAAGATGCATGTGCATGCTTAAAACGCGTTTTTGCACAAATCTGTGCGCGGGTGCTAAAGAGAGCAGCATCGGCGTGCTTAGCACGTCGTTTGGTAGAAATTCACGTACGCGTTCTGCCAAAAGCACCATTTGCATGCAAATCTTGTGGTTTTGCAGAAAACTTCATCCGCGTCTACCAAAAGATGCATGTGCATGCTTAAAACGCGTTTTCGCAGAAATCCGTGCGCGGGTGCTAAAAAGAGCAGCATCGGCATGCTTAGCACGTCGTTTGGTAGAAATCCACGTGCGCGTTCTGTCAAAAGCACCATTTGCATGCACATCTTGTGGTTTTGCAGAAAACTTCATCCGCGTCTACCAAAAGATGCATGTGCATGCTTAAAACGCGTTTTCGCACAAATCCGTGCGCGGGTGCTAAAAAGAGCAGCATCGGCATGCTTAGCACGTCGTTTGGTAGAAATCCACGTGCGCGTTCTGCCAAAAGCACCATTTGCATGCACATCTTGTGGTTTTGCAGAAAACTTCATCCGCGTCTACCAAAAGATGCATGTGCATGCTTAAAACGCGTTTTCGAACAAATCCGCGCGCGGGTGCTAAAAAGAGCAGCATCGGCATGCTTAGCACGTCGTTTGGTAGAAATCCACGTGCGCGTTCTGCCAAAAGCACCATTTGCATGCACATCTTGTGGTTTTGCAGAAAACTTCATCCGCGTCTACCAAAAGATGCATGTGCATGCTTAAAACGCGTTTTCGCACAAATCTGCGCGCGGGTGCTAAAAAGAGCAGCATCGGCATGCTTAGAACGTCGTTCGGTAGAAATCCACGTGCGCGTTCTGCCAAAAGCACCATTTGCATACACATCTTGTGGTTTTGCAGAAAACTTCATCCGCGTCTACCAAAAGATGCATGTGCATGCTTAAAACGCCTTTTCGCACAAATCCGTGCGCGGGTGCTAAAAAGAGCAGCATCGGCATGCTTAGCACGTCGTTTGGTAGAAATCCACGTGCGCGTTCTGCCAAAAGCACCATTTGCATGGACATCTTGTGGTTTTGCAGAAAACTTCATCCGCGTCTACCAAAAGATGCATGTGCATGCTTAAAACGCGTTTTCGCACAAATCCGTGCGCGGGTGCTAAAAAGAGCAGCATCGGCATGCTTAGCACGTCGTTTGGCAGAATTCCACGTGCGCGTTCTGCCAAAAGCACCATTTGCACGCACATCTTGTGGTTTTGCAGAAAACTTCATCCGCGTCTACCAAAAGATGCATGTGCATGCTTAAAACGCGTTTTCGCACAAATGCGTGCGCGGGTGCTAAAAAGAGCAGCATCGGCATGCTTAGCACGTCGTTTGGTAGAAATCCACGTGCGCGTTCTGCCAAAAGCACCATTTGCATGCACATATTGTGGTTTTGCAGAAAACTTCATCCGCGTCTACCAAAAGATGCATGTGCATGCTTAAAACGCGTTTTTGCACAAATCTGTGCGCGGGTGCTAAAGAGAGCAGCATCGGCGTGCTTAGCACGTCGTTTGGTAGAAATTCACGTACGCGTTCTGCCAAAAGCACCATTTGCATGCAAATCTTGTGGTTTTGCAGAAAACTTCATCCGCGTCTACCAAAAGATGCATGTGCATGCTTAAAACGCGTTTTCGCAGAAATCCGTGCGCGGGTGCTAAAAAGAGCAGCATCGGCATGCTTAGCACGTAGTTTGGTAGAAATCCACGTGCGCGTTCTGTCAAAAGCACCATTTGCATGCACATCTTGTGGTTTTGCAGAAAACTTCATCCGCGTCTACCAAAAGATGCATGTGCATGCTTAAAACGCGTTTTCGCACAAATCCGTGCGCGGGTGCTAAAAAGAGCAGCATCGGCATGCTTAGCACGTCGTTTGGTAGAAATCCACGTGCGCGTTCTGCCAAAAGCACCATTTGCATGCACATCTTGTGGTTTTGCAGAAAACTTCATCCGCGTCTACCAAAAGATGCATGTGCATGCTTAAAACGCGTTTTCGAACAAATCCGCGCGCGGGTGCTAAAAAGAGCAGCATCGGCATGCTTAGCACGTCGTTTGGTAGAAATCCACGTGCGCGTTCTGCCAAAAGCACCATTTGCATGCACATCTTGTGGTTTTGCAGAAAACTTCATCCGCGTCTACCAAAAGATGCATGTGCATGCTTAAAACGCGTTTTCGCACAAATCTGCGCGCGGGTGCTAAAAAGAGCAGCATCGGCATGCTTAGAACGTCGTTCGGTAGAAATCCACGTGCGCGTTCTGCCAAAAGCACAATTTGCATACACATCTTGTGGTTTTGCAGAAAACTTCATCCGCGTCTACCAAAAGATGCATGTGCATGCTTAAAACGCCTTTTCGCACAAATCCGTGCGCGGGTGCTAAAAAGAGCAGCATCGGCATGCTTAGCACGTCGTTTGGTAGAAATCCACGTGCGCGTTCTGCCAAAAGCACCATTTGCATGGACATCTTGTGGTTTTGCAGAAAACTTCATCCGCGTCTACCAAAAGATGCATGTGCATGCTTAAAACGCGTTTTCGCACAAATCCGTGCGCGGGTGCTAAAAAGAGCAGCATCGGCATGCTTAGCACGTCGTTTGGTAGAAATCCACGTGCGCGTTCTGCCAAAAGCACCATTTGCATGCACATCTTGTGGTTTTGCAGAAAACTTCATCCGCGTCTACCAAAAGATGCATGTCCATGCTTAAAACGCGTTTTCGCACAAATCCGTGCGCGGGTGCTAAAAAGAGCAGCATCGGCATGCTTAGCACGTTGTTTGGTAGAAATCCACGTGCGCGTTCTGCCAAAAGCACCATTTGCATGCACATCTTGTGGTTTTGCAGAAAACTTCATCCGCGTCTACCAAAAGATGCATGTGCATGCTTAAAACGCGTTTTCACACAAATCCGCGCGCGGGTGCTAAAAAGAGCAGCATCGGCATGCTTAGCACGTCGTTTGGTAGAAATCCACGTGCGCGTTCTGCCAAAAGCACCATTTGCATGCACATCTTGTGGTTTTGCAGAAAACTTCATCCGCGTCTACCAAAAGATGCATGTGCATGCTTAAAACGCGTTTTCGCACAAATCCGTGCGCGGGTGCTAAAAAGAGCAGCATCGGCATGCTTAGCGCGTCGTTTGGTAGAAATCCACGTGCGCGTTCTGCCAAAAGCACCATTTGCATGCACATCTTGTGGTTTTGCAGAAAACTTCATCCGCGTCTACCAAAAGATGCATGTGCATGCTTAAAACGCGTTTTCGCACGAATCCGTGCGCGGGTGCTAAAAAGAGCAGCATCGGCATGCTTAGCACGTCGTCTGGTAGAAATCCACGTGCGCGTTCTGCAAAAAGCACCATTTGCATGCACATCTTGTGGTTTTGCAGAAAACTTCATCCGCGTCTACCAAAAGATGCATGTGCATGCTTAAAACGCGTTTTCACACAAATCCGCGCGCGGGTGCTAAAAAGAGCAGCATCGGCATGCTTAGCACGTCGTTTGGTAGAAATCCACGTGCGCGTTCTGCCAAAAGCACCATTTGCATGCACATCTTGTGGTTTTGCAGAAAACTTCATCCGCGTCTACCAAAAGATGCATGTGCATGCTTAAAACGCGTTTTCGCACAAATGCGTGCGCGGGTGCTAAAAAGAGCAGCATCGGCATGCTTAGCACGTCGTTTGGTAGAAATCCACGTGCGCGTTCTGCCAAAAGCACCATTTGCATGCACATCTTGTGGTTTTGCAGAAAACTTCATCCGCGTCTACCAAAAGATGCATGTGCATGCTTAAAACGCGTTTTCGCACAAATCCGTGCGCGGGTGCTAAAAAGAGCAGCATCGGCATGCTTAGCACGTCGTTTGGTAGAAATCCACGTGCGCGTTCTGCCAAAAGCACCATTTGCATGCACATGTTGTGGTTTTGCAGAAAACTTCATCCGCGTCTACCAAAAGATGCATGTGCATGCTTAAAACGCGTTTTCGCACAAATCCGTGCGCGGGTGCTAAAAAGAGCAGCATCGGCATGCTTAGCACTTCGTTTGGTAGAAATCCACGTGCGCGTTCTGCCAAAAGCACCATTTTCACGCACATATTGTGGTTTTGCAGAAAACTTCATCCGCGTCTACCAAAAGATGCATGGGCATGCTTAAAACGCGTTTTCGCACAAATGCGTGCGCGGGTGCTAAAAAGAGCAGCATCGGCATGCTTAGCACGTCGTTTGGTGGGAATCCACGCGCGCGTTCTGCCAAAAGCACCATTTGCATGCACATCTTGTGGTTTTGCAGAAAACTTCATCCGCGTCTACCAAAAGATGCATGTGCATGCTTAAAACGCGTTTTCGCACAAATGCGTGCGCGGGTGCTAAAAAGAGCAGCATCGGCATGCTTAGCACGTCGTTTGGTAGAAATCCACGTGCGCGTTCTGCCAAAAGCACCATTTGCATGCACATCTTGTGGTTTTGCAGAAAACTTCATCCGCGTCTACCAAAAGATGCATGTGCATGCTTAAAACGCGTTTTCGCACAAATCCGTGCGCGGGTGCTAAAAAGAGCAGCATCGGCATGCTTAGCACGTCGTTTGGTAGAAATCCACGTGCGCGTTCTGCCAAAAGCACCATTTCCATGCACATGTTGTGGTTTTGCAGAAAACTTCATCCGCGTCTACCAAAAGATGCATGTGCATGCTTAAAACGCGTTTTCGCACAAATCCGTGCGCGGGTGTTAAAAAGAGCAGCATCGGCATGCTTAGCACTTCGTTTGGTAGAAATCCACGTGCGCGTTCTGCCAAAAGCACCATTTGCATGCACATCTTGTGGTTTTGCAGAAAACTTCATCCGCGTCTACCAAAAGATGCATGTGCATGCTTAAAACGCGTTTTCGCACAAATCCGTGCGCGGGTGCTAAAAAGAGCAGCATCGGCATGCTTAGCACGTCGTTTGGTAGAAATCCACGTGCGCGTTCTGCCAAAAGCACCATTTGCACGCACATCTTGTGGTTTTGCAGAAAACTTCATCCGCGTCTACCAAAAGATGCATGTGCATGCTTAAAACGCGTTTTCGCACAAATCCGTGCGCGGGTGCTAAAAAGAGCAGCATCGGCATGCTTAGCACGTCGTTTGGTAGAAATCCACGTGCGCGTTCTGCCAAAAGCACCATTTGCATGCACATCTTGTGGTTTTGCAGAAAACTTCATCCGCGTCTACCAAAAGATGCATGTGCATGCTTAAAACGCGTTTTCGCACAAATCCGTGCGCGAGTGCTAAAAAGAGCAGCATCGGCATGCTTAGCACGTCGTCTGGTAGAAATCCACGTGCGCGTTCTGCAAAAAGCACCATTTGCATGCACATCTTGTGGTTTTGCAGAAAACTTCATCCGCGTCTACCAAAAGATGCATGTGCATGCTTAAAACGCGTTTTCACACAAATCCGCGCGCGGGTGCTAAAAAGAGCAGCATCGGCATGCTTAGCACGTCGTTTGGTAGAAATCCACGTGCGCGTTCTGCCAAAAGCACCATTTGCATGCACATCTTGTGGTTTTTCCAGAAAGCTTCATCCGCGTCTACCAAAAGATGCATGTGCATGCTTAAAACGCGTTTTCGCACAAATCCGTGCGCGGGTGCTAAAAAGAGCAGCATCGGCATGCTTAGCACGTCGTTTGGTAGAAATTCACGTGCGCGTTCTGCCAAAAGCACCATTTGCATGCACATCTTGTGGTTTTGCAGAAAGCTTCATCCGCGTCTACCAAAAGATGCATGTGCATGCTTAAAACGCGTTTTCGCACAAATCCGTGCGCGGGTGCTAAAAAGAGCAGCATCGGCATGCTTAGCACGTCGTCTGGTAGAAATCCACGTGCGCGTTCTGCAAAAAGCACCATTTGCATGCACATCTTGTGGTTTTGCAGAAAACTTCATCCGCGTCTACCAAAAGATGCATGTGCATGCTTAAAACGCGTTTTCACACAAATCCGCGCGCGGGTGCTAAAAAGAGCAGCATCGGCATGCTTAGCACGTCGTTTGGTAGAAATCCACGTGCGCGTTCTGCCAAAAGCACCATTTGCATGCACATCTTGTGGTTTTGGAGAAAACTTTATCCGCGACTACCAAAAGATGCATGTGCATGCTTAAAACGCGTTTTCGCACAAATCCGTGCGCGGGTGCTAAAAAGAGCAGCATCGGCATGCTTAGCACGTCGTTTGGTAGAAATCCACGTGCGCGTTCTGCCAAAAGCACCATTTGCATGCACATCTTGTGGTTTTGCAGAAAACTTCATCCGCGTCTACCAAAAGATGCATGTGCATGCTTAAAACGCGTTTTCGCACAAATCCGTGCGCGGGTGCTAAAAAGAGCAGCATCGGCATGCTTAGCACGTCGTTTGGTAGAAATCTACGTGCGCGTTCTGCCAAAAGCACCATTTGCATGCACATCTTGTGGTTTTGCAGAAAACTTCATCCGCGTCTACCAAAAGATGCATGTGCATGCTTAAAACGCGTTTTCGCACAAATCCGTGCGCGGGTGCTAAAAGAGCAGCATCGGCATGCTTAGCACGTCGTTTGGTAGAAATCCACGTGCGCGTTCTGCAAAGAGCACCATTTGCATGCACATCTTGTGGTTTTGCAGAAAACTTCATCCGCGTCTACCAAAAGATGCATGTGCATGCTTAAAACGCGTTTTCGCACAAATCCGTGCGCGGGTGCTAAAAAGAGCAGCATCGGCATGCTTAGCACGTCGTTTGGTAGAAATCCACGTGCGCGTTCTGCCAAAAGCACCATTTGCATGCACATCTTGTGGTTTTGCAGAAAACTTCATCCGCGTCTACCAAAAGATGCATGTGCATGCTTAAAACGCGTTTTCGCACAAATCCGCGCGCGGGTGCTAAAAAGAGCAGCATCGGCATGCTTAGCACGTCGTTTGGTAGAAATCCACGTGCGCGTTCTTGCCAAAAGCACCATTTGCATGCACATCTTGTGGTTTTGCAGAAAACTTCATCCGCGTCTACCAAAAGATGCATGTGCATGCTTAAAAACGCGTTTTCGCACAAATCCGTGCGCGGGTGCTAAAAAGAGCAGCATCGGCATGCTTAGCACGTCGTTTGGTAGAAATCCACGTGCGCGTTCTGCCAAAAGCACCATTTGCATGCACATCTTGTGGTTTTGCAGAAAACTTCATCCGCGTCTACCAAAAGATGCATGTGCATGCTTAAAACGCGTTTTCGCACAAATCCGTGCGCGGGTGCTAAAAAGAGCAGCATCGGCATGCTTAGCACGTCGTTTGGTAGAAATCCACGTGCGCGTTCTGCCAAAAGCACCATTTGCATGCACATCTTGTTGTTTTGCAGAAAACTTCATCCGCGTCTACCAAAAGATGCATGTGCATGCTTAAAACGCGTTTTCGCACAAATCCGCGCGCGGGTGCTAAAAAGAGCAGCATCGGCATGCTTAGCACGTCGTTTGGTAGAAATCCACGTGCGCGTTCTGCCAAAGCACCATTTGCATGCACATCTTGTGGTTTTGCAGAAACTTCATCCGCGTCTACCAAAAGATGCATGTGCATGCTTAAAACGCGTTTTCGCCACAAATCCGCGCGCGGGTGCTAAAAAGAGCAGCATCGGTATGCTTAGCACGTCGTTTGGTAGAAATCCACGTGCGCGTTCTGCCAAAAGCACCATTTGCATGCACATCTTGTGGTTTTGCAGAAAACTTCATCCGCGTCTACCAAAAGATGCATGTGCATGCTTAAAACGCGTTTTTGCACAAATCCGTGCGCGGGTGCTAAAAAGAGCAGCATCGGCATGCTTAGCACGTCGTTTGGTAGAAATCCACGTGCGCGTTCTGCCAAAAGCACCATTTGCACGCACATCTTGTGGTTTTGCAGAAAACTTCATGCGCGTCTACCAAAAGATGCATGTGCATGCTTAAAACGCGTTTTCGCACAAATGCGTGCGCGGGTGCTAAAAAGAGCAGCATCGGCATGCTTAGCACGTCGTTTGGTAGAAATCATCTGTCTCGCGTGTGTAGCACCATTTGCATGCACATCTTGTGGTTTTGCAGAAAACTTCATCCGCGTCTACCAAAAGATGCATGTGCATGCTTAAAACGCGTTTTCACACAAATCCGTTCGCGGGTGCTAAAAAGAGCAGCATCGGCATGCTTAGCACGTCGTTTGGTAGAAATCCACGTGCGCGTTCTGCCAAAAGCACCATTTGCATGCACATCTTGTGGTTTTGCAGAAAACTTCATCCGCGTCTACCAAAAGATGCATGTGCATGCTTAAAACGCGTTTTCGCACAAATCCGCGCGCGGGTGCTAAAAAGGAGCAGCATCGGCATGCTTAGCACGTCGTTTGGTAGAAATTCACGTGCGCGTTCTGCCAAAAGCACCATTTGCATGCACATCTTGTGGTTTTGCAGAAAACTTCATCCGCGTCTACCAAAAGATGCATGTGCATGCTTAAAACGCGTTTTCGCACAAATCCGTGCGCGGGTGCTAAAAAGAGCAGCATCGGCATGCTTAGCACGTCGTTTGGTAGAAATCCACGTGCGCGTTCTGCCAAAAGCACCATTTGCATGCACATCTTGTGGTTTTGCAGAAAACTTCATCCGCGTCTACCAAAAGATGCATGTGCATGCTTAAAACGCGTTTTCGCACAAATCCGTGCGCGGGTGCTAAAAAGAGCAGCATCGGCATGCTTAGCACGTCGTTTGGTAGAAATCTACGTGCGCGTTCTGCCAAAGCACCATTTGCATGCACATCTTGTGGTTTTGCAGAAAACTCATCCGCGTCTACCAAAAGATGCATGTGCATGCTTAAAACGCGTTTTCGCACAATCCGTGCGCGGGTGCTAAAAAGAGCAGCATCGGCATGCTTAGCACGTCGTTTGGTAGAAATCCATGTGCGCGTTCTGCAAAAAGCACCATTTGCATGCACATCTTGTGGTTTTGCAGAAAACTCATCCGCGTCTACCAAAAGATGCATGTGCATGCTTAAAACGCGTTTTCGCACAAATGCGTGCGCGGGTGCTAAAAAGAGCAGCATCGGCATGCTTAGCACGTCGTTTGGTAGAAATCCACGTGCGCGTTCTGCCAAAAGCACCATTTCCATGCACATCTTGTGGTTTTGCAGAAAACTTCATCCGCGTCTACCAAAAGATGCATGTGCATGCTTAAAACGCGTTTTCGCACAAATCCGTGCGCGGGTGCTAAAAAGAGCAGCATCGGCATGCTTAGCACGTCGTTTGGTAGAAATCACGTGCGCGTTCTGCCAAAAGCACCATTTGCATGCACATCTTGTGGTTTTGCAGAAAACTTCATCCGCGTCTACCAAAAGATGCATGTGCATGCTTAAAACGCGTTTCGCACAAATCCGTGCGCGGGTGCTAAAAAGAGCAGCATCGGCATGCTTAGCACTTCGTTTGGTAGAAATCCACGTGCGCGTTCTGCCAAAAGCACCATTTGCATGCACATCTTGTGGTTTTGCAGAAACTTCATCCGCGTCTACCAAAAGATGCATGTGCATGCTTAAAACGCGTTTTCGCACAAATCCGCGCGCGGGTGCTAAAAAGAGCAGCATCGGCATGCTTAGCACGTCGTTTGGTAGAAATCCACGTGCGCGTTCTGCCAAAAGCACCATTTGCATGCACATCTTGTGGTTTTGCAGAAAACTTCATCCGCGTCTACCAAAAGATGCATGTGCATGCTTAAAACGCGTTTTCGCACAAATCCGTGCGCGGGTGCTAAAAAGAGCAGCATCGCATGCTTAGCACGTCGTTTGGATCTGTCTCGCGTGTGTCCACGTGCGCGTTCTGCCAAAAGCACCATTTGCACGCACATCTTGTGGTTTTGCAGAAAACTTCATCCGCGTCTACCAAAAGATGCATGTGCATGCTTAAAACGCGTTTTCGCACAAATGCGTGCGCGGGTGCTAAAAAGAGCAGCATCGGCATGCTTAGCACGTCGTTTGGTAGAAATCCACGTGCGCGTTCTGCCAAAAGCACCATTTGCATGCACATCTTGTGGTTTTGCAGAAAACTTCATCCGCGTCTACCAAAAGATGCATGTGCATGCTTAAAACGCGTTTTCGCACAAATCCGCGCGCGGGTGCTAAAAAGAGCAGCATCGGCATGCTTAGCACGTCGTTTGGTAGAAATCCACGTGCGCGTTCTGCCAAAAGCACCATTTGCATGCACATCTTGTGGTTTTGCAGAAAACTTCATCCGCGTCTACCAAAAGATGCATGTGCATGCTTAAAACGCGTTTTCGCACAAATCCGTGCGCGGGTGCTAAAAAGAGCAGCATCGGCATGCTTAGCACGTCGTTTGGTAGAAATCCACGTGCGCGTTCTGCCAAAAGCACCATTTGCATGCACATCTTGTGGTTTTGCAGAAAACTTCAACCGCGTCTACCAAAAGATGCATGTGCATGCTTAAAACGCGTTTTCGCACAAATCCGTGCGCGGGTGCTAAAAAGAGCAGCATCGGCATGCTTAGCACGTCGTTTGGTGGAAATCCACGTGCGCGTTCTGCCAAAAGCACCATTTGCATGCACATCTTGTGGTTTTGCAGAAAACTTCATCCGCGTCTACCAAAAGATGCATGTGCATGCTTAAAACGCGTTTTCGCACAAATCCGTGCGCGGGTGCTAAAAAGAGCAGCATCGGCATGCTTAGCACTTCGTTTGGTAGAAATCCACGTGCGCGTTCTGCCAAAAGCACCATTTGCACGCACATCTTGTGGTTTTGCAGAAAACTTCATCCGCGTCTACCAAAAGATGCATGTGCATGCTTAAAACGCGTTTTCGCACAAATGCGTGCGCGGGTGCTAAAAAGAGCAGCATCGGCATGCTTAGCACGTCGTTTGGTAGAAATCCACGTGCGCGTTCAGCCCAAAGCAGCATTTGCATGCACATCTTGTGGTTTTGCAGAAAACTTCATCCGCGTCTACCAAAAGATGCATGTGCATGCTTAAAACGCGTTTTCGCACAAATCCGCGCGCGGGTGCTAAAAAGAGCAGCATCGGCATGCTTAGCACGTCGTTTGGTAGAAATCCACGTGCGCGTTCTGCCAAAAGCACCATTTGCATGCACATCTTGTGGTTTTGCAGAAAACTTCATCCGCGTCTACCAAAAGATGCATGTGCATGCTTAAAACGCGTTTTCGCACAAATCCGTGCGCGGGTGCTAAAAAGAGCAGCATCGGCATGCTTAGCACGTCGTTTGGTAGAAATCCACGTGCGCGTTCTGCCAAAAGCACCATTTGCATGCACATCTTGTGGTTTTGCAGAAAACTTCAACCGCGTCTACCAAAAGATGCATGTGCATGCTTAAAACGCGTTTTCGCACAAATCCGTGCGCGGGTGCTAAAAAGAGCAGTACGGCATGCTTAGCACGTCGTTTGGTAGAAATCCACGTGCGCGTTCTGCCAAAAGCACCATTTGCATGCACATCTTGTGGTTTTGCAGAAAACTTCATCCGCGTCTACCAAAAGATGCATGTGCATGCTTAAAACGCGTTTTCGCACAAATCCGTGCGCGGGTGCTAAAAAGAGCAGCATCGGCTTGCTTAGCACTTCGTTTGGTAGAAATCCACGTGCGCGTTCTGCCAAAAGCACCATTTGCACGCACATCTTGTGGTTTTGCAGAAAACTTCATCCGCGTCTACCAAAAGATGCATGTGCATGCTTAAAACGCGCTTTCGCACAAATGCGTGCGCGGGTGCTAAAAAGAGCAGCATCGGCATGCTTAGCACGTCGTTTGGTAGAAATCCACGTGCGCGTTCAGCCAAAAGCACCATTTGCATGCACATCTTGTGGTTTTGCAAAAAACTTCATCCGCGTCTACCAAAAGATGCATGTGCATGCTTAAAACGCGTTTTCGCACAAATCCGCGCGCGGGTGCTAAAAAGAGCAGCATCGGCATGCTTAGCACGTCGTTTGGTAGAAATCCACGTGCGCGTTCTGCCAAAAGCACCATTTGCATGCACATCTTGTGGTTTTGCAGAAAACTTCATCCGCGTCTACCAAAAGATGCATGTGCATGCTTAAAATGCGTTTTCGCACAAATCCGTGCGCGGGTGCTAAAAAGAGCAGCATCGGCATGCTTAGCACGTCGTTTGGTAGAAATCCACGTGCGCGTTCTGCCAAAAGCACCATTTGCATGCACATCTTGTGGTTTTGCAGAAAACTTCATCCGCGTCTACCAAAAGATGCATGTGCATGCTTAAAACGCGTTTTCGCACAAATCCGTGCGCGGGTGCTAAAAAGAGCAGCATCGGCATGCTTAGCACGTCGTTTGTAGAAATCCACGTGCGCGTTCTGCCAAAAGCACCATTTGCACGCACATCTTGTGGTTTTGCAGAAAACTTCATCCGCGTCTACCAAAAGATGCATGTGCATGCTTAAAACGCGTTTTCGCACAAATGCATGCGCGGGTGCTAAAAAGAGCAGCATCGGCATGCTTAGCACGTCGTTTGGTAGAAATCCACGTGCGCGTTCTGCCAAAAGCACCATTTGCACGCACATCTTGTGGTTTTGCAGAAAACTTCATCCGCGTCTACCAAAAGATGCATGTGCATGCTTAAAACGCGTTTTCGCACAAATGCGTGCGCGGGTGCTAAAAAGAGTAGCATCGGCATGCTTAGCACGTCGTTTGGTAGAAATCCACGTGCGCGTTCTGCCAAAAGCACCATTTGCATGCACATCTTGTGGTTTTGCAGAAAACTTCATCCGCGTCTACCAAAAGATGCATGTGCATGCTTAAAACGCGTTTTCGCACAAATCCGTGCGCGGGTGCTAAAAAGAGCAGCATCGGCATGCTTAGCACGTCGTTTGGTAGAAATCCACGTGCGCGTTCTGCCAAAAGCACCATTTGCATGCACATCTTGTGGTTTTGCAGAAAACTTCATCCGCGTCTACCAAAAGATGCATGTGCATGCTTAAAACGCGTTTTCGCACAAATCCGTGCGCGGGTGCTAAAAAGAGCAGCATCGGCATGCTTAGCACGTCGTTTGGTAGAAATCCACGTGCGCGTTCTGCCAAAAGCACCATTTGCACGCACATCTTGTGGTTTTGCAGAAAACTTCATCCGCGTCTACCAAAAGATGCATGTGCATGCTTAAAACGCGTTTTCGCACAAATGCGTGCGCGGGTGCTAAAAAGAGCAGCATCGGCATGCTTAGCACGTCGTTTGGTAGAAATCCACGTGCGCGTTCTGCCAAAAGCACCATTTGCACGCACATCTTGTGGTTTTGCAGAAAACTTCATCCGCGTCTACCAAAAGATGCATGTGCATGCTTAAAACGCGTTTTCGCACAAATGCGTGCGCGGGTGCTAAAAAGAGCAGCATCGGCATGCTTAGCACGTCGTTTGGTAGAAATCCACGTGCGCGTTCTGCCAAAAGCACCATTTGCATGCACATCTTGTGGTTTTGCAGAAAACTTCATCCGCGTCTACCAAAAGATGCATGTGCATGCTTAAAACGCGTTTTCGCACAAATCCGCGCGCGGGTGCTAAAAAGAGCAGCATCGGCATGCTTAGCACGTCGTTTGGTAGAAATCCACGTGCGCGTTCTGCCAAAAGCACCATTTGCATGCACATCTTGTGGTTTTGCAGAAAACTTCATCCGCGTCTACCAAAAGATGCATGTGCATGCTTAAAACGCGTTTTCGCACAAATCCGTGCGCGGGTGCTAAAAAGAGCAGCATCGGCATGCTTAGCACGTCGTTTGGTAGAAATCCACGTGCGCGTTCTGCCAAAAGCACCATTTGCACGCACATCTTGTGGTTTTGCAGAAAACTTCATCCGCGTCTACCAAAAGATGCATGTGCATGCTTAAAACGCGTTTTCGCACAAATGCGTGCGCGGGTGCTAAAAACAGCAGCATCGGCATGCTTAGCACGTCGTTTGGTAGAAATCCACGTGCGCGTTCTGCCAAAAGCACCATTTGCACGCACATCTTGTGGTTTTGCAGAAAACTTCATCCGCGTCTACCAAAAGATGCATGTGCATGCTTAAAACGCGTTTTCGCACAAATGCGTGCGCGGGTGCTAAAAAGAGTAGCATCGGCATGCTTAGCACGTCGTTTGGTAGAAATCCACGTGCGCGTTCTGCCAAAAGCACCATTTGCATGCACATCTTGTGGTTTTGCAGAAAACTTCATCCGCGTCTACCAAAAGATGCATGTGCATGCTTAAAACGCGTTTTCGCACAAATCCGCGCGCGGGTGCTAAAAAGAGCAGCATCGGCATGCTTAGCACGTCGTTTGGTAGGAATCCACGCGCGCGTTCTGCCAAAAGCACCATTTGCATGCACATCTTGTGGTTTTGCAGAAAACTTCATCCGCGTCTACTAAAAGATGCATGTGCATGCTTAAAACGCGTTTTCGCACAAATGCGTGCGCGGGTGCTAAAAAGAGCAGCATCGGCATGCTTAGCACGTCGTTTGGTAGAAATCCACGTGCGCGTTCTGCCAAAAGCACCATTTGCATGCACATCTTGTGGTTTTGCAGAAAACTTCATCCGCGTCTACCAAAAGATGCATGTGCATGCTTAAAACGCGTTTTCGCACAAATCCGTGCGCGGGTGCTAAAAAGAGCAGCATCGGCATGCTTAGCACGTCGTTTGGTAGAAATCCACGTGCGCGTTCTGCCAAAAGCACCATTTGCATGCACATGTTGTGGTTTTGCAGAAAACTTCATCCGCGTCTACCAAAAGATGCATGTGCATGCTTAAAACGCGTTTTCGCACAAATCCGTGCGCGGGTGCTAAAAAGAGCAGCATCGGCATGCTTAGCACTTCGTTTGGTAGAAATCCACGTGCGCGTTCTGCCAAAAGCACCATTTGCATGCACATCTTGTGGTTTTGCAGAAAACTTCATCCGCGTCTACCAAAAGATGCATGTGCATGCTTAAAACCCGTTTTCGCACAAATCCGTGCGCGGGTGCTAAAAAGAGCAGCATCGGCATGCTTAGCACGTCGTTTGGTAGAAATCCACGTGCGCGTTCTGCCAAAAGCACCATTTGCATGCACATGTTGTGGTTTTGCAGAAAACTTCATCCGCGTCTACCAAAAGATGCATGTGCATGCTTAAAACGCGTTTTCGCACAAATCCGTGCGCGGGTGCTAAAAAGAGCAGCATCGGCATGCTTAGCACTTCGTTTGGTAGAAATCCACGTGCGCGTTCTGCCAAAAGCACCATTTGCACGCACATCTTGTGGTTTTGCAGAAAACTTCATCCGCGTCTACCAAAAGATGCATGTGCATGCTTAAAACGCGTTTTCGCACGAATGCGTGCGCGGGTGCTAAAAAGAGCAGCATCGGCATGCTTAGCACGTCGTTTGGTAGGAATCCACGCGCGCGTTCTGCCAAAAGCACCATTTGCATGCACATCTTGTGGTTTTGCAGAAAACTTCATCCGCGTCTACCAAAAGATGCATGTGCATGCTTAAAACGCGTTTTCGCACAAATCCGCGCGCGGGTGCTAAAAAGAGCAGCATCGGCATGCTTAGCACGTCGTTTGGTAGAAATCCACGTGCGCGTTCTGCCAAAAGCACCATTTGCATGCACATCTTGTGGTTTTGCAGAAAACTTCATCCGCGTCTACCAAAAGATGCATGTGCATGCTTAAAACGCGTTTTCGCACAAATCCGTGCGCGGGTGCTAAAAAGAGCAGCATCGGCATGCTTAGCACGTCGTTTGGTAGAAATCCACGTGCGCGTTCTGCCAAAAGCACCATTTGCACGCACATCTTGTGGTTTTGCAGAAAACTTCATCCGCGTCTACCAAAAGATGCATGTGCATGCTTAAAACGCGTTTTCGCACAAGTGCGTGCGCGGGTGCTAAAAAGAGCAGCATCGGCATGCTTAGCACGTCGTTTGGTAGAAATCCACGTGCGCGTTCTGCCAAAAGCACCATTTGCATGCACATCTTGTGGTTTTGCAGAAAACTTCATCCGCGTCTACCAAAAGATGCATGTGCATGCTTAAAACGCGTTTTCGCACAAATCCGCGCGCGGGTGCTTAAAAGAGCAGCATCGGCATGCTTAGCACGTCGTTTGGTAGAAATCCACGTGCGCGTTCTGCCAAAAGCACCATTTGCATGCACATCTTGTGGTTTTGCAGAAAACTTCATCCGCGTCTACCAAAAGATGCATGTGCATGCTTAAAACGCGTTTTCGCACAAATCCGTGCGCGGGTGCTAAAAAGAGCAGCATCGGCATGCTTAGCACGTCGTTTGGTAGAAATCCACGTGCGCGTTCTGCCAAAAGCACCATTTGCATGCACATCTTGTGGTTTTGCAGAAAACTTCAACCGCGTCTACCAAAAGATGCATGTGCATGCTTAAAACGCGTTTTCGCACAAATCCGTGCGCGGGTGCTAAAAAGAGCAGCATCGGCATGCTTAGCACGTCGTTTGGTGGAAATCCACGTGCGCGTTCTGCCAAAAGCACCATTTGCATGCACATCTTGTGGTTTTGCAGAAAACTTCATCCGCGTCTACCAAAAGATGCATGTGCATGCTTAAAACGCGTTTTCGCACAAATCCGTGCGTGGGTGCTAAAAAGAGCAGCATCGGCATGCTTAGCACTTCGTTTGGTAGAAATCCACGTGCGCGTTCTGCCAAAAGCACCATTTGCACGCACATCTTGTGGTTTTGCAGAAAACTTCATCCGCGTCTACCAAAAGATGCATGTGCATGCTTAAAACGCGTTTTCGCAGAAATGCGTGCGCGGGTGCTAAAAAGAGCAGCATCGGCATGCTTAGCACGTCGTTTGGTAGAAATCCACGTGCGCGTTCAGCCAAAAGCAGCATTTGCATGCACATCTTGTGGTTTTGCAGAAAACTTCATCCGCGTCTACCAAAAGATGCATGTGTATGCTTAAAACGCGTTTTCGCACAAATCCGCGCGCGGGTGCTAAAAAGAGCAGCATCGGCATGCTTAGCACGTCGTTTGGTGGAAATCCACGTGCGCGTTCTGCCAAAAGCACCATTTGCATGCACATCTTGTGGTTTTGCAGAAAACTTCATCCGCGTCTACCAAAAGATGCATGTGCATGCTTAAAACGCGTTTTCGCACAAATCCGTGCGTGGGTGCTAAAAAGAGCAGCATCGGCATGCTTAGCACTTCGTTTGGTAGAAATCCACGTGCGCGTTCTGCCAAAAGCACCATTTGCACGCACATCTTGTGGTTTTGCAGAAAACTTCATCCGCGTCTACCAAAAGATGCATGTGCATGCTTAAAACGCGTTTTCGCACAAATGCGTGCGCGGGTGCTAAAAAGAGCAGCATCGGCATGCTTAGCACGTCGTTTGGTAGAAATCCACGTGCGCGTTCAGCCAAAAGCAGCATTTGCATGCACATCTTGTGGTTTTGCAGAAAACTTCATCCGCGTCTACCAAAAGATGCATGTGTATGCTTAAAACGCGTTTTCGCACAAATCCGCGCGCGGGTGCTAAAAAGAGCAGCATCGGCATGCTTAGCACGTCGTTTGGTAGAAATCCACGTGCGCGTTCTGCCAAAAGCACCATTTGCATGCACATCTTGTGGTTTTGCAGAAAACTTCATCCGCGTCTACCAAAAGATGCATGTGCATGCTTAAAACGCGTTTTCGCACAAATCCGTGCGCGGGTGCTAAAAAGAGCAGCATCGGCATGCTTAGCACGTCGTTTGGTAGAAATCCACGTGCGCGTTCTGCCAAAAGCACCATTTGCATGCACATCTTGTGGTTTTGCAGAAAACTTCAACCGCGTCTACCAAAAGATGCATGTGCATGCTTAAAACGCGTTTTCGCACAAATCCGTGCGCGGGTGCTAAAAAGAGCAGTACGGCATGCTTAGCACGTCGTTTGGTAGAAATCCACGTGCGCGTTCTGCCAAAAGCACCATTTGCATGCACATCTTGTGGTTTTGCAGAAAACTTCATCCGCGTCTACCAAAAGATGCATGTGCATGCTTAAAACGCGTTTTCGCACAAATCCGTGCGCGGGTGCTAAAAAGAGCAGCATCGGCATGCTTAGCACTTCGTTTGGTAGAAATCCACGTGCGCGTTCTGCCAAAAGCACCATTTGCACGCACATCTTGTGGTTTTGCAGAAAACTTCATCCGCGTCTACCAAAAGATGCATGTGCATGCTTAAAACGCGTTTTCGCACAAATGCGTGCGCGGGTGCTAAAAAGAGCAGCATCGGCATGCTTAGCACGTCGTTTGGTAGAAATCCACGTGCGCGTTCAGCCAAAAGCACCATTTGCATGCACATCTTGTGGTTTTGCAGAAAACTTCATCCGCGTCTACCAAAAGATGCATGTGCATGCTTAAAACGCGTTTTCGCACAAATCCGCGCGCGGGTGCTAAAAAGAGCAGCATCGGCATGCTTAGCACGTCGTTTGGTAGAAATCCACGTGCGCGTTCTGCCAAAAGCACCATTTGCATGCACATCTTGTGGTTTTGCAGAAAACTTCATCCGCGTCTACCAAAAGATGCATGTGCATGCTTAAAACGCGTTTTCGCACAAATCCGTGCGCGGGTGCTAAAAAGAGCAGCATCGGCATGCTTAGCACGTCGTTTGGTAGAAATCCACGTGCGCGTTCTGCCAAAAGCACCATTTGCATGCACATCTTGTGGTTTTGCAGAAAACTTCATCCGCGTCTACCAAAAGATGCATGTGCATGCTTAAAACGCGTTTTCGCACAAATCCGTGCGCGGGTGCTAAAAAGAGCAGCATCGGCATGCTTAGCACGTCGTTTGGTAGAAATCCACGTGCGCGTTCTGCCAAAAGCACCATTTGCACGCACATCTTGTGGTTTTGCAGAAAACTTCATCCGCGTCTACCAAAAGATGCATGTGCATGCTTAAAACGCGTTTTCGCACAAATGCGTGCGCGGGTGCTAAAAAGAGCAGCATCGGCATGCTTAGCACGTCGTTTGGTAGAAATCCACGTGCGCGTTCTGCCAAAAGCACCATTTGCACGCACATCTTGTGGTTTTGCAGAAAACTTCATCCGCGTCTACCAAAAGATGCATGTGCATGCTTAAAACGCGTTTTCGCACAAATCCGTGCGTGGGTGCTAAAAAGAGCAGCATCGGCATGCTTAGCACTTCGTTTGGTAGAAATCCACGTGCGCGTTCTGCCAAAAGCACCATTTGCACGCACATCTTGTGGTTTTGCAGAAAACTTCATCCGCGTCTACCAAAAGATGCATGTGCATGCTTAAAACGCGTTTTCGCACAAATGCGTGCGCGGGTGCTAAAAAGAGCAGCATCGGCATGCTTAGCACGTCGTTTGGTAGAAATCCACGTGCGCGTTCAGCCAAAAGCAGCATTTGCATGCACATCTTGTGGTTTTGCAGAAAACTTCATCCGCGTCTACCAAAAGATGCATGTGTATGCTTAAAACGCGTTTTCGCACAAATCCGCGCGCGGGTGCTAAAAAGAGCAGCATCGGCATGCTTAGCACGTCGTTTGGTAGAAATCCACGTGCGCGTTCTGCCAAAAGCACCATTTGCATGCACATCTTGTGGTTTTGCAGAAAACTTCATCCGCGTCTACCAAAAGATGCATGTGCATGCTTAAAACGCGTTTTCGCACAAATCCGTGCGCGGGTGCTAAAAAGAGCAGCATCGGCATGCTTAGCACGTCGTTTGGTAGAAATCCACGTGCGCGTTCTGCCAAAAGCACCATTTGCATGCACATCTTGTGGTTTTGCAGAAAACTTCAACCGCGTCTACCAAAAGATGCATGTGCATGCTTAAAACGCGTTTTCGCACAAATCCGTGCGCGGGTGCTAAAAAGAGCAGTACGGCATGCTTAGCACGTCGTTTGGTAGAAATCCACGTGCGCGTTCTGCCAAAAGCACCATTTGCATGCACATCTTGTGGTTTTGCAGAAAACTTCATCCGCGTCTACCAAAAGATGCATGTGCATGCTTAAAACGCGTTTTCGCACAAATCCGTGCGCGGGTGCTAAAAAGAGCAGCATCGGCATGCTTAGCACTTCGTTTGGTAGAAATCCACGTGCGCGTTCTGCCAAAAGCACCATTTGCACGCACATCTTGTGGTTTTGCAGAAAACTTCATCCGCGTCTACCAAAAGATGCATGTGCATGCTTAAAACGCGTTTTCGCACAAATGCGTGCACGGGTGCTAAAAAGAGCAGCATCGGCATGCTTAGCACGTCGTTTGGTAGAAATCCACGTGCGCGTTCAGCCAAAAGCACCATTTGCATGCACATCTTGTGGTTTTGCAGAAAACTTCATCCGCGTCTACCAAAAGATGCATGTGCATGCTTAAAACGCGTTTTCGCACAAATCCGCGCGCGGGTGCTAAAAAGAGCAGCATCGGCATGCTTAGCACGTCGTTTGGTAGAAATCCACGTGCGCGTTCTGCCAAAAGCACCATTTGCATGCACATCTTGTGGTTTTGCAGAAAACTTCATCCGCGTCTACCAAAAGATGCATGTGCATGCTTAAAACGCGTTTTCGCACAAATCCGTGCGCGGGTGCTAAAAAGAGCAGCATCGGCATGCTTAGCACGTCGTTTGGTAGAAATCCACGTGCGCGTTCTGCCAAAAGCACCATTTGCATGCACATCTTGTGGTTTTGCAGAAAACTTCATCCGCGTCTACCAAAAGATGCATGTGCATGCTTAAAACGCGTTTTCGCACAAATCCGTGCGCGGGTGCTAAAAAGAGCAGCATCGGCATGCTTAGCACGTCGTTTGGTAGAAATCCACGTGCGCGTTCTGCCAAAAGCACCATTTGCACGCACATCTTGTGGTTTTGCAGAAAACTTCATCCGTGTCTACCAAAAGATGCATGTGCATGCTTAAAAAACGCGTTTTCGCACAAATGCGTGCGCGGGTGCTAAAAAGAGCAGCATCGGCATGCTTAGCACGTCGTTTGGTAGAAATCCACGTGCGCGTTCTGCCAAAAGCACCATTTGCACGCACATCTTGTGGTTTTGCAGAAAAACTTCATCCGCGTCTACCAAAAGATGCATGTGCATGCTTAAAACGCGTTTTCGCACAAATGCGTGCGCGGGTGCTAAAAAGAGTAGCATCGGCATGCTTAGCACGTCGTTTGGTAGAAATCCACGTGCGCGTTCTGCCAAAAGCACCATTTGCATGCACATCTTGTGGTTTTGCAGAAAACTTCATCCGCGTCTACCAAAAGATGCATGTGCATGCTTAAAACGCGTTTTCGCACAAATCCGTGCGCGGGTGCTAAAAAGAGCAGCATCGGCATGCTTAGCACGTCGTTTGGTAGAAATCCACGTGCGCGTTCTGCCAAAAGCACCATTTGCATGCACATCTTGTGGTTTTGCAGAAAACTTCATCCGCGTCTACCAAAAGATGCATGTGCATGCTTAAAACGCGTTTTCGCACAAATCCGTGCGCGGGTGCTAAAAAGAGCAGCATCGGCATGCTTAGCACGTCGTTTGGTAGAAATCCACGTGCGCGTTCTGCCAAAAGCACCATTTGCACGCACATCTTGTGGTTTTGCAGAAAACTTCATCCGCGTCTACCAAAAGATGCATGTGCATGCTTAAAACGCGTTTTCGCACAAATGCGTGCGCGGGGTGCTAAAAAGAGCAGCATCGGCATGCTTAGCACGTCGTTTGGTAGAAATCCACGTGCGCGTTCTGCCAAAAGCACCATTTGCACGCACATCTTGTGGTTTTGCAGAAAACTTCATCCGCGTCTACCAAAAGATGCATGTGCATGCTTAAAACGCGTTTTCGCACAAATGCGTGCGCGGGTGCTAAAAAGAGCAGCATCGGCATGCTTAGCACGTCGTTTGGTAGAAATCCACGTGCGCGTTCTGCCAAAAGCACCATTTGCATGCACATCTTGTGGTTTTGCAGAAAACTTCATCCGCGTCTACCAAAAGATGCATGTGCATGCTTAAAACGCCTTTTCGCACAAATCCGCGCGCGGGTGCTAAAAAGAGCAGCATCGGCATGCTTAGCACGTCGTTTGGTAGAAATCCTCGTGCGCGTTCTGCCAAAAGCACCATTTGCATGCACATCTTGTGGTTTTGCAGAAAACTTCATCCGCGTCTACCAAAAGATGCATGTGCATGCTTAAAACGCGTTTTCGCACAAATCCGTGCGCGGGTGCTAAAAAGAGCAGCATCGGCATGCTTAGCACGTCGTTTGGTAGAAATCGACGTGCGCGTTCTGCCAAAAGCACCATTTGCACGCACATCTTGTGGTTTTGCAGAAAACTTCATCCGCGTCTACCAAAAGATGCATGTGCATGCTTAAAACGCGTTTTCGCACAAATGCGTGCGCGGGTGCTAAAAAGAGCAGCATCGGCATGCTTAGCACGTCGTTTGGTAGAAATCCACGTGCGCGTTCTGCCAAAAGCACCATTTGCACGCACATCTTGTGGTTTTGCAGAAAACTTCATCCGCGTCTACCAAAAGATGCATGTGCATGCTTAAAACGCGTTTTCGCACAAATGCGTGCGCGGGTGCTAAAAAGAGCAGCATCGGCATGCTTAGCACTTCGTTTGGTAGAAATCCACGTGCGCGTTCTGCCAAAAGCACCATTTGCATGCACATCTTGTGGTTTTGCAGAAAACTTCATCCGCGTCTACCAAAAGATGCATGTGCATGCTTAAAACCCGTTTTCGCACAAATCCGTGCGCGGGTGCTAAAAAGAGCAGCATCGGCATGCTTAGCACGTCGTTTGGTAGAAATCCACGTGCGCGTTCTGCCAAAAGCACCATTTGCATGCACATGTTGTGGTTTTGCAGAAAACTTCATCCGCGTCTACCAAAAGATGCATGTGCATGCTTAAAACGCGTTTTCGCACAAATCCGTGCGCGGGTGCTAAAAAGAGCAGCATCGGCATGCTTAGCACTTCGTTTGGTAGAAATCCACGTGCGCGTTCTGCCAAAAGCACCATTTGCATGCACATCTTGTGGTTTTGCAGAAAACTTCATCCGCGTCTACCAAAAGATGCATGTGCATGCTTAAAACGCGTTTTCGCACGAATGCGTGCGCGGGTGCTAAAAAGAGCAGCATCGGCATGCTTAGCACGTCGTTTGGTAGGAATCCACGCGCGCGTTCTGCCAAAAGCACCATTTGCATGCACATCTTGTGGTTTTGCAGAAAACTTCATCCGCGTCTACCAAAAGATGCATGTGCATGCTTAAAACGCGTTTTCGCACAAATCCGCGCGCGGGTGCTAAAAAGAGCAGCATCGGCATGCTTAGCACGTCGTTTGGTAGAAATCCACGTGCGCGTTCTGCCAAAAGCACCATTTGCATGCACATCTTGTGGTTTTGCAGAAAACTTCATCCGCGTCTACCAAAAGATGCATGTGCATGCTTAAAACGCGTTTTCGCACAAATCCGTGCGCGGGTGCTAAAAAGAGCAGCATCGGCATGCTTAGCACTTCGTTTGGTAGAAATCCACGTGCGCGTTCTGCCAAAAGCACCATTTGCATGCACATCTTGTGGTTTTGCAGAAAACTTCATCCGCGTCTACCAAAAGATGCATGTGCATGCTTAAAACGCGTTTTCGCACAAATCCGCGCGCGGGTGCTAAAAAGAGCAGCATCGGCATGCTTAGCACGTCGTTTGGTAGAAATCCACGTGCGCGTTCTGCCAAAAGCACCATTTGCATGCACATCTTGTGGTTTTGCAGAAAACTTCATCCGCGTCTACCAAAAGATGCATGTGCATGCTTAAAACGCGTTTTCGCACAAATCCGTGCGCGGGTGCTAAAAAGAGCACCATCGGCATGCTTAGCACGTCGTTTGGTAGAAATCCACGTGCGCGTTCTGCCAAAAGCACCATTTGCACGCACATCTTGTGGTTTTGCAGAAAACTTCATCCGCGTCTACCAAAAGATGCATGTGTATGCTTAAAACGCGTTTTCGCACAAATGCGTGCGCGGGTGCTAAAAAGAGCAGCATCGGCATGCTTAGCCCGTCGTTTGGTAGAAATCCACGTGCGCGTTCTGCCAAAAGCACCATTTGCACGCACATCTTGTGGTTTTGCAGAAAACTTCATCCGCGTCTACCAAAAGATGCATGTGCATGCTTAAAACGCGTTTTCGCACAAATGCGTGCGCGGGTGCTAAAAAGAGCAGCATCGGCATGCTTAGCACGTCGTTTGGTAGAAATCCACGTGCGCGTTCTGCCAAAAGCACCATTTGCATGCACATCTTGTGGTTTTGCAGAAAACTTCATCCGCGTCTACCAAAAGATGCATGTGCATGCTTAAAACGCGTTTTCGCAGAAATCCGCGCGCGGGTGCTAAAAAGAGCAGCATCGGCATGCTTAGCACGTCGTTTGGTAGAAATCCACGTGCGCGTTCTGCCAAAAGCACCATTTGCATGCACATCTTGTGGTTTTGCAGAAAACTTCATCCGCGTCTACCAAAAGATGCATGTGCATGCTTAAAACGCGTTTTCGCACAAATCCGTGCGCGGGTGCTAAAAAGAGCAGCATCGGCATGCTTAGCACGTCGTTTGGTAGAAATCCACGTGCGCGTTCTGCCAAAAGCACCATTTGCATGCACATCTTGTGGTTTTGCAGAAAACTTCATCCGCGTCTACCAAAAGATGCATGTGCATGCTTAAAACGCGTTTTCGCACAAATCCGTGCGCGGGTTCTAAAAAGAGCAGCATCGGCATGCTTAGCACGTCGTTTGGTAGAAATCCATGTGCGCGTTCTGCCAAAAGCACCATTTGCATGCACATCTTGTGGTTTTGCAGAAAACTTCATCCGCGTCTACCAAAAGATGCATGTGCATGCTTAAAACGCGTTTTCGCACAAATCCGCGCGCGGGTGCTAAAAAGAGCAGCATCGGCATGCTTAGCACGTCGTTTGGTAGAAATCCACGTGCGCGTTCTGCCAAAAGCACCATTTGCATGCACATCTTGTGGTTTTGCAGAAAACTTCATCCGCGTCTACCAAAAGATGCATGTGCATGCTTAAAACGCGTTTTCGCACAAATCCGCGCGCGGGTGCTAAAAAGAGCAGCATCGGTATGCTTAGCACGTCGTTTGGTAGAAATCCACGTGCGCGTTCTGCCAAAAGCACCATTTGCATGCACATCTTGTGGTTTTGCAGAAAACTTCATCCGCGTCTACCAAAAGATGCATGTGCATGCTTAAAACGCGTTTTCGCACAAATCCGTGCGCGGGTGCTAAAAAGAGCAGCATCGGCATGCTTAGCACGTCGTTTGGTAGAAATCCACGTGCGCGTTCTGCCAAAAGCACCATTTGCACGCACATCTTGTGGTTTTGCAGAAAACTTCATGCGCGTCTACCAAAAGATGCATGTGCATGCTTAAAACGCGTTTTCGCACAAATGCGTGCGCGGGTGCTAAAAAGAGCAGCATCGGCATGCTTAGCACGTCGTTTGGTAGAAATCCACGTGCGCGTTCTGCAAAAAGCACCATTTGCATGCACATCTTGTGGTTTTGCAGAAAACTTCATCCGCGTCTACCAAAAGATGCATGTGTATGCTTAAAACGCGTTTTCACACAAATCCGCGCGCGGGTGCTAAAAAGAGCAGCATCGGCATGCTTAGCACGTCGTTTGGTAGAAATCCACGTGCGCGTTCTGCCAAAAGCACCATTTGCATGCACATCTTGTGGTTTTGCAGAAAACTTCATCCGCGTCTACCAAAAGATGCATGTGCATGCTTAAAACGCGTTTTCGCACAAATCCGCGCGCGGGTGCTAAAAAGAGCAGCATCGGCATGCTTAGCACGTCGTTTGGTAGAAATTCACGTGCGCGTTCTGCCAAAAGCACCATTTGCATGCACATCTTGTGGTTTTGCAGAAAACTTCATCCGCGTCTACCAAAAGATGCATGTGCATGCTTAAAACGCGTTTTCGCACAAATCCGTGCGCGGGTGCTAAAAAGAGCAGCATCGGCATGCTTAGCACGTCGTCTGGTAGAAATCCACGTGCGCGTTCTGCAAAAAGCACCATTTGCATGCACATCTTGTGGTTTTGCAGAAAACTTCATCCGCGTCTACCAAAAGATGCATGTGCATGCTTAAAACGCGTTTTCACACGAATCCGCGCGCGGGTGCTAAAAAGAGCAGCATCGGCATGCTTAGCACGTCGTTTGGTAGAAATCCACGTGCGCGTTCTGCCAAAAGCACCATTTGCATGCACATCTTGTGGTTTTGCAGAAAACTTCATCCGCGACTACCAAAAGATGCATGTGCATGCTTAAAACGCGTTTTCGCACAAATCCGTGCGCGGGTGCTAAAAAGAGCAGCATCGGCATGCTTAGCACGTCGTTTGGTAGAAATCCACGTGCGCGTTCTGCCAAAAGCACCATTTGCATGCACATCTTGTGGTTTTGCAGAAAACTTCATCCGCGTCTACCAAAAGATGCATGTGCATGCTTAAAACGCGTTTTCGCACAAATCCGTGCGCGGGTGCTAAAAAGAGCAGCATCGGCATGCTTAGCACGTCGTTTGGTAGAAATCTACGTGCGCGTTCTGCCAAAAGCACCATTTGCATGCACATCTTGTGGTTTTGCAGAAAACTTCATCCGCGTCTACCAAAAGATGCATGTGCATGCTTAAAACGCGTTTTCGCACAAATCCGTGCGCGGGTGCTAAAAAGAGCAGCATCGGCATGCTTAGCACGTCGTTTGGTAGAAATCCATGTGCGCGTTCTGCAAAAAGCACCATTTGCATGCACATCTTGTGGTTTTGCAGAAAACTTCATCCGCGTCTACCAAAAGATGCATGTGCATGCTTAAAACGCGTTTTCGCACAAATGCGTGCGCGGGTGCTAAAAAGAGCAGCATCGGCATGCTTAGCACGTCGTTTGGTAGAAATCCACGTGCGCGTTCTGCCAAAACCACCATTTCCATGCACATCTTGTGGTTTTGCAGAAAACTTCATCCGCGTCTACCAAAAGATGCATGTGCATGCTTAAAACGCGTTTTCGCACAAATCCGTGCGCGGGTGCTAAAAAGAGCAGCATCGGCATGCTTAGCACGTCGTTTGGTAGAAATCCACGTGCGCGTTCTGCCAAAAGCACCATTTGCATGCACATCTTGTGGTTTTGCAGAAAACTTCATCCGCGTCTACCAAAAGATGCATGTGCATGCTTAAAACGCGTTTTCGCACAAATCCATGCGCGGGTGCTAAAAAGAGCAGCATCGGCATGCTTAGCACTTCGTTTGGTAGAAATCCACGTGCGCGTTCTGCCAAAAGCACCATTTGCATGCACATCTTGTGGTTTTGCAGAAAACTTCATCCGCGTCTACCAAAAGATGCATGTGCATGCTTAAAACGCGTTTTCGCACAAATCCGCGCGCGGGTGCTAAAAAGAGCAGCATCGGCATGCTTAGCACGTCGTTTGGTAGAAATCCACGTGCGCGTTCTGCCAAAAGCACCATTTGCATGCACATCTTGTGGTTTTGCAGAAAACTTCATCCGCGTCTACCAAAAGATGCATGTGCATGCTTAAAACGCGTTTTCGCACAAATCCGTGCGCGGGTGCTAAAAAGAGCAGCATCGGCATGCTTAGCACGTCGTTTGGTAGAAATCCACGTGCGCGTTCTGCCAAAAGCACCATTTGCACGCACATCTTGTGGTTTTGCAGAAAACTTCATCCGCGTCTACCAAAAGATGCATGTGCATGCTTAAAACGCGTTTTCGCACAAATGCGTGCGCGGGTGCTAAAAAGAGCAGCATCGGCATGCTTAGCACGTCGTTTGGTAGAAATCCACGTGCGCGTTCTGCCAAAAGCACCATTTGCATGCACATCTTGTGGTTTTGCAGAAAACTTCATCCGCGTCTACCAAAAGATGCATGTGCATGCTTAAAACGCGTTTTCGCACAAATCCGCGCGCGGGTGCTAAAAAGAGCAGCATCGGCATGCTTAGCACGTCGTTTGGTAGAAATCCACGTGCGCGTTCTGCCAAAAGCACCATTTGCATGCACATCTTGTGGTTTTGCAGAAAACTTCATCCGCGTCTACCAAAAGATGCATGTGCATGCTTAAAACGCGTTTTCGCACAAATCCGTGCGCGGGTGCTAAAAAGAGCAGCATCGGCATGCTTAGCACGTCGTTTGGTAGAAATCCACGTGCGCGTTCTGCCAAAAGCACCATTTGCATGCACATCTTGTGGTTTTGCAGAAAACTTCAACCGCGTCTACCAAAAGATGCATGTGCATGCTTAAAACGCGTTTTCGCACAAATCCGTGCGCGGGTGCTAAAAAGAGCAGCATCGGCATGCTTAGCACGTCGTTTGGTAGAAATCCACGTGCGCGTTCTGCCAAAAGCACCATTTGCATGCACATCTTGTGGTTTTGCAGAAAACTTCATCCGCGTCTACCAAAAGATGCATATGCATGCTTAAAACGCGTTTTCGCACAAATCCGTGCGCGGGTGCTAAAAAGAGCAGCATCGGCATGCTTAGCACTTCGTTTGGTAGAAATCCACGTGCGCGTTCTGCCAAAAGCACCATTTGCATGCACATCTTGTGGTTTTGCAGAAAACTTCATCCGCGTCTACCAAAAGATGCATGTGCATGCATAAAACGCGTTTTCGCACAAATCCGCGCGCGGGTGCTAAAAAGAGCAGCATCGGCATGCTTAGCACGTCGTTTGGTAGAAATCCACGTGCGCGTTCTGCCAAAAGCACCATTTGCATGCACATCTTGTGGTTTTGCAGAAAACTTCATCCGCGTCTACCAAAAGATGCATGTGCATGCTTAAAACGCGTTTTCGCACAAATCCGTGCGCGGGTGCTAAAAAGAGCACCATCGGCATGCTTAGCACGTCGTTTGGTAGAAATCCACGTGCGCGTTCTGCCAAAAGCACCATTTGCACGCACATCTTGTGGTTTTGCAGAAAACTTCATCCGCGTCTACCAAAAGATGCATGTGCATGCTTAAAACGCGTTTTCGCACAAATGCGTGCGCGGGTGCTAAAAAGAGCAGCATCGGCATGCTTAGCACGTCGTTTGGTAGAAATCCACGTGCGCGTTCTGCCAAAAGCACCATTTGCACGCACATCTTGTGGTTTTGCAGAAAACTTCATCCGCGTCTACCAAAAGATGCATGTGCATGCTTAAAACGCGTTTTCGCACAAATGCGTGCGCGGGTGCTAAAAAGAGCAGCATCGGCATGCTTAGCACGTCGTTTGGTAGAAATCCACGTGCGCGTTCTGCCAAAAGCACCATTTGCACGCACATCTTGTGGTTTTGCAGAAAACTTCATCCGCATCTACCAAAAGATGCATGTGCATGCTTAAAACGCGTTTTCGCACAAATGCGTGCGCGGGTGCTAAAAAGAGCAGCATCGGCATGCTTAGCACGTCGTTTGGTAGAAATCCACGTGCGCGTTCTGCCAAAAGCACCATTTGCATGCACATCTTGTGGTTTTGCAGAAAACTTCATCCGCGTCTACCAAAAGATGCATGTGCATGCTTAAAACGCGTTTTCGCACAAATCCGCGCGCGGGTGCTAAAAAGAGCAGCATCGGCATGCTTAGCACGTCGTTTGGTAGAAATCCACGTGCGCGTTCTGCCAAAAGCACCATTTGCATGCACATCTTGTGGTTTTGCAGAAAACTTCATCCGCGTCTACCAAAAGATGCATGTGCATGCTTAAAACGCGTTTTCGCACAAATCCGTGCGCGGGTGCTAAAAAGAGCAGCATCGGCATGCTTAGCACGTCGTTTGGTAGAAATCCACGTGCGCGTTCTGCCAAAAGCACCATTTGCATGCACATCTTGTGGTTTTGCAGAAAACTTCATCCGCGTCTACCAAAAGATGCATGTGCATGCTTAAAACGCGTTTTCGCACAAATCCGTGCGCGGGTGCTAAAAAGAGCAGCATCGGCATGCTTAGCACGTCGTTTGGTAGAAATCCACGTGCGCGTTCTGCCAAAAGCACCATTTGCATGCACATCTTGTGGTTTTGCAGAAAACTTCATCCGCGTCTACCAAAAGATGCATGTGCATGCTTAAAACGCGTTTTCGCACAAATCCGCGCGCGGGTGCTAAAAAGAGCAGCATCGGCATGCTTAGCACGTCGTTCGGTAGAAATCCACGTGCGCGTTCTGCCAAAAGCACCAT
Source organism: Dermacentor andersoni (assembly GCF_023375885.2). Lineage (NCBI taxonomy): Eukaryota > Metazoa > Arthropoda > Arachnida > Ixodida > Ixodidae > Dermacentor > Dermacentor andersoni. The sequence goes on along the minus strand of NC_092822.1, from coordinate 143,461,697 downwards.
TTGCATGCACATCTTGTGGTTTTGCAGAAAACTTCATCCGCGTCTACCAAAAGATGCATGTGCATGCTTAAAACGCGTTTTCGCACAAATCCGCGCGCGGGTGCTAAAAAGAGCAGCATCGGTATGCTTAGCACGTCGTTTGGTAGAAATCCACGTGCGCGTTCTGCCAAAAGCACCATTTGCATGCACATCTTGTGGTTTTGCAGAAAACTTCATCCGCGTCTACCAAAAGATGCATGTGCATGCTTAAAACGCGTTTTCGCACAAATCCGTGCGCGGGTGCTAAAAAGAGCAGCATCGGCATGCTTAGCACGTCGTTTGGTAGAAATCCACGTGCGCGTTCTGCCAAAAGCACCATTTGCACGCACATCTTGTGGTTTTGCAGAAAACTTCATGCGCGTCTACCAAAAGATGCATGTGCATGCTTAAAACGCGTTTTCGCACAAATGCGTGCGCGGGTGCTAAAAAGAGCAGCATCGGCATGCTTAGCACGTCGTTTGGTAGAAATCCACGTGCGCGTTCTGCAAAAAGCACCATTTGCATGCACATCTTGTGGTTTTGCAGAAAACTTCATCCGCGTCTACCAAAAGATGCATGTGCATGCTTAAAACGCGTTTTCACACAAATCCGCGCGCGGGTGCTAAAAAGAGCAGCATCGGCATGCTTAGCACGTCGTTTGGTAGAAATCCACGTGCGCGTTCTGCCAAAAGCACCATTTGCATGCACATCTTGTGGTTTTGCAGAAAACTTCATCCGCGTCTACCAAAAGATGCATGTGCATGCTTAAAACGCGTTTTCGCACAAATCCGCGCGCGGGTGCTAAAAAGAGCAGCATCGGCATGCTTAGCACGTCGTTTGGTAGAAATTCACGTGCGCGTTCTGCCAAAAGCACCATTTGCATGCACATCTTGTGGTTTTGCAGAAAACTTCATATGCGTCTACCAAAAGATGCATGTGCATGCTTAAAACGCGTTTTCGCACAAATCCGTGCGCGGGTGCTAAAAAGAGCAGCATCGGCATGCTTAGCACGTCGTCTGGTAGAAATCCACGTGCGCGTTCTGCAAAAAGCACCATTTGCATGCACATCTTGTGGTTTTGCAGAAAACTTCATCCGCGTCTACCAAAAGATGCATGTGCATGCTTAAAACGCGTTTTCACACAAATCCGCGCGCGGGTGCTAAAAAGAGCAGCATCGGCATGCTTAGCACGTCGTTTGGTAGAAATCCACGTTCGCGTTCTGCCAAAAGCACCATTTGCATGCACATCTTGTGGTTTTGCAGAAAACTTCATCCGCGTCTACCAAAAGATGCATGTGCATGCTTAAAACGCGTTTTCGCACAAATCCGTGCGCGGGTGCTAAAAAGAGCAGCATCGGCATGCTTAGCACGTCGTTTGGTAGAAATCTACGTGCGCGTTCTGCCAAAAGCACCATTTGCATGCACATCTTGTGGTTTTGCAGAAAACTTCATCCGCGTCTACCAAAAGATGCATGTGCATGCTTAAAACGCGTTTTCGCACAAATCCGTGCGCGGGTGCTAAAAAGAGCAGCATCGGCATGCTTAGCACGTCGTTTGGTAGAAATCCACGTGCGCGTTCTGCAAAAAGCACCATTTGCATGCACATCTTGTGGTTTTGCAGAAAACTTCATCCGCGTCTACCAAAAGATGCATGTGCATGCTTAAAACGCGTTTTCGCACAAATGCGTGCGCGGGTGCTAAAAAGAGCAGCATCGGCATGCTTAGCACGTCGTTTGGTAGAAATCCACGTGCGCGTTCTGCAAAAAGCACCATTTGCATGCACATCTTGTGGTTTTGCAGAAAACTTCATCCGCGTCTACCAAAAGATGCATGTGCAAGCTTAAAACGCGTTTTCGCACAAATCCGTGCGCGGGTGCTAAAAAGAGCAGCATCGGCATGCTTAGCACTTCGTTTGGTAGAAATCCACGTGCGCGTTCTGCCAAAAGCACCATTTGCATGTACATCTTGTGGTTTTGCAGAAAACTTCATCCGCGTCTACCAAAAGATGCATGTGCATGCTTAAAACGCGTTTTCGCACAAATCCGTGCGCGGGTGCTAAAAAGAGCAGCATCGGCATGCTTAGCACGTCGTTTGGTAGAAATCCACGTGCGCGTTCTGCCAAAAGCACCATTTGCATGCACATCTTGTGGTTTTGCAGAAAACTTCATCCGCGTCTACCAAAAGATGCATGTGCATGCTTAAAACGCGTTTTCGCACAAATCCGTGCGCGGGTGCTAAAAAGAGCAGCATCGGCATGCTTAGCACTTCGTTTGGTAGAAATCCACGTGCGCGTTCTGCCAAAAGCACCATTTGCATGCACATCTTGTGGTTTTGCAGAAAACTTCATCCGCGTCTACCAAAAGATGCATGTGCATGCTTAAAACGCGTTTTCGCACAAATCCGCGCGCGGGTGCTAAAAAGAGCAGCATCGGCATGCTTAGCACGTCGTTTGGTAGAAATCCACGTGCGCGTTCTGCCAAAAGCACCATTTGCATGCACATCTTGTGGTTTTGCAGAAAACTTCATCCGCGTCTACCAAAAGATGCATGTGCATGCTTAAAACGCGTTTTCGCACAAATCCGTGCGCGGGTGCTAAAAAGAGCACCATCGGCATGCTTAGCACGTCGTTTGGTAGAAATCCACGTGCGCGTTCTGCCAAAAGCACCATTTGCACGCACATCTTGTGGTTTTGCAGAAAACTTCATCCCCGTCTACCAAAAGATGCATGTGCATGCTTAAAACGCGTTTTCGCACAAATGCGTGCGCGGGTGCTAAAAAGAGCAGCATCGGCATGCTTAGCACGTCGTTTGGTAGAAATCCACGTGCGCGTTCTGCCAAAAGCACCATTTGCACGCACATCTTGTGGTTTTGCAGAAAACTTCATCCGCGTCTACCAAAAGATGCATGTGCATGCTTAAAACGCGTTTTCGCACAAATGCGTGCGCGGGTGCTAAAAAGAGCAGCATCGGCATGCTTAGCACGTCGTTTGGTAGAAATCCACGTGCGCGTTCTGCCAAAAGCACCATTTGCATGCACATCTTGTGGTTTTGCAGAAAACTTCATCCGCGTCTACCAAAAGATGCATGTGCATGCTTAAAACGCGTTTTCGCACAAATCCGCGCGCGGGTGCTAAAAAGAGCAGCATCGGCATGCTTAGCACGTCGTTTGGTAGAAATCCACGTGCGCGTTCTGCCAAAAGCACCATTTGCATGCACATCTTGTGGTTTTGCAGAAAACTTCATCCGCGTCTACCAAAAGATGCATGTGCATGCTTAAAACGCGTTTTCGCACAAATCCGTGCGCGGGTGCTAAAAAGAGCAGCATCGGCATGCTTAGCACGTCGTTTGGTAGAAATCCACGTGCGCGTTCTGCCAAAAGCACCATTTGCATGCACATCTTGTGGTTTTGCAGAAAACTTCATCCGCGTCTACCAAAAGATGCATGTGCATGCTTAAAACGCGTTTTCGCACAAATCCGTGCGCGGGTGCTAAAAAGAGCAGCATCGGCATGCTTAGCACGTCGTTTGGTAGAAATCCATGTGCGCGTTCTGCCGAAAGCACCATTTGCATGCACATCTTGTGGTTTTGCAGAAAACTTCATCCGCGTCTACCAAAAGATGCATGTGCATGCTTAAAACGCGTTTTCGCACAAATCCGCGCGCGGGTGCTAAAAAGAGCAGCATCGGCATGCTTAGCACGTCGTTTGGTAGAAATCCACGTGCGCGTTCTGCCAAAAGCACCATTTGCATGCACATCTTGTGGTTTTGCAGAAAACTTCATCCGCGTCTACCAAAAGATGCATGTGCATGCTTAAAACGCGTTTTCGCACAAATCCGCGCGCGGGGGCTAAAAAGAGCAGCATCGGTATGCTTAGCACGTCGTTTGGTAGAAATCCACGTGCGCGTTCTGCCAAAAGCACCATTTGCATGCACATCTTGTGGTTTTGCAGAAAACTTCATCCGCGTCTACCAAAAGATGCATGTGCATGCTTAAAACGCGTTTTCGCACAAATCCGTGCGCGGGTGCTAAAAAGAGCAGCATCGGCATGCTTAGCACGTCGTTTGGTAGAAATCCACGTGCGCGTTCTGCCAAAAGCACCATTTGCACGCACATCTTGTGGTTTTGCAGAAAACTTCATGCGCGTCTACCAAAAGATGCATGTGCATGCTTAAAACGCGTTTTCGCACAAATGCGTGCGCGGGTGCTAAAAAGAGCAGCAACGGCATGCTTAGCACGTCGTTTGGTAGAAATCCACGTGCGCGTTCTGCAAAAAGCACCATTTGCATGCACATCTTGTGGTTTTGCAGAAAACTTCATCCGCGTCTACCAAAAGATGCATGTGTATGCTTAAAACGCGTTTTCACACAAATCCGCGCGCGGGTGCTAAAAAGAGCAGCATCGGCATGCTTAGCACGTCGTTTGGTAGGAATCCACGTGCGCGTTCTGCCAAAAGCACCATTTGCATGCACATCTTGTGGTTTTGCAGAAAACTTCATCCGCGTCTACCAAAAGATGCATGTGCATGCTTAAAACGCGTTTTCGCACAAATCCGCGCGCGGGTGCTAAAAAGAGCAGCATCGGCATGCTTAGCACGTCGTTTGGTAGAAATTCACGTGCGCGTTCTGCCAAAAGCACCATTTGCATGCACATCTTGTGGTTTTGCAGAAAACTTCATCCGCGTCTACCAAAAGATGCATGTGCATGCTTAAAACGCGTTTTCGCACAAATCCGTGCGCGGGTGCTAAAAAGAGCAGCATCGGCATGCTTAGCACGTCGTCTGGTAGAAATCCACGTGCGCGTTCTGCAAAAAGCACCATTTGCATGCACATCTTGTGGTTTTGCAGAAAACTTCATCCGCGTCTACCAAAAGATGCATGTGCATGCTTAAAACGCGTTTTCACACAAATCCGCGCGCGGGTGCTAAAAAGAGCAGCATCGGCATGCTTAGCACGTCGTTTGGTAGAAATCCACGTGCGCGTTCTGCCAAAAGCACCATTTGCATGCACATCTTGTGGTTTTGCAGAAAACTTCATCCGCGTCTACCAAAAGATGCATGTGTATGCTTAAAACGCGTTTTCACACAAATCCGCGCGCGGGTGCTAAAAAGAGCAGCATCGGCATGCTTAGCACGTCGTTTGGTAGAAATCCACGTGCGCGTTCTGCCAAAAGCACCATTTGCATGCACATCTTGTGGTTTTGCAGAAAACTTCATCCGCGTCTACCAAAAGATGCATGTGCATGCTTAAAACGCGTTTTCGCACAAATCCGCGCGCGGGTGCTAAAAAGAGCAGCATCGGCATGCTTAGCACGTCGTTTGGTAGAAATTCACGTGCGCGTTCTGCCAAAAGCACCATTTGCATGCACATCTTGTGGTTTTGCAGAAAACTTCATCCGCGTCTACCAAAAGATGCATGTGCATGCTTAAAACGCGTTTTCGCACAAATCCGTGCGCGGGTGCTAAAAAGAGCAGCATCGGCATGCTTAGCACGTCGTCTGGTAGAAATCCACGTGCGCGTTCTGCAAAAAGCACCATTTGCATGCACATCTTGTGGTTTTGCAGAAAACTTCATCCGCGTCTACCAAAAGATGCATGTGCATGCTTAAAACGCGTTTTCACACAAATCCGCGCGCGGGTGCTAAAAAGAGCAGCATCGGCATGCTTAGCACGTCGTTTGGTAGAAATCCACGTGCGCGTTCTGCCAAAAGCACCATTTGCATGCACATCTTGTGGTTTTGCAGAAAACTTCATCCGCGTCTACCAAAAGATGCATGTGCATGCTTAAAACGCGTTTTCGCACAAATCCGTGCGCGGGTGCTAAAAAGAGCAGCATCGGCATGCTTAGCACGTCGTTTGGTAGAAATCTACGTGCGCGTTCTGCCAAAAGCACCATTTGCATGCACATCTTGTGGTTTTGCAGAAAACTTCATCCGCGTCTACCAAAAGATGCATGTGCATGCTTAAAACGCGTTTTCGCACAAATCCGTGCGCGGGTGCTAAAAAGAGCAGCATCGGCATGCTTAGCACGTCGTTTGGTAGAAATCCATGTGCGCGTTCTGCAAAAAGCACCATTTGCATGCACATCTTGTGGTTTTGCAGAAAACTTCATCCGCGTCTACCAAAAGATGCATGTGCATGCTTAAAACGCGTTTTCGCACAAATGCGTGCGCGGGTGCTAAAAAGAGCAGCATCGGCATGCTTAGCACGTCGTTTGGTAGAAATCCACGTGCGCGTTCTGCCAAAAGCACCATTTCCATGCACATCTTGTGGTTTTGCAGAAAACTTCATCCGCGTCTACCAAAAGATGCATGTGCATGCTTAAAACGCGTTTTCGCACAAATCCGTGCGCGGGTGCTAAAAAGAGCAGCATCGGCATGCTTAGCACGTCGTTTGGTAGAAATCCACGTGCGCGTTCTGCCAAAAGCACCATTTGCATGCACATCTTGTGGTTTTGCAGAAAACTTCATCCGCGTCTACCAAAAGATGCATGTGCATGCTTAAAACGCGTTTTCGCACAAATCCGTGCGCGGGTGCTAAAAAGAGCAGCATCGGCATGCTTAGCACTTCGTTTGGTAGAAATCCACGTGCGCGTTCTGCCAAAAGCACCATTTGCATGCACATCTTGTGGTTTTGCAGAAAACTTCATCCGCGTCTACCAAAAGATGCATGTGCATGCTTAAAACGCGTTTTCGCACAAATCCGCGCGCGGGTGCTAAAAAGAGCAGCATCGGCATGCTTAGCACGTCGTTTGGTAGAAATCCACGTGCGCGTTCTGCCAAAAGCACCATTTGCATGCACATCTTGTGGTTTTGCAGAAAACTTCATCCGCGTCTACCAAAAGATGCATGTGCATGCTTAAAACGCGTTTTCGCACAAATCCGTGCGCGGGTGCTAAAAAGAGCAGCATCGGCATGCTTAGCACGTCGTTTGGTAGAAATCCACGTGCGCGTTCTGCCAAAAGCACCATTTGCACGCACATCTTGTGGTTTTGCAGAAAACTTCATCCGCGTCTACCAAAAGATGCATGTGCATGCTTAAAACGCGTTTTCGCACAAATGCGTGCGCGGGTGCTAAAAAGAGCAGCATCGGCATGCTTAGCACGTCGTTTGGTAGAAATCCACGTGCGCGTTCTGCCAAAAGCACCATTTGCATGCACATCTTGTGGTTTTGCAGAAAACTTCATCCGCGTCTACCAACAGATGCATGTGCATGCTTAAAACGCGTTTTCGCACAAATCCGCGCGCGGGTGTTAAAAAGAGCAGCATCGGCATGCTTAGCACGTCGTTTGGTAGAAATCCACGTGCGCGTTCTGCCAAAAGCACCATTTGCATGCACATCTTGTGGTTTTGCAGAAAACTTCATCCGCGTCTACCAAAAGATGCATGTGCATGCTTAAAACGCGTTTTCGCACAAATCCGTGCGCGGGTGCTAAAAAGAGCAGCATCGGCATGCTTAGCACGTCGTTTGGTAGAAATCCACGTGCGCGTTCTGCCAAAAGCACCATTTGCATGCACATCTTGTGGTTTTGCAGAAAACTTCAACCGCGTCTACCAAAAGATGCATGTGCATGCTTAAAACGCGTTTTCGCACAAATCCGTGCGCGGGTGCTAAAAAGAGCAGCATCGGCATGCTTAGCACGTCGTTTGGTAGAAATCCACGTGCGCGTTCTGCCAAAAGCACCATTTGCATGTACATCTTGTGGTTTTGCAGAAAACTTCATCCGCGTCTACCAAAAGATGCATGTGCATGCTTAAAACGCGTTTTCGCACAAATCCGTGCGCGGGTGCTAAAAAGAGCAGCATCGGCATGCTTAGCACGTCGTTTGGTAGAAATCCACGTGCGCGTTCTGCCAAAAGCACCATTTGCATGCACATCTTGTGGTTTTGCAGAAAACTTCATCCGCGTCTACCAAAAGATGCATGTGCATGCTTAAAACGCGTTTTCGCACAAATCCGTGCGCGGGTGCTAAAAAGAGCAGCATCGGCATGCTTAGCACTTCGTTTGGTAGAAATCCACGTGCGCGTTCTGCCAAAAGCACCATTTGCATGCACATCTTGTGGTTTTGCAGAAAACTTCATCCGCGTCTACCAAAAGATGCATGTGCATGCATAAAACGCGTTTTCGCACAAATCCGCGCGCGGGTGCTAAAAAGAGCAGCATCGGCATGCTTAGCACGTCGTTTGGTAGAAATCCACGTGCGCGTTCTGCCAAAAGCACCATTTGCATGCACATCTTGTGGTTTTGCAGAAAACTTCATCCGCGTCTACCAAAAGATGCATGTGCATGCTTAAAACGCGTTTTCGCACAAATCCGTGCGCGGGTGCTAAAAAGAGCACCATCGGCATGCTTAGCACGTCGTTTGGTAGAAATCCACGTGCGCGTTCTGCCAAAAGCACCATTTGCACGCACATCTTGTGGTTTTGCAGAAAACTTCATCCGCGTCTACCAAAAGATGCATGTGCATGCTTAAAACGCGTTTTCGCACAAATGCGTGCGCGGGTGCTAAAAAGAGCAGCATCGGCATGCTTAGCACGTCGTTTGGTATAAATCCACGTGCGCGTTCTGCCAAAAGCACCATTTGCACGCACATCTTGTGGTTTTGCAGAAAACTTCATCCGCGTCTACCAAAAGATGCATGTGCATGCTTAAAACGCGTTTTCGCACAAATGCGTGCGCGGGTGCTAAAAAGAGCAGCATCGGCATGCTTAGCACGTCGTTTGGTAGAAATCCACGTGCGCGTTCTGCCAAAAGCACCATTTGCACGCACATCTTGTGGTTTTGCAGAAAACTTCATCCGCATCTACCAAAAGATGCATGTGCATGCTTAAAACGCGTTTTCGCACAAATGCGTGCGCGGGTGCTAAAAAGAGCAGCATCGGCATGCTTAGCACGTCGTTTGGTAGAAATCCACGTGCGCGTTCTGCCAAAAGCACCATTTGCATGCACATCTTGTGGTTTTGCAGAAAACTTCATCCGCGTCTACCAAAAGATGCATGTGCATGCTTAAAACGCGTTTTCGCACAAATCCGCGCGCGGGTGCTAAAAAGAGCAGCATCGGCATGCTTAGCACGTCGTTTGGTAGAAATCCACGTGCGCGTTCTGCCAAAAACACCATTTGCATGCACATCTTGTGGTTTTGCAGAAAACTTCATCCGCGTCTACCAAAAGATGCATGTGCATGCTTAAAACGCGTTTTCGCACAAATCCGTGCGCGGGTGCTAAAAAGAGCAGCATCGGCATGCTTAGCACGTCGTTTGGTAGAAATCCACGTGCGCGTTCTGCCAAAAGCACCATTTGCATGCACATCTTGTGGTTTTGCAGAAAACTTCATCCGCGTCTACCAAAAGATGCATGTGCATGCTCAAAACGCGTTTTCGCACAAATCCGTGCGCGGGTGCTAAAAAGAGCAGCATCGGCATGCTTAGCACGTCGTTTGGTAGAAATCCACGTGCGCGTTCTGCCAAAAGCACCATTTGCATGCACATCTTGTGGTTTTGCAGAAAACTTCATCCGCGTCTACCAAAAGATGCATGTGCATGCTTAAAACGCGTTTTCGCACAAATCCGCGCGCGGGTGCTAAAAAGAGCAGCATCGGCATGCTTAGCACGTCGTTCGGTAGAAATCCACGTGCGCGTTCTGCCAAAAGCACCATTTGCATGCACATCTTGTGGTTTTGCAGAAAACTTCATCCGCGTCTACCAAAAGATGCATGTGCATGCTTAAAACGCGTTTTCGCACAAATCCGCGCGCGGGTGCTAAAAAGAGCAGCATCGGTATGCTTAGCACGTCGTTTGGTAGAAATCCACGTGCGCGTTCTGCCAAAAGCACCATTTGCATGCACATCTTGTGGTTTTGCAGAAAACTTCATCCGCGTCTACCAAAAGATGCATGTGCATGCTTAAAACGCGTTTTCGCACAAATCCGTGCGCGGGTGCTAAAAAGAGCAGCATCGGCATGCTTAGCACGTCGTTTGGTAGAAATCCACGTGCGCGTTCTGCCAAAAGCACCATTTGCACGCACATCTTGTGGTTTTGCAGAAAACTTCATGCGCGTCTACCAAAAGATGCATGTGCATGCTTAAAACGCGTTTTCGCACAAATGCGTGCGCGGGTGCTAAAAAGAGCAGCATCGGCATGCTTAGCACGTCGTTTGGTAGCAATCCACGTGCGCGTTCTGCAAAAAGCACCATTTGCATGCACATCTTGTGGTTTTGCAGAAAACTTCATCCGCGTCTACCAAAAGATGCATGTGCATGCTTAAAACGCGTTTTCACACAAATCCGCGCGCGGGTGCTAAAAAGAGCAGCATCGGCATGCTTAGCACGTCGTTTGGTAGAAATCCACGTGCGCGTTCTGCCAAAAGCACCATTTGCATGCACATCTTGTGGTTTTGCAGAAAACTTCATCCGCGTCTACCAAAAGATGCATGTGCATGCTTAAAACGCGTTTTCGCACAAATCCGCGCGCGGGTGCTAAAAAGAGCAGCATCGGCATGCTTAGCACGTTGTTTGGTAGAAATTCACGTGCGCGTTCTGCCAAAAGCACCATTTGCATGCACATCTTGTGGTTTTGCAGAAAACTTCATCCGCGTCTACCAAAAGATGCATGTGCATGCTTAAAACGCGTTTTCGCACAAATCCGTGCGCGGGTGCTAAAAAGAGCAGCATCGGCATGCTTAGCACGTCGTCTGGTAGAAATCCACGTGCGCGTTCTGCAAAAAGCACCATTTGCATGCACATCTTGTGGTTTTGCAGAAAACTTCATCCGCGTCTACCAAAAGATGCATGTGCATGCTTAAAACGCGTTTTCACACAAATCCGCGCGCGGGTGCTAAAAAGAGCAGCATCGGCATGCTTAGCACGTCGTTTGGTAGAAATCCACGTGCGCGTTCTGCCAAAAGCACCATTTGCATGCACATCTTGTGGTTTTGCAGAAAACTTCATCCGCGACTACCAAAAGATGCATGTGCATGCTTAAAATGCGTTTTCGCACAAATCCGTGCGCGGGTGCTAAAAAGAGCAGCATCGGCATGCTTAGCACGTCGTTTGGTAGAAATCCACGTGCGCGTTCTGCCAAAAGCACCATTTGCATGCACATCTTGTGGTTTTGCAGAAAACTTCATCCGCGTCTACCAAAAGATGCATGTGCATGCTTAAAACGCGTTTTCGCACAAATCCGTGCGCGGGTGCTAAAAAGAGCAGCATCGGCATGCTTAGCACGTCGTTTGGTAGAAATCTACGTGCGCGTTCTGCCAAAAGCACCATTTGCATGCACATCTTGTGGTTTTGCAGAAAACTTCATCCGCGTCTACCAAAAGATGCATGTGCATGCTTAAAACGCGTTTTCGCACAAATCCGTGCGCGGGTGCTAAAAAGAGCAGCATCGGCATGCTTAGCACGTCGTTTGGTAGAAATCCACGTGCGCGTTCTGCAAAAAGCACCATTTGCATGCACATCTTGTGGTTTTGCAGAAAACTTCATCCGCGTCTACCAAAAGATGCATGTGCATGCTTAAAACGCGTTTTCGCACAAATGCGTGCGCGGGTGCTAAAAAGAGCAGCATCGGCATGCTTAGCACGTCGTTTGGTAGCAATCCACGTGCGCGTTCTGCCAAAAGCACCATTTGCATGCACATCTTGTGGTTTTGCAGAAAACTTCATCCGCGTCTACCAAAAGATGCATGTGCATGCTTAAAACGCGTTTTCGCACAAATCCGCGCGCGGGTGCTAAAAAGAGCAGCATCGGCATGCTTAGCACGTCGTTTGGTAGAAATCCACGTGCGCGTTCTGCCAAAAGCACCATTTGCATGCACATCTTGTGGTTTTGCAGAAAACTTCATCCGCGTCTACCAAAAGATGCATGTGCATGCTTAAAACGCGTTTTCGCACAAATCCGTGCGCGGGTGCTAAAAAGAGCAGCATCGGCATGCTTAGCACGTCGTTTGGTAGAAATCCACGTGCGCGTTCTGCCAAAAGCACCATTTGCATGCACATCTTGTGGTTTTGCAGAAAACTTCAACCGCGTCTACCAAAAGATGCATGTGCATGCTTAAAACGCGTTTTCGCACAAATCCGTGCGCGGGTGCTAAAAAGAGCAGCATCGGCATGCTTAGCACGTCGTTTGGTAGAAATCCACGTGCGCGTTCTGCCAAAAGCACCATTTGCATGCACATCTTGTGGTTTTGCAGAAAACTTCATCCGCGTCTACCAAAAGATGCATGTGCATGCTTAAAACGCGTTTTCGCACAAATCCGTGCGCGGGTGCTAAAAAGAGCAGCATCGGCATGCTTAGCACTTCGTTTGGTAGAAATCCACGTGCGCGTTCTGCCAAAAGCACCATTTGCACGCACATCTTGTGGTTTTGCAGAAAACTTCATCCGCGTCTACCAAAAGATGCATGTGCATGCTTAAAACGCGTTTTCGCACAAATGCGTGCGCGGGTGCTAAAAAGAGCAGCATCGGCATGCTTAGCACGTCGTTTGGTAGAAATCCACGTGCGCGTTCAGCCAAAAGCAGCATTTGCATGCACATCTTGTGGTTTTGCAGAAAACTTCATCCGCGTCTACCAAAAGATGCATGTGCATGCTTAAAACGCGTTTTCGCACAAATCCGCGCGCGGGTGCTAAAAAGAGCAGCATCGGCATGCTTAGCACGTCGTTTGGTAGAAATCCACGTGCGCGTTCTGCCAAAAGCACCATTTGCATGCACATCTTGTGGTTTTGCAGAAAACTTCATCCGCGTCTACCAAAAGATGCATGTGCATGCTTAAAACGCGTTTTCGCACAAATCCGTGCGCGGGTGCTAAAAAGAGCAGCATCGGCATGCTTAGCACGTCGTTTGGTAGAAATCCACGTGCGCGTTCTGCCAAAAGCACCATTTGCATGCACATCTTGTGGTTTTGCAGAAAACTTCATCCGCGTCTACCAAAAGATGCATGTGCATGCTTAAAACGCGTTTTCGCACAAATCCGTGCGCGGGTGCTAAAAAGAGCAGCATCGGCATGCTTAGCACGTCGTTTGGTAGAAATCCACGTGCGCGTTCTGCCAAAAGCACCATTTGCACGCACATCTTGTGGTTTTGCAGAAAACTTCATCCGCGTCTACCAAAAGATGCATGTGCATGCTTAAAACGCGTTTTCGCACAAATGCGTGCGCGGGTGCTAAAAAGAGCAGCATCGGCATGCTTAGCACGTCGTTTGGTAGAAATCCACGTGCGCGTTCTGCCAAAAGCACCATTTGCATGCACATCTTGTGGTTTTGCAGAAAACTTCATCCGCGTCTACCAAAAGATGCACGTGCATGCTTAAAACGCGTTTTCGCACAAATCCGTGCGCGGGTGCTAAAAAGAGCAGCATCGGCATGCTTAGCACGTCGTTTGAGAAATCCACGTGCGCGTTCTGCCAAAAGCACCATTTGCATGCACATCTTGTGGTTTTGCAGAAAACTTCATCCGCGTCTACCAAAAGATGCATGTGCATGCTTAAAACGCGCTTTCGCACAAATCCGTGCGCGGGTGCTAAAAAGAGCAGCATCGGCATGCTTAGCACGTCGTTTGGTAGAAATCCACGTGCGCGTTCTGCCAAAAGCACCATTTGCATGCACATCTTGTGGTTTTGCAGAAAACTTCATCCGCGTCTTCCAAAAGATGCATGTGCATGCTTAAAACGCGTTTTCGCACAAATCCGTGCGCGGGTGCTAAAAAGAGCAGCATCGGCATGCTTAGCACGTCGTCTGGTAGAAATCCACGTGCGCGTTCTGCAAAAAGCACCATTTGCATGCACATCTTGTGGTTTTGCAGAAAACTTCATCCGCGTCTACCAAAAGATGCATGTGCATGCTTAAAACGCGTTTTCACACAAATCCGCGCGCGGGTGCTAAAAAGAGCAGCATCGGCATGCTTAGCACGTCGTTTGGTAGAAATCCACGTGCGCGTTTTGCCAAAAGCACCATTTGCATGCACATCTTGTGGTTTTGCAGAAAACTTCATCCGCGTCTACCAAAAGATGCATGTGCATGCTTAAAACGCGTTTTCGCACAAATCCGTGCGCGGGTGCTAAAAAGAGCAGCATCGGCATGCTTAGCACGTCGTTTGGTAGAAATCCACGTGCGCGTTCTGCCAAAAGCACCATTTGCATGCACATCTTGTGGTTTTGCAGAAAACTTCATCCGCGTCTACCAAAAGATGCATGTCCATGCTTAAAACGCGTTTTCGCACAAATCCGTGCGCGGGTGCTAAAAAGAGCAGCATCGGCATGCGTAGCACGTCGTTTGGTAGAAATCCACGTGCGCGTTCTGCCAAAAGCACCATTTGCATGCACATCTTCTGGTTTTGCAGAAAACTTCATCCGCGTCTACCAAAAGATGCATGTGCATGCTTAAAACGCGTTTTCGCACAAATCCGTGCGCGGGTGCTAAAAAGAGCAGCATTGGCATGCTTAGCACGTCGTTTGGTAGAAATCCACGTGCGCGTTCTGCCAAAAGCACCATTTGCATGCACATCTTGTGGTTTTGCAGAAAACTTCATCCGCGTCTACCAAAAGATGCATGTGCATGCTTAAAACGCGTTTTCGCACGAATCCGTGCGCGGGTGCTAAAAAGAGTAGCATCGGCATGCTTAGCACGTCGTCTGGTAGAAATCCACGTGCGCGTTCTGCAAAAAGCACCATTTGCATGCACATCTTGTGGTTTTGCAGAAAACTTCATCCGCGTCTACCAAAAGATGCATGTGCATGCTTAAAACGCGTTTTCGCACAAATCCGTGCGCGGGTGCTAAAAAGAGCAGCATCGGCATGCTTAGCACGTCGTTTGGAAGAAATCCACGTGCGCGTTCTGCCAAAAGCACCATTTGCATGCACATCTTGTGGTTTTGCAGAAAACTTCATCCGCGTCTACCAAAAGATGCATGTGCATGCTTAAAACGCGTTTTCGCACAAATCCGTGCGCGGGTGCTAAAAAGAGCAGCATCGGCATGCTTAGCACGTCGTTTGGTAGAAATCCACGTGCGCGTTCTGCCAAAAGCACCATTTGCACGCACATCTTGTGGTTTTGCAGAAAACTTCATCCGCGTCTACCAAAAGATGCATGTGCATGCTTAAAACGCGTTTTCGCACAAATGCGTGCGCGGGTGCTAAAAAGAGCAGCATCGGCATGCTTAGCACGTCGTTTGGTAGACATCCACGTGCGCGTTCTGCCAAAAGCACCATTTGCATGCACATCTTGTGGTTTTGCAGAAAACTTCATCCGCGTCTACCAAAAGATGCATGTGCATGCTTAAAACGCGTTTTCGCACAAATCCGCGCGCGGGTGCTAAAAAGAGCAGCATCGGCATGCTTAGCACGTCGTTTGGTAGAAATCCACGTGCGCGTTCTGCCAAAAGCACCATTTGCATGCACATCTTGTGGTTTTGCAGAAAACTTCATCCGCGTCTACCAAAAGATGCATGTGCATGCTTAAAACGCGTTTTCGCACAAATCCGCGCGCGGGTGCTAAAAAGAGCAGCATCGGCATGCTTAGCACGTCGTTTGGTAGATATCCACGTGCGCGTTCTGCCAAAAGCACCATTTGCACGCACATCTTGTGGTTTTGCAGAAAACTTCATCCGCGTCTACCAAAAGATGCATGTGCATGCTTAAAACGCGTTTTCGCACAAATGCGTGCGCGGGTGCTAAAAAGAGCAGCATCGGCATGCTTAGCACGTCGTCTGGTAGAAATCCACGTGCGCGTTCTGCCAAAAGCACCATTTGCATGCACATCTTGTGGTTTTGCAGAAAACTTCATCCGCGTCTACCAAAAGATGCATGTGCATGCTTAAAACGCGTTTTCGCACAAATCCGCGCGCGGGTGCTAAAAAGAGCAGCATCGGCATGCTTAGCACGTCGTTTGGTAGAAATCCACGTGCGCGTTCTGCCAAAAGCACCATTTGCATGCACATCTTGTGGTTTTGCAGAAAACTTCATCCGCGTCTACCAAAAGATGCATGTGCAAGCTTAAAACGCGTTTGCGCACAAATCCGTGCGCGGGTGCTAAAAAGAGCAGCATCGGCATGCTTAGCACGTCGTTTGGTAGAAATCCACGTGCGCGTTCTGCCAAAAGCACCATTTGCATGCACATCTTGTGGTTTTGCAGAAAACTTCATCCGCGTCTACCAAAACATGCATGTGCATGCTTAAAACGCGTTTTCGCACAAATCCGTGCGCGGGTGCTAAAAGGAGCAGCATCGGCATGCTTAGCACGTCGTTTGGTAGAATTCCACGTGCGCGTTCTGCCAAAAGCACCATTTGCACGCACATCTTGTGGTTTTGCAGAAAACTTCATCCGCGTCTACCAAAAGATGCATGTGCATGCTTAAAACGCGTTTTCGCACAAATGCGTGCGCGGGTGCTAAAAAGAGCAGCATCGGCATGCTTAGCACGTCGTCTGGTAGAAATCCACGTGCGCGTTCTGCCAAAAGCACCATTTGCATGCACATCTTGTGGTTTTGCAGAAAACTTCATCCGCGTCTACCAAAAGATGCATGTGCATGCTTAAAACGCGTTTTCGCACAAATCCGCGCGCGGGTGCTAAAAAGAGCAGCATCGGCATGCTTAGCACGTCGTTTGGTAGAAATCCACGTGCGCGTTCTGCCAAAAGCACCATTTGCATGCACATCTTGTGGTTTTGCAGAAAACTTCATCCGCGTCTACCAAAAGATGCATGTGCAAGCTTAAAACGCGTTTTCGCACAAATCCGTGCGCGGGTGCTAAAAAGAGCAGCATCGGCATGCTTAGCACGTCGTTTGGTAGAAATCCACGTGCGCGTTCTGCCAAAAGCACCATTTGCATGCACATCTTGTGGTTTTGCAGAAAACTTCATCCGCGTCTACCAAAACATGCATGTGCATGCTTAAAACGCGTTTTCGCACAAATCCGTGCGCGGGTGCTAAAAGGAGCAGCATCGGCATGCTTAGCACGTCGTTTGGTAGAATTCCACGTGCGCGTTCAGCCAAAAGCACCATTTGCACGCACATCTTGTGGTTTTGCAGAAAACTTCATCCGCGTCTACCAAAAGATGCATGTGCATGCTTAAAACGCGTTTTCGCACAAATGCGTGCGCGGGTGCTAAAAAGAGCAGCATCGGCATGCTTAGCACGTCGTTTGGTAGAAATCCACGTGCGCGTTCTGCCAAAAGCACCATTTGCATGCACATATTGTGGTTTTGCAGAAAACTTCATCCGCGTCTACCAAAAGATGCATGTGCATGCTTAAAACGCGTTTTTGCACAAATCTGTGCGCGGGTGCTAAAGAGAGCAGCATCGGCATGCTTAGCACGTCGTTTGGTAGAAATTCACGTACGCGTTCTGCCAAAAGCACCATTTGCATGCACATCTTGTGGTTTTGCAGAAAACTTCATCCGCGTCTACCAAAAGATGCATGTGAATGCTTAAAACGCGTTTTCGCACAAATCCGTGCGCGGGTGCTAAAAAGAGCAGCATCGGCATGCTTAGCACGTCGTTTGGTAGAAATCCACGTGCGCGTTCTGCCAAAAGCACCATTTGCATGCATATCTTGTGGTTTTGCAGAAAACTTCATCCGCGTCTACCAAAAGATGCATGTGCATGCTTAAAACGCGTTTTCGCACAAATCCGTGCGCGGGTGCTAAAAAGAGCAGCATCGGCAGGCTTAGCACGTCGTTTGGTAGAAATCCACGTGCGCGTTCTGCCAAAAGCACCATTTGCATGCACATCTTGTGGTTTTGCAGAAAACTTCATCCGCGTCTACCAAAAGATGCATGTGCATGCTTAAAATGCGTTTTCGCACAAATCCGCGCGCGGGTGCTAAAAAGAGCAGCATGGGCATGCTTAGCACGTCGTTTGGTAGAAATCCACGTGCGCGTTCTGCCAAAAGCACCATTTGCATGCACATCTTGTGGTTTTGCAGAAAACTTCATCCGCGTCTACCAAAAGATGCATGTGCATGCTTAAAACGCGTTTTCGCACAAATCCGCGCGCGGGTGCTAAAAAGAGCAGCATCGGCATGCTTAGCACGTCGTTTGGTAGAAATCCACGTGCGCGTTCTGCCAAAAGCACCATTTGCATGCACATCTTGTGGTTTTGCAGAAAACTTCATCCGCGTCTACCAAAAGATGCATGTGCATGCTTAAAACGCGTTTTCGCACAAATCCGTGCGCGGGTGCTAAAAAGAGCAGCATCGGCATGCTTAGCACGTCGTTTGGTAGAAATCCACGTGCGCGTTCTGCCAAAAGCACCATTTGCATGCACATCTTGTGGTTTTGCAGAAAACTTCATCCGCGTCTACCAAAAGATGCATGTGCATGCTTAAAACGCGTTTTCGCACAAATCCGTGCGCGGGTGCTAAAAAGAGCAGCATCGGCATGCTTAGCACGTCGTTTGGTAAAATCCATGTGCGCGTTCTGCCAAAAGCACCATTTGGATGCACATCTTGTGGTTTTGCAGAAAACTTCATCCGCGTCTACCAAAAGATGCATGTGCATGCTTAAAACGCGTTTTCGCACAAATCCGGGCGCGGGTGCTAAAAAGAGCAGCATCGGCATGCTTAGCACGTCGTTTGGTAGAAATCCACGTGCGCGTTCTGCCAAAAGCACCATTTGCATGCACATCTTGTGGTTTTGCAGAAAACTTCATCCGCGTCTACCAAAAGATGCATGTCCATGCTTAAAACGCGTTTTCGCACAAATCCGTGCGCGGGTGCTAAAAAGAGCAGCATCGGCATGCTTAGCACATCGTTTGGTAGAAATCCACGTGCGCGTTCTGCCAAAATCACCATTTGCATGCACATCTTCTGGTTTTGCAGAAAACTTCATCCGCGTCTACCAAAAGATGCATGTACATGCTTAAAACGCGTTTTCGCACAAATCCGTGCGCGAGTGCTAAAAAGAGCAGCATCGGCATGCTTAGCACGTCGTTTGGTAGAAATCCACGTGCGCGTTCTGCCAAAAGCACCATTTGCATGCACATCTTGTGGTTTTGCAGAAAACTTCATCCGCGTCTACCAAAAGATGCATGTGCATGCTTAAAACGCGTTTTCGCACAAATCCGTGCGCGGGTGCTAAAAAGAGCAGCATCGGCATGCTTAGCACGTCGTCTGGTAGAAATCCACGTGCGCGTTCTGCCAAAAGCACCATTTGCATGCACATCTTGTGGTTTTGCAGAAAACTTCATCCGCGTCTACCAAAAGATGCATGTGAATGCTTAAAACGCGTTTTCGCACAAATCCGTGCGCGGGTGCTAAAAAGAGCAGCATCGGCATGCTTAGCACGTCGTTTGGTAGAAATCCACGTGCGCGTTCTGCCAAAAGCACCATTTGCATGCATATCTTGTGGTTTTGCAGAAAACTTCATCCGCGTCTACCAAAAGATGCATGTGCATGCTTAAAACGCGTTTTCGCACAAATCCGTGCGCGGGTGCTAAAAAGAGCAGCATCGGCAGGCTTAGCACGTCGTTTGGTAGAAATCCACGTGCGCGTTCTGCCAAAAGCACCATTTGCATGCACATCTTGTGGTTTTGCAGAAAACTTCATCCGCGTCTACCAAAAGATGCATGTGCATGCTTAAAATGCGTTTTCGCACAAATCCGCGCGCGGGTGCTAAAAAGAGCAGCATGGGCATGCTTAGCACGTCGTTTGGTAGAAATCCACGTGCGCGTTCTGCCAAAAGCACCATTTGCATGCACATCTTGTGGTTTTGCAGAAAACTTCATCCGCGTCTACCAAAAGATGCATGTGCATGCTTAAAACGCGTTTTCGCACAAATCCGCGCGCGGGTGCTAAAAAGAGCAGCATCGGCATGCTTAGCACGTCGTTTGGTAGAAATCCACGTGCGCGTTCTGCCAAAAGCACCATTTGCATGCACATCTTGTGGTTTTGCAGAAAACTTCATCCGCGTCTACCAAAAGATGCATGTGCATGCTTAAAACGCGTTTTCGCACAAATCCGTGCGCGGGTGCTAAAAAGAGCAGCATCGGCATGCTTAGCACGTCGTTTGGTAGAAATCCACGTGCGCGTTCTGCCAAAAGCACCATTTGCATGCACATCTTGTGGTTTTGCAGAAAACTTCATCCGCGTCTACCAAAAGATGCATGTGCATGCTTAAAACGCGTTTTCGCACAAATCCGTGCGCGGGTGCTAAAAAGAGCAGCATCGGCATGCTTAGCACGTCGTTTGGTAAAATCCATGTGCGCGTTCTGCCAAAAGCACCATTTGGATGCACATCTTGTGGTTTTGCAGAAAACTTCATCCGCGTCTACCAAAAGATGCATGTGCATGCTTAAAACGCGTTTTCGCACAAATCCGGGCGCGGGTGCTAAAAAGAGCAGCATCGGCATGCTTAGCACGTCGTTTGGTAGAAATCCACGTGCGCGTTCTGCCAAAAGCACCATTTGCATGCACATCTTGTGGTTTTGCAGAAAACTTCATCCGCGTCTACCAAAAGATGCATGTCCAT
This sequence comes from Dermacentor andersoni, assembly GCF_023375885.2. Lineage (NCBI taxonomy): Eukaryota > Metazoa > Arthropoda > Arachnida > Ixodida > Ixodidae > Dermacentor > Dermacentor andersoni. The sequence goes on along the minus strand of NC_092822.1, from coordinate 143,441,230 downwards.
GCTTAAAACGCGTTTTCGCACAAATCCGTGCGCGGGTGCTAAAAAGAGCAGCATCGGCATGCTTAGCACATCGTTTGGTAGAAATCCACGTGCGCGTTCTGCCAAAATCACCATTTGCATGCACATCTTCTGGTTTTGCAGAAAACTTCATCCGCGTCTACCAAAAGATGCATGTACATGCTTAAAACGCGTTTTCGCACAAATCCGTGCGCGAGTGCTAAAAAGAGCAGCATCGGCATGCTTAGCACGTCGTTTGGTAGAAATCCACGTGCGCGTTCTGCCAAAAGCACCATTTGCATGCACATCTTGTGGTTTTGCAGAAAACTTCATCCGCGTCTACCAAAAGATGCATGTGCATGCTTAAAACGCGTTTTCGCACAAATCCGTGCGCGGGTGCTAAAAAGAGCAGCATCGGCATGCTTAGCACGTCGTCTGGTAGAAATCCACGTGCGCGTTCTGCAAAAAGCACCATTTGCATGCACATCTTGTGGTTTTGCAGAAAACTTCATCCGCGTCTACCAAATAATGCATGTGCATGCTTAAAACGCGTTTTCACACAAATCCGCGCGCGGGTGCTAAAAAGAGCAGCATCGGCATGCTTAGCACGTCGTTTGGTAGAAATCCACGTGCGCGTTCTGCCAAAAGCACCATTTGCATGCACATCTTGTGGTTTTGCAGAAAACTTCATCCGCGTCTACCAAAAGATGAATGTGCATGCTTAAAACGCGTTTTCGCACAAATGCGTGCGCGGGTGCTAAAAAGAGCAGCATCGGCATGCTTAGCACGTCGTTTGGTAGACATCCACGTGCGCGTTCTGCCAAAAGCACCATTTGCATGCACATCTTGTGGTTTTGCAGAAAACTTCATCCGCGTCTACCAAAAGATGCATGTGCATGCTTAAAACGCGTTTTCGCACAAATCCGCGCGCGGGTGCTAAAAAGAGCAGCATCGGCATGCTTAGCACGTCGTTTGGTAGAAATCCACGTGCGCGTTCTGCCAAAAGCACCATTTGCATGCACATCTTGTGGTTTTGCAGAAAACTTCATCCGCGTCTACCAAAAGATGCATGTGCATGCTTAAAATGCGTTTTCGCACAAATCCGCGCGCGGGTGCTAAAAAGAGCAGCATGGGCATGCTTAGCACGTCGTTTGGTAGAAATCCACGTGCGCGTTCTGCCAAAAGCACCATTTGCATGCACATCTTGTGGTTTTGCAGAAAACTTCATCCGCGTCTACCAAAAGATGCATGTGCATGCTTAAAACGCGTTTTCGCACAAATCCGCGCGCGGGTGCTAAAAAGAGCAGCATCGGCATGCTTAGCACGTCGTTTGGTAGAAATCCACGTGCGCGTTCTGCCAAAAGCACCATTTGCATGCACATCTTGTGGTTTTGCAGAAAACTTCATCCGCGTCTACCAAAAGATGCATGTGCATGCTTAAAACGCGTTTTCGCACAAATCCGTGCGCGGGTGCTAAAAAGAGCAGCATCGGCATGCTTAGCACGTCGTTTGGTAGAAATCCACGTGCGCGTTCTGCCAAAAGCACCATTTGCATGCACATCTTGTGGTTTTGCAGAAAACTTCATCCGCGTCTACCAAAAGATGCATGTGCATGCTTAAAACGCGTTTTCGCACAAATCCGTGCGCGGGTGCTAAAAAGAGCAGCATCGGCATGCTTAGCACGTCGTTTGGTAAAATCCATGTGCGCGTTCTGCCAAAAGCACCATTTGGATGCACATCTTGTGGTTTTGCAGAAAACTTCATCCGCGTCTACCAAAAGATGCATGTGCATGCTTAAAACGCGTTTTCGCACAAATCCGGGCGCGGGTGCTAAAAAGAGCAGCATCGGCATGCTTAGCACGTCGTTTGGTAGAAATCCACGTGCGCGTTCTGCCAAAAGCACCATTTGCATGCACATCTTGTGGTTTTGCAGAAAACTTCATCCGCGTCTACCAAAAGATGCATGTCCATGCTTAAAACGCGTTTTCGCACAAATCCGTGCGCGGGTGCTAAAAAGAGCAGCATCGGCATGCTTAGCACATCGTTTGGTAGAAATCCACGTGCGCGTTCTGCCAAAATCACCATTTGCATGCACATCTTCTGGTTTTGCAGAAAACTTCATCCGCGTCTACCAAAAGATGCATGTACATGCTTAAAACGCGTTTTCGCACAAATCCGTGCGCGAGTGCTAAAAAGAGCAGCATCGGCATGCTTAGCACGTCGTTTGGTAGAAATCCACGTGCGCGTTCTGCCAAAAGCACCATTTGCATGCACATCTTGTGGTTTTGCAGAAAACTTCATCCGCGTCTACCAAAAGATGCATGTGCATGCTTAAAACGCGTTTTCGCACAAATGCGTGCGCGGGTGCTAAAAAGAGCAGCATCGGCATGCTTAGCACGTCGTCTGGTAGAAATCCACGTGCGCGTTCTGCAAAAAGCACCATTTGCATGCACATCTTGTGGTTTTGCAGAAAACTTCATCCGCGTCTACCAAATAATGCATGTGCATGCTTAAAACGCGTTTTCACACAAATCCGCGCGCGGGTGCTAAAAAGAGCAGCATCGGCATGCTTAGCACGTCGTTTGGTAGAAATCCACGTGCGCGTTCTGCCAAAAGCACCATTTGCATGCACATCTTGTGGTTTTGCAGAAAACTTCATCCGCGTCTACCAAAAGATGCATGTGCATGCTTAAAACGCGTTTTCGCACAAATGCGTGCGCGGGTGCTAAAAAGAGCAGCATCGGCATGCTTAGCACGTCGTTTGGTAGACATCCACGTGCGCGTTCTGCCAAAAGCACCATTTGCATGCACATCTTGTGGTTTTGCAGAAAACTTCATCCGCGTCTACCAAAAGATGCATGTGCATGCTTAAAACGCGTTTTCGCACAAATCCGCGCGCGGGTGCTAAAAAGAGCAGCATCGGCATGCTTAGCACGTCGTTTGGTAGAAATCCACGTGCGCGTTCTGCCAAAAGCACCATTTGCATGCACATCTTGTGGTTTTGCAGAAAACTTCATCCGCGTCTACCAAAAGATGCATGTGCATGCTTAAAACGCGTTTTCGCACAAATCCGTGCGCGGGTGCTAAAAAGAGCAGCATCGGCATGCTTAGCACGTCGTTTGGTAGAAATCCACGTGCGCGTTCTGCCAAAAGCACCATTTGCATGCACATCTTGTGGTTTTGCAGAAAACTTCATCCGCGTCTACCAAAACATGCATGTGCATGCTTAAAACGCGTTTTCGCACAAATCCGTGCGCGGGTGCTAAAAGGAGCAGCATCGGCATGCTTAGCACGTCGTTTGGTAGAATTCCACGTGCGCGTTCTGCCAAAAGCACCATTTGCACGCACATCTTGTGGTTTTGCAGAAAACTTCATCCGCGTCTACCAAAAGATGCATGTGCATGCTTAAAACGCGTTTTCGCACAAATGCGTGCGCGGGTGCTAAAAAGAGCAGCATCGGCATGCTTAGCACGTCGTTTGGTAGAAATCCACGTGCGCGTTCTGCCAAAAGCACCATTTGCATGCACATATTGTGGTTTTGCAGAAAACTTCATCCGCGTCTACCAAAAGATGCATGTGCATGCTTAAAACGCGTTTTTGCACAAATCTGTGCGCGGGTGCTAAAGAGAGCAGCATCGGCATGCTTAGCACGTCGTTTGGTAGAAATTCACGTACGCGTTCTGCCAAAAGCACCATTTGCATGCACATCTTGTGGTTTTGCAGAAAACTTCATCCGCGTCTACCAAAAGATGCATGTGAATGCTTAAAACGCGTTTTCGCACAAATCCGTGCGCGGGTGCTAAAAAGAGCAGCATCGGCATGCTTAGCACGTTGTTTGGTAGAAATCCACGTGCGCGTTCTGCCAAAAGCACCATTTGCATGCATATCTTGTGGTTTTGCAGAAAACTTCATCCGCGTCTACCAAAAGATGCATGTGCATGCTTAAAACGCGTTTTCGCACAAATCCGTGCGCGGGTGCTAAAAAGAGCAGCATCGGCAGGCTTAGCACGTCGTTTGGTAGAAATCCACGTGCGCGTTCTGCCAAAAGCACCATTTGCATGCACATCTTGTGGTTTTGCAGAAAACTTCATCCGCGTCTACCAAAAGATGCATGTGCATGCTTAAAACGCGTTTTCGCACAAATCCGCGCGCGGGTGCTAAAAAGAGCAGCATGGGCATGCTTAGCACGTCGTTTGGTAGAAATCCACGTGCGCGTTCTGCCAAAAGCACCATTTGCATGCACATCTTGTGGTTTTGCAGAAAACTTCATCCGCGTCTACCAAAAGATGCATGTGCATGCTTAAAACGCGTTTTCGCACAAATCCGCGCGCGGGTGCTAAAAAGAGCAGCATCGGCATGCTTAGCACGTCGTTTGGTAGAAATCCACGTGCGCGTTCTGCCAAAAGCACCATTTGCATGCACATCTTGTGGTTTTGCAGAAAACTTCATCCGCGTCTACCAAAAGATGCATGTGCATGCTTAAAACGCGTTTTCGCACAAATCCGTGCGCGGGTGCTAAAAAGAGCAGCATCGGCATGCTTAGCACGTCGTTTGGTAGAAATCCACGTGCGCGTTCTGCCAAAAGCACCATTTGCATGCACATCTTGTGGTTTTGCAGAAAACTTCATCCGCGTCTACCAAAAGATGCATGTGCATGCTTAAAACGCGTTTTCGCACAAATCCGTGCGCGGGTGCTAAAAAGAGCAGCATCGGCATGCTTAGCACGTCGTTTGGTAAAATCCATGTGCGCGTTCTGCCAAAAGCACCATTTGGATGCACATCTTGTGGTTTTGCAGAAAACTTCATCCGCGTCTACCAAAAGATGCATGTGCATGCTTAAAACGCGTTTTCGCACAAATCCGGGCGCGGGTGCTAAAAAGAGCAGCATCGGCATGCTTAGCACGTCGTTTGGTAGAAATCCACGTGCGCGTTCTGCCAAAAGCACCATTTGCATGCACATCTTGTGGTTTTGCAGAAAACTTCATCCGCGTCTACCAAAAGATGCATGTCCATGCTTAAAACGCGTTTTCGCACAAATCCGTGCGCGGGTGCTAAAAAGAGCAGCATCGGCATGCTTAGCACATCGTTTGGTAGAAATCCACGTGCGCGTTCTGCCAAAATCACCATTTGCATGCACATCTTCTGGTTTTGCAGAAAACTTCATCCGCGTCTACCAAAAGATGCATGTACATGCTTAAAACACGTTTTCGCACAAATCCGTGCGCGAGTGCTAAAAAGAGCAGCATCGGCATGCTTAGCACGTCGTTTGGTAGAAATCCACGTGCGCGTTCTGCCAAAAGCACCATTTGCATGCACATCTTGTGGTTTTGCAGAAAACTTCATCCGCGTCTACCAAAAGATGCATGTGCATGCTTAAAACGCGTTTTCGCACAAATCCGTGCGCGGGTGCTAAAAAGAGCAGCATCGGCATGCTTAGCACGTCGTCTGGTAGAAATCCACGTGCGCGTTCTGCAAAAAGCACCATTTGCATGCACATCTTGTGGTTTTGCAGAAAACTTCATCCGCGTCTACCAAATAATGCATGTGCATGCTTAAAACGCGTTTTCACACAAATCCGCGCGCGGGTGCTAAAAAGAGCAGCATCGGCATGCTTAGCACGTCGTTTGGTAGAAATCCACGTGCGCGTTCTGCCAAAAGCACCATTTGCATGCACATCTTGTGGTTTTGCAGAAAACTTCATCCGCGTCTACCAAAAGATGCATGTGCATGCTTAAAACGCGTTTTCGCACGAATCCGTGCGCGGGTGCTAAAAAGAGTAGCATCGGCATGCTTAGCACGTCGTCTGGTAGAAATCCACGTGCGCGTTCTGCAAAAAGCACCATTTGCATGCACATCTTGTGGTTTTGCAGAAAACTTCATCCGCGTCTACCAAAAGATGCATGTGCATGCTTAAAACGCGTTTTCGCACAAATCCGTGCGCGGGTGCTAAAAAGAGCAGCATCGGCATGCTTAGCACGTCGTTTGGAAGAAATCCACGTGCGCGTTCTGCCAAAAGCACCATTTGCATGCACATCTTGTGGTTTTGCAGAAAACTTCATCCGCGTCTACCAAAAGATGCATGTGCATGCTTAAAACGCGTTTTCGCACAAATCCGTGCGCGGGTGCTAAAAAGAGCAGCATCGGCATGCTTAGCACGTCGTTTGTTAGAAATCCACGTGCGCGTTCTGCCAAAAGCACCATTTGCACGCACATCTTGTGGTTTTGCAGAAAACTTCATCCGCGTCTACCAAAAGATGCATGTGCATGCTTAAAACGCGTTTTCGCACAAATGCGTGCGCGGGTGCTAAAAAGAGCAGCATCGGCATGCTTAGCACGTCGTTTGGTAGACATCCACGTGCGCGTTCTGCCAAAAGCACCATTTGCATGCACATCTTGTGGTTTTGCAGAAAACTTCATCCGCGTCTACCAAAAGATGCATGTGCATGCTTAAAACGCGTTTTCGCACAAATCCGCGCGCGGGTGCTAAAAAGAGCAGCATCGGCATGCTTAGCACGTCGTTTGGTAGAAATCCACGTGCGCGTTCTGCCAAAAGCACCATTTGCATGCACATCTTGTGGTTTTGCAGAAAACTTCATCCGCGTCTACCAAAAGATGCATGTGCATGCTTAAAACGCGTTTTCGCACAAATCCGCGCGCGGGTGCTAAAAAGAGCAGCATCGGCATGCTTAGCACGTCGTTTGGTAGATATCCACGTGCGCGTTCTGCCAAAAGCACCATTTGCACGCACATCTTGTAGTTTTGCAGAAAACTTCATCCGCGTCTACCAAAAGATGCATGTGCATGCTTAAAACGCGTTTTCGCACAAATGCGTGCGCGGGTGCTAAAAAGAGCAGCATCGGCATGCTTAGCACGTCGTCTGGTAGAAATCCACGTGCGCGTTCTGCCAAAAGCACCATTTGCATGCACATCTTGTGGTTTTGCAGAAAACTTCATCCGCGTCTACCAAAAGATGCATGTGCATGCTTAAAACGCGTTTTCGCACAAATCCGCGCGCGGGTGCTAAAAAGAGCAGCATCGGCATGCTTAGCACGTCGTTTGGTAGAAATCCACGTGCGCGTTCTGCCAAAAGCACCATTTGCATGCACATCTTGTGGTTTTGCAGAAAACTTCATCCGCGTCTACCAAAAGATGCATGTGCAAGCTTAAAACGCGTTTTCGCACAAATCCGTGCGCGGGTGCTAAAAAGAGCAGCATCGGCATGCTTAGCACGTCGTTTGGTAGAAATCCACGTGCGCGTTCTGCCAAAAGCACCATTTGCATGCACATCTTGTGGTTTTGCAGAAAACTTCATCCGCGTCTACCAAAACATGCATGTGCATGCTTAAAACGCGTTTTCGCACAAATCCGTGCGCGGGTGCTAAAAGGAGCAGCATCGGCATGCTTAGCACGTCGTTTGGTAGAATTCCACGTGCGCGTTCTGCCAAAAGCACCATTTGCACGCACATCTTGTGGTTTTGCAGAAAACTTCATCCGCGTCTACCAAAAGATGCATGTGCATGCTTAAAACGCGTTTTCGCACAAATGCGTGGGCGGGTGCTAAAAAGAGCAGCATCGGCATGCTTAACACGTCGTTTGGTAGAAATCCACGTGCGCGTTGTGCCAAAAGCACCATTTGCATGCACATATTGTGGTTTTGCAGAAAACTTCATCCGCGTCTACCAAAAGATGCATGTGCATGCTTAAAACGCGTTTTTGCACAAATCTGTGCGCGGGTGCTAAAGAGAGCAGCATCGGCATGCTTAGCAGGTCGTTTGGTAGAAATTCACGTACGCGTTCTGCCAAAAGCACCATTTGCATGCACATCTTGTGGTTTTGCAGAAAACTTCATCCGCATCTACCAAAAGATGCATGTGAATGCTTAAAACGCGTTTTCGCACAAATCCGTGCGCGGGTGCTAAAAAGAGCAGCATCGGCATGCTTAGCACGTCGTTTGGTAGAAATCCACGTGCGCGTTCTGCCAAAAGCACCATTTGCATGCACATCTTGTGGTTTTGCAGAAAACTTCATCCGCGTCTACCAAAAGATGCATGTGCATGCTTAAAACGCGTTTTCGCACAAATCCGTGCGCGGGTGCTAAAAAGAGCAGCATCGGCATGCTTAGCACGTCGTTTGGTAGAAATCCACGTGCGCGTTCTGGCAAAAGCACCATTTGCATGCACATCTTGTGGTTTTGCAGAAAACTTCATCCGCGTCTACCAAAAGATGCATGTGCATGCTTAAAACGCGTTTTCGCACAAATCCGTGCGCGGGTGCTAAAAAGAGCAGCATCGGCATGCTTAGCACGTCGTTTGGTAGAATTCCACGTGCGCCTTCTCCCAAAAGCACCATTTGCACGCACATCTTGTGGTTTTGTAGAAAACTTCATCCGCGTCTACCAAAAGATGCATGTGCATGCTTAAAACGCGTTTTCGCACAAATGCGTGCGCGGGTGCTAAAAAGAGCAGCACCGGCATGCTTAGCACGTCGTTTGGTAGAAATCCACGTGCGCGTTCTGCCAAAAGCACCATTTGCATGCACATATTGTGGTTTTGCAGAAAACTTCATCCGCGTCTACCAAAAGATGCATGTGCATGCTTAAAACGCGTTTTTGCACAAATCTGTGCGCGGGTGCTAAAGAGAGCAGCATCGGCATGCTTAGCACGTCGTTTGGTAGAAATTCACGTACGCGTTCTGCCAAAAGCACCATTTGCATGCACATCTTGTGGTTTTGCAGAAAACTTCATCCGCGTCTACCAAAAGATGCATGTGAATGCTTAAAACGCGTTTTCGCACAAATCCGTGCGCGGGTGCTAAAAAGAGCAGCATCGGCATGCTTAGCACGTCGTTTGGTAGAAATCCACGTGCGCGTTCTGCCAAAAGCACCATTTGCATGCACATCTTGTGGTTTTGCAGAAAACTTCATCCGCGTCTACCAAAAGATGCATGTGCATGCTTAAAACGCGTTTTCGCACAAATCCGTGCGCGGGTGCTAAAAAGAGCAGCATCGGCAGGCTTAGCACGTCGTTTGGTAGAAATCCACGTGCGCGTTCTGCCAAAAGCACCATTTGCATGCACATCTTGTGGTTTTGCAGAAAACTTCATCCGCGTCTACCAAAAGATGCATGTGCATGCTTAAAACGCGTTTTCGCACAAATCCGCGCGCGGGTGCTAAAAAGAGCAGCATGGGCATGCTTAGCACGTCGTTTGGTAGAAATCCACGTGCGCGTTCTGCCAAAAGCACCATTTGCATGCACATCTTGTGGTTTTGCAGAAAACTTCATCCGCGTCTACCAAAAGATGCATGTGCATGCTTAAAACGCGTTTTCGCACAAATCCGCGCGCGGGTGCTAAAAAGAGCAGCATCGGCATGCTTAGCACGTCGTTTGGTAGAAATCCACGTGCGCGTTCTGCCAAAAGCACCATTTGCATGCACATCTTGTGGTTTTGCAGAAAACTTCATCCGCGTCTACCAAAAGATGCATGTGCATGCTTAAAACGCGTTTTCGCACAAATCCGTGCGCGGGTGCTAAAAAGAGCAGCATCGGCATGCTTAGCACGTCGTTTGGTAGAAATCCACGTGCGCGTTCTGCCAAAAGCACCATTTGCATGCACATCTTGTGGTTTTGCAGAAAACTTCATCCGCGTCTACCAAAAGATGCATGTGCATGCTTAAAACGCGTTTTCACACAAATCCGTGCGCGGGTGCTAAAAAGAGCAGCATCGGCATGCTTAGCACGTCGTTTGGTAAAATCCATGTGCGCGTTCTGCCAAAAGCACCATTTGGATGCACATCTTGTGGTTTTGCAGAAAACTTCATCCGCGTCTACCAAAAGATGCATGTGCATGCTTAAAACGCGTTTTCGCACAAATCCGGGCGCGGGTGCTAAAAAGAGCAGCATCGGCATGCTTAGCACGTCGTTTGGTAGAAATCCACGTGCGCGTTCTGCCAAAAGCACCATTTGCATGCACATCTTGTGGTTTTGCAGAAAACTTCATCCGCGTCTACCAAAAGATGCATGTCCATGCTTAAAACGCGTTTTCGCACAAATCCGTGCGCGGGTGCTAAAAAGAGCAGCATCGGCATGCTTAGCACATCGTTTGGTAGAAATCCACGTGCGCGTTCTGCCAAAATCACCATTTGCATGCACATCTTCTGGTTTTGCAGAAAACTTCATCCGCGTCTACCAAAAGATGCATGTACATGCTTAAAACGCGTTTTCGCACAAATCCGTGCGCGAGTGCTAAAAAGAGCAGCATCGGCATGCTTAGCACGTCGTTTGGTAGAAATCCACGTGCGCGTTCTGCCAAAAGCACCATTTGCATGCACATCTTGTGGTTTTGCAGAAAACTTCATCCGCGTCTACCAAAAGATGCATGTGCATGCTTAAAACGCGTTTTCGCACAAATCCGTGCGCGGGTGCTAAAAAGAGCAGCATCGGCATGCTTAGCACGTCGTCTGGTAGAAATCCACGTGCGCGTTCTGCAAAAAGCACCATTTGCATGCACATCTTGTGGTTTTGCAGAAAACTTCATCCGCGTCTACCAAATAATGCATGTGCATGCTTAAAACGCGTTTTCACACAAATCCGCGCGCGGGTGCTAAAAAGAGCAGCATCGGCATGCTTAGCACGTCGTTTGGTAGAAATCCACGTGCGCGTTCTGCCAAAAGCACCATTTGCATGCACATCTTGTGGTTTTGCAGAAAACTTCATCCGCGTCTACCAAAAGATGCATGTGCATGCTTAAAACGCGTTTTCGCACAAATCCGTGCGCGGGTGCTAAAAAGAGCAGCATCGGCATGCTTAGCACGTCGTTTGGTAGAAATCCACGTGCGCGTTCTGCCAAAAGCACCATTTGCATGCACATCTTGTGGTTTTGCAGAAAACTTCATCCGCGTCTACCAAAAGATGCATGTGCATGCTTAAAACGCGTTTTCGCACAAATCCGTGCGTGGGTGCTAAAAAGAGCAGCATCGGCATGCTTAGCACGTCGTTTGGTAGAAATCCACGTGCGCGTTCTGCCAAAAGCACCATTTGCATGCACATCTTGTGGTTTTGCAGAAAACTTCATCCGCGTCTACCAAAAGATGCATGTGCATGCTTAAAACGCGTTTTCGCACAAATCCGTGCGCGGGTGCTAAAAAGAGCAGCATCGGCATGCTTAGCACGTCGTCTGGTAGAAATCCACGTGCGCGTTCTGCAAAAAGCACCATTTGCATGCACATCTTGTGGTTTTGCAGAAAACTTCATCCGCGTCTACCAAAAGATGCATGTGCATGCTTAAAACGCGTTTTCGCACAAATGCGTGTGCGGGTGCTAAAAAGAGCAGCATCGGCATGCTTAGCACGTCGTTTGGTAGAAATCCACGTGCGCGTTCTGCCAAAAGCACCATTTGCATGCACATATTGTAGTTTTGCAGAAAACTTCATCCGCGTCTACCAAAAGATGCATGTGCATGCTTAAAACGCGTTTTCGCACAAATCCATGCGCGGGTGCTAAAAAGAGCAGCATCGGCATGCTTAGCACGTCGTTTGGTAGAAATCCACGTGCGCGTTCTGCAAAAAGCACCATTTGCATGCACATCTTGTGGTTTTGCAGAAAACTTCATCCGCGTCTACCAAAAGATGCATGTGCATGCTTAAAACGCGTTTTCGCACAAATGCGTGCGCGGGTGCTAAAAAGAGCAGCATCGGCATGCTTAGCACGTCGTTTGGTAGAAATTCACGTGCGCGTTCTGCAAAAATCACCATTTGCATGCACATCTTGTGGTTTTGCAGAAAACTTCATCCGCGTCTACCAAAAGATGCATGCGCATGCTTAAAACGCGTTTTCGCACAAATGCGTGCGCGGGTGCTAAAAAGAGCAGCATCGGCATGCTTAGCACGTCGTTTGGTAGAAATCCACGTGCGCGTTCTGCCAAAAGCACCATTTGCATGCACATCTTGTGGTTTTGCAGAAAACTTCATCCGCGTCTACCAAAAGATGCATGTGCATGCTTAAAACGCGTTTCGCACAAATCCGTGCGCGGGTGCTAAAAAGAGCAGCATCGGCATGCTTAGCACGTCGTTTGGTAGAAATCCACGTGCGCGTTCTGCCAAAAGCACCATTTGCATGCACATCTTGTGGTTTTGCAGAAAACTTCATCCGCGTCTACCAAAAGATGCATGTGCATGCTTAAAACGCGTTTTCGCACAAATCCGTGCGCGGGTGCTAAAAAGAGCAGCATCGGCATGCTTAGCACGTCGTTTGGAAGAAGTCCACGTGCGCGTTCTGCCAAAAGCACCATTTGCATGCACATCTTGTGGTTTTGCAGAAAACTTCATCCGCGTCTACCAAAAGATGCATGTGCATGCTTAAAACGCGTTTTCGCACAAATCCGTGCGCGGGTGCTAAAAAGAGCAGCATCGGCATGCTTAGCACGTCGTTTGGTAGAAATCCACGTGCGCGTTCTGCAAAAGCACCATTTGCATGCACATCTTGTGGTTTTGCAGAAAACTTCATCCGCGTCTACCAAAAGATGCATGTGCATGCTTAAAACGCGTTTTCGCACAAATCCGTGCGCGGGTGCTAAAAAGAGCAGCATCGGCATGCTTAGCACGTCGTTTGGTAGAAATCCACGTGCGCGTTCTGCCAAAAGCACCTTTTGCATGCACATCTTGTGGTTTTGCAGAAAACTTCATCCGCGTCTACCAAAAGATGCATGTGCATGCTTAAAACGCGTTTTCGCACAAATCCGTGCGCGGGTGCTAAAAAGAGCAGCATCGGCATGCTTAGCACGTCGTTTGGTAGAAATCCACGTGCGCGTTCTGCCAAAAGCACCATTTGCATGCACATCTTGTGGTTTTGCAGAAAACTTCATCCGCGTCTACCAAAAGATGCATGTGCATGCTTAAAACGCGTTTTCGCACAAATCCGTGCGTGGGTGCTAAAAAGAGCAGCATCGGCATGCTTAGCACGTCGTTTGGTAGAAATCCACGTGCGCGTTCTGCCAAAAGCACCATTTGCATGCACATCTTGTGGTTTTGCAGAAAACTTCATCCGCGTCTACCAAAAGATGCATGTGCATGCTTAAAACGCGTTTTCGCACAAATCCGTGCGCGGGTGCTAAAAAGAGCAGCATCGGCATGCTTAGCACGTCGTTTGGTAGAAATCCACGTGCGCGTTCTGCAAAAAGCACCCTTTGCATGCACATCTTGTGGTTTTGCAGAAAACTTCATCCGCGTCTACCAAAAGATGCATGTGCATGCTTAAAACGCGTTTTCGCACAAATGCGTGTGCGGGTGATTAAAAGAGCAGCATCGGCATGCTTAGCACGTCGTTTGGTAGAAATCCACGTGCGCGTTCTGCCAAAAGCACCATTTGCATGCACATATTGTAGTTTTGCAGAAAACTTCATCCGCGTCTACCAAAAGATGCATGTGCATGCTTAAAACGCGTTTTCGCACAAATCCATGCGCGGGTGCTAAAAAGAGCAGCATCGGCATGCTTAGCACGTCGTTTGGTAGAAATCCACGTGCGCGTTCTGCAAAAAGCACCATTTGCATGCACATCTTGTGGTTTTGCAGAAAACTTCATCCGCGTCTACCAAAAGATGCATGTGCATGCTTAAAACGCGTTTTCGCACAAATGCGTGCGCGGGTGCTAAAAAGAGCAGCATCGGCATGCTTAGCACGTCGTTTGGTAGAAATCCACGTGCGCGTTCTGCAAAAATCACCATTTGCATGCACATCTTGTGGTTTTGCAGAAAACTTCATCCGCGTCTACCAAAAGATGCATGCGCATGCTTAAAACGCGTTTTCGCACAAATGCGTGCGCGGGTGCTAAAAAGAGCAGCATCGGCATGCTTAGCACGTCGTTTGGTAGAAATCCACGTGCGCGTTCTGCCAAAAGCACCATTTGCATGCACATCTTGTGGTTTTGCAGAAAACTTCATCCGCGTCTACCAAAAGATGCATGTGCATGCTTAAAACGCGTTTTCGCACAAATCCGTGCGCGGGTGCTAAAAAGAGCAGCATCGGCATGCTTAGCACGTCGTTTGGTAGAAATCCACGTGCGCGTTCTGCCAAAAGCACCATTTGCATGCACATCTTGTGGTTTTGCAGAAAACTTCATCCGCGTCTACCAAAAGATGCATGTGCATGCTTAAAACGCGTTTTCGCACAAATCCGTGCGCGGGGGCTAAAAAGAGCAGCATCGGCATGCTTAGCACGTCGTTTGGAAGAAGTCCACGTGCGCGTTCTGCCAAAAGCACCATTTGCATGCACATCTTGTGGTTTTGCAGAAAACTTCATCCGCGTCTACCAAAAGATGCATGTGCATGCTTAAAACGCGTTTTCGCACAAATCCGTGCGCGGGTGCTAAAAAGAGCAGCATCGGCATGCTTAGCACGTCGTTTGGTAGAAATCCACGTGCGCGTTCTGCCAAAAGCACCATTTGCATGCACATCTTGTGGTTTTGCAGAAAACTTCATCCGCGTCTACCAAAAGATGCATGTGCATGCTTAAAACGCGTTTTCGCACAAATCCGTGCGCGGGTGCTAAAAAGAGCAGCATCGGCATGCTTAGCACGTCGTTTGGTAGAAATCCACGTGCGCGTTCTGCCAAAAGCACCTTTTGCATGCACATCTTGTGGTTTTGCAGAAAACTTCATCCGCGTCTACCAAAAGATGCATGTGCATGCTTAAAACGCGTTTTCGCACAAATCCGTGCGCGGGTGCTAAAAAGAGCAGCATCGGCATGCTTAGCACGTCGTTTGATAGAAATCCACGTGCGCGTTCTGCCAAAAGCACCATTTGCATGCACATCTTGTGGTTTTGCAGAAAACTTCATCCGCGTCTACCAAAAGATGCATGTGCATGCTTAAAACGCGTTTTCGCACAAATCCGTGCACGGGTGCTAAAAAGAGCAGCATCGGCATGCTTAGCACGTCGTTTGGTAGAAATCCATGTGCGCGTTCTGCAAAAAGCACCATTTGCATGCACATCTTGTGGTTTTGCAGAAAACTTCATCCGCGTCTACCAAAAGATGCATGTGCATGCTTAAAACGCGTTTTCGCACAAATGCGTGTGCGGGTGCTAAAAAGAGCAGCATCGGCATGCTTAGCACGTCGTTTGGTAGAAATCCACGTGCGCGTTCTGCCAAAAGCACCATTTGCATGCACATCTTGTAGTTTTGCAGAAAACTTCATCCGCGTGTACCAAAAGATGCATGTGCATGCTTAAAACGCGTTTTCGCACAAATCCGTGCGCGGGTGCTAAAAAGAGCAGCATCGGCATGCTTAGCACGTCGTTTGGTAGAAATCCACGTGCGCGTTCTGCCAAAAGCACCATTTGCATGCACATCTTGTGGTTTTGCAGAAAACTTCATCCGCGTCTACCAAAAGATGCATGTGCATGCTTAAAACGCGTTTTCGCACAAATCCGCGCGCGGGTGCTAAAAAGAGCAGCATGGGCATGCTTAGCACGTCGTTTGGTAGAAATCCACGTGCGCGTTCTGCCAAAAGCACCATTTGCATGCACATCTTGTGGTTTTGCAGAAAACTTCATCCGCGTCTACCAAAAGATGCATGTGCATGCTTAAAACGCGTTTTCGCACAAATCCGCGCGCGGGTGCTAAAAAGAGCAGCATCGGCATGCTTAGCACGTCGTTTGGTAGAAATCCACGTGCGCGTTCTGCCAAAAGCACCATTTGCATGCACATCTTGTGGTTTTGCAGAAAACTTCATCCGCGTCTACCAAAAGATGCATGTGCATGCTTAAAACGCGTTTTCGCACAAATCCGTGCGCGGGTGCTAAAAAGAGCAGCATCGGCATGCTTAGCACGTCGTTTGGTAGAAATCCACGTGCGCGTTCTGCCAAAAGCACCATTTGCATGCACATCTTGTGGTTTTGCAGAAAACTTCATCCGCGTCTACCAAAAGATGCATGTGCATGCTTAAAACGCGTTTTCGCACAAATCCGTGCGCGGGTGCTAAAAAGAGCAGCATCGGCATGCTTAGCACGCCGTTTGGTAAAATCCATGTGCGCGTTCTGCCAAAAGCACCATTTGGATGCACATCTTGTGGTTTTGCAGAAAACTTCATCCGCGTCTACCAAAAGATGCATGTGCATGCTTAAAACGCGTTTTCGCACAAATCCGGGCGCGGGTGCTAAAAAGAGCAGCATCGGCATGCTTAGCACGTCGTTTGGTAGAAATCCACGTGCGCGTTCTGCCAAAAGCACCATTTGCATGCACATCTTGTGGTTTTGCAGAAAACTTCATCCGCGTCTACCAAAAGATGCATGTCCATGCTTAAAACGCGTTTTCGCACAAATCCGTGCGCGGGTGCTAAAAAGAGCAGCATCGGCATGCTTAGCACATCGTTTGGTAGAAATCCACGTGCGCGTTCTGCCAAAATCACCATTTGCATGCACATCTTCTGGTTTTGCAGAAAACTTCATCCGCGTCTACCAAAAGATGCATGTACATGCTTAAAACGCGTTTTCGCACAAATCCGTGCGCGAGTGCTAAAAAGAGCAGCATCGGCATGCTTAGCACGTCGTTTGGTAGAAATCCACGTGCGCGTTCTGCCAAAAGCACCATTTGCATGCACATCTTGTGGTTTTGCAGAAAACTTCATCCGCGTCTACCAAAAGATGCATGTGCATGCTTAAAACGCGTTTTCGCACAAATCCGTGCGCGGGTGCTAAAAAGAGCAGCATCGGCATGCTTAGCACGTCGTCTGGTAGAAATCCACGTGCGCGTTCTGCAAAAAGCACCATTTGCATGCACATCTTGTGGTTTTGCAGAAAACTTCATCCGCGTCTACCAAATAATGCATGTGCATGCTTAAAACGCGTTTTCACACAAATCCGCGCGCGGGTGCTAAAAAGAGCAGCATCGGCATGCTTAGCACGTCGTTTGGTAGAAATCCACGTGCGCGTTCTGCCAAAAGCACCATTTGCATGCACATCTTGTGGTTTTGCAGAAAACTTCATCCGCGTCTACCAAAAGATGCATGTGCATGCTTAAAACGCGTTTTCGCACAAATCCGTGCGCGGGTGCTAAAAAGAGCAGCATCGGCATGCTTAGCACGTCGTTTGGTAGAAATCCACGTGCGCGTTCTGCCAAAAGCACCATTTGCATGCACATCTTGTGGTTTTGCAGAAAACTTCATCCGCGTCTACCAAAAGATGCATGTGCATGCTTAAAACGCGTTTTCGCACAAATCCGTGCGTGGGTGCTAAAAAGAGCAGCATCGGCATGCTTAGCACGTCGTTTGGTAGAAATCCACGTGCGCGTTCTGCCAAAAGCACCATTTGCATGCACATCTTGTGGTTTTGCAGAAAACTTCATCCGCGTCTACCAAAAGATGCATGTGCATGCTTAAAACGCGTTTTCGCACAAATCCGTGCGCGGGTGCTAAAAAGAGCAGCATCGGCATGCTTAGCACGTCGTTTGGTAGAAATCCACGTGCGCGTTCTGCAAAAAGCACCATTTGCATGCACATCTTGTGGTTTTGCAGAAAACTTCATCCGCGTCTACCAAAAGATGCATGTGCATGCTTAAAACGCGTTTTCGCACAAATGCGTGTGCGGGTGCTAAAAAGAGCAGCATCGGCATGCTTAGCACGTCGTTTGGTAGAAATCCACGTGCGCGTTCTGCCAAAAGCACCATTTGCATGCACATATTGTAGTTTTGCAGAAAACTTCATCCGCGTCTACCAAAAGATGCATGTGCATGCTTAAAACGCGTTTTCGCACAAATCCATGCGCGGGTGCTAAAAAGAGCAGCATCGGCATGCTTAGCACGTCGTTTGGTAGAAATCCACGTGCGCGTTCTGCAAAAAGCACCATTTGCATGGACATCTTGTGGTTTTGCAGAAAACTTCATCCGCGTCTACCAAAAGATGCATGTGCATGCTTAAAACGCGTTTTCGCACAAATGCGTGCGCGGGTGCTAAAAAGAGCAGCATCGGCATGCTTAGCACGTCGTTTGGTAGAAATTCACGTGCGCGTTCTGCAAAAATCACCATTTGCATGCACATCTTGTGGTTTTGCAGAAAACTTCATCCGCGTCTACCAAAAGATGCATGCGCATGCTTAAAACGCGTTTTCGCACAAATGCGTGCGCGGGTGCTAAAAAGAGCAGCATCGGCATGCTTAGCACGTCGTTTGGTAGAAATCCACGTGCGCGTTCTGCCAAAAGCACCATTTGCATGCACATCTTGTGGTTTTGCAGAAAACTTCATCCGCGTCTACCAAAAGATGCATGTGCATGCTTAAAACGCGTTTTCGCACAAATCCGTGCGCGGGTGCTAAAAAGAGCAGCATCGGCATGCTTAGCACGTCGTTTGGTAGAAATCCACGTGCGCGTTCTGCCAAAAGCACCTTTTGCATGCACATCTTGTGGTTTTGCAGAAAACTTCATCCGCGTCTACCAAAAGATGCATGTGCATGCTTAAAACGCGTTTTCGCACAAATCCGTGCGCGGGTGCTAAAAAGAGCAGCATCGGCATGCTTAGCACGTCGTTTGGTAGAAATCCACGTGCGCGTTCTGCCAAAAGCACCATTTGCATGCACATCTTGTGGTTTTGCAGAAAACTTCATCCGCGTCCACCAAAAGATGCATGTGCATGCTTAAAACGCGTTTTCGCACAAATCCGTGCGTGGGTGCTAAAAAGAGCAGCATCGGCATGCTTAGCACGTCGTTTGGTAGAAATCCACGTGCGCGTTCTGCCAAAAGCACCATTTGCATGCACATCTTGTGGTTTTGCAGAAAACTTCATCCGCGTCTACCAAAAGATGCATGTGCATGCTTAAAACGCGTTTTCGCACAAATCCGTGCGCGGGTGCTAAAAAGAGCAGCATCGGCATGCTTAGCACGTCGTTTGGTAGAAATCCACGTGCGCGTTCTGCAAAAAGCACCATTTGCATGCACATCTTGTGGTTTTGCAGAAAACTTCATCCGCGTCTACCAAAAGATGCATGTGCATGCTTAAAACGCGTTTTCGCACAAATGCGTGTGCGGGTGCTAAAAAGAGCAGCATCGGCATGCTTAGCACGTCGTTTGGTAGAAATCCACGTGCGCGTTCTGCCAAAAGCACCATTTGCATGCACATATTGTAGTTTTGCAGAAAACTTCATCCGCGTCTACCAAAAGATGCATGTGCATGCTTAAAACGCGTTTTCGCACAAATCCATGCGCGGGTGCTAAAAAGAGCAGCATCGGCATGCTTAGCACGTCGTTTGGTAGAAATCCACGTGCGCGTTCTGCAAAAAGCACCATTTGCATGCACATCTTGTGGTTTTGCAGAAAACTTCATCCGCGTCTACCAAAAGATGCATGTGCAAGCTTAAAACGCGTTTTCGCACAAATGCGTGCGCGGGTGCTAAAAAGAGCAGCATCGGCATGCTTAGCACGTCGTTTGGTAGAAATCCACGTGCGCGTTCTGCAAAAATCACCATTTGCATGCACATCTTGTGGTTTTGCAGAAAACTTCATCCGCGTCTACCAAAAGATGCATGCGCATGCTTAAAACGCGTTTTCGCACAAATGCGTGCGCGGGTGCTAAAAAGAGCAGCATCGGCATGCTTAGCACGTCGTTTGGTAGAAATCCACGTGCGCGTTCTGCCAAAAGCACCATTTGCATGCACATCTTGTGGTTTTGCAGAAAACTTCATCCGCGTCTACCAAAAGGTGCATGTGCATGCTTAAAACGCGTTTTCGCACAAATCCGTGCGCGGGTGCTAAAAAGAGCAGCATCGGCATGCTTAGCACGTCGTTTGGTAGAAATCCACGTGCGCGTTCTGCCAAAAGCACCTTTTGCATGCACATCTTGTGGTTTTGCAGAAAACTTCATCCGCGTCTACCAAAAGATGCATGTGCATGCTTAAAACGCGTTTTCGCACAAATCCGTGCGCGGGTGCTAAAAAGAGCAGCATCGGCATGCTTAGCACGTCGTTTGGTAGAAATCCACGTGCGCGTTCTGCCAAAAGCACCATTTGCATGCACATCTTGTGGTTTTGCAGAAAACTTCATCCGCGTCTACCAAAAGATGCATGTGCATGCTTAAAACGCGTTTTCGCACAAATCCGTGCGCGGGTGCTAAAAAGAGCAGCATCGGCATGCTTAGCACGTCGTTTGGTAGAAATCCACGTGCGCGTTCTGCCAAAAGCACCATTTGCATGCACATCTTGTGGTTTTGCAGAAAACTTCATCCGCGTCTACCAAAAGATGCATGTGCATGCTTAAAACGCGTTTTCGCACAAATCCGTGCGTGGGTGCTAAAAAGAGCAGCATCGGCATGCTTAGCACGTCGTTTGGTAGAAATCCACGTGCGCGTTCTGCCAAAAGCACCATTTGCATGCACATCTTGTGGTTTTGCAGAAAACTTCATCCGCGTCTACCAAAAGATGCATGTGCATGCTTAAAACGCGTTTTCGCACAAATCCGTGCGCGGGTGCTAAAAAGAGCAGCATCGGCATGCTTAGCACGTCGTTTGGTAGAAATCCACGTGCGCGTTCTGCAAAAAGCACCATTTGCATGCACATCTTGTGGTTTTGCAGAAAACTTCATCCGCGTCTACCAAAAGATGCATGTGCATGCTTAAAACGCGTTTTCGCACAAATGCGTGTGCGGGTGCTAAAAAGAGCAGCATCGGCATGCTTAGCACGTCGTTTGGTAGAAATCCACGTGCGCGTTCTGCCAAAAGCACCATTTGCATGCACATATTGTAGTTTTGCAGAAAACTTCATCCGCGTCTACCTAAAGATGCATGTGCATGCTTAAAACGCGTTTTCGCACAAATCCATGCGCGGGTGCTAAAAAGAGCAGCATCGGCATGCTTAGCACGTCGTTTGGTAGAAATCCACGTGCGCGTTCTGCAAAAAGCACCATTTGCATGCACATCTTGTGGTTTTGCAGAAAACTTCATCCGCGTCTACCAAAAGATGCATGTGCATGCTTAAAACGCGTTTTCGCACAAATGCGTGCGCGGGTGCTAAAAAGAGCAGCATCGGCATGCTTAGCACGTCGTTTGGTAGAAATCCACGTGCGCGTTCTGCAAAAATCACCATTTGCATGCACATCTTGTGGTTTTGCAGAAAACTTCATCCGCGTCTACCAAAAGATGCATGCGCATGCTTAAAACGCGTTTTCGCACAAATGCGTGCGCGGGTGCTAAAAAGAGCAGCATCGGCATGCTTAGCACGTCGTTTGGTAGAAATCCACGTGCGCGTTCTGCCAAAAGCACCATTTGCATGCACATCTTGTGGTTTTGCAGAAAACTTCATCCGCGTCTACCAAAAGATGCATGTGCATGCTTAAAACGCGTTTTCGCACAAATCCGTGCGCGGGTGCTAAAAAGAGCAGCATCGGCATGCTTAGCACGTCGTTTGGTAGAAATCCACGTGCGCGTTCTGCCAAAAGCACCATTTGCATGCACATCTTGTGGTTTTGCAGAAAACTTCATCCGCGTCTACCAAAAGATGCATGTGCATGCTTAAAACGCGTTTTCGCACAAATCCGTGCGCGGGGGCTAAAAAGAGCAGCATCGGCATGCTTAGCACGTCGTTTGGAAGAAGTCCACGTGCGCGTTCTGCCAAAAGCACCATTTGCATGCACATCTTGTGGTTTTGCAGAAAACTTCATCCGCGTCTACCAAAAGATGCATGTGCATGCTTAAAACGCGTTTTCGCACAAATCCGTGCGCGGGTGCTAAAAAGAGCAGCATCGGCATGCTTAGCACGTCGTTTGGTAGAAATCCACGTGCGCGTTCTGCCAAAAGCACCATTTGCATGCACATCTTGTGGTTTTGCAGAAAACTTCATCCGCGTCTACCAAAAGATGCATGTGCATGCTTAAAACGCGTTTTCGCACAAATCCGTGCGCGGGTGCTAAAAAGAGCAGCATCGGCATGCTTAGCACGTCGTTTGGTAGAAATCCACGTGCGCGTTCTGCCAAAAGCACCTTTTGCATGCACATCTTGTGGTTTTGCAGAAAACTTCATCCGCGTCTACCAAAAGATGCATGTGCATGCTTAAAACGCGTTTTCGCACAAATCCGTGCGCGGGTGCTAAAAAGAGCAGCATCGGCATGCTTAGCACGTCGTTTGATAGAAATCCACGTGCGCGTTCTGCCAAAAGCACCATTTGCATGCACATCTTGTGGTTTTGCAGAAAACTTCATCCGCGTCTACCAAAAGATGCATGTGCATGCTTAAAACGCGTTTTCGCACAAATCCGTGCGCGGGTGCTAAAAAGAGCAGCATCGGCATGCTTAGCACGTCGTTTGGAAGAAGTCCACGTGCGCGTTCTGCCAAAAGCACCATTTGCATGCACATCTTGTGGTTTTGCAGAAAACTTCATCCGCGTCTACCAAAAGATGCATGTGCATGCTTAAAACGCGTTTTCGCACAAATCCGTGCGCGGGTGCTAAAAAGAGCAGCATCGGCATGCTTAGCACGTCGTTTGGTAGAAATCCACGTGCGCGTTCTGCCAAAAGCACCATTTGCATGCACATCTTGTGGTTTTGCAGAAAACTTCATCCGCGTCTACCAAAAGATGCATGTGCATGCTTAAAACGCGTTTTCGCACAAATCCGTGCGCGGGTGCTAAAAAGAGCAGCATCGGCATGCTTAGCACGTCGTTTGGTAGAAATCCACGTGCGCGTTCTGCCAAAAGCACCATTTGCATGCACATCTTGTGGTTTTGCAGAAAACTTCATCCGCGTCTACCAAAGATGCATGTGCATGCTTAAAACGCGTTTTCGCACAAATCCGTGCGCGGGTGCTAAAAAGAGCAGCATCGGCATGCTTAGCACATCGTTTGGTAGAAATCCACGTGCGCGTTCTGCCAAAAGCACCATTTGCATGCACATCTTGTGGTTTTGCAGAAAACTTCATCCGCGTCTACCAAAAGATGCATGTGCATGCTTAAAACGCGTTTTCGCACAAATCCGTGCGCGGGGGCTAAAAATAGCAGCATCGGCATGCTTAGCACGTCGTTTGGTAGAAATCCACGTGCGCGTTCTGCCAAAAGCACCATTTGCATGCACATCTTGTGGTTTTGCAGAAAACTTCATCCGCGTCTACCAAAAGATGCATGTCCATGCTTAAAACGCGTTTTCGCACAAATCCGTGCGCGGGTGCTAAAGAGAGCAGCATCGGCATGCTTAGCACGTCGTTTGGTAGAAATCCACGTGCGCGTTCTGCCAAAATCACCATTTGCATGCACATCTTCTGGTTTTGCAGAAAACTTCATCCGCGTCTACCAAAAGATGCATGTGCATGCTTAAAATGCGTTTTCGCACAAATCCGTGCGCGGGTGCTAAAAAGAGCAGCATCGGCATGCTTAGCACGTCGTTTGGTAGAAATCCACGTGCGCGTTCTGCCAAAAGCACCATTTGCATGCACATCTTGTGGTTTTGCAGAAAACTTCATCCGCGTCTACCAAAAGATGCATGTGCATGCTTAAAACGCGTTTTCGCACAAATCCGTGCGCGGGTGCTAAAAAGAGCAGCATCGGCATGCTTAGCACGTCGTCTGGTAGAAATCCACGTGCGCGTTCTGCAAAAAGCACCATTTGCATGCACATCTTGTGGTTTTGCAGAAAACTTCATCCGCGTCTACCAAAAGATGCATGTGCATGCTTAAAACGCGTTTTCACACAAATCCGCGCGCGGGTGCTAAAAAGAGCAGCATCGGCATGCTTAGCACGTCGTTTGGTAGAAATCCACGTGCGCGTTCTGCGAAAAGCACCATTTGCATGCACATCTTGTGGTTTTGCAGAAAACTTCATCCGCGTCTACCAAAAGATGCATGTGCATGCTTAAAACGCGTTTTCGCACAAATGCGTGTGCGGGTGCTAAAAAGAGCAGCATCGGCATGCTTAGCACGTCGTTTGGTAGAAATCCACGTGCGCGTTCTGCAAAAAGCACCATTTGCATGCACATCTTGTGGTTTTGCAGAAAACTTAATCCGCGTCTACCAAAAGATGCATGCGCATGCTTAAAACGCGTTTTCGCACAAATGCGTGCGCGGGTGCTAAAAAGTGCAGCATCGGCATGCTTAGCACGTCGTTTGGTAGAAATCCACGTGCGCGTTCTGCCAAAAGCACCATTTGCATGCACATCTTGTGGTTTTGCAGAAAACTTCATCCGCGTCTACCAAAAGATGCATGTGCATGCTTAAAACGCGTTTTCGCACAAATCCGTGCGCGGGTGCTAAAAAGAGCAGCATCGGCATGCTTAGCACGTCGTTTGGTAGAAATCCACGTGCGCGTTCTGCCAAAAGCACCTTTTGCATGCACATCTTGTGGTTTTGCAGAAAACTTCATCCGCGTCTACCAAAAGATGCATGTGCATGCTTAAAACGCGTTTTCGCACAAATCCGTGCGCGGGTGCTAAAAAGAGCAGCATCGGCATGCTTAGCACGTCGTTTGATAGAAATCCACGTGCGCGTTCTGCCAAAAGCACCATTTGCATGCACATCTTGTGGTTTTGCAGAAAACTTCATCCGCGTCTACCAAAAGATGCATGTGCATGCTTAAAACGCGTTTTCGCACAAATCCGTGCGCGGGTGCTAAAAAGAGCAGCATCGGCATGCTTAGCACGTCGTTTGGAAGAAGTCCACGTGCGCGTTCTGCCAAAAGCACCATTTGCATGCACATCTTGTGGTTTTGCAGAAAACTTCATCCGCGTCTACCAAAAGATGCATGTGCATGCTTAAAACGCGTTTTCGCACAAATCCGTGCGCGGGTGCTAAAAAGAGCAGCATCGGCATGCTTAGCACGTCGTTTGGTAGAAATCCACGTGCGCGTTCTGCCAAAAGCACCATTTGCATGCACATCTTGTGGTTTTGCAGAAAACTTCATCCGCGTCTACCAAAAGATGCATGTGCATGCTTAAAACGCGTTTTCGCACAAATCCGTGCGCGGGTGCTAAAAAGAGCAGCATCGGCATGCTTAGCACGTCGTTTGGTAGAAATCCACGTGCGCGTTCTGCCAAAAGCACCATTTGCATGCACATCTTGTGGTTTTGCAGAAAACTTCATCCGCGTCTACCAAAGATGCATGTGCATGCTTAAAACGCGTTTTCGCACAAATCCGTGCGCGGGTGCTAAAAAGAGCAGCATCGGCATGCTTAGCACATCGTTTGGTAGAAATCCACGTGCGCGTTCTGCCAAAAGCACCATTTGCATGCACATCTTGTGGTTTTGCAGAAAACTTCATCCGCGTCTACCAAAAGATGCATGTGCATGCTTAAAACGCGTTTTCGCACAAATCCGTGCGCGGGGGCTAAAAATAGCAGCATCGGCATGCTTAGCACGTCGTTTGGTAGAAATCCACGTGCGCGTTCTGCCAAAAGCACCATTTGCATGCACATCTTGTGGTTTTGCAGAAAACTTCATCCGCGTCTACCAAAAGATGCATGTCCATGCTTAAAACGCGTTTTCGCACAAATCCGTGCGCGGGTGCTAAAGAGAGCAGCATCGGCATGCTTAGCACGTCGTTTGGTAGAAATCCACGTGCGCGTTCTGCCAAAATCACCATTTGCATGCACATCTTCTGGTTTTGCAGAAAACTTCATCCGCGTCTACCAAAAGATGCATGTGCATGCTTAAAATGCGTTTTCGCACAAATCCGTGCGCGGGTGCTAAAAAGAGCAGCATCGGCATGCTTAGCACGTCGTTTGGTAGAAATCCACGTGCGCGTTCTGCCAAA
The DNA here is from genome assembly GCF_023375885.2 of Dermacentor andersoni. Classification (NCBI taxonomy): domain Eukaryota; kingdom Metazoa; phylum Arthropoda; class Arachnida; order Ixodida; family Ixodidae; genus Dermacentor; species Dermacentor andersoni. The sequence goes on along the minus strand of NC_092822.1, from coordinate 143,415,535 downwards.
AGCACCATTTGCATGCACATCTTGTGGTTTTGCAGAAAACTTCATCCGCGTCTACCAAAAGATGCATGTGCATGCTTAAAACGCGTTTTCGCACAAATCCGTGCGCGGGTGCTAAAAAGAGCAGCATCGGCATGCTTAGCACGTCGTCTGGTAGAAATCCACGTGCGCGTTCTGCAAAAAGCACCATTTGCATGCACATCTTGTGGTTTTGCAGAAAACTTCATCCGCGTCTACCAAAAGATGCATGTGCATGCTTAAAACGCGTTTTCACACAAATCCGCGCGCGGGTGCTAAAAAGAGCAGCATCGGCATGCTTAGCACGTCGTTTGGTAGAAATCCACGTGCGCGTTCTGCGAAAAGCACCATTTGCATGCACATCTTGTGGTTTTGCAGAAAACTTCATCCGCGTCTACCAAAAGATGCATGTGCATGCTTAAAACGCGTTTTCGCACAAATGCGTGTGCGGGTGCTAAAAAGAGCAGCATCGGCATGCTTAGCACGTCGTTTGGTAGAAATCCACGTGCGCGTTCTGCAAAAAGCACCATTTGCATGCACATCTTGTGGTTTTGCAGAAAACTTAATCCGCGTCTACCAAAAGATGCATGCGCATGCTTAAAACGCGTTTTCGCACAAATGCGTGCGCGGGTGCTAAAAAGTGCAGCATCGGCATGCTTAGCACGTCGTTTGGTAGAAATCCACGTGCGCGTTCTGCCAAAAGCACCATTTGCATGCACATCTTGTGGTTTTGCAGAAAACTTCATCCGCGTCTACCAAAAGATGCATGTGCATGCTTAAAACGCGTTTTCGCACAAATCCGTGCGCGGGTGCTAAAAAGAGCAGCATCGGCATGCTTAGCACGTCGTTTGGTAGAAATCCACGTGCGCGTTCTGCCAAAAGCACCTTTTTACATGCACATCTTGTGGTTTTGCAGAAAACTTCATCCGCGTCTACCAAAAGATGCATGTGCATGCTTAAAACGCGTTTTCGCACAAATCCGTGCGCGGGTGCTAAAAAGAGCAGCATCGGCATGCTTAGCACGTCGTTTGATAGAAATCCACGTGCGCGTTCTGCCAAAAGCACCATTTGCATGCACATCTTGTGGTTTTGCAGAAAACTTCATCCGCGTCTACCAAAAGATGCATGTGCATGCTTAAAACGCGTTTTCGCACAAATCCGTGCGCGGGTGCTAAAAAGAGCAGCATCGGCATGCTTAGCACGTCGTTTGGTAGAAATCCACGTGCGCGTTCTGCAAAAAGCACCATTTGCATGCACATCTTGTGGTTTTGCAGAAAACTTCATCCGCGTCTACCAAAAGATGCATGTGCATGCTTAAAACGCGTTTTCGCACAAATGCGTGTGCGGGTGCTAAAAAGAGCAGCATCGGCATGCTTAGCACGTCGTTTGGTAGAAATCCACGTGCGCGTTCTGCCAAAAGCACCATTTGCATGCACATCTTGTAGTTTTGCAGAAAACTTCATCCGCGTGTACCAAAAGATGCATGTGCATGCTTAAAACGCGTTTTCGCACAAATCCATGCGCGGGTGCTAAAAAGAGCAGCATCGGCATGCTTAGCACGTCGTTTGGTAGAAATCCACGTGCGCGTTCTGCAAAAAGCACCATTTGCATGCACATCTTGTGGTTTTGCAGAAAACTTAATCCGCGTCTACCAAAAGATGCATGTGCATGCTTAAAACGCGTTTTCGCACAAATGCGTGCGCGGGTGCTAAAAAGAGCAGCATCGGCATGCTTAGCACGTCGTTTGGTAGAAATCCACGTGCGCGTTCTGCAAAAATCACCATTTGCATGCACATCTTGTGGTTTTGCAGAAAACTTCATCCGCGTCTACCAAAAGATGCATGCGCATGCTTAAAACGCGTTTTCGCACAAATGCGTGCGCGGGTGCTAAAAAGAGCAGCATCGGCATGCTTAGCACGTCGTTTGGTAGAAATCCACGTGCGCGTTCTGCCAAAAGCACCATTTGCATGCACATCTTGTGGTTTTGCAGAAAACTTCATCCGCGTCTACCAAAAGATGCATGTGCATGCTTAAAACGCGTTTTCGCACAAATCCGTGCGCGGGTGCTAAAAAGAGCAGCATCGGCATGCTTAGCACGTCGTTTGGTAGAAATCCACGTGCGCGTTCTGCCAAAAGCACCATTTGCATGCACATCTTGTGGTTTTGCAGAAAACTTCATCCGCGTCTACCAAAAGATGCATGTGCATGCTTAAAACGCGTTTTCGCACAAATCCGTGCGCGGGTGCTAAAAAGAGCAGCATCGGCATGCTTAGCACGTCGTTTGGAAGAAGTCCACGTGCGCGTTCTGCCAAAAGCACCATTTGCATGCACATCTTGTGGTTTTGCAGAAAACTTCATCCGCGTCTACCAAAAGATGCATGTGCATGCTTAAAACGCGTTTTCGCACAAATCCGTGCGCGGGTGCTAAAAAGAGCAGCATCGGCATGCTTAGCACGTCGTTTGGTAGAAATCCACGTGCGCGTTCTGCCAAAAGCACCATTTGCATGCACATCTTGTGGTTTTGCAGAAAACTTCATCCGCGTCTACCAAAAGATGCATGTGCATGCTTAAAACGCGTTTTCGCACAAATCCGTGCGCGGGTGCTAAAAAGAGCAGCATCGGCATGCTTAGCACGTCGTTTGGTAGAAATCCACGTGCGCGTTCTGCCAAAAGCACCATTTGCATGCACATCTTGTGGTTTTGCAGAAAACTTCATCCGCGTCTACCAAAGATGCATGTGCATGCTTAAAACGCGCTTTCGCACAAATCCGCGCGCGGGTGCTAAAAAGAGCAGCATCGGCATGCTTAGCACGTCGTTTGGTAGAAATCCACGTGCGCGTTCTGCCAAAAGCACCATTTGCATGCACATCTTGTAGTTTTGCAGAAAACTTCATCCGCGTCTACCAAAAGATGCATGTGCATGCTTAAAACGCGTTTTCGCACAAATCCGTGCGCGGGTGCTAAAAAGAGCAGCATCGGCATGCTTAGCACGTCGTTTGGTAGAAATCCACGTGCGCGTTCTGCCAAAAGCACCATTTGCATGCACATCTTGTGGTTTTGCAGAAAACTTCATCCGCGTCTACCAAAAGATGCATGTGCATGCTTAAAACGCGATTTCGCACAAATCCGTGCGCGGGGGCTAAAAAGAGCAGCATCGGCATGCTTAGCACGTCGTTTGGTAGAAATCCACGTGCGCGTTCTGCCAAAAGCACCATTTGCATGCACATCTTGTGGTTTTGCAGAAAACTTCATCCGCGTCTACCAAAAGATGCATGTCCATGCTTAAAACGCGTTTTCGCACAAATCCGTGCGCGGGTGCTAAAGAGAGCAGCATCGGCATGCTTAGCACGTCGTTTGGTAGAAATCCACGTGCGCGTTCTGCCAAAATCACCATTTGCATGCACATCTTCTGGTTTTGCAGAAAACTTCATCCGCGTCTACCAAAAGATGCATGTGCATGCTTAAAATGCGTTTTCGCACAAATCCGTGCGCGGGTGCTAAAAAGAGCAGCATCGGCATGCTTAGCACGTCGTTTGGTAGAAATCCACGTGCGCGTTCTGCCAAAAGCACCATTTGCATGCACATCTTGTGGTTTTGCAGAAAAGTTCATCCGCGTCTACCAAAAGATGCATGTGCATGCTTAAAACGCGTTTTCGCACAAATCCGTGCGCGGGTGCTAAAAAGAGCAGCATCGGCATGCTTAGCACGTCGTCTGGTAGAAATCCACGTGCGCGTTCTGCAAAAAGCACCATTTGCATGCACATCTTGTGGTTTTGCAGAAAACTTCATCCGCGTCTACCAAAAGATGCATGTGCATGCTTAAAACGCGTTTTCACACAAATCCGCGCGCGGGTGCTAAAAAGAGCAGCATCGGCATGCTTAGCACGTCGTTTGGTAGAAATCCACGTGCGCGTTCTGCCAAAAGCACTATTTGCATGCACATCTTGTGGTTTTGCAGAAAACTTCATCCGCGTCTACCAAAAGATGCATGTGCATGCTTAAAACGCGTTTTCGCACAAATCCGTGCGCGGGTGCTAAAAAGAGCAGCATCGGCATGCTTAGCACGTCGTTTGGTAGAAATCCACGTGCGCGTTCTGCCAAAAGCACCATTTGCATGCACATCTTGTGGTTTTGCAGAAAACTTCATCCGCGTCTACCAAAAGATGCATGTGCATGCTTAAAACGCGTTTTCGCACAAATCCGTGCGCGCGTGCTAAAAAGAGCAGCATCGGCATGCTTAGCACGTCGTTTGGTAGAAATCCACGTGCGCGTTCTGCCAAAAGCACCATTTGCATGCACATATTGTGGTTTTGCAGAAAACTTCATCCGTGTCTACCAAAAGATGCATGTGCATGCTTAAAACGCGTTTTCGCACAAATCCATGCGCGGGTGCTAAAAAGAGCAGCATCGGCATGCTTAGCACGTCGTTTGGTAGAAATCCACGTGCGCATTCTGCAAAAAGCACCATTTGCATGCACATCTTGTGGTTTTGCAGAAAACTTCATCCGCGTCTACCAAAAGATGCATGTGCATGCTTAAAACGCGTTTTCGCACAAATCCGTGCGCGGGTGCTAAAAAGAGCAGCATCGGGCATGCTTAGCACGTCGTTTGGTAGAAATCCACGTGCGCGTTCTGCAAAAAGCACCATTTGCATGCACATCTTGTGGTTTTGCAGAAAACTTCATCCGCGTCTACCAAAAGATGCATGTGCATGCTTAAACGCGTTTTTGCACAAATCCGTGCGCGGGTGCTAAAAAGAGCAGCATCGGCATGCTTAGCACGTCGTTTGGTAGAAATCCACGTGCGCGTTCTGCCAAAAGCACCATTTGCATGCACATATTGTGGTTTTGCAGAAAACTTCATCCGTGTCTACCAAAAGATGCATGTGCATGCTTAAAACGCGTTTTCGCACAAATCCATGCGCGGGTGCTAAAAAGAGCAGCATCGGCATGCTTAGCACGTCGTTTGGTAGAAATCCACGTGCGCGTTCTGCCAAAAGCACCATTTGCATGCACATCTTGTGGTTTTGCAGAAAACTTCATCCGCGTCTACCAAAAGATGCATGTGCATGCTTAAAACGCGTTTTCGCACAAATCCGTGCGCGGGTGCTAAAAAGAGCAGCATCGGCATGCTTAGCACGTCGTTTGGTAGAAATCCACGTGCGCGTTCTGCCAAAAGCACCATTTGCATGCACATCTTGTGGTTTTGCAGAAAACTTCATCCGCGTCTACCAAAAGATGCATGTGCATGCTTAAAACGCGTTTTCGCACAAATCCGTGTGCGGGTGCTAAAAAGAGCAGCATCGGCATGCTTAGCACGTCGTTTGGTAGAAATCCACGTGCGCGTTCTGCAAAAAGCACCATTTGCATGCACATCTTGTGGTTTTGCAGAAAACTTCATCCGCGTCTACCAAAAGATGCATGTGCATGCTTAAAACGCGTTTTCGTACAAATGCGTGCGCGGGTGCTAAAAAGAGCAGCATCGGCATGCTTAGCACGTCGTTTGGTAGAAATCCACGTGCGCGTTCTGCCAAAAGCACCATTTGCATGCACATCTTGTGGTTTTGCAGAAAACTTCATCCACGTCTACCAAAAGATGCATGTGCATGCTTAAAACGCGTTTTCGCACAAATGCGTGCGCGGGTGCTAAAAAGAGCAGCATCGGCATGCTTAGCACGTCGTTTGGTAGAAATCCACGTGCGCGTTCTGCCAAAAGCACCATTTGCATGCACATCTTGTGGTTTTGCAGAAAACTTCATCCGCGTCTACCAAAAGATGCATGTGCATGCTTAAAACGCGTTTTCGCACAAATCCGTGCGCGGGTGCTAAAAAGAGCAGCATCGGCATGCTTAGCACGTCGTTTGGTAGAAATCCACGTGCGCGTTCTGCCAAAAGCACTATTTGCATGCACATCTTATGGTTTTGCAGAAAACTTCATCCGCGTCTACCAAAAGATGCATGTGCATGCTTAAAACGCGTTTTCGCACAAATCCGTGCGCGGGTGCTAAAAAGAGCAGCATCGGCATGCTTAGCACGTCGTTTGGTAGAAATCCACGTGCGCGTTCTGCCAAAAGCACCATTTGCATGCACATCTTGTGGTTTTGCAGAAAACTTCATCCGCGTCTACCAAAAGATGCATGTGCATGCTTAAAACGCGTTTTCGCACAAATCCGTGCGCGGGTGCTCAAAAGAGCAGCATCGGCATGCTTAGCACGTCGTTTGGTAGAAATCCACGTGCGCGTTCTGCCAAAAGCACCATTTGCATGCACATCTTGTGGTTTTGCAGAAAACTTCATCCGCGTCTACCAAAAGATGCATGTGCATGCTTAAAACGCGTTTTCGCACAAATGCGTGCGCGGGTGCTAAAAAGAGCAGCATCGGCATGCTTAGCGCGTCGTTTGGTAGAAATCCACGTGCGCGTTCTGCCAAAAGCACCATTTGCATGCACATCTTATGGTTTTGCAGAAAACTTCATCCGCGTCTACCAAAAGATGCCTGTGCATGCTTAAAACGCGTTTTCGCACAAATCCGTGCGCGGGTGCTAAAAAGAGCAGCATCGGCATGCTTAGCACGTCGTTTGGTAGAAATCCACGTGCGCGTTCTGCAAAAAGCACCATTTGCATGCACATCTTGTGGTTTTGCAGAAAACTTCATCCGCGTCTACCAAAAGATGCATGTGCATGCTTAAAACGCGTTTTCGCACAAATGCGTGCGCGGGTGCTAAAAAGAGCAGCATCGGCATGCTTAGCACGTCGTTTGGTAGAAATCCACGTGCGCGTTCTGCAAGAAGCACCATTTGCATGCACATCTTGTGGTTTTGCAGAAAACTTCATCCGCGTCTACCAAAAGATGCATGTGCATGCTTAAAACGAGTTTTCGCACAAATCCGTGCGCGGGTGCTAAAAAGAGCAGCATCGGCATGCTTAGCACGTCGTTTGGTAGAAATCCACGTGCGCGTTCTGCCAAAAGCACCATTTGCATGCACATCTTCTGGTTTTGCAGAAAACTTCATCCGCATCTACCAAAAGATGCATGTGCATGCTTAAAACGCGTTTTCGCACAAATCCGTGCGCGGGTGCTAAAAAGAGCAGCATCGGCATGCTTAGCACGTCGTTTGGTAGAAATCCACGTGCGCGTTCTGCCAAAAGCACCATTTGCATGCACATCTTGTGGTTTTGCAGAAAACTTCATCCGCGTCTACCAAAAGATGCATGTGCATGCTTAAAACGCGTTTTCGCACAAATCCGTGCGCGGGTGCTAAAAAGAGCAGCATCGGCATGCTTAGCACGTCGTTTGGTAGAAATCCACGTGCGCGTTCTGCCAAAAGCACCATTTGCATGCACATCTTGTGGTTTTGCAGAAAACTTCATCCGCGTCTACCAAAAGATGCATGTGCATGCTTAAAACGCGTTTTCGCACAAATCCGTGCGCGGGTGCTAAAAAGAGCAGCATCGGCATGCTTAGCACGTCGTTTGGTAGAAATCCACGTGCGCGTTCTGCAAAAAGCACCATTTGCATGCACATCTTGTGGTTTTGCAGAAAACTTCATCCGCGTCTACCAAAATATGCATGTGCATGCTTAAAACGCGTTTTCGCACAAATGCGTGCGCGGGTGCTAAAAAGAGCAGCATCGGCATGCTTAGCACGTCGTTTGGTAGAAATCCACGTGCGCGTTCTGCCAAAAGCACCATTTGCATGCACATCTTGTGGTTTTGCAGAAAACTTCATCCACGTCTACCAAAAGATGCATGTGCATGCTTAAAACGCGTTTTCGCACAAATGCGTGCGCGGGTGCTAAAAAGAGCAGCATCGGCATGCTTAGCACGTCGTTTGGTAGAAATCCACGTGCGCGTTCTGCCAAAAGCACCATTTGCATGCACATCTTGTGGTTTTGCAGAAAACTTCATCCGCGTCTACCAAAAGATGCATGTGCATGCTTAAAACGCGTTTTCGCACAAATCCGTGCGCGGGTGCTAAAAAGAGCAGCATCGGCATGCTTAGCACGTCGTTTGGTAGAAATCCACGTGCGCGTTCTGCCAAAAGCACTATTTGCATGCACATCTTATGGTTTTACAGAAAACTTCATCCGCGTCTACCAAAAGATGCATGTGCATGCTTAAAACGCGTTTTCGCACAAATCCGTGCGCGGGTGCTAAAAAGAGCAGCATCGGCATGCTTAGCACGTCGTTTGGTAGAAATCCACGTGCGCGTTCTGCCAAAAGCACCATTTGCATGCACATCTTGTGGTTTTGCAGAAAACTTCATCCGCGTCTACCAAAAGATGCATGTGCATGCTTAAAACGCGTTTTCGCACAAATCCGTGCGCGGGTGCTCAAAAGAGCAGCATCGGCATGCTTAGCACGTCGTTTGGTAGAAATCCACGTGCGCGTTCTGCCAAAAGCACCATTTGCATGCACATCTTGTGGTTTTGCAGAAAACTTCATCCGCGTCTACCAAAAGATGCATGTGCATGTTTAAAACGCGTTTTCGCACAAATGCGTGCGCGGGTGCTAAAAAGAGCAGCATCGGCATGCTTAGCGCGTCGTTTGGTAGAAATCCACGTGCGCGTTCTGCCAAAAGCACCATTTGCATGCACATCTTATGGTTTTGCAGAAAACTTCATCCGCGTCTACCAAAAGATGCCTGTGCATGCTTAAAACGCGTTTTCGCACAAATCCGTGCGCGGGTGCTAAAAAGAGCAGCATCGGCATGCTTAGCACGTCGTTTGGTAGAAATCCACGTGCGCGTTCTGCAAAAAGCACCATTTGCATGCACATCTTGTGGTTTTGCAGAAAACTTCATCCGCGTCTACCAAAAGATGCATGTGCATGCTTAAAACGCGTTTTCGCACAAATGCGTGCGCGGGTGCTAAAAAGAGCAGCATCGGCATGCTTAGCACGTCGTTTGGTAGAAATCCACGTGCGCGTTCTGCCAAAAGCACCATTTGCATGCACATCTTCTGGTTTTGCAGAAAACTTCATCCGCGTCTACCAAAAGATGCATGTGCATGCTTAAAACGCGTTTTCGCACAAATCCGTGCGCGGGTGCTAAAAAGAGCAGCATCGGCATGCTTAGCACGTCGTTTGGTAGAAATCCACGTGCGCGTTCTGCCAAAAGCACCATTTGCATGCACATCTTGTGGTTTTGCAGAAAAATTCATCCGCGTCTACCAAAAGATGCCTGTGCATGCTTAAAACGCGTTTTCGCACAAATCCGTGCGCGGGTGCTAAAAAGAGCAGCATCGGCATGCTTAGCACGTCGTTTGGTAGAAATCCACGTGCGCGTTCTGCCAAAAGCACCATTTGCATGCACATCTTGTGGTTTTGCAGAAAACTTCATCCGCGTCTACCAAAAGATGCATGTGCAGGCTTAAAACGCGTTTTCGCACAAATCCGTGCGCGGGTGCTAAAAAGAGCAGCATCGGCATGCTTAGCACGTCGTTTGGTAGAAATCCACGTGCGCGTTCTGCCAAAAGCACCATTTGCATGCACATCTTGTGGTTTTGCAGAAAACTTCATCCGCGTCTACCAAAAGATGCATGTCCATGCTTAAAACGCGTTTTCGCACAAATCCGTGCGCGGGTGCTAAAAAGAGCAGCATCGGCATGCTTAGCACGTCGTTTGGTAGAAATCCACGTGCGCGTTCTGCCAAAAGCACCATTTGCATGCACATCTTCTGGTTTTGCAGAAAACTTCATCCGCGTCTACCAAAAGATGCATGTGCATGCTTAAAACGCGTTTTCGCACAAATCCGTGCGCGGGTGCTAAAAAGAGCAGCATCGGCATGCTTAGCACGTCGTTTGGTAGAAATCCACGTGCGCGTTCTGCCAAAAGCACCATTTGCATGCACATCTTGTGGTTTTACAGAAAAATTCATCCGCGTCTACCAAAAGATGCCTGTGCATGCTTAAAACGCGTTTTCGCACAAATCCGTGCGCGGGTGCTAAAAAGAGCAGCATCGGCATGCTTAGCACGTCGTTTGGTAGAAATCCACGTGCGCGTTCTGCAAAAAGCACCATTTGCATGCACATCTCGTGGTTTTGCAGAAAACTTCATCCGCGTCTACCAAAAGATGCATGTGCATGCTTAAAACGCGTTTTCGCACAAATGCGTGCGCGGGTGCTAAAAAGAGCAGCATCGGCATGCTTAGCACGTCGTTTAGTAGAAATCCACGTGCGCGTTCTGCAAGAAGCACCATTTGCATGCACATCTTGTGGTTTTGCAGAAAACTTCATCCGCGTCTACCAAAAGATGCATGTGCATGCTTAAAACGCGTTTTCGCACAAATCCGTGCGCGGGTGCTAAAAAGAGCAGCATCGGCATGCTTAGCACGTCGTTTGGTAGAAATCCACGTGCGCGTTCTGCCAAAAGCACCATTTGCATGCACATCTTCTGGTTTTGCAGAAAACTTCATCCGCATCTACCAAAAGATGCATGTGCATGCTTAAAACGCGTTTTCGCACAAATCCGTGCGCGGGTGCTAAAAAGAGCAGCATCGGCATGCTTAGCACGTCGTTTGGTAGAAATCCACGTGCGCGTTCTGCCAAAAGCACCATTTGCATGCACATCTTGTGGTTTTGCAGAAAACTTCATCCGCGTCTACCAAAAGATGCATGTGCATGCTTAAAACGCGTTTTCGCACAAATCCGTGCGCGGGTGCTAAAAAGAGCAGCATCGGCATGCTTAGCACGTCGTTTGGTAGAAATCCACGTGCGCGTTCTGCCAAAAGCACCATTTGCATGCACATCTTGTGGTTTTGCAGAAAACTTCATCCGCTACTACCAAAAGATGCATGTGCATGCTTAAAACGCATTTTCGCACAAATCCGTGCGCGGGTGCTAAAAAGAGCAGCATCGGCATGCTTAGCACGTCGTTTGGTAGAAATCCACGTGCGCGTTCTGCCAAAAGCACCATTTGCATGCACATCTTGTGGTTTTGCAGAAAACTTCATCCGCGTCTACCAAAAGATGCATGTGCATGCTTAAAACGCGTTTTCGCACAAATCCGTGCGCGGGTGCTAAAAAGAGCAGCATCGGCATGCTTAGCACGTCGTTTGGTAGAAATCCACGTGCGCGTTCTGCCAAAAGCACCATTTGCATGCACATCTTGTGGTTTTGCAGAAAACTTCATCCGCGTCTACCAAAAGATGCATGTCCATGCTTAAAACGCGTTTTCGCACAAATACGTGCGCGGGTGCTAAAAAGAGCAGCATCGGCATGCTTAGCACGTCGTTTGGTAGAAATCCACGTGCGCGTTCTGCCAAAAGCACCATTTGCATGCACATCTTCTGGTTTTGCAGAAAACTTCATCCGCGTCTACCAAAAGATGCATGTGCATGCTTAAAACGCGTTTTCGCACAAATCCGTGCGCGGGTGCTAAAAAGAGCAGCATCGGCATGCTTAGCACGTCGTTTGGTAGAAATGCACGTGCGCGTTCTGCCAAAAGCACCATTTGTATGCACATCTTGTGGTTTTGCAGAAAAATTCATCCGCGTCTACCAAAAGATGCATGTGCATGCTTAAAACGCGTTTTCGCACAAATCCGTGCGCGGGTGCTAAAAAGAGCAGCATCGGCATGCTTAGCACGTCGTCTGGTAGAAATCCACGTGCGCGTTCTGCAAAAAGCACCATTTGCATGCACATCTTGTGGTTTTGCAGAAAACTTCATCCGCGTCTACCAAAAGATGCATGTGCATGCTTAAAACGCGTTTTCGCACAAATGCGTGCGCGGGTGCTAAAAAGAGCAGCATCGGCATGCTTAGCACGTCGTTTGGTAGAAATCCACGTGCGCGTTCTGCCAAAAGCACCATTTGCATGCACATCTTGTGGTTTTGCAGAAAACTTCATCCACGTCTACCAAAAGATGCATGTGCATGCTTAAAACGCGTTTTCGCACAAATGCGTGCGCGGGTGCTAAAAAGAGCAGCATCGGCATGCTTAGCACGTCGTTTGGTAGAAATCCACGTGCGCGTTCTGCCAAAAGCACCATTTGCATGCACATCTTGTGGTTTTGCAGAAAACTTCATCCGCGTCTACCAAAAGATGCATGTGCATGCTTAAAACGCGTTTTCGCACAAATCCGTGCGCGGGTGCTAAAAAGAGCAGCATCGGCATGCTTAGCACGTCGTTTGGTAGAAATCCACGTGCGCGTTCTGCCAAAAGCACTATTTGCATGCACATCTTATGGTTTTGCAGAAAACTTCATCCGCGTCTACCAAAAGATGCATGTGCATGCTTAAAACGCGTTTTCGCACAAATCCGTGCGCGGGTGCTAAAAAGAGCAGCATCGGCATGCTTAGCACGTCGTTTGGTAGAAATCCACGTGCGCGTTCTGCCAAAAGCACCATTTGCATGCACATCTTGTGGTTTTGCAGAAAACTTCATCCGCGTCTACCAAAAGATGCATGTGCATGCTTAAAACGCGTTTTCGCACAAATCCGTGCGCGGGTGCTCAAAAGAGCAGCATCGGCATGCTTAGCACGTCGTTTGGTAGAAATCCACGTGCGCGTTCTGCCAAAAGCACCATTTGCATGCACATCTTGTGGTTTTGCAGAAAACTTCATCCGCGTCTACCAAAAGATGCATGTGCATGCTTAAAACGCGTTTTCGCACAAATGCGTGCGCGGGTGCTAAAAAGAGCAGCATCGGCATGCTTAGCGCGTCGTTTGGTAGAAATCCACGTGCGCGTTCTGCCAAAAGCACCATTTGCATGCACATCTTATGGTTTTGCAGAAAACTTCATCCGCGTCTACCAAAAGATGCCTGTGCATGCTTAAAACGCGTTTTCGCACAAATCCGTGCGCGGGTGCTAAAAAGAGCAGCATCGGCATGCTTAGCACGTCGTTTGGTAGAAATCCACGTGCGCGTTCTGCAAAAAGCACCATTTGCATGCACATCTTGTGGTTTTGCAGAAAACTTCATCCGCGTCTACCAAAAGATGCATGTGCATGCTTAAAACGCGTTTTCGCACAAATGCGTGCGCGGGTGCTAAAAAGAGCAGCATCGGCATGCTTAGCACGTCGTTTGGTAGAAATCCACGTGCGCGTTCTGCAAGAAGCACCATTTGCATGCACATCTTGTGGTTTTGCAGAAAACTTCATCCGCATCTACCAAAAGATGCATGTGCATGCTTAAAACGCGTTTTCGCACAAATCCGTGCGCGGGTGCTAAAAAGAGCAGCATCGGCATGCTTAGCACGTCGTTTGGTAGAAATCCACGTGCGCGTTCTGCCAAAAGCACCATTTGCATGCACATCTTGTGGTTTTGCAGAAAACTTCATCCGCGTCTACCAAAAGATGCATGTGCATGCTTAAAACGCGTTTTCGCACAAATCCGTGCGCGGGTGCTAAAAAGAGCAGCATCGGCATGCTTAGCACGTCGTTTGGTAGAAATCCACGTGCGCGTTCTGCCAAAAGCACCATTTGCATGCACATCTTGTGGTTTTGCAGAAAACTTCATCCGCGACTACCAAAAGATGCATGTGCATGCTTAAAACGCATTTTCGCACAAATCCGTGCGCGGGTGCTAAAAAGAGCAGCATCGGCATGCTTAGCACGTCGTTTGGTAGAAATCCACGTGCGCGTTCTGCCAAAAGCACCATTTGCATGCACATCTTGTGGTTTTGCAGAAAACTTCATCCGCGTCTACCAAAAGATGCATGTGCATGCTTAAAACGCGTTTTCGCACAAATCCGTGCGCGGGTGCTAAAAAGAGCAGCATCGGCATGCTTAGCACGTCGTTTGGTAGAAATCCACGTGCGCGTTCTGCCAAAAGCACCATTTGCATGCACATCTTGTGGTTTTGCAGAAAACTTCATCCGCGTCTACCAAAAGATGCATGTCCATGCTTAAAACGCGTTTTCGCACAAATACGTGCGCGGGTGCTAAAAAGAGCAGCATCGGCATGCTTAGCACGTCGTTTGGTAGAAATCCACGTGCGCGTTCTGCCAAAAGCACCATTTGCATGCACATCTTCTGGTTTTGCAGAAAACTTCATCCGCGTCTACCAAAAGATGCATGTGCATGCTTAAAACGCGTTTTCGCACAAATCCGTGCGCGGGTGCTAAAAAGAGCAGCATCGGCATGCTTAGCACGTCGTTTGGTAGAAATGCACGTGCGCGTTCTGCCAAAAGCACCATTTGTATGCACATCTTGTGGTTTTGCAGAAAAATTCATCCGCGTCTACCAAAAGATGCATGTGCATGCTTAAAACGCGTTTTCGCACAAATCCTTGCGCGGGTGCTAAAAAGAGCAGCATCGGCATGCTTAGCACGTCGTCTGGTAGAAATCCACGTGCGCGTTCTGCAAAAAGCACCATTTGCATGCACATCTTGTGGTTTTGCAGAAAACTTCATCCGCGTCTACCAAAAGATGCATGTGCATGCTTAAAACGCGTTTTCGCACAAATGCGTGCGCGGGTGCTAAAAAGAGCAGCATCGGCATGCTTAGCACGTCGTTTGGTAGAAATCCACGTGCGCGTTCTGCCAAAAGCACCATTTGCATGCACATCTTGTGGTTTTGCAGAAAACTTCATCCACGTCTACCAAAAGATGCATGTGCATGCTTAAAACGCATTTTCGCACAAATGCGTGCGCGGGTGCTAAAAAGAGCAGCATCGGCATGCTTAGCACGTCGTTTGGTAGAAATCCACGTGCGCGTTCTGCCAAAAGCACCATTTGCATGCACATCTTGTGGTTTTGCAGAAAACTTCATCCGCGTCTACCAAAAGATGCATGTGCATGCTTAAAACGCGTTTTCGCACAAATCCGTGCGCGGGTGCTAAAAAGAGCAGCATCGGCATGCTTAGCACGTCGTTTGGTAGAAATCCACGTGCGCGTTCTGCCAAAAGCACTATTTGCATGCACATCTTATGGTTTTGCAGAAAACTTCATCCGCGTCTACCAAAAGATGCATGTGCATGCTTAAAACGCGTTTTCGCACAAATCCGTGCGCGGGTGCTAAAAAGAGCAGCATCGGCATGCTTAGCACGTCGTTTGGTAGAAATCCACGTGCGCGTTCTGCCAAAAGCACCATTTGCATGCACATCTTGTGGTTTTGCAGAAAACTTCATCCGCGTCTACCAAAAGATGCATGTGCATGCTTAAAACGCGTTTTCGCACAAATCCGTGCGCGGGTGCTCAAAAGAGCAGCATCGGCATGCTTAGCACGTCGTTTGGTAGAAATCCACGTGCGCGTTCTGCCAAAAGCACCATTTGCATGCACATCTTGTGGTTTTGCAGAAAACTTCATCCGCGTCTACCAAAAGATGCATGTGCATGCTTAAAACGCGTTTTCGCACAAATGCGTGCGCGGGTGCTAAAAAGAGCAGCATCGGCATGCTTAGCGCGTCGTTTGGTAGAAATCCACGTGCGCGTTCTGCCAAAAGCACCATTTGCATGCACATCTTATGGTTTTGCAGAAAACTTCATCCGCGTCTACCAAAAGATGCCTGTGCATGCTTAAAACGCGTTTTCGCACAAATCCGTGCGCGGGTGCTAAAAAGAGCAGCATCGGCATGCTTAGCACGTCGTTTGGTAGAAATCCACGTGCGCGTTCTGCAAAAAGCACCATTTGCATGCACATCTTGTGGTTTTGCAGAAAACTTCATCCGCGTCTACCAAAAGATGCATGTGCATGCTTAAAACGCGTTTTCGCACAAATGCGTGCGCGGGTGCTAAAAAGAGCAGCATCGGCATGCTTAGCACGTCGTTTGGTAGAAATCCACGTGCGCGTTCTGCAAGAAGCACCATTTGCATGCACATCTTGTGGTTTTGCAGAAAACTTCATCCGCGTGTACCAAAAGATGCATGTGCATGCTTAAAACGAGTTTTCGCACAAATCCGTGCGCGGGTGCTAAAAAGAGCAGCATCGGCATGCTTAGCACGTCGTTTGGTAGAAATCCACGTGCGCGTTCTGCCAAAAGCACCATTTGCATGCACATCTTCTGGTTTTGCAGAAAACTTCATCCGCATCTACCAAAAGATGCATGTGCATGCTTAAAACGCGTTTTCGCACAAATCCGTGCGCGGGTGCTAAAAAGAGCAGCATCGGCATGCTTAGCACGTCGTTTGGTAGAAATCCACGTGCGCGTTCTGCCAAAAGCACCATTTGCATGCACATCTTGTGGTTTTGCAGAAAACTTCATCCGCGTCTACCAAAAGATGCATGTGCATGCTTAAAACGCGTTTTCGCACAAATCCGTGCGCGGGTGCTAAAAAGAGCAGCATCGGCATGCTTAGCACGTCGTTTGGTAGAAATCCACGTGCGCGTTCTGCCAAAAGCACCATTTGCATGCACATCTTGTGGTTTTGCAGAAAACTTCATCCGCGACTACCAAAAGATGCATGTGCATGCTTAAAACGCATTTTCGCACAAATCCGTGCGCGGGTGCTAAAAAGAGCAGCATCGGCATGCTTAGCACGTCGTTTGGTAGAAATCCACGTGCGCGTTCTGCCAAAAGCACCATTTGCATGCACATCTTGTGGTTTTGCAGAAAACTTCATCCGCGTCTACCAAAAGATGCATGTGCATGCTTAAAACGCGTTTTCGCACAAATCCGTGCGCGGGTGCTAAAAAGAGCAGCATCGGCATGCTTAGCACGTCGTTTGGTAGAAATCCACGTGCGCGTTCTGCCAAAAGCACCATTTGCATGCACATCTTGTGGTTTTGCAGAAAACTTCATCCGCGTCTACCAAAAGATGCATGTCCATGCTTAAAACGCGTTTTCGCACAAATACGTGCGCGGGTGCTAAAAAGAGCAGCATCGGCATGCTTAGCACGTCGTTTGGTAGAAATCCACGTGCGCGTTCTGCCAAAAGCACCATTTGCATGCACATCTTCTGGTTTTGCAGAAAACTTCATCCGCGTCTACCAAAAGATGCATGTGCATGCTTAAAACGCGTTTTCGCACAAATCCGTGCGCGGGTGCTAAAAAGAGCAGCATCGGCATGCTTAGCACGTCGTTTGGTAGAAATGCACGTGCGCGTTCTGCCAAAAGCACCATTTGTATGCACATCTTGTGGTTTTGCAGAAAAATTCATCCGCGTCTACCAAAAGATGCATGTGCATGCTTAAAACGCGTTTTCGCACAAATCCGTGCGCGGGTGCTAAAAAGAGCAGCATCGGCATGCTTAGCACGTCGTCTGGTAGAAATCCACGTGCGCGTTCTGCAAAAAGCACCATTTGCATGCACATCTTGTGGTTTTGCAGAAAACTTCATCCGCGTCTACCAAAAGATGCATGTGCATGCTTAAAACGCGTTTTCGCACAAATGCGTGCGCGGGTGCTAAAAAGAGCAGCATCGGCATGCTTAGCACGTCGTTTGGTAGAAATCCACGTGCGCGTTCTGCCAAAAGCACCATTTGCATGCACATCTTGTGGTTTTGCAGAAAACTTCATCCACGTCTACCAAAAGATGCATGTGCATGCTTAAAACGCGTTTTCGCACAAATGCGTGCGCGGGTGCTAAAAAGAGCAGCATCGGCATGCTTAGCACGTCGTTTGGTAGAAATCCACGTGCGCGTTCTGCCAAAAGCACCATTTGCATGCACATCTTGTGGTTTTGCAGAAAACTTCATCCGCGTCTACCAAAAGATGCATGTGCATGCTTAAAACGCGTTTTCGCACAAATCCGTGCGCGGGTGCTAAAAAGAGCAGCATCGGCATGCTTAGCACGTCGTTTGGTAGAAATCCACGTGCGCGTTCTGCCAAAAGCACTATTTGCATGCACGTCTTATGGTTTTGCAGAAAACTTCATCCGCGTCTACCAAAAGATGCATGTGCATGCTTAAAACGCGTTTTCGCACAAATCCGTGCGCGGGTGCTAAAAAGAGCAGCATCGGCATGCTTAGCACGTCGTTTGGTAGAAATCCACGTGCGCGTTCTGCCAAAAGCACCATTTGCATGCACATCTTGTGGTTTTGCAGAAAACTTCATCCGCGTCTACCAAAAGATGCATGTGCATGCTTAAAACGCGTTTTCGCACAAATCCGTGCGCGGGTGCTCAAAAGAGCAGCATCGGCATGCTTAGCACGTCGTTTGGTAGAAATCCACGTGCGCGTTCTGCCAAAAGCACCATTTGCATGCACATCTTGTGGTTTTGCAGAAAACTTCATCCGCGTCTACCAAAAGATGCATGTGCATGCTTAAAACGCGTTTTCGCACAAATGCGTGCGCGGGTGCTAAAAAGAGCAGCATCGGCATGCTTAGCGCGTCGTTTGGTAGAAATCCACGTGCGCGTTCTGCCAAAAGCACCATTTGCATGCACATCTTATGGTTTTGCAGAAAACTTCATCCGCGTCTACCAAAAGATGCCTGTGCATGCTTAAAACGCGTTTTCGCACAAATCCGTGCGCGGGTGCTAAAAAGAGCAGCATCGGCATGCTTAGCACGTCGTTTGGTAGAAATCCACGTGCGCGTTCTGCAAAAAGCACCATTTGCATGCACATCTTGTGGTTTTGCAGAAAACTTCATCCGCGTCTACCAAAAGATGCATGTGCATGCTTAAAACGCGTTTTCGCACAAATGCGTGCGCGGGTGCTAAAAAGAGCAGCATCGGCATGCTTAGCACGTCGTTTGGTAGAAATCCACGTGCGCGTTCTGCAAGAAGCACCATTTGCATGCACATCTTGTGGTTTTGCAGAAAACTTCATCCGCATCTACCAAAAGATGCATGTGCATGCTTAAAACGCGTTTTCGCACAAATCCGTGCGCGGGTGCTAAAAAGAGCAGCATCGGCATGCTTAGCACGTCGTTTGGTAGAAATCCACGTGCGCGTTCTGCCAAAAGCACTATTTGCATGCACGTCTTATGGTTTTGCAGAAAACTTCATCCGCGTCTACCAAAAGATGCATGTGCATGCTTAAAACGCGTTTTCGCACAAATCCGTGCGCGGGTGCTAAAAAGAGCAGCATCGGCATGCTTAGCACGTCGTTTGGTAGAAATCCACGTGCGCGTTCTGCCAAAAGCACCATTTGCATGCACATCTTGTGGTTTTGCAGAAAACTTCATCCGCGTCTACCAAAAGATGCATGTGCATGCTTAAAACGCGTTTTCGCACAAATCCGTGCGCGGGTGCTCAAAAGAGCAGCATCGGCATGCTTAGCACGTCGTTTGGTAGAAATCCACGTGCGCGTTCTGCCAAAAGCACCATTTGCATGCACATCTTGTGGTTTTGCAGAAAACTTCATCCGCGTCTACCAAAAGATGCATGTGCATGCTTAAAACGCGTTTTCGCACAAATGCGTGCGCGGGTGCTAAAAAGAGCAGCATCGGCATGCTTAGCGCGTCGTTTGGTAGAAATCCACGTGCGCGTTCTGCCAAAAGCACCATTTGCATGCACATCTTATGGTTTTGCAGAAAACTTCATCCGCGTCTACCAAAAGATGCCTGTGCATGCTTAAAACGCGTTTTCGCACAAATCCGTGCGCGGGTGCTAAAAAGAGCAGCATCGGCATGCTTAGCACGTCGTTTGGTAGAAATCCACGTGCGCGTTCTGCAAAAAGCACCATTTGCATGCACATCTTGTGGTTTTGCAGAAAACTTCATCCGCGTCTACCAAAAGATGCATGTGCATGCTTAAAACGCGTTTTCGCACAAATGCGTGCGCGGGTGCTAAAAAGAGCAGCATCGGCATGCTTAGCACGTCGTTTGGTAGAAATCCACGTGCGCGTTCTGCAAGAAGCACCATTTGCATGCACATCTTGTGGTTTTGCAGAAAACTTCATCCGCATCTACCAAAAGATGCATGTGCATGCTTAAAACGCGTTTTCGCACAAATCCGTGCGCGGGTGCTAAAAAGAGCAGCATCGGCATGCTTAGCACGTCGTTTGGTAGAAATCCACGTGCGCGTTCTGCCAAAAGCACCATTTGCATGCACATCTTGTGGTTTTGCAGAAAACTTCATCCGCGTCTACCAAAAGATGCATGTGCATGCTTAAAACGCGTTTTCGCACAAATCCGTGCGCGGGTGCTAAAAAGAGCAGCATCGGCATGCTTAGCACGTCGTTTGGTAGAAATCCACGTGCGCGTTCTGCCAAAAGCACCATTTGCATGCACATCTTGTGGTTTTGCAGAAAACTTCATCCGCGACTACCAAAAGATGCATGTGCATGCTTAAAACGCATTTTCGCACAAATCCGTGCGCGGGTGCTAAAAAGAGCAGCATCGGCATGCTTAGCACGTCGTTTGGTAGAAATCCACGTGCGCGTTCTGCCAAAAGCACCATTTGCATGCACATCTTGTGGTTTTGCAGAAAACTTCATCCGCGTCTACCAAAAGATGCATGTGCATGCTTAAAACGCGTTTTCGCACAAATCCGTGCGCGGGTGCTAAAAAGAGCAGCATCGGCATGCTTAGCACGTCGTTTGGTAGAAATCCACGTGCGCGTTCTGCCAAAAGCACCATTTGCATGCACATCTTGTGGTTTTGCAGAAAACTTCATCCGCGTCTACCAAAAGATGCATGTCCATGCTTAAAACGCGTTTTCGCACAAATACGTGCGCGGGTGCTAAAAAGAGCAGCATCGGCATGCTTAGCACGTCGTTTGGTAGAAATCCACGTGCGCGTTCTGCCAAAAGCACCATTTGCATGCACATCTTCTGGTTTTGCAGAAAACTTCATCCGCGTCTACCAAAAGATGCATGTGCATGCTTAAAACGCGTTTTCGCACAAATCCGTGCGCGGGTGCTAAAAAGAGCAGCATCGGCATGCTTAGCACGTCGTTTGGTAGAAATGCACGTGCGCGTTCTGCCAAAAGCACCATTTGTATGCACATCTTGTGGTTTTGCAGAAAAATTCATCCGCGTCTACCAAAAGATGCATGTGCATGCTTAAAACGCGTTTTCGCACAAATCCGTGCGCGGGTGCTAAAAAGAGCAGCATCGGCATGCTTAGCACGTCGTCTGGTAGAAATCCACGTGCGCGTTCTGCAAAAAGCACCATTTGCATGCACATCTTGTGGTTTTGCAGAAAACTTCATCCGCGTCTACCAAAAGATGCATGTGCATGCTTAAAACGCGTTTTCGCACAAATGCGTGCGCGGGTGCTAAAAAGAGCAGCATCGGCATGCTTAGCACGTCGTTTGGTAGAAATCCACGTGCGCGTTCTGCCAAAAGCACCATTTGCATGCACATCTTGTGGTTTTGCAGAAAACTTCATCCACGTCTACCAAAAGATGCATGTGCATGCTTAAAACGCGTTTTCGCACAAATGCGTGCGCGGGTGCTAAAAAGAGCAGCATCGGCATGCTTAGCACGTCGTTTGGTAGAAATCCACGTGCGCGTTCTGCCAAAAGCACCATTTGCATGCACATCTTGTGGTTTTGCAGAAAACTTCATCCGCGTCTACCAAAAGATGCATGTGCATGCTTAAAACGCGTTTTCGCACAAATCCGTGCGCGGGTGCTAAAAAGAGCAGCATCGGCATGCTTAGCACGTCGTTTGGTAGAAATCCACGTGCGCGTTCTGCCAAAAGCACCATTTGCATGCACATCTTGTGGTTTTGCAGAAAACTTCATCCGCGTCTACCAAAAGATGCATGTGCATGCTTAAAACGCGTTTTCGCACAAATCCGTGCGCGGGTGCTAAAAAGAGCAGCATCGGCATGCTTAGCACGTCGTTTGGTAGAAATCCACGTGCGCGTTCTGCCAAAAGCACCATTTGCATGCACATCTTGTGGTTTTGCAGAAAACTTCATCCGCGTCTACCAAAAGATGCATGTCCATGCTTAAAACGCGTTTTCGCACAAATACGTGCGCGGGTGCTAAAAAGAGCAGCATCGGCATGCTTAGCACGTCGTTTGGTAGAAATCCACGTGCGCGTTCTGCCAAAAGCACCATTTGCATGCACATCTTCTGGTTTTGCAGAAAACTTCATCCGCGTCTACCAAAAGATGCATGTGCATGCTTAAAACGCGTTTTCGCACAAATCCGTGCGCGGGTGCTAAAAAGAGCAGCATCGGCATGCTTAGCACGTCGTTTGGTAGAAATGCACGTGCGCGTTCTGCCAAAAGCACCATTTGTATGCACATCTTGTGGTTTTGCAGAAAAATTCATCCGCGTCTACCAAAAGATGCATGTGCATGCTTAAAACGCGTTTTCGCACAAATCCGTGCGCGGGTGCTAAAAAGAGCAGCATCGGCATGCTTAGCACGTCGTCTGGTAGAAATCCACGTGCGCGTTCTGCAAAAAGCACCATTTGCATGCACATCTTGTGGTTTTGCAGAAAACTTCATCCGCGTCTACCAAAAGATGCATGTGCATGCTTAAAACGCGTTTTCGCACAAATGCGTGCGCGGGTGCTAAAAAGAGCAGCATCGGCATGCTTAGCACGTCGTTTGGTAGAAATCCACGTGCGCGTTCTGCCAAAAGCACCATTTGCATGCACATCTTGTGGTTTTGCAGAAAACTTCATCCACGTCTACCAAAAGATGCATGTGCATGCTTAAAACGCGTTTTCGCACAAATGCGTGCGCGGGTGCTAAAAAGAGCAGCATCGGCATGCTTAGCACGTCGTTTGGTAGAAATCCACGTGCGCGTTCTGCCAAAAGCACCATTTGCATGCACATCTTGTGGTTTTGCAGAAAACTTCATCCGCGTCTACCAAAAGATGCATGTGCATGCTTAAAACGCGTTTTCGCACAAATCCGTGCGCGGGTGCTAAAAAGAGCAGCATCGGCATGCTTAGCACGTCGTTTGGTAGAAATCCACGTGCGCGTTCTGCCAAAAGCACTATTTGCATGCACATCTTATGGTTTTGCAGAAAACTTCATCCGCGTCTACCAAAAGATGCATGTGCATGCTTAAAACGCGTTTTCGCACAAATCCGTGCGCGGGTGCTAAAAAGAGCAGCATCGGCATGCTTAGCACGTCGTTTGGTAGAAATCCACGTGCGCGTTCTGCCAAAAGCACCATTTGCATGCACATCTTGTGGTTTTGCAGAAAACTTCATCCGCGTCTACCAAAAGATGCATGTGCATGCTTAAAACGCGTTTTCGCACAAATCCGTGCGCGGGTGCTCAAAAGAGCAGCATCGGCATGCTTAGCACGTCGTTTGGTAGAAATCCACGTGCGCGTTCTGCCAAAAGCACCATTTGCATGCACATCTTGTGGTTTTGCAGAAAACTTCATCCGCGTCTACCAAAAGATGCATGTGCATGCTTAAAACGCGTTTTCGCACAAATGCGTGCGCGGCTGCTAAAAAGAGCAGCATCGGCATGCTTAGCGCGTCGTTTGGTAGAAATCCACGTGCGCGTTCTGCCAAAAGCACCATTTGCATGCACATCTTATGGTTTTGCAGAAAACTTCATCCGCGTCTACCAAAAGATGCCTGTGCATGCTTAAAACGCGTTTTCGCACAAATCCGTGCGCGGGTGCTAAAAAGAGCAGCATCGGCATGCTTAGCACGTCGTTTGGTAGAAATCCACGTGCGCGTTCTGCAAAAAGCACCATTTGCATGCACATCTTGTGGTTTTGCAGAAAACTTCATCCGCGTCTACCAAAAGATGCATGTGCATGCTTAAAACGCGTTTTCGCACAAATGCGTGCGCGGGTGCTAAAAAGAGCAGCATCGGCATGCTTAGCACGTCGTTTGGTAGAAATCCACGTGCGCGTTCTGCAAGAAGCACCATTTGCATGCACATCTTGTGGTTTTGCAGAAAACTTCATCCGCGTGTACCAAAAGATGCATGTGCATGCTTAAAACGAGTTTTCGCACAAATCCGTGCGCGGGTGCTAAAAAGAGCAGCATCGGCATGCTTAGCACGTCGTTTGGTAGAAATCCACGTGCGCGTTCTGCCAAAAGCACCATTTGCATGCACATCTTCTGGTTTTGCAGAAAACTTCATCCGCAATCTACCAAAAGATGCATGTGCATGCTTAAAACGCGTTTTCGCACAAATCCGTGCGCGGGTGCTAAAAAGAGCAGCATCGGCATGCTTAGCACGTCGTTTGGTAGAAATCCACGTGCGCGTTCTGCCAAAAGCACCATTTGCATGCACATCTTGTGGTTTTGCAGAAAACTTCATCCGCGTCTACCAAAAGATGCATGTGCATGCTTAAAACGCGTTTTCGCACAAATCCGTGCGCGGGTGCTAAAAAGAGCAGCATCGGCATGCTTAGCACGTCGTTTGGTAGAAATCCACGTGCGCGTTCTGCCAAAGCACCATTTGCATGCACATCTTGTGGTTTTGCAGAAAACTTCATCCGCGACTACCAAAAGATGCATGTGCATGCTTAAAACGCATTTTCGCACAATCCGTGCGCGGGTGCTAAAAAGAGCAGCATCGGCATGCTTAGCACGTCGTTTGGTAGAAATCCACGTGCGCGTTCTGCCAAAAGCACCATTTGCATGCACATCTTGTGGTTTTGCAGAAAACTTCATCCGCGTCTACCAAAAGATGCATGTGCATGCTTAAAACGCGTTTTCGCACAAATCCGTGCGCGGGTGCTAAAAAGAGCAGCATCGGCATGCTTAGCACGTCGTTTGGTAGAAATCCACGTGCGCGTTCTGCCAAAAGCACCATTTGCATGCACATCTTGTGGTTTTGCAGAAAACTTCATCCGCGTCTACCAAAAGATGCATGTCCATGCTTAAAACGCGTTTTCGCACAAATACGTGCGCGGGTGCTAAAAAGAGCAGCATCGGCATGCTTAGCACGTCGTTTGGTAGAAATCCACGTGCGCGTTCTGCCAAAAGCACCATTTGCATGCACATCTTCTGGTTTTGCAGAAAACTTCATCCGCGTCTACCAAAAGATGCATGTGCATGCTTAAAACGCGTTTTCGCACAAATCCGTGCGCGGGTGCTAAAAAGAGCAGCATCGGCATGCTTAGCACGTCGTTTGGTAGAAATGCACGTGCGCGTTCTGCCAAAAGCACCATTTGTATGCACATCTTGTGGTTTTGCAGAAAAATTCATCCGCGTCTACCAAAAGATGCATGTGCATGCTTAAAACGCGTTTTCGCACAAATCCGTGCGCGGGTGCTAAAAAGAGCAGCATCGGCATGCTTAGCACGTCGTCTGGTAGAAATCCACGTGCGCGTTCTGCAAAAAGCACCATTTGCATGCACATCTTGTGGTTTTGCAGAAAACTTCATCCGCGTCTACCAAAAGATGCATGTGCATGCTTAAAACGCGTTTTCGCACAAATGCGTGCGCGGGTGCTAAAAAGAGCAGCATCGGCATGCTTAGCACGTCGTTTGGTAGAAATCCACGTGCGCGTTCTGCCAAAAGCACCATTTGCATGCACATCTTGTGGTTTTGCAGAAAACTTCATCCACGTCTACCAAAAGATGCATGTGCATGCTTAAAACGCGTTTTCGCACAAATGCGTGCGCGGGTGCTAAAAAGAGCAGCATCGGCATGCTTAGCACGTCGTTTGGTAGAAATCCACGTGCGCGTTCTGCCAAAAGCACCATTTGCATGCACATCTTGTGGTTTTGCAGAAAACTTCATCCGCGTCTACCAAAAGATGCATGTGCATGCTTAAAACGCGTTTTCGCACAAATCCGTGCGCGGGTGCTAAAAAGAGCAGCATCGGCATGCTTAGCACGTCGTTTGGTAGAAATCCACGTGCGCGTTCTGCCAAAAGCACTATTTGCATGCACATCTTATGGTTTTGCAGAAAACTTCATCCGCGTCTACCAAAAGATGCATGTGCATGCTTAAAACGCGTTTTCGCACAAATCCGTGCGCGGGTGCTAAAAAGAGCAGCATCGGCATGCTTAGCACGTCGTTTGGTAGAAATCCACGTGCGCGTTCTGCCAAAAGCACCATTTGCATGCACATCTTGTGGTTTTGCAGAAAACTACATCCGCGTCTACCAAAAGATGCATGTGCATGCTTAAAACGCGTTTTCGCACAAATCCGTGCGCGGGTGCTCAAAAGAGCAGCATCGGCATGCTTAGCACGTCGTTTGGTAGAAATCCACGTGCGCGTTCTGCCAAAAGCACCATTTGCATGCACATCTTGTGGTTTTGCAGAAAACTTAATCCGCGTCTACCAAAAGATGCATGTGCATGCTTAAAACGCGTTTTCGCACAAATGCGTGCGCGGGTGCTAAAAAGAGCAGCATCGGCATGCTTAGCGCGTCGTTTGGTAGAAATCCACGTGCGCGTTCTGCCAAAAGCACCATTTGCATGCACATCTTATGGTTTTGCAGAAAACTTCATCCGCGTCTACCAAAAGATGCCTGTGCATGCTTAAAACGCGTTTTCGCACAAATCCGTGCGCGGGTGCTAAAAGAGCAGCATCGGCATGCTTAGCACGTCGTTTGGTAGAAATCCACGTGCGCGTTCTGCAAAATGCACCATTTGCATGCACATCTTGTGGTTTTGCAGAAAACTTCATCCGCGTCTACCAAAAGATGCATGTGCATGCTTAAAACGCGTTTTCGCACAAATGCGTGCGCGGGTGCTAAAAAGAGCAGCATCGGCATGCTTAGCACGTCGTTTGGTAGAAATCCACGTGCGCGATCTGTCTCGCGTGTGTCATTTGCATGCACATCTTGTGGTTTTGCAGAAAACTTCATCCGCGTCTACCAAAAGATGCATGTGCATGCTTATAACGCGTTTTCGCACAAATCCGTGCGCGGGTGCTAAAAAGAGCAGCATCGGCATGCTTAGCACGTCGTTTGGTAGAAATCCACGTGCGCGTTCTGCCAAAAGCACCATTTGCATGCACATCTTGTGGTTTTGCAGAAAACTTCATCCGCGTCTACCAAAAGATGCATGTGCATGCTTAAAACGCGTTTTCGCACAAATCCGTGCGCGGGTGCTAAAAAGAGCAGCATCGGCATGCCTAGCACGTCGTTTGGTAGATATCCACGTGCGCGTTCTGCCAAAAGCACCATTTGCATGCACATCTTGTGGTTTTGCAGAAAACTTCATCCGCGTCTACCAAAAGATGCATGTGCATGCTTAAAACGCGTTTTCGCACAAATCCGTGCGCGGGTGCTAAAAAGAGCAGCATCGGCATGCTTAGCACGTCGTTTGGTAGAAATCCACGTGCGCGTTCTGCCAAAAGCACCATTTGCATGCACATCTTGTGGTTTTGCAGAAAACTTCATCCGCGTCTATCAAAAGATGCATGTGCATGCTTAAAACGCGTTTTCGCACAAATCCGTGCGCGGGTGCTAAAAAGAGCAGCATCGGCATGCTTAGCACGTCGTTTGGTAGAAATACACGTGCGCGTTCTGCCAAAAGCACCATTTGCATGCACATCTTGTGGTTTTGCAGAAAACTTCATCCGCGTCTACCAAAAGATGCATGTGCATGCTTAAAACGCGTTTTCGCACAAATCCATGCGCGGGTGCTAAAAAGAGCAGCATCGGCATGCTTAGCACGTCGTTTGGTAGAAATCCACGTGCGCGTTCTGCCAAAAGCACCATTTGCATGCACATCTTGTGGTTTTGCAGAAAACTTCATCCGCGTCTACCAAAAGATGCATGTGCATGCTTAAAACGCGTTTTCGCACAAATCCGTGCGCGGGTGCTAAAAAGAGCAGCATCGGCATGCCTAGCACGTCGTTTGGTAGAAATCCACGTGCGCGTTCTGCCAAAAGCACCATTTGCATGCACATCTTGTGGTTTTGCAGAAAACTTCATCCGCGTCTACCAAAAGATGCATGTGCATGCTTAAAACGCGTTTTCGCACTAATCCGTGCGCGGGTGCTAAAAAGGGCAGCATCGGCATGCTTAGCACGTCGTTTGGTAGAAATCCACGTGCGCGTTCTGCCAAAAGCACCATTTGCATTCACATCTTGTGGTTTTGCAGAAAACTTCATCCGCGTCTACCAAAAGATGCATGTGCATGCTGAAAACGCGTTTTCGCACAAATCCGTGCGCGGGTGCTAAAAAGAGCAGCATCGACATGCTTAGCACGTCGTTTGGTAGAAATCCACGTGCGCGATCTGCCAAAAGCACCATTTGCATGCACATCTTGTGGTTTTGCAGAAAACTTCATCCGCGTCTACCAAAAGATGCATGTGCATGCTTAAAACGCGTTTTCGCACAAATCCGTGCGCGGGTGCTAAAAAGAGCAGCATCGGCATGCTTAGCACGTCGTTTGGTTGAAATCCACGTGCGCGTTCTGCCAAAAGCACCATTTGCATGCACATCTTGTGGTTTGGCAGAAAACTTCATCCGCGTCTACCAAAAGATGCATGTGCATGCTGAAAACGCGTTTTCGCACAAATCCGTGCGCGGGTGCTAAAAAGAGCAGCATCGACATGCTTAGCACGTCGTTTGGTAGAAATCCACGTGCGCGTTCTGCCAAAAGCACCATTTGCATGCACATCTTGTGGTTTTGCAGAAAACTTCATCCGCGTCTACCAAAAGATGCATGTGCATGCTTAAAACGCGTTTTCGCACAAATCCGTGCGCGGGTGCTAAAAAGAGCAGCATCGGCATGCTTAGCACGTCGTTTGGTTGAAATCCACGTGCGCGTTCTGCCAAAAGCACCATTTGCATGCACATCTTGTGGTTTTGCAGAAAACTTCATCCGCGTCTACCAAAAGATGCATGTGCATGCTTAAAACGCGTTTTCGCACAAATCCGTGCGCGGGTGCTAAAAAGAGCAGCATCGGCATGCTTAGCACGTCGTTTGGTAGAAATCCACGTGCGCGTTCTGCCAAAAGCACCATTTGCATGCACATATTGTGGTTTTGCAGAAAACTTCATCCGTGTCTACCAAAAGATGCATGTGCATGCTTAAAACGCGTTTTCGCACAAATCCGTGCGCGGGTGCTAAAAAGAGCAGCATCGGCATGCTTAGCACGTCGTTTGGTAGAAATCCACGTGCGCGTTCTGCCAAAAGCACCATTTGCATGCACATCTTGTGGTTTTGCAGAAAACTTCATCCGCGTCTACCAAAAGATGCATGTGCATGCTGAAAACGCGTTTTCGCACAAATCCGTGCGCGGGTGCTAAAAAGAGCAGCATCGACATGCTTAGCACGTCGTTTGGTAGAAATCCACGTGCGCGTTCTGCCAAAAGCACCATTTGCATGCACATCTTGTGGTTTTGCAGAAAACTTCACCCGCGTCTACCAAAAGATGCATGTGCATGCTTAAAACGCGTTTTCGCACAAATCCGTGCGCGGGTGCTAAAAAGAGCAGCATCGGCATGCTTAGCACGTCGTTTGGTAGAAATCCACGTGCGCGTTCTGCCAAAAGCACCATTTGCATGCACATCTTGTGGTTTTGCAGAAAACTTCATCCGCGTCTACCAAAAGATGCATGTGCATGCTTAAAACGCGTTTTCGCACAAATCCGTGCGCGGGTGCTAAAAAGAGCAGCATCGGCATGCTTAGCACGTCGTTTGGTAGAAATCCACGTGCGCGTTCTGCCAAAAGCACCATTTGCATGCACATCTTGTGGTTTTGCAGAAAACTTCATCCGCGTCTACCAAAAGATGCATGTGCATGCTTAAAACGCGTTTTCGCACAAATCCGTGCGCGGGTGCTAAAAAGAGCAGCATCGGCATGCTTAGCACGTCGTTTGGTAGAAATCCACGTGCGCGTTCTGCCAAAAGCACCATTTGCATGCACATCTTGTGGTTTTGCAGAAAACTTCACCCGCGTCTACCAAAAGATGCATATGCATGCTTAAAACGCGTTTTCGCACAAATCCGTGCGCGGGTGCTAAAAAGAGCAGCATCGGCATGCTTAGCACGTCGTTTGGTAGAAATCCACGTGCGCGTTCTGCCAAAAGCACCATTTGCATGCACATCTTGTGGTTTTGCAGAAAACTTCATCCGCGTCTACCAAAAGATGCATGTGCATGCTTAAAACGCGTTTTCGCACAAATCCGTGCGCGGGTGCTAAAAAGAGCAGCATCGGCATGCTTAGCACGTCGTTTGGTAGAAATCCACGTGCGCGTTCTGCCAAAAGCACCATTTGCATGCACATCTTGTGGTTTTGCAGAAAACTTCATCCGCGTCTACCAAAAGATGCATGTGCATGCTTAAAACGCGTTTTCGCACAAATCCGTGCGCGGGTGCTAAAAAGAGCAGCATCGGCATGCTTAGCACGTCGTTTGGTAGAAATCCACGTGCGCGTTCTGCCAAAAGCACCATTTGCATGCACATCTTGTGGTTTTGCAGAAAACTTCATCCGCGTCTACCAAAACATGCATGTGCATGCTGAAAACGCGTTTTCGCACAAATCAGTGCGCGGGTGCTAAAAAGAGCAGCATCGACATGCTTAGCACGTCGTTTGGTAGAAATCCACGTGCGCGTTCTGCCAAAAGTACCATTTGCATGCACATCTTGTGGTTTTGCAGAAAACTTCACCCGCGTCTACCAAAAGATGCATGTGCATGCTTAAAACGCGTTTTCGCACAAATGCGTGCGCGGGTGCTAAAAAGAGCAGCATCGGCATGCTTAGCACGTCGTTTGGTAGAAATCCACGTGCGCGTTCTGCCAAAAGCACCATTTGCATGCACATCTTGTGGTTTTGCAGAAAACTTCATCCGCGTCTACCAAAAGATGCATGTGCATGCTTAAAACGCGTTTTCGCACAAATCCGTGCGCGGTTGCTAAAAAGAGCAGCATCGGCATGCTTAGCACGTCGTTTGGTAGAAATCCACGTGCGCGTTCTGCCAAAAGCACCATTTGCATGCACACCTTGTGGTTTTGCAGAAAACTTCATCCGCGTCTACCAAAAGATGCATGTGCATGCTTAAAACGCGTTTTCGCACAAATCCGTGCGCGGGTGCTAAAAAGAGCAGCATCGGCATGCTTAGCACGTCGTTTGGTAGAAATCCACGTGCGCGTTCTGCCAAAAGCACCATTTGCATGCAGATCTTGTGGTTTTGCAGAAAACTTCATCCGCGTCTACCAAAAGATGCATGTGCATGCTTAAAACGCGTTTTCGCACAAATCCGTGCGCGGGTGCTAAAAAGAGCAGCATCGGCATGCTTAGCACGTCGTTTGGTAGAAATCCACGTGCGCGTTCTGCCAAAAGCACCATTTGCATGCACATCTTGTGGTTTTGCAGAAAACTTCATCCGCGTCTACCAAAAGATGCATGTGCATGCTTATAACGCGTTTTCGCACAAATCCGTGCGCGGGTGCTAAAAAGAGCAGCATCGGCATGCTTAGCACGTCGTTTGGTAGAAATCCACGTGCGCGTTCTGCCAAAAGCACCATTTGCATGCACATCTTGTGGTTTCGCAGAAAACTTCATCCGCGTCTACCAAAAGATGCATGTGCATGCTTAAAACGCGTTTTCGCACAAATCCGTGCGCGGGTGCTAAAAGAGCAGCATCGGCATGCTTAGCACGTCGTTTGGTAGAAATCGACGTGCGGGTTCTGCCAAAAGCACCATTTGCATGCACATCTTGTGGTTTTGCAGAAAACTTCATCCGCGTCGACCAAAAGATGCATGTGCATGCTTAAAACGCGTTTTCGCACAAATCCGTGCGCGGGTGCTAAAAAGAGCAGCATCGGCATGCTTAGCACGTCGTTTGGTAGAAATCCACGTGCGCGTTCTGCCAAAAGCACCATTTGCATGCACATCTTGTGGTTTTGCAGAAAACTTCATCCGCGTCTACCAAAAGATGCATGTGCATGCTTAAAACGCGTTTTCGCACAAATCCGTGCGCGGGTGCTCAAAAGAGCAGCATCGGCATGCCTAGCACGTCGTTTGGTAGAAATCCACGTGCGCGTTCTGCCAAAAGCACCATTTGCATGCACATCTTGTGGTTTTGCAGAAAACTTCATCCGCGTCTACCAAAAGATGCATGTGCATGCTTAAAACGCGTTTTCGCACAAATCCATGCGCGGGTGCTAAAAAGAGCAGCATCGGCATGCTTAGCACGTCGTTTGGTAGAAATCCACGTGCGCGTTCTGCCAAAAGCACCATTTGCATGCACATCTTGTGGTTTTGCAGAAAACTTCATCCGCGTCTACCAAAAGATGCATGTGCATGCTTAAAACGCGTTTTCGCACAAATCCGTGCGCGGGTGCTAAAAAGAGCAGCATCGGCATGCCTAGCACGTCGTTTGGTAGAAATCCACGTGCGCGTTCTGCCAAAAGCACCATTTGCATGCACATCTTGTGGTTTTGCAGAAAACTTCATCCGCGTCTACCAAAAGATGCATGTGCATGCTTAAAACGCGTTTTCGCACAAATCCGTGCGCGGGTGCTAAAAAGAGCAGCATCGGCATGTTTAGCACGTCGTTTGGTAGAAATCCACGTGCGCGTTCTGCCAAAAGCACCATTTGCATGCACATATTGTGGTTTTGCAGAAAACTTCATCCGCGTCTACCAAAATATGCATGTGCATGCTTAAAACGCGTTTTCGCACAAATCCATGCGCGGGTGCTAAAAAGAGCAGCATCGGCATGCTTAGCACGTCGTTTGGTAGAAATCCACGTTCGCGTTCTGCCAAAAGCACCATTTGCATGCACATCTTGTGGTTTTGCAGAAAACTTCATCCGCGTCTACCAAAAGATGCATGTGCATGCTTAAAACGCGTTTTCGCACAAATCCGTGCGCGGGTGCTAAAAAGAGCAGCATCGGCATGCTTAGAACGTCGTTTGGTAGAAATCCACGTGCGCGTTCTGCCAAAAGCACCATTTGCATGCACATCTTGTGGTTTTGCAGAAAACTTCATCCGCGTCTACCAAAAGATGCATGTGCATGCTTAAAACGCGTTTTCGCATAAATCCGTGCGCGGGTGCTAAAAAGAGCAGCATCGGCATGCTTAGCACGTCGTTTGGTAGAAATCCACGTGCGCGTTCTGCCAAAAGCACCATTTGCATGCACATCTTGTGGTTTTGCAGAAAACTTCATCCGCGTCTACCAAAAGATGTATGTGCATGCTTAAAACGCGTTTTCGCACAAATCCGTGCCCGGGTGCTAAAAAGAGCAGCATCGGCATGCTTAGCACGTCGTTTGGTAGAAATCCACATGCGCGTTCTGCCAAAAGCACCATTTGCATGCACATCTTGTGGTTTTGCAGAAAACTTCATCCGCGTCTACCAAAAGATGCATGTGCATGCTTAAAACGCGTTTTCGCACAAATCCGTGCGCGGGTGCTAAAAAGAGCAGCATCGGCATGCTTAGCACGTCGTTTGGTTGAAATCCACGTGCGCGTTCTGCCAAAAGCACCATTTGGATGCACATCTTGTGGTTTTGCAGAAAACTTCATCCGCGTCTACCAAAATATGCATGTGCATGCTTAAAACGCGTTTTCGCACAAATCCGTGCGCGGGTGCTAAAAAGAGCAGCATCGGCATGCTTAGCACGTCGTTTGGTAGAAATCCACGTGCGCGTTCTGCCAAAAGCACCATTTGCATGCACATCTTGTGGTTTTGCAGAAAACTTCATCCGCGTCTACCAAAAGATGCATGTGCATGCTTAAAACGCGTTTTCGCACAAATCCGTGCGCGGGTGCTAAAAAGAGCAGCATCGCCATGCTTAGCACGTCGTTTGGTAGAAATCCACGTGCGCGTTCTGCCAAAAGCACCATTTGCATGCACATCTTGTGGTTTTGCAGAAAACTTCATCCGCGTCTACCAAAAGATGCATGTGCATGCTTAAAACGCGTTTTCGCATAAATCCGTGCGCGGGTGCTAAAAAGAGCAGCATCGGCATGCTTAGCACGTCGTTTGGTAGAAATCCACGTGCGCGTTCTGCCAAAAGCACCATTTGCATGCACATCTTGTGGTTTTGCAGAAAACTTCATCCGCGTCTACCAAAAGATGCATGTGCATGCTTAAAACGCGTTTTCGCACAAATCCGTGCGCGGGTGCTAAAAAGAGCAGCATCGGCATGCTTAGCGTGTCGTTTGGTAGAAATCCACGTGCGCGTTCTGCCAAAAGCACCATTTGCATGCACATCTTGTGGTTTTGCAGAAAACTTCATCCGCGTCTACCAAAAGATGCATGTGCATGCTTAAAACGCGTTTTCGCACAAATCCGTGCGTGGGTGCTAAAAAGAGCAGCATCGGCATGCTTAGCACGTCGTTTGGTTGAAATCCACGTGCGCGTTCTGCCAAAAGCACCATTTGCATGCACATCTTGTGGTTTTGCAGAAAACTTCATCCGCGTCTACCAAAAGATGCATGTGCATGCTTAAAACGCGTTTTCGCACAAATCCGTGCGCGGGTGCTAAAAAGAGCAGCATCGGCATGCTTAGCACGTCGTTTGGTAGAAATCCACGTGCGCGTTCTGCCAAAAGCACCATTTGCATTCACATCTTGTGGTTTTGCAGAAAACTTCATCCGCGTCTACCAAAAGATGCATGTGCATGCTTAAAACGCGTTTTCGCACAAATCCGTGCGCGGGTGCTAAAAAGAGCAGCATTCGCATGCTTAGCACGTCGTTTGGTAGAAATCCACGTGCGCGTTCTGCCAAAAGCACCATTTGCATGCACATCTTGTGGTTTTGCAGAAAACTTCATCCGCGTCTACCAAAAGATGCATGTGCATGCTGAAAACGCGTTTTCGCACAAATCCGTGCGCGGGTGCTAAAAAGAGCAGCATCGGCATGCTTAGCACGTCGTTTGGTAGAAATCCACGTGCGCGTTCTGCCAAAAGCACCATTTGCATGCACATCTTGTGGTTTTGCAGAAAACTTCATCCGCGTCTACCAAAAGATGCATGTGCATGCTTAAAACGCGTTTTCGCACAAATCCGTGCGCGGGTGCTAAAAAGAGCAGCATCGGCATGCTTAGCACGTCGTTTGGTTGAAATCCACGTGCGCGTTCTGCCAAAAGCACCATTTGCATGCACATCTTGTGGTTTTGCAGAAAACTTCATCTGCGTCTACCAAAAGATGCATGTGCATGCTTAAAACGCGTTTTCGCACAAATCCGTGCGCGGGTGCTAAAAAGAGCAGCACCGGCATGCTTAGCACGTCGTTTCGTAGAAATCCACGTGCGTGTTCTGCCAAAAGCACCATTTGCATGCACATCTTGTGGTTTTGCAGAAAACTTCATCCGCGTCTACCAAAAGATGCATGTGCATGCTTATAACGCGTTTTCGCACAAATCCGTGCGCGGGTGCTAAAAAGAGCAGCATCGGCATGCTTAGCACGTCGTTTGGTAGAAATCCACGTGCGCGTTCTGCCAAAAGCACCATTTGCATGCACATCTTGTGGTTTTGCAGAAAACTTCATCCGCGTCTACCAAAAGATGCATGTGCATGCTTAAAACGCGTTTTCGCACAAATCCGTGCGCGGGTGCTAAAAAGAGCAGCATCGGCATGCTTAGCACGTCGTTTGGTAGAAATCCACGTGCGCGTTCTGCCAAAAGCACCATTTGCATGCACATCTTGTGGTTTTGCAGAAAACTTCATCCGCGTCTATCAAAAGATGCATGTGCATGCTTAAAACGCGTTTTCGCACAAATCCGTGCGCGGGTGCTAAAAAGAGCAGCATCGGCATGCTTAGCACGTCGTTTGGTAGAAATCCACGTGCGCGTTCTGCCAAAAGCACCATTTGCATGCACATCTTGTGGTTTTGCAGAAAACTTCATCCGCGTCTACCAAAAGATGCATGTGCATGCTTAAAACGCGTTTTCGCACAAATCCATGCGCGGGTGCTAAAAAGAGCAGCATCGGCATGCTTAGCACGTCGTTTGGTAGAAATCCACGTGCGCGTTCTGCCAAAAGCACCATTTGCATGCACATCTTGTGGTTTTGCAGAAAACTTCATCCGCGTCTACCAAAAGATGCATGTGCATGCTTAAAACGCGTTTTCGCACAAATCCGTGCGCGGGTGCTAAAAAGAGCAGCATCGGCATGCCTAGCACGTCGTTTGGTAGAAATCCACGTGCGCGTTCTGCCAAAAGCACCATTTGCATGCACATCTTGGGGTTTTGCAGAAAACTTCATCCGCGTCTACCAAAAGATGCATGTGCATGCTTAAAACGCGTTTTCGCACAAATCCGTGCGCGGGTGCTAAAAAGAGCAGCATCGGCATGCTTAGCACGTCGTTTGGTAGAAATCCACGTGCGCGTTCTGCCAAAAGCACCATTTGCATGCACATCTTGTGGTTTTGCAGAAAACTTCATCCGCGTCTACCAAAAGATGCATGTGCATGCTTAAAACGCGTTTTCTCACAAATCCGTGCGCGGGTGCTAAAAAGAGCAGCATCGGCATGCTTAGCACGTCGTTTGGTAGAAATCCACGTGCGCGTTCTGCCAAAAGCACCATTTGCATGCACATCTTGTGGTTTTGCAGAAAACTTCATCCGCGTCTACCAAAAGATGCATGTGCATGCTTAAAACGCGTTTTCGCACAAATCCGTGCGCGGGTGCTAAAAAGAGCAGCATCGGCATGCTTAGCACGTCGTTTGGTAGAAATCCACGTGCGCGTTCTGCCAAAAGCACCATTTGCATGCACATCTTGTGGTTTTGCAGAAAACTTCATCCGCGTCTACCAAAAGATGCATGTGCATGCTTAAAACGCGTTTTCGCACAAATCCGTGCGCGGGTGCTAAAAAGAGCAGCATCGGCATGCTTAGCACGTCGTTTGGTAGAAATCCACGTGCGCGTTCTGCCAAAAGCACCATTTGCATGCACATCTTGTGGTTTTGCAGAAAACATCATCCGCGTCTACCAAAAGATGCATGTGCATGCTTAAAACGCGTTTTCGCACAAATCCGTGCGCGGGTGCTAAAAAGAGCAGCATCGGCATGCTTAGCACGTCGTTTGGTAGAAATCCACGTGCGCGTTCTGCCAAAAGCACCATTTGCATGCACATCTTGTGGTTTTGCAGAAAACTTCATCCGCGTCTACCAAAAGATGCATGTGCATGCTTAAAACGCGTTTTCGCACAAATCCGTGCGCGGGTGCTAAAAAGAGCAGCATCGGCATGCTTAGCACATCGTTTGGTAGAAATCCACGTGCGCGTTCTGCCAAAAGCACCATTTGCATGCACATCTTGTGGTTTTGCAGAAAACTTCATCCGCGTCTACCAAAAGATGCATGTGCATGCTTAAAGCGCGTTTTCGCACAAATCCGTGCGCGGGTGCTAAAAAGAGCAGCATCGGCATGCTTAGCACGTCGTTTGGTAGAAATCCACGTGCGCGTTCTGCCAAAAGCACCATTTGCATGCACATCTTGTGGTTTTGCAGAAAACTTCATCCGCGTCTACCAAAAGATGCATGTGCATGCTTAAAACGCGTTTTCGCACAAATCCGTGCGCGGGTGCTAAAAAGAGCAGCATCGGCATGCTTAGCACGTCGTTTGGTAGAAATCCACGTGCGCGTTCTGCCAAAAACACCATTTGCATGCACATCTTGTGGTTTTGCAGAAAACTTCATCCGCGTCTACCAAAAGATGCATTAGCATGCTTAAAACGCGTTTTCGCACAAATCCGTGCGCGGGTGCTAAATAGAGCAGCATCGGCATGCTTAGCATGTCGTTTGGTAGAAATCCACGTGCGCGTTCTGCCAAAAGCACCATTTGCATGCACATCTTGTGGTTTTGGAGAAAACTTCATCCGCGTCTACCAAAAGATGCATCATCATCATCAGCCTGGTTACGCCCACTGCAGGGCAAAGGCCTCTCCCATACTTCTCCAACAACCCCGGTCATGTATTAATTGCGGCCATGCCGTCCCTGCAAACTTCTTAATCTCATCCGCCCACCTAACTTTCTGCCGCCCCCTGCTACGCTTCCCTTCCCTTGGGATCCAGTCCGTAACCCTTAATGACCATCGGTTATCTTCCCTCCTCATTACATGTCCTGCCCATGCCCATTTCTTTTTCTTGATTTCAACTAAGATGTCATTAACTCGCGTTTGTTCCCTCAACCAATCTGCTCTTTTCTTATCCCTTAACGTTACACCTATCATTCTTCTTTCCATAGCTCGTTGCGTCGTCCTCAATTTGAGTAGAACCCTTTTCGTAAGCCTCCAGGTTTCTGCCCCGTAGGTGAGTACTGGTAAGACACAGCTATTATACACTTTTCTCTTGAGGGATAATGGCAACCTGCTGTTCATGATCTGAGAATGCCTGCCAAATGCACCCCAGCCCATTATTATTCTTCTGATTATTTCCGTCTCATGATCCGGATCCGCCGTCACTACCTGCCCTAAGTAGATGTATTCCCTTACGACTTCCAGTGCCTCGCTGCTTATTGTAAATTGCTGTTCTCTTCCGAGACTGTTAAACATTACTTTAGTTTTCTGCAGATTAATTTTTAGACCCACTCTTCTGCTTTGCCTCTCCAGGTCAGTGAGCATGCATTGCAATTGGTCCCCTGAGTTACTAAGCAAGGCAATATCATCAGCGAATCGCAAGTTACTAAGGTATTCTCCATTAATTTTTATCCCCAATTCTTCCCAATCCAGGTCTCTGAATACCTCCTGTAAACACGCTGTGAATAGCATTGGAGAGATCGTATCTCCCTGCCTGACGCCTTTCTTTATTGGGATTTTGTTGCTTTCTTTATGGAGGACTACGGTGGCTGTGGAGCCGCTATAGATATTTTTCAGTATTTTTACATACGGCTCGTCTACACCCTGATTCCTTAATGCCTCCATGACTGCTGAGGTTTCGACAGAATCAAACGCTTTCTCATAATCAATGAAAGCTATATATAAGGGTTGGTTATATTCCGCACATTTCTCTATCACCTGATTGATAGTGTGAATATGATCTATTGTTGAGTAGCCTTTACGGAATCCTGCCTGGTCCTTTGCTTGACAGAAGTCTAAGGTGTTCCTGATTCTATTTGCGATTACCTTAGTAAATATTTTGTAGGCAACGGACAGTAAGCTGATCGGTCTATAATTTTTCAAGTCTTTGGCGTCCCCTTTCTTATGGATTAGGATTATGTTAGCGTTCTTCCAAGATTCCGGTACGCTCGACGTCATGAGGCATTGCGTATACAGGGTGGCCAGTTTCTCTAGAACAATCTGCCCACCATCCTTCAACAAATCTGCTGTTACCTGATCCTCCCCAGCTGCCTTCCCCCTTTGCATTTCTCCCAAGGCTTTCTTTACTTCTTCCGGCGTTACCTTTGGGACTTCGAATTCCTCTAGACTATTTTCTCTTCCATTATCGTCGTGGGTGCCACTGGTACTGTATAAATCTCTATAGAACTCCTCAGCCACTTGAACTATCTCATCCATATTAGTAATAATATTGCCGGCTTCAAAGAGCAGCATCGGCATGCTTAGCACGTCGTTTGGTAGAAATCCACGTGCGCGTTCTGCCAAAAGCACCATTTGCATGCACATCTTGTGGTTTTGCAGAAAACTTCATCCGCGTCTACCAAAAGATGCATGTGTATGCTTAAAACGCGTTTTCGCACAAATGCGTGCGCGGGTGCTAAAAAGAGCAGCATCGGCATGCTTAGCACGTCGTTTGGTAGAAATCCACGTGCGCGTTCTGCCAAAAGCACCATTTGCATGCACATCTTGTTTTTTTGCAGAAAACTTCATCCGCGTCTACCAAAAGATGCATGTGCATGCTTAAAACGCGTTTTCGCACAAATCCGTGCGCGGGTGCTAAAAAGAGCAGCATCGGCATGCTTAGCACGTCGTTTGGTAGAAATCCACGTGCGCGTTCTGCCAAAAGCACCATTTGCATGCACATCTTGTGGTTTTGCAGAAAACTTCATCCGCGTCTACCAAAAGATGCATGTGCATGCTTAAAACGCGTTTTCGCACAAATCCGTGCGCGGGTGCTAAAAAGAGCAGCATCGGCATGCTTAGCACGTCGTTTGGTAGAAATCCACGTGCGCGTTCTGCCAAAATCACCATTTGCATGCACATCTTGTGGTTTTGCAGAAAACTTCATCCGCGTCTACCAAAAGATGCATGTGCATGCTTAAAACGCGTTTTCGCACAAATCCGTGCGCGGGTGCTAAAAAGAGCAGCATCGGCATGCTTAGCACGTCGTTTGGTAGAAATCCACGCGCGCGTTCTGCCAAAAGCACCATTTGCATGCACATCTCGTGGTTTTGCAGAAAACTTCATCCGCGTCTACCAAAAGATGCATGTGCATGCTTAAAACGCGTTTTCGCACAAATCCGTGCGCGGGTGCTAAAAAGAGCAGCATCGGCATGCTTAGCACGTCGTTTGGTAGAAATCCACGTGCGCGTTCTGCCAAAAGCACCATTTGCATGCACATCTTGTGGTTTTGCAGAAAACTTCATCCACGTCTACGAAAAGATGCATGTGCATGCTTAAAACGCGTTTTCGCACAAATCCGTGCGCGGGTGCTAAAAAGAGCAGCATCGGCATGCTTAGCACGTCGTTTGGTAGAAATCCGCGTGCGCGTTCTGCCAAAAGCACCATTTGCATGCACATCTTGTGGTTTTGCACAAAACTTCATCCGCGTCTACCAAAAGATGCATGTGCATGCTTAAAACGCGTTTTCGCACAAATCCGTGCGCGGGTGCTAAAAAGAGCAGCATCGGCATGCTTAGCACGTCGTTTGGTAGAAATCCACGTGCGCGTTCTGCCAAAAGCACCATTTGCATGCACATCTTGTGGTTTTGCAGAAAACTTCATCCGCGTCTACCAAAAGATGCATGTGCATGCTTAAAACGCGTTTTCGCACAAATCCGTACGCGGGTGCTAAAAAGAGCAGCATCGGCATGCTTAGCACGTCGTTTGGTAGAAATCCACGTGCGCGTTCTGCCAAAAGCACCATTTCCATGCACATCTTGTGGTTTTGCAGAAAACTTCATCCGCGTCTACCAAAAGATGCATGTACATGCTTAAAACGCGTTTTCGCACAAATCCGTGCGCGGGTGCTAAATAGAGCAGCATCGGCATGCTTAGCACGTCGTTTGGTAGAAATCCACGTGCGCGTTCTACCAAAAGCACCATTTGCATGCACATCTTGTGGTTTTGCAGAAAACTTCATCCGCGTCTACCAAAAGATGCATGTGCATGCTTAAAACGCGTTTTCGCACAAATCCGTGCGCGGGTGCTAAAAAGAGCAGCATCGGCATGCTTAGCACGGCGTTTGGTAGAAATCCAGGTGCGCGTTCTGCCAAAAGCACCATTTGCATGCACATCTTGTGGTTTTGCAGAAAACTTCATCCGCGTCTACCAAAAGATGCATGTGCATGCTTAAAACGCGTTTTCGCACAAATCCGTGCGCGGGTGCTAAAAAGAGCAGCATCGGCATGCTTAGCACGTCGTTTGGTAGAAATCCACGCGCGCGTTCTGCCAAAAGCACCATTTGCATGCACATCTCGTGGTTTTGCAGAAAACTTCATCCGCGTCTACCAAAAGATGCATGTGCATGCTTAAAACGCGTTT
The DNA here is from genome assembly GCF_023375885.2 of Dermacentor andersoni. Lineage (NCBI taxonomy): Eukaryota > Metazoa > Arthropoda > Arachnida > Ixodida > Ixodidae > Dermacentor > Dermacentor andersoni. Next base: position 143,374,300 of record NC_092822.1, on the reverse strand, counting down.
TCGCACAAATCCGTGCGCGGGTGCTAAAAAGAGCAGCATCGGCATGCTTAGCACGTCGTTTGGTAGAAATCCACGTGCGCGTTCTGCCAAAAGCACCATTTGCATGCACATCTTGTGGTTTTGCAGAAAACTTCATCCGCGTCTACCAAAAGATGCATGTGCATGCTTAAAACGCGTTTTCGCACAAATCCGTGCGCGGGTGCTAAAAAGAGCAGCATCGGCATGCTTAGCACGTCGTTTGGTAGAAATCCACGTGCGCGTTCTGCCAAAAGCACCATTTGCATGCACATCTTGTGGTTTTGCAGAAAACTTCAACCGCGTCTACCAAAAGATGCATGTGCATGCTTAAAACGCATTTTCGCACAAATCCGTGCGCGGGTGCTAAAAAGAGCAGCATCGGCATGCTTAGCACGTCGTTCGGTAGAAATCCACGTGCGCGTTCTGCCAAAAGCACCATTTGCATGCACATCTTGTGGTATTGCAGAAAACTTCATCCGCGTCTACCAAAAGATGCATGTGCATGCTTAAAACGCGTTTTCGCACAAATCCGTGCGCGGGTGCTAAAAAGAGCAGCATCGGCATGCTTAGCACGTCGTTTGGTAGAAATCCACGTGCGCGTTCTGCCAAAAGCACCATTTGCATGCACATCTTGTGGTTTTGCAGAAAACTTCATCCGCGTCTACCAAAAGATGCATGTGCATGCTTAAAACGCGTTTTCGCTCAAATCCGTGCGCGGGTGCTAAAAAGAGCAGCATCGGCATGCTTAGCACGTCGTTTGGTAGAAATCCAGGTGCGCGTTCTGCCAAAAGCACCATTTGCATGCACATCTTGTGGTTTTGCAGAAAACTTCTTCCGCGTCTACCAAAAGATGCATGTGCATGCTTAAAACGCGTTTTCGCACAAATCCGTGCGCGGGTGCTAAAAAGAGCAGCATCGGCATGCTTAGCATGTCGTTTGGTAGAAATCCACGTGCGCGTTCTGCCAAAAGCACCATTTGCATGCACATCTTGTGGTTTTGCAGAAAACTTCATCCGCGTCTACCAAAAGATGCATGTGCATGCTTAAATCGCGTTTTCGCACAAATCCGTGCGCGGGTGCTAAAAAGAGCAGCATCGGCATGCTTAGCACGTCGTTTGGTAGAAATCCACGTGCGCGTTCTGCCAAAAGCACCATTTGCATGCACATCTTGTGGTTTTGCAGAAAACTTCATCCGCGTCTACCAAAAGATGCATGTGCATGCTTAAAACGCGTTTTCGCACAAATCCGTGCGCGGGTGCTAAAAAGAGCAGCATCGGCGTGCTTAGCACGTCGTTTGGTAGAAATCCACGTGCGCGTTCTGCCAAAAGCACTATTTGCATGCACATCTTGTGGTTTTGCAGAAAACTTCATCCGCGTCTACCAAAAGATGCATGTGCATGCTTAAAGCGCGTTTTCGCACAAATCCGTGCGCGGGTGCTAAAAAGAGCAGCATCGGCATGCTTAGCACGTCGTTTGGTAGAAATCCAGGTGCGCGTTCTGCCAAAAGCACCATTTGCATGCACATCTTGTGGTTTTGCAGAAAACTTCATCCGCGTCTACCAAAAGATGCATGTGCATGCTTAAAACGCGTTTTCGCACAAATCCGTGCGTGGGTGCTAAAAAGAGCAGCATCGGCATGCTTAGCACGTCGTTTGGTAGAAATCCACGCGCGCGTTCTGCCAAATGCACCATTTGCATGCACATCTCGTGGTTTTGCAGAAAACTTCATCCGCGTCTACCAAAAGATGCATGTGCATGCTTAAAACGCGTTTTCGCACAAATCCGTGCGCGGGTGCTAAAAAGAGCAGCATCGGCATGCTTAGCACGTCGTTTGGTAGAAATTCACGTGCGCGTTCTGCCAAAAGCACCATTTGCATGCACATCTTGTGGTTTTGCAGAAAACTTCATCCGCGTCTACCAAAAGATGCATGTGCATGCTTAAAACGCGTTTTCGCACAAATCCGTGCGCGGGTGTTAAAAAGAGCAGCATCGGCATGCTTAGCACGTCGTTTGGTAGAAATCCACGCGCGCGTTCTGCCAAAAGCACTATTTGCATGCACATCTCGTGGTTTTGCAGAAAACTTCATCCGCGTCTACCAAAAGATGCATGTGCATGCTTAAAACGCGTTTTCGCACAAATCCGTGCGCGGGTGCTAAAAAGAGCAGCATCGGCATGCTTAGCACGTCGTTTGGTAGAAATTCACGTGCGCGTTCTGCCAAAAGCACCATTTGCATGCACATCTTGTGGTTTTGCAGAAAACTTCATCCGCGTCTACCAAAAGATGCATGTGCATGCTTAAAACGCGTTTTCGCACAAATCCGTGCGCGGGTGCTAAAAAGAGCAGCATCGGCATGCTTAGCACGTCGTTTGGTAGAAATCCACGTGCGCGTTCTGCCAAAAGCACCATTTGCATGCACATGTTGTGGCTTTGCAGAAAACTTCATCCGCGTCTACCAAAAGATGCATGTGCATGCTTAAAACGCGTTTTCGCACAAATTCGTGCGCGGGTGCTAACAAGAGCAGCATCGGCATGCTTAGCACGTCGTTTGGTAGAAATCCACGTGCGCGTTCTGCCAAAAGCACCATTTGCATGCACATCTTGTGGTTTTGCAGAAAACTTCATCCGCGTCTACCAAAAGATGCATGTGCATGCTTAAAACGCGTTTTCGCACAAATCCGTGCGCGGGTGCTAAAAAGAGCAGCATCGGCATGCTTAGCACGTCATTTGGTAGAAATCCACGTGCGCGTTCTGCCAAAAGCACCATTTGCATGCACATCTTGTGGTTTTGCAGAAAACTTCATCCGCGTCTACCAAAAGATGCATGTGCATGCTTAAAACGCGTTTTCGCACAAATCCGTGCGCGGGTGCTAAAAAGAGCAGCATCGGCATGCTTAGCACGTCGTTTGGTAGAAATCCACGTGCGCGTTGTGCCAAAAGCACCATTTGCATGCACATCTTGTGGTTTTGCAGAAAACTTCATCCGCGTCTACCAAAAGATGCATGTGCATGCTTAAAACGCGTTTTCGCACAAATCCGTGCGCGGGTGCTAAAAAGAGCAGCATCGGCATGCTTAGCACGTCGTTTGGTAGAAATCCACGTGCGCGTTCTGCCAAAAGCACCATTTGCTTGCACATCTTGTGGTTTTGCAGAAAACTTCATCCGCGTCTACCAAAAGATGCATGTGCATGCTTAAAACGCGTTTTCGCACAAATCCGTGCGCGGGTGCTAAAAAGAGCAGCATCGGCATGCTTAGCACGTCGTTTGGTAGAAATCCACGTGCGCGTTCTGCCAAAAACACCATTTGCATGCACATCTTGTGGTTTTCCAGAAAACTTCATCCGCGTCTACCAAAGATGCATGTGCATGCTTAAACGCGTTTTCGCACAAATCCGTGCGCGGGTGCTAAAAAGAGCAGCATCGGCATGCTTAGCACGTCGTTTGGTAGAAATCCACGTGCGCGTTCTGCCAAAAGCACCATTTGCATGCACATCTTGTGGTTTTGCAGAAAACTTCATCCGCGTCTACCAAAAGATGCATGTGCATGCTTAAAACGCGTTTTCGCACAAATCCGTGCGGGGGTGCTAAAAAGAGCAGCATCGGCATGCTTAGCACGTCGTTTGGTAGAAATCCACGTGCGCGTTCTGCCAAAAGCACCATTTGCATGCACATCTTGTGGTTTTGCAGAAAACTTCATCCGCGTCTACCAAAAGATGCATGTGCATACTTAAAACGCGTTTTCGCACAAATCCGTGCGCGGGTGCTAAAAAGAGCAGCATCGGCATGCTAAGCACGTCGTTTGGTAGAAATCCACGTGCGCGTTCTGCCAAAAACACCATTTGCATGCACATCTTGTGGTTTTCCAGAAAACTTCATCCGCGTCTACCAAAGATGCATGTGCATGCTTAAACGCGTTTTCGCACAAATCCGTGCGCGGGTGCTAAAAAGAGCAGCATCGGCATGCTTAGCACGTCCTTTGGTAGAAATCCACGTGCGCGTTCTGCCAAAAGCACTATTTGCATGCACATCTTGTGGTTTTGCAGAAAACTTCATCCGCGTCTACCAAAAGATGCATGTGCATGCTTAAAACGCGTTTTCGCACAAATCCGTGCGCGGGTGCTAAAAAGAGCAGCATCGGCATGCTTAGCACGTCGTTTGGTAGAAATCCACGTGCGCGTTCTGCCAAAAGCACCATTTGCATCCACATCTTGTGGTTTTGCAGAAAACTTCATCCGCGTCTACCAAAAGATGCACGTGCATGCTTAAAACGCGTTTTCGCACAAATCCGTGCGCGGGTGCTAAAAAGAGCAGCATCGGCATGCTTAGCACGTCGTTTGGTAGAAATCCACGTGCGCGTTCTGCCAAAAGCACCATTTGCATGCACATCTTGTGGTTTTGCAGAAAACTTCATCCGCGTCTACCAAAAGATGCATGTGCATGCTTAAAACGCGTTTTCGCACAAATCCGTGCGCGGGTGCTAAAAAGAGCAGCATCGGCATGCTTAGCACGTCGTTTGGTAGAAATCCACGTGCGCGTTCTGCCAAAAGCACCATTTGCATGCACATCTTGTGGTTTTGCAGAAAACTTCATCCGCGTCTACCAAAAGATGCATGTGCATGCTTAAAACGCGTTTTCGCACAAATCCGTGCGCGGGTGTTAAAAAGACCAGCATCGGCATGCTTAGCACGTAGTTTGGTAGAAATCCACGTGCGCGTTCTGCCAAAAGCACCATTTGCATGCACATCTTGTGGTTTTGCAGAAAACTTCATCCGCGTCTACCAAAAGATGCATGTGCATGCTTAAAACGCGTTTTCGCACAAATCCGTGCGCAGGTGCTAAAAAGAGCAGCATCGGCATGCTTAGCACGTCGTTTGGTAGAAATCCACGTGCGCGTTCTGCCAAAAACACCATTTGCATGCACATCTTGTGGTTTTGCAGAAAACTTCATCCGCGTCTACCAAAGATGCATGTGCATGCTTAAACGCGTTTTCGCACAAATCCGTGCGCGGGTGCTAAAGAGAGCAGCATCGGCATGCTTAGCACGTCGTTTGGTAGAAATCCACGTGCGCGTTCTGCCAAAAGCACCATTTGCATGCACATCTTGTGGTTTTGCAGAAAACTTCATCCGCGTCTACCAAAAGATGCATGTGCATGCTTAAAACGCGTTTTCGCACAAATCCGTGCGCGGGTGCTAAAAAAAAAACATCGGCATGCTTAGCACGTCGTTTGGTAGAAATCCACGCGCGCGTTCTGCCAAAAGTTCCATTTGCATGCACATCTCGTGGTTTTGCAGAAAACTTCATCCGCGTCTACCAAAAGATGCATGTGCATGCTTAAAACGCGTTTTCGCACAAATCCGTGCGCAGGTGTTAAAAAGAGCAGCATCGGCATGCTTAGCACGTCGTTTGGTAGAAATCCACGTGCGCGTTCTGCCAAAAGCACCATTGGCATGCACATCTTGTGGCTTTGCAGAAAACTTCATCCGCGTCTACCAAACGATGCATGTGCATGCTTAAAACGCGTTTTCGCACAAATTCGTGCGCGGGTGCTAACAAGAGCAGCATCGGCATGCTTAGCACGTCGTTTGGTAGAAATCCACGTGCGCGTTCTGCCAAAAGCACCATTTGCATGCACATCTTGTGGTTTTGCAGAAAACTTCATCCGCGTCTACCAAAAGATGCATGTGCATGCTTAAAACGCGTTTTCGCACAAATCCGTGCGCGGGTGCTAAAAAGAGCAGCATCGGCATGCTTAGCACGTCATTTGGTAGAAATCCACGTGCGCGTTCTGCCAAAAGCACCATTTGCATGCACATCTTGTGGTTTTGCAGAAAACTTCATCCGCGTCTACCAAAAGATGCATGTGCATGCTTAAAACGCGTTTTCGCACAAATCCGTGCGCGGGTGCTAAAAAGAGCAGCATCGGCATGCTTAGCACGTCACTCGGTAGAAATCCACGTGCGCGTTCTGCCAAAAGCACCATTTGCATGCACATCTTGTGGTATTGCAGAAAACTTCATCCGCGTCTACCAAAAGATGCATGTGCATGCTTAAAACGCGTTTTCGCACAAATCCGTGCGCGGGTGCTAAAAAGAGCAGCATCGGCATGCTTAGCACGTCGTTTGGTAGAAATCCACGTGCGCGTTCTGCCAAAAGCACCATTTGCATCCACATCTTGTGGTTTTGCAGAAAACTTCATCCGCGTCTACCAAAAGATGCACGTGCATGCTTAAAACGCGTTTTCGCACAAATCCGTGCGCGGGTGCTAAAAAGAGCAGCATCGGCATGCTTAGCACGTCGTTTGGTAGAAATCCACGTGCGCGTTCTGCCAAAAGCACCATTTGCATGCACATCTTGTGGTTTTGCAGAAAACTTCATCCGCGTCTACCAAAAGATGCATGTGCATGCTTAAAACGCGTTTTCGCACAAATCCGTGCGCGGGTGCTAAAAAGAGCAGCATCGGCATGCTTAGCACGTCGTTTGGTAGAAATCCACGTGCGCGTTCTGCCAAAAGCACCATTTGCATGCACATCTTGTGGTTTTGCAGAAAACTTCATCCGCGTCTACCAAAAGATGCATGTGCATGCTTAAAACGCGTTTTCGCACAAATCCGTGCGCGGGTGTTAAAAAGACCAGCATCGGCATGCTTAGCACGTAGTTTGGTAGAAATCCACGTGCGCGTTCTGCCAAAAGCACCATTTGCATGCACATCTTGTGGTTTTGCAGAAAACTTCATCCGCGTCTACCAAAAGATGCATGTGCATGCTTAAAACGCGTTTTCGCACAAATCCGTGCGCGGGTGCTAAAAAGAGCAGCATCGGCATGCTTAGCACGTCGTTTGGTAGAAATCCACGTGCGCGTTCTGCCAAAAACACCATTTGCATGCACATCTTGTGGTTTTGCAGAAAACTTCATCCGCGTCTACCAAAGATGCATGTGCATGCTTAAACGCGTTTTCGCACAAATCCGTGCGCGGGTGCTAAAGAGAGCAGCATCGGCATGCTTAGCACGTCGTTTGGTAGAAATCCACGTGCGCGTTCTGCCAAAAGCACCATTTGCATGCACATCTTGTGGTTTTGCAGAAAACTTCATCCGCGTCTACCAAAAGATGCATGTGCATGCTTAAAACGCGTTTTCGCACAAATCCGTGCGCGGGTGCTAAAAAAAAAACATCGGCATGCTTAGCACGTCGTTTGGTAGAAATCCACGCGCGCGTTCTGCCAAAAGCACCATTTGCATGCACATCTCGTGGTTTTGCAGAAAACTTCATCCGCGTCTACCAAAAGATGCATGTGCATGCTTAAAACGCGTTTTCGCACAAATCCGTGCGCAGGTGTTAAAAAGAGCAGCATCGGCATGCTTAGCACGTCGTTTGGTAGAAATCCACGTGCGCGTTCTGCCAAAAGCACCATTGGCATGCACATCTTGTGGCTTTGCAGAAAACTTCATCTGCGTCTACCAAAAGATACATGTGCATGCTTAAAACGCGTTTTCGCACAAATTCGTGCGCGGGTGCTAACAAGAGCAGCATCGGCATGCTTAGCACGTCGTTTGGTAGAAATCCACGTGCGCGTTCTGCCAAAAGCACCATTTGCATGCACATCTTGTGGTTTTGCAGAAAACTTCATCCGCGTCTACCAAAAGATGCATGTGCATGCTTAAAACGCGTTTTCGCACAAATCCGTGCGCGGGTGCTAAAAAGAGCAGCATCGGCATGCTTAGCACGTCATTTGGTAGAAATCCACGTGCGCGTTCTGCCAAAAGCACCATTTGCATGCACATCTTGTGGTTTTGCAGAAAACTTCATCCGCGTCTACCAAAAGATGCATGTGCATGCTTAAAACGCGTTTTCGCACAAATCCGTGCGCGGGTGCTAAAAAGAGCAGCATCGGCATGCTTAGCACGTCATTCGGTAGAAATCCACGTGCGCGTTCTGCCAAAAGCACCATTTGCATGCACATCTTGTGGTATTGCAGAAAACTTCATCCGCGTCTACCAAAAGATGCATGTGCATGCTTAAAACGCGTTTTCGCACAAATCCGTGCGCGGGTGCTAAAAAGAGCAGCATCGGCATGCTTAGCACGTCGTTTGGTAGAAATCCACGTGCGCGTTCTGCCAAAAGCACCATTTGCATGCACATCTTGTGGTTTTGCAGAAAACTTCATCCGCGTCTACCAAAAGATGCATGTGCATGCTTAAAACGCGTTTTCGCTCAAATCCGTGCGCGGGTGCTAAAAAGAGCAGCATCGGCATGCTTAGCACGTCGTTTGGTAGAAATCCAGGTGCGCGTTCTGCCAAAAGCACCATTTGCATGCACATCTTGTGGTTTTGCAGAAAACTTCATCCGCGTCTACCAAAAGATGCATGTGCATGCTTAAAGCGCGTTTTCGCACAAATCCGTGCGCGGGTGCTAAAAAGAGCAGCATCGGCATGCTTAGCACGTCGTTTGGTAGAAATCCAGGTGCGCGTTCTGCCAAAAGCACCATTTGCATGCACATCTTGTGGTTTTGCAGAAAACTTCATCCGCGTCTACCAAAAGATGCATGTGCATGCTTAAAACGCGTTTTCGCACAAATCCGTGCGCGGGTGCTAAAAAGAGCAGCATCGGCATGCTTAGCACGTCGTTTGGTAGAAATCCACGCGCGCGTTCTGCCAAAAGCACCATTTGCATGCACATCTCGTGGTTTTGCAGAAAACTTCATCCGCGTCTACCAAAAGATGCATGTGCATGCTTAAAACGCGTTTTCGCACAAATCCGTGCGCGGGTGCTAAAAAGAGCAGCATCGGCATGCTTAGCACGTCGTTTGGTAGAAATTCACGTGCGCGTTCTGCCAAAAGCACCATTTGCATGCACATCTTGTGGTTTTGCAGAAAACTTCATCCGCGTCTACCAAAAGATGCATGTGCATGCTTAAAACGCGTTTTCGCACAAATCCGTGCGCGGGTGCTAAAAAGAGCAGCATCGGCATGCTTAGCACGTCGTTTGGTAGAAATCCACGTGCGCGTTCTGCCAAAAGCACCATTTGCATGCACATCTTGTGGCTTTGCAGAAAACTTCATCCGCGTCTACCAAAAGATGCATGTGCATGCTTAAAACGCGTTTTCGCACAAATTCGTGCGCGGGTGCTAACAAGAGCAGCATCGGCATGCTTAGCACGTCGTTTGGTAGAAATCCACGTGCGCGTTCTGCCAAAAGCACCATTTGCATGCACATCTTGTGGTTTTGCAGAAAACTTCATCCGCGTCTACCAAAAGATGCATGTGCATGCTTAAAACGCGTTTTCGCACAAATGCGTGCGCGGGTGCTAAAAAGAGCAGCATCGGCATGCTTAGCACGTCATTTGGTAGAAATCCACGTGCGCGTTCTGCCAAAAGCACCATTTGCATGCACATCTTGTGGTTTTGCAGAAAACTTCATCCGCGTCTACCAAAAGATGCATGTGCATGCTTAAAACGCGTTTTCGCACAAATCCGTGCGCGGGTGCTAAAAAGAGCAGCATCGGCATGCTTAGCACGTCGTTTGCTAGAAATCCACGTGCGAGTTTTGCCAAAAGCACCATTTGCATGCACATCTTGTGGTTTTGCAGAAAACTTCATCCGCGTCTACCAAAAGATGCATGTGCATGCTTAAAACGTGTTTTCGCACAAATCCGTGCGCGGGTGCTAAAAAGAGCAGCATCGGCTTGCTTAGCACGTCGTTTGGTAGAAATCCACGTGCGCGTTCTGCCAAAAGCACCATTTGCATGCACATCTTGTGGTTTTGCAGAAAACTTCATCCGCGTCTACCAAAAGATGCATGTGCATGCTTAAAACGCGTTTTCGCACAAATCCGTGCGCGGGTGCTAAAAAGAGCAGCATCGGCATGCTTAGCACGTCGTTGGGTAGAAATCCACGTGCGCGTTCTGCCAAAAACACCATTTGCATGCACATCTTGTGGTTTTCCAGAAAACTTCATCCGCGTCTACCAAAGATGCATGTGCATGCTTAAACGCGTTTTCGCACAAATCCGTGCGCGGGTGCTAAAAAGAGCAGCATCGGCATGCTTAGCACGTCGTTTGGTAGACATCCACGTGCGCGTTCTGCCAAAAGCACCATTTGCATGCACATCTTGTGGTTTTGCAGAAAACTTCATCCGCGTCTACCAAAAGATGCATGTGCATGCTTAAAACGCGTTTTCGCACAAATCCGTGCGCGGGTGCTAAAAAGAGCAGCATCGGCATGCTTAGCACGTCGTTTGGTAGAAATCCACGTGCGCGTTCTGCCAAAAGCACCATTTGCATGCACATCTTGTGGTTTTGCAGAAAACTTCATCCGCGTCTACCAAAAGATGCATGTGCATGCTTAAAACGCGTTTTCGCACAAATCCGTGCGCGGGTGCTAAAAAGAGCAGCATCGGCATGCTAAGCACGTCGTTTGGTAGAAATACACGTGCGCGTTCTGCCAAAAACACCATTTGCATGCACATCTTGTGGTTTTCCAGAAAACTTCATCCGCGTCTACCAAAGATGCATGTGCATGCTTAAACGCGTTTTCGCACAAATCCGTGCGCGGGTGCTAAAAAGAGCAGCATCGGCATGCTTAGCACGTCCTTTGGTAGAAATCCACGTGCGCGTTCTGCCAAAAGCACCATTTGCATGCACATCTTGTGGTTTTGCAGAAAACTTCATCCGCGTCTACCAAAAGATGCATGTGCATGCTTAAAACGCGTTTTCGCACAAATCCGTGCGCGGGTGCTAAAAAGAGCAGCATCGGCATGCTTAGCACGTCGTTTGGTAGAAATCCACGTGCGCGTTCTGCCAAAAGCACCATTTGCATCCACATCTTGTGGTTTTGCAGAAAACTTCATCCGCGTCTACCAAAAGATGCATGTGCATGCTTAAAACGCGTTTTCGCACAAATCCGTGCGCGGGTGCTAAAAAGAGCAGCATCGGCATGCTTAGCACGTCGTTTGGTAGAAATCCACGTGCGCGTTCTGCCAAAAGCACCATTTGCATGCACATCTTGTGGTTTTGCAGAAAACTTCATCCGCGTCTACCAAAAGATGCATGTGCATGCTTAAAACGCGTTTTCGCACAAATCCGTGCGCGGGTGCTAAAAAGAGCAGCATCGGCATGCTTAGCACGTCGTTTGGTAGAAATCCACGTGCGCGTTCTGCGAAAAGCACCATTTGCATGCACATCTTGTGGTTTTGTAGAAAACTTCATCCGCGTCTACCAAAAGATGCATGTGCATGCTTAAAACGCGTTTTCGCACAAATCCGTGCGCGGGTGTTAAAAACACCAGCATCGGCATGCTTAGCACGTAGTTTGGTAGAAATCCACGTGCGCGTTCTGCCAAAAGCACCATTTGCATGCACATCTTGTGGTTTTGCAGAAAACTTCATCCGCGTCTACCAAAAGATGCATGTGCATGCTTAAAACGCGTTTTCGCACAAATCCATGCGCGGGTGCTAAAAAGAGCAGCATCGGCATGCTTAGCACGTCGTTTGGTAGAAATCCACGTGCGCGTTCTGCCAAAAACACCATTTGCATGCACATCTTGTGGTTTTGCAGAAAACTTCATCCGCGTCTACCAAAGATGCATGTGCATGCTTAAACGCGTTTTCGCACAAATCCGTGCGCGGGTGCTAAAAAGAGCAGCATCGGCATGCTTAGCACGTCGTTTGGTAGAAATCCACGTGCGCGTTCTGCCAAAAGCACCATTTGCATGCACATCTTGTGGTTTTGCAGAAAACTTCATCCGCGTCTACCAAAAGATGCATGTGCATGCTTAAAACGCGTTTTCGCACAAATCCGTGCGCGGGTGCTAAAAAAAAACATCGGCATGCTTAGCACGTCGTTTGGTAGAAATCCACGTGCGCGTTCTGCCAAAAGCACCATTTGCACGCACATCTTGTGGTTTTGCAGAAAACTTCATCCGCGTCTACCAAAAGATGCATGTGCATGCTTAAAACGCGTTTTCGCACAAATCCGTGCGCGGGTGCTAAAAAGAGCAGCATCGGCATGCTTAGCACGTCGTTTGGTAGAAATCCACGTGCGCGTTCTGCCAAAAGCACCATTTGCATGCACATCTTGTGGTTTTGCAGAAAACTTCATCCGCGTCTACCAAAAGATGCATGTGCATGCTTAAAACGCGTTTTCGCACAAATCCGTGCGCGGGTGCTAAAAAGAGCAGCATCGGCATGTTTAGCACGTCGTTTGGTAGAAATCCACGTGCGCGTTCTGCCAAAAGCACCATTTGCATGCACATCTTGTGGTTCTGCAGAAAACTTCATCCGCGTCTACCAAAAGATGCATGTGCATGCTTAAAACGCGTTTTCGCACAAATCCTTGCGCGGGTGTTAAAAAGAGCAGCATCGGCATGCTTAGCACGTCGTTTGGTAGAAATCCACGTGCGCGTTCTGCCAAAAGCACCATTTGCATGCACATCTTGTGGTTTTGCAGAAAACTTCATCCGCGTCTACCAAAAGATGCATGTGCATGCTTAAAACGCGTTTTCGCACAAATCCGTGCGCGGGTGCTAAAAAGAGCAGCATCGGCATGTTTAGCACGTCGTTTGGTAGAAATCCACGTGCGCGTTCTGCCAAAAGCACCATTTGCATGCACATCTTGTGGTTCTGCAGAAAACTTCATCCGCGTCTACCAAAAGATGCATGTGCATGCTTAAAACGCGTTTTCGCACAAATCCGTGCGCGGGTGCTAAAAAGAGCAGCATCGGCATGCTTAGCACGTCGTTTGGTAGAAATCCACGTGCGCGTTCTGCCAAAAGCACCATTTGCATGCACATCTTGTGGTTTTGCAGAAAACTTCATCCGCGTCTACCAAAAGATGCATGTGCATGCTTAAAACGCGTTTTCGCACAAATCCGTGCGCGGGTGCTAAAAAGAGCAGCATCGGCATGCTTAGCACGTCGTTTGGTAGAAATCCACGTGCGCGTTCTGCCAAAAGCACCATTTGCATGCACATCTTGTGGTTTTGCAGAAAACTTCATCCGCGTCTACCAAAAGATGCATGTGCATGCTTAAAACGCGTTTTCGCACAAATCCGTGCGCGGGTGCTAAAAAGAGCAGCATCGGCATGCTTAGCACGTCGTTTGGTAGAAATCCACGTGCGCGTTCTGCAAAAGCACCATTTGCATGCACATCTTGTGGTTTTGCAGAAAACTTCATCCGCGTCTACCAAAAGATGCATGTGCATGCTTAAAACGCGTTTTCGCACAAATCCGTGCGCGGGTGCTAAAAAAAGCAGCATCGGCGTGCTTAGCACGTCGTTTGGTAGAAATCCACGTGCGCGTTCTGCCAAAAGCACCATTTGCATGCACATCTTGTGGTTTTGCAGAAAACTTCATCCGCGTCTACCAAAAGATGCATGTGCATGCTTAAAACGCGTTTTCGCACAAATCCGTGCGCGGGTGCTAAAAAGAGCAGCATCGGCATGCTTAGCACGTCGTTTGGTAGAAAAACACGTGCGCGTTCTGCCAAAAGCACCATTTGCATGCACATCTTGTGGTTTTGCAGAAAACTTCATCCGAGTCTACCAAAAGATGCATGTGCATGCTTAAAACGCGTTTTCGCACAAATCCGTGCGCGGGTGCTAAAAAGAGCAGCATCGGCATGCTTAGCACGTCGTTTGGTAGAAATCCACGTGCGCGTTCTGCCAAAAGCACCATTTGCACGCACATCTTGTGGTTTTGCAGAAAACTTCATCCGCGTCTACCAAAAGATGCATGTGCATGCTTAAAACGCGTTTTCGCACAAATCCGTGCGCGGGTGCTAAAAAGAGCAGCATCGGCATGCTTAGCACGTCGTTTGGTAGAAATCCACGTGCGCGTTCTGCCAAAAGCACCATTTGCATGCACATCTTGTGGTTTTGCAGAAAACTTCATCCGCGTCTACCAAAAGATGCATGTGCATGCTTAAAACGCGTTTTCGCACAAATCCGTGCGCGGGTGCTAAAAAGAGCAGCATCGGCATGTCTAGCACGTCGTTTGGTAGAAATCCACGTGCGCGTTCTGCCAAAAGCACCATTTGCATGCACATCTTGTGGTTCTGCAGAAAACTTCATCCGCGTCTACCAAAAGATGCATGTGCATGCTTAAAACGCGTTTTCGCACAAATCCGTGCGCGGGTGCTAAAAAGAGCAGCATCGGCATGCTTAGCACGTCGTTTGGTAGAAATCCACGTGCGCGTTCTGCCAAAAGCACCATTTGCATGCACATCTTGTGGTTTTGCAGAAAACTTCATCCGCGTCTACCAAAAGATGCATGTGCATGCTTAAAACGCGTTTTCGCACAAATCCGTGCGCGGGTGCTAAAAAGAGCAGCATCGGCATGCTTAGCACGTCGTTTGGTAGAAATCCACGTGCGCGTTCTGCAAAAGCACCATTTGCATGCACATCTTGTGGTTTTGCAGAAAACTTCATCCGCGTCTACCAAAAGATGCATGTGCATGCTTAAAACGCGTTTTCGCACAAATCCGTGCGCGGGTGCTAAAAAGAGCAGCATCGGCGTGCTTAGCACGTCGTTTGGTAGAAATCCACGTGCGCGTTCTGCCAAAAGCACCATTTGCATGCACATCTTGTGGTTTTGCAGAAAACTTCATCCGCGTCTACCAAAAGATGCATGTGCATGCTTAAAACGCGTTTTCGCACAAATCCGTGCGCGGGTGCTAAAAAGAGCAGCATCGGCATGCTTAGCACGTCGTTTGGTAGAAAAACACGTGCGCGTTCTGCCAAAAGCACCATTTGCATGCACATCTTGTGGTTTTGCAGAAAACTTCATCCGAGTCTACCAAAAGATGCATGTGCATGCTTAAAACGCGTTTTCGCACAAATCCGTGCGCGGGTGCTAAAAAGAGCAGCATCGGCATGCTTAGCGCGTCGTTTGGTAGAAATCCACGTGCGCGTTCTGCCAAAAGCACCATTTGCATGCACATCTTGTGGTTTTGCAGAAAACTTCATCCGCGTCTACCAAAAGATGCATGTGCATGCTTAAAACGCGTTTTCGCACAAATCCGTGCGCGGGTGCCAAAAAGAGCAGCATCGGCATGCTTAGCACGTCGTTTGGTAGAAATCCACGTGCGCGTTCTTCCAAAAGCACCATTTGCATGCACATCTTGTGGTTTTGCAGAAAACTTAATCCGCGTCTACCAAAAGATGCATGTGCATGCTTAAAACGCGTTTTCACACAAATCCGTGCGCGGGTGCTGAAAAGAGCAGCATCGGCATGCTTAGCACGTCGTTTGGTAGAAATCCACGTGCGCGTTCTGCCAAAAGCACCATTTGCATGCACATCTTGTGGTTTTGCAGAAAACTTCATCCGCGTCTACCAAAAGATGCATGTGCATGCTTAAAACGCGTTTTCGCACAAATCCGTGCGCGGGTGCTAAAAAGAGCAGCATCGGCATGCTTAGCACGTCGTCTGGTAGAAATCCACGTGCGCGTTCTGCCAAAAGCACCATTTGCATGCACATCTTGTGGTTCTGCAGAAAACTTCATCCGCGTCTACCAAAAAATGCATGTGCATGCTTAAAACGCGTTTTCGCACAAATCCGTGCGCGGGTGTTAAAAAGACCAGCATCGGCATGCTTAGCACGTCGTTTGGTAGAAATCCACGTGCGCGTTCTGCCAAAAGCACCATTTGCATGCACATCTTGTGGTTTTGCAGAAAACTTCATCCGCGTCTACCAAATGATGCATGTGCATGCTTAAAACGCGTTTTCGCACAAATCCGTGCGCGGGTGCTAAAAAGAGCAGCATCGGCATGCTTAGCACGTCGTCTGGTAGAAATCCACGTGCGCGTTCTGCCAAAAGCACCATTTGCATGCACATCTTGTGGTTCTGCAGAAAACTTCATCCGCGTCTACCAAAAAATGCATGTGCATGCTTAAAACGCGTTTTCGCACAAATCCGTGCGTGGGTGCTAAAAAGAGCAGCATCGGCATGCTTAGCACGTCGTTTGGTAGAAATCCACGTGCGCGGTCTGCCAAAAGCACCATTTGCATGCACATCTTGTGGTTTTGCAGAAAACTTCATCCGCGTCTACCAAAAGATGCATGTGCATGCTTAAAACGCGTTTTCGCACAAATCCGTGCGCGGGTGCCAAAAAGAGCAGCATCGGCATGCTTAGCACGTCGTTTGGTAGAAATCCACGTGCGCGTTCTGCCAAAAGCACCATTTGCAAGCACATCTTGTGGTTTTGCAGAAAACTTCATCCGCGTCTACCAAAAGATGCATGTGCATGCTTAAAACGCGTTTTCGCACAAATCCGTGCGCGGGTGCTAAAAAGAGCAGCATCGGCATGCTTAGCACGTCGTTTGGTAGAAATCCACGTGCGCGTTCTGCCAAAAGCACCATTTGCATGCACATCTTGTGGTTTTGCAGAAAACTTCATCCGCGTCTACCAAAAGATGCATGTGCATGCTTAAAACGCGTTTTCGCACAAATCCGTGCGCGGGTGTTAAAAAGACCAGCATCGGCATGCTTAGCACGTCGTTTGGTAGAAATCCACGTGCGCGTTCTGCCAAAAGCACCATTTGCATGCACATCTTGTGGTTTTGCAGAAAACTTCATCCGCGTCTACCAAAAGATGCATGTGCATGCTTAAAACGCGTTTTCGCACAAACCCGTGCGCGGGTGCTAAAAAGAGCAGCATCGGCATGCTTAGCACGTCGTTTGGTAGAAATCCACGTGCGCGTTCTGCCAAAAGCACCATTTGCATGCACATCTTGTGGTTCTGCAGAAAACTTCATCCGCGTCTACCAAAAGATGCATGTGCATGCTTAAAACGCGTTTTCGCACAAATCCGTGCGCGGGTGCTAAAAAGAGCAGCATCGGCATGCTTAGCACGTCGTTTGGTAGAAATCCACGTGCGCGTTCTGCCAAAAGCACCATTTGCATGCACATCTTGTGGTTTTGCAGAAAACTTCATCCGCGTCTACCAAAAGATGCATGTGCATGCTTAAAACGCGTTTTCGCACAAATCCGTGCGCGGGTGCTAAAAAGAGCAGCATCGGCATGCTTAGCACGTCGTTTGGTAGAAATCCACGTGCGCGTTCTGCAAAAAGCACCATTTGCATGCACATCTTGTGGTTTTGCAGAAAACTTCATCCGCGTCTACCAAAAGATGCATGTGCATGCTTAAAACGCGTTTTCGCACAAATCCGTGCGCGGGTGCTAAAAAGAGCAGCATCGGCATGCTTAGCACGTCGTTTGGTAGAAATCCACGTGCGCGTTCTGCCAAAAGCACCATTTGCATGCACATCTTGTGGTTCTGCAGAAAACTTCATCCGCGTCTACCAAAAGATGCATGTGCATGCTTAAAACGCGTTTTCGCACAAATCCGTGCGCGGGTGCTAAAAAGAGCAGCATCGGCATGCTTAGCACGTCGTTTGGTAGAAATCCACGTGCGCGTTCTGCCAAAAGCACCATTTGCATGCACATCTTGTGGTTTTGCAGAAAACTTCATCCGCGTCTACCAAAAGATGCATGTGCATGCTTAAAACGCGTTTTCGCACAAATCCGTGCGCGGGTGCTAAAAAGAGCAGCATCGGCATGCTTAGCACGTCGTTTGGTAGAAATCCACGTGCGCGTTCTGCAAAAAGCACCATTTGCATGCACATCTTGTGGTTTTGCAGAAAACTTCATCCGCGTCTACCAAAAGATGCATGTGCATGCTTAAAACGCGTTTTCGCACAAATCCGTGCGCGGGTGCTAAAAAGAGCAGCAGCATCGGCACGCTTAGCACGTCGTTTGGTAGAAATCCACGTGCGCGTTCTGCCAAAAGCACCATTTGCATGCACATCTTGTGGTTTTGCAGAAAACTTCATCCGCGTCTACCAAAGAGATGCATGTGCATGCTTAAAACGCGTTTTCGCACAAATGCGTGCGCGGGTGCTAAAAAGAGCAGCATCGGCATGCTTAGCACGTCGTTTGGTAGAAATCCACGTGCGCGTTCTGCAAAAAGAACCATTTGCATGCACATCTTGTGGTTTTGCAGAAAACTTCATCCGCGTCTACCAAAAGATGCATGTGCTGCTTAAAACGCGTTTTCGCACAAATGCGTGCGCGGGTGCTAAAAAGAGCAGCATCGGCATGCTTAGCACGTCGTTTGGTAGAAATCCACGTGCGCGTTCTGCCAAAAGCACCATTTGCATGCACATCTTGTGGTTTTGCAGAAAACTTCATCCGCGTCTACCAAAAGATGCATGTGCATGCTTAAAACGCGTTTTCGCACAAATCCGTGCGCGTGTGCTAAAAAGAGCAGCATCGGCATGCTTAGCACGTCGTTTGGTAGAAATCCACGTGCGCGTTCTGCGAAAAGCACCATTTGCATGCACATCTTGTGGTTTTGTAGAAAACTTCATCCGCGTCTACCAAAAGATGCATGTGCTGCTTAAAACGCGTTTTCGCACAAATGCGTGCGCGGGTGCTAAAAAGAGCAGCATCGGCATGCTTAGCACGTCGTTTGGTAGAAATCCACGTGCGCGTTCTGCCAAAAGCACCATTTGCATGCACATCTTGTGGTTTTGCAGAAAACTTCATCCGCGTCTACCAAAAGATGCATGTGCATGCTTAAAACGCGTTTTCGCACAAATCCGTGCGCGGGTGCTAAAAAGAGCAGCATCGGCATGCTTAGCACGTCGTTTGGTAGAAATCCACGTGCGCGTTCTGCCATAAGCACCATTTGCATGCACATCTTGTGGTTTTGCAGAAAACTTCATCCGCGTCTACCAAAAGATGCATGTGCATGCTTAAAACGCGTTTTCGCACAAATCCGTGCGCGGGTGCTAAAAAGAGCAGCATCGGCATGCTTAGCACGTCGTTTGGTAGAAATCCACGTGCGCGTTCTGCAAAAAGCACCATTTGCATGCACATCTTGTGGTTTTGCAGAAAACTTCATCCGCGTCTACCAAAAGATGCATGTGCATGCTTAAAACGCGTTTTCGCACAAATCCGTGCGCGGGTGCTAAAAAGAGCAGCATCGGCATGCTTAGCACGTCGTTTGGTAGAAATCCACGTGCGCGTTCTGCCAAAAGCACCATTTGCATGCACATCTTGTGGTTTTGCAGAAAACTTCATCCGCGTCTACCAAAAGATGCATGTGCATGCTTAAAACGCGTTTTCGCACAAATCCGTGCGCGTGTGCTAAAAAGAGCAGCATCGGCACGCTTAGCACGTCGTTTGGTAGAAATCCACGTGCGCGTTCTGCCAAAAGCACCATTTGCATGCACATCTTGTGGTTTTGCAGAAAACTTCATCCGCGTCTACCAAAAGATGCATGTGCATGCTTAAAACGCGTTTTCGCACAAATGCGTGCGCGGGTGCTAAAAAGAGCAGCATCGGCATGCTTAGCACGTCGTTTGGTAGAAATCCACGTGCGCGTTCTGCAAAAAGAACCATTTGCATGCACATCTTGTGGTTTTGCAGAAAACTTCATCCGCGTCTACCAAAAGATGCATGTGCTGCTTAAAACGCGTTTTCGCACAAATGCGTGCGCGGGTGCTAAAAAGAGCAGCATCGGCATGCTTAGCACGTCGTTTGGTAGAAATCCACGTGCGCGTTCTGCCAAAAGCACCATTTGCATGCACATCTTGTGGTTTTGCAGAAAACTTCATCCGCGTCTACCAAAAGATGCATGTGCATGCTTAAAAACGCGTTTTCGCACAAATCCGTGCGCGTGTGCTAAAAAGAGCAGCATCGGCATGCTTAGCACGTCGTTTGGTAGAAATCCACGTGCGCGTTCTGCGAAAAGCACCATTTGCATGCACATCTTGTGGTTTTGTAGAAAACTTCATCCGTCATCCCGCGTCTACCCAAAAGATGCATGTGCTGCTTAAAACGCGTTTTCGCACAAATGCGTGCGCGGGTGCTAAAAAGAGCAGCATCGCATGCTTAGCACGTCGTTTGGTAGAAATCCACGTGCGCGTTCTGCCAAAAGCACCATTTGCATGCACATCTTGTGGTTTTGCAGAAAACTTCATCCGCGTCTACCAAAAGATGCATGTGCATGCTTAAAACGCGTTTTCGCACAAATCCGTGCGCGGGTGCTAAAAAGAGCAGCATCGGCATGCTTAGCACGTCGTTTGGTAGAAAATCCACGTGCGCGTTCTGCCATAAGCACCATTTGCATGCACATCTTGTGGTTTTGCAGAAAACTTCATCCGCGTCTACCAAAAGATGCATGTGCATGCTTAAAACGCGTTTTTCGCACAAATCCGTGCGCGGGTGCTAAAAAGAGCAGCATCGGCATGCTTAGCACGTCGTTTGGTAGAAATCCACGTGCGCGTTCTGCAAAAAGCACCATTTGCATGGCACATCTTGTGGTTTTGCAGAAAACTTCATCCGCGTCTACCAAAAGATGCCTGTGCATGCTTAAAACGCGTTTTCGCACAAATGCGTGCGCGGGTGCTAAAAAGAGCAGCATCGGCATGCTTAGCACGTCGTTTGGTAGAAATCCACGTGCGCGTTCTGCCAAAAGCACCATTTGCATGCACATCTTGTGGTTTTGCAGAAAACTTCATCCGCGTCTACCAAAAGATGCATGTGCATGCTTAAAACGCGTTTTCGCACAAATGTGTGCGCGGGTGCTAAAAAGAGCAGCATCGGCATGCTTAGCACGTCGTTTGGTAGAAATCCACGTGCGCGTTCTGCCAAAAGCACCATTTGCATGCACATCTTGTGGTTTTGCAGAAAACTTCATCCGCGTCTACCAAAAGATGCATGTGCATGCTTAAAACGCGTTTTCGCACAAATCCGTGCGCGGGTGCTAAAAAGAGCAGCATCGGCATGCTTAGCACGTCGTTTGGTAGAAATCCACGTGCGCGTTCTGCAAAAAGCAGCATTTGCATGCACATCTTGTGGTTTTGCAGAAAACTTCATCCGCGTCTACCAAAAGATGCATGTGCATGCTTAAAACGCGTTTTCGCACAAATCCGTGCGCGGGTGCTAAAAAGAGCAGCATCGGCATGCTTAGCACGTCGTTTGGTAGAAATCCACGTGCGCGTTCTGCAAAAAGCACCATTTGCATGCACATCTTGTGGTTTTGCAGAAAACTTCATCCGCATCTACCAAAAGATGCATGTGCATGCTTAAAACGCGTTTTCGCACAAATGCGTGCGCGGGTGCTAAAAAGAGCAGCATCGGCATGCTTAGCACGTCGTTTGGTAGAAATCCACGTGCGCGTTCTGCCAAAAGCACCATTTGCATGCACATCTTGTGGTTTTGCAGAAAACTTCATCCGCGTCTACCAAAAGATGCATGTGCATGCTTAAAACGCGTTTTCGCACAAATCCGTGCGCGGGTGCTAAAAAGAGCAGCATCGGCATGCTTAGCACGTCGTTTGGTAGAAATCCACGTGCGCGTTCTTCCAAAAGCACCATTTGCATGCACATCTTGTGGTTTTGCAGAAAACTTCATCCGCGTCTACCAAAAGATGCATGTGCATGCTTAAAACGCGTTTTCGCACAAATGCGTGCGCGGGTGCTAAAAAGAGCAGCATCGGCATGCTTAGCACGTCGTTTGGTAGAAATCCACGTGCGCGTTCTGCCAAAAGCACCATTTGCATGCACATCTTGTGGTTTTGCAGAAAACTTCATCCGCGTCTACCAAAAGACGCATGTGCATGCTTAAAACGCGTTTTCGCACAAATCCGTGCGCGGGATCTAAAAAGAGCAGCATCGGCATGCTTAGCACGTCGTTTGGTAGAAATCCACGTGCGCGTTCTGCAAAAAGCACCATTTGCATGCACATCTTGTGGTTTTGCAGAAAACTTCATCCGCGTCTACCAAAAGATGCATGTGCATGCTTAAAACGCGTTTTCGCACAAATGCGTGCGCGGGTGCTAAAAATAGCAGCATCGGCATGCTTAGCACGTCGTTTGGTAGAAATCCACGTGCGCGTTCTGCAAAAAGCACCATTTGCATGCACATCTTGTGGTTTTGCAGAAAACTTCATCCGCGTCTACCAAAAGATGCATGTGCATGCTTAAAACGCGTTTTCGCACAAATCCGTGCGCGGGTGCTAAAAAGAGCAGCATCGGCATGCTTAGCACGTCGTTTGGTAGAAATCCACGTGCGCGTTCTGCCAAAAGCACCATTTGCATGCACATCTTGTGCTTTTGCAGAAAACCTCATCCGCGTCTACCAAAAGATGCATGTGCATGCTTAAAACGCGTTTTCGCACAAATCCGTGCGCGGGGTGCTAAAAAGAGCAGCATCGGCATGCTTAGCACGTCGTTTGGTAGAAATCCACGTGCGCGTTCTGCAAAAAGCAGCATTTGCATGCACATCTTGTGGTTTTGCAGAAAACTTCATCCGCGTCTACCAAAAGATGCATGTGCATGCTTAAAACGCGTTTTCGCACAAATACGTGCGCGGGTGCTAAAAAGAGCAGCATCGGCATGCTTAGCACGTCGTTTGGTAGAAATCCACGAGCGCGTTCTGCAAAAAGCACCATTTGCATGCACATCTTGTGGTTTTGCAGAAAACTTCATCCGCGTCTACCAAAAGATGCATGTGCATGCTTAAAACGCGTTTTCGCACAAATCCGTGCGCGGGTGCTAAAAAGAGCAGCATCGGCATGCTTAGCACGTCGTTTGGTAGAAATCCACGTGCGCGTTCTGCAAAAAGCACCATTTGCATGCACATCTTGTGGTTTTGCAGAAAACTTCATCCGCGTCTACCAAAAGATGCATGTGCATGCTTAAAACGCGTTTTCGCACAAATGCGTGCGCGGGTGCTAAAAAGAGCAGCATCGGCATGCTTAGCACGTCGTTTGGTAGAAATCCACGCGCGCGTTCTGCAAAAAGCACCATTTGCATGCACATCTTGTGGTTTTGCAGAAAACTTCATCCGCGTCTACCAAAAGATGCATGTGCATGCTTAAAACGCGTTTTCGCACAAATGCGTGCGCGGGTGCTAAAAAGAGCAGCATTGGCATGCTTAGCACGTCGTTTGGTAGAAATCCACGTGCGCGTTCTGCAAAAAGCACCATTTGCATGCACATCTTGTGGTTTTGCAGAAAACTTCATCCGCGTCTACCAAAAGATGCATGTGCATGCTTAAAACGCGTTTTCGCACAAATCCGTGCGCGGGTGCTAAAAAGAGCAGCATCGGCATGCTTAGCACGTCGTTTGGTAGAAATCCACGTGCGCGTTCTGCAAAAAGCACCATTTGCATGCACATCTTGTGGTTTTGCAGAAAACTTCATCCGCGTCTACCAAAAGATGCATGTGCATGCTTAAAACGCGTTTTCGCACAAATCCGTGCGCGGGTGCTAAATAGAGCAGCATCGGCATGCTTAGCACGTCGTTTGGTAGAAGTCCACGTGCGCGTTCTGCAAAAAGCACCATTTGCATGCACATCTTGTGGTTTTGCAGAAAACTTCATCCGCGTCTACCAAAAGATGCATGTGCATGCTTAAAACGCGTTTTCGCACAAATGCGTGCGCGGGTGCTAAAAAGAGCAGCATCGGCATGCTTAGCACGTCGTTTGGTAGAAATCCACGTGCGCGTTCTGCCAAAAGCACCATTTGCATGCACATCTTGTGGTTTTGCAGAAAACTTCATCCGCGTCTACCAAAAGACGCATGTGCATGCTTAAAACGCGTTTTCGCACAAATCCGTGCGCGGGATCTAAAAAGAGCAGCATCGGCATGCTTAGCACGTCGTTTGGTAGAAATCCACGTGCGCGTTCTGCAAAAAGCACCATTTGCATGCACATCTTGTGGTTTTGCAGAAAACTTCATCCGCGTCTACCAAAAGATGCATGTGCATGCTTAAAACGCGTTTTCGCACAAATGCGTGCGCGGGTGCTAAAAATAGCAGCATCGGCATGCTTAGCACGTCGTTTGGTAGAAATCCACGTGCGCGTTCTGCAAAAAGCACCATTTGCATGCACATCTTGTGGTTTTGCAGAAAACTTCATCCGCGTCTACCAAAAGATGCATGTGCATGCTTAAAACGCGTTTTCGCACAAATCCGTGCGCGGGTGCTAAAAAGAGCAGCATCGGCATGCTTAGCACGTCGTTTGGTAGAAATCCACGTGCGCGTTCTGCCAAAAGCACCATTTGCATGCACATCTTGTGCTTTTGCAGAAAACCTCATCCGCGTCTACCAAAAGATGCATGTGCATGCTTAAAACGCGTTTTCGCACAAATCCGTGCGCGGGTGCTAAAAAGAGCAGCATCGGCATGCTTAGCACGTCGTTTGGTAGAAATCCACGTGCGCGTTCTGCCAAAAGCACCATTTGCATGCACATCTTGTGCTTTTGCAGAAAACCTCATCCGCGTCTACCAAAAGATGCATGTGCATGCTTAAAACGCGTTTTCGCACAAATGCGTGCGCGGGTGCTAAAAAGAGCAGCATCGGCATGCTTAGCACGTCGTTTGGTAGAAATCCACGTGCGCGTTCTGCAAAAAGCACCATTTGCATGCACATCTTGTGGTTTTGCAGAAAACTTCATCCGCGTCTACCAAAAGATGCATGTGCATGCTTAAAACGCGTTTTCGCACAAATACGTGCGCGGGTGCTAAAAAGAGCAGCATCGGCATGCTTAGCACGTCGTTTGGTAGAAATCCACGAGCGCGTTCTGCAAAAAGCACCATTTGCATGCACATCTTGTGGTTTTGCAGAAAACTTCATCCGCGTCTACCAAAAGATGCATGTGCATGCTTAAAACGCGTTTTCGCACAAATGCGTGCGCGGGTGCTAAAAATAGCAGCATCGGCATGCTTAGCACGTCGTTTGGTAGAAATCCACGTGCGCGTTTTGCAAAAAGCACCATTTGCATGCACATCTTGTGGTTTTGCAGAAAACTTCATCCGCGTCTACCAAAAGTTGCATGTGCATGCTTAAAACGCGTTTTTGCACAAATGTGTGCGCGGGTGCTAAAAAGAGCAGCATCGGCATGCTTAGCACGTCGTTTGGTAGAAATCCACGTGCGCGTTCTGCCAAAAGCACCATTTGCATGCACATCTTGTGGTTTTGCAGAAAACTTCATCCGCGTCTACCAAAAGATGCATGTGCATGCTTAAAACGCGTTTTCGCACAAATCCGTGCGCGGGTGCTAAAAAGAGCAGCATCGGCATGCTTAGCACGTCGTTTGGTAGAAATCCACGTGCGCGTTCTGCAAAAAGCAGCATTTGCATGCACATCTTGTGGTTTTGCAGAAAACTTCATCCGCGTCTACCAAAAGATGCATGTGCATGCTTAAAACGCGTTTTCCGCACAAATACGTGCGGCGGGTGCTAAAAAGAGCAGCATCGGCATGCTTAGCACGTCGTTTGGTAGAAATCCACGAGCGCGTTCTGCAAAAAGCACCATTTGCATGCACATCTTGTGGTTTTGCAGAAAACTTCATCCGCGTCTACCAAAAGATGCATGTGCATGCTTAAAACGCGTTTTCGCACAAATCCGTGCGCGGGTGCTAAAAAGAGCAGCATCGGCATGCTTAGCACGTCGTTTGGTAGAAATCCACGTGCGCGTTCTGCAAAAAGCACCATTTGCATGCACATCTTGTGGTTTTGCAGAAAAACTTCATCCGCGTCTACCAAAAGATGCATGTGCATGCTTAAAACGCGTTTTCGCACAAATGCGTGCGCGGGTGCTAAAAAGAGCAGCATCGGCATGCTTAGCACGTCGTTTGGTAGAAATCCACGAGCGCGTTCTGCAAAAAGCACCATTTGCATGCACATCTTGTGGTTTTGCAGAAAACTTCATCCGCGTCTACCAAAAGATGCATGTGCATGCTTAAACGCGTTTTCGCACAAATGCGTGCGCGGGTGCTAAAAAGAGCAGCATCGGCATGCTTAGCACGTCGTTTGGTAGAAATCCACGTGCGCGTTCTGCCAAAAGCACCATTTGCATGCACATCTTGTGGTTTTGCAGAAAACTTCATCCCGCGTCTACCAAAAGATGCATGTGCATGCTTAAAACGCGTTTTCGCACAAATCCGTGCGCGGGTGCTAAAAAGAGCAGCATTGGCATGCTTAGCACGTCGTTTGGTAGAAATCCACGTGCGCGTTCTGCAAAAAGCACCATTTGCATGCACATCTTGTGGTTTTGCAGAAAACTTCCGCGTCTACCAAAAGATGCATGTGCATGCTTAAAACGCGTTTTCGCACAAATGCGTGCGCGGGTGCTAAAAAGAGCAGCATCGGCATGCTTAGCACGTCATTTGGTAGAAATCCACGTGCGCGTTCTTCCAAAAGCACCATTTGCATGCACATCTTGTGGTTTTGCAGAAAACTTCATCCGCGTCTACCAAAAGATGCATGTGCATGCTTAAAACGCGTTTTCGCACAAATCCGTGCGCGGGTGCTAAAAAGAGCAGCATCGGCATGCTTAGCACGTCGTTTGGTAGAAATCCACGTGCGCGTTCTGCAAAAAGCACCATTTGCATGCACATCTTGTGGTTTTGCAGAAAACTTCATCCGCATCTACCAAAAGATGCATGTGCATGCTTAAAACGCGTTTTCGCACAAATCCGTGCGCGGGTGCTAAAAAGAGCAGCATCGGCATGCTTAGCACGTCGTTTGGTAGAAATCCACGTGCGCGTTCTGCCAAAAGCACCATTTGCATGCACATCTTGTGCTTTTGCAGAAAACCTCATCCGCGTCTACCAAAAGATGCATGTGCATGCTTAAAACGCGTTTTCGCACAAATCCGTGCGCGGGTGCTAAAAAGAGCAGCATCGGCATGCTTAGCACGTCGTTTGGTAGAAATCCACGTGCGCGTTCTGCCAAAAGCACCATTTGCATGCACATCTTGTGCTTTTGCAGAAAACCTCATCCGCGTCTACCAAAAGATGCATGTGCATGCTTAAAACGCGTTTTCGCACAAATGCGTGCGCGGGTGCTAAAAAGAGCAGCATCGGCATGCTTAGCACGTCGTTTGGTAGAAATCCACGTGCGCGTTCTGCAAAAAGCACCATTTGCATGCACATCTTGTGGTTTTGCAGAAAACTTCATCCGCGTCTACCAAAAGATGCATGTGCATGCTTAAAACGCGTTTTCGCACAAATACGTGCGCGGGTGCTAAAAAGAGCAGCATCGGCATGCTTAGCACGTCGTTTGGTAGAAATCCACGAGCGCGTTCTGCAAAAAGCACCATTTGCATGCACATCTTGTGGTTTTGCAGAAAACTTCATCCGCGTCTACCAAAAGATGCATGTGCATGCTTAAAACGCGTTTTCGCACAAATGCGTGCGCGGGTGCTAAAAATAGCAGCATCGGCATGCTTAGCACGTCGTTTGGTAGAAATCCACGTGCGCGTTTTGCAAAAAGCACCATTTGCATGCACATCTTGTGGTTTTGCAGAAAACTTCATCCGCGTCTACCAAAAGATGCATGTGCATGCTTAAAACGCGTTTTTGCACAAATGTGTGCGCGGGTGCTAAAAAGAGCAGCATCGGCATGCTTAGCACGTCGTTTGGTAGAAATCCACGTGCGCGTTCTGCCAAAAGCACCATTTGCATGCACATCTTGTGGTTTTGCAGAAAACTTCATCCGCGTCTACCAAAAGATGCATGTGCATGCTTAAAACGCGTTTTCGCACAAATCCGTGCGCGGGTGCTAAAAAGAGCAGCATCGGCATGCTTAGCACGTCGTTTGGTAGAAATCCACGTGCGCGTTCTGCAAAAAGCAGCATTTGCATGCACATCTTGTGGTTTTGCAGAAAACTTCATCCGCGTCTACCAAAAGATGCATGTGCATGCTTAAAACGCGTTTTCGCACAAATACGTGCGCGGGTGCTAAAAAGAGCAGCATCGGCATGCTTAGCACGTCGTTTGGTAGAAATCCACGAGCGCGTTCTGCAAAAAGCACCATTTGCATGCACATCTTGTGGTTTTGCAGAAAACTTCATCCGCGTCTACCAAAAGATGCATGTGCATGCTTAAAACGCGTTTTCGCACAAATCCGTGCGCGGGTGCTAAAAAGAGCAGCATCGGCATGCTTAGCACGTCGTTTGGTAGAAATCCACGTGCGCGTTCTGCAAAAAGCACCATTTGCATGCACATCTTGTGGTTTTGCAGAAAACTTCATCCGCGTCTACCAAAAGATGCATGTGCATGCTTAAAACGCGTTTTCGCACAAATGCGTGCGCGGGTGCTAAAAAGAGCAGCATCGGCATGCTTAGCACGTCGTTTGGTAGAAATCCACGAGCGCGTTCTGCAAAAAGCACCATTTGCATGCACATCTTGTGGTTTTGCAGAAAACTTCATCCGCGTCTACCAAAAGATGCATGTGCATGCTTAAAACGCGTTTTCGCACAAATGCGTGCGCGGGTGCTAAAAAGAGCAGCATCGGCATGCTTAGCACGTCGTTTGGTAGAAATCCACGTGCGCGTTCTGCCAAAAGCACCATTTGCATGCACATCTTGTGGTTTTGCAGAAAACTTCATCCGCGTCTACCAAAAGATGCATGTGCATGCTTAAAACGCGTTTTCGCACAAATCCGTGCGCGGGTGCTAAAAAGAGCAGCATTGGCATGCTTAGCACGTCGTTTGGTAGAAATCCACGTGCGCGTTCTGCAAAAAGCACCATTTGCATGCACATCTTGTGGTTTTGCAGAAAACTTCATCCGCGTCTACCAAAAGATGCATGTGCATGCTTAAAACGCGTTTTCGCACAAATGCGTGCGCGGGTGCTAAAAAGAGCAGCATCGGCATGCTTAGCACGTCATTTGGTAGAAATCCACGTGCGCGTTCTTCCAAAAGCACCATTTGCATGCACATCTTGTGGTTTTGCAGAAAACTTCATCCGCGTCTACCAAAAGATGCATGTGCATGCTTAAAACGCGTTTTCGCACAAATCCGTGCGCGGGTGCTAAAAAGAGCAGCATCGGCATGCTTAGCACGTCGTTTGGTAGAAATCCACGTGCGCGTTCTGCAAAAAGCACCATTTGCATGCACATCTTGTGGTTTTGCAGAAAACTTCATCCGCATCTACCAAAAGATGCATGTGCATGCTTAAAACGCGTTTTCGCACAAATG
Source organism: Dermacentor andersoni (assembly GCF_023375885.2). Lineage (NCBI taxonomy): Eukaryota > Metazoa > Arthropoda > Arachnida > Ixodida > Ixodidae > Dermacentor > Dermacentor andersoni. The sequence goes on along the minus strand of NC_092822.1, from coordinate 143,345,298 downwards.
CGTGCGCGGGTGCTAAAAAGAGCAGCATCGGCATGCTTAGCACGTCGTTTGGTAGAAATCCACGTGCGCGTTCTGCCAAAAGCACCATTTGCATGCACATCTTGTGGTTTTGCAGAAAACTTCATCCGCGTCTACCAAAAGATGCATGTGCATGCTTAAAACGCGTTTTCGCACAAATCCGTGCGCGGGTGCTAAAAAGAGCAGCATCGGCATGCTTAGCACGTCGTTTGGTAGAAATCCACGTGCGCGTTCTGCAAAAAGCACCATTTGCATGCATATCTTGTGGTTTTGCAGAAAACTTCATCCGCGTCTACCAAAAGATGCATGTGCATGCTTAAAACGCGTTTTCGCACAAATGCGTGCGCGGGTGCTAAAAAGAGCAGCATCGGCATGCTTAGCACGTCGTTTGGTAGAAATCCACGCGCGCGTTCTGCAAAAAGCACCATTTGCATGCACATCTTGTGGTTTTGCAGAAAACTTCATCCGCGTCTACCAAAAGATGCATGTGCATGCTTAAAACGCGTTTTCGCACAAATGCGTGCGCGGGTGCTAAAAAGAGCAGCATTGGCATGCTTAGCACGTCGTTTGGTAGAAATCCACGTGCGCGTTCTGCAAAAAGCACCATTTGCATGCACATCTTGTGGTTTTGCAGAAAACTTCATCCGCGTCTACCAAAAGATGCATGTGCATGCTTAAAACGCGTTTTCGCACAAATCCGTGCGCGGGTGCTAAAAAGAGCAGCATCGGCATGCTTAGCACGTCGTTTGGTAGAAATCCACGTGCGCGTTCTGCAAAAAGCACCATTTGCATGCACATCTTGTGGTTTTGCAGAAAACTTCATCCGCATCTACCAAAAGATGCATGTGCATGCTTAAAACGCGTTTTCGCACAAATCCGTGCGCGGGTGCTAAAAAGAGCAGCATCGGCATGCTTAGCACGTCGTTTGGTAGAAATCCACGTGCGCGTTCTGCCAAAAGCACCATTTGCATGCACATCTTGTGCTTTTGCAGAAAACCTCATCCGCGTCTACCAAAAGATGCATGTGCATGCTTAAAACGCGTTTTCGCACAAATCCGTGCGCGGGTGCTAAAAAGAGCAGCATCGGCATGCTTAGCACGTCGTTTGGTAGAAATCCACGTGCGCGTTCTGCCAAAAGCACCATTTGCATGCACATCTTGTGCTTTTGCAGAAAACCTCATCCGCGTCTACCAAAAGATGCATGTGCATGCTTAAAACGCGTTTTCGCACAAATGCGTGCGCGGGTGCTAAAAAGAGCAGCATCGGCATGCTTAGCACGTCGTTTGGTAGAAATCCACGTGCGCGTTCTGCAAAAAGCACCATTTGCATGCACATCTTGTGGTTTTGCAGAAAACTTCATCCGCGTCTACCAAAAGATGCATGTGCATGCTTAAAACGCGTTTTCGCACAAATACGTGCGCGGGTGCTAAAAAGAGCAGCATCGGCATGCTTAGCACGTCGTTTGGTAGAAATCCACGAGCGCGTTCTGCAAAAAGCACCATTTGCATGCACATCTTGTGGTTTTGCAGAAAACTTCATCCGCGTCTACCAAAAGATGCATGTGCATGCTTAAAACGCGTTTTCGCACAAATGCGTGCGCGGGTGCTAAAAATAGCAGCATCGGCATGCTTAGCACGTCGTTTGGTAGAAATCCACGTGCGCGTTTTGCAAAAAGCACCATTTGCATGCACATCTTGTGGTTTTGCAGAAAACTTCATCCGCGTCTACCAAAAGATGCATGTGCATGCTTAAAACGCGTTTTTGCACAAATGTGTGCGCGGGTGCTAAAAAGAGCAGCATCGGCATGCTTAGCACGTCGTTTGGTAGAAATCCACGTGCGCGTTCTGCCAAAAGCACCATTTGCATGCACATCTTGTGGTTTTGCAGAAAACTTCATCCGCGTCTACCAAAAGATGCATGTGCATGCTTAAAACGCGTTTTCGCACAAATCCGTGCGCGGGTGCTAAAAAGAGCAGCATCGGCATGCTTAGCACGTCGTTTGGTAGAAATCCACGTGCGCGTTCTGCAAAAAGCAGCATTTGCATGCACATCTTGTGGTTTTGCAGAAAACTTCATCCGCGTCTACCAAAAGATGCATGTGCATGCTTAAAACGCGTTTTCGCACAAATACGTGCGCGGGTGCTAAAAAGAGCAGCATCGGCATGCTTAGCACGTCGTTTGGTAGAAATCCACGAGCGCGTTCTGCAAAAAGCACCATTTGCATGCACATCTTGTGGTTTTGCAGAAAACTTCATCCGCGTCTACCAAAAGATGCATGTGCATGCTTAAAACGCGTTTTCGCACAAATCCGTGCGCGGGTGCTAAAAAGAGCAGCATCGGCATGCTTAGCACGTCGTTTGGTAGAAATCCACGTGCGCGTTCTGCAAAAAGCACCATTTGCATGCACATCTTGTGGTTTTGCAGAAAACTTCATCCGCGTCTACCAAAAGATGCATGTGCATGCTTAAAACGCGTTTTCGCACAAATGCGTGCGCGGGTGCTAAAAAGAGCAGCATCGGCATGCTTAGCACGTCGTTTGGTAGAAATCCACGAGCGCGTTCTGCAAAAAGCACCATTTGCATGCACATCTTGTGGTTTTGCAGAAAACTTCATCCGCGTCTACCAAAAGATGCATGTGCATGCTTAAAACGCGTTTTCGCACAAATGCGTGCGCGGGTGCTAAAAAGAGCAGCATCGGCATGCTTAGCACGTCGTTTGGTAGAAATCCACGTGCGCGTTCTGCCAAAAGCACCATTTGCATGCACATCTTGTGGTTTTGCAGAAAACTTCATCCGCGTCTACCAAAAGATGCATGTGCATGCTTAAAACGCGTTTTCGCACAAATCCGTGCGCGGGTGCTAAAAAGAGCAGCATTGGCATGCTTAGCACGTCGTTTGGTAGAAATCCACGTGCGCGTTCTGCAAAAAGCACCATTTGCATGCACATCTTGTGGTTTTGCAGAAAACTTCATCCGCGTCTACCAAAAGATGCATGTGCATGCTTAAAACGCGTTTTCGCACAAATGCGTGCGCGGGTGCTAAAAAGAGCAGCATCGGCATGCTTAGCACGTCATTTGGTAGAAATCCACGTGCGCGTTCTTCCAAAAGCACCATTTGCATGCACATCTTGTGGTTTTGCAGAAAACTTCATCCGCGTCTACCAAAAGATGCATGTGCATGCTTAAAACGCGTTTTCGCACAAATGCGTGCGCGGGTGCTAAAAAGAGCAGCATCGGCATGCTTAGCACGTCGTTTGGTAGAAATCCACGAGCGCGTTCTGCAAAAAGCACCATTTGCATGCACATCTTGTGGTTTTGCAGAAAACTTCATCCGCGTCTACCAAAAGATGCATGTGCATGCTTAAAACGCGTTTTCGCACAAATGCGTGCGCGGGTGCTAAAAAGAGCAGCATCGGCATGCTTAGCACGTCGTTTGGTAGAAATCCACGTGCGCGTTCTGCCAAAAGCACCATTTGCATGCACATCTTGTGGTTTTGCAGAAAACTTCATCCGCGTCTACCAAAAGATGCATGTGCATGCTTAAAACGCGTTTTCGCACAAATCCGTGCGCGGGTGCTAAAAAGAGCAGCATTGGCATGCTTAGCACGTCGTTTGGTAGAAATCCACGTGCGCGTTCTGCAAAAAGCACCATTTGCATGCACATCTTGTGGTTTTGCAGAAAACTTCATCCGCGTCTACCAAAAGATGCATGTGCATGCTTAAAACGCGTTTTCGCACAAATGCGTGCGCGGGTGCTAAAAAGAGCAGCATCGGCATGCTTAGCACGTCATTTGGTAGAAATCCACGTGCGCGTTCTTCCAAAAGCACCATTTGCATGCACATCTTGTGGTTTTGCAGAAAACTTCATCCGCGTCTACCAAAAGATGCATGTGCATGCTTAAAACGCGTTTTCGCACAAATCCGTGCGCGGGTGCTAAAAAGAGCAGCATCGGCATGCTTAGCACGTCGTTTGGTAGAAATCCACGTGCGCGTTCTGCAAAAAGCACCATTTGCATGATCTGTCTCGCGTGTGTAAAGTTCATCCGCGTCTACCAAAAGATGCATGTGCATGCTTAAAACGCGTTTTCGCACAAATGCGTGCGCGGGTGCTAAAAAGAGCAGCATCGGCATGCTTAGCACGTCATTTGGTAGAAATCCACGTGCGCGTTCTGCCAAAAGCACCATTTGCATGCACATCTTGTGGTTTTGCAGAAAACTTCATCCGCGTCTACTAAAAGATGCATGTGCATGCTTAAAACGCGTTTTCGCACAAATCCGTGCGCGGGTGCTAAAAAGAGCAGCATCGGCAAGCTTAGCACATCGTTTGGTAGAAATCCACGTGCGCGTTCTGCAAAAAGCACCATTTGCATGCACATCTTGTGGTTTTGCAGAAAACTTCATCCGCGTCTACCAAAAGATGCATGTGCATGCTTAAAACGCGTTTTCGCACAAATGCGTGCGCGGCTGCTAAAAAGAGCAGCATCGGCATGCTCAGCACGTCGTTTGGTAGAAATCCACGTGCGCGTTCTGCAAAAAGCACCATTTGCATGCACATCTTGTGGTTTTGCAGAAAACTTCATCCGCGTCTACCAAAAGATGCATGTGCATGCTTAAAACGCGTTTTCGCACAAATGCGTGCGCGGGTGCTAAAAAGAGCAGCATCGGCATGCTTAGCACGTCGTTTGGTAGAAATCCACGTGCGCGTTCTGCAAAAAGCACCATTTGCATGCACATCTTGTGGTTTTGCAGAAAACTTCATCCGCGTCTACCAAAAGATGCATGTGCATGCTTAAAACGCGTTTTCGCACAAATGCTTGCGCGGGTGCTAAAAAGAGCAGCATCGGCATGCTTAGCACGTCGTTTGGTAGAAATCCACGAGCGCGTTCTGCAAAAAGCACCATTTGCATGCACATCTTGTGGTTTTGCAGAAAACTTCATCCGCGTCTACCAAAAGATGCATGTGCATGCTTAAAACGCGTTTTCGCACAAATGCGTGCGCGGGTGCTAAAAAGAGCAGCATCGGCATGCTTAGCACGTCGTTTGGTAGAAATCCACGTGCGCGTTCTGCCAAAAGCACCATTTGCATGCACATCTTGTGGTTTTGCAGAAAACTTCATCCGCGTCTACCAAAAGATGAATGTGCATGCTTAAAACGCGTTTTCGCACAAATCCGTGCGCGGGTGCTAAAAAGAGCAGCATCGGCATGCTTAGCACGTCGTTTGGTAGAAATCCACGTGCGCGTTCTGCAAAAAGCACCATTTGCATGCACATCTTGTGGTTTTGCAGAAAACTTCCGCGTCTACCAAAAGATGCATGTGCATGCTTAAAACGCGTTTTCGCACAAATGCGTGCGCGGGTGCTAAAAAGAGCAGCATCGGCATGCTTAGCACGTCGTTTGGTAGAAATCCACGTGCATGTTCTGCCAAAAGCACCATTTGCATGCACATCTTGTGGTTTTGCCGAAAACTTCATCCGCGTCTACCAAAAGATGCATGCGCATGCTTAAAACGCGTTTTCGCACAAATCCGTGCGCGGGTGCTAAAAAGAGCAGCATCGGCATGCTTAGCACGTCGTTTGGGAGAAATCCACGTGCGCGTTCTGCAAAAAGCACCATTTGCATGCACATCTTGTGGTTTTGCAGAAAACTTCATCCGCGTCTACCAAAAGATGCATGTGCATGCTTAAAACGCGTTTTCGCACAAATGCGTGCGCGGGTGCTAAAGAGAGCAGCATCGGCATGCTTAGCACGTCGTTTGGTAGAAATCCACGAGCGCGTTCTGCAAAAAGCACCATTTGCATGCACATCTTGTGGTTTTGCAGAAAACTTCTTCCGCGTCTACCAAAAGATGCATGTGCATGCTTAAAACGCGTTTTCGCACAAATGCGTGCGCGGGTGCTAAAAAGAGCAGCATCGGCATGCTTAGCACGTCGTTTGGTAGAAATCCACGTGCGCGTTCTGCCAAAAGCACCATTTGCATGCACATCTTGTGGTTTTGCAGAAAACTTCATCCGCGTCTACCAAAAGATGCATGTGCATGCTTAAAACGCGTTTTCGCACAAATCCGTGCGCGGGTGCTAAAAAGAGCAGCATCGGCATGCTTAGCATGTCGTTTGGTAGAAATCCACGTGCGCGTTCTGCAAAAAGCACCATTTGCATGCACATCTTGTGGTTTTGCAGAAAACTTCATCCGCGTCTACCAAAAGATGCATGTGCATGCTTAAAAAGCGTTTTCGCACAAATGCGTGCGCGGGTGCTAAAAAGAGCAGCATCGGCATGCTTAGCACGTCATTTGGTAGAAATCCACGTGCGCGTTCTGCCAAAAGCACCATTTGCATGCACATCTTGTGGTTTTGCAGAAAACTTCATCCGCGTCTACTAAAAGATGCATGTGCATGCTTAAAACGCGTTTTCGCACAAATCCGTGCGCGGGTGCTAAAAAGAGCAGCATCGGCAAGCTTAGCACATCGTTTGGTAGAAATCCACGTGCGCGTTCTGCAAAAAGCACCATTTGCATGCACATCTTGTGGTTTTGCAGAAAACTTCATCCTCGTCTACCAAAAGATGCATGTGCATGCTTAAAACGCGTTTTCGCACAAATGCGTGCGCGGGTGCTAAAAAGAGCAGCATCGGCATGCTTAGCACGTCGTTTGGTAGAAATCCACGTGCGCGTTCTGCAAAAAGCACCATTTGCATGCACATCTTGTGGTTTTGCAGAAAACTTCATCCGCGTCTACCAAAAGATGCATGTGCATGCTTAAAACGCGTTTTCGCACAAATGCGTGCGCGGGTGCTAAAAAGAGCAGCATCGGCATGCTTAGCACGTCGTTTGGTAGAAATCCACGTGCGCGTTCTGCAAAAAGCACCATTTGCATGCACATCTTGTGGTTTTGCAGAAAACTTCATCCGCGTCTACCAAAAGATGCATGTGCATGCTTAAAACGCGTTTTCGCAAAAATGCGTGCGCGGGTGCTAAAAATAGCAGCATCGGCATGCTTAGCACGTCGTTTGGTAGAAATTCACGTGCGCGTTCTGCAAAAAGCACCATTTGCATGCACATCTTGTGGTTTTGCAGAAAACTTTATCCGCGTCTACCAAAAGATGCATGTGCATGCTTAAAACGCGTTTTCGCACAAATGCGTTCGCGGGTGCTAAAAAGAGCAGCATCGGCATGCTTAGCACGTCGTTTGGTAGAAATCCACGTGCGCGTTCTGCCAAAAGCACCATTTGCATGCACATCTTGTGGTTTTGCAGAAAACTTCATCCGCGTCTACCAAAAGATGTATGTGCATGCTTAAAACGCGTTTTCGCACAAATGCGTGCGCGGGTGCTAATAAGAGCAGCATCGGCATGCTTAGCACGTAATTTGGTAGAAATCCACGTGCGCGTTCTGCCAAAAGCACCATTTGCATGCACATCTTGTGGTTTTGCAGAAAACTTCATCCGCGTCTACCAAAAGATGCATGTGCATGCTTAAAACGCGTTTTCGCACAAATCCGTGCGCGGGTGCTAAAAAGAGCAGCATCGGCATGCTTAGCACGTCGTTTGGTAGAAATCCACGTGCGCGTTCTGCAAAAAGCACCATTTGCATGCACATCTTGTGGTTTTGCAGAAAACTTCATCCGCGTCTACCAAAAGATGCATGTGCATGCTTAAAACGCGTTTTCGCACAAATGCGTGCGCGGGTGCTAAAAAGAGCAGCATCGGCATGCTTAGCACGTCGTTTGGTAGAAATCCACGTGCGCGTTCTTCAAAAAGCACCATTTGCATGGACATCTTCTGGTTTTGCAGAAAACTTCATCCGCGTCTACCAAAAGATGCATGTGCATGCTTAAAACGCGTTTTCGCACAAATCCGTGCGCGGGTGCTAAAAAGAGCAGCATCGGCATGCTTAGCACGTCGTTTGGTAGAAATCCACGTGCGCGTTCTGCAAAAAGCACCATTTGCATGCACATCTTGTGGTTTTGCAGAAAACTTCATCCGCGTCTACCAAAAGATGCATGTGCATGCTTAAAACGCGTTTTCGCACAAATGCGTGCGCGGGTGCTAAAAAGAGCAGCATCGGCATGCTTAGCACGTCGTTTGGTAGAAATCCACGTGCGCGTTCTGCAAAAAGCACCATTTGCATGCACATCTTGTGGTTTTGCAGAAAACTTCATCCGCGTCTACCAAAAGATGCATGTGCATGCTTAAAACGCGTTTTCGCACAAATGCGTGCGCGGGTGCTAAAAATAGCAGCATCGGCATGCTTAGCACGTCGTTTGGTAGAAATCCACGTGCGCGTTCTGCAAAAAGCATCATTTGCATGCACATCTTGTGGTTTTGCAGAAAACTTCATCCGCGTCTACCAAAAGATGCATGTGCATGCTTAAAACGCGTTTTCGCACAAATCCGTGCGCGGGTGCTAAAAAGAGCAGCATCGGCATGCTTAGCACGTCGTTTCGTAGAAATCCACGTGCGCGTTCTGCCAAAAGCACCATTTGCATGCACATCTTGTGGTTTTGCAGAAAACTTCATCCGCGTCTACCAAAAGATGCATGTGCATGCTTAAAACGCGTTTTCGCACAAATGCGTGCGCGGGTGCTAAAAAGAGCAGCATCGGCATGCTTAGCACGTCGTTTGGTAGAAATCCACGTGCGCGTTCTGCCGAAAGCACCATTTGCATGCACATCTTGTGGTTTTGCAGAAAACTTCATCCGCGTCTACCAAAAGATGCATGTGCATGCTTAAAACGCGTTTTCGCACAAATGCGTGCGCGGGTGCTAAAAATAGCAGCATCGGCATGCTTAGCACGTCGTTTGGTAGAAATCCACGTGCGCGTTCTGCAAAAAGCATCATTTGCATGCACATCTTGTGGTTTTGCAGAAAACTTCATCCGCGTCTACCAAAAGATGCATGTGCATGCTTAAAACGCGTTTTCGCACAAATCCGTGCGCGGGTGCTAAAAAGAGCAGCATCGGCATGCTTAGCACGTCGTTTCGTAGAAATCCACGTGCGCGTTCTGCCAAAAGCACCATTTGCATGCACATCTTGTGGTTTTGCAGAAAACTTCATCCGCGTCTACCAAAAGATGCATGTGCATGCTTAAAACGCGTTTTCGCACAAATCCGTGCGCGGGTGCTAAAAATAGCAGCATCGGCATGCTTAGCACGTCGTTTGGTAGAAATCCACGTGCGCGTTCTGCCAAAAGCACCATTTGCATGCACATCTTGTGGTTTTGCAGAAAACTTCATCCGCGTCTACCAAATATGCATGTGCATGCTTAAAACGCGTTTTCGCACAAATCCGTGCGCGGGTGCTAAAAAGAGCAGCATCGGCATGCTTAGCACGTCGTTTGGTAGAAATCCACGTGCGCGTTCTGCCGAAAGCACCATTTGCATGCACATCTTGTGGTTTTGCAGAAAACTTCATCCGCGTCTACCAAATATGCATGTGCATGCTTAAAACGCGTTTTCGCACAAATCCGTGCGCGGGTGCTAAAAAGAGCAGCATCGGCATGCTTAGCAAGTCGTTTGGTAGAAATCCACGTGCGCGTTCTGCCAAAAGCACCATTTGCATGCACATCTTGTGGTTTTGCAGAAAACTTCATCCGCGTCTACCAAAAGATGCATGTGCATGCTTAAAACGCGTTTTCACACAAATCCGTGCGCGGGTGCTAAAAAGAGCAGCATCGGCATGCTTAGCACGTCGTTTGGTAGAAATCCACGTGCGCGTTCTGCCGAAAGCACCATTTGCATGCACATCTTGTGGTTTTGCAGAAAACTTCATCCGCGTCTACCAAAAGATGCATGTGCATGCTTAAAACGCGTTTTCGCACAAATCCGTGCGCGGGTGCTAAAAAGAGCAGCATCGGCATGCTATGCACGTCGTTTGGTAGAAATCCACGTGCGCGTTCTGCCAAAAGCACCATTGCATGCACATCTTGTGGTTTTGCAGAAAACTTCATCCGCGTCTACCAAAAGATGCATGTGCATGCTTAAAACGCGTTTTCGCACAAATCCGTGCGCGGGTGCTAAAAAGAGCAGCATCGGCATGCTTAGCACGTCGTTTGGTAGAAATCCACGTGCGCGTTCTGCCAAAAGCACCATTTGCATGCACATCTTGTGGTTTTGCAGAAAACTTCATCGGCGTCTACCAAAAGATGCATGTGCATGCTTAAAACGCGTTTTCGCACAAATCCGTTAGCGGTTGCTAAAAAGAGCAGCATCGGCATGCTTAGCACGTCGTTTGCTAGAAATCCACGTGCGCGTTCTGCCAAAAGCACCATTTGCATGCACATCTTGTGGTTTTGCAGAAAACTTCATCCGCGTCTACCAAAAGATGCATGTGCATGCTTAAAACGCGTTTTCGCACAAATGCGTGCGCGGGTGCTAAAAATAGCAGCATCGGCATGCTTAGCACGTCGTTTGGTAGAAATCCACGTGCGCGTTCTGCAAAAAGCATCATTTGCATGCACATCTTGTGGTTTTGCAGAAAACTTCATCCGCGTCTACCAAAAGATGCATGTGCATGCTTAAAACGCGTTTTCGCACAAATCCGTGCGCGGGTGCTAAAAAGAGCAGCATCGGCATGCTTAGCACGTCGTTTCGTAGAAATCCACGTGCGCGTTCTGCCAAAAGCACCATTTGCATGCACATCTTGTGGTTTTGCAGAAAACTTCATCCGCGTCTACCAAAAGATGCATGTGCATGCTTAAAACGCGTTTTCGCACAAATCCGTGCGCGGGTGCTAAAAATAGCAGCATCGGCATGCTTAGCACGTCGTTTGGTAGAAATCCACGTGCGCGTTCTGCCAAAAGCACCATTTGCATGCACATCTTGTGGTTTTGCAGAAAACTTCATCCGCGTCTACCAAATATGCATGTGCATGCTTAAAACGCGTTTTCGCACAAATCCGTGCGCGGGTGCTAAAAAGAGCAGCATCGGCATGCTTAGCACGTCGTTTGGTAGAAATCCACGTGCGCGTTCTGCCGAAAGCACCATTTGCATGCACATCTTGTGGTTTTGCAGAAAACTTCATCCGCGTCTACCAAATATGCATGTGCATGCTTAAAACGCGTTTTCGCACAAATCCGTGCGCGGGTGCTAAAAAGAGCAGCATCGGCATGCTTAGCAAGTCGTTTGGTAGAAATCCACGTGCGCGTTCTGCCAAAAGCACCATTTGCATGCACATCTTGTGGTTTTGCAGAAAACTTCATCCGCGTCTACCAAAAGATGCATGTGCATGCTTAAAACGCGTTTTCACACAAATCCGTGCGCGGGTGCTAAAAAGAGCAGCATCGGCATGCTTAGCACGTCGTTTGGTAGAAATCCACGTGCGCGTTCTGCCGAAAGCACCATTTGCATGCACATCTTGTGGTTTTGCAGAAAACTTCATCCGCGTCTACCAAAAGATGCATGTGCATGCTTAAAACGCGTTTTCGCACAAATCCGTGCGCGGGTGCTAAAAAGAGCAGCATCGGCATGCTATGCACGTCGTTTGGTAGAAATCCACGTGCGCGTTCTGCCAAAAGCACCATTGCATGCACATCTTGTGGTTTTGCAGAAAACTTCATCCGCGTCTACCAAAAGATGCATGTGCATGCTTAAAACGCGTTTTCGCACAAATCCGTGCGCGGGTGCTAAAAAGAGCAGCATCGGCATGCTTAGCACGTCGTTTGGTAGAAATCCACGTGCGCGTTCTGCCAAAAGCACCATTTGCATGCACATCTTGTGGTTTTGCAGAAAACTTCATCGGCGTCTACCAAAAGATGCATGTGCATGCTTAAAACGCGTTTTCGCACAAATCCGTTAGCGGTTGCTAAAAAGAGCAGCATCGGCATGCTTAGCACGTCGTTTGCTAGAAATCCACGTGCGCGTTCTGCCAAAAGCACCATTTGCATGCACATCTTGTGGTTTTGCAGAAAACTTCATCCGCGTCTACCAAAAGATGCATGTGCATGCTTAAAACGCGTTTTCGTACAAATCCGTGCGCGGGTGCTAAAAAGAGCAGCATCGGCATGCTTAGCACGTCGTTTGGTAGAAATCCACGTGCGCGTTCTGCCAAAAGCACCATTCGCATGCACATCTTGTGGTTTTGCAGAAAACTTCATCCGCGTCTACCAAGAGATGCATGTGCATGCTTAAAACGCGTTTTCGCACAAATCCGTGCGCGGGTGCTAAAAAGAGCAGCATCGGCTTGCTTAGCACGTCGTTTGGTAGAAATCCACGTGCGCGTTCTGCCAAAAGCACCATTTGCATGCACATCTTGTGGTTTTGCAGAAAACTTCATCCGCGTCTACCAAAAGATGCATGTGCATGCTTAAAACGCGTTTTCGCACAAATCCGTGCGCGGGTGCTAAAAAGAGCAGCATCGGCATGCTTAGCACGTCGTTTGGTAGAAATCCACGTGCGCGTTCTGCCAAAAGCACCATTTGCATGCACATCTTGTGGTTTTGCAGAAAACTTCATCGGCGTCTACCAAAAGATGCATGTGCATGCTTAAAACGCGTTTTCGCACAAATCCGTTAGCGGTTGCTAAAAAGAGCAGCATCGGCATGCTTAGCACGTCGTTTGCTAGAAATCCACGTGCGCGTTCTGCCAAAAGCACCATTTGCATGCACATCTTGTGGTTTTGCAGAAAACTTCATCCGCGTCTACCAAAAGATGCATGTGCATGCTTAAAACGCGTTTTCGTACAAATCCGTGCGCGGGTGCTAAAAAGAGCAGCATCGGCATGCTTAGCACGTCGTTTGGTAGAAATCCACGTGCGCGTTCTGCCAAAAGCACCATTCGCATGCACATCTTGTGGTTTTGCAGAAAACTTCATCCGCGTCTACCAAGAGATGCATGTGCATGCTTAAAACGCGTTTTCGCACAAATCCGTGCGCGGGTGCTAAAAAGAGCAGCATCGGCTTGCTTAGCACGTCGTTTGGTAGAAATCCACGTGCGCGTTCTGCCAAAAGCACCATTTGCATGCACATCTTGTGGTTTTGCAGAAAACTTCATCCGCGTCTACCAAAAGATGCATGTGCATGCTTAAAACGCGTTTTCGCACAAATCCGTGCGCGGGTGCTAAAAAGAGCAGCATCGGCATGCTTAGCACGTCGTTTGGTAGAAATCCACGTGCGCGTTCTGCCGAAAGCACCATTTGCATGCACATCTTGTGGTTTTGCAGAAAACTTCATCCGCGTCTACCAAAAGATGCATGTGCATGCTTAAAACGCGTTTTCGCACAAATCCGTGCGCGGGTGCTAAAAAGAGCAGCATCGGCATGCTTAGCACGTCGTTTCGTAGAAATCCACGTGCGCGTTCTGCCAAAAGCACCATTTGCATGCACATCTTGTGGTTTTGCAGAAAACTTCATCCGCGTCTACCAAAAGATGCATGTGCATGCTTAAAACGCGTTTTCGCACAAATCCGTGCGCGGGTGCTAAAAATAGCAGCATCGGCATGCTTAGCACGTCGTTTGGTAGAAATCCACGTGCGCGTTCTGCCAAAAGCACCATTTGCATGCACATCTTGTGGTTTTGCAGAAAACTTCATCCGCGTCTACCAAATATGCATGTGCATGCTTAAAACGCGTTTTCGCACAAATCCGTGCGCGGGTGCTAAAAAGAGCAGCATCGGCATGCTTAGCACGTCGTTTGGTAGAAATCCACGTGCGCGTTCTGCCGAAAGCACCATTTGCATGCACATCTTGTGGTTTTGCAGAAAACTTCATCCGCGTCTACCAAATATGCATGTGCATGCTTAAAACGCGTTTTCGCACAAATCCGTGCGCGGGTGCTAAAAAGAGCAGCATCGGCATGCTTAGCACGTCGTTTGGTAGAAATCCACGTGCGCGTTCTGCAAAAAGCACCATTTGCATGCACATCTTGTGGTTTTGCAGAAAACTTCATCCGCGTCTACCAAAAGATGCATGTGCATGCTTAAAACGCGTTTTCGCACAAATGCGTGCGCGGGTGCTAAAAAGAGCAGCATCGGCATGCTTAGCACGTCGTTTGGTAGAAATCCACGTGCGCGTTCTGCAAAAAGCACCATTTGCATGCACATCTTGTGGTTTTGCAGAAAACTTCATCCGCGTCTACCAAAAGATGCATGTGCATGCTTAAAACGCGTTTTCGCACAAATGCGTGCGCGGGTGCTAAAAATAGCAGCATCGGCATGCTTAGCACGTCGTTTGGTAGAAATCCACGTGCGCGTTCTGCAAAAAGCATCATTTGCATGCACATCTTGTGGTTTTGCAGAAAACTTCATCCGCGTCTACCAAAAGATGCATGTGCATGCTTAAAACGCGTTTTCGCACAAATCCGTGCGCGGGTGCTAAAAAGAGCAGCATCGGCATGCTTAGCACGTCGTTTGGTAGAAATCCACGTGCGCGTTCTGCCAAAAGCACCATTTGCATGCACATCTTGTGGTTTTGCAGAAAACTTCATCGGCGTCTACCAAAAGATGCATGTGCATGCTTAAAACGCGTTTTCGCACAAATCCGTTAGCGGTTGCTAAAAAGAGCAGCATCGGCATGCTTAGCACGTCGTTTGCTAGAAATCCACGTGCGCGTTCTGCCAAAAGCACCATTTGCATGCACATCTTGTGGTTTTGCAGAAAACTTCATCCGCGTCTACCAAAAGATGCATGTGCATGCTTAAAACGCGTTTTCGCACAAATCCGTGCGCGGGTGCTAAAAAGAGCAGCATCGGCATGCTTAGCACGTCGTTTGGTAGAAATCCACGTGCGCGTTCTGCCAAAAGCACCATTTGCATGCACATCTTGTGGTTTTGCAGAAAACTTCATCGGCGTCTACCAAAAGATGCATGTGCATGCTTAAAACGCGTTTTCGCACAAATCCGTTAGCGGTTGCTAAAAAGAGCAGCATCGGCATGCTTAGCACGTCGTTTGCTAGAAATCCACGTGCGCGTTCTGCCAAAAGCACCATTGCATGCACATCTTGTGGTTTTGCAGAAAACTTCATCCGCGTCTACCAAAAGATGCATGTGCATGCTTAAAACGCGTTTTCGCACAAATCCGTGCGCGGGTGCTAAAAAGAGCAGCATCGGCATGCTTAGCACGTCGTTTGGTAGAAATCCACGTGCGCGTTCTGCCAAAAGCACCATTTGCATGCACATCTTGTGGTTTTGCAGAAAACTTCATCGGCGTCTACCAAAAGATGCATGTGCATGCTTAAAACGCGTTTTCGCACAAATCCGTTAGCGGTTGCTAAAAAGAGCAGCATCGGCATGCTTAGCACGTCGTTTGCTAGAAATCCACGTGCGCGTTCTGCCAAAAGCACCATTTGCATGCACATCTTGTGGTTTTGCAGAAAACTTCATCCGCGTCTACCAAAAGATGCATGTGCATGCTTCAAACGCGTTTTCGCACAAATCCGTGCGCGGGTGCTAAAAAGAGCAGCATCGGCATGCTTAGCACGTCGTTTGGTAGAAATCCACGTGCGCGTTCTGCCAAAAGCACCATTCGCATGCACATCTTGTGGTTTTGCAGAAAACTTCATCCGCGTCTACCAAAAGATGCATGTGCATGCTTAAAACGCGTTTTCGCACAAATCCGTGCGCGGGTGCTAAAAAGAGCAGCATCGGCTTGCTTAGCACGTCGTTTGGTAGAAATCCACGTGCGCGTTCTGCCAAAAGCACCATTTGCATGCACATCTTGTGGTTTTGCAGAAAACTTCATCCGCGTCTACCAAAAGATGCATGTGCATGCTTAAAACGCGTTTTCGCACAAATCCGTGCGCGGGTGCTAAAAAGAGCAGCATCGGCATGCTTAGCACGTCGTTTGGTAGAAATCCACGTGCGCGTTCTGCCAAAAGCACCATTTGCACGCACATCTTGTGGTTTTGCAGAAAACTTCATCCGCGTCTACCAAAAGATGCATGTGCATGCTTAAAACGCGTTTTAGCACAAATCCGTGCGCGGGTGCTAAAAAGAGCAGCATCGGCATGCTTAGCACGTCGTTTGGTAGAAATCCACGTGCGCGTTCTGCCGAAAGCACCATTTGCATGCACATCTTGTGGTTTTGCAGAAAACTTCATCCGCGTCTACCAAAAGATGCATGTGCATGCTTAAAACGCGTTTTCGCACAAATCCGTGCGCGGGTGCTAAAAAGAGCAGCATCGGCATGCTTAGCACGTCGTTTGGTAGAAATCCACGTGCGCGTTCTGCCAAAAGGAACATTTGCAGGCACATCTTGTGGTTTTGCAGAAAACTTCATCCGCGTCTACCAAAAGATGCATGTGCATGCTTAAAACGCGTTTTCGCACAAATCCGTGCGCGGGTGCTAAAAAGAGCAGCATCGGCATGCTCAGCACGTCGTTTGGTAGAAATCCATGCGCGCGTTCTGCCGAAAGCACCATTTGCATGCACATCTTGTGGTTTTGCAGAAAACTTCATCCGCGTCTACCAAAAGATGCATGTGCATGCTTAAAACGCGTTTTCGCACAAATCCGTGCGCGGGTGCTAAAAAGAGCAGCATCGGCATGCTTAGCACGTCGTTTGGTAGAAATCCACGTGCGCGTTCTGCCAAAAGCACCATTTGCATGCACATCTTGTGGTTTTGCAGAAAACTTCATCCGCGTCTACCAAAAGATGCATGTGCATGCTTAAAATGCGTTTTCGCACAAATCCGTGCGCGGGTGCTAAAAAGAGCAGCATCGGCATGCTTAGCACGTCGTTTGGTAGAAATCCACGTGCGCGTTGCGTTCTGCCAAAAGCACCATTTGCATGCAAATCTTGTGGTTTCGCAGAAAACTTCATCCGCGTTTACCAAAAGATGCGTGTGCATGCTTAAAACGCGTTTTCGCACATATCCGTGCGCGGGTGCTAAAAAGAGCAGCATCGGCATGCTTAGCACGTCGTTTGGTAGAAATCCACGTGCGCGTTCTGCCAAAAGCACCATTTGCATGCACATCTTGTGGTTTTGCAGAAAACTTCATCCGCGTCTACCAAAAGATGCATGTGCATGCTTAAAACGCGTTCTCGCACAAATCCGTGCGCGGGTGCTAAAAAGAGCAGCATCGGCATGCTTAGCACGTCGTTTGGTAGAAATCCACGTGCGCGTTCTGCCAAAAGTACCATTTGCATGCACATCTTGTGGTTTTGCAGAAAACTTCATCCGCGTCTACCAAAAGATGCATGTGCATGCTTAAAACGCGTTTTCGCACAAATCCGTGCGCGGGTGCTGAAAAGAGCAGCATCGGCATGCTTAGCACGTCGTTTGGTAGAAATTCACGTGCGCGTTCTGCCAAAAGCACCATTTGCATGCACATCTTGTTTTTTTGCAGAAAACTTCATCCGCGTCTACCAAAAGATGCATGTGCATGCTTAAAACGCGTTTTCGCACAAATCCGTGCGCGGGTGCTAAAAAGAGCAGCATCGGCATGCTTAGCACGTCGTTTGGTAGAAAACCACGTGCGCGTTCTGCCAAAAGCACCATTTGCATGCACATATTGTGGTTTTGCAGAAAACTTCATCCGCGTGTACCAAAAGATGCATGTGCATGCTTAAAACGCGTTTTCGCACAAATCCGTGCGCGGGGGCTAAAAAGAGCAGCATCGGCATGCTTAGCACGTCGTTTGGTAGAAATAAACGTGCGCGTTCTGCCGAAAGCACCATTTGCATGCACATCTTGTGGTTTTGCAGAAAACTTCATCCGCGTCTACCAAAATATGCATGTGCATGCTTAAAACGCGTTTTCGCACAAATCCGTGCGCGGGTGCTAAAAAGAGCAGCATCGGCATGCTTAGCACGTCGTTTGGTAGAAATCCACGTGCGCGTTCTGCCAAAAGCACCATTTGCATGCACATCTTGTGGTTTTGCAGAAAACTTCATCCGCGTCTACCAAAAGATGCATGTGCATGCTTAAAACGCGTTTTCGCACAAATCCGTGCGCGGGTGCTGAAAAGAGCAGCATCGGCATGCTTAGCACGTCGTTTGGTAGAAATTCACGTGCGCGTTCTGCCAAAAGCACCATTTGCATGCACATCTTGTTTTTTTGCAGAAAACTTCATCCGCGTCTACCAAAAGATGCATGTGCATGCTTAAAACGCGTTTTCGCACCAAATCCGTGCGCGGGTGCTAAAAAGAGCAGCATCGGCATGCTTAGCACGTCGTTTGGTAGAAAACCACGTGCGCGTTCTGCCAAAAGCACCATTTGCATGCACATCTTGTGGTTTTGCAGAAAACTTCATCCGCGTGTACCAAAAGATGCATGTGCATGCTTAAAACGCGTTTTCGCACAAATCCGTGCGCGGGGGCTAAAAAGAGCAGCATCGGCATGCTTAGCACGTCGTTTGGTAGAAAATCCACGTGCGCGTTCTGCCGAAAGCACCATTTGCATGCACATCTTGTGGTTTTGCAGAAAACTTCATCCGCGTCTACCAAAAGATGCATGTGCATGCTTAAAACGCGTTTTCGCACAATCCGTGCGCGGGTGCTAAAAAGAGCAGCATCGGCATGCTTAGCACGTCGTTTGGTAGAAATCCACGTGCGCGTTCTGCCAAAAGCACCATTTGCATGCACATCTTGTGGGTTTTGCAGAAAACTTCATCCGCGTCTACCAAAAGATGCATGTGCATGCTTAAAACGCGTTTTCGCACAAATCTGTGCACGGGTGCTAAAAAGAGCAGCATCGGCATGCTTAGTACGTCGTTTGGTAGAAATCCACGTGCGCGTTCTGCCAAAAGCACCATTTGCATGCACATCTTGTGGTTTTGCAGAAAACTTCATCCGCGTCTACCAAAAGATGCATGTGCATGCTTAAAACACGTTTTCGCACAAATCCGTGCGCGGGTGCTAAAAAGAGCGGCATCGGCATGCTTAGCACGTCGTTTGGTAGAAATCCACGTGCGCGTTCTGCCGAAAGCACCATTTGCATGCACATCTTGTGGTTTTGCAGAAAACTTCATCCGCGTCTACCAAAAGATGCATGTGCATGCTTAAAACGCGTTTTCGCACAAATCCGTGCGCGGGTGCTAAAAAGAGCAGCATCGGCATGCTTAGCACGTCGTTTGGTAGAAATCCACGTGCGCGTTCTGCCAAAAGCACCATTTGCATGCACATCTTGTGGTGTTGCAGAAAACTTCATCCGCGTCTACCAAAAGATGCATGTGCATGCTTAAAACGCGTTTTCGCACAAATCCGTGCGCGGGTGCTAAAAAGAGCAGCATCGGCATGCTTAGCATCTCGTTTGGTAGAAATCCACGTGCGCGTTCTGCCAAAAGCACCATTTGCATGCAAATCTTGTGGTTTCGCAGAAAACTTCATCCGCGTTTACCAAAAGATGCGTGTGCATGCTTAAAACGCGTTTTCGCACATATCCGTGCGCGGGTGCTAAAAAGAGCAGCATCGGCATGCTTAGCACGTCGTTTGGTAGAAATCCACGTGCGCGTTCTGCCAAAAGCACCATTTGCATGCACATCTTGTGGTTTTGCAGAAAACTTCATCCGCGTCTACCAAAAGATGCATGTGCATGCTTAAAACGCGTTCTCGCACAAATCCGTGCGCGGGTGCTAAAAAGAGCAGCATCGGCATGCTTAGCACGTCGTTTGGTAGAAATCCACGTGCGCGTTCTGCCAAAAGTACCATTTGCATGCACATCTTGTGGTTTTGCAGAAAACTTCATCCGCGTCTACCAAAAGAGCATGTGCATGCTTAAAAACACGTTTTCGCACAAATCCGTGCGCGGGTGCCTAAAAAGAGCAGCATCGGCATGCTTAGCACGTCGTTTGGTAGAAATCCACGTGCGCGTTCTGCCGAAAGCACCATTTGCATGCACATCTTGTGGTTTTGCAGAAAACTTCATCCGCGTCTACCAAAAGATGCATGTGCATGCTTAAAACGCGTTTTCGCACAAATCCGTGCGCGGGTGCTAAAAAGAGCAGCATCGGCATGCTTAGCACGTCGTTTGGTAGAAATCCACGTGCGCGTTCTGCCAAAAGCACCATTTGCATGCACATCTTGTGGTGTTGCAGAAAACTTCATCCGCGTCTACCAAAAGATGCATGTGCATGCTTAAAACGCGTTTTCGCACAAATCCGTGCGCGGGTGCTAAAAAGAGCAGCATCGGCATGCTTAGCATCTCGTTTGGTAGAAATCCACGTGCGCGTTCTGCCAAAAGCACCATTTGCATGCAAATCTTGTGGTTTCGCAGAAAACTTCATCCGCGTTTACCAAAAGATGCGTGTGCATGCTTAAAACGCGTTTTCGCACATATCCGTGCGCGGGTGCTAAAAAGAGCAGCATCGGCATGCTTAGCACGTCGTTTGGTAGAAATCCACGTGCGCGTTCTGCCAAAAGCACCATTTGCATGCACATCTTGTGGTTTTGCAGAAAACTTCATCCGCGTCTACCAAAAGATGCATGTGCATGCTTAAAACGCGTTCTCGCACAAATCCGTGCGCGGGTGCTAAAAAGAGCAGCATCGGCATGCTTAGCACGTCGTTTGGTAGAAATCCACGTGCGCGTTCTGCCAAAAGTACCATTTGCATGCACATCTTGTGGTTTTGCAGAAAACTTCATCCGCGTCTACCAAAAGATGCATGTGCATGCTTAAAACGCGTTTTCGCACAAATCCGTGCGCGGGTGCTAAAAAGAGCAGCATCGGCATGCTTAGCATCTCGTTTGGTAGAAATCCACGTGCGCGTTCTGCCAAAAGCACCATTTGCATGCACATCTTGTGGTTTTGCAGAAAACTTCATCCGCGTCTACCAAAAGATGCATGTGCATGCTTAAAACGCGTTTTCGCACAAATCCGTGCGCGGGTGCTAAAAAGAGCAGCATCGGCATGCTTAGCACGTCGTTTGGTAGAAATCAACGTGCTCGTTCTGCCAAAAGCACCATTTGCATGCACATGTTGTGCTTTTGCAGAAAACTTCATCCGCGTCTACCAAAAGATGCATGTGCATGCTTAAAACGCGTTTTAGCACAAATCCGTGCGCGGGTGCTAAAAAGAGCAGCATCGGCATGCTTAGGACGTCGTTTGGTAGAAATCCAGGTGCGCGTTCTGCCAAAAGCACCATTTGCAAGCACATATTGTGGTTTTGCAGAAAACTTCATCCGCGTCTACCAAAAGATGCATGTGCATCCTTAAAACGCGTTTTCGCACAAATCCGTGCGCGGGTGCTAAAAAGAGCAGCATCGGCATGCTTAGCACGTCGTTTGGTATAAATCCACGTGCGCGTTCTGCCAAAAGCACCATTTGCATGCAAATCTTGTGGTTTTGCAGAAAACTTCATCCGCGTCTACCAAAAGATGCATGTGCATGCTTAAAACGCGTTTTCGCACAAATCCGTGCGCGGGTGCTAAAAAGAGCAGCATCGGCATGCTTAGCACGTCGTTTGGTAGAAATCCACGTGCGCGTTCTGCCAAAAGCACCATTTGCATGCACATCTTGTGGTTTTGCCGAAAACTTCATGCGCGTCTACCAAAAGATGCATGTGCATGCTTAAAACGCGTTTTCGCACAAATCCGTGCGCGGGTGCTAAAAAGAGCAGCATCGGCATGCTTAGCACGTCGTTTGGTAGAAATCCACGTGCGCGTTCTGCCAAAAGCACCATTTGCATGCACATCTTGTGGTTTTGCAGAAAACTTCATCCGCGTCTACCAAAAGATGCATGTGCATGCTTAAAACGCGTTTTCGCACAAATCTGTGCACGGGTGCTAAAAAGAGCAGCATCGGCATGCTTAGTACGTCGTTTGGTAGAAATCCACGTGCGCGTTCTGCCAAAAGCACCATTTGCATGCACATCTTGTGGTTTTGCAGAAAACTTCATCCGCGTCTACCAAAAGATGCATGTGCATGCTTAAAACACGTTTTCGCACAAATCCGTGCGCGGGTGCTAAAAAGAGCGGCATCGGCATGCTTAGCACGTCGTTTGGTAGAAATCCACGTGCGCGTTCTCCCGAAAGCACCATTTGCATGCACATCTTGTGGTTTTGCAGAAAACTTCATCCGCGTCTACCAAAAGATGCATGTGCATGCTTAAAACGCGTTTTCGCACAAATCCGTGCGCGGGTGCTAAAAAGAGCAGCATCGGCATGCTTAGCACGTCGTTTGGTAGAAATCCACGTGCGCGTTCTGCCAAAAGCACCATTTGCATGCACATCTTGTGGTTTTGCAGAAAACTTCATCCGCGTCTACCAAAAGATGCATGTGCATGCTTAAAACGCGTTTTCGCACAAACCCATGCGCGGGTGCAAAAAAGAGCAGCATGGGCATGCTTAGCACGTCGTTTGGTAGAAATCCACGTGCGCGTTCTGCCAAAAGCACCATTTGCATGCACATCTTGTGGTTTTGCAGAAAACTTCATCCGCGTCTACCAAAAGATGCATGTGCATGTTTAAAACGCGTTTTCGCACAAATCCGTGCGCGGGTGCTAAAAAGAGCAGCATCGGCATGCTTAGCACGTCGTTTGGTAGAAATCCACGTGCGCGTTCTGCCAAAAGCACCATTTGCATGCACATCTTGTGGTTTTGCAGAAAACTTCATCCGCGTCTACCAAAATATGCATGTGCATGCTTAAAACGCGTTTTCGCACAAATCCGTGCGCGGGTGCTAAAAAGAGCAGCATCGGCATGCTTAGCACGTCGTTTGGTAGAAATCCACGTGCGCGTTCTGCCGAAAGCACCATTTGCATGCACATCTTGTGGTTTTGCAGAAAACTTCATCCGCGTCTACCAAAAGATGCATGTGCATGCTTAAAACGCGTTTTCGCACAAATCCGTGCGCGGGTGCTAAAAAGAGCAGCATCGGCATGCTTAGCACGTCGTTTGGTAGAAATCCACGTGCGCGTTCTGCCAAAAGCACCATTTGCATGCACATCTTGTGGTTTTGCAGAAAACTTCATCCGCGTCTACCAAAAGATGCATGTGCATGCTTAAAACGCGTTTTCGCACAAATCCGTGCGCGGGTGCTGAAAAGAGCAGCATCGGCATGCTTAGCACGTCGTTTGGTAGAAATTCACGTGCGCGTTCTGCCAAAAGCACCATTTGCATGCACATCTTGTTTTTTTGCAGAAAACTTCATCCGCGTCTACCAAAAGATGCATGTGCATGCTTAAAACGCGTTTTCGCACAAATCCGTGCGCGGGTGCTAAAAAGAGCAGCATCGGCATGCTTAGCACGTCGTTTGGTAGAAAACCACGTGCGCGTTCTGCCAAAAGCACCATTTGCATGCACATCTTGTGGTTTTGCAGAAAACTTCATCAGCGTGTACCAAAAGATGCATGTGCATGCTTAAAACGCGTTTTCGCACAAATCCGTGCGCGGGGGCTAAAAAGAGCAGCATCGGCATGCTTAGCACGTCGTTTGGTAGAAATCCACGTGCGCGTTCTGCCGAAAGCACCATTTGCATGCACATCTTGTGGTTTTGCAGAAAAGTTCATCCGCGTCTACCAAAAGATGCATGTGCATGCTTAAAACGCGTTTTCGCACAAATCCGTGCGCGGGTGCTAAAAAGAGCAGCATCGGCATGCTTAGCACGTCGTTTGGTAGAAATCCACGTGCGCGTTCTGCCAAAAGCACCATTTGCATGCACATCTTGCGGTTTTGCAGAAAACTTCATCCGCGTCTACCAAAAGATGCATGTGCATGCTTAAAACGCGTTTTCGCACAAATCTGTGCACGGGTGCTAAAAAGAGCAGCATCGGCATGCTTAGTACGTCGTTTGGTAGAAATCCACGTGCGCGTTCTGCCAAAAGCACCATTTGCATGCACATCTTGTGGTTTTGCAGAAAACTTCATCCGCGTCTACCAAAAGATGCATGTGCATGCTTAAAACACGTTTTCGCACAAATCCGTGCGCGGGTGCTAAAAAGAGCAGCATCGGCATGCTTAGCACGTCGTTTGGTAGAAATCCACGTGCGCGTTCTGCCGAAAGCACCATTTGCATGCACATCTTGTGGTTTTGCAGAAAACTTCATCCGCGTCTACCAAAAGATGCATGTGCATGCTTAAAACGCGTTTTCGCACAAATCCGTGCGCGGGTGCTAAAAAGAGCAGCATCGGCATGCTTAGCACGTCGTTTGGTAGAAATCCACGTGCGCGTTCTGCCAAAAGCACCATTTGCATGCACATCTTGTGGTTTTGCAGAAAACTTCATCCGCGTCTACCAAAAGATGCATGTGCATGCTTAAAACGCGTTTTCGCACAAATCCGTGCGCGGGTGCTAAAAAGAGCAGCATCGGCATGCTTAGCACGTCGTTTGGTAGAAATCCACGTGCGCGTTCTGCCAAAAGCACCATTTGCATGCACATCTTGTGGTGTTGCAGAAAACTTCATCCGCGTCTACCAAAAGATGCATGTGCATGCTTAAAACGCGTTTTCGCACAAATCCGTGCGCGGGTGCTAAAAAGAGCAGCATCGGCATGCTTAGCATCTCGTTTGGTAGAAATCCACGTGCGCGTTCTGCCAAAAGCACCATTTGCATGCACATCTTGTGGTTTCGCAGAAAACTTCATCCGCGTTTACCAAAAGATGCGTGTGCATGCTTAAAAGGCGTTTTCGCACATATCCGTGCGCGGCTGCTAAAAAGAGCAGCATCGGCATGCTTAGCACGTCGTTTGGTAGAAATCCACGTGCGCGTTCTGCCAAAAGCACCATTTGCATGCACATCTTGTGGTTTTGCAGAAAACTTCATCCGCGTCTACCAAAAGATGCATGTGCATGCTTAAAACGCGTTTTCGCACAAATCCGTGCGCGGGTGCTAAAAAGAGCAGCATCGGCATGCTTAGCACGTCGTTTGGTAGAAATCCACGTGCGCGTTCTGCCAAAAGTACCATTTGCATGCACATCTTGTGGTTTTGCAGAAAACTTCATCCGCGTCTACCAAAAGATGCATGTGCATGCTTAAAACGCGTTTTCGCACAAATCCGTGCGCGGGTGCTGAAAAGAGCAGCATCGGCATGCTTAGCACGTCGTTTGGTAGAAATCCACGTGCGCGTTCTGCCAAAAGCACCATTTGCATGCACATCTTGTGGTTTTGCAGAAAACTTCATCCGCGTCTACCAAAAGATGCATGTGCATGCTTAAAACGCGTTTTCGCACAAATCCGTGCGCGGGTGCTAAAAAGAGCAGCATCGGCATGCTTAGCACGTCGTTTGGTAGAAATCAACGTGCGCGTTCTGCCAAAAGCACCATTTGCATGCACATGTTGTGCTTTTGCAGAAAACTTCATCCGCGTCTACCAAAAGATGCATGTGCATGCTTAAAACGCGTTTTCGCACAAATCCGTGCGCGGGTGCTAAAAAGAGCACCATCGGCATGCTTAGCACGTCGTTTGGTAGAAATCCACGTGCGCGTTCTGCCAAAAGCACCATTTGTATGCACATCTTGTGGTTTTGCAGAAAACTTCATCCGCGTCTACCAAAAGATGCATGTGCATGCTTAAAACGCGTTTTCGCACAAATCCGTGCGCGGGTGCTAAAAAGAGCAGCATCGGCATGCCTAGCACGTCGTTTGGTAGAAATCCACGTGCGCGTTCTGCCAAAAGCACCATTTGCATGCACATCTTGTGGTTTTGCAGAAAACTTCATCCGCGTCTACCAAAAGATGCATGTGCATGCTTAAAACGCGTTTTCGCACAAATCCGTGCGCGGGTGCTAAAAAGAGCAGCATCGGCATGCTTAGCACGTCGTTTGGCAGAAATCCACGTGCGCGTTCAGCCAAAAGCACCATTTGCATGCACATCTTGTGGTTTTGCAGAAAACTTCATCCGCGTCTACCAAAAGATGCATGTGCATGCTTAAAACGCGTTTTCGCACAAATCCGTGCGCGGGTGCTAAAAAGAGGAGCATCGGCATGCTTAGCACGTCGTTTGGTAGAAATCCACGTGCGCGTTCTGCCAAAAGCACCATTTGCATGCACATCTTGTGGTTTTGCAGAAAACTTCATCCGCGTCTACCAAAAGATGCATGTGCATGTTTAAAACGCGTTTTCGCACAAATCCGTGCGCGGGTGCTAAAAAGAGCAGCATCGGCATGCTTAGCACGTCGTTTGGTAGAAATCCACGTGCGCGTTCTGCCGAAAGCACCATTTGCATGCACATCTTGTGGTTTTGCAGAAAACTTCATCCGCGTCTACCAAAAGATGCATGTGCATGCTTAAAACGCGTTTTCGCACAAATCCGTGCGCGGGTGCTAAAAAGAGCAGCATCGGCATGCTTAGCACGTCGTTTGGTAGAAATCCACGTGCGCGTTCTGCCAAAAGCACCATTTGCATGCACATCTTGTGGTTTTGCAGAAAACTTCATCCGCGTCTACCAAAAGATGCACGTGCATGCTTAAAACGCGTTTTCGCACAAATCCGTGCGCGGGTGCTGAAAAGAGCAGCATCGGCATGCTTAGCACGTCGTTTGGTAGAAATTCACGTGCGCGTTCTGCCAAAAGCACCATTTGCATGCACATCTTGTTTTTTTGCAGAAAACTTCATCCGCGTCTACCAAAATATGCATGTACATCCTTAAAACGCGTTTTCGCACAAATCCGTGCGCGGGTGCTAAAAAGAGCAGCATCGGCATGCTTAGCACGTCGTTTGGTAGAAAACCACGTGCGCGTTCTGCCAAAAGCACCATTTGCATGCACATCTTGTGGTTTTGCAGAAAACTTCATCCGCGTGTACCAAAAGATGCATGTGCATGCTTAAAACGCGTTTTCGCACAAATCCGTGCGCGGGGGCTAAAAAGAGCAGCATCGGCATGCTTAGCACGTCGTTTGGTAGAAATCCACGTGCGCGTTCTGCCGAAAGCACCATTTGCATGCACATCTTGTGGTTTTGCAGAAAACTTCATCCGCGTCTACCAAAAGATGCATGTGCATGCTTAAAACGCGTTTTCGCACAAATCCGTGCGCGGGTGCTAAAAAGAGCAGCATCGGCATGCTTAGCACGTCGTTTGGTAGAAATTCACGTGCGCGTTCTGCCAAAAGCACCATTTGCATGCACATCTTGTGGTTTTGCAGAAAACTTCATCCGCGTCTACCAAAAGATGCATGCGCATGCTTAAAACGCGTTTTCGCACAAATCTGTGCACGGGTGCTAAAAAGAGCAGCATCGGCATGCTTAGTACGTCGTTTGGTAGAAATCCACGTGCGCGTTCTGCCAAAAGCACCATTTGCATGCACATCTTGTGGTTTTGCAGAAAACTTCATCCGCGTCTACCAAAAGATGCATGTGCATGCTTAAAACACGTTTTCGCACAAATCCGTGCGCGGGTGCTAAAAAGAGCAGCATCGGCATGCTTAGCACGTCGTTTGGTAGAAATCCACGTGCGCGTTCTGCCGAAAGCACCATTTGCATGCACATCTTGTGGCTTTGCAGAAAACTTCATCCGCGTCTACCAAAAGATGCATGTGCATGCTTAAAACGCGTTTTCGCACAAATCCGTGCGCGGGTGCTAAAAAGAGCAGCATCGGCATGCTTAGCACGTCGTTTGGTAGAAATCCACGTGCGCGTTCTGCCAAAAGCACCATTTGCATGCACATCTTGTGGTTTTGCAGAAAACTTCATCCGCGTCTACCAAAAGATGCATGTGCATGCTTAAAACGCGTTTTCGCACAAATCCGTGCGCGGGTGCTAAAAAGAGCAGCATCGGCATGCTTAGCACGTCGTTTGGTAGAAATCCACGTGCGCGTTCTGCCAAAAGCACCATTTGCATGCACATCTTGTGGTGTTGCAGAAAACTTCATCCGCGTCTACCAAAAGATGCATGTGCATGCTTAAAACGCGTTTTCGCACAAATCCGTGCGCGGGTGCTAAAAAGAGCAGCATCGGCATGCTTAGCATCTCGTTTGGTAGAAATCCACGTGCGCGTTCTGCCAAAAGCACCATTTGCATGCACATCTTGTGGTTTCGCAGAAAACTTCATCCGCGTTTACCAAAAGATGCGTGTGCATGCTTTAAACGCGTTTTCGCACATATCCGTGCGCGGGTGCTAAAAAGAGCAGCATCGGCATGCTTAGCACGTCGTTTGGTAGAAATCCACGTGCGCGTTCTGCCAAAAGCACCATTTGCATGCACATCTTGTGGTTTTGCAGAAAACTTCATCCGCGTCTACCAAAAGATGCATGTGCATGCTTAAAACGCGTTTTCGCACAAATCCGTGCGCGGGTGCTAAAAAGAGCAGCATCGGCATGCTTAGCACGTCGTTTGGTAGAAATCCACGTGCGCGTTCTGCCAAAAGTACCATTTGCATGCACATCTTGTGGTTTTGCAGAAAACTTCATCCGCGTCTACCAAAAGATGCATGTGCATGCTTAAAACGCGTTTTCGCACAAATCCGTGCGCGGGTGCTGAAAAGAGCAGCATCGGCATGCTTAGCACGTCGTTTGGTAGAAATCCACGTGCGCGTTCTGCCAAAAGCACCATTTGCATGCACATCTTGTGGTTTTGCAGAAAACTTCATCCGCGTTTACCAAAAGATGCGTGTGCATGCTTTAAACGCGTTTTCGCACATATCCGTGCGCGGGTGCTAAAAAGAGCAGCATCGGCATGCTTAGCACGTCGTTTGGTAGAAATCCACGTGCGCGTTCTGCCAAAAGCACCATTTGCATGCACATCTTGTGGTTTTGCAGAAAACTTCATCCGCGTCTACCAAAAGATGCATGTGCATGCTTAAAACGCGTTTTCGCACAAATCCGTGCGCGGGTGCTAAAAAGAGCAGCATCGGCATGCTTAGCACGTCGTTTGGTAGAAATCCACGTGCGCGTTCTGCCAAAAGTACCATTTGCATGCACATCTTGTGGTTTTGCAGAAAACTTCATCCGCGTCTACCAAAAGATGCATGTGCATGCTTAAAACGCGTTTTCGCACAAATCCGTGCGCGGGTGCTGAAAAGAGCAGCATCGGCATGCTTAGCACGTCGTTTGGTAGAAATCCACGTGCGCGTTCTGCCAAAAGCACCATTTGCATGCACATCTTGTGGTTTTGCAGAAAACTTCATCCGCGTCTACCAAAAGATGCATGTGCATGCTTAAAACGCGTTTTCGCACAAATCCGTGCGCGGGTGCTAAAAAGAGCAGCATCGGCATGCTTAGCACGTCGTTTGGTAGAAATCAACGTGCGCGTTCTGCCAAAAGCACCATTTGCATGCACATGTTGTGCTTTTGCAGAAAACTTCATCCGCGTCTACCAAAAGATGCATGTGCATGCTTAAAACGCGTTTTCGCACAAATCCGTGCGCGGGTGCTAAAAAGAGCACCATCGGCATGCTTAGCACGTCGTTTGGTAGAAATCCACGTGCGCGTTCTGCCAAAAGCACCATTTGCATGCACATCTTGTGGTTTTGCAGAAAACTTCATCCGCGTCTACCAAAAGATGCATGTGCATGCTTAAAACGCGTTTTCGCACAAATCCGTGCGCGGTTGCTAAAAAGAGCAGCATCGGCATGCTTAGCACGTCGTTTGGTAGAAATCCACGTGCGCGTTCTGCCAAAAGCACCATTTGCATGCACATCTTGTGGTTTTGCAGAAAACTTCATGCGCGTCTACCAAAAGATGCATGTGCATGCTTAAAACGCGTTTTCGCACAAATCCGTGCGCGGGTGCTAAAAAGAGAAGCATCGGCATGCTTAGCACGTCGTTTGGTAGAAATCCACGTGCGCGTTCTGCCAAAAGCACCATTTGCATGCAAATCTTGTGCTTTTGCAGAAAACTTCATCCGCGTCTACCAAAAGATGCATGTGCATGCTTAAAACGCGTTTTCGCACAAATCCGTGCGCGGGTGCTAAAAACAGCACCATCGGCATGCTTAGCACGTCGTTTGGTAGAAATCCACGTGCGCGTTCTGCCAAAAGCACCATTTGCATGCACATCTTGTGGTTTTGCAGAAAACTTCATCCGCGTCTACCAAAAGATGCATGTGCATGCTTAAAACGCGTTTTCGCACAAATCCGTGCGCGGGTGCTAAAAAGAGCAGCATCGGCATGCCTAGCACGTCGTTTGGTAGAAATCCACGTGCGCGTTCTGCCAAAAGCACCATTTGCATGCACATCTTGTGGTTTTGCAGAAAACTTCATCCGCGTCTACCAAAAGATGCATGTGCATGCTTAAAACGCGTTTTCGCACAAATCCGTGCGCGGGTGCTAAAAAGAGCAGCATCGGCATGCTTAGCACGTCGTTTGGCAGAAATCCACGTGCGCGTTCAGCCAAAAGCACCATTTGCATGCACATCTTGTGGTTTTGCAGAAAACTTCATCCGCGTCTACCAAAAGATGCATGTGCATGCTTAAAACGCGTTTTCGCACAAATCCGTGCGCGGGTGCTAAAAAGAGCAGCATCGGCATGCTTAGCACGTCGTTTGGTAGAAATCCACGTGCGCGTTCTGCCAAAAGCACCATTTGCATGCACATCTTGTGGTTTTGCAGAAAACTTCATCCGCGTCTACCAAAAGATGCATGTGCATGCTTAAAACGCGTTTTCGCACAAATCCGTGCGCGGGTGCTAAAAAGAGCAGCATCGGCATGCTTAGCACGTCGTTTGGTAGAAATCAACGTGCGCGTTCTGCCAAAAGCACCATTTGCATGCACATGTTGTGCTTTTGCAGAAAACTTCATCCGCGTCTACCAAAAGATGCATGTGCATGCTTAAAACGCGTTTTCGCACAAATCCGTGCGCGGGTGCTAAAAAGAGCACCATCGGCATGCTTAGCACGTCGTTTGGTAGAAATCCACGTGCGCGTTCTGCCAAAAGCACCATTTGCATGCACATCTTGTGGTTTTGCAGAAAACTTCATCCGCGTCTACCAAAAGATGCATGTGCATGCTTAAAACGCGTTTTCGCACAAATCCGTGCGCGGTTGCTAAAAAGAGCAGCATCGGCATGCTTAGCACGTCGTTTGGTAGAAATCCACGTGCGCGTTCTGCCAAAAGCACCATTTGCATGCACATCTTGTGGTTTTGCAGAAAACTTCATGCGCGTCTACCAAAAGATGCATGTGCATGCTTAAAACGCGTTTTCGCACAAATCCGTGCGCGGGTGCTAAAAAGAGCAGCATCGGCATGCTTAGCACGTCGTTTGGTAGAAATCCAAGTGCGCGTTCTGCCAAAAGCACCATTTGCATGCACATCTTGTGGTTTTGCAGAAAACTTCATCCGCGTCTACCAAAAGATGCGTGTGCATTCTTAAAACGCGTTTTCGCACAAATCCGCGCGCGGGTGCTGAAAAGAGCAGCATCGGCATGCTTAGCACGTCATTTGGTAGAAATCCACGTGCGCGTTCTGCCAAAAGCACCATTTGCATGCACATCTTGTTGTTTTGCAGAAAACTTCATCCGCGTCTACCAAAAGATGCATGTGCATGCTTAAAACGCGTTTTCGCACAAATCCGTGCGCGGGTGCTAAAAAGAGCAGCATCGGCATGCTTAGCACGTCGTTTGGTAGAAATCCACGTGCGCGTTCTGCCAAAAGCACCATTTGCATGCAAATCTTGTGCTTTTGCAGAAAACTTCATCCACGTCTACCAAAAGATGCATGTGCATGCTTAAAACGCGTTTTCGCACAAATCTGTGCGCGGGTGCTAAAAACAGCACCATCGGCATGCTTAGCACGTCGTTTGGTAGAAATCCACGTGCGCGTTCTGCCAAAAGCACCATTTGCATGCACATCTTGTGGTTTTGCAGAAAACTTCATCCGCGTCTACCAAAAGATGCATGTGCATGCTTAAAACGCGTTTTCGCACAAATCCGTGCGCGGGTGCTAAAAAGAGCAGCATCGGCATGCCTAGCACGTCGTTTGGTAGAAATCCACGTGCGCGTTCTGCCAAAAGCACCATTTGCATGCACATCTTGTGGTTTTGCAGAAAACTTCATCCGCGTCTACCAAAAGATGCATGTGCATGCTTAAAACGCGTTTTCGCACAAATCCGTGCGCGGGTGCTAAAAAGAGCAGCATCGGCATGCTTAGCACGTCGTTTGGCAGAAATCCACGTGCGCGTTCAGCCAAAAGCACCATTTGCATGCACATCTTGTGGTTTTGCAGAAAACTTCATCCGCGTCTACCAAAAGATGCATGTGCATGCTTAAAACGCGTTTTCGCACAAATCCGTGCGCGGGTGCTAAAAAGAGCAGCATCGGCATGCTTAGCACGTCGTTTGGTAGAAATCCACGTGCGCGTTCTGCCAAAAGCACCATTTGCATGCACATCTTGTGGTTTTGCAGAAAACTTCATCCGCGTCTACCAAAAGATGCATGTGCATGCTTAAAACGCGTTTTCGCACAAATCCGTGCGCGGGTGCTAAAAAGAGCAGCATCGGCATGCTTAGCGCGTCGTTTGGTAGAAATCCACGTGCGCGTTCTGCCAAAAGCACCATTTGCATGCACATCTTGTGGTTTTGCAGAAAACTTCATCCGCGTCTACCAAAAGATGCATGTGCATGCTTAAACGCGTTTTCGCACAAATCCGTGCGCGGGTGCTAAAAAGAGCAGCATCGGCCTGCTTAGCACGTCGTTTGGTAGAAAGCCACGTGCGCGTTCTGCCAAAAGCACCATTTGCATGCACATCTTGTGGTTTTGCAGAAAACTTCATCCGCGTCTACCAAAAGATGCATGTGCATGCTTAAAACGCGTTTTCGCACAAATCCGTGCGCGGGTGCTAAAAAGAGCAGCATCGGCATGCTTAGCACGTCGTTTGGTAGAAATCCACGTGCGCGTTCTGCCAAAAGCACCATTTGCATGCACATCTTGTGGTTTTGCAGAAAACTTCATCCGCGTCTGCCAAAAGATGCATGTGGATGCTTAAAGCGCGTTTTCGCACAAATCCGTGCGCGGGTGCTAAAAAGAGCAGCATCGGCATGCCTAGCACGTCGTTTGGTAGAAATCCACGTGCGCGTTCTGCCAAAAGCACCATTTGCACGCACATCTTGTGGTTTTGCAGAAAACTTCATCCGCGTCTACCAAAAGATGCATGTGCATGCTTAAAACGCGTTTTCGCACAAATCCGTGCGTGCATTCATGCATTGAATGATATCTCTGAACTTAGCCTAGACGACGCAGTAGCATACATAACAGCATTCATTATTGATACTGCATCAGTATGTATCCCCCAAACAAAAGGGTCGGCCTCGAAACGACGTGTTCCATGGTGGAATGAGGAGTGTAGGGAAGCCAGGAAAAAGCAAAACAAGGCTTGGAATCTCCTCCGTAACTCACCAACAAAAGAGAATCTAATTAATTTCAAGGCGATCAAGTCGCAGGGGAGAAGAACGCGCCGCCGTGCTAAACGGGAAAGTTGGAAAAACTACACAAGCAGCATCAATACATATACAGACGAACGAAAAGCCTGGAACAGGGTTAACAAAATCAAAGGCCGCGAAACTCATCCCTTACCTTTATTAAATACACAAGGAGACACCCTGAAGGATCAGGCAGATTGTCTAGGAGCACATTTCGAGCACATTTCCAGTACATCTCATTACACAGATACATTCCTAAAATACCAGCGACTAGCAGAACAGATGAAATCGGGTCGGAACAGCCCATCGAATGAATGATTCAATCGTCCATTTGGAATGGCTGAGTTCCGGGCCTCACGAACTGCTGCAAGAGGTCCGCCCCAGGAAGTGACAGAATAATGTATGAGATGATCAGACACCTACACCCTGAAACTCTTCAATTCTATGTTCTCCGCAGGCTACATTCCGTTTGCCTGGAAAGAAGCAATCGTAATCCCCTTTCTCAAAAAGGGCAAGGACCCTTCCTCACCCGACAGTTATAGGCCTATAGCTCTGACAAGTTGTATATGCAAATAATTTGAGAAAATGATTAACCGTCGCCTCATCCATTTTCTTGAAAGCAACAAGGTACTCGATCCCTTACAGTGCGGTTTTAGAGAGGGTAGATCCACAAGAGATCACCTTGTCCGCATCGAGACAAATATCCGTGATGCCTTTGTCCATAAACAGTTTTTCCTGTCCGTATTTTTAGATATGGAGAAGGCATACGACAAAACCTGGCGCTTTGGAATCCTCCGTGATCTGTCCGAAATGGGAGTTTGAGGCAACTTCTTATGCGTCATTCAGAGTCACCTCTCCGATCGCACGTTCCGTGTTAGGGTTGGCAACGTTCTGTCTCGTCCATTTATGCAAGAGGCTGGTGTTCCACAAGGAGGTGTGCTGAGCTGCACTCTTTTTATTGTCAAAATGAACTCCATCCAGACTGCCATACCACGTAGTATGTTTTGTTCTGTATATGTAGATGACATCCAGATAGGTTTTAAATCATTTAATCTAAGTATCTGTGAGCGCCATGTACAGCTTTGCATAAATAAATTGTCTAAGTGGGCGGACGAAAATGGTTTTAAGCTAAATCCGAGAAAAAGTACGTGCGTCCTGTTCTCTAATAAGAGAGGTATACTGGCGGAACCCGTAATCAATCTCAATGGAGAACGGTTATATGTGAGCTGTGAACACAAATTCCTAGAGATCCTTCTAGACAGTAAGCTAACTTTTGTGCCGCACCTGAAGTATCTTAAGGCAATGTGCCTCAAGACTATGAATCTGCTGAAGCTCTTGTCGCGCACAGCTTGGGGAAGCGAGAGGAGATGCCTAATAAAGTTGTACAAAAAAGTCTAACATTAACACGCCTTGACTATGGCACCATAGTCTATAATTCTGCTGGACCTAGTACTCTAAATATGCTAAATCTTGTCCACCACTTAGGCATCCGCCTTGCAACAGGCGCCTTTAGAACTAGTCCTGTGCAAAGCTTTTACGTCGAATCTAATGAATGGTCCCTATACTACCAAAGGACATATTTAAGTCTTTCGTATGCCTTGAAGGTAAGCTCAGCCGTGGATCATCCATGTAACTCAATTATTCACGACTCCTCCACGGCCAGGCTATTCCGTAACCGCCCAGGTGTCCGGTCTCCTCTGTCCCTCCGGTTGGAAGCACTCGCAGAAAAAACAGGGGTCTCTCTTTTAGATAATGTCTTAATGGCGCCCTCTCCGCTTCCACCGCCTTGGGAGTGGCAAACTATCCAATGTGACATCTCTTTCTTAGAATTATCGAAACAAGCACCTGAGGCTCACATACAATCACATTTTATTGAACTTAAAGAAAAGTATTCCTGTGACGAATATTACACAGATGCTTCGAAGTCTCCTGCTGGTGTTGCTTACGCAGCTCTCGGACCCTTATTTTCAACATCTGGGCCACTAAACCCAAACACCAGTATCTTCACGGCAGAAGCGTACGCTATAATTGCGGCTATTAAAAACGTAAGGCGCAGAAATGTCGCTAAGGCTGTTGTCTTTACAGACTCATTAAGTGTCGTGAGAGCCCTAATTAGCTTACGAAAGCATAAGAATCCCGTTTTCAATGAGCTGTATAGCTTGCTGTGCTCCGCATATATGTGCAACCAAGCGATTATCCTATGATGGGTACCTGGCCATAAAGGCATAAAAGGCAACGTAGCTGCTGACGAAAACGCTACGTCAGTGAGTTTTAGCACCACAGATGGAAATATCCCCATTCCTACCCCAGACCTAAAGCCCTTTCTGCGCCGCAAATTGAGGAATCATTGGCAAGAAGAGTGGGATACACAAACACTGAATAAGTTACACATTATAAAACCAAAATTGCGGAATTGGATAAGTGAGAAAACAGCACGGTACAAGGAAGTACTTCTTTGCCGATTAAGAATAGGACACACTTACAGTACTCACTCCTACCTCTTGACTCGTGGGGATCCTCCTATTGTAGTAGGTGCGGCGATAGCCTGACTGTCCTCCATGTTCTTATCCAGTGCCCTGCAATAGAAACAGAGAGGAAAAAGTATTTCCCTTCTGCATATCGGGAAAATATACCACTTCACCCTGCATTTTTTCTTAGTGATGAACCATTTTTTAAACTGCAAATAGTTTTAGATTTCTTAGCTGAAAGCGACATTCTGAAAATAATTTGGCCAGGAATTTTTAACACGTGATTACCAGCCCTTGCATTCGAGGGCCGTCTTGATGATTTCGTGTAACTGTTGTCTGGTTTTCTTATGTTTTTTTTATCAAAACACAACTGCCACCGTTCACGTTCATAACTAATCAGTGTCATTATTTTACATTAGTATCATTAATTTTCGGACGTCGTGCAACTACCAGGAGCGCTTCTTTGAAGTAGTTCTATGCCGACTACGCATTGGGCACACACACCTCACACGCAATTATCTACCTACAAAAGAAGACTTGCCAACATGTGAAAAATGCCAAGAACAACTAACAGTCATGCATATATTACTTACATGCACACACGTTGAAGTACAAAAACGAAACTTTTTGCACAACCTATATCGAATGCACCTACCTTTACATCCTGCTTTAATTTTAGGAGATGATTCGATACTCCCATTACCTGACCTGCATAAATTCCTACACGACACCGGCTTTCTAAACAAAATATAGATTAACACGGCCTTTCTCATCTTAAGTAGTATTATAAAACACCTCGTATTTGGCGCAGCGTAGCCTTAGTCGCTTTTGCGCCACTGAACCACATTTAACTAACTTTATTCGTTGGCGTACCGTCTCGTGTTGTCATCGCGTCATTTGCGGAATTTTACCGCTGCGAGCGCTAAGTGACCGACTGGGCCACTACGTTTTCCACTTGTAGGAGTCGCCTTACCCTTTCGCAAGGACGCCGATCACCTATCCATTAAACTGCAGACGTACAAAAGTGCCCGTCTTTTTGAGCCTGTTCATTATTTGCGTCATGCACAGCTGTATACTGTGAGGGTGCTTCCTTTTTACCACACTGTACTAATAAGTGAACTTGTTTTCGCGTTCTGTTCGTTTAATAATGTTGTATTCTGGCTACCATTGTCGGACGTAATGTACGTGGAATACTCGGGCACCCTGAAATGTAACGCTTTCACTTTTTCATCTTCATTTATTTCTCCTTAAATGCCAGAAGGGATTACATAAGGGGGGGCACAAACACATGTGAACTTAAATGATTTCAACAAAAATGCAAAAAAACACAGCAGAAATACAGTCAGCGAAGTAAAAATACAGTTGAACGGGGGTTTATTACGGTTGGATGGCAGGCGGGAGGACCGCATGACGGGCACAGCAAAGACAGTCTCAGCCGACGTCTACAGCGCGCGATCAGCGCTCGCAGCTGACGAGACAGTGTCCTACTGCTGCGTGCGTTGAAATTCCTGACTACAGTACCCCGGCGGCGAAGGGAAACCATTCTGGCGACTCAAGGCGACGTGAGAATAAGGGGGTCGTGATATGGTTTGAGGCGGCACCCGTGGACCACCTGGTGGCCAAGACGACGCTTGTCCGAGGATGGGGTGATCGGTTCAACAAGATAGGTGGCGGTAGACAGGCGCTTGATGACGCGATACGGGCCCCGGTCCTTGGGGGAAAACACATGAGTCAGGCCAGGGGAATGGAACGGCGTGCGGAGCCAGACGAGGGAGCCGACGGCCAAAGCTTGCGCCGTCAGATTGCGGTCATGGCCATCTTTTTGGGGGGCTTGACTGTCCGATGTAAAGGAGCGGGCCAGCAGCCGACACCCTTTAGCATATTGAGCCATTTCAGAAAGAGGGCTGAATTCGGAGGCGTCCGGACGATACGGGAAAATAGTGTCGAGTGTGGTGCATGGTTCGCGGCCATACAAAAAGAAGGAATGGGTAAAGGCCGGTTGGCGACTGTGCTGTAGTATTATACACGTAAGTGGCGAAGGGAAGAACGACATCCCAGTTAAAGCAGTCAGAAGGAATGTACATGGACAGCATGTCTCCCAGTGTGCGGTTAAAGCGCTCCGTTAGTCCATTGGTCTGCAGGGTGTAGGCTGTGGATGTGCGGTGAACTGTACGGAATGAACGAAGGAGCTCTTGAAGGACATCGGATAGAAAAAACACCCTCTGTCACTGACTAGTTCACGTGGTGCGCCATTGCGGAGGACGACATGACGTAAGACGAAGTTCGCTACGTCACGAGCACCAGCCGAACGAAGCGCAGCCGTTTCCTCATACCGCGTTAGGTGATCGACGGCGACGACGACCCATGTGTTACCAGCGACAGAGCACTGAAATGGGCCATAAAGATCGATTCGGACATGGTCGAAGGGACGCGCAAGACACGGTAAAGGCTTCAGGAGACCAGGCGAATGAGGAAATGGTTTCCGTCATTGGCACAATTGCCAAGGCCGAATGTATTTGCAGACATGTGTGCACGTACATGCCACGCCAGTAATAACGTTGTCGGAACCGCTCGTATGTTTTCAGCGCACCAGAGTGAGCATGTTGAGGGTCAGCATGAAAGTATACGCAGTCATGGGAGTGCATGTGGCTAGAGATGATGACCAGCACATTACGGCCATCCGGTTGATTGCTGCGATGATATAATAGTTCGTCCCGTATCGCAAAATGCGTGGCTTGGTGGCGAAGTGTACGTTGGTGTGCAGAAGTTGGCAGAGGGGAAAGAACATTCAGGAGGGAGACGACCCAGGAGTCTTTTCGATGTTGAGAAGGCATGTCTATGGCGGTAAGAACAGCCAAAGGAAAGGCACCAGTTGAATGCGGTTCTGCAGTCAGCGCATCCGCGTCAGTGTTTTCGGCCCGATCTGTACACCATGCGAATGTCAAATTCTTGCAGGCGAAAAGCGCAACGTCCAAGGTGACCAGAAGGATCCTTCATGAATACTAACCAACACAGTGCGTGATGGTCAGTCACCACGTCCAAAGTGTGGCCGTATGAGTAGGGACGAAATTTGCTTATTGCCCACACAATCGCGAGACACTCCTTTTCAGTAACCGAGTAGTTGGATTCCGCCCTAATGAGGGCGCGGTTAGCATAAGCTCCAAATATACTCAAGAAGCCGGGTTTACGCTGCTCGAGTACTGCACCAAGACCGACGCTTCTGGCGTCCGTGTGTACTTCGGTTGGTGCACTCGGGTCGTAATGGCACAGAAAGGGTGGGGAGGTAAGCAGATGCCATAATGTAGTGAGGGCGCCGTCGCAGGCTTGATTCCAATTAGAAAAGATACCAGGGTTAGCAAGAAGCTTCGTAAGCGGTGCTATGATGGAGGCAAAGTTTTGGACAAAACGACGAAAATCCGAGCATAAGCCCACAAAGCTGCACAGTTGCTTTACGGTGGTCGGCTTAGGAAGCTTCGCGACGGCGCGAAGTTTGTCAGGGTGACGAAGAATCCCGTGTTCTGAGACTACATGACCTAGTATGGTGAGCTGGCGAGCTCCGACGTGGCACTTCTTCTGGTTGGGTTGAATTGAAGTACTGTGTTGGTAAGGCGCTGGAGAATCGTGCGCGGATGGGCAAGGTGTGTAGCGAAATCTGCAGCACACACGATGACGTCATCTAGATAACACAGACATATCTGCAATTTTAGACCACGCAAGATGTTGCCCATCATTCGCTCGAATGTTGCAGGCGCATTGCAAAGTCCATACGACATGACTGTGAATTCGTACGAACCATCCGGGGTGACGAACGCCGTCTTTGGAAGATCACACACGTTCATCGGGACATGCCAATAACCCGAATGCAGGTCGAGGGAAGAGAAGAATTCGGCACCCTGCAAGCAATCGAGGGCGTCGTCTATGCGTGGAAGAGGGCAAACATCTTTTCTAGTAATTTTGTCGAGACGCCAGTAATCCACAGAGCACTTACTGAACGATATTTTTCTTGACCAGCGCAACGCAGGATTAAGAAGGACTACAGGAAGACTGGATGACTCCGCCCTGAAGCATGTCGTTTGCTTGCTGTGTAATTATACGACGCTCTGCTGGTGATACACGGTAGGGACGCTGCCAAAGGGGTGTTGGCTCCGGAGTAAATTCTGTGAACAATGGTGCTCGTTCGACCTAACGATGCTTGGTGAAGTCAAACGAACTTCTGAACTCGTTCAGAAGGGTAAGGAACTGCGCACATTGATCCGGAGTGAGGTTGCTGTCGATGGAAGGGAAAAATGCTTCCGAGGACACGTCAGCGGATGCAAGGTGCGGTGTCCACGCGTTCATCTCAGGCTTCGGAATTGGCTCGGAGAATTCAATAGGAACAATAACATCATCGACGATTGACTGAACGTGGCCAAGCGTCTCATTGCGACCTAACGTGAGAGAGCATGATGTAGTGTTGAAAATGAAAGCGACGTATGGTGGCGGTGATTGAATACGTCAGACGGCGCGAACAGAACCGTAGTTTCAGAAAGGGCAGCACAGTAAACGGGAACAATGACGGCACTGAGAGGGGGAAGGATAGTGTCAGTAGCCACAAAAAGCTTGTCAACACCAGGCACGGGCACATGGGCAGAAGGTGCATCGCCAAACACAGACCCTGCCACCTGAGCGCGAGCGCAGTCTATAACGAGGTGACGGCGCGATAAAAAAATCCCACCCAACGATCACATCATGTGAACACGAAGTCAACACAAAAAATTCAATGTCTTAGATTGCGTCTCCAATTACGACTTTAGCTGTGTGGGCTGCAACCGGATGAACTCGCTGTGCGCTTGCAGTATTGAGTGAAAACGCTGTAAGTGGCATTGTCACTTTACGCAGACAGCGACAATTTTTTTAAATAATGACGGTTATAGCGGCAGCTGTATCGACGAGCGCAAGAGTTTGAACACCTCCAACAAAAATTTCGACAACATTGGCGAGGGCAAGCGAAGACTTACACAGGTCGACTACGACGCAGCTCGTGCCTCCGGAGCTGCGGCAGTCAGTTTTCAGTCAAAGCGCTAGGTTGGTGGCGTGGGGGAGGTGAGCGACGGGAAGGGAAGGGTTGAAAGCGGAGTCAGGCGGGGAGTCTCGCGTGTGGACATTCGACGACGCGTCCTGTGGCGTATAGTACTGTGGCCGGAAAGAATAGTCGCGGTATCTTGGTGCACCCGGAGATGCCGCGAAGCGCCGACGACAGAAACGTGCAAGAGTGACCTGGAATTCCACAAGCGTAGCATATTGGTAAGATGTCAGCAGTGGGCCACAGATTTACGATGGGCTGCTGCGCACCAGGGAATGATGCACAACATAATGGTGGCTGTCGGAGAGTTTGAGGGTCCAACGTTGGCCGTCGATGCGGTGGATGTGCAGCGGTAGCCGGATATGTGAGTGGTGCGGCAACAGGTGTCGGCTGACAGGCGGGCGGCAGCACCTCGGAGACCTGCTCCTGAATAACTTTTGTGATAGGTGTCACTAGGTTGTGCATGGGCACTTCTGTAGCCGGCAAATACGATAAACACGAGAGCTTGCGTGCCTTTTCCTCACGCGCATATTTTTTTTATTTGCGACAGTAGCGTATTGTGGTAACCACCTGTCGTTAAAGCGGCGAGAGAATCGTCTCTTGTCGACCGGCCAAATACGACGCGTTGTTTGCGTAGCTCATCAATGTTCTGGCACAAAGTCGGAAGCTCAACGACGGTGCATGGGTCCTTGGCCAGGGACATTTGAAAGGCATCGTCGTCAATGCCTTTCAGGATGTGTTTATTCTTCTCTTGTTCGGCCATGGAAGGATGCAGGCGGTTATGTAAGTCGATCACGTCTTCTATGTAGCTAGTAAATTTTTCGCCTTGCTGCCCGCAGGGGCGTCTGCGTCAGCAGGCGTTTGGTGTGTTGCGACACCACGTACCGGAGCACACGAGGCTTGGACCCCCCCGCGTGTAGCCGTGCGCAGCTTAGCCGTGCAATGGGGAATCCTGGGGGTTGAGCCAATGCCGGCGGTTCGGACCTTTAAGGCCCCCCGGCGGAGGCGAAACGCACTTCTTTGGCCTCTGCTTCACGTAAACGGCACCCCCGGACTGACCCACCCGGGGGATATCGGTAGTCGCCTCTTCCTGTCTCTCTCTCCTCAAACCTTCGTCTTTATCGCTCACTTTTTGATCTTTCCTGTCTTCTTCTCTCTTCCATTTACTTCCTTTCTCAACGGCGGCAAGGGTTCACCTTGTGTGGCTATCCTAGCTTGGGTACAGCACATTTGGTTATAGTCATAGCGAACGACTGGCGTCGTGCACACTTGTACGCAAGCTCTGCCATGTCCCCAACGTTAGGCTCTATGGTGGACGTCGGCGCTGTTGCCGAACAAACACATTTTCCTGTGGCAGCGCAAGCCTCTGCAGTCTATGATCGGCGTCTGAAAAGATGCCGCACCGAAGTACCATTCCAATTCTGCTTTCATAGCAACGCTCCATCTTTCGCCAAATACTATGTAGTCCACAGTGAAAGCATCACGCCTGTTAGAAAGCTCTCTCCATTCCTGGCAGCCAAATGCCTGAAAGATAAAATCGGACAGACGTACAAAGCCTCCAAAATGTCTAGCGCGGACCTCCTCCTAGAACTGAATAATAAAGATCAAGCAGATAAGCTGCCTGAACTTACCAGTATTGGCGAGGCGACAGTGACTGTTTCAGCCCGCAGAACACTTAATACAAACAGGGGAGTAATATCTGAAGACGATTTTATTGGCTTAAGCTATGAGGAACTGCTGGAAAATTTCCAGGAACAAAATGTCACCAAAGTACAAAGAATAGTAATTACCAGAAACGACCAAGAAATCCCCACCAAACATGCTGTACTCACCTTCGGAACAAGCGTAATGTCTACCTCTCTCGGTGCAGGTTATGTAAAATTCAATGTAAGGCCATATATCCCAAACCCCAGACGATGTTTCAAGTGGGAAGGGTTTGGACATGCTTCACATGCATGCCGAGGACAAAAAACTTGTGCTAAAGGCAGCTCCAACGTACACAAATGTAAGAATTGCACCTCTTCCCAACATTGTGTTAACTACAAGAGAGATCATCCAGCTTATTCGCGGTCCTGCCCTTGCTGGAAAAAATAAAACGAAGTAATTGCTTTAACTGTCAAACGAAATCTCATTCTGCGAAGCAAGAAAGCGACTGTCGTACCTTTCACGACGCAGTTATGCCGATGTGACGAAGGTGGGGGCATCGTCACAGAGGCCTGAAGAGTCCTGCGAGCGTACGCACAGTGGTCTCGTAGTGGCGACTCCTGCCCCCGTGGTGGAAGCAGCCAGTGCTCCTCCATCATCTTTGCAGGCCCTGCAGAAACCAGTCCTGCAGGGCCCTAAGATCAAGCGAACTCCAAGACCCGAGGCACGTGTCTCGGCGCCAAACTCTCGGTCCTGTAGCGCCTCAGAGAGAGCAATGGAGCGCGACACAAAAACCCCGGTGTCATTGACACCGAAGGACAAGCGCTCTCTTGAGCGCGGTAAGAGGGACAAAATCCCAATAATCATTCAAAATAAGGAAGCGCTACCCTAAAGGTTATCGCTCAATTGCATTAGACTTTTTAAATCCATGTCACCTACACCTCACCTCTTAATTTTTCCGTAGTGCCATTTCTTATTTTTTCAATTTTAAGATGGCTTTTATTATACATTAGCATTGTAGAGGGTTTTTAAACAACTTAGGTGACAAAAGATATATTAATAAACTTCTCTCTTGTGGCCCTGTGTTTACAGGAAACAAACCTAGGCGAAAACACAAAAACATTTTAAAGGTTTCACTGTTTACGGCGCGACCGTACTCAGGCGAACCGGCTGTCAGGTGGTGTAGTCATTGTTCTGCCAGGTGGTATAGCAGCCAGAGAAGTTCCAATTAACACTCACATAGAAGCCGTTGCTGTCACCACTTTAGCTCACAAAACCATCACCATTTGTTCAGTATACATTCCCCCCACAGGAACGTCTGC
The DNA here is from genome assembly GCF_023375885.2 of Dermacentor andersoni. NCBI lineage: Eukaryota > Metazoa > Arthropoda > Arachnida > Ixodida > Ixodidae > Dermacentor > Dermacentor andersoni. The sequence continues at coordinate 143,301,641 of NC_092822.1, read as the reverse complement.
GTCAGCAGGCGTTTGGTTTGTTGCGACACCACGTACCCGAGCACACGAGGTTTCGACCCTGCCGCGTTTAACCATGCGCGGCTTAGCCGTGTCCGGCGAAAAGGGGATCCTGGGGGTTGAGCCGATGCCGGGTGTACGAACCTTTAAGGCCCCCCGGCGGAGGCAACACAGCTCTTTGGCCTCTGCTTCACGTAGACGGCACCCCCGGACTGAGCCACCCGGGGGAAATCGGTAGTTGCCTTTTCCTGTCTCTCTCTCCCTCCAATCTTCGTCTTTCTCTTACTTTCCATCTTTCCTGTCTTCTCCTCGCTTCTCTTTACTTCCAATGTTTCCAGGCAGCAAGGGTTAACCTTGCGTGAATAACCAACATAGGTTATTTCATATTTGGATATAGTGGTAATGTACATCTGGCGTTTGCAGGCCGTCTTCCACAGGCCCTGCAGCGTCCCCTTTTAGGACTACACGACGGGTGGCTGGCGTTGCTGCCAAAATTGCAATCTCCTACGCTACTTCCTTTCCGCCACTACCTGATCGCTCCCTGAAGAGCGGGCGCACCGATGATGTCTTAGAATTTTTCGCCCGTCAAAAAGAAACTTTTCCTCGCTTCCATGTAGTCCACGCCTAAACACCAAACAAACCCGTGCCAACAATCACACCATTACTCGTGTCCAAGTCTCTGACCCAAGTTTTTGGTACAGGTTACAAAGCATCCAGAATGGCAAGCGGTGATATCCTCTTGGAGCTCCGCAACCTGAAGCAATATGAAAAGCTACCAAATCTAGTATCATTTGGCGACGCCAAAGTAACAGTAACTCCGCATCGCACTATGAATACAACCCGTGGCGTAGTCTTCGATGATGATCTCTTGGAGCTGACTGAGGCTCAACTCTTGGAGGGCTTATGTGAGCAGAATGTCATCGACGTTAAGCGAATTAAGATGAGGCGTGATAATAAGGAAATACAAACCAAACACCTGACAATTACTTTTGGCACAAGTCTTCTGCCCGAGTCCATCGATGCCGGGTATATCAAGCTCCGTGTTCGCCCATATCCCCCTGCGTTGCTTCAAATGCCAGCGTTTCGGTCACAGTTCACAGAGGTGTCGAGGCCGCCAAACCTGCGCGAAATGCAGTGCTCATGAGCACACCTCTCAATCTTGTGAAAACTCTCTCCATTGTGTAACCTGTGAAGGGGAGCACGCTGCACACTCGCGCTCGTGGCAAATTGTCTGTGTAAGATTTTTGAAAAAATGATAAATCGCAGGCTTATACGTTTCGTTGAGCTCAACAATACGCTCCATCCTTATCAGTGTGGCTTCCGAGAAGGGCGGTCGACAACCGATCATCTTGTGCGCATTGAAGGAAACATCCGCGATGCATTTATACATAAACAGTTTTACCTATCGATATTTCTCGACATAGAGAAAGCGTATGACACGGCATGGCGTTACGGGATCTTGCGAGACCTGTCAGAAATTGGCATCCGTGCCCCGCAGGGGCGTCTGCGTCAGCAGGCGTTTGGTGTGTTGCGACACCACGGACCCGAGCACACGAGGGTTGGACCCTCCCGCGTCTAGCCGTGCGCAGCTTAGCCGTGTCTGGGGAAAGGGGGATCCTGGGGGTTGAGCCGATGCTGGGTGTTTGGACCGTTAAGGCCCCCCGGCGGAGGCAACACACCTCTTCGGCCTCGGCTTCACATAGACGGCACCTCCAGACTGACCCGCCTGGAAGAAATCGGCAGTCGCCTTTCCTGTCCTACTCTGCAATCCGTCTTTCTCTCCCACTTTTCCATCTTTCCTGTCTTCTGCTCATTTCTTTTAACTTCCTATTTCCTGGCGGCAAGGGTTAACCTCGTGTAATATATCCGGTCTTGGGTATATATATATATATATATATATATATATATATATATATTGGGTTATAGTGGGAATGTCCCGCTGGCGTACGCAGATTAGAATTTTCTAATCCTGTGACGTCTCAGGTTGGGCTCCGAGGTGGGCAATGGGCATTCCTGCCGAACACAGTAATCCTATATATGGCTTCAAATTTCCCCACACTCCCTGATCGCTCCCTGAAGAGGGGCACACCGATGAAAACTTCAACTTTCTGATGAAGCCAAAAGAAATATTTCCCAAATACCACGTAATACATAGCCAACATGAAACCATGACAGTCCGTACAATATCCCCATTTGTGGTTGCAAAATATCTTACAGAAGCAATCGGCTCTGGTTACAAATTAACTAAGACGGGAAGCGGCGACCTTCTTCTGGAAGTGCGTGACAAGCTGCAATACAGCAAACTAACTAAACCTGTTGCGATTGGTGACATTCCTGTCTCTGTTGGCCTCCCGCAGGGGCGTCTGCGCAAGCAGGCATTTGGTGCGTTGCGACACCACGTACCCGAGCACACGAGGGTTGGACCCTCCCGCGTGTAACCGTGCGCGGCTTAGCCGTGTCTGGGGAAAGGGGGATCCTGGGGGTTGAGGCGATGCCGGGTGTTTGGACCTTTAAGGCCCCCTGGCGGAGGCAACACACCTCTTTGGCCTCTGCTTCACATAGACGGCACCCCCGGACTGACCCACCCGGGGGAAATCGGTAGTTGCCTTTTCCTGTCTCTCTCTTCCTCTAGTCTTCGTCTTTCTCTCACTTTTCATCTTTCCTGTCTTCTCCTATCTTCCGCTTACTTCCAGTTTTTCCAGGCAGCAAGGGTTAACCTTGTGTGAATAGCCAGCCTAGGTTATATCATATTTGGTTATAGTGGTAATGTACAGCTGGCGTTTGCAGGCCGTGTTTCACAGGTCCTGCAACGTCCCCTTGTAGGACTCCACGGTGGGTGGCTGGCGTTACTGCCGAAATTACAATCTCTTATGGCTTCTTCTTTCCCCCCCTTACCTGATCGCTCCCTCAAGAGGGGGCGCACCGATGATGTCTTCGAATTTTTTGCCCGTCAAAAAGAAGCTTTTCCTCGTTTCCATGTAGTGCACTCCGAAACACCAGACAAACCCGTGCGAACAATCTCACCATTCCTCGTGTCCAAGTCTCTTACCCAAGTTTTTCGTACAGGTTATAAAGCATCTAGGATGGCAAGCGGCGATCTCCTCTTGGAACTCCGCAACCAGAAACAGTATGAAAAGCTACCCAATCTACTTTCATTTGGTGACGCCAAAGTAACCGTAACTCCTCATCGTACAATGAATACCACCCGTGGCGTAGTGTCTGATGATGATCTCTTGGAGCTGACTGAGGCTGAGCTCTTGGAGGGCTTTAGCGAGCAGAACGTCATCAACGTTAGGCGAATTAAGATGAGGCGTGATAATAAGGAAATTCAGACCAAACACCTGATACTTACTTTTGGCACAAGTGTTCTGCCCGAGTCCATCAAGGCCGGCTATATCAAGCTCCGTGTTCGCCCATATGTTCGAAATCCCCTGCGTTGCTTCAAATGCCAGCGTTTCGGTCACAGTTCACAGAGCTGTCGAGGCCGCCAAACCTGCGCGAAATGCAGTGCTCATGACCACACCTCTGAAACTTGTGAAAACTCTCTCCGTTGTGTAAACTGTGAAGGGGAGCACGCTGCATACTCGCGGTCGTGCCCATCGTGGAAGAAAGAAAATGAAATAGTTACAATTAAAGTAAAAGAAAACATAAGTTTCAAAGAGGCACGCAGGCGGGTATCCTTCCTGCCAAAGCACACCTTTGCCGATGTGGCGCGTCAGGGGGCAGCGCCACAACGGTCCCCGGCGGCTGTTCGACCCACACCCAGTGAGGCGGCAGTGACGCCATCCGCCCCCTCGGCGGCTGCAGCTAACGCTGCTACGCCAACACAGCAGACGGGGCCATCGACCCCGAAGGTGGGCGCTGCCCCAACCTCCCCGGCCCCTTCCAGCGCTGGCAACAGCCGGCGCAGCCAGATCCCTCAGGGAGCCCCATCGACCTCCGGGCTGGTGGGCACAGGGGTCTTGCCCTCCAAGGAGGGATTCTCTCGAGAAACATCTCGCTCGCAAGAGCACGTGTCCGGCGCCTCACAAGAGGCAATGAACACTACACCCATCCTCAAGGCGCACCAAGAACGCTCCAGAAAGAACAAAACCCCTATTACAGGGCCTCGAAAGGGCTCTGTAATCTAAGGCATCACTTCCGTTTCTGTACACGCAGCACTAATTTACATTAAATATGGATACACAAATCATACAATGGAACGTCAGAGGTCTCCTTAGAAACCTTGATGATGTACAAGAACTGATCCACCAACACAATCCAAAAGTGCTGTGTTTACAGGAAACACACTTAAAACCACAACACACAAACTTTCTACGACCGTATGTCACGTTTCGGAAAGATCGCGATGATGCTATCGCATCATCGGGCGGTGTTGCCATTTCTATCCATAAGAGCATTGCATGTCAACTTTTACAGCTACAAACGCCTCTCGAAGCAGTGGCGGTTCGAGCTGTACTCCTAAACAGACTCATCACCATTAGCTCTCTTTACATACCCCCACATTACATCTTAACGAAACATGAATTCCAATCCTTTATAGATCAATTGCCAGAACCTTACGTTGTACTTGGCGATTTCAATGCGCACAGCTCCCTGTGGGGCGACTCTCGTATAGATGCGCGAGGTCGTCTTGTTGAACAGTTCCGTTTTTCCTCTGGTGCGTGCCTTCTGAATAAGAAGAAACCCACATATTACTGTCTTGCAAACAATACCTTTTCTTCAATAGATCTGAGCATAGTTTCTCCGTCCATACTGCCTGAACTAGAATGGGAAGTTAGGAATGATCCTTACGGAAGCGACCACTTCCCCGTACTACTAAGAACACTTAAAGAATACGAATATCCACCACAGGCTCCTAGGTGGAAGATTGACACAGCAGACTGGGAGAGGTTCCGAAACTTAACTAGTATATCATGGGATGACATGTCTTCTTTAGAAATCGATGCTGCTGTGGAGTACTTCACAGCCTTTATAATAGATGCCGCATCTAAATGCATACGTGAATTAAGCGGCCGGCATGCAAACGGCATGTCCCGTGGTGGAACAATGAATGCAGAATCGCACGTAGGGATCAGAACAAAGCGTGGGGGTTGCTACGCGCTTCGCCCACTGCAGAAAATCTTGTCAACTTTAAAAAAGTAAAATCCCAAGGTAGGAGAACCCGCCGACAGGCCAGAAGAGAAAGCTGGCAAAAGTATCTATCGAGTATTAACTCGTTTAGGGATGAGGCCAAAGCCTGGAACAGAGTTAATAGGATTAGAGGGCGGCAAACATATTCAGTCCCCCTGGTAAACACACAGGGCGATACACTGCAAGACCAGGCAGACTCACTTGGGGAATATTTTGAGAGCGTGTCAAGTCCAACAAATTATACACAGTCCTTTCTCAAATACAAAGAAACAGAAGAACGTAAGCAATTAATAAGAAAAGGTCGTGAGAATGAGCCTTACAACCGTCCTTTTTGTATTGCTGAATTGAGAGCTGCCTTGAGCGCATGCAACAGCTCCGCACCAGGATCTGATAGAATCATGTATGAAATGCTCAAAAACTTACACAATGACACGCAGGTTACACAACTCACACTTTTCAACACCATTTGGGATGCAGGGTACCTTCCAACCGCATGGAAGGAAGCCATTGTGGTCCCTGTTTTGAAACAAGGCAAGGACCCTTCCTCAGTGGCAAGTTACCGCCCGATAGCCCTCACAAGTTGCATTTGTAAGGTGTTTGAAAAAAATGATTACCCGCCGACTCATTCATTTCCTTGAACAGATCAAAATCCTTGATCCCTATCAGTGCGGCTTCCGAGAAGGGCTCTCCACAACTGACCATCTTGTACGTGTAGAAGCAAATATCCGGGACGCATTTGTACACAAACAATTCTTCTTATCCATATTCCTCGATATGGAGAAGGCGTACGATACGACGTGGCGTCACGGAATACTAAGAGACTTGTTAGAAATGGGTATCCATGGAAATATGCTTAACCTAATAGAAAGCTATCTGTCCAGTCGTACATTCCGGGTAAAAGTCGGCAATGTACTTTCACGACCTTTTATGCAAGAAACGGGTGTACCCCAAGGAGGCGTGCTCAGCTGCACACTTTTCATCGTGAAGATGAACACGCTTCGCGCTTCATTACCACCGGCAATCTTTTATTCTGTCTACGTGGACGATATACAAATGGCTTTCAAATCTTGTAACCTCGCAGTCTGCGAGAGGCAGATACAGCATGGCCTGAACAAAGTCTCAATGTGGGCAGACAATAATGGATTTAAGATCAATCCTAACAAAAGCTCTTGCGTTCTTTTTACAAGAAAGAGAGGACTTATCCCAAATCCTTGCATAGAACTGCGTGGACAACAGATACCTGTAAATAAAGAACACAAATTCCTAGGTGTCGTACTCTACTACAGACTCACTTTCGTCCCCCACATTAAACACATTAAAGAAAAATGCCTGAAAACAATGAACCTAATGAAACTTCTATCCCATACATCGTAGGGTAGTGACAGGAAGTGCTTAATTAATCTCTATAAGAGCCTGATCCGTTCACGATTAGACTATGGTGCCGTAATCTATCACTCTGCCACCCCGAGTGCGCTAAAGATGCTAGACCCTGTTCACCATCTAGGTATCCGTTTAGCCACAGGAGCTTTCAGAACGAGTCCCGTACAAAGTTTATATGCAGAATCGAATGTGTGGTCACTTCATATGCAGAGAACATACATCAGCCAAACATATTTTCTGAAAGTCCGCTCAAATCCTGAACATCCCTGTTTTATTACCGTTAATGACATGACATATGCTACACTCTTTCGCAATCGTCCCTCCGTAAGACAGCCTTTCTCGCTGCATGTGAGGGAGCTTAGTGATGAAATGCATGTCCCACTCCTCGAGCTCCGCCTAATGCCTCCAGCAAAGCTGCTACCTCCTTGGGAGTGGCATATGATACAATGCGATATATCTTTCATGGAGGTTACAAAACACGCTCCAGAGGCCGAAATCAGAATGCATTTCCTAGAACTCCAGCACAAGCATTCCTGTGCAGAGTTCTACACAGACGCTTCGAAGTCAAATGCCGGGGTATCCTATGCGGCCGTCGGCCCATCCTTCTCGGAATGCGACGTACTGCATCCGGAAACAAGCATATTTACGGCCGAGGCCTACGCATTACTCTCTGCTGTGAAGCATATAAGAAAATCGAAACTTCCAAAAGCAGCGATCTATACAGACTCCCTAAGCATCGTGAAGGCCTTAATCACATTCAGCAAACATAAAAATCCCGTATTTAATGAGCTCTATTCTGTCTTGTGTAAAGCGTACTCATCCAAGCAGCATATCATGCTATGCTGGGTACCTGGCCATAGGGGAATTGAAGGCAACGTTCTGGCAGACGAGATGGCCACGTCGATCGCATCGCGAGCCGCTAACCCTACCGCTGAGGTGCCTGTAACAGATCTGAGGCCTTTCTTGCGAAGGAAGCTGCGAGCCCACTGGCAACACATGTGGGACGCGGAAACGGATAACAAGCTCCACTTGATAAAGCCACAGTTAGGATTCTGGCCCTCTACTACAAAATCGCGCCGAACAGATGTCTTATTCTGTCGTCTAACAATAGGACACACATTTGGCACCCATAACTTTCTACTCACCGGAAGTGATCCTCCAACCTGTGGTAGATGCGGGGAGAGGCTGACCGTACTCCACGTCCTCCTGGAGTGTCGGGAAGCCGAATCTGAGAGAAAGAGACATTTTTTCTTAGCATACCGACAGCACATTCCCCTTCATCCTGCGATGTTTCTTGGTCCAGAACCGCTTTTTAATACAGACACAGTCCTAGGTTACCTCAGAGATGTGGTCTTACATGTTATTAGTCCCATGCATTCGTAGCGCCTCCTCTCTCCAGAGGATGCCGCTGCGATATTTGTTTTGCATAGCACATGCCTCCAGGCCCTTGTATGTTTCAAGGGCTCTAAGGAGGCAGTAGTGCTCTGGCATTTCCTGTAATCTGAATAATTTTACCTATCGTATCATTCTTTTTAAGTGCATCGAAATGTTCATAGTACAAGTCATATGTCATCGCCATAATTTTATTACACAGATTTTACGCACCTTAGAGCGTATATTTTAAGGCCCCTTTACAGCCACGTCACACCAATTTCATAGTAATCATAGTTACACTGCACACCCACTACCACAGACATGGCGCTCTTTGGCCATTCCTGGCCCTTGCGCCATAAAATCCCATACATCATCATCATCATCTCTGTTGGCCCCCACCGGTCAATGAACACTGTGCTTGGTGTCATTTCTGATGACGACCTCCTTGAACTCAGTGAAAGCGAGCTGTTGGATGGATGGCAAGACCAAAACGTTGTAAAGGTGCAGCGAATTAAGTTAAGACGCGATGACAAGGAAATCCCAACAAAGCATGTAATAATAACGTTCGGAACAAGTGAACTGCCTGATTCGATAGAGACCGGATATTGTAAACTTCGCGTACGACTATACATCCCCTATCCGCGCCGATGCTTCAAGTGTCAGCGTTTTGGGCATGGATCTCAGAGCTGCCGAGGGCGTGCTACTTGTGCAAAATGTGCATGTAATGACCACACATCAGATAACTGTTCTTCCGCAACCCACTGCACTAACTGTGATGGAGACTACCCCGCTTATTCGCGATCGTGCCCGTCATGGAAGAAAGAAAAAGAAATAATCCAACTGAAGGTCAAACTAAACATGTTTTTTCCAGAAGCGCGCAAGCGTTTTTCTGTCCATCACCAATCGAATCCGTCCTACAGTGATGTGACGCGTCGGGGGGCAGCGCCACATCGTCTGGCGGTCGCGCTACTCACACGGAGTGTGACGGCGGTAACGCCATCAGCCCCCCTGGCGGGAGCAGCCACTGCTCTTCCGCCCCCTATCACGAAGGGCCAGCAGACCTCCGAGCCTGTCGGTCCCAGGGCCACTGCTCGTGCAGACAGGCCCGAAAAACGCCCGAGAGTGCCCGCTGAGCGGGCGTCATCCAGCGCCTCTGAAGAGGAGATGGATGTAACAAAAACTTTTCCAGCGTCTCAGACGCCGAAGGAACGGCGTTGCTCCCTGGAGCGCGCCAACAAAAAAGGAAATACCACGCATCAGGGGTCCTTCAAAGGTCTCTTGAGCCAGCCTAATTGATCTCTTGACACACGCCATAAAAGACTTCCAATATGGACACACAGATAATGCATTGGAATGTGAGATGTTTATTACACAATCTTGATGATATTAAGGAACTCCTGCGCAGGTGTTTAATCCAACGGTGCTGTGTGTGCAAGAAACACACCTCAATCCTTCACATACTTTCTCAAACAATATGCCATTTACCGCAAAGATCGCAGTGACGCTCTCGCCTCGTCAGGCGGCGTTGCTATTATAGTTGATAAGGGTATCGCCTGCCAACATTTACATCTGCAAACGCCCCTTGAGGCAGTGGAAATCAGAGCCGTGCTATTTGATAAGTTAGTAACAGTTAGCTCTCTGTACATCCCTTCCTGCCATAAACTTTCCACAATAGAATTCCAGAGCTATATCGCAGAACTCCCCGAACCTTACTTTGTAGTGGGTGATTTGAACGCACATAACACCCTCTGGGGAGATTCTCGTTGTGATACGAGAGGGCGCTTATTAGAAAAGTTCCTTTGATCCTCCAATGCATGCTTACTAAACAAGAAAGAACCCACATTCTACAGCGTGGCTAACAAAACGTTCTCTTCCATTGACTTAAGCATAACATCAAGTAAACTAGTTCCATACCTGGAGTGGGACGTGATTAAAAATCCATATGGGAATGACCATTTCCCAATTATCATAAGATTAACAAAAGGCGATAAGTATTCCCCACATCTACCACGTTGGAAGGTCGACTGGGCTGACTGGAAACGATACAGAGAGCTCACACATTTGACCTGGGATGACATCTGTACTCTCTCAATCGATGATATAGTATCTTATTTGACGGCATTTATAACTGATGATGCATCAATATGTATCCCTCAAACGAATGGATCACGCTCTAAACGGCGTATTCCTTGGTGGAATGAGCAGTGTAAGGAAGCCCGCAAAAATCAAAATAAGGCTTAGAGTCGCCTTCGCGACTGCCCAACTACCGAGCACTTGATCAGCTTCAAGAAAATAAAATCAGAAGGTAGAATAACGCACCGCCTTGCCAAAAGGGAAAACTGACAAAAATACATCTCTAGTATTAATTCTTATACAGGCGAATGAAAAGCCTGGAACAGGGTAAACAAAATAAAAGGCCGCGAAACTCATCCTCTACCATTGGTAAATATACAAGGAGACACACTCATTGACCAAGCCGACTCTCTAGGGGTACATTTTGAAAGGATTTCTAGCTCATCCCACTATTCAGATACATTTCTGAGATACCGGCAACAAGCGGAACGACTGCCTCTGTGTCGGAAAGGAAATAGCAACCAGCCTTACAACCGCCCATTTAGCATGGCGGAATTTCAGGCCGCGCTAAATGGCTGTAACAAATCCGCTCCAGGAAATGACAGGATATTGTATATAATGATCAAACACCTACACCTTGAAACCCACAAAACAATACTGTCACTCTTCAACTCTGTGTTCTCCGCTGGCTACATTCCATCAGCCTGGAAGGAAGCAATAATTATTCCAATACTAAAAGGCGGCAAGGACCCAACTTCAGTCAACATCTATAGGCCTATAGCGTTGACAAGTTGATGTAAACTTTTAAAAAAAATGGTTACCCGCGTCTCCTTCATTTTCTTGAAAGTAACAAACTATTAGATCCCGTACAGTGTGGTTTCAGGGAAGGTAGATCCACAACTGATCACCTTGTCCGCATCGAGACGAATATTCGCGATGCTTTTGTACATAAGCAGTGCTTTTTGTCAGCATTTATTGACATGGCGAAGGCTTACGACACCACCTGGTGGTTCGGAATTCTCCGTGACCTGGCCGAAATGGGAGTCCGAGGTAATTTGCTGAATGTCATCCAGAGTTACTTGTCTAACCGCACGTTCCGCGTCAGAGTTGGTAATGTGCTATCTCGTATACTTATACAGGAAAAAGGTGTACAACAAGGTGGCGTGCCTAGCTGCACTCTATTCGTTATAAAAATGAACTCACTTTACACTATCATACCACGTACAATGTTTTATGCTGTGTATGTAGGTGACGTACAAATAGGTTTTAAATCATGTAGTCTTTCCATCATTGAGCGACATGTACAGCTTGGGCAAAACAAATTGTCAATGTGGGCTGACGAGAATGGGTTTAAATTAAACCCGCAAAAAAGCACGTGTGTTCTCTTCTCGAACAAGAGAGGTATATTTCCTGATCCCGCTATTTACCTTAATCGACAACCGCTCCCAGTGAGCCATGAACATAAATTTTTGGGCCTTATATTAGACACTAACATTTATCCCCCACTTGAAATGTCTGAAGGCGAAGTGCATGAAGACAATGAATCATCTGAAGCTCTTGTCCCGTACATCCTAGGGAAGTGACAGAAGATGCCTTTTGAGCCTGTATAAAAGCCTGATAAGGTCTCGCCTTGACTATGGTGCTATTGTGTATAGTTCTGCTACGCTTAGGCCTTGAAGATGTTAGATTCGATTCACCACTTAGGCATCCGTCTTGCTACAGGTACCTTCGGGACTAGTCCTGTAGAGAGCCTGTACGTCGAATACAAGGAATGGTCTCTTCATCTACAAAGAGCATATTTATCTTTCTCTTACACCTTGAAGGTAAATCAGATATTCAGCATCCATGTCATTTTGCAAGTAGCGACTTGTCTACTGCCAGGCTATTCCGTAACCGCCCAGCCATCAGGCCTCCTCTGTCCCTCCGAGTAGAAGCACTGTCAGAAGAAACAGGCGTCCCTTTTCTAGAAAATATCCCAATGGCTCCTACTCGGTTCCCACCGCCTTGGGAGTGGCAAACTATCCAATGTGACATATCCTTCTTAGAAATATCGAAACGAGCGCCTGAGGCTCACATACAATCACATTTTCTTAAACTAAGAGAGAAGTATTCCTCTGTTGAATTTAAGACGGATGCTTCGAAATCTGCTGATGGTGTTGCTTACGCAGCTCTTGGACCATCATTTTCAATATCTGAGACACTAAACCCATACACAAGCATCTTTACAGCGGAAGCATACGCTATACTCTCGGCTAATAAACACACCAGGCTCACAAACATCGCTAAGGCTGTTCTCTTCGCAGACTCATTAAGTGTCGTGAAAGCACTAATTAGCTTACAAAAACATAAGAATTCCGTTTTGAATGAGCTGTATAACCTATTGTGCGCCCTATATATGTGCAATCAAGTGATAGTCATATGCTGGATACCCGGTCACAAAGGTATAAACGGGAACGAAGCAGCTGACGAAAGCGCTACATCAGTAACTTTTAGCGACAGAGATAGGAATATTCCCATCCCTACCACAGACCTACAGCCTTTTCTACGCCGTAAATTAAGGAATCATTGGCAAGGCAAGTGGGATACACAAGTAATGAATAAGCTTCACATAATAAAACCAAAACTGGGGAACTGGATAAGTGAGAAAACAGCACGTTACAAGGAAGTAATTCTTTGCCGAATAAGGATAGGCCACACATACAGTACACACTCTTATCTCTTGACTCGAGGCGATCCCCCGACTTGTGATAAGTGGGGCAATAGTTTGACAGTACTCCATGTTCTTATTCAGTGGCCTGCAATAGAAACAGAGAGGAAAAAGTATTTTCCTTCTGGATATCGTGAAAATACACCTCTTCACCATGCATTTTTTCTTAGTGATGAACCGCTTTTTAACATGAAATTAGTCTTAGAGTTTTTATTGGAAACAGATACTCTCAAAATCATTTGGACAGGTAATTTTTAGCACACGACTAACAGCCCTTCTAATAAAAGGGCTCTCTTGAGGTTCTACTGTCACTGTTATGTGTTGTCTTGTTCCCTCATGTCTTTTAACGAAACCAAATTGCCATCGTCCATGCCCTAATCAGTGTCATCATTTTAGTACCTATTTATTTTACGCCATTTACAGCGACAGTTTTTAGGCCTTTTTACAGCCATGTCACATTTACCATGCTGAATCCACTGTCCACTGCATTCACAATACATTGTCAAAATTACCTTTTGGCATGGCGCTCTTTGGCCATACTTGGCCCTTGCGCCATTAAACACTACATATCATCATCATCACATAGACGGCACCTCCAGGCTGACCCACCTGGGGTAAATCGGTAGTCGCCTTTTCCTGTCCTCCTGTCCATCTTAGTCTTCCTCTCTCACCTTTTCCTCTTTCCAGACTTCTCTTCACTTCCTATTACTTCCATATTTCCTGGCGGCAAGGGTTAACCTTGTGCAATATGCCCAGCATCGGGTATAGGTATTGGGTTATAGCGGGGATGTACCGCTGGCGTGCGCAGAACGGAATACTTCTCGTCCTGTGTCGTCCCCTGGTTGGGCTCCATGGTGGGTGGCGGCCATCCCTGCCGAATATGTTACTATTACTTATGGAATCAACTTTCCCTCCACTCCCTGATCGCTCCTTCAAGAGGGTGCGCACCGAAGATTCCTTCAACTTCTTCATGAGTCAGAAAGAAACATTCCCAAAATACCATGTCAGTCACAGTCAACATGAAAGCAACACAGTCCGAACAATATCTCCTTTTGTTGTGGCAAAATCATTGGCAAACTCCATCGGCCCAGGCTACAAAGTAACTAAAATGGGAAGCGGCGATCTCCTTCTTGAACTTCGTGACAAGACGCAGTACAGTAAATTGTCAAACCTAATTGCATTTGGGGACATTCCAGTTTCAGTAGGCCTACACAGATCTTTGAACACTGTCCGCGGTGTCGTCTCTGAAGATGACCTGCTCGATCTTAGTTAAAGTGAGCTACTTGAGGGATGGCAAGATCAAAAGGTAGTAAAGGTACAGAGAATAACGATTAGGCGGGACGGCAAGGAAATCCCCACAAAACGCATAATCTTAACTTTTGGAACTAGCAATTTACCGGACTCAATAGAAACAGGATACTGCAAACTCCGTGTAAGAGCATACATTCCTAACCCACGCCGATGCTTCAAGTGTCAGCGGTTCGGGCACGGTTCACAAAGCTGCCGAGGGCGCACTACTTGTGCAAAATGTGCATCAAAAGAGCACTCATCTGACACTTGCACTTCCACCACCCATTGTGCTAACTGTGACGGGGATCACCCAGCGTACTCCCGTTCTTGCCCATCCTGGAAAAAAGAAAAACAAAAAATCGAAAGCAAAATCAAACTGAACCTTTCTTTCCAAGACGCGCGCAAGCGCTTCTCGATGAACCAATCTAGTCCGTCTTACACCGATGTGGCGCGCCGGGGGGCAGCGCTACATCATTCGGCGGCCGGCCAAGTCACGCGGAGTGTGACGGCGGTCACGCCACAAGCCGCCCCCCCGGCCGGAACAGCCAGCGCTGTTCGGGCCCCCTCAAAGGAGGAACAGCAGACCCTTGGACCTGTTGAACCCAGGGCCACTGCGCGTGCAGGTAGGCCTACAACCCTCACGAACGTGCCTGCTGCGCAGTCACTATCCACCGCCTCAGACGAGGTGATGGATACGAGCACAAATCCGGCGTCTCAGACGCCCAAGGAACGGCGCAGCTCCCTTGAGCGCGTCCGCAAGATAGAGAGATCTCGTTTCACGGGGCCTGGAAAGGTCTCGTGAGATAATCTAATCTACATTTCTTAGACACACAGCACAAAACACATACATTATGGATAGAGAGTTATTACAATGGAATGTGAGGGGTTTACTCCACAGCCTAGACGACATAAAGGAACTTTTTCATAGGTACACCCCAAAGATGCTGTGTGTCGAAGAAACACATCTTAAACCTTCACAAACAAATTTCTCTGACAGTATGCCATTTTCCAGAAAGACCGCAACGAGGCTCTTGCCTCGTCGGCCGGTGTGGCAATAATAGTAGATAAGTGTGTTGCTTGCCGGCAGTTACCCCTTAAAACGCCCCTAGAGGCAATAGCAGTCAGAGCAGTGCTTTTTAGTAAGCTGCTGACAATTGCATCTTTATACATTCCTCCCAACTGTCAACTGTCCAAAACGCAATTTGATAGCTTTATTGCGCAACTCCCGGAACCCTACATTGTCTTTGGAGACTTAAATGCTCATCATACCTTATGGGGTGACTCTCGGTGTGATGCCAGAGGACGTCTGATTGAAAACTTCCTCTTCAATACAGGGGCATGTTTGCTAAATAAGAAGGAGCCAACATTTTACAGCGTTGCTAACAAGACATTTTCATTTATAGATTTATCCATTGTTTCAAGTACAGTCGTGCCGTGCTTGGAGTGGAAGGTACATAAAGATCCATACGGGAGTGATCATTCCCCAATTGTTTTAAAATTAAGGAAACGAGACGAATGTTCTCTACATGTACCCCAGTGGAAAGTTGACTCAGCGAACTGGCAGCGATACGGAGAGCTGACATATATGACCTGGGAGGATATTCTTCCGCTTAGTATTGACGATGCAGTGTCATATTTAACCGCATTTCTTCTCGACGTAGCGTCTATATGTATTCCGCAAACAAATGCATCGCCTAATAAACGACGTGTTCCCTGGTGGAACGATGAATGTAAGGAAGCACGAAAGAAAGGGAATAAGCTTTGGAACCAGCTCCGTGACTCTCCGACTATCGAAAACCTTATCAGCTTTAAGAAAATCAAATCAGAAGGCAGAAGCACGCGCCGCCGTGCGCAAAGGGATAGCTGGCAAAAATACATTTCCAGAATTAACTCTTATACCAACGAAAGAAAAGCCTGGAACAGGGTAAACAAATTAAAAGGCCGCGAAACTCATCCTCTACCATTATTAAACACACAAGCAGACACTCTTCAGGACCAAGCTGATTGTCTAGGAGCACATTTCGAGCACATTTCTAGTACATCTCATTACACAGAAACATTCCTCAAACACCAGCGACTAGCAGAACAGCTGCATTTGGGTCGGAAAAGCACATCAAATAAAGCATACAATCGTCCATTTAGTATGGCTGAGTTCCAGACCTCACTGAACTGTTGCAACAAGTGCGGTCCAGGAAGTGACAGAATAATGTATGAGATGCTCAGACACACCCTGAAACCCAAAAAAACACTACTCTCACTCTTCAATTCCATGTTCTCTGCCGGCTACATTCCTTCTGTCTGGAAAGAAGCAATCGTAATCCCTATTCTCAAAGAGGGCAAAGACCCTTCCTCACCCAACAGTTTTAGGCCTATAGCTCTGACAAGTTGTCTATGCAAATTATTTGAGAAAATGGTTAACCGTCGCCTCATCCATTTTCTTGCAAGCAACAAGATACTCGATCCCTTTCAATGCGGTTTTAGGGAGGGTTGATCCACAACAGATCACCTTGTCCGCATCGAGACAAATATCCGAGATGCCTTTGTCCACAAACAATTTTTGCTATCAGTATTTTTAGATATGGAAAAGGCATACGACACAACCTGACGCTATGGAATCCTCCGTGACCTGTCTGAAATGGGAGTTCGAGGCAACTTGCTGAACGTGATTCAGAGTTACCTCTCCAATCGCACGTTCCGTGTAAGAGTTGGTAACGTTCTGTCTCGTCCATTTACGCAAGAGGCTGGTGTTCCGCAAGCTGGTGTGCTAAGCTGCACTCTTTTTATTGTCAAAATGAACTCGATACCGACTGTCATACCACGTAGTATGTTTTATTCTGTATATGTGGATGATATCCAGATAGGTTTCAAATCA
This sequence comes from Dermacentor andersoni, assembly GCF_023375885.2. Classification (NCBI taxonomy): domain Eukaryota; kingdom Metazoa; phylum Arthropoda; class Arachnida; order Ixodida; family Ixodidae; genus Dermacentor; species Dermacentor andersoni. The sequence goes on along the minus strand of NC_092822.1, from coordinate 143,284,815 downwards.
TGTAACCTAAGTATCTGCGACCGGCAAGTACAGCTCTGCATAAATAAATTATGTATGTGGGCGGACAAAAACGGTTTCAAGCTAAACCCACAAAAAAGTACATGCGTCCTGTTTTCTAACAAGAGAGGTATACTTGCGGACCCCGTAATAGATCTAAACGGAGAGCGGCTATCTGTGAGCCATGAACACAAATTTCTAGGAATCATTTATACAGTAAGCTGAATTTCGTACCACACCTGAAGTATCTGAAATCAAAGTGCCTCAAGACTATGAATCTGCTGAAGCTCTTATCACGTACATCTTGGGGAAGCGACAGACGGTGCGTTCTAAAACTTTACAAAAGTATTATATTAACACGGCTTGACTACGGAGCAATAGTCTAGAATTCTGCCACACCTAGCGCTTTGAAAATGCTGGATCCTATTCACCACTTAGGTATCCGCCTTGCTACAGGCGCCTTTAGGACTAGCCCTGTGCAAAGCCTCTACGTCGAATCAAAGGAATGGACATTGCACTACCAAAGGACATACTTAACTTTCTCCTACGCCCTGAAAGTTTGCTCAGATGTTAAACATCCTTGTCATTCCACTATATGCGACCTTTCCACTGCTAGGCTGTTTCGTAACCGCCCGGCCACTAGGCCTCCTCTGTCCCTCCGGTTGGAAGCACTCTCAGAAAACACAGGGGTCCCTCTTTTACACAATGTCCTAATGGCTCCTACACGGCTTCCACCGCCTTGGGAGTGGCAGACTATAAGATGTGACATCTCTTTCTTAGAAATATCGAAACAAGCGCCTGAGGCTCACATACAATCGCATTTTCTTGAACTTAAAGAAAAGTATTCCTGTGACGAATATTACAGAGATGCTTCGAAGTCTCCTGCTGGTGTTGCTTACGCAGTTCTCGGACCCTCATTTTCAACATCTGGGCCACTAAACCCAAACACCAGTATCTTCACGGTAGAAGCGTACGCTATACTTTCGGCTATTAAAAACATAGGCGCAGAAATGTCGCTAAGCCTGTTGTATTTACAGACTCATTAAGCGTCGTGCGAGCCCTAAAAAGTTTACGAAAGCATAGTAATCCCGTTTTGAATGAGCTGTATAGCTTGTTGTGCTCCGCATATATGTGCAACCAAGCGATTATCCTATGCTGGGTACCTGGCCATAAAGGTATAAAAGGCAACGTAGCTGCTGACGAAAACGCTACGTCAGTGAGTTTTAGCGACACAGATGGAAATATCCCTATTCGTGCCACAGACCTAAAGCCCTTTCTGCGCCGTAAATTGAGGAATCATTGGCAAGCAGAGTGGGATACACAAACATTGAATAAGTTACATATTATAAAACCAAGATTGCAGAATTGGATAAGTGACAAAACAGCGCGGTACAAAGAAGTACTTTTTTGCCGATTAAGAATAGGACACACTTACAGTACTCACTCCTACCTCTTGACTGGCGGGGATCCTCCTACTTGTAGTAGGTGCGGCAATAGTCTCACAGTCCTCCGTGTTCTTATTCAGTGCCCTGCAATAGAAACAGACAGGAAAAAGTATTTCCCTGCTGCGTATCGCGAGAATTTACCCCTTCACCCTGCATTTGTTTTAGCGATGAACCGCTTTTTAATCTGCAAACAGTCTTAGAGTTTTTAGCCGAAACGGACACCCTGAAAATCATCTGGCCAGGTAACTTTTAGCACACGACTAACAGCCCTGCATTCAAGGGCTCTCTTGAAACTCTGTTGTCAGTGTTAGGTTTTATTGCATCATGTTTTAACGAAAGCCCATTGCCATAGTCCACATCACATCCTAGTCACCGTCATTATTTTAGCGCCTATGTATTCTACTCCACTTCCGCGGAAGTTTTTAGGCCCTTTTACAGCCGTATCTCATCTACCCTGATGAGTTCATTGTGCACGTCATCCACAACACATCATTACCACCTGTCATGGCGCTCTTTGGCCAAACCTGGCCCTTGCACCATAAAACACCACACACCATCATCACTACGCTCAATTGCAAAATATTTTTTCTTAGCTCTTTCACGAGCATGTTTAATAAACATATTTCGCTCACCTACACAATCTCGAAGACAGGCTCCAAACTACTCATTCGCTTTAGCCACCCAGGATACTTATTTCAAAAGATATTAAGATACCTTCGTGAATTGCGCACACAACTGCTCAAATTGCTCCGTACCAGGTGGTTACCATCTGAACACTCGAATAAAAACAATAATGTCAGGAAGATTTACATTGATGTATTTCTTAAAATTTGGTGCCGTTAAAAAAGACCGCCTCTATATTGATAGTGCAGTAGGTTTCTGATAAAGCAGGTGCGAATTCTTGGACAGGCTTTCTTGACGCAATTCAAGTTGATGAACTTAAAACGCATGTGCCCAACCGTGCACCTCCTTCTTTACAGTGCATTCTCCTACATTGTACAAGAAACGCCTCAGCGCCACTTTACATCACAAAAAGTGTGTGGAAGCATTACTTGCTCTCCCTAATAGATGTCTGAGCGTTGCTGGCACCAGGCTTTCAGTTTAGCACAGAGAAATCGGGAATTATGATCTTCAAAGAAAGTGGGAATAATTACGACGGCAAACAACACTACCTTCGTTCTGTCCAGCCACGTTGCATTTCATAGTTTCAATGTTTGGGTCAAGTTACGTGGGAAAACTGTATATTCGCATGTGTATTTACATTGTTTGACTATGGGCATGACTTCATGTTCAATTGACACAGTGTAATTATTCGTCTTTTCATTATACATCATAATTCCTGATCTCTCTGTGCTAAATTTGAGGCCAAGGTTTCTCGCTGCGTTGCCGCAAATATACAGAGTGCACGTAAGAGAAAGGGTGATTACGCAGATGAAGAGGCGGTATTTTCGGCAGCAACAAAGGAGTGAATGAATGAATGAATGAATTTATAAAGAAAATGGAGTACAGGGTGCCGGGAGAAGCACGTCTTAGCACACTGCGAAAGGGGAGAAGGACATGAAGAGAAAGAAAGAGAAGAGTCCCAGTGGCAGGCGAAGTCCCAGACAAGGGTCTAAGAATACAACATGGCGTTGAATTCCGTTGAAACCAGTTGAATTCCAGTGTAGATGTGTCATGTGGCGAGCGAACGATTGCAGTCGCCACCCCACATCCGTCCTTTGTAGGGATATAGGCGCCCGCAGTTCATGGTAATAAACGCTTTCTGAATACTATTCCTGGCAATTATTTCGTCATCGGCCATACCTCGTTGCGTATTCCTTAGCAGCAGGAGCTGTGAATTACAACTCCATTGTTGTGACAACTTACAACTTAGAGAACAAGTCATACTTCTGACTCTTGCGACTGTGGGAATAATATGGGTTCAGCGAAACGCTATCTGAACAGGCAGTTTGGAATAGCGTATCTCGACTTACGTACTTAGGAGAGATACGTTACAAGTGTAAAACGTACGTAAGCAACACTACGGCATTTTACGGTGCGCGTCCCTTCACAACTGAGTTTACTGCACGCGAACGCCAGCATAATAAGACGTCAGAAGACAGGGTGCTGTCTCGGGTCTCCTGACAAACATAACGAAGTCATCAAATTGCATTAGCAACCATCCTGTCGTTTCCAGGCGGACGCGACTGGTTAGACCTGCGGAGGCTGGACACAACGCCTGAGGCTCTATGCTCGGCTCCAGCAGCTCAGCATCAACCGCTTGGATGGCAGACTGCGCTCGGAGGAAGATGCATCGGGAACTTGTTCGAAGTATTAATAGATGCTCAAGGCCACAAAGACCAACTGTGCTTCTCGAAAACCACTGCAGACTGTATACGAACGCTTGCGCCTACTAGTGGTTATTTCTGTTGGAGTTCGCCCACTCTGGCTATCGCTTCACAATTCTTATCTTTTATTTTTGGCCTATCCTTCCCTCCTTTTCCTTCAGTTAATATCAATGTGCAAAGCAGGAGCTCAAATGAATCGTTTCTAAGTGGACAGACTTTTAAATATGCTAAGGATATATTTTGTTGAATTTTCTTTTTCTGCCGCCTGCCGAAACCTGCATAATAACCAATAAAATCTTCTTTTCTTTTGATACAACCTGCTAATATACAAGTTCCTCTATCTTGCAATCTGTTAGAGGAAAAATTAGGTTGTGATTTATAAGATATTGTGATAGAAGAGTAAACGCAAGCGGAGCAAAAGTATATGATGTATTTACCCGTATTCACTCAATGAAAATGTAGCATATTTTTACTGTCACGTAGAAGTGACAGTCAACAACAAAGGCAGTTCCAAAATTGTGAGTCGCGAACCTAACTCCATATTTCGTGGACTTGTCCTCTGGAAAAGAAGTACCACTCAAAGCACTGTTTCGCTTTCACAGCGAAGGTGTATATGGCTAGAGTTCCGTGCATCTTTGTTCTACGCAAACAAAGACTATCATCATCAATGGCTCATACCTCCGTAAGCATTAATGCTCCCGTAAGCAAGCAAAAAATGCAATGCCTCATGGCCCCTTAAGGCGGGGGCTACAAGCACTCAGCAAAGTGAAGCGAACAGTGCTTAAATCCTTTCTTATCACGTATACAACATACAAAACAGCATGTCGAAAAACGTCATCACCAATGGCTCACACCCCAGTAAGCAAGCAAAAAATGCAGTGATTCATAGTCCCGTAAGGTTCATGGGTACTCATTTTGCGTGAATCAGCGGCGATGACACTACCTCTGATGTCGTTGTCGGTGACTTCGATGTGTATGTGTCGGTACCGAAAAGGGAGCGGTTTACGCGTTCCGTGTTGCACACATATCCCTTGCGATGCCACTCCAATTGGGCCCAACCGACCACCCAGTTGCGTACGTGCATTGATTTTATAGTATCAAAGAATGTGATCTTGGATTGTAGGGCGAAGTGACACGGACAGAGACTAGAAGCATACAGGACGAGCGCTTGTCTTGTCTGCTTCTAGTCTCTGTCCGTGTTACTTCGCGCTACAATCCAAGATAATGTTACCGTACCAACTCGCCCAACATTCCATCATATTGCAAGGCACGTGATCGCAGTTGCGAGTGAAATAATTACGACCCATCAAGACAATAAATGAGCTCGTACCTTTGTTCAAAAGTATGTGTCCCCTACGTGTCATGTGCTAAACAGCCTCGCTGGTCAACCACCATCGCAGAGTAGAATGGATGATAATTTTTCTTCCTTCCTTCCTTTCTTTCTATCTTTCTTTCTTCATTTCTTTCTTTCTTTCTTTCTCTTGTTCCTTCTTTCTTTCCTTCGTTCTTTTTTTCTTTTATTTCTTCATTCATATTCAGCCATTGCATCTTGGCTTGCTTACGAGGGTATCAGCCGTTCCTGATTATGTGGTTTGTTTCAGGAATCAGCCATTGCTCCGAGCATTTTTTGTGCCATTCACCCACTTCTTTTGTATCACTCTTCTACTTTGTATCATTAGACTAGACACCGCTTTTCTTTTCGGATATTAATCATTGCTACGAGCCAGTTCAGTCCTTCGCCCTAACAAACCAATATTTCATGTGCCAATGTAGCCGTGCAGTTTGGGGCTTCTTCCAACACGGGTACTATGTCGGAACTTATGTTTCATTTGACTGTATACGTATATGAGCATTCATTCTAAAAAAAAACACGGTATTTCTTTCTTTATGTGTTAAAATTAGAAAATTAACATACATTCCGCAAAGCACTCATGCCAATACTTCAGTACGTTTTATGCTCACACATACGTGCGCGCTACTCCATTTGATACAACGTACTAAAATATTATCTGTTGATTTCCGCCAGGCAGCTGTTGTTATTGTTAATGGCGCCAGGAAACCGAGCCTGGTGCCGCCAATACTCATGTTCAGCAGTTGTTTGCGTAATAAACGAAGTTGCGATAATTAAATTTTCAATACTTGATCTTAGGCGGCTAACGGAAATGACTTTTTGACAAGGTTCCCCACCGCCGGCTATTACTAAAACTCTCAAAGCTGAACCTACCCCCTAACATTCTCAAATAGATTGAAGAATTCCTAACTAACCGCTCTCAGTCAGTCTATCTTAACGGCCATCTGTCTACATCTGTCCTGGTTACTTCAGGCGTCCCACAAGGTTCTGTCCTCGGTCCCCTCCTATTCTTAATATATATTTACGACTTGCCCCTGCATGTTTCCTGTAGTATTCGAATTTTCGCAGATGATTCTGTTATTTACCGCACCATTAATAACTGTCACGATCAATACACTCTTCAGACAGAGCTTAACAAGATACTAAATTGGTGTAATAACTGGCTAATGTCCCTCAATCCTAGTAAATGTAAACTCATGTCCTTCACTCGTCGTCACAATCCATATCTCTTTCATTATTTAATTTCTAACACACAGATTGAGCAAGTACAATCATATAAATATCTAGGAGTCACCCTCTCTTCTAATCTATCATGGCAGGTTCATATCGGTAACGTCATTTCAGCATCAAACAAAACACTCGGTTTTCTAAAACGTCACCTTCGTCTTGCCCCACCACATGTTAAATTGCTCGCGTATAAATCACTTATAAGACCCAAATTAGAATATGCATCCCCCATCTGGAGCCCACATCAAGCATATCTAATCACCGCATTGGAAGCTGTGCAGAATCGTGCTGCCCGATTCATTCATTCCTCATACTCATATGACGTCAGTGTTTCATCCTTGAAAGCTACATCCGGACTGTCACCCCTCTATTTTCGTCGTCGCATTGCTAGCCTCAACCTTTATCACAAATTATTTTATTCTCCTCTCAATCAAGCACCGTATATCGTCGCCGCATCACGCATATCTCACCGCACCAGTCAACCCCTTCAAGTTGCCCGCCCACTATCACGTACTACTACGTTTTCAGCTTCGTTATTTCTTCGAGCAGCCACGGACTGGAACGGCCTACCCCATGACATCGTCGCCATCGCTTCAACACCTGCTTCAATGTTAAATCACCTTCAATGTTAAATCACCATCGCTGTTTGTCTTCCTCACTACAAATGTAATCCCACCCCTTATGTAACACCTCCTGAAATGGGGGCCTTTAAGGAATAAAACTGAACTGAAGTGAAGTAGTTTGGAGCCAGTCACCGAGATTATCTAGCTGAGTGAATAAATATTAAACATGCTTCTGTTTTGCCCGAATGTTTTGCAGATAAGCTCTTTTAAAGCATAACTGATGCTGAAAAAAAAACGTTTTTAAGGCGACCTCACCGAGCCTAGCCTTTTGTTATATTACCGTCAATGACATCACTGCGTGAGCATCTTCCTTGCAGTTAGTCCGCTTTCGCGACGTATTTATGTTGCTTTTTTTTCTAAAGCAAGCAATGCAAAAATTTAATGTCAATACAGCAGCGAACGTGTGCCGCCGTAAGCTGGCTTGGTCGCAGAAGGGACGCACGACTCAATGATGGTGCAGATTTAGCGCATCCTTGCGGTCAAGAGAATGGGCGGCCGCCTATGCAAGGAAGATAACGAACGCGAACCGTTAGCAGCTCTTCGCGGGACCATGCCGATGGTGATGGTGCCGTCAAAAAAAAATACCGGGTGGCAATACTCACTGCACAGGCGCTTTCACAGCGAAAGTGTGAACCTCTGCTCCAAAATGCATTTGTCGCGTCGGTGCGCAAAAATGTGGGCCGATCCCGGAGATTGTGGTGTACCAAGCCGCCATGCGGCGGAGGTGATGCAGGGTTCAAGTGCCGCGCCCCTAATAATAATAATAATAATAGTAATAATAATAATAATAATAAGAAGAAGAAGAAGGAAGATAAAATAAGTAAAAATGCGTTGTTTCAAGACGATGGGTATGCTGGAATAGTTTGTGACCAGCACATAGACTCGCGAGCAGAAGGCGTTGCCATATATGCAGAAGAGGAAATGTATGTACAACCTTACAACCTTGACTCGTAAAAGGACAGGGGCACCGACTGTGGGGTTGTCTGTGCCGCTGAAACGAAAGGCGGAATTATGATATCCACTAAATATAGATATATATTCAGGCACACCCAAGTGTGATATCGAGCAGTTCTTGACCGCGCACTTTGCATTGGTTAGCCGCGATGACACTACTCTTGTGATCACCATTGCAGACTTCAATGTGGGTATTTCAAAACAGAAAAGAAATTGTTCACTGAGTTTCTGCACGAAGAATTTGGTTAGTAATGCAACACCAATCCAAGTAGCTCAATTAAGTAACAACGTTCATGTATAGATTCTACTTTGGCCAAGATTCTGTCTAAGGTTGTAACCGCACCAACCCGCATACATCACAGTAATCACAAGGCTATCGTCGCTACCATTACCAGATGATGAAAATAAATACATGCCCACGTGTCTAATCCTCTGTGATGTGCTACAGCCTAGCTGCTCATCCATCTTCACAGAGTGGAATGGCTCCTTATATTTTTTTCTTTTTGTATTGATTTCGCTTTCAGAAAGTGATGATGCTATAAAGGCACTGTCGTTCGTTCTTGTCTCTTTGGATATAAATAAGGTTCTAGTAAACTCTATATCCGCGCCATGCTTGCTTAGTGTCTGTAGTGTTGGGCTGCTAAGCACGAGATCGCGGTATTAAATCCTTGCCACGGTGTTCGCATTTCGATGGGGGTGGAATGCGAAAACACCCGTGTACTTAGATTTAGGTGCAAGTTAAAGAGCCCCAGGTGGTTGAAAATATTCCGGAGTCCCCCACTGCTTGTTTAATTTTAACCTCGCTCAACTTGTATCTGAACCAACGCGCGTCACACCCGACACAGCTAACATATTAGACCTAATACTCACAAGTCGACGAGACAGTTTATCGTCAATTACCTATCTGAAGGAAATTACCGACCATAAGTTTATTTATGCTTCCTTTCACTTTGCGTCAATTCCACGCCAGAAACTTCACAAGACAAGACATCTTTTTAACAAAGGTAACTACGAGGCTATACGCGATAATCTGTACGACTTCTTTATTTCATTCGAGGCATCCTTTAACAAACACGATATCGATACCAACTGGGAAAGGTTCAAAGAAAAAATAAATGATCTAGCTGACAGGTTCATTCCAAAGATAACGTTTCGAGCGCAACTTCAGAAGCCATGTTTCACCAATTATTTGAAGAGGCTTGATAATATTAATTAAAAAAAAACGTTTGTACCGTGCAGCAAGCGGCAGGAAAAACACATGTGCCTGGGATGAATACTACGCAGCGGAACGCGCCCACTTATCAGGTATTCGGGAGGCAAAACAATCTTTCTTTCACGAACGTCTACTAAAATATGCTGGTCACTATATCCAAGAAAGTTCTGGCAGGTGATCAATTCTCGGCAAATAAGCAGTATTGCGTTAGTCAACGAGAACGGTGAAATGGTCGATGATGTTGAATGTGCTAATCTTTTTAATACAGCTTTTGTGTCAGTCTTCTCCTATGAACCTAGCTTGTCATTTTTCTCTACAGTTAACAACTCAACTAGTGTCATGCCATCAGTAACCTTCTTTGCCGATTGTATTTTGTCTCTAATTGACAATCTTAAACTAACATCCTCAGCCGGATTAGATAACACAAACTCAAAAGTGTTCAAAAATACTAAAGACATCAGTGCTGCTTATTTTTGCTTGCTGTTCTCGCAGTCACTCTTAACTGGCATCATACCATATGACTAGAAGGTGGGGAGAGTTGTTCCCATCTACAAATCAGATGACAAGACCTCTCCACTTACCTATTGCCCCATCTCATTAACAAGCCTACCTTGCAATATCATAGAGCATGCCATTAATACAGAAATTATGAAATTTTTAGACGCAGGAAACTTTTTCATTTTTCAGAGCACCGATATTGCAACTGATTTTCTTGCGAAACGCAATTGGCACTTTTCCTTCATGATCTTCACAGTAATCTAGATACTAACCAGCAGACAGACGCAGTTAAGCGTTCGATAAGGTACCACATCAACGACTATTACTAAAACTATCACTGGCGAACGTGCACCCCAACACATTGCGATGGATTGAAGCTTTCCTTAGTAAACGCTCACAGTTTGTCCTTATTGACAAGAGCCCATCTGTTTCCCTACCGGTAACTTCTAGTCTTCCACAAGGGTCTGTCCTCGGGCCTCTCCTCTTCTTATTATATATTAAAGACTTACCTCTGCATGTATCCTGCAATATTCGCATGTTTGCAGACGACTGCGCCGTTTACCAAACAATTCCCCGCAGGGGCGTCTGCGTCAGCAGGCATTTCGTGTGTTGCGACACCACCTACCCGAGCACACGAGGGTTGGAGCCTCCCGCGTGTGGGCGTGCGCGGCTTAGCCGTGTCCGGGGAAAAGGGGATCCTGGGGGTTGAGCCAATGCCAGGTGTTTGGACCTTTAAGGCCCCCCGGCGGAGGCAACACACCTCTTTGGCCTCTGCTTCACGTAGACGGCACCCCCGGACTGACCCACCCGGGGGAAATCGGTAGTTGCGTTTTCCTATCTCTCGCTCTCGCTCCAACCTTCGTCTTTCTCTTACTTTCCATCTTTCCTGTCTTCTTCTAGCTTTCGCTCGCTTCCAATTTTCCAGGCAGCAAGGGTTAACCTTGTGTCAATAACAAACCTAGGTTATCTCATATTTGGTTATAGTGATAACGTACAGCTGGCGTTTGCAGGACCTGTTCTTACAGTCCCTGTAGCGTCCCCTTGTAGGACTCCACGATGGGTGGCTGGCGTTATTGCCGAAAATTCTATCCCTTTATGGAAACCTCTTTCCCTACGCTTCCTTATAGCCCCCAGAAAAGAGGGCGCACCGATGATGTATTCCAGTTTTTTGGTCGACAAAAAGAATCCTTCCCTCGTTTTCACGTGATCCACGCTAAAAAACCAGCTAAACCAGTTCGAACAATCTCACCATTCCTTGTTTCTAAGACCCTCACCGACGTTTTTGGCCCAGGTTATAAGGCGTCGAGGATGGCTAGCGCTGACCTCCTCTTGGAGCTCCGCGATCTTAAACAATTTGAGAAACTGCCTAAATTAGTATCATTTGGGGTGACCCAAGTAGTAGCAACCCCGCACCGCACGATCAATACCACCCGCGGCGTTGTCTCGGACGATTATTTGCTGGAGCTCACTGAGGCTGAACTCTTGGAGGGCTTCAGTGAACAAAATGTCATAAATGTCAAAAGAATCAAGATGAGGCGAGACGGTAAAGAAATTGCGACCAAACACCAATTACTCACCTTCAATTCAAGTGTCCTGCTCGAGTCAATCGAGGGCGGGTACATCAAGCTTCGTGTAAGACCGTATGTGCCAAATCCCTTGAGATGTTTCAAATGCCAACGTTTTGGCCACAGCTCGCAGAGCTGCCGAGGCCGCCAAACATGGGCGAAATGCAGTGCCCTTGAGCACGCCACTGAAGCATGTAAGAACTCTCTACACTGTGTACACTGTGATGGGGATCACGCCGCGTACTCGCGCTTGTGCCCCTCCTGGAAGAAGGAAAAAGAAATCGTAACCATAAAAGTAAAAGAGAATATATTCTTCAAAGAGGCACGAAGGCGGGTAGCATACCTGCCAAAAAAAAGCTTTGCCGAAGTGGCGCGTCAGGGGGCAGCGTCACAACGGCCTCCGGCGGATGTCCGACCCACAAGCAGTGAGTCGGCAGTCACGCCATCTGCCCCGGCGGCGGTTGCAGCTAGAGCTGCTCCGTCAACCGAGGAGAAGGGACCATCGACCCCGCAGGTGGGCGCAGCCGAGGCCGCCTCAACCTCCCAGGTCCCTCCCAGCGCAGGCAACGGCCGGCGTAGCCAAATCCCTCAGGGAGCGCCATCGACCTCCGGGCTGGTGGGCGCACGGGTCTTGCCCTCCAAGGCGGGACTCCCCCTGAAAACCTCTCGCTCGCAAGAGCACGTGTCCGGCGCCTCACAAGAGGCAATGGACACAACACCTGTCCTCAAGGCACACCAAGCGCCTAAGGAGCGGCGAGGCTCGCTCGAACGCTCCAGGAAGGGCAAAACTCCCGTTACAGGGCCTTGAAAGGGCTCTGTAATTTAATCACTGTTTTTCCATAATCACTACTTCTGTTTCTGTACACACAGCACCTATTAACTCCCAATATGCAACCACAAATAATTCAATGGAATGTCAGAGGTCTTCTCAGAAACCTTGATGATGTGCAGGAACTTATACAAAAACACAATCCAAAAGTGCTGCGTTTACAGGAAACACACTTAAAAACAAACACACAAACTTTCTTCGACAGTATCTAACTTCTCGCAAAGATCGCGATGATGCTGTCGCATCATCGGGCGGTGTTGCCATAGTCACTCATAGAAGTATAGCGTGTCAACCTTTACAGCTACAAACGCCCCTTGAAGCAGTGGCGGTTCGAGCTGTCCTATTAAACAAACTCATCACCATTTGCTCGCTTTACATACCCCCGCATTACCAACTAAACAAACATGAATTTCAGTCCTTGATAGATCAATTGCCAGAATCTTATGTTGTTCTTGGCGGTCTCAATGCGCACAGCAGCCTGTGGGGAGACTCTCGTATCGATGCGTGCGGTCGTCTTGTTGAGCAGTTCCTTTTTTCGTCCGGTGCGCGTCTGCTGAATAAAAAGACACCCACATAATATTCTCTCGCAAACAGAACATTTTCTTCAATTGACCTCAGCCTAATTTTCCCTTGTATACTGCCTGAACTCGAATGGGAAGTGACCAACAATCCTTACGGGAGCGACCACTTCCCCATACTGCTAAAAACACACAAAGAAAAAGAATGTCTACCACAAGCTCCTAGGTGGAAGTTCGATACAGCCGACTGGGAGAAGTTCCGAAACTTAACTAGTATCTCATCGAATGACATGCCTTCTTTAGGAATTGATGCTGCTGTACAGTATATCACAGCCTTCATTATATATATTGCATCTAAATGCATATCAGAAGTAAATGGCTTGGCATGTAAACGGCGGGTCCCGTGGTGGAACGACGATTGTAGGATCGCTCGTAAGAAGCAAAACAAAGCGTGGGGGTTGCTACGCGCTTGTCCCACTGCAGAGAATCTAGTCAACTTTAAGCAAGTAAAATCCCAAGGCAGGAGAACCCGCCGACAGGCCAGAGGAGAAAGCTGGCAGAAGTATTTATCCAGCATTAACTCGTTTACACACGAGGCCAAAGTCTGGAACAGGGTAAATAGAATTAGAGGGCGACATACATATTCAAACAATTGTTCGCAATCTTTTCTCATATATAAACAAATAGAAGAACGTAAGCCATTAAGAAGAAAAAGTCGACAGAATGAGACTTACAGCCATCCTTTCAGTATTGCCGAATTGAGAGCTGGCTTGAGCGCATGCAAGAGCTCCGCACCAGGATGTGATAGAATCGTGTACGAAATGCTAAAAAACTTAAACAATGACACGCAAGTGACACCACTTACACTTTTCAACACTATCTGGGACGCAGGGTACCTTCCGACCGCATGGAAAGAAGCCATTGTGGTCCCTGTTTTAAAACAAGGCAAAGATCCTTCCTCAGTGGCAAGCTATTGCCCGATAGCCCTCAAAAGTTGCATGTGTAAGGTATTTGAAAAAATGATAAATCGGCGACTGATCCATTTCCTTGAACAGAAGAAAATGCTTGATCCCTATCAGTGTGGCTTCCGAGAAGGGTGCTCCACAACCGACCATCTTGTACGTATTAAAGGAAATATCCGGGACGCATTTATACATAAACAGTTCTTCCTCTCGATGTTTCTTGATATGGAAAAGGCGTATGACACAACGTGGCGATACGGGATCTTGCGAGACATATCGGAAATGGGCATTCATGGTAATATTCTCAGCGTAATAAAAAGCTACTTGTCCAATCATACCTTCCAGGTGAAAGTCGGCAATGTGCTGTCACGTCCTTTCACACAAGAAACTGGTGTACCCCAGGGAGGCGTCCTCAGTTGCACACTCTTTATTGTTAAGATGACAACGCTTCGTGCTTCCTTACCACCAGCCATTTTTTATTCCGTCTATGTGGACGACATTCAAATAGGCTTCAATTCCTGTAACCTCGCAGTATGCGAGAGACAGGTACAGCATGGTTTGAACAAGGTGTCACGGTGGGCAGAGAAAAATGGTTTTAAAATCAATCCTCAAAAGAGTTCTTGTGTGCTGTTTACAAGGAAGAGAGGCCTGGTTCCGGATCCTTGCTTGAAAATGTGTGGAGAACAGATACCTGTAAACAAAGAGCACAAATTTCTAGGTGTTATACTTGACAATAGACTCACATTCGTCCCACACATTAAACGTCTTAAAGAAAAGTGTCTGAAAACAATGAACCTAATGAAACTTCTATGCCAGGCTACGGGGGGTAGTGACAGGAAGTGCCTAATGAATCTTCATAAGAGCCTCATCCTGTCACGATTAGATTATGGTGCCATGGTATATAACTCTGCCGCCCCGAGCGCCCTAAAGATGCTAGATGCTGTTCACCATCTAGGTATCCGCTTAGCCACGGGCGCTTTCAGAAGAAGCCCGATTGAAAGCTTATATGCCGAATGCAATGAATGGTCTCTCCACCTACAGAGATCATACATCAGCGCTACATATTTCCTTCAAGTACGCTCTAATCCTGACCATCCATGTTTTGATACCGTTACCGATAAAACGTGCGCTACACTTTTCAGCAACCGTCCCTCCATAAAACAGCCTTTTTCGCTGCGTGTGAAGGAGCTTAGCAATGAAATGCATGTCCTACTCCTCGAGCATCGCTTAATGAACACAATCAAGCTCTTACCTCCTTGGGAGCGGCAGGTGATACAATGTGACATATATTTTATAAAAGTTACAAAGCACGCTCCTGAGGCCAAAATCAGAATGCATTTCCTAGAACTTCAGTACAAACACTCCTGCGCAGAGTTCTACACAGACGCTTCGAAGTCAAATGCCGGGGTATCCTATGCAACCGTCGGCCCATCCTTCTCGGAATCCGATGTACTACATCCGGAAACAGGCATCTTTACGGCCGAGGCCTACGCATTACTCTCTGCCGTGAAGCACGTATAAAGACTTTCAAAAGCAGCGATCTATACAGACTCTCTAAGCGTCGTGAAGGCTTTGATGTCACTCTACAAACATAAAAATCCCGTATTCAATGAACTGCATTCGGTATTATGTAAAGCGTACTCATCTAACAAGAATATCATAATATGCTGGGTCCCTGGCCATAGGGGAATCGAAGGTAACGTTCTCGCGGACGAGATGGCCACGTCTATCACATCGCAAGCTCTTAACCCTACCGCTGATGTGCCTGTCACAGACCTGAGGCCTTTCTTACGAAATAAACTCCGAAATCACTGGCAGTGCACGTGGGACGCGCAAACAAATAACAAACTACACGTTATAAAGCCCCAGTTTGGTTTTTGGCCCTCCCCAACAAAATGTCGGCGAACAGATGTCCTATTCTGTCGCCTCAGAATAGGAGACACATTTGCGACCCATCATTTTCTACTTGCTGGAATTGAACCTCCAACCTGTGGTGGATGCGGTGAGAGGCTGACCGTACTCCATGTCCTCTTGGAGGGTCGGAAAGCCGAACCTGAAAGAATGAAACATTTTCCACTTGCATACCGTAATTACATCCCTCTACACCCGGGTATGTTTCTTGGTAAGGAACCGCTTTTTAACACCAAGGCAGTCCTCGACTTCTTAAAGGATGTAGTTCTACAAGTTATAAGCCCATTAAATTCGTAGAGTATCCTCGCTCTAGAGGATGGAGCTGCGAAAATTGTTTTGAATAGCACATGCCTCCAGGCCCTTGTGCTTCAAGGGCTCTAAGGAGGTAGTAGTGCTCTAGCATTTCTTATAATCTGATATGTTTTACCTATCGCATCATTCTTTTTATATGTTCATAGTACAAGTCATACGTTATCGCCTTACTTTATTACACATATTTTACGCTCTTTAGAGCGTATATTTTAAGGCCCCTTTACAGCCACGTCACACCAATTTCATAGTAATCATAGTTACACTGCACACCCACTACCACAGACATGGCGCTCTTTGGCCATACCTGGCCCTTGCGTCATAAAACCCCATACATCATCATACCAAACAATTACTAACATGTCTGGCCAAATCTCCCTTCAGGAGGATATTAACCGCTTGCAACAATGGTGCGATTGCTGGTTAATGACACTTAACCCAAATAAATGCAAAGTAGTGGTATTCTCCCACCGACGTAACCCATTAGCTTACCCATACACAATTAATAACGTAGACGTAGAAACTTCGCAGTCTCACAAATATCTTGATGTTATCCTTAATAATTACTTGACTTGGAGCACAGATATTACTAACGTCATCTCATCTTCTACTAAATCCTTTGGTTTCTTAAAACGAAACTTCAAGCAAGCACCCAAGCATGTGAAATTACTAGCCTACACAAGCATAATCAGACCTAAACTCGAATACGCCTGTGCCGTATGGAGCGCTCATCAAGCATATCTAATCAATGCACGTGAATCGGTGCAAACCCGTGCCATAAGGTTCATCCGTTCAACGTATTCATACGATGTCAGCGTATCATAATTGGAAAAAGAATCCGGATGGTTCACACTCGCTGATAGCCGTCGCATCTCAGCTCTCTCTTTCTTTTTCATAAGTTTTATCACACCTCACTTAATCAACCACAATACATTATTCCCGCTGCCCGTACATCACTTCGCGCTCGGCACGTGTACCAAGTTGGCCGCCCTCGAACTCATACTACTACTTTTTCAGGCTCGTTCTTCTTTCGCGCAGTAACAGATTGGAACAACCTGCCCCACCAAATCGCCGCCATAAGCTGTGCACCTACATGCATGCAAAAACTAACACACCATTTTTTCAGAATAAGAAAAATGTACGGGATATGCTATCTGTGTGTGTACTATATGGAATGATGTACCTAATTTTCACGGGTGTTGTAGCTTATGCTCTGTTATTCTAACTTATGCTCTGCTATTTGTAAACTAATGTATAATAAATATATGTATGGCCACCCGTTATGTAATGCCCCTGTGGGGCTTTTAAGGTAATAAAATGAAAAATGAAAATGAAAAGGGTTGGCAACTGTTACGATTGTGATATTGCGACCGTTATGACACAGCCAATGACCGATACCTTTGCGGTTGTCAACAACCGGTGACGAGACGTCCGTGCTCCCGTCTGCAGACAGCCCAGGGCGCAGAAGTGCCATTCCATGCGCACAATTAGGTTGGCTGTGTTGGTTGCACCCAAGTTCGTGAAAATTTGTGCAGTGTGCCTTGCGAGGCTGTTTTCATTTCATGTGGTTGATTCGCTGTGCGTTTGTGCGCAGTGTAAAACTGTGCAAGATGGATTCACTGGCAGGCGACGACTTGTTAATTGAAGAAGCGCGTTAGCGACCCGTGCTTTTTGACCAGCGTCTGAGAGCGTACAGGGACAAACAACGTCAACAAGACGCATGGGAGGAGTAATCCACAGTGCTGATACAACGCGGTAAGATTTAATTTAATGTTTGTGGGCTTGATGGTGACGTTAGTAGAACCGCTGAAGTGTATCGAAACGAGCCTCTTATTTCGGTGAGAGCGTCGCCCGGGAGTGTCTGCGCGGCTGCGATCTGCCGGGTTGCTCCGTGGCGCGTGCGTCAATTCGCTGAGCGGCATGCTGTCTCCCTGGGCGCTTTCTTATGCTAGCGAGTTTTCAACCATATGACATCTTGTAAAGATTGTGACACGGTCTAAATAGTGAAGGCTTATTCAGACAAGGCCGACACGACACCGATTTTATTGTGCCGACTGTGGACGACAGAAGTTAACAGGACGGCAAACGCGTGGCCAACGGTTTAAAAGAAGGAAGAAGTCGGCAGACCGAAATTGGTGTTGTGTCGGCCTAGTGTGAATCAGCCTTTAGGAATAGTATATACGAACACCATTGTGTCTGATCGCTGCAAGTGAATTTGGTATATGCTATGAAAGCTATCCTGCACAAAACACAGCGTTAGACTACCAAATGGGATTAATGAAGTGTGCATAATGCGATATGACTTTCAAAGTTGTCACATAAATATTGAATTGATACTTTCCCATTCGGTGAAATCATGTTTTCGTCGTGTTTGAAGTATTTGAGATTTCGGATTACATTTCACGGATAATGTTCGCTCCGTTTCTTGGAAATCAAAATGGCGCAAGACCCGGGAGCGTTTTGGCAAGTGTAATACCGATCTTCACAACAAAGCGGAGCTAGCGGGCTGTATTGTTTTTCTACATCCCGCCAGTATATTTTAGTACATTTTGTCTCTTTTCTTCAGATGGACAACTTTGAATTGTAGTGTGCCGATGAAGTACCCACTGGCGAATAAATTCATTCGTTTTTAGGAAATCAGTAACAGAGTACCGTGTATTTTTCTCTTTTCATCCACGCAGTGCCTGACAGTCAACACAGATGGCAGAGCCTGCGACAGAAATTTTTTCGGCTGCGCAAGGCATACGTGAAGTCTGGAAGCAGCTCCGACGCCGTAAAGAAGAAGTGGGCACTCTTTGACAACCTGACATTTCTGAACGATGCAATTCAGAGCTGAAGGTAAGCTACCTGAAGTTTGCGTTTTAAATTGCTCATTGCAAGTCGGTGCGCTAAGCGCCTGCTATGCAGTGCTATATCTGTGCATGCCCCGATACTTCTCTCGTTTTCTCTGCCCCCCTTCTCTCTGGAATAGTATTCTATTTCAATTCATGCTGTTCCTGTGCACATGTTTGTTTGGCACGCTGAAGTGGAAAAGTTGTTTTCAGCAGCCTCAACATGTTGTTCGACACTAACAGTTTATTTTAAAAATATTATCGCGTCCATTTCAACGTCAGTTTAACTCAATGTTTATGTTTGAATAATTTTGAAATCCTTCAGATCCAAAAAAAAATTGCACATGATGCATAGCATCTTTCTATTTTGAGTGGACACCTAATGCTGGCGGTCACAGATGTTGCTCTCATTTTGTTTGACGCAGCACTGTGTCCAACATAGAAAGAGGACCCAGCCATGTGGCACCGGAAGTACGACGTCCGCGTACCTTTATTCCAAGCAGTGATTCGAGCATGTCGGCAGAGGCACAGTTTCAGTCATTGTATGTGGACAGCAGCGAAGATACCAATCTAATTCAAGGCGTTCCCATTGTCCAAGCTGCAGACGTCACAGAAGTCGGCGACACACTAGCTCCGTAAACCTCACTGTCCGACAATGATTTCGCTGAAGGTAATCACCAAGGACCTCCTCCAAGCAGGGCCGGTTGAAGTCCGTGTGTCGTTGCACGCCCCACCCCACATAGAGGCCACAAATAAAGGACTCTCCCAGAAGAGGAAGCAAGCCAGCGTTGATGAGCTAATGGTCACGGCCTTATAGAAAATAGGGAGCGGCTAAATGAACTAAAACCATCATGGAATACCGATCCAGACGAACTATTTTTTTGTTCAGCATGAAGCCGCTTTTAGCGAGACTGGAGGACGGCAAGAAAGAAATGAAAAAGCTCCGAGTTCACAAGTTGTTAATGGAAGCTGGTTTCCCATCTTGTGTGCCGGGAAGTGGCAATAAAAATATTTGAAAAAGACACAGGAAGTGCTGCAAACAAAGTATTTTATTGCCATGTCTTTGTTTCATGGAAATTGTGATATGTTTTATGCATGAGCTCAGCTGCGCTCTTCTACAAAATACACACTGCTTCTTTCTTCTGCGGTTCTTTTGTTGTGAGCGAAATAAATAATTGTTTCTTGAACGCATGAAAATAATTTACCATGCGTTCACGGTGAAAGTAGACAGCACTTCTTCATTAAAGGAAACTGCCATGGCAGGGCGCCAGGTCTATGGAAGTGGGTGACAAAGCTGTCACGCACGTCTGCTGCCCTCCTAGAGTAGGTATTAGAACCTTGCGGTACGCTTGGGGGAGTGGTGGGGTGGATTTCCTCCAGTCACCTGAAATAAGCTCTCCTGAGCTTCCACTGGTGTCTGTAAACTGCAGAGGACAGTAACCACCAGCCTGTCTTCCCTCCTGTAATAGGAAATTGTTCAGGCAACAGCAGACAGCTACTGCTAGGACGGCATTGTCTGGTAGAAGGCTCATCCGGTTCCTCAACTCCCTCCAGCGCGCACACATAACGCCGAAAGCATTCTCAATGCACCTACGAGCTCTTGAGAGCCTGTAGTTATAAATCCGTTTTGCACTGCTGGCCGCTTGCATCCCAGGGTACGGCTTCATCAAATTTGTCTTCACAGAGAAGGCGTCATCGGCCACGAACACATAAGGGAGCACTGGGCCTCCGTTTGGAAGTGCACAAGGGGCAGGCAAATTCTGGTGACCATTATCTACAAACTTCCCCAGCTCTGACGCCGCGAATACACCACCATCACTTTCACGTCCGTAGCATCCTATATAAAGAGAAGTGAACTTGTAACCGGCGTCACAGGACGCCATCAAATTCACTAAACCCTTGCTTATAATTGAAGTACAAGGTACCGGAGTTCGGTGGCGCATCTAAGTGAATATGTTTGCCGTCAATTGCGCCCCGCGCAGTTTGGAAAGTTCCACTTCCAGCAAAATTCTTCGGCAATGGCCTTTATGCTTTGCTCATTTACTGGTTTCAAAAATCTAGGCTGAAGAACGATCCATACCGCCAGGCACACCTTCAGAACAAGTGTCGAAACTCTCGATTTTCCGACCTTGAAGATGTATGACCGAGACTGGTAGCTGTTTTCAGTGGCCAGGAACCTAAAAAGAGAAAGTGAAAGCATGTATGAAGGTGGGAAAAGTGGTAAAAGAAGGCAAACTTCAATATAAGTAACAACACACGCAAACGATTTAGCGAAACAGTGCTCTGTAGCGAAACGCATATGCAGCGCACAAACTCTTGAGCGGCTCGGTACTATGCCATGATGGAGGCTAGTGTGCCGACTACAGTGTGTCGACCGAGATGGATTTATGTGCGCCGCAATATGATTCCTACACGCATCTCCTTTTGCTAGAGGAGTACTGCCTTTAAAGTAAAAAAGGAAGGCTTTGCCTGAACTCCCACACCGCGGTGAGTTCTGTTTCCACAGAAATAGTTATCGTGATACTGGTACTCTGCAATATTGTCGTACAAATGCCGCTGCTGATGAACGTCGACACCAATTATTTTCAGAAGTATGATAAGATGTCGGCAGAAAATATTGAGGAGCTCCGTGCTCTTGTTGAGGGGCCGCTCACGAAGCCCTTCGTTGTATGGGAACCCATGCCGTCACGCGCAAGACTTGCAATGACTCTCAGGTAGTTCACCACTTTCCATTGATGAACTGCAAATGCGAGTAAGCCAAGCTGACATTACTTCGGCGTTGCCCCCCAGGTACATGGCAACAGGGATGCAAATTCAAGAGGTCGCCCTGGCAATCTCTGTGGCCATCTCCGCAGCTGATACTAGCAAGTAGCAAGTAAATAAATATCGTCCTATGCGCGGGCTTTCCCGCGCTAGACGTCCATTGGTCACGTGGCGAGGCGGGCCGTCATTGGTCCGGAAACGGTGCTGCCCCCGCGATGCAATTCCAACTTGCCCAAACCTCGCCGCTCTAGCCGCTAGTGTCGCTGCTGTTACTCGAAAGAGGTTTTTGTGTCGCAGCGGCTGGAAGCGCGAGCATTTTCGCTTTCATGTGAAACAGGCTCTAGGCTTATCTTCCAACAGTCTTCAATGGGAGCGAACATTGTCGGATTTTGTGAGGTCGTCTACGGGCACGGATGTAGCCTTGGCTCCTATTCTTGCAGGCAACGCTAACCGAAGTCTATACCTCTCCTACTAACCGTAGCAAGTCCGGTGACGTGGATGTGAGCGCAGCGTCGACCAGCAGCGGCAGCGTTGCTTTCACACTGTGTGGTACAGCGCGAAGCGAGACAGCGCACACGTACAGGAACAAAACGGGGAGAAGCGCCTACTGCCAACTGAAATATTATTGCCTCCTAGAAGGAGTTATATAGAAAAATGGTCTGATTGTTGTGTTCATATGGGAGGTTGTGGCCAAGTACTGCACCAGGGTGGCCAATCCTGCTCTGGTGAGGGAGTGCGTTACCGATTCTGGTCACCGGGATCAGGCCGCACTTCAGGCCTGTTTGTGCAATTTTATCAACACACGGATTTTTCTTTCTTTCATTTTTTTAAATCCTGTGGAATATTGCGCGGCGCCGCGACTCGAACCACCGTCCGCTTGCACGCGAGGCGGATGCTTTACCTCTACACCACCACTGGAATCTGAACCTGGCAACGTTTAACGCTAGAACGTTATCTAGTGAGGCGAGTCTAGCAGTGCTATTGGAGGAATTAGAGGGTAGTAAATGGGATATAGTAGGGCTCAGTC
Organism: Dermacentor andersoni; assembly: GCF_023375885.2. Taxonomy (NCBI): domain Eukaryota; kingdom Metazoa; phylum Arthropoda; class Arachnida; order Ixodida; family Ixodidae; genus Dermacentor; species Dermacentor andersoni. The sequence goes on along the minus strand of NC_092822.1, from coordinate 143,262,465 downwards.
AAGTTAGGACGACAAATGCAGCATATACAGTGCTAAAAAGCGGGCACGTCCTGTGCTACCGGGACTTAGCGGAGAGACGAGAACTAGGAGTCGGATTCCTGATTAATAAGAATATAGCTGGTAACGTACAGGAGTTCTATAGCATTAACGAGAAGGTGGCAGGTCTCGTTGTCAACCTTAATAAGAGGTACAAATTGAAGGTCGTACAGGTGTTCGCCCCTACATCCAGTCATGATAACCAGGAAGTCGAAAGCTTCTATCAAGACGTGGAATCGGCGATGGGTAAGGTCAAAACAAAATACACTGTACTGATGGGCGACCTCAATGCCAAGGTAGGCAAGAAGCAGGCTGGTCACAAGGCAGTGAGGGAATATGGCATAGGCACTAGGAATAGCAGCGGAGAGTTATTAGTAGACTTTGCTGAACAGAATAAGATGCGGATATTGAATACCTTCTTCCGCAAGCGGGATAGCCGAAAGTGGACGTGGAGGAGCCCGAATGACTAGACTAGAAATGAAATAGACCTTATATTCTGCGCTAACCCTGGCATCATACAAGATGTGGACGTGCTCGACAAGGTGCGCTGCAGTGAAGCAATGAGCGACAATATTGTGGGCATCATTACGGAGTCTGCAATAGAAGTCGGTGGCAACTCCGTTAGACAGGATACCAGTAAGCTATCGAAGCAGACGAAAGATCTGATCAAGAAAGGCAAATGTATGAAGGCCTCTAGCTCTACAGCTAGAGTAGAACTGGCCGAACTTTCCAAGTTAATCAACAAGCGTAAGAGAGCTAACATAAGGAAGTTTAATATGGATAGAATTGAACATGCTCTCAGGAACGGAGGAAGCCTAAAAGCAGTGAAGAAGAAGCTAGGAATAAGCAAGAATCGAATGTATGGATTAAGAGAGAAAGCCGGCAATATCATTACTAATATGGATGAAATCGTTCAAGTGGCTGAAGAGTTCTATAGAGATTTATACAGTACTAGTGGCAACCACGACGATAATGGAAGAGAGAATAGTCTAAAGGAATTTGAAATCCCACAAGTAACGCCGGAAGAAGTAAACAAAGCCTTGGGAGCTACGCAAAGAGAAAAGGCAGCTGGGGAGGACCAGGTAACAGCAGATTTGTTGAAGGATGGTAGGCAGATTGTTCTATAAACTGGCTACCCTGTATACACAATGCGTCATGACTTCGAGAGTACCGGAATCTTGGAAAAACGCTAACATAATCCTAATCCTTAAGAAAGGGGACGCCAAAGACTTGAAAAAATTATAGACCGATCAGCTTATTGTCCGTTGCCTACAAAATATTTACTAAGGCAATTGCAAACAGAATCAGGAACACCTTAGACTTCCGTCAACCAAAGGACCAGGCAGGATTCCGTAAAGGCTACTCAACAATAGACCACATTCACACTATCAATCAGGTGATATATAAATGCGCGGAATATAACCAACCCCTATATATAGCTTTCATTGATTACGAGAAAGCGTTTGATTTAGTCGAAACCTCAGCAGTCATGGAGGCATTGCGGAATCAGGGTGTAGATGAGCCGTATGTAAAAATACTGAAAGATATTTATAGCGGTTCCACAGCCACCGTAGTCCTCCATAAAGAAAGCAACAAAATCCCAATAAAAAAAGGCGTCAGGCAGGGAGATACGATATTTCCAATGCTATTCACAGCGCATTTACAGGAGGTATTTAGAGACCTGGATTCGGAAGAACTGGGGATGGAGAATGGAAAATACTTTAGTAACTTGCGATTCGCTGATGATATTGCCTTGCTTAGTAACTCAGGGGACCAAATGCAATGCATGCTCACTGACCTAGAGAGGCAAAGCCGAAGGGTGGGTCTAAAATTAATCTGCAGAAAATTAAATTAATCTTTAACAGTCTCGGAAGAGAACAGCAGCTTACCATAGGCAGCGAGGCAGTGGAAGTGGTAAAGGTATACATCTACTTAGGGCAGGTAGTGACTGCCGATCCGGATCATGAGACTGAAATATTTATAAGAATTAGAATGGGCTGTGGTGCGTTTGGCAGGCATTGTCAGATCATGAACAGCAGGTTGTCATTAACCCTCAAGAGAAAAGTATATAGCAGCTGTGTTTTACAAGCACTCATGTACGGGGCAGAAACCTGGAGGCTTACGAAAAGGTTTCTACTTAAATTGAGGACGACGCAACGAGCTATGGAAAGAAGAATGATAGGTGTAACGTTACGGGATAAGAAAAGAGCAGAGCGGGTGAGGGAACGAACGCGAGTTAATGATATCTTAGTTGAAATCAAGAAAAAGAAGTGGGCATAGGCAGAACATGTAATGAGGAGGGAAGATAACCGATGGTCATTAAGGGTTACGGACTGGATTCCAAGGGAAGGGAAACGTATCAGGGGGCGGCAGAAAGTTAGGTGGGTGCATGAGATTAAGAAGTTTGGAGGGACAACATGGCCACAATTAGTACATGACCGGGATAGTTGGAGAAGTATGGGAGAGGCCTTGGCCCTGCAGTAGGCGTAACAAGGCTGATGATGATGATGATGTTGATGACGATATAGAAAAATTGAGGGAAAACGCCATAAAAATATATACGTAAACTTCAAACAATACGGATGAAAAAATAAAGAAGAAAAACACTATAACGGTGTCATCACCGCTCACTGCTCGCGCTGCCATTTTATAAGAATTCGAACTCCCTTCGCGATAAGGCCTGGGATGGCTAACGTATGCACAGGTATTCTTCACGCGCCATGCTAGCTGATTCGACAAAGATGCGCGTTCGATCATCCCTGTACGTAAAAAGCCCTTTTTTTTCTTCAAACAGATTGATGCATCCACATGCGCTGCAATGCAGGGCTAAGAACCCTTGCTTTCGATTCTTAACATTATTCGCATGTTCACGCAGACGATCGTTTAGACACCTCCCTGTCGGATGTACGTAGCATGCGCCGCATTTGAACGGGATTCTGTACGCAACCCCCTGCATATACAATCCACGTAACGGTTGCGGTACCTGACTTAGCACTGTGCTTTTTGTTTCTTGATAGGGGTGCTGTTGCTTGATATCGAACAAAGTTTGTGTGGGACAGAGAAAACTACACGTACACCAACCCGCTCACCGATTCTTTTAAGTCGATGGGCCATTTGATGCTTGGGTGGAATCACCGCGACCTTAGGGTCCTTTGATGCTTGTGTGGGCTACTCTTCGGTGACCATGGTTTCGCCGTTAGGTTGTCTTCTTTTTCTGTGGATTGCGTCAGCTACTGAGACAAGTAATCCGTCAGTATGGCACGAGGTTTTCAGGCGTGCAATATGAGCTTGGAAACTGCCATTTAGTCTGTGGTGGAAGGACCAGTCTAAAGAGTTAGAGAAACATGCCTGAACAATAGCCATCTGTACTAGCTTTCTCTGTGCTGAGAAGTGCAGGAGACGTTTGTGCGCACGAGTTCATATTGCTACACGGGTGTGGCAGTTGATTGTTTGAACGAGGCGCGTGGGCGACATCACCCGAGATAAGAGAAGGAAGAACGAACTTGTCTCGCGCGGTGAATCTAACCGGTCAGCGCTGCAACCGCTTTTGTAAATATGACCTGTAAATAGTTGCTCGCCTTACTGACTCGTCCTTCGCGTAACAATATGTCCAGCGAACTTGATCATTAGAAAACACAAGCTTGAGGACGAGGAAACGCATGGAATCATCTTGTGGCTTTTCCTGTGTTGAGACCAGGAGGGATAGACATACTTAGAATATGCCGACAAGTTGTGACGAAGCGGGAAACAACTCCGAGGCAACACAGTGCAAAACTACCAAAAAGTCGTCCACGCATCAGAAGGTTCTTAGAACCTTAGTTCCTTCTAGTAGTTGCTCCAAGACTCTGTCGAATTTTGCCAAAAGCAGGTCGCTCAACAAAGGCGCAATACAATACCCGATGGACACACCTTTGTTCTGAAGATATATTTCATCATTGCATTTCCCGTATGTGGATTCAAGGTAAAACTGTACCAAGCTGAGGAAATTTTCGGAGCTCAACTCTGCTCTGTTTTCATAGTCAACCTCACCTAAATGTAACACGCAGTTCCATTTAAAGCAACACTGCCTCCCTGCGAAAACCTACTACCCGACAGAATACAGACGCACGCCGCATAAAGATATCAAATAAGCAGTTCAACAAAGGTGTTATTAGTGCTCATTAAAGGGAGTAAATATTTTCGGAACCTCTGTCCAGTTATCCTATGAAGTTCGTATTTGCTATTAAATTGTAACGATTTGCACTCTAATAAATAAATGATACGGTTTAATCCGCTGGTACGTTGTTCAAATTATACCCGCCGTGGTTGCTCAGTGGCTATGGTGTTAGGCTGCTGAGCACGAGGTCGCGGGATTGAATCCCGGCCACTGCGGCCGCATTTCGATGGGGGCGAAATGCGAAAATACCCGTGTACTTAGATTTAGGTGCACGTTAAAGAACCCCAGGTGGTCGAAATTTCCGGAGTCCTCCACTACGGCATGCCTCATAATCAGAAAGTGGTTTTGGCACGTAAAACCCCATATTTATTTTACGTTGTTCAAATTATGAATACTGTCTACGCGTGAAAACGTTGCTCATCGCCACCACAACCCGTGCATGAGCTATGCACATATGTAAAAGGCGCGAAGCAGAAGCAGCCCTGTGGCTACTAACGTATGCTGTCTACATAGTTGGTACATGGCTTTTAGAAACGGTTTTAGGTGCAAAAGATAGCACACAGACAATCGACAGGCGCACACTCGCAAGTGATTTTTATTTTCACTGGTGATTCACCTATATACCCTAAGGCATGCGCACAAGAACATACACAGGTGAGGTCACGTGAGATACAAACCAAACCTAATAATATCCTATCAGCCAGGAAAATAAACTCGTATCGTGAAGTGACAATGGCTTTGCTGAAACAAAGCTTTGTTGAAGAAATTTTGGCGTGAGCCTACCAATGCTTCAGAAGAATTCGAAACGAAGCAGAAAACGCGCCTTGCTGCCGTTCCCTATATACACAAAGTTGCTCATTCGCCAAGGAAAGCAGCTTCTAGGTTCGATCTACGGGTAGTGTTTTCTGCGCCTCTGAAACTTTCGCACATTTGTGCGTACCTGTCTTCCGTAAATATGGTCGAGTGTGTAAAGAACCACTTAGAGTGTTTCTTGAAAAAATGCTCCGCTGGCGTCGTGTATAAGATTACTTTAGACTGCGGCAAGGTATACGTCAGCCAAACTAGGCGTTGTATAAATGATCGCCTGCAAGAGCGTGTGCTATCACTGAAGAATGGGACTGGCTCACATATTCCCTATCACTGCAATGTGTGCAAGTGTGAACCTTTGGTTGAAAACACATGCATGTTACGAAAATTAAAGATACGATGGCAGTGGAACTAGTAGAGGCGAAGTATGTATGAGAAAGTGTCACGACCAGTGTATCAGCATCGCGCCAGTGTCTCTTAACGAAAGTGACTTTAGTTTCCTGGCTGATAGAACATGATTAGGTCTCGTTTCTATCTCATGTGACTTCAACTTTCTACGTTCTTCTGCACATGCCTGAGGGTATATACGGAAAGCATCGGGGAAAATAAAATTCACTTGCGAGTGTGCGCCTGTCCGTCTTCAGCTCGCATTTTTCAACCAAAAAACGTCGCAACCTTTCATCCGCCGGCCGACCAGGACTATAATGCAGGTACGTGAATGAACCTACGAAACCACGAACACGTACTTTCACGCAGTCAAAAGCTGAAACTAAAGTAGTTACGCACTTGTTTGAGCACACCGTGTGTATGCGCCGTGTTTCGGCAACACGAAATCTCAACGTACGGGCATTTACGCCTTAAAAAGTAGTCCTTTTCTCTATATTTTTGCGGAATTCCAACGCGACATTATTAACGCCATTCACCGATTGACGCCGCAAAGTCTCGCCCCAAGTGCTCAGCACGGCTCGGACGAACTTTTCCGCCGATTTGCTTCGGTAACCCGGCAGTCGTCATGCGCTACGGTAGGGACAACATAAGCGGCGCCATTGTCGAGGTCTCGCCAAGCGCGGGAGTGGAGCGGAGATAGAATGTGGTTGCCGCTAAAACCCCACAAACTTCGTAAACTAGCGACATCCTCCGCCTTCACTACCCTCAGTTCTCCTCTCGTTCATGCTGCTTCCTCGACCACGGCGCCGCTTACGCCGCTTTAGCGTAGCACACGGCATTTCGCAGTGTAAATGCACGCGTGGCAAGGCGGTGCGCTTTAATTATTCGCGGTGGCTTTCTAGCTCCGAGTAACTTCGTGTACAGCATATATTTTCTAAACAGATGGTTATGCAAATTAAGTGACGACAGCTTTTTCTAATCTTTTGATAGCTATTTTTCGAAAACAAAAGTATCCAAACGAGCATTCACGCTATGCAGCGAAGACTCCGAATGTATCGCGCGCGCTTCAATTCGGTAACTAACCTCTGTGATGTACTTGTCGCAAGATTTTGTTTCGAATAGTTGTGAATAACACATGCACGATCGAATGCCAACATCCTGACCTCTAGAAAGCCCTCAGCAGCCTAAGTATTCCGCGCCATGCTTACCGCGCGAATTCACAGCGTGTATGAGCTATGACGTACAAAGGACGACAGAAGGCACGAACGAAAGCTGCTCTGAAGGTTCGAAAAAGTATTACAAGCTACAGTGCCGCCAACGTGCGTGTTTGCCCATCTTCAGAGCACGCGCAAAGGCTCAGAGCTGGGCCATTGGCCCACCTCTGAGGTGGGCCAATGGCCATTGGCTCAGTGGCGCTACCTTACCAAGTTTAAGGGGTTTTAGTTGGCGCTACTTTTAGAGATCGATGGGTTTTAACAAAATGCACGCACGAGCGCAGCAGACAAGTCGATTGTTATGGCGATGTGCAGATGGGCTACTTCGTTGCCATGGCGTTCGGGCTTCTGCGATGGCTTTTCGCTGCCGTAGTCGCTGCGCTGCGGTTCGCGTTGCGCGGTGTCCGCAGCGACCCCTTCAACGTGGCAGCCGAAGGCGAGCTGTCGGCGCCAGCCAACACCTGCGACGCAGCTGAGGAGCCCGACGTCGAACTACTAATCAGATTGAACAAGCACAACAAGAGAGCCCTACAGTACCTGCGAAATGCCATCGCATACGATGAGGAGAATGGCGGTGAGTCTGAAAATGCTGCCAGCGTGCTTTGTTTGTGCTGACCTGCGAGCAAGCTGCCCTTCGGAGGGCAAACGGGCGCGTCGGAGCGTAGGGCTAGTCTTTAGCGGAGCACTTTGCTCACACGTTGATTAACACTGTGGTATAAGATGGCTGTCATATGCACGTCTCTTCCTGTTCGCTTACTCGCGGTCCTGTAGCCCGTCTCGGTTCTTTGCCTCAAGGGCTGAATCTGCGCATGGCTGCCATTGGCTGTTTTTAAGCAGACGCTCTTCCGATGCTAGTTCCAAGGCCCCTTCAGTTACGGCCCTAGCAGGAGGGCGATACTTTGGTAAATTGGCGGCGCACAGGAGCCGCGAGTCGCTTCTTCGCCCTAGCGCTGTTTTTTCTTTTTGCTTTATTATTACGGCCAGCTACGTTCCCTTTCCACCAATACCATGCCCCTCTCCTCATTACTTTTGCTTTCTTGCTGCCTGTCAGCGGCGCGTATTGTTTTATGTCACGTGCGCGCTCTACGCCCGGCACTGGCATGGTAAACTGGTGCGTGGTGTGCCACTAGTTATTTATGTTGTCGCACGCATGCAGCTTTGTCCATACTTTGAGTATGCCAGCATGTGCACCAACACTCATAAATTCCACTTCCAACACAACAGATCTTTGGCCTCATTTTATTGACTTCCGTTTCGGGGAAAAATTTTTTTCGCATAACTTCGTATGATACACCCTCCGAAAATGAACAAAAGGGAAAATGCATGACATGTACATTATAGACACGAAAGTTCAGACAGTAAAATAGGGAAAAAAATAACTCAAGCAAACGCGAAGGCCCTTTCATGTACCAGCAAATAAAAAGAACATTTTCCATTATGCCATAAAGACAAAAGTATAGAACAGCTTCCGATGTACTCTCGATATATTGCAGAAAACTGGACGATGTTTAGAGCAGGCATGACGCCTAAAGAAATCGCTTCTAATGGCGTAAACAATAACGCGCGAAATGCAAAGACTGTCTTACTGACAGCTAAAAAGAAAACAGGAACTTACACAGGTTGTCGCTCATAAATTGAGCCAATGTTCTAAATATGACAGGCACTGCGGACGCGTATGGAACCGCATGCGTAAAGATTGCACTGGCCTAGAATTACTGGCCTAGTTAATTTTTTTATTTTCCCTTTAATTAAAGCATTATAGTTTTGTTTAACTAGCAATTTCACTGTTGGTTGCAGACCCCAAGTGTGATAGCAAAGTTATAGGGCACCTTGAGAAACCTCTGAATAAATTGTTTCTATCGCGATATATATCACTTGGACCTTTCCTCCGCGTTCCAAGGAAAGCCGAGAAATATGAACTTACCACGTGACGGGCGATTGTGCACTGTTGTGCTGCTCTCTCGCGTGTGATGGATGAACAAGGTCTGCTGCTGCGAGACTAGCCCGGGCCAGGGCGTTATGCCTGGCTTAGGTATCTGGACATGCAGCTTTTATCGGATGACGGCGCAAATGCGTGCTGCTGGCTGAGAGGCAGGGTTGCCATGTTTGGTGATTGTTCTCCGAATTTACTATTTGAGGGGCTCCTGGGGACTGAAAATCGTGATTGGCAAATTGGCTACTTCCTGGGAACATTTGGAGTTGGTAATTGGTATAGGCAGAACCCTAATCACACTCCTCCCCTGACGAGCAACAGCCGCAAACGCCACATCAGGAAGGTCGTGCCTTTGTTTATTGGAAGCGCCTGAAGCAAATTCAGGAGCTGAAGATATATCATAGCCGCCGTGTGGTCCGTCCTTCCTGGGTTGTCCAGGACTGCCCGAGATGCGACATATGCAACACTCGTTGGCTCACATCAACGTTTCGTGCAGTCTGCAAGTGTTGTGGACGCATAAATTGAACAGGCACAAGCAGGCTTAAATAGTCTTCAAGGAAATTCTTTTACGTCCTTCGTAAAACTGAAGTCATATATGGGGTACTAATATAACTACCAGTGACTCTTACATCTATAGAGTGCCTCGAAGACAATGGTTCTTAGTACCAGAAGCGGCTGCAACCGGAAACGCGTCAAGGCAGCTATGACGTTACAGATGTCGATCTCTGACTATGCAACTGTGTTCAAGGGATAGAAGCATCTGACGTCACACACTTCACACGGTGACGATTGAAATCAAGTCGTAGGTGTGTCATCATTGAAGCAGGAAACTACATATCTTTCTCTTTTTTTTCATTTTTCTATTGTGACAAGTTCGCAATTGTTAGTTTTTCGCTCCGCGCCTACTTCTTTGGCTACCAAATAATGCTTCGCTGCAGTAGGCCACTTTTCTGGCTACTTTTCGTAATACTTCAGCACCTTTTCTCCCGAAGACCTGGCAGCCCTGCCGAGCAGTTCCTGCCTGTTAGTACCAAAGCGATAAAGCGTCTATGGAGGCTAAATAGAACAAGAACATAGCTTTATTTCTTGGTGGTTGAAATGGGCAATAGGTGGCCGCTTGCCGATGGAGCGTAATGAGGGTTGGGTGGGGAGGCGACGTTAGGGCTGGAAGGATTTTCCAGTGATCTTAAATCCGAAAATCGCCCTTTGATGACAATGTGTCTCCGAAGGGATTCCCATATGCTGCAATGCACATTTCCGGGACATTTTCCGGGACAATGCACATTTTCCGACGAGTCCGTGATCGTGGTATCGTGGATGGAGTTGCAGACTTGTTTTATTTTCCTTTTATGTTATCTGATGTTGTGGTTGGCGTCTTTTACACTTGATACATGACGTAGCCCTAGAAAAAGAAATCGAATGCAATTAAATCTGGTGACCGTGCCGGCCAAGCAATGGGTCCATGCCTTTCAATCCACTTCTGTGGGAATACTTCATGCAGCCATTGGCAAGCTTGGCTGCTGCCATGCGCGGGAGCACCACCTTGCTGATACAAAATATCCTCGAACCTAGCCAGTGGAACTTCACAAAGAAAATCTTAAAGCGCACCATCAAGGATGTGGTTGACGTATCTTTCAACCATAAGCACGTTATCAAATAAAGGAGGTGCCAGTGATAGTGCCACCGTAAGTTCCCCAGCACTCGTTACCCGACCGTTGATATTGCTAATATGACTTCGAAACCCCTTGAGGGTTTTCGTCGCTATAATAGTGAGCGTTGAGGATGTTCACTTGGCCATTAGAGGAGAAGCTAGCTTCATCGGTTCACACTTCACTTCACTTCACTTTTATTTCCTTAAAGACCCCTCAATGGGGGTATTACATAAGGGGTGGGGTTTACAAATGTGCATTTTAATTGGTGGCCACATGAGTTCAATGAAGAATATTAGTATTAAGCTTATCAGCAAACGTCGTTGAACAGGTGATTTCGGTTATGTGATAGGGCAGGCCGTTCCAGTCGCTTGATGATCGGCAAAAGAAGGATGCAGAGAAGGTTGTAGTTCGGCTGCGTGGACGGGTTACTTGCAAGGAATGCCCTGTACGCAGGGAATGGCGAGGGGGTGGGGCCAGCACATATGGTGCATGATGAAGTGAACTGTAATAGAACTTGTGAAAGAGGATTAACGAATCAATGCGACGCCGGGATGATAGCGTGTTTAAGGCGGACTGTGTTTTAAGTAGTGATACGCTAGTGTTATAAGAATACGAAGAATGAATGAATCTTGCCGCACGATTCTGAATTCTTTCAAGTGCATTGATAAGGTAAGTTTGATGTGGTGACCAGATGGGGGATGCGTATTCAATTTTTGGACATACGAGAGTCTTGAATGCTAGTAGTTTGACGTGTTGCGGTGCATGACGCAGATGGCGTTTTAGGAATCCCAGTGTTTGGTGAGCGGATGCAGTAATGCGCGTTACATGAGCAGACCAGTCTAAGTCGTATGAAAGGGTGACGCCGAGGTATTTAAATGTGTCCACTTTTTCTAAGGTAGTCTTAGTAATATTATACGGTGAGTATAAGGGCTGATGGCGGCGAGTGAAACACATTACTTTACATTTATTGGCGTTAAGGGTCATTAAGCAGTCGTTGCACCAGCCTTGCACTTTGTTAAGGTCATTTTGTAAAATACCGTGGTGAGAGTCATTAGTAATTGTGCGGTAAATGGCACAATCGTCAGCGAACATACGGATTTGAGAGGAAACATTAAGGGGAAGGTCTTTAATATAAATAAGAAAAAGTAAGGGGCCTAGAACGCTACCTTGTGGGACGCCAGAAGTTACAGGGAGGGGCGCGGAGGTGCGATTGTTGACATGCACTGACTGTGATCGGTTAGTGAGAAATTCAGTAACCCAATTTAAGACGTCAGGGTGCAGGTTCAGCTGAGAGAGCTTGAGTATTAGACGTTGGTGAGGTAACTTATCAAATGCTTTAGCATAATCCAGAAAAATGGCGTCGATTTGGGTGTTAGCATCAAGATTAACGTGTAAGTCATGGACGAACATAGCAAGTTGCGTTTCGCACGAGAGACCTTTGCGAAAACCATGTTGGGATGGGTGAAAGTAGTTGTTAGTGTCAAGGAAGTGCATAATTTGGGTGAAAATGACGTGCTACATTATCTTGCAAGGTACGCTGGTTAGGGAAATTGGTCTGTAGTTAAGAGGAGAGTTTTTGTTACCTGATTTGTAGATTGGAACAACCTGCCCTTCCTTCCAGTTGACGGGGATGCTACAGCAAGATAAAGACTGTGAGAAGATTAATCTAAAGTATGATGCGCAGATGAGTTTAGTATTTTTTAACAGTTTAGAGTTGATGCCATCCGCCCCCAGTGACGATGAAAGCTTTAGCTTTTCAATTATTGCCGTTATGCCATGTTCAGTGAATTCGATGGGTGCCATAACAGATTGCACAGCTGACGGTGGTATAGGTAACAGAGCATCCGGTTCAGTGGTGAATACTGATGAAAACGCGCGGTTAAATGCATCAGCACACTCTTCTTCGGGGATTACTATATCGTTATGGTCGGCGATAGTGATAGCATTCGGTGGCTTGGGGTTTAGTAATTGCCAGAATTTCGGGGGGTTAGTGCTTAGTACGCGAGGCAACGTGTCATGAAAAAATGAGTGTTTTTCGCGGCGTATAGCCGAGAGATAAACTTTCTCTGCCTGGTAATATTTGTCCCAGGCCACAGCACAATTGGTTTGCTTTGCCGACCGAAAGAATCGTTTCTTCCTGTTTTCTAAAGTTGATAATTTTTTTTTGTGAACCAAGGTTTATTGCTGTTAGTCGGTACTGAAACAACTGGAATGTGGTTATTAGCAAGGTCGATGATTTTTTGTTGGAAGATCGACCAATTGGCTTGAATTGTGCGGTTGTGGAATTCATCACTGAAAGTGGGGTAGAAGAGCATTAGTTCGTTGTTAATGGCTTCGTAGTTGCCTTTATCGTATAGGCGTATTATTTTATTCCACGATTCTCGTTTTGGAAAGGTAAAGTTAAAGACAGTGTGGATTATTTTATGGTCGCTAATTGCCGGGAGATAGGATATCGAAGATAGGCTAGACGGATTGTTAGTTAATATGAGATCTAAAATGTTGGCCGAGTCGTTCACTACGCGTGTTGGTTCTAAGACTAGCTGGGTCAAGTTGAAATTTAAGCAGACTTCGAGGAAATCATTTTCGATTGTACTATGTGACGAAGGAGGACATTTATCCCAATTGATATTATGGAAATTAAAGTCTCCAAAGAGCAAAATCTGAGCGTTAGTGTATTTATTCATTAGTACGTCTAGGACGTGGTTGAGCTTGTCAGTGAAGCTAGTGTCTGCTCGCGGGGGGGCGGTAGCAAACGCCAAGTAAAGTAGTTTTCGGGGTTGCACGAAAGAGTAGCCATAATATTTCTAGGTCACTTGGGTTGTGAACAACGGATCAGGGTATCGTATTACTAACGGCGATGAGCACCCCGCCGCCTCTAGAGTGCTGGCGATCGTTACGGAAGACGTGGAAACCGGGTAGGTCATCCATGACCTCCGTGTCGGATACGTCAGCGGTTAGCCAGGTTTCGGTAAGTATCAACAAGTTACATCCAGATGATAAAACCAGATTAGGTACAACGTCACGTTTGGAAAGCAAGCTACGTATGTTAGAATATATTGCTGAAATAGTACTGTTAGGGCGGGTTGTCGTTATCGAACGGTGTGTTGGATGACGGCGATGCAGCGATTGCTATTGGATTTCTTTTACACATTTTGTGGTTTCGTCGTACATGTACTTAGCAGATCCTATAAACAGAGTTTTGTAGCGTAATAAATATGCAGCTGACTTGGTCCTTGCAAAAGCCAAAAGATGTTTCCGGGCATTCTGCACAGTACGAGAGTAGTCTTCGCGAATGCTATAGTTAGTCCCTTTCAACTTGCGGCCGTTAGACAGAATTTTTTCTTTTGTTTTATAAAAAAGGAACTTTACGATTATAGGACGGTTTCGGTTATCAGCATGGCGGCCGAGACGATGCGCACGTTCAATCGCCTCAGGATGCACGGTTATGTTTAATTGGTCGGCGCAAAGCCGAATGATTTCTTCCTCTGCCTGAGCGGCGGATGCAGACGCACTTGGGTCGGGGATACCGAAGAAGACAAGGTTGTTGCGGCGAGCTCGGTTTTCTGCTTCATCGATGCGCGCTTCTATATCGGAGATTGCCCGTGTCGTCATGGCCGCAGAAGTCTTAAATGTTTCAACCTGTCGCTGCACGTCCTCGATGTGTTGACAGTGGCTGTCGACGGCATGCATTCTTCTGTTTAGTTCAGAAATCGAATTGTTAGTCTCGTCTAGTCCTCTTTTTAAACCTTTAATCTCGTTAATTAACTGTGATTGCCCAGCGGATAGCTTCTTTAGTTCAGTTAGTATAGCGTTAGAGTCAGGACCGGGATTATTTTCTATGTCGCCCGACAGTAGCAGCAAAGAGCGCGAGACATGAATACAATTCATTGCTATGGCAAACAGACACTGGGGGCTCGGCTGCAGTACCAAAACATAGTTGCTTGATTTCTTAGCGTAGAGACTATAGCACTGACTAACCTGCATGTTAAACAGCAGCAGTTTAGTAGACTGTATCGTGGCACAGCCACCGAGCCCACAGGTTGGCGCGTGAAGGCGTTGGTCTTTTATAGGTGATCTGCCAGATGTTGCTGACGCAGGCAGCTCCCTGGTGGTAGGGCTGATCACGCTCGTCACAGGCGGCGCTAGTAGAAGCGTAGGGGGCGCTAGCGTGACTTGGCGATAGAGAGCAGGGGCACGGCCAAGGCATGGTTCCAGGCAGGTTGAAGTTGCGTGTGCGACAGCCGAGATGGTAGCGGGCAGAGCTGCGCCGATCAGTGCGATGATGAGCACCTGCATGTTAAACAGCAGCAGTTTAGTAGACTGTATCGTGGCACAGCCACCGAGCCTACGATTTTGTTTACGATGCCTAAGTGCTCTTCCTTCTTGATTATAAGCCAGTTTCGGAAGTCCTTTCGATTATAGGAATGGCGGCGCTCGAACAACTCGTGCAGCTGCTTGTGGCTCTACACACTCTACACACTGAGGGTTTGGCAGTCCAGATTTAGCACTCGCACTACGAACACTTGCGCGTTGGTCTCAGGAAAACTTAGACAAAATATCAGTCTCCACGTCCTCGCCCAGTATTGAAGATATATGTTTCTTCGTAAAAGTCCCAATCTGTCTCAGTGTTTCGTATGCACGCCCAATCGTAATTGACTTCCGACGCTTATCTGGATGCCAGCGTTGAAATACTTCAAATGCACGCTTTCTATGTCGTTTTTACGCACATAAAGCCAAAACTATATCTGCATTTTCCTCATTGGAGCAAGCCTATCTGCTGATCAACGGCGGGCACGCCCAAATAGCGTTGCTGTGTGGGACGCTCAGGAATACGGGCGCCTCGGGAGAAGTGAATGTGTTACAGTTCACTGGGATTCGTTTATACAAGGAGCATAAGGTATGGACTACAACCGGTAAACTGCAACAGCCTGTGGGCGCACTCTCTCAGGGACTGACGCACCGGTTGCGCTGCACAAGTGTGAAGCCAGACGCGGCCACCGGATACTGCGCCCGCGAAGCGGAGTGCGATATCAAAAAGAACGTCTGGTAGACAGTAAGTGTGGGAAGCAGAGCAGATGGTGCCATTGCGAAATGAGTCATCGTGGGAAGGCATGCGCAACCTTCTTTGAATATGGCCAAGATTTTTTTTTAGCATTAGTTAGTTTTGTCCCCGTGGTATTATGCGCCATTATTGGAGTCCTAAGGTCTAAAGTTGTAGCATCCTCGTTCCATTCAAAAACCACTACACGGTCATTTGTGTACGACGGCAAATTTTTAGCAGCCGTCATCGCCTTCCGTCGTTCTCACGGCCTTCGCAATTTCATTCTTTCAAGCAGAATCGAAATGCTGCTTTCGTCTTTTCTTTTTCGTGGCCTTAGATGCTTAATCACCTCGGCAACGCTTGGCTAGGAGCATGTGAGCACCAGAGCACCACGTGAGGTATATCATGTTGGAAACAATTTATTGAAAGGTATCTCAAGGTGCTCTGGAACATTGCGTATCGCACTTGGCGACAGCAAGCAATACCTACGAAGTTGACTAATTAAACATTACTACTCCATTATTTAAGGCAAAAAATAAAAGCAGTGGCCTGAATAACTCTAGGCCAGTGCCAGCATTATGCATTTGGTTCACCTTGTGTCCAGAATGCCTTCCATTCTTTAAAAGATGACTCGACGTATGTGGGACAACGTGCATAACTACACAAAAGTATATGAAATACGTGACATGTTCATTACTTCTAAACAATGAGAAAAAAGACATGGCAGAAAGAAAATAACATTGTACTAAAAAGATAAATGCACATTATCACATTATTTTGCAATTGTCCAGAACTGGAGTAACGGTGGCAAGGGGGAGGAGAAGGGAGTCGGCTTTTGCAGCAGCACATAGGTCGCATTAGCAGACAGGCCTATCGCTCAATCAAATACCAGCGGAATAAGCCAATTACACGACTTTTCTTTCACCACGAATGCAATGCTTAGAAGTAAAATTGCGTCAACTATGAGCGAACTGCTGGGCTAGGTGGTTATCCGACATAATAAACGAGGTTTGCGCCAAGCCACACAGAAAGAGCCCGTGTTGTCTCCTTTCTTCTGTGGGTGGTCGTGGTGAAAAACTCGTTTATTATGACAGTTAACGCACTAAGTGATACCCACTAGGTACTCAGTTGTGTAAAAATAGGAACTGCTAAAATCTGCATATAGGACACTTGCACTGCTCATGCTTTCAACAAAAAAAGAAGCGTGTCGTGCGTTCACATTTACGTTGTTTGCGCGGATTTTCGATCTGCAATTACTGAGCTAATACACAAACATGTGCATAAATTTTTCAGCTGTTTGTACGTTGGTACAACGCTGACACGCGGAAAAAGCACTGGGAGTGGAATGGAAACCCTGGCGAGGTACTGAAGTTGCACAATGAGACTTGGACCCAATCGGATAAATCTAGGCGATTCTACAGGTCCCTATCTTCTAAGGATTGGTGCTGGTTAGGTAGCACCGGTTAATACAGTTGCCTAATTAAATCTCGGTACCAAAGAATATTACTGGAAGCTACTCCACTAATTAAGGAGAAATCGCACATCCACCCGTTCGTAGCAATTGCTAGATAGGAAATCCAAAGCAACCTACAAGGGTATTTTTCAACTGAAGCTTTTCTTTCGAGGAACTCGATTGTGTTTCCCTTGTAGCAGTTACTACGAGCGGGTAGATGTCTGGTTTCCCCTTTATTAATTATCGCCACCTGGTGGGCTTCCGCAGAACTATTACTTCATCTACTCCACTGTACTGTAAGCAATATGCGCCACGTTTTCTTCCAATAACGCATTTCTCCTCTTTTTAAATCTTGGTGGGCGATTGTTAATTGGGACACGCTGTATATATTTGACAGTTGAATGCTACTGACGGCGTTTCCATCCCTAAGAAATGTTGTAAATTGTTAGAAATTTTTTCTTGAGTCATTGGCATTGCTTACTGGAAAGTGAAGGAATACTGACTCGCAACGTGCACGTGCATTTCGCCCACTGCTGAACGGATTACTGAAGTCTTTGTGTTTTTCCATGGTAAAATAAAAGCACGCAAAGCTGTTCGACGCCTGGGGAACATACAGCAATACATTCTTTCTCTAGGCACATGCTACCCATATCTTTAGAAATAATTTTTATTCGCTGCATAAGTCTCTTTAGAATATATATTGCACTTTGTCTTGTGCGTGTATTTAAATATATTGTGTGTGTAAGCTGTTTACAGTGGAAATTTAAAACCATATTGGAGTTAAAAATATACGTATGAGGCAGCCGCCGCTAGTGCTTCTAATACGCGTGTCCTCCGATAATGAAGAACCCTCAAATGATGTAGGCGACAAAGCCGTGGTAATGTCACTTCAGTTGTGACCAATGGGCTCAGCGCTCCCGGAAAACTCTGGAGGGGGATCGGGCCCCGGAGCCCCCCGTAGCCCCTGCCTATGGTCGTAACACTACACGCAGTGTATTGTTATGCGAAACTCTAGGCCTGCTTGCGCGGGCAGCACTGGCGGACCGTCCAGCTTCGCTATAGTTCTAGTTTGGCGTACCTCCGCTGATGAGCTGAGCGGAAGCGCGCATGCGCCCTTCGCATGGCCACAAACACGGTAGGCTTGCAAGGTTCCTGAGTGGAGCGTGCTGCGCAGCCGTTCGCTAGCGTTGGCGTCAGAACGGATTGGGTGCAGAAAGCAGGATCGCTGGCCATCACGTAGCATTCCCCAAGACGGCGCTTTGTTTTCCACTGGATAAAATTGACTGGTACTGCACTAGATGCGCAAGTCTCCATACTTCTTGGACAAATAAGTCCGGACAATTTTGCCTGTATTGGCTACGTTTACACACACACACACACACACACACACACACACACACACACACACACATATTTATGTATACATGTACGTGCATATCTATATGTGTATATGTATATAATGAACGAGAAGAAAGGAAACGGCCTGATATTTGTACAGTCTCTTCTGTACACCACGTAAACTGACATCCTATAACGTGCAAGCGCTCTCCGCTATAGCTGCATATATGCCTTTAGGTGCTCGAACTTGTAGGCGAGCGCGCGCTATTACGGGATAACGGTTGCACGCGCGCACTTCCTGGCGCAATTATGTCTGTGAGTGTGGGCGAGGTCGGTGTCATTTGCATGGCCACGGCCGCTGCATAGGCGCGCGCGGAGGGCTCCGTCTGTTTTGCTCGCAGGCGCGCCCTCTCGCGTCGCCTCCTGTCACCACCGTTTTTCCGCGGTGCTCGCGACGGCGTTGGCTCGCTGTTGGCGCCTTTGGTGCTACTTAGCGAATGTTGCAAATTTACGTTTTTAAGAAAAAAAAATACAATGGAATGGTCTTGAAATGCCAGAGAATCATGCTAAACGCACTGTGAACACGTTTGTATGTCAGTAAAGGCAGCTCTCCAGTGTCTGCTGTCTGCTTTCAACACGGACCGAATGTGCAATTAGTAGCGGACATCCGATTACTCCACCATTACGCAATCGACAAGGGACACATCATCTGCTAGTGGATGCCGGGTCACTGCGGAATTTCGGGAAATGACAGTGCGCAAGACGCTGCCCGTTCGGCCTATGATGGTGCCCAGAATATACCCATACAGCTGTCAAGAACAGATGCAGCCACAAGTCATCGCTCCCTCGCACGCGAGCTTACGCAAACTCTTTGGAACGCCAGTGAATTGACGAACACAGGTCTTCACAGATTGGATCCAAGTTTGCAACTCCGTCTTCCACCAGTGTTGCCACGAGCGGAAGCAACACTTCTGTATCGCCTATGGCTCGGCGTGGCATTCAGGAACTCATATTACTTCCGTATTGGAATGGCCGATAGTACTGCTTGCGACACCTGCCGCTGCAAGGAGACGATCGCGCACCTCCTCTATCAATGTCCAGGTTACAATGTGCCAAGAAAAGTGCTCGTGACCGCACTCGAAAAACTGCACAATCGCCCTTCCCAGGAGAGAATGTTCCACGACACTTGTCCAGACGGGTTTTGGCACTCAAGGCCTTAAGGGCTTTGCTTAAGTTCTTCAGGACATGTGAATTGTGCGAACGCCTTTGACTGTTGTTGCGCGGAACATCGCGTTACTGTGTCCATTTTTGTTGTTTTTTTCTCTTCCTTCTCCTTTTATTCCATTTACCCCTTTCCCCAGCGCAGGGTAGCCAGCCGGTATTTACACTGGCTACCCTCCCTGTCTTTCCTTCCCTTTTGTCTCTCTCTCTCTTGTACGTCAGAATAACACAGCGATATGTCCGAAACGGAATGTAAAGAATGGTGCCGCACTTGTACTTCAATCCGCTTGGTCAAGTTTTATGAACATGACTCGTACTTCCATTGTGCTCTGTGGTTGTGGAAGCTTCCTTTTGTAAAACGCGCCTTGGTTCGTTAGCACTCTGCCTCAATTGCGGCGTATATTAGTACTCATGACACTTTGCTGCAAGGATCCAGAGCTTGAGGGAGTTCTGCAGTGCCCAGTGCTTAGACTAATTATGCTAGCCTGCGCATTCCGCTATACTACAATAGGCCCAAGTTCCTTGCTTACTGACATTCACAGCAGTTCACTGAGCTTGTACTTTCACTTGCCTTGATATGATGTGCAGCTACTTCTACATGCAACTTACGTAACCTGCATCGTTTGACAAGTGTGATTAAATTTGACATGCAAATAGGGCAGTTGCCGTAGCATTTTCAAATGCAACCTGAACTGTGCCAGCCGTTGTGTGTTGTCAATGAATGGTGGATATTAAGGAAGGAGTGTTGTGGCTGATGGTGGATTGAACTGAATCTGTCAAACGTGTATATGGAACTATGAAAGCATTTACACAAGTTAGAAGAAGAAAGTCAAGTCTAACCTTCGTGCCTTGCGACACCACGTACCCGAGCCCACGAGGGTTGGACCCTCCCGGGTGTAGCCGTGCGCGGCTTAGCCGTGTCTGGGGAAAGGGGGATCCTGGGGGTTGAGCCGATGCCGGGTAATTGGACCTTTAAGGCCCCCCGGCGGAGGCAACACACCTCTTTGGCCCCTGCTTCACGTAGACGGCACCCCCGGACTGACCCACACGGGAGAAATCGGCAGTCGCCTTTTCCTGTCTTTCTCTCCCTCCAACCTTCGTCTTTCTCTTTACTTTCCATCTTTCCTGTCTTCTCCTAGCTTCCACTCACTTCCAATTTTCCAGGCAGCAAGGGTTAACCTTGTGTGAATAACCAACCTAGGTTATCTCATATTTGGTTATAGTGATAACGTACAGCTGGCGTTTGCAGGACCTGTTCTTACAGTCCCTGTAGCGCCCCCTTGTAGGACTCCACGGTGGGTGGCTGGCGTTATTGCCGAAAATTCAATCCCTTTATGGCAACCTCTTTCCCACCGCTTCCTGATCGCCCAGAGCGCACCGATGATGTATTCCAGTTTTTTGGTCGGCAAAAAGAATCCTTCCCTCGTTTTCACGTGATCCACTCTGAAAAACCAGCTAAACCAGTTGTAACAATCTCACCATTCTTTGTTTCTAAGACATTGAGTGAAGTTATTGGTCCAGGTTATAAGGCGTCGAGGATGGCAAGCGGTGATCTCCCCTTGGAACTCCCCGATCAGAAACATTATGAGAAATTGACAAAACTAGTATCATTTGGGGAAACCCGCACCGTACGATGAACACAAGCCGCGGTGTTGTCTCGGACGATGACTTGCTGGAGCTCACTGAGGATAAACTCTTGGAGGGCTTCAGTGACCAGAATGCTATCAATGTTAAAAGAATAAAGATCAGGCGTGACAGCAAAGAAATCAAGACCAAACACCTTATATTCACTTTCGGCTCAAGTATTCTGCCCGAGTCTGTAGAGGCCGGGTACATGAAGCTCCGTGTTAGGCCATATGTGCCAAATCCCCTCAGATGTTTCAAATGCCAACGTTTCGGCCACAGTTCGCAGAGCTGCCGAGGCCGTCAAACCTGTGCGAAGTGCAGTGCCCCGAACGTACCTCTGAAGCTTGTGAGAACGCTCTCCATGGTGTAAACTATGAAGGGGAGCACGCCACATACTTGCGGTCGTGCCCATCCTGGAAAAAAGAAAAAGAAATTGTGACTATAAAGGTCAAAGAAAATATTAGTTTCAAGGAGGCCCGCAGGCGACTATCCTGCCTGCCCAAAAACACATTTGCCGATGTGGCGCGTCAGGGGGCAGTGCCACAACGGTCTCCGGCGGCTGTCCGACCCACACCCAGTGAGCCTGCAGTGACGCCATCCCCCCCCCCCCCTGGCGGATGCAGCTAGTGCTGCTACGCCAACGCAGCAGACGGGGCCATCTACCTCCGGGCAGGTGACCACGAAGGCCTCGTCCAACATGCCGAGGCCTTCACGCCAAACAAAGCGCTCGAAAGAGCGCGTGTCCAGCGCCTCGCAAGAGGCGATGGACACAACCACCAGCCACACGGCGCCACCAGGGCCTAAGGAGCAGCGAGGCCCTTTCGATCGCTCCAAAAGAGATAAAACTCCCGTCACGGCGCCTTCAAAGCGCCTGTGAACTAGTTAGTTTCCTAAACACACAGTACCAAACACATTTATCAAAATGGAAACACAAATACTGCAGTGGAATGTACGAGGACTTCTACATAATCTCGACGACATTAGAGAAATAAGACGCAAACATAATCCGAAGCTGCTGTGTGTTCAAGAGACACACCTCAAATCTACCAATAGAAATTTTCTTCGAAACTACACCATCTTCCGAAAAGACCGTGAGGAGGCTAATGCCTCCGGCGGTGTAGTAATAATAGCCGACAGGGCGGTAGCTTGCCGGCCCGTCGCCCTTAACACGCCCCTTGAGGCAGTGTCTGTCTAGGCCATTCTTTTTAATAAAATAGTAACTGCGTGTTCCATTTATATACCGCGAAATCGGCGGCTCGAAAAAACACTTTTATAACCTCATTGACCGGTTTCTCGAGCCTAATATCATAGTGGAAGATTTTAACACTCATAACACAATGTCGGGAGACTCGCGATGCGACGCGAGAGGTCGACTCATTGAAAATTTCCTTTTAACCACCAGTGCGTGTCTCTTTAATAAGAAAGAAGCAACGTATTATAATCCTCATCATAACTCGTACTCATCAATAGACCTGGTGATCGGATCCGCTTCCATCTTTCCAGATTTAGAATGGCATGTAATTAAAGACCCATTCGGAAGTGATCACTTCCCAATAACGCTGAACTTCCTAAACAAACATGACTTGCATCCACACTTCCCTCGCTGGAAACTGGCCTCAGCTGACTAGGAACGTTTTAGAGAATCCACCCACATATCACGGGATTTTATAGATAATTTTACTATAGATCATGCTGTTCCATACGTCACCGCTTTTATCATTGACGCCTCTGAAAAGTTCATTCCTCAAAGAAGAGGCACTTCATCCAAAAGGCGGGTCCCCTGGTGGAATGACGATTGTAGAGAGGCGAGGAAGAGACAAAATAAAGCTTGGAGCAAACTACACGAAAGTCCTACAGCAGAAAATCTAATAGAATTTAAACAGGTTAAATCGCAGGGAAGAAGGACGCGACGACTGGCAAAGAGGGCAAGCCGGCAGATGTATAAAGTATTGGACGGGCTGAAAAGACTTAAGGGGCAAGAAATTCATCCGTATCCCCTAGTAAACGGTGAAGCAAACCGCTTGGAAGACCAGGCAGACGCCCTTGGCGAACACTTTCAATATGTTTCCAGCTCTAAGCATTACTCCAAGGCGTTTCTGAAACACAAACAGGTAGCAGAACACAAGGCTATCGACCGCAAATGCAGACATAACGAACCCTTCAACGCGCCTTTTAACATCGCCAAGTTTAGAGCCTCCCTGGCTGCATGTCAGAGCTCCGCACCTGGACCGGACAGGATCATGTACGACATGATCAAACACCTTCCCAGTGACACACAAATTACTCTGCTAGCACTTTTTAATGCAATATGGGCTGCGAGATACCTCTCTACCGCATGGAAAGAAGCGTTGATCGTTCCGATTCTTAAACAGGGCAAAGACCCCACATTAGTAAGAAGTTATCGCCCAATTGCGCTCACAAGTTGTATATGCAAACCGTCGACTTTTGCACTTCCTTGAATTAAATAAATTTCTTGATTGGCATCAGTGTGGTTTTAGAGTAGGACGATCTATAATCGACCATCTAGTGCGCATGGAAGCAAATATTCGCGACGCCTTCGTGCATAAACAGTCCTTCCTATCCGTGTTTCTCGACATGGAAAAGGCGTACGATACAACTTGGCGCTATGGCATCATGCGTGACCTATCGACGCTGGGGATCCGCGGCACTGTTAAACATTATAGAAAGCTACCTGCAAATCCGTACATTCCGAGTGAAAATAGGTAATGCGCTGTCGCGTGTATTCATACAGGAAACTGGGGTTCCCCAGGGAGGCGTACTGAGCTGCACGCTCTTTGTAGTTAAAATGAACCCGCTTCGTAAAACATTACCCCCAACAGTAGTGCTTAAACGAAGTCCCCAAGTGGGCAGACGAAAACGGGGTTCAAAGTGAACCCCAACAAAAGTTCTTGCGTTCTTTTCACCAGGAAAAAAGGGCTTGCTGCAGATCCCACTGTTGAAATATATGGGCAACGAATACCCGTAAACAAGGAACACAAATTCCTAGGCGTTATACTTGACTCCAGGCTTCCATTCCAGGCTTCCATTCCAGGCTTACATTCATCCCACACATAAAATATATTAAAGCAAAATGTCTTAAAACAATGAACTTTCTTAAAATCCTATCCCACACAACATGGGGTAGCGACAGAAAGTGTTTACTGAATCTTTATAGGAGCCTAGTTCGATCACGACTGGACTATGATGCCGTGGTTTATCACTGCGCCGCACCGAGCGCGCTAAAGGTCTTAGACCCTGTTCATCATCTGGGTATCCGTCTCACCACTGGCGCATTTAGAACAAGCCCCGTCGAATGTCTATATGCAGAGTCAGACGAGTGGTCACATTTTCAGAGAACATACATCAGCTTCCCCTACTTTCTTAAAGTTTGCTCTAACAAGGAACATCCGTGCTTCACGACAGTGAACGACTTAACGTGCGAAACACTATTCCGTAACAGACCCTCCATAAGACTTCCTTTATCGCTGCGTATAAGAGAACTTAGTGAAAAAATGGATGTCCCAATACTCGAAAATCGCCAAATGGCTCCTGCTAACTATTAGCGCCCTGGGAGTGGCAGGTGATAGAATGTGACACATCATTTGTAGAGGTCTCGAAGCACGCTCCTGAACTTGGAATTGCCATGCATTTCCGAGAGTTTCAGTAGAAGTACTCCTGCTACGAATTTTACACAGACGCGTCCAAATCCCATGTTGGCGTATCCTACGCTGCAGTTGGTCACTCTCTTTCTGAATCTGTACTGCATATGCCAGTACAGTCACTCTCTTTCTGACAGTACTGCATATGCAGAAGCATATGCAGTACTGTCTGAAGTAAAACATATAAAGACACTGAAACTTGAGAGAGCAATAATATTCAGACTCCTTAAGTCTTGTAAAAGCACTCATTTCTTTACAAAAGCAAACAAATCCTGTCTTCAGTGCACTCTACACACACTTATGTAACATCTACTCATCACACAGACATGTAGTAATATGCTGGGTTCCTAGCCATAGATGAATCCAGGGAAATGTGCTTGCTGACGAGGTGACCAAATCAATGACATCGCAGGGTACTCGTTCTGCTGCAGTCCCTGTCGCAGACAGGAAGCCTTTCCTCAGAACCAAACTGCGATGCCACTGGCAACGCTTGTGTAACGCAGAAACGAGTAATAAGCTTCACCTAATTAAGCCTAAGTCAGGTTTCTGGCGCCCAACAACGAAAACACGAAGAACAGACGTCCTGTTTACTAGACTAAGAATAGGACACACGTTCGGCACTCATAACTTTCTCCTGACTGGTAACGAGCCCCAACCTGTGGTAGATGCGGCGACAGGCTTTCTGTCCTCCACGTCTTCCTGGAATGCCGCGAAGCCGGAAGAGACAGGAGGAAACACTTTCCTTTTGCATACAGCCATCACGTCCCTCTGCATCCGGCCATGTTTCTTGGTGTAGAACCACTTTTTAAGACCAAAGAAGTCCTCACTTACTTGAAAGATGTTGTGTTACACGTGACAAGCCCAATTATTCCGTAGTGCATCCTCTTTCCAGAGTATACATCTACGCTAGTGTTCTTTGTATAGCACATGCCTCTAGGTCATTGGCTTTCAAGGGCTCTGGTTAGGCACAAGTGCTCCAGACATTTTAACATCTCACGTATTTTATATATTGTATCATTTTTTCTCAATGCCTTCTAATGTTCATAGTACACGTCAACAGTCATTCCCATAATTTTATTACTCCTACATTTTATGGAATTTTGATCAACTCTTTTAGGCCCCTTTACAGCCACGGCACATTAAGATCACAGAACCCTGAAACAAGTGTATTTACGGCTGAGGCCCATGCACTATTTTCGGCTGTGAAACATATCAGAAAATCAAATATTCAACAATTTTATTTACAGACTCCTTAAGCGTCGTAAAAGCCTTGAAGTCACACTGTAAACACAGAAACCCCGTAATAACTGAGCTCTATTCCATTCTCTGTAGAGCGTATAGTATGTCTAACCAGCATGTCATTACATGGTGGGTGCCCGGACATAGGGGCATCGAGGGTAACGTTCTAGCAGACCAGATGGCGACATCAATTTCATTGCATGCAGCTAATCCTACTGCTTCGGTCCCTGTCACAGACCTGAAGCTTTTTTCAAGAAGGAAACTGCGAAACCACTGGCAACGTAAGTGGGACGCAGAAGTACATAACAAACTGCACGTGATAAAGCCACAATTAGGTTCTTGGCCCTCCGTAACAAAATCACGGCGAACAGATGTCCTATTCTGTCGCCTCAGAATAGGACACGCATTTGGCACACATAACTTTTTACTCACTGAAAATGATCCTCCAACCTGCGGTAGATGCGGGGAGAGGCTGACCGTCCTCCTGGAGTGTCGGGCAGCCGAATCTGAGAGAAGCCTTTTCCCCTAGCATACCGGCAGCAGATCCCCCTTCATCCCGCAATGTTACTCGGCCCAGAACCGCTATTTGATACCAACGCAGTCCTAAGTTTCCTGAAAGATGTTGTCCTGCATGTTGTTAGCCCCACTAGTTCATAGCGGGTCCTCTCTTCAGAGGATGCCGCTGTGATAGCTCTTTGGTATAGCACACGCCTCTAGGCCCTTGTGTTTCAAGGGCTCTGGTGAGGCAGCAGTGCTCCAAGTAATTTTACCACCTTATATATTTTATATTTTGCATCATTCTTCTACGATGGATTTTAATGTTCATAGTATTCGTCGTGTCATCGCCATAATTTTATAGAACGTAGATTTTACCCACTTTAAAGCGACTATTTTTAGGCCACTTTACAGCCAAGTTACACCTTCCATAATACATCGTCAACATTACCAAGGGTCATGGCGCTCTTTGGCCAAACATGGCCCTTCCGCCACCAAACACCACACATCATCATCATCAACCTGCGGATTTTGCTACACTACAATTGGCCCAAGTTCCTAGCTTACTGACATTCACAGCAGTTAACTGCGCTTGTACTTTCAGTTGCCTTGACATATGGAGCTACTTCAACATGCCACTTACGTAACCTGCATCGTTTGACGAGTGGGATTGGATTTAATATGCAAATAGGGCGGTGGCCATAGAATTTTCAAATGCAACCTGACTGTGCCAGCTGTATCAGCTTGATAGAACTTAATCTGTCAAACATGTATATGGAACTATGAACGGCATTTCCACAAGTTGCAAGATGAAAGTAAAATCTTCCTTCCTGCTTGCAGATCTCAAGAAACTGGCCATCGGGCTCTACCGCAACGGCAGTGAGCAACTCCAGAAGGGTATTTCTATTGACTTCTCCCAAGGACAAGGTATGGTTCCTTATTACTTACCGTTTTGATTGCTTTATGTCAATTTTCAGTCTTTGGCAAAAAAAAAACGTGGTTCTCCTTCAGATGTTGTAGTGTAAGAGCAGAGCCGCTTCACTAGCTACCTGAACTGTAGTGTCATAAGTGGAACCTTTAGCTCGGGACGAACTCCTATTTCTGTATTCAAATAGTACATGTAAAATGCTGAAAAGCTCGCACTTTGCAACTGTTCTAACAATTTCAATGAAATTTGTTGCTTTTGACGGAAAAAAGTTTCTTTGCCAACTGTGGGAAGCAGAATTTGTGGGAATTCGCAAGTATAGAAAGAAGGGATGCCATGGCAACATGATCAAGCGAGTGATAGGCGCCAGGTGAGCATTTTTGTCTCCCTTGGTTCAGGCATGGCTGCGCATTGCTACATGTGCTGCCTAATGCTGATGCAGCCCATGTGGTGTATCTTAGAGGTTGTGCGCGGCAACTGCAAATGGTGGGCAAGCTCAGATGCTAATCACTTCACGTGCACTAGCTTTCCAAGCGCCTAGTCTTGTAAGTTGTGTAACTTCAAGTTTTAGAGACACCTTAGAAGGGCAAAGGAGCTTGAATCGCTCGATTTCAAGACCGGCGCTCTTCATCATGTCAGCATTGTGACACTGAGTGCTTCCAGTCATGAAGTGATAGCCAAATGTGCCTGTGCATCCGTGATACCATGCTTAATTAGCGTTATTTTAACCATTGAATGTGTACTGCTACCGTATTTACTATAATCTAGGCCAGCCCCGATTCGAAGCTGAGCCCCGAATGTCCAAAGCCAGAAGAAAGCTTACCTGAAATGTAGGGTGCACGAAAAAAGTTCGGACAGCGTCCGCGAATTCATAACAGCATTTACTTATTATGAACATGCCGAGCTCACTCTACGTCATCCCCACCATCAGCCTCGTCCCTATACCCAGACCACACGTACCCTTGTGGACGCGCGCGCAATTGAGCGTCCACGCCCATGCATGCGCAGACAGTGCGGCGTCGCATGCGTCAAAACGCGGCGTGATCTCGGTGAACAGCTCCTCACTGTAATTGCGCACTTATCCTCCTTAACTCTGTGGTCTACATGTTGCGGCACACGCAAAAGCGCCTCCCGTTGCTCCTTCCACCGACGGGCGTTCTTGTTTTAGGTGATGAACTCCTGCCTGGCTTGCTATGCATCTGCTGCTTGCAGTAGTAGTTGTAGTAAACTTTATTAATAAAGGAATCGGGAAGAAGGGTTCGAAGAGCGATGTGTGGCTCCCTTAGTCCAGGGCTCCACTGGCCTTGGCCGCCTGCTGGACTTGTTCGAGGAGCGTCCTCTGCACCCCCAGGTCCGAGCTAGCGAGTTGTACCTCCCACTGCTCCGCTTATGATTGTTGTTTGTTTATGCTAGGCTGAATAGCTAACTCCGGCCGGCACTCTTTCACATGCCTGCGAGATGTGGGAAAAGGGTTGGTCTACCACCACACTGCGGGCATCTATCTTGATATTGCCTAGGGTAGCGTGCGTGTAGTTTTCGGATGTGTGGATAAACATCGTTCTTGATGTTTCGGAGGTTTGTGGCCTCTTCCCCGTTGAAGGATTTGTGCAGGGAAGCGTATTTTTGGCGTGTTAATCGCTGGTGTTCCAACATTGTTTCGGCATAGGCAATGCCTGTGAGCTGGGCTGCTCCGCTTGGTTACGAAAATCACGAGCTAGATCATCAGCCCCCTCGTTGCCTACGAGGCCTGAGAGTCTTGGGCACCATATTACAGCCTGGTAAAGTTGTAGCTTACGACCTAGCAACCTAAGGGTAGTAGAAGGTGAACGGCCTGTCATAAATAGACGGCACGCCTCTTGAGAGTCAGGTACTATTGTTGAAAAGTGGCGTCTCCTCTCCTGATTTTGGATAGGTAGGACTGTCGCTGCAGTCTCCGCAAATGTTATGCAAGGTGTGGTTAGGAATACGGTGACAAGGGGCTAGTGGTTTTGGCTGCAGGTACTGCTGTGTAACGTTATTTTGCGTATGTAGCAGCATCTACATATGTTGCATATGGTTTGAGTGCCAACTGGTGGCGTAGCCATTTGACCCTGGCCGAACGACGAACTTGGCGGGTATCATGATGCATATGCTTGGAAACGGTATGGTGCATATGCGCTTGCGATACTCTTTCGTCATATCTTCTAAAGCATCCTCTATACATATAGAGGGTGGCACTTTTATGCGGGCTAACATAGTCCTGACTTCAGGGGTAGTGCTGAGGTGGTCTCTCTGCGAAACCAGTACCGCAGGTTAAAGCTCCGCAAAGTGTCATGTAGGCCCAAGGCCTAAAGCCTCTTAGCTGGAGTTTGTATAGGGCAGCACTAAGGCAGCTTTATACGCGCTGGGAATTATAGCTTCTACTTCGTATTCTTCGGCCTTGCCCAGGTGGTGGTAGTGAAGCCCGTACGATATTAGATTAAGGACTAAAGCTTAGACTGGCCGTACGGTGTCTCATTCCTTTATGGTGATCAGTCCAGCGGCGTATCATCTTACAGATCTGTTTAGCTCTGCTGCATAAACTTTTGATTGTGCGTCTAGCCTTGTCATTGCTTTTACTGAGAAACGCAGAATTCGGGCTTGGGTGACTTCAGCAATGGTGCGGCGGTCCACGCTGAGACTTATTTGTCCACTCGTTCTATATCGAGGATTGTGAACACCGATAACGTCTTACTTTTGAGGGGCGCACATAAGTCCGCTGTTCCTAGGGAAACTAGACTATGTCGGCCGCCTCCTGAAGCGTTTGCTCTTTTTGCGCTAGAGAGCCCTATGTAGCCCAAAAAGTTATATCGTCCGCATATCAGGTGTAGCCTAATTCCGGGACTTACTCTAGGGTATGAGCAAGTCTGCGCATAGCTGTTAAATAGAAGTTCGATGCTATTCCTCCTTGAGGAGTTCCTTTGTTAGGCATGTCTATAGGATCGGACCAGGTCTGTCCAATGCCTGTTGCTGTTTGGTTAGTGAGGAAGGACTTGGCATATGCAAATATCCGCTCACCGCACCCTATGGCATTGATTTCGTTGTGTATAGCCTTATATAAGATGTTATCGAAAGGCCCTTGAGGTCGAGGTCAAGAATTAGGTGCTCGCTACCCCTAGGTATGCAGTATTAGATTTCTTTTAGAAGAAGAAAGGCGTCCTGTGTGGACAGTCCTGATCTGAAGCATAGCATGGTAGGTGGGAAAAAGCGATTTCATCCGATGTAATTTTAAAGGCGGTTCTATATGACTCTTATAGTTTGCCCATGCAAGAGGTGAGCGAGATGGGACGCAGGACCTCAACTGCTGGAGTTTTTTCCTGCTTTAGGTATAGTTATATTTGCTTTCTTTCACTCTGGAGGTACGCAACCTTGCTCCCGGCAGTGTTGGTTGAGGTAGTCGGTAATATAGTCCAAGATATCTCCACTGAGATTCCTAATAATTGCGTTTGCAATTTTATCTGGCCCCGACGCCGTGGTTCTTTTTCTGCTTGTGCAGCTGTAAGAACTTCTGCTTCGGTGAGCGGAGTATCCAGTTCTGGGTTGGGTGCCCCACTATACTGAGCGTTACAAGCGGGTGAGGTTGGTCTCTTATATAGCTTGCGACTAAGGCTTGGATCAGCTCTTGGTCTGTACCCGGGAACTCGTCCGCTATTCTTTGTAGTGTTCTACTCGTAGCTGTTTTGGATTTGTCGCGATCCAGCTTGTTACGCAGAACGGTTCAGGTTTGTGCTGTGCCAAAAATGTTCTGTGAAGAGCTACAGAATTGTACCCATCCTTCGGTAACTTCATGGGGTGCATAGGCATCGGCTTCTTATTTGAGGGCCGCTAACCAGCGTAACAGGGTGCGTTTGAGGCCTTGGGCAAGCTTTTGCGGCTCTCCCACAAATGACGTAGGTCGTGGTCTGCTGCTGGTGTTTCCAACGAGCGTTCGAGCTATTTGTGTTTGGTCGTGGGTCTCTTTCATATGTTTCATGTTTGTTTCATTCCTGGACATTGCTCGGCATGTGGTCAGGTAATGGGTGGGAGCGAAAGGCAACCCAGTCCGTTAGAATGGCGTCACCTATGGCTCTACGGAGCTTAGAAGATATGGATACTCTAAGGATTCGATGATCGCTTCCCAAGTTCTCTCCTAGGTTGATCCAAGTTGCTTATTTAATGTTGTAAGTGAAGGTGAGATCTAGAAATGTGTATCTACTTATATTGTTGCCTAGGCGTATGGGTGTTGTCGGTAGGATAACTGTTTGTAGTCTTAGCGTTTCCTCCATGTTGAGGAGGTTGTCTTCTTTGGCCGAGTCCCTATGATAGCGCCACGTGGTGTGGGGAGCGTTGAAATCTCTGACAACCACTCTTTTGTCTTTGGCGCCAGTAATAAATTTAGTGGGGTTTAGGAAGGTAGTAAAGTGTCCGTGTTTCACCTGTGTCACATTTGAGTTTTTTTTTGCGACTGTACACATTTAGAACGACTGAAAGGCTCTGCCACTTTTCTCGGGCGTAACCACGATTGTTTGGTGATTATTTTCTTTACGACCATAGGAATAATGGGCAGTGGCAGTTATAGTTTTGAATACCAGCGTAGCGACACAATGGTATTTTGCATTGAAGAGCGTATAATAGCACAATAGTGTTCCTGGACGGTAGTCCACTTCTTGCAAGCAGATTACTTCCGGTGGGCTTAGGGAATTTTATACAAGGTATAAAAGGTCGGTGACATCTGTAGCGTTTCTAATGCGGCAGTAGGCTGGAGCTGTAGAGTTGGACAAGGGTCCTGCATCTGTGCGCTTACGAGCTTCACGTCGTGCGGTCAAATAAGAGTCGTTAAACATAGATATTTGCTGTTGTATTTCTTGCTGCAGTTGCTGCATCTGTTGCATTATGCTTAGCAGCATGACCTCCGTGCCTGATGGGGGTGCTATGGGTTGTGGTGGGGTAAGATTAGCTGCTCCCTCCAGCTTACTAAGCCTCGCACTGAAAACACTCTCTTATTGCAAAGTGTTGCTAGTTCTTCTTAGCTGTCTATTCTCGGCTATGATTCTCTGATACTCAGGGTGTTCTGTAGTAGGAGCAGTGCGAGATACAACTTAAGCCCAGCTCACCTGTTGGGTGTCGTGTGGCCCTGGATCTATCTTCTTAGCTTGGATCTTCAGTTTCTTCGGCAGCTGCGGCGGCCCCGGGGCTCTAGTCTTGGAAGAGAAGGGCGACTCCGTCGAGGTCACGCGTTCAGAGCTGAACCACATACGTCCTTGCTTTCGCCAGGGTGCTTGGTCCTTGCGACTTGGTAGGAACCTTGGCTTTCTAGGCTATAGCCTTGAGGTGACGTATACATATCTTCGCGCCAGCAGCGTGGCCTTGCCAACGTTTAGTTTGAAAGTGGTACGCCACGTCTCATGCCGATAACAGAACAAGCTTCGATACTACACAGGGGAAAACAACTTCGCTGGTGTTATTCAGTTGGCGACTGGCCGGGCTAGTAGCGGCTACGATACTGACTTTTCTGGATGGTGCTAGCTATGGACCACATTAATAAAAACAGGGGCGTTTTTTTAAATCCTCGAGACTCTGACATACCTAGAGTTTTGTATATGAATATTTGTAAAAACGGCCGGCCTAGATTTGAATATATATGGTATATATAACGCTTACATATCTAGGACCCTTACTTTGTGTAGTTGGCTGCTACTTTGCAATCACTATGAATGCTTCGCCCGTGAAGTGAAACTATACCTTTTTCTTCACTGAGAGCCTGGAGGAATCCAGTGTTACAAAGTTCGCTTCTGAGATGCATCTTGGCAAATGCAGGTCCTACCTGGGAGTGGGCAAATACCCTGAAGGAGAAGATGAGGGCCAACCTTGAGATCGCCCAGGACAGGCTCGACTTTCTAGGTTGGTGATGGTCCCTTCTATTGGCCCTAGTTTGTCTAGTGATCCTGCAACTGCCTCGAGGCACCAAAAATTGCAGAGTTTCTTGGTGTGCAGCTTCATCCAGTACGAGGGATGTTAAAGTCTTCATGAAAATTTTGTTTTCATACCTTTACTATAGATTTAGGTGTGATTGCGGAAAACAAAAAGGGTACTTCAGAACGACTTCCTACTTGGAAATTCGAAGACATTAGAAAGAGAATAATTGTGAATCAGGCTCCTGTTGTGTACATGGCATTAGGGCTCAGTGGCCACGTAAATTTTTAGCGGGGCATGACGGCAATCACATTCGGGTGGATATGAAATGCAAAAAAAAACTTGTGAACGAAGATCTGGCTGCTTGTAGATAAAGTGGTCAATCTTAAGGTGCAGCCCTCTGCGGCAGCAGGTCTCGTAGACACTGTTGCTATGAAATGTCTGACCGAATCAATCAAAAATCCCCATTTGCTGAAAATTGATCAATTGGTAGTCTCTGGCCTTCAATAGTACTTGTGAAGCTAACACAACTGAATGATCACAATCTCTCGAGCTGTCTACTTCGAGGCTTGTGTGCCTGATATTTAGTTGTGTTCAGTGCTGAATGTGTTGCTCTCTCTCACCTTTGTGGTCACGAATGTGAACTTGTCCGCACACGGTGTATTTTTGCCTCTTTACTGCATGTCTTTCCTCATCTGATTGTGTGTGGTAGGACTTGGCACTAATGACTTCCGTGTGAGCTGGTAGTCAGTTTGCATGAAGCGAAGATTTCATTGTTGAAAGCCTGCAGTACATACACACAGCACCTACTGTACCACTCACTGCACGGAAATGTTGTGAAGTGAAGCGTGCTGTGCAACTTTGTACAAGGGTGGCCCAGCTGCACCTGTGCATTGCTTTCACCAAACATTCAAAAACAAGATTGGTACGTAGTGGATTGCTGTGAAGTGCCATTGAAGCCCTACGCTTACCAGATTAGCAATGCGGCGCCATGTCACGTGAAATTATTCACAAATTTCTGCACGAAACGGGCCTCGCACCAAATTTGAGATTCTGATAGCTTTGTCTGGAGTTCTTATAATTCAATGTATCACTGCATAGCTTGCGAAAGGTACTGCAGATAGAAATTTTGAACTGATTGCTGCGTACCCAGACGTAAGCCTCTGTGGCCCGTATACTTCTGTGGGCAGCATCATATTACTGGCTATCTCTGAGGCCCCAGTGCGACACATTCAGAGTAAAAGGGGGTTTTCAGCTGCTTAACCGGCACATTTAAATATGGACCTTAACTGTAAGCCCTTCATCAAACCACAATACTGGCACTTGACTGAAGAGAGTGCTGTGCTTCAACAATGCCCAGGGTGCCCCAATGCGCTCTTTGCCCGCTGTTGCGGACAGGGGGGGCGACAACGGTGTCGTTTGCTACGGCGCGTACTATGTTCAGTCTCGCGCCACAGTACTGTGCGCCTAACACGCGAGGTGGTGTTTTTGTATATATACCTTGCTGCAGCTAATAATAGTGCGAAACTTTTGAGAAGATATGTTGCGTTACGTTTTGCAGTTCAAGTTATCCGCCTGTCATCTTCGTCTTTCTGTAACTCGGAAGCAGCTCAATTTGGCTCTGGTGACTTTGTCCAGTGCATCAAAACACGGCTGGCAGACAAAGGTTTTGTTTTCATTGACTGATCTGACGCTGACTACATCTACCGTTGATTTATGCCTATTTTTAACCTATGATTGGTTACTGAATAACACGGGTGCCTTCGACCTTTCTTTTAGAGTTTGACCAGGGGATTTGCCGTAAAGAATATGCACAAATGATTTAGTAGAAGTCAAAGTATTATCAAACACTTTACGCATTTCGAAACTTAGAGATTGATAATCGATTTTTAACGAGTGGTGGTGGTGTTGACGGTGGTGTTGACGGTGGTGTTGACGGTGGTGTTGGTGGTGGTGTGTGGTGGTGGTCGTGTCGGTGCGGTTGACATCTGCAGCGCAGTACTTCGAAAGCGTGTGAATATTTAGTAAGGATTTTTGGACATCAGCAGCCCATAAAAAAATGTCCCACCTCCAGCAAAGACAAAATTGTCAGCGTTGTTGTCAGCCTGGCTCACAAATTGCGAAATGTTCTGCATGGTTGGTTCTGCATTCACAGGAGGAATTGTAACTGCGCTTAACAACCTATACTTTGACCTTTACGACCCCATTTGAAAACAAGAAGGCGGGCGAGTTATGGCGTGCTGGGTCCCGTTGTCGCTCTGTCAATAGACGAGTCAAGCTAACTCGTGAGACACGAAGGCAGCACCACTTTTCTGTGCATTGCAAACAAAGGCTTATCTGCAAATTGCAATACTAAAAAAAGACCAGGAACTGTGCAGACAAGCAGGTCACGTGGACTCCTTACGCAGCCTAAATGTTTTTTTTCCGTTCGGGCTGGCAAAGGTTATTTTTGGTGACTTTTAGTGAATAAGTAAAAATGTAAATCAACGTTTAACGCAATAACATGGCTTGTTTTAGCCACTACGACAGGGAATCATTCCATCGGCAGGATTATCTCGATTCATATTCTGAGCGGTTGTATGTTCCGTTGTTCTTGTACCTCTCTGAGGGTGGTAAACATTCAATTAACTGCACAACTGATGCGCGCAAAGACAAGCAAAATCAAATATCTGCAGTGCGTTTAAAATGGTGCTCAACGGTCTCTGGTTAGGTACGTAAGCTAATCCTGCTTTATTTGTAGTAATAAACTCTAAGGCATGGACAGACCCACTTGACAAGTCTTTATGAGTTCGAGTAATACTAATTGAGTGCGATGGAGATCATCATCGAATCTCTTGGCATTCAGTTTGCACAGGACCTGTTGACACTAGATGCTCTCAAAAAAGTAGAGCGCAAGATTAAAGAAAAAATACGCGTAAAACAAGCAATCTTTGGTCCCACGAATAATCTGGACCAGGTAGATCGACAATATTGTTAAGTGAGAAGACGCAGATGAAAAGCTATATACAAGTATATTTACAACGTAATACGCCGCACTTGGACAAGAGGCAACAGCCCGCGCTAGCCTAGCAATAGCAATATTCCGTAGCAATATGAGCTAAAGAAATTGTAGCTGCAGCTGATCTTTCGTACCAGGGTCCTTCCATTAGTAATTCATATTCCACGGCGAACGTAAGTCTGAACTATGGAATTCCGATTAAAACGAATGTATCCGAAACAGATTTCTTTTACGTCTTAAGACCCCCCTGCAACAAAGTTCTCGATTCATTGGTACATGCACTTCGCTTATTTCTGGCATTTTCCTGCTGCACGCCCATGCAACGACTTGAGACGTTCGACTCAGATCTGCCTGTGAAGGCTTCGAAGCACACGGCACATTAGCATCCAATTTAGAGTCGCTGTTTCACGGTGGTAGAACTTGCACAATTATTTTGTCATCGTTCAGTACGGCACACTGGGACACCACGCTGTAGACCTCTGCTGTCTTCAAATGCAACAGTGGCTCACTGCAGCCTTTCAGGTCATCAATGGTATCCGCATATGAGCACGTTGTGATAGGCGGTAGGTTCAGGCTGTTCAGTTGTGGAGTCATCTGGGCTGCGGGGCACCGTTGGTACCATTTACGCGGCCTTTCAATAAGTTCACGAGAAGGACTTCCTGGAGCCTGCAGTGCGCTATCTTGAACGCAAAGTAAACAAACACACAATAGTGGAACGCTGTTCCAAAGGCAAACTCAAACAGTATGGTGAGAGTAGCGCATGGGTGGAGTTGCTGTGAAATAATCTCATGATCGCGATGTTGACGTGCCGTACAGTTCACGCAAAGCCTCAAATATAGGCATTGCAGTTAACTCTCTAGCCTAGTGCTGCGAACAAGGCAAGGCCTCGGCGACGGCAGTCTAACGTGCAATCTCTGATGCCATAATTGATGTCTCGGATCTCAGGCCGTACTTAGTGCCTTGTCAAGGTTGCCAGAGGAGGTAATGCCAGCGAGCCAGCGTAGGCTACATCCATGGAGTCCAGATAACCGAATGTAGAGCTGGCTGCTGTACGAAATATCGGTTGTCTTTACAAATGAACTCTACGAGGCCATTGGCAATTCCGCGATGCTGTATGAATTACCGCGTCGTGTCTCCTTTCTTGTCGCTGTCAAAATACGCGCTCTTCTGCTTAAAATGGCTTACCAACTCGTCCAAACATCCGTTTGAAGGAATTAGTGATCACGTCCGGATTATCGGTGTCCGATATATTAGTCGGCACCCGTGTTAGCAATGTCGACATGCACGCACAAATGTAAGAACTGACAATTTACTTGACTGGCGTTTCGCATTGACATTTTAGTCAGCTTGTTAGAGTGATGGCATGTTGCCTGCGCTCTGTATTGCTGCTACATTTGTCTTGCATTTGTATGCTGCGCAGAAACAATGGTGAAGATACAACACCTCGGTGATCATCTGCCCTGGCATGCGGGCGTGGCCCGGCGCCAGGCCACACCAAAGCGGCGGCAGTGGGAAAAGGTAGCCCGGAAAGGCGCCGTCAATAGTGATGACGGCCCCTCGTGGCTAAAGAGGGCCATGAACGGCGTCAGAATGACCAGCCAGGCAAGTGGGACAGGCGGCGCATGTCACCAGCGCACTTGCCCAAGACACAACTTGGGGGTTTAGTGCCTTTGTTATGCAATCTGAACTGCCTGGCCCTTGAAAGTAATTCGTTGCTTTGCAGCAGCAAAACACATGTCACCCTTCATTAGGAATGGTAAATGAGGCCTTGATAAGAAGTGGCCAGTGTTTGTGGTTCATTGGCAATGAAAAGAAATGAGTACTAGTGACCCGGTATAGGCGAGGTAATGTAAGGAAAAATGGCGATGCATTTAACATCTTTGCAGCGAGAGTGCCAGGCTGTTTCCACTTTTAACACTCAAATGTTGTTGGGTAGACAAATGCACTTTTGTATGGTCACCATATGAATGCAAGTTGCAACATGACTGCTGTAATACTGCTCTTGTGAATAGCTACCTAATTCCTCTGTATCACTAGCATTGTAAGAGCCTAAAGTGTTATCTGCCTATGCTGCACTGTCAAGCGCACCGTCGCTTGACTATTCTGGTCTCGTGCTAGACTTTTTATTTCATTGGCGCTGTAACAATGCCCAGCCATGTGGCAAGCACAGAGGCTCTCTCCCTGTCACCTGTATTACCATTACAGCATTTCCTTGTTGTTACTTAGGTGTTCCCTTTACTAGTGGTCCATACTTGGACGCTACAAGGGAGTCCACCGTATTCCAGAGCTGTAGTAGTGTTGTAATGTGCAATGGGCATTCTCAATCTGGTGAATTCACATGTGCTGGTGCACACAAACGAAACCTATTTTCGTTAGAGAGCCTACGCTCATTACAAAGGACCCATGTACAACAGACTTTCGATTATAACGCGCCATACTTTCACATTAGTGTGCTCTACCTATCTCATTAATGCGACGAAGATCGCTTTTAACGGTCAGCACTACAACGAACTATCGGCTACAGCCAAAGAAATTAGCGGTATTGTTCTTCAAAATCGGCGGTATAAAACGGACTTTGCCGTGTCGATACGGCTCAATATTGTGCCAGTGAGGGAGGGGGTGGGAAGCAGGGCAGAAGTACGCCGTCTTTCCTGCGTGATGCACGGGGTTGGGGAGCGATGTGGTTCTGCTCTGGCGGCTGCTGTTAACGGCGCAGGCACTGTATATTGAAAGCGAACTGTGATGCGGACAAAGTGTACCCAGTGCCGCTAGCTTCGTAGGCCTTGAAGGGAGACAGCAGGAACGTGAATTCGCTCACTGTTGCTGCCATGTTTCCTCGCTCCAACGTTTCGGCAGTGACCTTCCGCGGTCATCGGGTGTGATGTGTTCTTCTTTACATGTGCGCACGTGACACCATGCTTGTTAACATAGTTGGTAAGCTAATCTTTGCAACTTTACGGGCTATAAAACTACTCTCCTTACTTCGAATAGCCGTCTACTAATTTGCTACCGAAATCGATGCTCACCTTTAAGGTGAAACTGGCTTTATTTATTTATTACTTAGGACTTTCGTCACTATCTTTTTACCGTTGTTACGCATCGCGACCAAAGATATGAAAGTGAGGCGTTTAGGATATTACGAACTTTGGATAGCACAAACATTTTTGTAGCAGTATCAGGGTCCATTCTAATGATAGCCGTGTATTTGTGGTAAATACGTTTGATATGTGATGTGCAGCCGTAGTGTTGCCCATTCACTCACTTCTTTCGAAGCAAAGGGAAATGTAACCTTCGAATGAAATGCTTGTTTCGTTTACCAGGGTGAGCAGCCGCCTTCACGGATACCGCGACCCGTCGGGAGGCACGGGCCAAGGTTCTAACTTTTCAGTCTAACTACTTTTCAGTCTAACTACTTTTCAGTCTAACTACTTTTCAGTCTAACTACTTTTCAGTCTAACTACTTTTCAGTCTAACTACTTTTCAATGTTAGTTTTCGATGTTAGTTTTCGATGTTAGTTTTCGATGTTAGTTTTCGATGTTAGCTTTCGATGTTAGCTTTCGATGTTAGCTTTCGATGTTAGTTTTCAGCGTTATTTTTCAGCGTTATTTTTCAGCGTTAGTTTTCAGCGTTAGTTTTCAGCGTTAGTTTTCAGCGTTAGTTTTCAGCGTTAGTTTTCAGCGTTAGTTTTCAGCGTTAGTTTTCAGCGTTAGTTTTCAGCGTTAGTTTTCTGCGGTAATGAGGGGGGGGGAGGGGTCAAACAGGTTGAACTAATGGAGCAACCGTGATGCGCCGGATCGTTGAAATGGAGGGTGAAAACCGAACGCATCTCGAGTTAATCGCGCGGGCACCTAATCGATGTCAAGACGCGTTCACGCCACTGGAGATGCCGATAACTACCACCATCCAAAAGGAGCGAGAACTGCAGCAAAATGTTGAGCGCTGAATAGCTGTCAAGTCTCAAATTGATTTGGCAGTGCTTTAGTAATGTTTGTGAGGTGTGGCGGCACACTTAGGAGGGGCATGCCTCTGTTTCGGGAAGGGCGCCGTGCCCCCTCCTTACCCCCCTTGGCCCGTGCCTGCCCGGCGGAGGCTCCTTCCGTGGCAAATAAGAGAGGCGAGTGTCGTATCAGCGCTGAAGGGTGCCGACTCTCAGCTGGCGCACATCATCCTGGAGGAGATCGTGGATGGCTGTCCCGAGGTGCTGTTCAGCGACATTGCTGGCCAGAAAGAGGCCAAGCAGGCACTCAGCGAGATGTTCATACTGCCTACAGATCAGCCATAGGTGAGTTGGCAGCGGTTATGTTACTAAGGATGTGGACAGCAGAGGTACTGCGGAATTTTGCTTGAACTGTTTGGCCGAACGTGCTAGTATAAATACGTACTATACCACGCACGAAAAATTGCGAAAGAAGATACATGCATGTCATGTTATAAACCAACTAACGCCAACTAATTTTATTGTGCTAAACGCTCACCTGTTTCTAGCAATGTAAGGAATGAGTGTTATGCAGCAGCTGTGGGGCTCTTTGGTGAAAAGTGAGAATATGTGCCTCTGCTAGCATGTCAAATGAATCAAGGAATTGCACAGAAGAGTATTTACATCGTGTATTTACAAAGATAGTTATAGTTTTGTGCAACTTGGCTGACAGCTCAGCAAAGGGCCACTTTCTCTTCTTTGGGTTGACTGTGCTCATCTTTGAAGAAAACCCCGCAGGGGCGTCTCCGTGAGCAGGCGTTTGGTGTGTTGCGACACCGCGGACCCGAGCAGATGAGGGTTGGACCCTCCCGCGTGTAGCCGTGCGCGGCTTAGCCGTGTCTGGGGAAAGGGGGATCCTGGGGGTTGAGCTGATGCCGGGTGTTAGGACCTTTAAGGCCCCCCGGCGGAGGCAACACACCTCTTTGGCCTCTGCTTCACATAGACGGCACCTCCAGACTGACCCACCTGGAGGAAACCGGCAGTCGCCTTTTCCTGTCTCTCTCTACCCTCATCTTCGTCTTTCTCTTCCCCTTTTCATCTTTCCTGTCTTCTCATCTTTTCCATTCACTTCGAGTTTTCTTGGCGGCAAGGGTTAACCTGGTGTGGCTGTCCTACCTTGGGTATACCATATTGGGTTATAGTAACGGCATACTGCTGGCGCTGTGCAGACTTGTTTACATGTTCTGCCACGTCCCCTTGTTGGGCTCCGTGGTGGGTGGCAGACGCCGTTGCCGAACAACCTACTTTTTTCCATGGGATCCTCGAACCCGTTTTCACCCGATCGTGCCTCGAAAAGGGTACGCACCGACGGAACCTCGCTATTCATTCCGAAAAACAAAGAAACTTTCCCGAAATTCCACGTACTTCACTGTGAACAGTTATCTACTAAAGCTAGAGTAATCTCACCATTTCTTGTCGCCAAGTGCCTAAAAGAGACCATTGGAGCTGGCTACAAAGTAACAAAGATGGCAAGTGGGGATTTGCTCCTGGAACTAAAGGACAAGGAACAATACAACAGACTTGCACACCTCGTAGCATTTGGTAACATCCCTGTTTCTGTCAGCGCACATCGAACTATGAACACAGTCAAAGGCGTAGTTTCAGATGAAGACCTAATGACACTGAATGAAGAAGAACTCCTGGATGGATGGAAGGACCAAGGCGTAATCCATGTGCAGCGCATCAAAATCAGACGGAATGACAACGAAATCCCAACGAAGCATTTAATACTCACTTTCAGTTCAACTACTTTACCCGAGTCTCTTGAAACCGGCTATGTAAAACTGCATGTTCGACCCTATATTCCTAACCCGCGACGTTGCTTCAAATGTCAGAGATTTGGTCACGCATCCCAGAGCTGCCGAGGACAGCTTATGTGCGCAAAGTGCGGCGCAACCGGTCACTCTGCTGACGACTGCAATAATGATGAGGTACATTGTGCGAACTGCGACGGCAGTCACCCTGCGTACTCCAGAGCTTGTCCAGCCTGGAAGAGAGAAAAAGAAATATTTACAGTAAAATTTAAGGAGAACATAACATTCCGTGAAGCACGACAAAGGGTCTCTTCGTTATTTTCACTGAAAACATCTTTCGCTGAAGTGGTGCAACGGGGGGTGGCACCACAACGGCCTCTGGCGGCAGCCCGGACCACGCCTAGCGTGCCGAGGCTAACGCCACCCGCCCCTACGGTGGGAGCAGCCAATGCTGCCCTGCCATCTCTCAAAGTGTCCACACCAGTGGCCTCTTCAAGCTCCGGCAGCAGCCAGGGCACCGCAGAGGCCACAGGGGTCCTGTCGACCTCCGGCCCCGTGGGGACGAAGACTCCGTCGCTTGAGACGAAGTCTACGCGACGCACACATCGCTCTCTGGAGCGGGTGTCCCCTGCCTCGCAAGAGGCCATGGACACCAGTCCAAGCCAAACGGCGCAGGTAGCGCCGAAGGAGCGGCGAGGTTCTCTTGACCGCTCCAAAAAGGACAAAACACCAATCACAGGGCCTAACAAAGGCCCTGTAAAGTAATGTCATTCTCCTCTCTCTTGAGACACACAGCACAATTTTTTTTAACATGGATGACATCATACAGTGGAATATCAGAGGATTATTAAGAAACCTACAAGACATCCAAGAAATTCTGTGTAAGTTTAAACCTAAAGTGCTGTGTGTGCAAGAAACCCACCTAACTTCCAAGCACACTAACTTCCTTCGACAATACATGACTTTCCGGAAAGA
The DNA here is from genome assembly GCF_023375885.2 of Dermacentor andersoni. Classification (NCBI taxonomy): domain Eukaryota; kingdom Metazoa; phylum Arthropoda; class Arachnida; order Ixodida; family Ixodidae; genus Dermacentor; species Dermacentor andersoni. Next base: position 143,219,669 of record NC_092822.1, on the reverse strand, counting down.
CCGCGAGGATGCTGTCGCATCATCTGGCGGTGTAGCTATCATTGCTGATAGAAGTGTAGCGTGTCAGCATTTGAGGCTCCAAACGGCCCTTGAGGCCGTGGCGGTTCGAGCCGTACTTTTAAATAAACTCATTACCATCTGCTCTTTGTACATACCACCACATTATCAGCTTCACAGACGCGACTTAGAATCATTAATAGATGAGCTCCCGGAGCCCTATATGATTCTCGGTGATTTTAATGCACACAGTAGTTTGTGGGGCGATTCACGCTGTGATGCGCGAGGTCGCGTCATTGAACAGGCGCTTTTTTCCTCCGGAACATGTCTCTTGAACACGAAGGAGCCCACATATTTTAACCTAGCCAACAAGTCATACTCTGCCATAGATCTTAGCATTTTATCGCCGACGCTTTTACCCTATTTTAAATGGAATGTGCTTAACAACCCGTATGGGAGTGACCACTTCCCAATAATCCTAACTACGCCGAAACAAGATCAACTTCCCCCGCAGGTCCCTCGGTGGAAGGTTGACTCAGCCGATTGGGAACAGTACCGAACTCTTACACACATGACCTGGTCTGAGATGTCCGGTATAACCATAGATGACGCTGTTGCATATTTTACAGCTTTTATACTGGATGCCGCCTGTAAATGTATTACACAAACGAGCGGCATGGGTTCCAAGCGGCGTGTTCCCTGGTGGAACGATGCATGCAGGCAAGCACGGAGGAACCAGAACAAAGCGTGGGCGATATTTCGCGATTCTCCAACAGCTGCAAACCTAGAAAACTTTAAACATGTGAAATCCCAGGCAAGGAGAACGCGCCGACAAGCAAGACGAGAGAGTTGGGCAAACTTTATATCAAGCATCAACTCCTATACAGATGAGAGAAAAGTCTGGAATAGAGTGAAGAAAGTTAATGGGCAACAAACATATTCCTTGCCTCTAGTAAATAGCCACGGAGAAAGCCTTGAAGAACAAGCCAACTTTCTTGGAGCACACTTTGAATACATATCGAGCTCCTCACACTACTCCGAAACCTTGCTAAAGTACAAAACGCAAATAGAACAGCAAAAGTTAGAAACAAAATCTGCTAAAAGTGCGGCGTACAATGAACCATTCTGCATAGCAGAACTTCAGGCAGCACTTAGCTGTTGTAATACATCCGCCCCAGGTTCAGACCGCGTAATATATGATATGTTAAAACAACTACCATCCGAAACACAGAAAACCCTCCTTTACCTTTACAACGTTATATGGTTTTCCGGCGAGATCCCCTCTGTTTGGAAGGAGGCCATTGTAATTCCAATTCTAAAGCAAGGAAAGGATCCTTCCTCTGTATCAAGCTACAGACCCATAGCATTAACAAGTTGCCTCTGCAAAATTTTCGAAAAAATGATTAACTGTCGCCTACTACACTTCCTCGAATCAAACAATTTGCTCGACCCATACCAGTGCGGGTTTCGGGAGGGTCGATCTACCAGTGACCAGCTTATACGCATCGAGGCACGTATCCGTGAAGCTTTTGTCCATAAGCAGTTTTTCTTATCTGTATTCCTTGATATGGAGAAAGCTTATGATACTACGTGGCGGTTTGGGATATTGAGAGACCTCTCACACTTAGGTATACGTGGTAATATGTTCAATGTTATCAAAAGTTATCTGGCTAATCGCACATTCCGTGTTCGAGTGGGCAATGTTTTGTCACGGAAATTTGTACAGGAGACTGGAGTGCCGCAGGGCGGGGTGCTCAGCTGCACGCTATTTATAGTAAAAATGAATTCTCTCCATCTACACATACCGCATAACATCTTTTATTCAACATATGTTGACGATGTGCAGATAGGATTTCAGTCAAGTTCTCTCGCAATCTGTGAGCGACAGGTCCAGCTTGGTCTTAACAAGGTCTCCAAATGGGCTGACGAGAACGGGTTCAGACTGAACCCACAAAAAAGCACCTGTGTCGTTTTCTCTAGAAAAAGAGGCCTGCATCCTGATCCTGAAATTGTGCTGCATGATGCGCGTCTGCCTGTAAACAGGGAACATAAATTTCTAGGCATAATTTTGGACGCGAAATTAACTTTTATACAGCACATAAAGCATCTTAAAAACAAATGTATGAAAACAATGAATATCTTAAAGGTTCTCTCACGCACAACCTGGGGCAGTGATAGAAAATGCCTCATAAACTTGTATAAAAGCCTTATACGCACACGACTAGACTATGGAGCCATAGTTTACCAGTCGGCTACTCCAACTGCTCTAAAGATGCTAGACCCTGTCCACCACTTAGGAATTCGCCTGTCCACAGGCGCCTTTAGAACAAGCCCAGTGGAAAGCCTGTACGTTGAATCGGATGAGTGGTCTCTTAATCTGCAGAGAACATACTCGTCTTTCATGTATTTTCTGAGAGTGAACGCAAACAGTGAGCATCCCGCGTATTCCACTATAAATGATTTGTACAGTTCTCAACTTTTTCGCAACCGACCCACAGTCGCACAACCTTTTTCACTGCGTGTTAGAGACACAGCTGAAGAAACAAGGTTTCCCCTGCTTGAATACCACCTTATGTCCCCTGCTATACGGCCCCCACCGTGGCAGTGGCAACAAATAGAGTGTGATACATCCTTCATAACCGTTACAAAGCGCGCTCCTCTCGCGCATATACGAAACTACTTCCTGGAATTACAACACAAATACTCCTGTCCTGAATTCTTTACAGACGCATCAAAGTGTAATTCTGGCGTATCTTACGCAGCAGTCGGTCCATCCTTTTCGGATACCGGTGTTCTGCACACGAGCACAAGTATCTTTACAGCAGAGGCCTACGCCATATTGGCTACCGTTAAACACATTAAAGAACTGAATATCTCAAAGGCAGTTATATATACAGACTCTTTGAGCGTCGTAAACGCATTGAAAACTGTGAAGAAATATCAAAATCCTATAATTGTATCTCTGTATTCAGCATTATGCACCGCCTATGCGTCCAGGCAGCATATCGTATTATGCTGGGTGCCGGGGCACCGCGAGATTGAAGGAAACGTGTTGGCTGACCAGCTAGCCACATCCGTCCACACGAACGCTGCAGACACTTCCACGACTGTCCCTGTAATGGACCTCAAGCCCTCAATAAGAAAAAAGCTAAGGGCTTTCTGGCAGCGCTTGTGGGACAAACAAACAGAAAATAAACTACATGTTATCAAGCCGTATCTTGGTAACTGGCCGCCGATATCAAAGAACCGCCGCACGGAAGTAACACTTTGCAGACTTAGAATAGGACACACATACAGTACACACGCATACCTCTTGTCAGGTGGTGATCCACCCAAGTGTGATAAATGTGGTGAGCCACTTACCGTGGTTCACATCCTGATGCAATGCAGAGAATTAGATGCAAATAGGGAAAAGCATTTCCCATTACCTCACCGGCAACAAATCCCACTTCATCCCCAAATGATTATAGGTATGGAACCTCTCTTTAAACATCAATCATTGTTTCAATTTTTAAAAGCTGTACATAGTTTTCATATTATAGCCCCAGGAAATCCGTAGTACAGCCTCTTAACAAAGGTTTCTGCTGCGGTAGCTGCATTAAAAGAAAGCACCTGCCTCCCAGCCTTTGGGCTCAAAGGCTTTGAGGAGACATATGTGCTATTTCCATGTTCATGCATTTTAGCCCCATGATCACTTGTCACTCGTACTATACCCAGAGACCACTCCACGTATCACTGTCATAATTTTATACCTATATATAGTTTTATGCTCCTACAATAGCGATTAATTTTAGGCCACTTTACAGCCATGTTACACCCCGTCATCGTGACTCACCAATCAGTGCTTAACACATCATTATCAGTCATGGCGCTCTTTGGCCACACCTGGCCCTTGCGCCACTAAACAACACACATCCATCCATCCATCTTTGAAGAAACACACGTAGAATGAGTCTAGCAATATGTAATTGTATCGACATGTTGCATTATGTAATTTCCTCCACATACACATTCCTTACGTGACAGCAGATTGGAAACTGCGCTACTTCAACATAGAGGTAGCCGTGGAATCCTACCCTCAGAGGCATGCAGCTGCAAACACCTGCTTACTACAGCCAGATGACTACGTCGGCACAGGGACCATCGCAAGGCTACTTAAGCAGGGTGCATCGCTGTGACGTGCAACTTGACGGCAGCGGGGCCGCTGAGAAGCACGCTCGCTAAAAGTTATCTCCCCGTTCATGCAGGTTTGGATTTTTTTACATATTTCAGCCTATTTCTTTCTGTGTTTTATTCTTGCTGCCTTTGCTGTTGCAATTATCTCTCCATGGTGTGCCTCATCTATGTTCTTGTTCGACTGCACTGATTGAAGTAGAATGACTCCCGGTCTAGATAACCTCTGGGAGGAACTTAACAACGAAGTCAAGGAAATAAAATAAATAATTGATAGACCTAAGAAAGGAACTCGGAGACATGAAGAAAAGTGGTGCTTTCTATGACAATGTATGAGAAAAAGGAGGAAGTGAATGAACGACTCGTAAAAGGAAATGTTGCGCTAAAGAAAGCATACCCAGCTGTAGAAAACCAATGCAAAAGTATGAGAACGATGCTAGAAGATTAGGAGCAGAGATTCGCAGGTAGTAAGCAGTATTCCAGGAAGTGCAATTTGGAGAGTAAAGGAATTCGGCAAGCAGATCATGATCTAATAAAGACTGTTTGTCGAATTGGCATTCTCGTTAATGAACCGCTCATGCCAGATGAAATCGAAGTGTGCCATAGGGCTATGGGTCGTAACAATTCTAAGCACCAAACATAATTTTTCAGTTCAAAAGACTTGTATGAATAACGTGTAATGCACATCACATCGAATACTTTGTTTTCGTCTACCATAAACTTGGCAGTAGTTCATCGCCCACCAGGTGGAAATGTGGATAACTTCTTTCTCTCAATAAAATTTTTGTTTAATTATGTAAAGCAAACCAGCATATGCTTGTTCAATGCGATGATCCCAGCCACGGCGGCCGCATTTCGATGGGGGCGAAATACGAAAAGACTGATGTACTTAGGTTTAGGCTCACGTTAAAGAACCCCAGGTGGTCAAAATTCCCGGAGACCTCCACTACGGCGTGCCTCATAATCAGAAAGTGGTTTTGGAACGTAAAACCACATATTTTATTGCGAAGCAATACTACATTAGGTCGCACTTCAGCCCGTTCCATGGCGAGGCGGTGGTAGGCACCATTGACCTTTAGCGTGACCTCGCTGCGTGACGCTACACCACGTGACCTAGAGTGACGGCACACCAGCTGTGTTAAAAACGGGGCTCCATCTCACGCCGTTGCGAGGCGAGGCGGTAGCCACCAACGGCGGCCTAACTCCCGCTCCTCTCACCAGGGGCGCTAGGGTCGGTGTGACGTCACACCAGCTGTGTAAAAACGGGGCCCCATCTCACGCCGTCGCGAGGCGAGGCGGTAGCCACCAATGGCGGCCTCACTCCCGCTCCTCTCTCCAGGGGCGCTACGATCAGAGTGGGCATATCTTACGACGCGGAGAAAATGGAGTGTTACCGCACCGTCGGCCAATCGATACTGGAAGATTTTGCAATGGGCACGCTGGTGAGGGAAATGTTTGTCGGCATACACGGATTCGACGGATGACTTCCTCTTAGATGATTCATTGTAAGCCGTAACACTAGCATAACCCAAGACTGCCACCAGCCATACTACCAGCTGATCCGAGAATAACACACTATTGCTTCGCAATCACCAGGCTTAACCAAGCTAAGCCACGGCCGTCTTTTCTCAATTATGACACACAACTTTAAAACACTTCTATACTCACATGGATTTAGTAATGTTATTTAAGACGCCACACGGACCACAGAATGGAGAAGTACCTTGATTTACCTTTTTAAAGCCAACCAGCCACCCGACACAGTTGACACTTGCTCGCGCGCTTGATGTAAGCAACGTTCTTTTTCATAGGTTTGCACGCTCAGGATTAAAGCCATTACTATACGTGTCTTTCTTAGCTTCTACTTTTTCAACCCGACGGGATGTCGTGTTGCAGAGACGCCCTCCAGGTAATTGCAGACGTGTTACATTGCTGTGGCTCAAAGTAGTCTTAGATGTCAACGTAGACTGCCTACAGTATAAGTCAGAATGGGAGCACACCCATACTACTCACGCAGTCATTGTAGCTTGCTCACGAAGACGCGTAAGCCACTTACATTCAGCTGAGTGTACTGCTCTCTGCTGCAGCTCCACACTGGTAGTGAAGAGCGGATTCTCGTAATGGGTGCCACAAGCAGGTCTCAAGAGTTGGATGCTGCTGCACTAAGGTGAGTACATAAATATCTTATCAGTGGCATCAGCACAGACTTATTTGAGAAATGGTGGTCTATAGTTACGTTAGCATCGGTCACTGCAGCGATGGAGTAGACGTAGAGCATCCAATTCGCGCGCAAGATGACCGTGGTTCAAATAACGGTGCCCCGCAATTTTCCGCCTGGAGGGCAGGCCTGGAGTACGGCCTGATCCCGATGACCGGAAACGCACTCCCTCACCAGAGCAGCATTGGCCCACCCTGGTGCAGTACTTGGTCACAACTTCCTATGTGAATACAAAAAAGAAACCCCGCAACTCAGTCCCCAGCAACTACGACGCAACTAGCCCCGGCGGCGGTCACACCGGTGACGTAAGAAAGGGTGATAAGAATCTCTGGATCCAGACAGGCACCATTAGAATCTCAACCTGGCAACGTTCAACCCTACAGCGTTATCTAGACAGGCCAGTCTAGCAGTGCTCTTGGAGGAATTACCGGGTATTAAATGGGATATAATAGGGTTCAGTGAAGTTAGAAGAAAAAATAAAGCATATACAGTGCTAAAAAGCGCGCACGTTTTATGCTACCGCGGCTTAGCGGAGAGACGAGAACCAGAAGTAGGATTGTTGAATAATAAGGATATAGCTGGTAACATGCAGGAATTCTATAGCATAACGAGAGGTTGGCCGGTCTTATAAAACATAATAAGAGGTACAAATTGAAGGTCGTACAGGCCTACGCGCCAACATCGAGTCATCATGACCAGCAAGTCGAAAGGTTATATCTGGAGATGGGTAATGTCAAAACGAAATACGCTATACTGATGGGCGACTTCAATGCCAGGGTCGGCAAGAACCAGGCTGGAGAAAAGTAAGTCTGTGGGCGAATATGACATAGCTTATAGGAAAGGCAGGGGAGAGCTAGTAAAGTCTGCAGAACGCAATAATTTGCGGATAATTAATACCTCCTTCCGCAAGCGATATAACCGAATGAGGACGTGGAAGAGCCCGAATGGAGAGACTAGAAATGAAATACACCTCATACTCTACGCAATCACTGGCATCATACAAGATGTGGACGTGCTCGGCAAGGTGCGCTGCACTCACAGTAGGATGGTAAGATCTGGAATTACCCTAGACCTCAGGAGGGAACGGAAGGATCTGGTACATAAGAAGCCGATCAATGAGTTTGCGGTAAGAACGAAAATGCAGCAATTCAGGAGCAAGCTACAGAACAGGTATTCGGCTTTCACTCAGGAAGAGGACTTTAGTGCTGCAGCAAAGAACGACAATCCTATGTGTATCATTCAGGAGTGTACTAAAGAAGTCGGTGCCAATTTCGTTAGACAGGATACCGGCAGGCTATCGCAGGAGACGAAAGATCTGATTAAGAAACGTCTCTTTTTGAAAGCCTCTAACCCTATAGCTAGAATAGAACTGGCAGAACTTTCCAAGTTAATGAACAAGCGTAACATAGCTGACATAAGGATCTATAATATGGATAGCACTCAGCATGTTCTCCAGAACGCAGGAAGCTTAAAGGCAGTAAAGAAACTAGAAATACGCAAGAATCAGGTGTATGCGTTAAGATGAAAAGCCGGCAATATCATTACTAATATGGATAAGGTAGTTCAAGCGGCTGAAGGGTTTTACAGAGCTTTACACAGCACCAGTTGCACCCACGACGATAATGGAAGAGGGAATAGTGTAGAGGAATTTCACATCCCACTAGCGATGCCGGAAGAAAAACAGAAAGCCTTGGAAGTTATACAAAGGGGCAAGGCAGCTGGAGAGGACCAGGTAACAGCATATTGTTGAAGGATGGGGGGAGATTGTTCTAAACAAACTGGCCACCCTGTATACGCAATGCCTCAATGCGTCGGGCATACAGGAATCTTGGAAGAACGCCAACATAATCTTGATCCATAAGAAAGGGGACCTACAAAGTATTTACTAAAGTAATCGCATTTAGTCAGGAACACCTTAGATTTCCGTCAACCAAAGGACCAGGCAGGATTTTGTAAAGGCTACTCACCAATAGACCACTTTCGCGCTATCAATCAGGTGATAAAGAAATATGTGGAATATAACCAACCGTTTTATATAGCCGTCATTAATTACGAGAATGCGTTTGACTCAGTCGAAACCTCAGCAGTCATGCAGGCATTTCGAAATCAGGGTGTACACGAGCCTTATGTAAAGATACTGAAAGATATCTATAGCGGCTCCACAGCCACCGCAGTCTTCCTCAAAGAAAGCAACCAAATCCCAATGAAGAAGGGCGTCAGGCAGGGAGATACGATCTCTCCAATGCTAGTCACAGCGTGTTTACAGGAGGTATTCAGAGACCTGGATTGGGAAGAATTGGGGATCAGAGTTAATGGAGAATACCTTAGTAACTTGTGATTCCCTGATATTACCTTGCTTAGTAACTCAGGGGAACAATTGCAATACATGCTCACTGACCTGGAAAGGCAAAGCAGAAGGGTGGTTCTAAAGTTAATCTGCAGAAAACTAATGTCTCGGACAAGAACAGCAGTTTACGATATGTAGCGAGGCACTGGAAGTGGTAAGGGAATAGATCTGCTTAGGGCAGGTAGTAACCGCGGATCCGGATCATGAGACTGAAATAATGAGAATAAGAATGGGCGGGGGTGCGTTTGGCGGGCATATTCAGGTTATGAACAGCAGGTTGCGAGTATCCCTCAAAAGAAAAGTATAACAACTGTGTCTTCCCTTTATTCAGGTACGGGGCAGAAACCTGGAGGCTTACGAAAAGGGTTCTCCTTAAATTGAGGACTACGCAACGAACTATGGAAAGAAGAATGATGGCTTTAACGTTAAGGAAGAAGAGCAGATTCGATGAGGGAAGAAACACGAGTTAATGACGTATTAGTTGAAATCAGGAAATGGGCATGGGCAGGACATGTAATGCGGAGGAAATATAACCGATGGTCATTAAGGTTACGGACTCGATTTCAAAGGAAGGGATGTATGTGTAAGAGGATTGCATGGACAACATGGCCACCATTAGCACATGACCGGGGTTGTTGAATTATGGGAGGGGCCTTTGCTCTGGACTGGGCGTAGGCAGGATGAATATGAGTTATCTTCGGTTGCTACCAGTGTTACGTTTAGCCTACGACGCGCGGTATAGCCGGCGCGGACGCAACGGACGCCGGGGCTTCGTTCAAAGCGGCGGACATTTTGGCCCGTTCAGCGCTGCCGCAACGCCTCCCCGCCAAGCGCGTCCAGGCATGTTTCAATGCCACGTGTCTTCGGGTGCGCGTGTGTGTGTGTGTGTGTGCATGTTGGTGCCCACGCTTGTCAAAGCGTGGCAGCCGGGGAGAGGAGCTCCCCCAACTGTGAAGCGAGGAGGTCTGACCGGCGCCGGCCCGGCGGATGCGTCACCTACTCGTCCCAACGTGCCCGAGCGGCGCCGTCACGTGCGCCTCTATCGAGGCGTTCCCTCATGCCCTCAACTCCGAGAGTATAAAAGCAGCTGCCCCCCGGACGCCGAGAGAGGCTCCGATTTCTTCTGTTGAGTAACGTGCTCTCCCTTTTCTCCACTTCGGTCGGCCTGACCGGCCGCTCTTTTGCGATGCTAGAATAAACAAGTTGTTCTGTTAGCAGTCGACTCATGCTTTGCCAGGACCTTCGGATGCTTCCAGTTGTGCCCCAGGCCGCCAGGCCAACGCTACCCTTGGGGCTTACTACCCATATGCAACAACTCGTGCCAGCGGTACGATTGCAACACCAGGTGGAATTCAAAACGAGATTAATGCTGCTGGCAAATACCATAGCCGTGGTGAGAAGTCCCAGCAGGAACCGGTTCATAGTCACATTTCTAGTCAGTCCACATCACGAAACTGACCTAGTGAGCTTAATACCCTCCCTGTTTGCTTTGGTTACCTTGTCAGGAGGTAACAGTGGCAGTGAAATTCTTCTGTAGGCTGTTCTTTTTCTTCTATATTTCAAATTGTATCGCAGCAGTATAGGTGATCCAAAACAAGCCCCTACAAGAATCATAAGGCAATACCAAAAAAGAGTTACCAGTCCCAATAAGAACCAAGCTTGTGCTTCTTTATTTAAAGCAACACGGTTAGGGAAGCGCGGTTTAACAAAATTATCATCCTTGCTATATCCCATGCAATATTTATGGGTAAGGTTAGCATGGGTACCTAAGCAACAAATGCAACAATGGGTACCTAAGCAACAAATCTCAAAGTGGAAGGTGCTGCAAATGTGAACTGAAAATGGCCATGCGTGATGGTGTTATCTGTATTACTCTTTGCAGGCATTTTAAGAAGTGGGTGTATGTCACGCGTCTGGACGTGAACACGCGGATGGTACTCCCAGAAAAGCTGCTCAGTAAGCACAGAGAGAGAGAGAGAGAGAGAGAAGGGAAGAGAGAAAGGCAGGGAGGTTAACTAGACTGAGTCCAGTTTGCTACCCTACACGTGGGGAGGGGAATGGGGAGTGAAAGAGGGAGAGAGAGAACTTAGGTATAGGATGTCTACAGTCTGGCACTCAAGTCTGTTTCCCTCAGGTAGCGAAAAAGCGCTCGAACTGCTTTCTGGGCCAATGAACTATGAGGCCAGGCCCCCAAGATCTTCGCTTCCGAAAATAGCCTGTCATCCAGTCTATTTAAGGCACACTGGAGAGTCTCGCGTTGATTATCGAAGCGAGAACAGTGGCACAGAAGGTGACTGATGGTCTCTTCACACTTGCACTTCGCGCACATTGGTGAATCCGCCATTCCAATTCGATAGCTGTAGGAGTTGTTGAATGCTACTCCTACCCACAGCCGACACAGCAGTGTTGCGTCACGTCGTGGAAGGTTCGCTGGTAATGTAAGTTTCAGTGATGGGTCGAGGCTGTGTAAACGACACTTAGAGTTCTGAGGTGTATGCCAGCAACCCAACGTGATTGTACGAGCGAGACTGCGAAGCTCTCTTGCAGCGTCGACTCTGGATAAAGGTATAAGGAGTGTCAGTGAGCCAGCCTGGGCACGTCGGGCAGCGTCATCGGCGAGGTGATTACCAACGATGCCACAATGTCCCGGCAGCCACTGAAATGTGATATTATGTCCTCTTTCAGAAGAGCAATGGCAGGTTTCGTGGATTTGTGACACCAGCTGTTCATAATTGCCACGTCGTAAACTTCTCAAGCTCTGGAGGGCTAGTTTCGAGTCACAAAATATTGTCCATTTGTTGGGCGGTTCTTTTTCAATGTATTCGACAGCAGCGCGAAGAGCGGCCAGTTCAGAGCCTGTAGATGTCGGTACGTGTGATGTCATAAACTTGATGACGACCGATTGAGATGGTAGAACAACGGCGCCCGTAGAATTTTCCGAGACGGAACCATCCGTGTAAACATGAATTCGGTTAGAGTATGAACAATGCAGAAGTTCCAATGTGATCTGCTTGAGAGCCGCGGTGGTCAGGCTAGCTTTCTTCACTATTCCTGGAACAGCAAGGTACACAGGAGGCTTCTTCAAGCACCACATAGGGGATGGCGTTCTTGTTGCGGGTGAGTGCCTCAAAGACAAAGAGTGCCGGTTAGCCGCAATTGATCTGGAGAACGCTGCCCTGGGTCTTTTCTCAGGCAATCGAGCGAGATGGTGGTCAGGGACTCGGGATATATGGCGAACATGCACCCGGAGTGCGTCGATATCTATATAGGTCCTTATTGGGTGGTCTCTCGCGGTGGCAATTGTTGCCACGGTTGAAGCATTTCGAGGTAGCCCCAGACATGTTCGAAGGGCTTGGCCTTGAATGCTCTGTAGGACATGGATGTTAGTTTTGTTAGCGTTCGACAGCACTGGTGTGCTGTATCGCAAGTATCCTAGGAAGAGCGTCCTGTATAGTTGAAGCATAGATGCCACGGATGTGCCCCACGTTTTACCGGCGAGAAACCTTAGTATATGCGAGATAGAAGTAAGCCTCTTCTTCAAATATGTGATGTGGGGGCTCCATGAAAGGTCTCTGTCTATAATAACGCCTAGGAATCGGTGAGTTTTTGCGTAGGAAATTGGTTGGTGGTCAATAGAAATGGGGTACCAGGTCATGGGCTTGTGGGTAAACGCGACTAAGGCGCACTTCTCGGTCGAAATGCTGAGGCCTTGCGCACGCAGTAAGCACAATAGCCTGCTGTCTCTAGTCGAGCTGAAGTACTTGGGCAGGTATGTACGGTGCGGTTATGCTTTCTTTAGTTTTGCCTCAGTTGGCTAGGGGTGTGCAAGTATTGTCAAATTTCTAACAACGAATCGAACATTGCCTTATTCGATTCATAGTTCCCATTGAATATTCGCTTTATCTAAATACGAATATTTGTTGGAGTCGTTTTCTCAAAATATAAAATGTGAAGTTTGCCCGATCAAACTTAGATTTCGAGCAAAAGTACAACAATTGTCATCCCCAAGGGATGAAATTGATATAGTATACACTATTGTATACTATAGGCATAAAGCATGAGAACTTGCATAGTGCCGCGAGCTAGGACACTCAATGAGCCGTACTTAACGTCTATCTGGCGATTTCTCATCCTTGCAAAGAATTTCTTGCGATAAAATAAGAACACAATGAGAACAATATAAAGTTTCAATTTGCCCAGTATCAGCTTTGTTTGATTGAAGTTCACTAGAAAACGTGATATAATTTCGTAAAATCATTATGTAGTCAATCGTTGTGTTAGGTGGAGTACATTTTGTTGTAGCTTAGGTCACAATGCGAGCATGCATGTGTACTGACCTAAGTGAAATGCGAACATGCATGCGTACTGACCTTTAGGTGCACGTCAAAAAACCCCATGCGGTCATAATTGAGTCCCCCACTACGACATGCCTTTAACATGTCCACGTTTTGCCATGTACAATTTCAGATTTTTTTTTTTTGATGGGTGGGTGCAACAGGAAGAAGCTGAATATATGTTATAATACCGAGAGCGACCCAGTTGTCCAACGCTGTTTTTCAAAAAAAAAGGCAACACCCCAGCTCATGGGCGAAAAAGTAGCAAAGGAAAAAGGGTGATGGCTATGTACAGATCAAATTGACTAAGTACGCTAATGGTGCTTACACAAACTTCCCCCCGTCATGGAAGTGACCAGCCTGGCCGCAGATTAGAGATAGCGTAAACGGGGAGTGAAGGGCTTAATCCGCGAGACGTGAACAATTTCGGCATTCCGGCGTCGCTGGTCAGTGACGGAGTGTGCTGGCGGGACGAGATAGTTCACTGTAGTTTGCTGCACAACGGTGTATGGGCCAATGTACCGTTGCAGGAACTTCTCACAGAGGCCTGGAGTGCGGACTGGAGTCCAAAGCAGGACTTGGTCTCCAAGGTGAAAACGTAGGTCGCGGCGTTTGTTCTCGTAGCGACGTTCGCGCTCAGCTTGGGTAGCTTCTGTATTTTGCTGGGCGATTTGACGGCAATGTGGAACTCGGGCACCAAAATATTCTGGAAGCGACGCGTCAGGCGAAGAAGGCGCTACAATGAATTCTCTGTCGAATATGGTCGAAGGAGATCGTCCATACACAACGAAGAAAGGGCTGTAGCCCGTAGTCCATTGAGTAGCTGTATTATATGCGAATGTCACAAAAGGAAGAATTTAATCCCAGTAGTGTGGTCAGGACGGATGTACATGGAAAACATCAGACAGCGTACGGTGGCAGCGCTCAGTAAGGCCATTGGTTTGCGGATGATAGGTAGAAGTAGATTTGTGGACGGCATTAGTGGCCCGAAGAACTTCCTCGAGAACTTGTGAATTGAACGCCTTGCGACGGTCACTGAGAAGAACGCGAGGAGCCCTGTGGCGCAAGACGATGGAGTGCAAGAAAAAGTCGGCGACCTCAGAAGCGGTACCAGATCGCAGAGGGGCAGTCTTGGCATATCTTGTTAAATGGTCGACCGAAGCGACAATCCAACGGTGATGGGAAGGCGTCAACGGCAAGGGACCATATAAATCAATACCAACAAATTCAAAAGGTGCGTCAGGGCAAGGGAGATGTTGTAGTAAACCGGCAGGAGGTAATGTCGAGCGTTTGCGGCGCTGACATGACGCACAAGAGGCAATGAATTTCGCCACCGTTGTGAATAAACCAGGCCAGAAGCAGCGGGTCTTTATGCGGTCATAAGTCTTGTGGAAGCCTAAGGGGCCAGCCGGTACGTCGTCGTGAAGTGCCTCTAATACCCGCAGGCGAAGGCAGCGAGGTAGAACTGGGACCCACCGGTGACCTATTGGGTGGTAAACGTAGCGGTGTAGCACGCCACCTTCAAGGTGGAATTGTCGAAGTTGGCGTCACAGGCGGCTCTTCGGTGCTTCGGCGAACCCACTAAGGCGATCAATGAGAGCTCGACAGTAGCAGTCGGTGCGCTGAAGCGAGACGAAATCGGAACGTGATGAAAACGTAACTTGGTCCAGGGGCGCTATCGAGAGCTGGTGTGAGGCAGGCGTAGCATCGGAACCACGTGGTGAGGAAGACGACGGCGCGTTACCGGGAGAGAGCGAGAGTGGGCAGCGAGACAATGCGTCTGCATTGTCTTGTACATTTTCCAGACTAATACATTATTGTAAAGTCATATCGCTGCAAGCGGAGTATCCAGCTTCCTAAGCGTCCTGACATGTTTTTCATTGATGACAGCCAACACAGAGCATGATGGTCGGTGACGATGCTAAAGTGGCGGCCGTAAAGGTATGGGCGAAATTTCTGAATCGACCGAACGATAGCGAGGCACTCTTGCTCTGTAATGGTGTAGTTCCGCTCAGCTGGAGAAAGTGTTCGGCTGGCATATGCTATGACTTGCTGTTTGGAGGCAGCATTACGTTGCAGAAGTACTGCGCCAATACCTTGTGCGCTTGCGTCAGTATGGAGTATGGTGGGAGCTCGATTATAGGAGTGGCGAAGCAGTGGTCTGGAAGTAAGATGTCGCTTAACAGATTGAAAACCCAAGTCACAGTCTCTAGTTCACGTGAAAGATGCACCATTAACCAGTAGAGTGTGTAGAGGAGCTGCTATTGCAGCAAAGTTGCGTAGTTGCGTATAAATCGACGAAAATATGACGCCAAGCCGAGGAAACTACGTAGATTTTTCTGCTGCGGGGGGCGAGGAAACTGGAGAACACTAATCTTTTCGGAGTCTGGGTGCATGCTATCTTTTGAGACGACGTGGCCCAATACGTTAATTGTCGTGCTTGCAAATTTGCATTTTTGTATTGATCTGGAGGCCTGCATTTGCAAGGAACTTGAGAACTTCGTCTAAGCGATGATATTTGGTGAAGTCAGATGAAGAGGTGACGGTATCGTTCAGACAACAGAGGCACGTCTTCCATTTTAAACCACGAAGTATATTGTCTGTCATGCGCTCAAATATGGCAGGAGCATTACAGAGGCCAAAAGGCATCACGTTAAATCCATGAAATCCGTCTGGTGTAGCGAATGCGGTCTTTTCTTTATTAATCCCGTTCATCGGAATTTTGTCAATAACCTGATCGAAGTTCAAGGTTGGAGAAATACTCCGCCCCTTGTAGTGTCTCCAAAGCGTCGTCAATTCCAGGTATTTGATACACGTCCTTACGTGTGATCTCATTGATAAGCGAACGCATAAGCGACCGGAGCCATCGTTTTCATTACCAGAACCACGGGAGAAGCCCATGGGCTAGATGAAGGTCGTATTATCTTCCGCGCAAGCATGTCAGCAACATGTTTTTCAATGACCATTCGCTCAGACAGCGATACACGATAGGGGCCTGGTCTTACTATAGCGGAACCATTGGTTTCGATGCGGTGTGTAGCCGCAGAAATTTGGCTCAACACAGGAGAACATCTATCGAAACAGCCCATGTGCTTCGCCAAGACCACCAGTAAGGCTTCGGACTGCGCGGCTGTTAGGCCAGGACCAAGAACGCCTGGAGCAAGGAAAAAGTCACGCAAACCTGAGGTCGGTGCTGGCGATGAAGAAGGGCAAAGTGTGACTATAGAGATAGGTTGAGTGTCAGCGAGGGTTGCCAGTCATCCCTTTGGGCAGCATCACAGGATCTGCGGTCATGTGGCAAGCAGACAGATGGGCGCGGCCATGTGAAAACCGGACGAGACAGGTAGCAATGAGAATTCCGCGGGAAGTACCGCGTGAACAAGGGGCGACTAGGGCGTCCGCATCGGCGATATGGCTAGATGTTATGGCTACAACGTCTTCGTTACCGGGACGCAGGACGTAGTCTGCAGTCATGGCGAAAGTCACGCATGAAAGTGAAGAGTGTGTAACAGGTACAAGCGCTGTATCCATGACATGGACAACTTCCTCTCTACATGAAATGATGGCTGAAGCAGAATGTAGGAAGTTCCAACCCAGTATAAATTCATGGATACACGTCGGAAAGATGAGCTCAATATGGTGGCTTATGCCGTCGTTGAGAACACGAGCAGTACTGTCCATCGGGGTGAATGAATGCATTATTAGCACCACGCAAAATAGGTCCAACATAAAACGTTTTCACTATCTGGAGCTGGGAACAGATCACTACGAAGAACAGAAACGGTGGCCCCGGGATCGATCAGAACTGACTCGGAAATACCTTCGACAGGTACAGAAAGCATGTTGGCGAGGCGAACAGGACGAATTTTCGAAGACCGATAGAAAGCAGTTTTCTCTCCAAACACTGCAACAGTTAGTTTTCTGAGTGCTGGTCAACAAGATGGGAAGTAGGGTGAAGCAGTGATGTAGAGCACCGGTAAGGTGATGGAGAACGCCGTCGGCCCGAACGGGAGCTATGGGGTAGGTTGGGAGCAGTTGGAGGAGACGGAGAACGCTGTTCAGGGAACGAGTACAATCCGGGATAGTAGATGTCTGGTCGGCGAGTGCAGTGTCTCTCGTGCTCAGCATAGCCTCGTCTTTCATCCTGCTGTGGACGGCGGCGGAAGCGGGATATATGGCCGCGTATATGGCCGCGTACTAAAAGCAAACCGGACGAGGTGAACGCCACTGAGGGTAGGATGGCGCAGCAAGTGCTCTTGTTCCCATCGAAGCCAAATGGTCATAGGAAACGTCAGTAGGCACGGAGGTCACGGTAGGGGTGGGTAGCGAAGCAACATACGCGTAGGTAGGTGTGGGGCGCGCTACTGGAGCGAGATGCGTCGTGGGTGTAGTCATCGCTGTCAACTCTTGCTTTACGACCTCGCGCAAGTCGATGGTAGGTTTGGGGCACAGGCAGCAGCTGCACGTCTTTGGTCTTGTATTTGAAGCTCTTCGCGGATGATGGTGCGGATAAAAGCACGTAGATCTGGGGAATGGGGAACCCGACGATTGCTGCTGTCATGTTGAGAACGAATAGACTGCAGCTCCTCTAGGCGTTGACACGATGAAGGGATGTCTTGGACAGAAGCCGGATTTTGCACGTTAAAGGCATTGAACGCGACAGACCCAATGCCTCTTAATATGTGGCGAACGCGCTCGGCTTCCGTCATGCTAGGGTTGGCACAGCCGCACTGAGTGAAGACATCCTCTATGTATAAGGTGTAAGACTCTTGTGAAAGTTGGAGGCGCGTGACCAGCTTCTGTTTGGCGACTTCTGCACGACCAGACGAGGAAGCGAGGATTTGCCGCAGCTTGGAGGCAAACGTGGACCAATCCGTGATGTCGGATTCGTGGTTGATATGCCACGTCTTTGCAAGACCGGTCAAGAAGAATACGACGTGCCTCAATTTCTGGGTGTCGTTCTACTTCTTGCAAGAAGTCACGTGGTCGTAGTGGTCAATCCAATCATGGACCTCATCACCGCGGAGTCCCGCAAAGACGGAGATCGCATTGAGGGTTCGTCACAGTCCAAAAGGGCACCGCAAGCGGAGTCGTCCGTGTGGTAGGGCTAGAGGCGCCGGAAGGGCCGGTGTTGGAAGTATCCATCGTTGTAGGGGTAGCCGGGCGCAGGCGGCGACCGGAACGTAGCACCAGGGAGGACGGGAACGCGAGAGGACGTCGGGATCTTGACGTACCTCCACCATTTTATAATATCGAGACCGACGAAGTTGTCCAGCGCTGTATTTTCCCAAAAAAGGCAATGCCCCAGCTCTTTCGCGGAGAAGTGCAAGAACAGGGAAGATGATGATGGCTATGTACAAATGAAAACAAAGAAGTACGTTAGTAGTGCTTACAATATTTAAAATTAGCAAACTGAAATATATAAACAAACTAAAATAAAGTTCTTAAGTGCACGGTCCCCCTGAAATTTTCAAGAGTTACTTATTGAGGCCTCTGACATATTGTTCTGTCTGTTTGTTCTGTTAGGCAGACTTCTGAGTTGGGCTCTGAGTTAAGCAAAAAGTGAGCGAGGAGGTGCGAGGTTTGCTGCTCAGAAGGAAGGAGCTTGGCATGCAATGTACTACAGTACGGCTACAGCACAGTACATTGCATATACTGCTGGGCTTGTCTCTCTTTGCCATGTGCCTTCAAGCTGTGCGTCGCTATACATGATCATGGCGATAGCGACCACGGATTCGTCAGCAGTGGTTACGGTGAGCAGTATTTGCGTTCGAAAGGTGCTAGGCATGTGCAATGTCACAATGACTTCAGAAGCCATTGAGGAATGATTGCGTTTCTGTGAAGCCCGCGCACGGGTGTCAAACATGCAGGCTACGTCGCGTTGACTGGATGAAAATTTTCAAGTTTATTTGAAAGTTTATTTCACATAATGAACGTATACAATGGCAAATAACACACTTTCGGGGCCCAACAAACTTGTTAAGGGGTGCCTACCAATTGTTACTAGGAAAAAACATTGCTATGGCAGGTGTTTTCTTTTGTACAGTAAAATAACATAAAACAAAGATAGCTGAATAAGTAAAACAAGAAAATACAGCAGTGAAAAATTTTCACAAATGACATAGTTTTCTAACATTCTTTCTTGTTACGTCATCGAAAACATCGGCACAGGAAAAGAAAAGTAAAAAAAGAAACGTGAGGAGATGTGCAAGCATGCGCAGTGTTACGCATTGTTAATAATTCAGTGTTTTAATTGTTGAAGAAATGTGGGCAATGTTCTTAGAGTGGTTAGGTCACTCTCAAGCTTATTCCAAACGGAGGATCCTATAAATCCTAGCGACGGCAATTAGAATTTACCTCAGCCAATAAAAAACGACAGCGAGATGGGTTCCCAACATTGCGAAGTGAGGGATGGAGCGAGACTGTTGTCAAGGCTAGTTTTTCATGAACTGTTCGATGCATCACGGAAGCGATGTTGTGTGTTCTCAAATCGTAAATGCGTAGGGTGTTCAGGGTTTTAAATAAATTTTCACTCTTACTATGTATATTGTTGGGTGCTCAAATGCGATGATCCCTTTTCTAAAATGTAAACACCGGTGACAGATGAGTTTTGTATGTGAACCCCAGATCGCTAAGCAGTAATTAATGTGAAAGTGAACAAATACGTATAGAAGAATTATAAGTATGTGGGGAGGGAAATAGTGTCGACATTTCGACAGCTCATGCAAGCCATATGAAGCCTTATGAGCTACAGAACGCACATGCAGGTGGAATTTTAAATATTTATCGATAACAGCAAGAAACTTTGTCTCACTAGATTGTTTTATCGGATGGTTATTGTAAACGACATCTCAATGAATAGTCTTTTTTTTTCCTTTTTTTCAGAGTGAAATAAGATAAAAAAGCTCGTTGTTGCTTTCAGATGGAGGGAATTCAGTGTACACCAACGGTGCAATATTTGTAATTCAGAGTTAAGCTTATTAATTAGGTTACATTCTTCACGATCAGCTATAGTTAGGTTAGTATCGTCTGCATAGAGTACAGCGGCAGCACACACAAGCTGCGAAGGCAAGTCATTTATATATTGTGAAAAAAATGTCCAAATATGGATCGCTGGGGAACGCCAAGTTTAATAACGGTGCTGTTGGACATAAAATCACCTAGTTGAACAATTTGTTGCCGATTTTCTAAGTAACTGTGAATTAATGCCAAAGGTATTCCTTTTATTCCGTAACAATTTATCGCTGAATATAAAAGGATTCAGAGAATCGAAAGCTTTCGCAATATCTATGAAGAATCCCGCGACTAAACACTGTCTGTTTATTTTGTAATTGAGTTTGTAAATGCTGAGGCTGCAGTTTGTGGGGAAGGGCCGTTTCTAAAACCAAATTGGTGCCGAGAAAGAACGTTGTACTTGTGCAGGTAGTCATTAAGGCGCCTCGTAACTATTTTTTTCGGGTATTTTGCTGAAGAACGGAAGCACTGAAATTGGAATGATCTCTTGCTACCTAGTTCGTTGGTGAAAGAATATTCTGTTTGTGCGCATGGTAAAGAAAATGATGCCTACTCTGATGAAGATATTGGTCTCGTGCAACTGCCATGTGAAGAAAGTCGCTTGGCCCTTATCACTGCGAGTGCTAATATTTAATGGGATGATATGACTTGCAGCTTCCATGCTGATTTTATGTGAAATTGATGTGGTATTCAGGGATTTACAGTAAATTAAGGCGTATTGACCTAGTTATGTTTCGATACTCAGTGAATGTGGATACTTCGTCCTGCTCCTTGGAATCTGAATTATTTCTTTAAAGACGAGACAAATAAATACCTACAAAATGTTCATTTTCTATCGAAATGCGTAAAACTTAAGATTAAGCGTAATAAGCAAAGAAATATATTTTGCCGTAAGTTTGTTAGCAAAGTGCGGAACACCAGGCAAAAAATTGAAACTGGGCTTCACCTCAAGCCACCTATGGCTTCGATTGGAATTTCTAGACAGCTCTTGTCATATTTGAACCACGTGCATATAGCATAATTATACTCTTTAACCAGAATTACACACGTAACAATAATCGCACGAGAAATCAAGATGCATTATGCACTAAAAATTTACGAAACATTTGAATAATTCCTTAAGGGATATAGTGAAGTTGACAGATCTTAGCTGGTTAGTTTGAAAGCGATATATCCAGTTAACATAAATTTTGATGATCGCATTTGTTCCGACATGTGTGCCATGAAACTTGAAGCAAAAAACGCACTATTGTACCTATTTCTTGCCAAGCGCCCATATTATGAAACCGAAATTTGTCCCAACTGAATACAACTTGCGACCTCGCCGGCAGCAGTTTGTAAATTGCAATATGCGCCGTCATGAGTTGCACTAATTAGATAGCTTCTGGTAATTAGTTTTACTTAAACCGGTGGTTACACTTTTAAGTAGTTGTTTGAACTAGAGGAAGATGTGAATGGAGTAAACTTACTAACGAAGCCCTTTTAGTGCCAGGCTTACAGCTGTTTGACTTATAAATTTAGCAGTGATTTTTCCCATATGTGCTACATTTGAAATGTTTGGTTCTGTAGAAGCGTTGTGTTTCTTGGACAAAATATGTACTCGTATTCCCTGTTTCCTTCTTAGTGAATTTGCAAGACCCAGCTCACGTTAATCTACCCTGCATAAACCCAACATAGAGGAGGCAGTATTTATGAATAAGTGGTCCGATTTCTTGTGAGAGTAGTGTCCGCCGCTTTTGTAATCCAATATGAAGACTACAATTAAGCTATCTATCGTCGCGAATTTTCGTAAGTCATGTATGGTATAAGAAGACTCGGTATGGAATTCAGTAATCTATTACTGCGCTTATCACATAGTGCAATATGGTTGGGTAGGATAGGTGTATTAATTCTGGTTACCACGACAAAATAGTGGTTTTTTGTAGGTCTCGCAGAAAAAATTTCGCCACTACGAATAACATTCCCGCAAATATTGCAGCATAGCAACTTGCACAAAACGAAGTGCTCTTTCCAACAACACATGTTCAAACCAAAAAAAAGGAAATTATTGGATAACCTATTACAATTCTAAAAGTCGCCGTTTTTGTGGCCAGTTGATAAAAGCAATAAAGAAGGCATACCTACAAAAGCATTGGTAGCAAAGGAAATTCAGAATATACATTTGATAAATATATTACCTAGGTATAACGACTGAAAGAGTGCTTGGTACTCTATTTGTCGGATACAAAAAATAAGACCACGAACAACTTCATTGCTCCTGCCATACGCTGAAGCAGTTTCTGGATATTCTGACGCATAGATGCACGTATAGTCGCACAATACGTTTTGTTTCAGCTTTGCGGCCCTCAACACATTTTACGCTTGCAACTTTTCGGCATCTTCTGATGCAAGTCCCATGAGAAGTTCAATAATTATCACCAATTCATCAGAAGTTACCTCTTCCAAGAACCCAGCTTCTCAGCGTTGCTGAGCTACTCCAGAATATGCATCCAATCATATTTGTTTCTATTTATTCAAGTGGGTTTGTCTCCTCCGTAGTCAAGACCACAAAAAAGCCCCCGCCATTGTAAACTGTTCTGCGTTGCTCTGTAAAGCGGGGCTTAGCTGTACCTGGCGCGGCACTCTTGGTGTAAATTTGCTGCCGGTGGCAGCGCATCCTGACCAGTCGAAGTACGCACCCTGTATATAACCGTTATAACGCTCTGGTTCCACACAAGGATTGGCAGATAAGCGCGCACAATAAAGACCACTGAAGGCCATAAACGAATATCCCCGAATGAATAGCTGCGGAAGCACAGGGCTAACTTAAGACATTATGGCCGTCGGAGTTTGAATATGGTTTGCTGTTATCTTCAGACTGATTATTGGCGTCCTAACTAAATTCAACTACGCGTGTAGCATAGTTCCGTGTGGAACGCTTGTGTCGCTGCATAGTTGTGCCACACGCCGATGCCATGAAAGCAACTTTCGATACACGCATAGTAACACCGACAGCACCTGGATTTTGCAGAAGCGAAATGAAAATTCCTTGAAACAAACCGAAAATGCCAAGTTCACATGTTGGAGCTGCATAACAAATGCCTCCAACATGTCAAAATGTGAAATTTCACGTCACTGGTAATAAATCTGGACAGGTGTAACGAAAGTGTTCAGCCGACTGCATGAGGCATGAATGGGACAGCACTAACACTATCAAGTGATCCATTGCCAGTAGCGCAAAAGAGGCAGTTGCAAAAAAGTGTTCCTTCTCATGGGAAGGCATCGGCAACCAACTAGTATTCATCAACTTGAATGTTCATATTATCGACCGATATCAATTTCAATGTGAATGTTATTCTTTATGTATGATATTCCAAGGATGGCTTATGCTCATGCTACTGCACTTATTGAAGTGCATCCTTGTACCCAAATGAATTTCACCACATATTCTTGCCAACTCGCTCAGTCTTCTGTTCTAAAGCTGTTGGATATGGATTACTGAACATTTTTCTTGTTTTACTTGGTCGTGCTACATGTGTAAACTTTTTTTTTATCTGCAGCTGTTCCCAGCTATCTGCGCACCACCCAAGGGCCTGTTGCGCATTGGGCCATCGGGCAATGGCAAGATCATTGTGGCCAAGGCACTGCCTTGGCCCACGAGTGCCACTGCACATGCCTCAACATCAGTGCAGCTTCGCTCACTTCTGAGTGCGTACCTTTTCGTGGAGAATCTTGTGGCTGCGCTTCAGTAGGTGGGAATAGTTTGGCTAGGTAGAGTTGTGACAGGCGTTTCAAGGAGCGTTGCTCAAAGGTGCACTGTCACCTGCAATTTAATCAAAGGGGCTTTTGTACACAAGCATGTGCTGTTTGGAAGAATATGTGTATTGGTGGGCCACATTGTGAAGTGTGGTTAAGCAGAAAGGAAGGGGACAGAACTGCGAGGCAGTGCAACTGATTGGGCGGACAGTTCTACGTCCCATGTCTTTCCTGTTGTCAAAGATTGCTCTTGTCAACGCGAACCTGCCTTTTGTTCATGCACCCTTTTGATCTTCCCTTCCATCGACCATGCCAGCAGACGTTTAGCACTCTTTCCACCGTCTCTTGAGATCTGTTCTTCGTGTTGATCAATAAAATTTTTATTTTCCCTTAAATGGCAGCGCATACTGAACAGCGGCTGCCTAAAACAGCACTTCTCCACTTTACCTGCCATTTAACAGGGAAATTAGCTAGGCCCCTATCTCAAAGCTTGATTTCCGATTGGCAGCATTCTCTTTGAAATAGCCAGTGATTGTGCTGTTCGTTGTTGGTGAGCCTCTTTTCTTTATCAATTCAGGTTGCCGATGGTGAGAAGCTGGTGCGAGCCCTATTTGCAGTTGGACGAGAACTGCAACCTACCGTAGCCTGTACACATAGGTAAGTGATCAACAGAGCCTCCTGAATGCTGCTCAAAAGCTTGCTTGGAGGGACGCACTCTCCGGCACTCCTGCACGCGCGCACCCGCCAACACACTTGCACGCGACACTCGCGCCACGCATGTGGACTCGCATGAACACAACGGCATGCACACATTCGCCCACAAACACACTTGCGCGCGTTTGTGTGAATGTGGGCGTGTGCGCCCACATTAGCATGCGCGTACATACACTCGTGCACACTGCACAAACATTTAATTACCTTTCACCACTTTCCTTTCTATTTACGAGTCCTTTAATTGAGCTATGCAGGAAATACTTTTCCCTTTGTTCTCAATGATGTCATTGTTTGTTGACATATAATGATCCGACTAATAATCGGCCCCTCGGTTGGCTTTTATGTTTCGTTGAGTAAAACTGCACATACAAGTAAACCTCGATATTACGTACGCCAAGATGATGGATTCTGGATATAAAGAAGTATTTACCTTCTCACAACCTCTTGTCCATCGAACACCATGTATATATGACCTCAACATAACAAAATGTGGTGGTATGCGATTTCAATATAACGAAATCTCGATTCCACCGCAAAAGAATGCCGAGATAAGCAATGGAACCTTCCGCGGACGCAGATGGTCAAGTGATTGAATTACAAGCGGCTGCTTGCAAACACACCCCCAAATTGCGCGCAGCGTGACAGGAGCGACCGCCGAAGTGGAGTGCGACGAGATCCTATTGCGGTCTGCGCGCTATGTGCTTTAGGTGCGAATGAATGTTTGCAAGGGTAAGACAAGAAGGTGGCTGCACATGCGTCTCCTTCCCGCACAAAGCGAAAGAAAGAAGGGGAGGTCAGCGGGCTCTCGGTAACCCGATCAAGCACGCGCGAGTGGCAGGGTGGTGAACTTGGCGCGATCGCGATTTCTGGCGCGTGCTCGGCCCTTGCTGCACATGGTTGTAAGCGCGGCTGAGCGCATGTGCAGCCACGCACTCTAATTTAGAGGTAATCTGCCACGTGTACAAATAGTGGGCGTACCGAGACGGCGTCTCCTTAGGTAAGCTGTCTTCCCGCGCGTTTAGTATTGGAGGATGCGGTGACCCGCTGGAACGAGAGGCAACACGAAGCATCCGCTCCCTGTTGCCCGCGCTTTTCATAATAGCGTTGTCCCATAGTGGGTGACGTTACCTGCTGGGGGTGCGGAGCGCATGTGAAAGTGTGGCTGTTTTGCTTAATTCGTAACGCCGATTGAAGACATCGCAGACGTGGAATGAAACCGCATCATTTGTCGCCGACTCGCTTATTCATTAAAATGAATTGTTTTCTTATTCGAATTTGCTTTTTTCAATTGCCTGATAATTCGAAAAATTAGGGGCTTCTTTCTGTATATGGAAAATCGATAAGCGGCTGTACTTAATTTTTAAATAGGTCGAATTTCTATAGGGCAAAATTTCAATATAACGAAGCAGATTGCTGACTTCACGCACTTCGTTAAAAGACTTCTAACATTATATCCGCACACGCAAAGTTACTACCACTTTGCTTGGTTGCTGCAGTTAAGGTATGCCGTCTGCTCTGTACACAGATGAGGTTGACTCTGTGCTCAGCGAGCGGAAGGACAATGATCACGAGGAAACGCGGAGACTCAAGAATGAACTCCTTGTTTGATGGGGTGAGTGGGCGTTGAACAGTATCCATTGAATTTCATTTGCTTGTTTGACAACATTGGTTTGGTAACTGCAGGAACAAAAACACTGCTCTACTTTTCTGTGAAGCTTGTGGCTGGGCTACTAATTGGGTGGATAATTATTAGTTGGTATGTCTCGTGTAATACTTCTGACGATAAAGAAATTGATAATTAATGCGTATGTTAAAGGGACACTAGAAGATTCATTCGAGGTGAAGCAAATTATTTCGAACACTGATCAGACCATCAGTTCTGAGGACAGTGTGAAGGCGAGAGAATGGGGTAAACTGAGAACAGGATTGGGGTTGTCACTGTGAGTGTGCGATGCCTGCTCCTCTGACATATCTCCTGTTTATGATTAGTTAATTGCAGCCAACTATGGGTTGCCAGGGTACTTATTCTCACATCAGTGCGAGACAGTGTTCAGTATGGCCGGTCCAATTCTTTATTGAGGCATAAAACATTCTTGGCTTGTTTTCAAATGTAACAATTTTACCTAAACTCCACTTCAAATGTGTGTTCTGTCCTTAATTTCAATCCTCACAATCTCCTTGGTGCATACGGAACTCCGAAATGATTTTCTTGTCAATGTACTTCTAAACTCTGATTGCAGGAATACATATGTAGCTGCTGCATTTACCCTAACGGCTTCTTTGCTCTCTAGACTTCTTTGAGCCTTTGAAAGGATGGCTTAGCTCAGAGTCCAAATCCAATTTGCCTATTCAAATGCATGTAAAACGCAGCAAATCATTTTTTAGATAACGTGTTGGGTGATCTTATTGAAATTTGTTACATACGATAAACAAATTTAAATCCCAGCGACTGCTGCAAGTGGAATATTGATGTAGGACCGGAATTGATTTTACGAGAAAACTTGAAAGTTCGTAAGTTTGAAGACAAGACGGAATTACCCGGTTGACATACCCTGAACTATGTACGAAGAACAGATATCAGAGTTCTGTAAATTGCATCTATGAGAATATGGAAAGTCGACAAGTTTGACGTAATAGATAGATATTACCTTGCGCGAATTTTTTAGTCTTTACAATGGTTTCTTAGTCTTAATCACTTATTATTGGTGTATATTGGGGCACAGAAGATGCATATTTGCGACTCTTTATGCAAAGGCGCAGCAACCGGGAACGGCGAGACAGCCCGAAGCACTGTCCAAAAAGACGCCAGCAGTTCAACAGAGCGAGCCGAGCCGCGCTTTTGCTAGGCAGCTGTGCCGCTAGACACGACTTCGTCTTCTCAATTTTCCCCCGGATGAAAAGAACCATGCTGGCGCCTTAAGAATCGGGAGGCAGAAGGTCGTGGTAGGGCTTGAGCCATGGACAATGTCACGTCCATGCCGGCGCCGCAGCCATCACGCCCTGCCCGTAACCTGAACACAAGTCGAGGGGCGATAATTCTGCTCCCTGAAGACTTGTGGGCGTCGTCGATGCACGGCAAAGGATACAATATTTCCGCGTTACCTTATTTAACCGACGGCAGTCGGCGTAAAATCGAATACACCAATACTTCTTGCGAACGAGAATGACAGGAGATGCCCAGGGACTGTCCGTATGTTGAATAACGTCACGGCGCAGCATCTCTTCGGCTTGGGTGGTAATAACACAGCGTTCTCCGGCAGAGATGCGGTAGGGTCGTTGGCGTAACGGCTGTTGCGTATGGGTCGCAAGCCCCAAGGGTAGCGTTGGCCTGGCGACCTGGGGCACAACTGGAAGCATCCGAAGGTCCTGGCAAAGCAAGAGTCGAATGATAACAGAACAACTTGTTTATTCTAGCATCGCAAAAGAGCGGCCGGTCAATTCGACCGAAGTGGAGAAACGGGAGAGCACGTTACTCGACGGAAGAAATCGGAGCTTCTCTCGGCGGCCGGGGGGGGCAGCTGCTTTTATACTCTCGGAGTTGAGGGCAAGAGGGAACGCCTCGATAGAGGCGCACGTGACGGCACCGCTCGGGCACGTTGGGACGAGTAGGTGACGCATCCGCCGGGCCGGCGCCGGTCAGACCTCCTCGCTTCACAGTTGGGGGAGCTCCTCTCCCCGGCTGCCGCACTTTGACAAGCGTCGGCACCAACATGCACACACACACACGCGCGCGCACACGAAGACACGTGGCATTGAAACATGCCTGGACGCGCTTGGCGGGGAGGCGTTGCGGCAGCGCTGAACGCGCCAAAATGTCCGCCGCTTTGAATGAAGCCCCGGCGTCCGTTGCATCCGCGCCGGCTATACCGCGCGTCATAGGCGAAACGTAACACGGCTGATGAGAACCGGTGTCAATGAAGGGCTGCACTTCCGATGTGCGGTCGAGTTGAGGTAGTGAAACGCCAAATGAATTTATAAAGTGGTGCAGAACATCAAGAAGGTCGGCGCGTTCGCAAGATGTGAGGGTATCGGCGATGACACTCGAAACGCATACCTGGACATCAGAAGAGTCTCCAGGGACGTCAACCAAGTGCGAAGAATCGAGGAGTTCCACAAAGCCAAGGCATTCCCCGACGAGTAACGTAACAGGCGCAC
This sequence comes from Dermacentor andersoni, assembly GCF_023375885.2. Taxonomy (NCBI): domain Eukaryota; kingdom Metazoa; phylum Arthropoda; class Arachnida; order Ixodida; family Ixodidae; genus Dermacentor; species Dermacentor andersoni. Next base: position 143,190,982 of record NC_092822.1, on the reverse strand, counting down.
ATAGTGCTTTGGAGAAGTATATGTTGCTGCAGCTGCCGGCGACGTAAAGCGTTGCGAACTGTAGTGGGAGACTTGCGGCTCATGAAAACGTCGGACGGTGTGAAGAGGACCGTTGCATCATTGATGGTATCGAAAGAAACGGACACGAGGGCGAAGGAGCCAGGTGGAATATATGTCGTCGCGCACGGTAAGTTTAAAAGGGAGATCACGATCTTCGTGGAGTGGTGCGTCACACAAAGGGGAAAATTCAGCTTCGGCGTGTGCGCTGTCGATCACGGTTTATGACAGGTTCAGAAGTCCTATCCGAGGATGACGTCATGCGACAAGGTAGGAAGAACAATATAATCAGTGATGTAAACAATGCCGTGAATAAGCAGACGTACAATACAGGCTAATGCAGGATAAGGCAATCAATAAGCGTAAGACACCTGACATAAGGAAGTATAATATGGACAGAATTGAACGTGCTCTCAGGAACGGAGAAGCAACTGCGCAACGGAGAAGCAACAGTGAAGGAGAAACTAGGAATACGCAAGAATCAGACGTCTGCGTTAAGAGACAAAGCCGGCAATATCATTAGTAATATGGATGAAATCGTTCAAGTAACTGAGGAATTCTATATATTTATACAGTACCAGTGGCACCCACGCCGATAATGGAAGAGAGAATAGTATAGAGGAACTTGAAATCCCACAAGTAACGCCGGAAGATGTAAAGGAAGCCTTCGGAGCTATCCAAAGGGCGAAAGCAGCTGGGGAGGATCAGGTAACAGAAGATTTGTTGAAGGATGGTGGGCAGATTCTAGGAAAAAGTGAACACCCTGTATACGCACTAGTTCATGACTTCGAGCGTACCGGAATCTTGGAAGAACGCTAACATAATCCTAATCCATAAGAAAGGGGACGCCAAAGACTTGAAAAATAATAGACCGATCAGCTTACTGTCCGTTGCCAACAAAGTATTTACTAAGGTAATTGCAAATACAATCAGAAACACCTTAGACTTCCGTCAACCAAAGGAGCAGGCAGGATTCCGTAAACGCTACCCAACAATAGACAATATTCGCACTATGAATCAGGTGTTAGAGAAATGGCGGAATATAACCGACCATTTTATATATAACTTTCAATGATTACGAGAAAGCGTTTGATTCAGCGGAAACCTCAGCAGTCATGGAGGCATTACGGAATCAGCCGTATGTAAAAATACTGAAAGACATCTATGGCGGCTCCACAGCCATCGTAGTCCTCCATAAAGAAAGCAACAAAATCCCATTAAAGAAAGGAGATACGATCTCTCCAATGCACGTCACAGCGTGTTTACAGGAGGTATTCAGAGACCTGGATTGGGAAGAATTGGAGATAAGAGTTATTGGAGAATACCTTAGTAACTTGCGATTCGCTGATGATATTGCCTTGCTTAATAACTCAGGGGACCAATTGCAATGCATGCTCACTGACCTGGAGAGGCAAAGCAGAAGAGTGGGTCGAAAGTTAATCTGCAGAAAACTAAAGTAATGTTTAACACTCTCGGAAGAGAACAGCAGTTTACGATAGGTAGCGAGACAGTGGAAGTGGTAAGGGAATTCATCTACTTAGGACAGGTAGTGACTGCGGATCCGGATCATGAGACTGAAATAATCACAAGAATAAGAATGGGATGGGGTGCGTTTGGCAGGCATTCTCAGATCATGAACAGCAGGTTGCCGTTATCCTTCAACAGAAAAGTGTATAACAGCTGTGTCTTACCAGTACTCACGTACGCGACTGAAACCTGTAGGCTTACGAAAAGGGTTCTACCTAAATTGAGGACGACGTAGCGAGCTATGGAGAGAAGCATGATGGGTGTAAGAAAAGAGCAGATTGGGTGAGGGAACAAACGCGTGTTAATGACATCTTAGTTGAAATCAAGAAAAAGAAATGGGCATGGGCAGGACATGTAAAGAGGAGGGAAGATAACAGATGGTCATTAAATGTTACGGACTGGATTCCAAGGGAAGGGAAGCGCAGCAGGGGGCGGCATAAAGTTAGGTGGGCGGATGAGATTAAGAAGTTTGCAGGGAAAACATGGCCACAATTAGTACATGACCGGGGTAGTTGGAGAAGTATGGGAGAGGCCTTTGTCCCTGCAGTGGGCGCAACCAGGTTGCTGCTGCTCATGATGATGATGACAATACAGGCTGCTTGCGGAGTGACGTGTGGCGCACTTGCCATACGAAGCTACAGTGCAGATAGTGGCGTGGTAACCTTGGGCAGTGAATGACACTGTTTGGCGTTCATCACAGAAACGGCTGCGCCCGTATCCACAAGAATGAAAGCACAAATTTCGACCACGTTAGCAGGACAGGCCCAAGGACTTAGACCATTCGAATGGGACGCAGTTCTTGCCTCTTGAACTGCGACATTCAGTTTTCCTTGTCAGGCGGTGCGGTTCGCCGACGTATTGGGGAGAGCGAGCGTCGGCAATCGGATGGTGAGCGACGCTACGGAAATTCTGGGAGGTCAGCACGAGCATACGGTTGGGGGGAAGGAGCGGCGTATTGGCGAAAGGGCTGGCTGCCATACTGGAAGGGCCGAGAGGCGTCGCCGAAAGCTTGAGGGAGGCGGCGGCAATATCGGGTGACGTGTCCGGGAAAGCAGCAAGAATAACAGGTGGGAGGATTGTCAGGCGTCGTCCAAGAACTAGCTGTCGGTGCGGTCCAAGATGCAACATAGGCTTCCGGTGGCACGGGTTGGGACTGGGCCGAGAAAGACTCCGTCGGAGGCCTGCGTAAGTAAGAGGCGCGGCCACAGGCAATACTGGCTGCGCATAGCTGAGAGGCGTGGCGACAGGCTGCACTTCGGCTGGAGAGTTGAGATTCGAGGTTCCAGGCGGCTGTTGCTATGCGGAAAGGACAACTTGAGCAGCCTCTTCGGAAACGAGGATGCGGAGCGTGTTTGGAAGACCGGATGTGGACTCCTGAGTAAAGGGGCTAAAGAAGGTTGGCGGGCAACTTCCTCACCCACGAAGTCCTTCACCCGCTGAACGAGTGAGGAAGGGTTGTACATGCTGTTAAGGCTCGCCAACGAGTCGAGTCGTCGCTTCCCGGAACACGCAAAGTGGAAGCGCATTGGTTCCTTAACTCATCATAATTTTGGCATCGGCTGACGACTTTGGAGACGTTGTGCGGATTCCTGGCTAGGAGCATCTGGAATGCGCCGTCATCGATGCTTTTGAGTAAACGGGGAATTCGCTCAGCTTTGGGCATAGCGGCGTTGACCAGTTTATAAAAGTCCACGATTTCTTCAATGTAGCTTGTGAACGTTTCTGCCGTCTGCTGTGCTCGGGCGCGCAAGCGTTGTTCAGCGCGTCGCGTGGGGTCCCGTTGTCGTGGAATGCCGGTGTACATGACGGACTGTGGGGTCAGCGCCGTTTGGGATGAGCTGTCGCTCATGGCGCGCAGTAGCGTTCTAGATCGCAGCTCCAGGGCTTGAAGCGACGGGATTTTGGTTCCCGCACCTCGACCAATTGAGAAGAGCTTCTTTTGTGGCTCGTTATGCAAAGGCACAGCGAGCGCTAACGGCGAGACCGCCCGAAGCACTGTCCAAAAAGACTCCAGCTATGAAGAGCGCGTGCCGAGCCGCGCGTCGGCGATGCGACGGTACCGCGAGGCGCGTCTTCTTCACAGGTCCATTTATATTTCATCAATTATGTCCGCTTTAGATGTACCATTAGCGACAAATAACAAAATTGGATTGTTTTTCATTGTTCAGTTGCAAAGCTGTAGGCTTGGCCGTTTTATTGTCTGAAAAATGGCAAATTTCACCATTTATTATGAAATCGAATCGGCAGCCTAAATATGAAATCTGCTTCAAATGGCCACTAGATCTAAACTTCCTTAAATGCAGCAAATATCGTGATGTGTGGTGCAGTGGTTGTCACGAAAACCAATTCCTCTTTTGCCATGTGTTTAGGTAGGAGCCCCTGTGCTAAAGCTTTCTCTTAGAGCACTGAGTCTTGGATGAGTTCGTAATTCGTGCAGCGCATTGATGCACTAAACGGCATGGACTATAAGGCAGTAATTTTAATGAGTTGGGTCGGGTAGATTGGAAACGGTGCTACATCAACATAGTCGTGGCACTGGAATCATAGCCTCAGAAACATGGCGCTGCAAACACTGGCTAACTACAATCAGGTAACCGAAGACGCAGCCTCATTGGTTAGCACGCAGTGAACAATTTCTCAGCCCTTGTCGTCGCTTTGGGCAATAAGCTGTTAGGGCTGCTGGTTTTGGCCAGCGATAGTGAATGGTTACGCACATAAACACTCCTTCCATCGGCATTCTTGTGACGATCTAGAAAGTTCTTGTACACTACCTTTTCTTGTCATTGTTTTGACTCCGCACATCTTTACTCGTTTCTTATACGCTGGAACATGTCCTTGTCTAAATTTCAACTAGCCCAACCGCCTTACATGCATTTATGTGAACCTTATTTATTGTAAGGCTCCTTCAGTGTTAGCCATGCACTGTATTTTTGAGTCTTATGAACTCTACTGCAATACTGTCTAACAATGCTCTCTAACCAAGCTTGTGTCCCAGTACAAGGTTTAGAAACATAACGAGGTTGTCTACTCGCAGGAAAACACACTGACACTTTCTTACGCGATTTATGTAGGCAACATTCTTTTTCATAGTTTTGCACGCACAGCGTTCAAGCAAATATTACTAAGTGCCTTTCTCAGCTTCTCCTTTTTCATCACGACGGGATGTCGTGTTGCAGAGACGCCCTCCAGACAGTTGAAGGCGTGTTACATTGCTGTGGCTCAAAGTGGTCTTAGCTGTCAACGTAGACTGCCTACAGTACTGGCAAGAACTGGAGCACGCCCGTACTATCCACGCAGACATTGTAGCTTGCACATGTAGCTTGCTCACGTAATCCACTTCAGTTTGGCTGAGTGTAGTGCTCTCTTTTGCAGCTCCACACAAGGAGTGAAGAGCGGATTCTCGTGATGGGTGCCACAAACAGGCCTCAAGAGTTGACGCTGCTGCACTAAGGTGAGTACATCAATGCCTTATCAGTGACGTCAGCACAGGCTGCTTGAGGAATGCAGGTCTCCAGTTATGTTCAGTACATGAAACCAGGTGGATTCAAAATTAAATGATTGCTGCTAGACAAGACCAGCGCGGATCATACATTGCGCGATAACGATCGTGTTTGCAAAGTATTACATCGCTACGCGCCGCGAAAAGGTCTAAAATTTCAAACCGAACGCCTTTTTTCCTTCTCCTTTCGACCTCCGCGCTCCAAGCCGGATAATGACGTATTCGAGTCTTCAATGTGACGTCGCTCGTGGTGACACAAGACTTCGAGAATTATTGAAGGCGCTTCTTGTTATTTCTGTCATCTGTTGCTTGAAATGACAAATCGAGGTTTAGAGAAATAATATTACAGACAAAGGGAATATCTGCGTGTTTTCTGCTTTACTTCGCATAGAAGCAAGAGAGATGTATTTCGGCTTCGTCTGCTTGTTCCCACGCTTGTGCGGTGACGCACACAGGTATAGACACTATGCCATTTTCTAGGCTGTTACAGCACATGATCATGCTCTTCGATCCGTTTGTTCTGACTCAATATTTGTGCAGCGCTGAATTATACCGCTAGTCATGTTTCTAGTCACACACTTGTAGAGGCTGTAAATGCTAACACTAGGCTGCATTGTGAGGCTGCCCAGATAATACTTTTTCTCAGTGTATTGCGACGCCACCTACCCCCAGCACACAACAGCTGGATCCTCCTGCGTCTAACCGTGCGTGGCGCAGTCGTTTCCGGAGTAAAGGGTGTCGAGAGGTTGAGCCAATGTCGGGCGCTTGGACTTCCACGGGCCTTAGGCGGCGGCAACCATTATCGCACCATAAAAGACTGTCGCTACTCTTCACAGCGGTGACATACTCGAGGTCATCAGGAATGTCATGTCCTGATTCGTTTTGCGTAGCCACCTCGGCCGCCTCATCTTCCGATATAACGGTCCTAGAGAGTCCCATTATATGTCCAAAGTCCACACCAAAAGTGTACTCCTTTTGCATCTCCGCGATCCTAAGCAGGCTTACCTCGTGGAACAGCTTGATCGCGTTGCCGGCCAAGAGATTCACCTCCAGTCAAAATCGAATAAACGGGAGCACATGTTCCTCCTTATAATCGAACACTCTGTGAAGAATAGCTGCTATAACGAACTATCATAATATATCTAGCCACCTAAGTCTTTGAGGGGGTATTATAACGATATTTCGCTACGAATTCTGGCAAATCGTGTCACCCATGTAACGAGGCCAAGCTTCATATTTCTGAAGGAACATAAGTATACACTACATGCACTGGAGTGGAGAAAGAATTAACGACAGCGATTGTCATATAAATCAACTGCTTATGAGCAAGCGAACTGAACGTTTGAAATTAATAAGGATGACGTTTTAGCCTCGAAGGCTAGACTATGCCACGCTTGATGCCATTTAGCGGACCGTGCCCTCGTGGAGTCTCTGACGTTAAGCTGCGTTCTTGGCGTCATCGGCTCTTGCTCATCCTTTACGCGTCTTCGCAGGTATGCTCTGCTTCTAGGGCTGCCGAGTTGGCAAGACGTCGACGTTTCGCCTGTCGCTGCTGCTTTCCACATTGCACATCGTATAGGTGCTGGTCTTTAGGTGTACGGATCATGCGCGGCTTTCTTATAGGGAACGGCTGAGCAAGATGGTACCCAAATTCCCTTTGGTCGTCGTATCAGGCGCGCGCTACATCACGCACTAGGTCATACATACACAGAGCTACCGCTGAAGGGCTTTTACGATGCCGTTCTAAAGACACAGTTGTTGTAGACGCAGCTACGATGGAGCGCCATTTAGACACAGGTGGCCACTAAACCGAGCCTCGACGTGAGCGACGATATGATTGGACGTGGGCGCAGTCCAAAGTAGTGCATGAAACATTTCTTTGCAATTTGCAATGGAGCATACTACCTAGTTAATTAGCAGAATGAAATGTGGAAGGACTAGTTTTATTGTAGCAGACAAATATGGGGCAGCCTATTTTCTTCCTTAAGGAAGCCCATGTATTGAAAAGAAACGGGAATTCCAAAATATTTAGAAATCCACTGTCAACTGCGTAATTATGAAAAGTAAATTAAACTAGGTGTACTGTTAGTCGTGTTCACGGCAATTTCTTCCATAATTTGTGTGGAGATAGTTTACATAAAACAAGAATTGCAGCCATGTTCTGCAACCATACTCCCTCCATAATTCCGCAACGTTTGCAACTTCGCTGTGAACTAATTATAACATGTAAATGAAACAGTAATGATAGTCTTCATAGGGGCCAATATCGTAACAATTTTTATCCGAGATGCCTGCATTAGATTGAGAGCTGCAGAGTATTCCCGATAAAGTTGGCTCTGCTGCAAGGCTGTTTATGTTTATGCCACAATTTCATTGGAGGGTAGGAATAGACAGCTTCGCTGTAAGAGTTTATTTTGCCACCAACTGAATAGTGGAGGGCGGACTGCGCGGTGCTGCATTACAAGCATGAAGATGCACGCCCGTTTGGTCGCTGTGCTTTTAGGCTGAACAAAAGAATGAAAAGGTATATGCCCATGCAAACCAACACTGAACCAACAATTTCATGCTTGCACATTCTTTTTTCGAGAATCGACTTTCCCAGGAATTTAGTATCTTATACATGGCTAGCTGGAGCGCCAAAATGCACAGGTCCGACTGCACGGGGGTGACACGTTGTCTTCCTCCCATTAGTTTATTTTTGCCCAGAGTGCATTATGCGCCATAGTGATTGTGAGGTCGTCGCTATTGGACTAAGTGGCAGCGACATTGCTCTGTGACTACGCTGGTTGTTCACAGTTGCTCCATGGGTTCGGCGGTAGTGTTACCGCTTTTACCACGCACACACACACACACACCGAGGGGTCATCGCATTGAACTTATATGGGTAAAAACAGTGACGCTGACGAACCTTGGTCCGCGGCAAAAACCTGCGCATTCACACGAAGTCTCCTTCACTGAACGTAGCCACTCGATGCCAATGGTGAATGGGTTCCTGGAACTCCTTTCGTGCGGTCTGCTCTACAACAGAAGGCGTGACCAGGTCCAGCCTTGTCCTGAGGCATCTCTCTCAGAGCAAAAGCAGAGGGTGCCTCTGCAGTAGTTGCTTGTGAAGTGTTGCCGTGCAATACGAAGAAGCCCGAAAGGTGCGAAGGTGATGTGGATCCATTGGACTTCCAAAGCATAGCCTTGAGTATCTGTACAAACCGTTCTGCCACACTATTGCTTCTTGGATGGTACGGAACCGTTCCCACGCTCTTGGTTCCGACTCACTACAGGTGCTCCTAGTAATCTGTGGAGGTGAATTGAGTGCTGCTGCCAGACTCTAAGGGGTTGGGAAATGTTAATTTGCAAAACAGTTTGTGCAGGCATGAAATGGCTGTTTCACTAGTGAAAGTTTGTATTGGCAATGCTTCTGACCAATTGGAAGGTGCATCGACCACCACGAAGTACGTCACACCGTTTGCAGGGCAGTCAAAATTGACATGTAAGCGTTCACAAGGGCTTATAGGTCATACCCAAGTATGTAAAGGAACTTCAGTGCTAATTTGCGGTTAGATTCACTAATTGTACTAGAGGTTAAGTGCTGAATGTCAGTGTCGATGTTAGGCCACCACATGTAGGTGCCTGTTAGTTTCGCGGTGCAAACTGCCCCTGGATGCGCTTGATCCAATTTGGCCAAATTTCCTAACATTTTCCAGGACAACAGACATGCCTATAAAAGTGTATCCTCGATGTACGGACAGTTGTAGTCTCCTGCAATTAAAAGACTTATCTCATCTGGGACACTGTGGCCAGCCTGGCAGAATATCCTGAGTCACTTAACACAAAACTGCATCACGTGAGGTCCCTTGAGCAATATCATTCAGTTTGAAGTCGCAGTGTATCGAAACGTAGATAACCAAAAATTATTCATGCTCGTCGACAGCCGGCTCGTTTATCATAAGCTTGAACTAGTACTTTTCGTCAGCATACTTGCCGCTAACCAGAACTTTAATGAAAACGAATAGGAGGATGATCGGAATATTGCGGAAGCAATTGCCACTATCCAGTTTTGGCATGTAAGATTGTAGCCAAAGTCTTGTGGTTCCTAAGCAAAACAAAATGTTTTGCCTTCAGACAGTGGAACGTTCACAGCTCCGAAAACAAGCGCTAAGGCTTCATTTTCTATTGACTGCACCCCTTCTCAACATGATAATGTGCCTGAAGCATACGCTAATGGCTTATACAGGCAGACGCAACGCAAGACAGTTGCAGCGGCAGGCTTTGGTCACCAGGATGGGGACAGACGAAAGCAGTTGGTTAATACGGTGAGAGGTATAGCCGCCAGCTGCAAGCCAAACTGACGCATCATGTTTACGCAGGAGCATGTTAAAAGGAGAATGAACAGTCGACAAGTTTCACATCAGCTTTCGCTTGTAGTCAAGACCTAATAGAGACTGAAGGTGTGCTTATCAGCAGGTGCCGGGGCACTGGCTATCGCGGGCAGTTTCAGCACGACATCGTTGACCTCGTGTCGCAGAAATGCCGGAATGCAATTCATAAATAAAAACAACTTGCAAGATGGGCTGGGTGGGAATCAAACCAGGGTCTCCGGAGTTTGAGGCGAACACGCTACCACTCAGCCATGAGTTCGACGGTGCAAAGCGGCACAAAAGCGTCTCTATTGAATGCAGTGTTGCCTTAGGAACGTGCTGTAGAAAGTTATACTGCGGCGTATATCGGTAATTATGAGCATGTAAATTACAGAAGTCGCCGGTAAACGCGTAGCGAAGTACTTTTCCGCTACATTTCTTCTGCGCTTGGCGCACACGCAAAGCCATCTTCCGGCTAACACCGAAGACCCCCTCCTAGCAATGTACGGCGCTGCCCCGACAGGTGGCGCGCCACTCGCCCGCTTGTCCTGTCGTTTGTGTTCTTCTTCCTAAGTCCTGGTCGTCTGCGCCTTGCCTTTACTACTTCAAGCATGAACCAACTAGCCAAAGCAAGAGTTTTACTTGTCCCCTTCGTCTCGTTTGAACGCATCGGGGCCGTGTTGGGACCGGTGCGAGGATGCCTCAATACCTTTCCGTTTAATAAATTTTCTCGCCCTCTCCCCTTCCAACTTCCACCGTGCGTCACTCGAGCCCGCATGTTTAGGCGACGCGGCTCATTTTTCCCCTCACAGCGTGATTCCTAGGTGCAGCGTTCGATGCGGGACCGCTCTATCGTGGTCTCTCCGCCATAGCGCGCCTGGTGGGAAAGCGTCCCCTGCGATGTGTGCCGTGCTGCTGTCGAGGACTCATGCGTCTGCGTGGTGCTCCCAAGCGACATAGAGGACGAACCCATCGAGGCGTCAGCCCCATGATCGTGCCCGCCTTCATGGCGCTTCGCGGCCCGGCTGTCCGTGCCAATCACGACATTTGGCTCGCGTAGATCGTTTCTCCCTCCGAGACACCGAGTTCTTTGGTTCGTTCCACTTGCTCATGCGCACGTTTTGTCTTTGTGTGACTCAAGAGCATGCCGAGCGAATGAATGAGTGGGTGGTGCTAACGGGGTGCGATAACTTTATCGCGTTCCACTCTTGAAGGCGAAGCTTAATCGTCCTTCAAGTTTTTTGAACCTTTGGGTGGATGCCGTACCGGTTATTCACATGACCAAATACTGAAGCTCGTTGGGAAAACATTCGCATTTGAACGGCTTTGTATGAATCCCACGTTCCGAGCCTTCTCAAAGCTAGGTCGAGGTTGTGCAAATGCTCTGCCCTTGAACCTGTCAGTCAGGATGTCATTGATATAGGAAAACAGAAATTTCACCTCCTTCAAAACATTGTCTTATATATTTGTTTAGTTTTGTGGGCACTCAAAAAATACCGATGGGCAGGCGATTCACAGCGTCAAGGCACCTGTGCTCGTTTAGCCTGAGGCGCTGCTGCAACTCAGGGTTTAATTCTTTTGTTGTTATGCCCTGTTGAGGTTGATTTCAGAAAAGTACTGTCCGCCAGCGAGGACCGCAAGCACCTATGTCATGTCTGACGGAAAGACAACTTATCGGTCGAGCATAAGGTGAAGGCTTTATTTAGCCACCAATTTAACATTTACGAGCAGACTGGCTGGTTCTGCGTTACAAGCGAGAGCCGCGCAAGCTTCGCCGCCAGTGCCTCTAAGCACATGATCATTAGGCATGCTCCACGCCGGCGTCGCGTGCCCTGATGGAGTGCCATAAACCATGGGCATGGCATATACCTACCCTGGTTTAATCACTCTTACGATGATGTGACAAATCGTTCCCAAGGTGCGAAGGAGAGGGGTTTCTGTACACACCTGTAGCATGACGAACGAAGTCCTATCAACCACGGTGGTCACCATGCTGCACTTATGCCCACTGAAGCGGTCAAATTTATGCCAGCACATAAATAATGGCGCATCGCTAACAGCCTATCACTATTGCTTTTCAGCAGTCTTAAGAGGCCAGTTGCATATTCACGGCAGCGCACTGTAGTTGCCGAAAAGAGCTAACTTACCGGCAGCCAGCAACCCCGGGAATCCTTAGCCAGAACGTCAGTTATGGCAGCGCTTCAATGATGAATGCCTTTTGTCAGCGGCGGGAGCAGGACGCAGACACTTCACAGCTGCTGCATGCAATCTGAAGCATTGTTGTAAGCAGCTTCATTTGTCACTCCAGTCCAACAAGACTGGCAATTGAAGTGAATAACGTAGTCGCCTTGAGCCGTTGAATTCGTCGCAAAGCTGGCAGCAGCTGCGCTGTCTCGGTCCGTATATCTGGCGTTGCAATCCTACAAAACTCCAGAAGTCGCTCCAGGTTTGATGTACTCGTGAAGTTCTGAAAATCATAGACCCCCAAGGCAAACTCTAAGAATTGAGCGCATTGACATAGTTCAGGGGCCACTATGAAGCCTCCGCGACGACGAGGACAGCGAGTAACTACAACCGGCAGTGGCACGAGTGGTGGCGTGAGCGGACTTGAGCGAGAGAGGACAAGGCTACGCCAGGATGCAGTGCTTGTCCATACACGAGGGCGAACACTCAGGGTCTTCGCCAAGACACGTCAGCTCCTGCCCAGCTGACTCGGTTTCAAATACATGGTCCCTTCCTTCCTTGTATTCCCGTTTTTAGGAGAGGAGAGGGTTGCATCGACTTTGGGAGAGGGGTGGAGGCAATACCTTTCCAGGGCGACGGGGAATGTGGGAACATGACACGGCTTACGTAGGTACGTCTTGTTTGCAGTCGCGTAACTGCCTATATTTATTTCTTCGTGTAGGAACATAGGTGAAGCACACTATCCTACACTACTGCCATGAAGGAACAGGAATATCGGTGTACATTCATGGCTGCTCTTACTGACAATACTGTTTGCACGCATAACTATCAATTTTTGCTCTACCAAATTACCCATTAATTGCAGAGGGTGCTACTGCATTGCGGTAGAGTATAGAACGTTGCCTGTGGGCACTGCACCGTTCGTGTTCAGTCCTGGGAGACTACGAGTTGGCGATAATGGGTGGACAGAATGTTGCTTCCCTGGCAAACCACCCTTCTACCTAATACTGCTCACAAGTACTGTGGCTTGGCCTACAGCGTCTGCTGCTACTGCGGCATCGGCACTTGCTGGCAGTGTTTTGTGTCCCTTTTTTTGCGGTGGTCCACGATGCCTTGCTGGCAGTTGCATCCAGCCGGGTTCACTGTGGCAATGTCTAGAGTTACATTTGCCACATTCCTGTTCTTTTCCTATCCCGTGAATGACTGCACGAATTAGTGCTTATTCTGTGCGTAGTAATTTGCACGCAGAATAAGTAGTATATTTACAAGCAGTGGACATTTAATTAAAATGCACCAAGACTGTACTGTGTGGCCTCTTTACCATCGGGCATTTTCTTGTACCTTTTGTTTGGTGGCCCTTGGATGCATTCTTCAGTTTCTGTCGGTGTTCTTCATGAGCCTTCTGGAGAACAAAAGTCAAGGTCTACAACCAATGTGACATGCATTGCAGAGTAGCCTTACAGGTTCTTTGAATGCGGCTTTTCCAGGGCATGACGGCACATGAGCACTAGTGCAGCAGATTAGTTGTAAAGTCTTGTGTTTGAGTCTCGGCGGCAAGTGCAGCTTCGCCCCCCCCCCCCCTAAAAAAGGATGTGCACGCATGCACATTGCTGCATTTAGTTGTGCCGTGCATCATGTTGCAACTCCACCGGTAGCTCGATGCTAGTGCAATGCTGAGAAAAGGTGCGCAATATACGACTGCAACTTCATGTTTAAAACGGAAACCGACCATGGCTTTGTCCAGACTGTACCGTAAACCACATACAGCTTGCTTTTATTGATGGCTAGCAAAATTAATGAAAAAATCCCAGTAATGCACTACGGTGACACCTCAAAAACATCACATTGCTTACTTCTGGCAGTGTCGGATCTCCCTTGCAGGTGGTCGCAGCGTGTGCCTGACTTCACATTTTCACAGAGGGGGCCGGAGAAGCATTGCGGTAAAAATGAGACTTGGGCAGGAAAGACGATCGCTTGCAACTCAGTAAATTTTCAGAGGGAAACCACCAGCAACGTTATTGCGCATGCGCTGCCATCGAGAAATGTGAACAGATTTCTATAACCTCACAAATAAGCTACCGGTACCCTACATACTTGTGGGCGTCGAAATCACCCACAACACGTTGTGGGGAGACGCGCGTTGCCACGCACGAGGCCTACCTATTGAAAATTTTATTCTGACCTCTAGTGTCTGCCTATTTAATAAGGAGCCAACTTACTACAGCATCCAACCCAATTCTTATTCACACATAGACCTAGCCATAGGCTCTGCTTCTTTTTTCTGCCTCATCTGGAATGGAATGTGATCAAGAATCTTTTTGGAAGTGACCACTTCCCTATAACAATAAACATAATAACGCAGCATGACAGCCCTCCCCGTCTTGCCATACGGAAATTAGCATCAGCTGACTGGGAGCATTTTAAAGAATCAACTCAATTATTCCCCGATTTTATAAACAATTTTAGTATCGATGATGGTGACGTATATTTTACCGCTTCTATTATTGATGCTGCTGAAAAGCTTATCCCACAAACAAATGGTGGCTCACATGAAAGACGCGTTCCCTGGTGAAGTGAAAACTATAGAGATGCACGAAGAGGCAGAATAAGGCATGGGGCATATTGTGCAGAACGCCGAATAATGAAAATCTCATTGATTTTATTTGACATAAAAATTGTAACAGCGCAAACACATGCAACCACAAAGTACGCTTGTACAATTTTACAATTTGTTGTAAAGTATGCACCAACTCACCCAGGAAGAAGGTTTAGTGAAGTACCTCATTGAATTTAAGCATATAAAATCACAGGGAAGGGGAATACGACGTCAGGCGAAGAAAGAAAGCTGGGCGAGGTTCCTTTCAGGTATAACTTCGTACACACAAGAGGCAAAAGTTTGGAATGGCGTAAGGAAGCTAATAGGGCAGCAAATAAATCCGTTGCCTCTGGTGAACGAACAAGGGGATACCTTATAAAAACAGGCAGACACCCTAGGGGAGCACTCTGAGCATGTGTCAAGCTCAGTACACTACACAATTTCCTTCAAGTGCAGACAAAAAGAACAACGTAAGGCATTTGAGCGCCAATACCCTCCCAACGCACCATACAACCGTCCTTTCTGCATTACCGAGCTGAGAGCTGCCTTGATCGTATGCAACAGCTCTGCACCGGGACCCGATAGAATAATGTACGACATGGTTAGGAACGCAAACACTGACACACAACTGTCGCTACTTGCACTTTTTAATACTATTTGGGCTTCTCAATATCTTCCACCTGCATGGAAAGAAGCGATCGTGGTCCCCGTTTTGAAGCAAGGTAAAGATCTTTCGTCAGCGGCAAGCTACCGCCTGTTAGCTCTGATGAGTTACCTTTGTAAGCTGTTTGAGAAAATGATTAACCGGCGACTCATACTTATCTTTGAAATGAACAATATAGTTGATCCCTATCAGAGTGGCTTCAGAAAGGGTCAGTCCACCACCGACAATCTTGTGCGTATTGAGGGGAATATGCGCGACGCGTTAGTGCGCAAACAGTTTTTCTTATCAATATTCCTCGCTATGGAGAAGGCGTACGGCACAATGTGGCGGTACGTGATCTTGCGACACTTGTCGGGAATGGGCATCCGTGGCAATATGCTAAACCTGATAGAACGTTATCTGTCCTATCGTACCTTCCGCGTGAAAGTCGGGAATGTACTCTTGCGTCCATTTATACAGGAGACAGGTGTACCCCAGGGAGGTATGCTCAGCTGCACATTCTTTATAGTTAAGATGAACACACTCCACGCTTCGTTACCACCAGCTATATTTTATTCCGTGTACGTAGATGACATACAAATAGGTTTTAAATCCTCTAACCTTGCAGTGAGCGAGAGACAAGTACAGCAAGGTTTTAACAAGATATCTAAGTGGGCAGACGAAAATGGGTTCAAAGTTAACCCCAACAAACGTTCATGTGTTCTCTTCACTAGAAAGAGGGGCCTGGTTACAGACTCGTGCATGGAACTGTGTGGACAACAAATACCTGTCAAGAAAGAGCACAAATTTCTGGATGTAATACTTGACTATAAGCTTACTTTAATCTCGCACATAAATTATCTCAAAACTAAATGTCTAAAAACAATGAACTTCCTGAAAATTCTATCTCGCACAACGTGTGGTAGCGACAGAAAATGTCCAATGAATATTTACAAGAGCCTCATTCAATCACGGCCACACTATGGTGCCATAGTTTGCAACCCTACCGCCTCGAGCGCACTTAAGATGCTGGCTGCCGTCCACCACCTCGGTATCCGTCTGGCGACAGGCGCATTCAGAACTAGCCCGATTGAAAGCTTATTTGTAGAATCGAATGAGTGGTCGCTCCATATGCAGAGATCATACATCAGCTTCACATATTTTCTTAAAGTGCACTCTAACCTTGAACATACGTGTTCTAAAAGCATTAGCGATTTGACGTGCATTGCACTTTACCATAATCGACGCTCTTTGAGACGGCCTTTTTCATTGCGTGTGAAGGAGCTTAGCGTGGAAACGAATGTCCCACTCTTCGAACATCGCCTAATGCCTCCAGCGAAGCAGCTACCTACGTGGGAGTGGCAGGTCATTGAATGCGATATATTCTTTGTAAGACTTACAAAATATCCACCAGAGTTCGAAATTCGGATGCATTTCCATGCACTGCAATGCATCAAAATCGAATGTTGGCGTGCCTTACGCGGCTGTTGGCTCCTCTTTTCCTGAATCAGGTGTATTGAACCCCTATACAAGCACTTTTACCGCAGAAGCCAATGAAGTACTGTCTGCGGTAGAACACAAAGAAAAAAAACTAGACAAAGCGATAATATTCACTGACTCGTTAAGTGTCGTAAAAGCAATGATGTCTTTGAGAAAACACAAATATCCTGTTTTTATCCAGCTGTACTCGTACTTGTGCAATAATCTTTCAGCTCGCAGACGTGTACTAATATGCGGGGTTCCTGGCCATAGATGCATCGAGGGTAATGTGCTGGCAGACCAATTGACCGCATCAATTATATCGCAAGCTATCAATTCTGCAACTTCTATTCCTACCACAGATCTCAAGCCTTTCTTGCGAACTAAAGTGCGAAGCCGCTGGCAACACTTGTGCGACAGCGAAACAAATATGCTTCACCTGATTAAGCGAAACTAAGGTTTCTTGCCCTCCGTTACAAAATCACGAAGCACTGACGTCCTATTCTGTAGACTCAGAATAGGGCACACATAAGGCACTCACAATTTTCTGCGTACTGGCAACGAACCTCCTACCAGTGGTAGATGAGGTGAAAGACTCACCGTCCTCCACTTCCTCGTGGAGTGTCGGAAACTGAAAGAGAAAGAAGGAAACATTTTCCTCTA
This sequence comes from Dermacentor andersoni, assembly GCF_023375885.2. NCBI lineage: Eukaryota > Metazoa > Arthropoda > Arachnida > Ixodida > Ixodidae > Dermacentor > Dermacentor andersoni. The sequence goes on along the minus strand of NC_092822.1, from coordinate 143,173,982 downwards.
GAATACTGTTATTGGCTCCCTCTCCATCCTGCTATGTTTATAGGTAAAGAACCCCTGTTTACCACCAAAGCTGTCCTGGATTTCTTGAAAGATAGGGTCTTGCATGTTAAGAGCCCAAATGCTTCATAGCGCATCCTCTCTACAGCGGATGGTGCTGTGATATTAGTCCTTGTATAGCACGCGCCTTCACGTCCTTGCGCTACTAGGGCTCTGTTACGGCAGCAGTGCTTTTAGGAATTTTTTGCCTGTGATCAATTTTAGCGCATTGCAATTGTTTCACAATGCATCTTTCGCGTCCTTGGCACGCTTCATAGTCATTGGCAAACACTTTATTACACGTGTTCTATCGTCTTTTAGGCACCTTTACAGCCCTGTCGCATCCTTGCTCGTACTTTCTAGCTTCACATTGAACACATTCACCTTGGCTTGGCGCTCTTTGGTCATAGTTGGCCCTTGTGCTACAAAACACTATATTCAGCATCATCCACTCATGGCAGCCCTGGTGATAAACGGAGTTGTAGACGTGGATCCAATCTGTGGAGACGTGCGTTCGTGAATTCACTGGTGTTGCACAGATTCTGCGTAAGCTCGCGGGTGAGGGCGCGAAGACTATGGCTGCATCTGTTCGTTGCAGTGGTATTGGTATAACATTGGCACCATCGTGGGCCGATCAGGCCGCGTCATCTGCACTGTGATTTCCCGAAATTCCGCAGCGACCCGGTATACACTGGTAGATGTTTTGCCCCTTGTTGATTGCGTGATGGTGGAGTAGTCGGATGTCTGCGATTAGTTGCGCGTTTGGTCCGTGGTTGAAAGGGGACATCAGACACTGGAGAGCTGCCATAAGATAGGTAACCATATAGGTAACCCACCCAGTATAGGTAACGTATAGCGCAGGAGACCGAGGAACAGTGCGTTATAGAGTTGGAGCATCGCACTCACAGACACACCCCATGACTTTCCCACAAGATATTGTTACGGTTAACTGAAGGAAGAAGTTGAATTGGACTACAGGAAGACGAAGTCTGGCAGTTGCCTGAGCGCCATATACCTCAGTTGTAAATATGCATTATTTTACACTCGTGGGCCTGCTTTCTTCCTGCAACATTTTGGTGGAAGGTGCGGGGTACAATCACGGAACTTCGCAGCGGACGTCATCTACCTGCCGCCACAATGGCAAATCAACATATACAAGCGACAATGCTTCAGCAGCACGTGCCAACGGTCATCCTCACTCATCCGCAAGAACCAGGGACATCTTCTGGCACGGACAACGCCAACGTCGAGGACTGGCTTACGATGCACGAGCGAGTGTGCGACAACAGGTGGGATCCAACAAAGATGCTAGCAAATGTGATGTTTTATCCAAGAGGAACTGCGAAACAATGGTACGTCACACACGAAGCTGACCTAACGAGCTGGGATGTCTGCAAAGAAAAAATGCGAGACCTGTTTGGCAGACCTGTCGGTCGTCAGCTGGCAGCAAAAAAAGAACTTGCGTGCCGCGGTCAGACGTCCACAGAATCCTATGTCATGTACATACTGGATGTGCTGGCCCTCTGTCGTAAGGCTGATGACATGACCGAGGCAGACAAGATTGGTCACATACTGAAACGTATTGAAGACGATGCCTTCAATCTCCTGATGTGTAAGGATTGTGCCACTGTGGATGCAATTGTAAAGGAGTGCCGGCGCTTCGAACAAGCAAAGGGCCACCGCGTCGCTCAAAATTTCGACCGATTGCCCAATGCCACCGCGACATCTTCTTGGGAAGACCCGCCGCGGTTCATTCAGCCCACAGGACCGGCAGATATTACGCGCATCGTTCGCCGTGAGCTTGAGGCCATGGCTCCGGCTCCAGTTCATTCCGACTGTCGGGAAAGCGTGCGCCCTATCTCCCTTATATAAGCGGTCGTTCGGGAGGAAATAAGTTTGGGCATTCCATCTCTCTGCTTGGTCCGCCATACAAACACCTACCAGATTTCTCCGGCCACTCGCTCCCAGACGCGAAGCTTTCCGCCACTCTATCGCAACCCAGCTGACTGGCTCACAGCGGATGATAAACCCATCCGTTTTAATTGCTCCGGTATTGGACACATCGCCCGTCATTGCCGCAACCACTGGTCGTCGCCTCCTCGGTGGTCGTCTCCGAGTCACTTCCGCCAACTACCAGAGAATCGTACTTTCTCGCCCTATACGCCGACTAGGAACATCAACACCGACAGTCCTCCACCAAGATCCAGCCGCTCCCCATCCCCGCAAGGTCGTAGTTCCCGTTCGCCTCTCGTTCACCGCTCTTCGTCCCCTTCAGCAACCGGTCGGTTTGCTTCGGGAAACTAGGCGGTGCACCTCCCGGAGGTGAAGCTGCGACACCGACCCGGCCCACAAATCCTGTATTGACCATGCATTCATGTGCAAACCTACTAGACATTGGAGTTGATGCCGTTCCTGTCAGATCTCTCGTTGATACAATAGCGCAGCTTTCAGTTATGAGGTTCTGACACCTGCCGTACCGGGCACTGTGCAAGTGGCCGATGGGAGTACCTAACCTGTCCTTGAATGTGCACAGCACGTGTGAACATTGCGGGCGATTATACCACTGATCTATTGATCGTCCTTGAACATTGTCCACACGACCTAATTATCGGCCTCGTCATACACGCGGTTGGGGCAGGCCAGGCGACGCAAGCACATGCACAGGGCTTCCTGGCAGTGGAAGTTGCTTAGAGACGGAACATGTGGTTTGGGATGGCACCTATGTTGAGGAGCCGAATCCTGGCTGCATACAACCTGGGTCTTGGTTCACGTTCGGGCGTCACAATTACTTCGATCTCATCCCAGCTTAAGTAGGCCAAGCAAAAAGGGTCTCAAAGAACACTTGGGCGCGCCATGAGTTTGCGAAAATGAACAGGACGTGTGACGCAAAACCTGCTGCTGAATCGTGGTCGCGTCGTTTTCGCGCACACATAAAGGGATTGGCCACTTCCTCGGCTACATGTGACTCACTTGCAGTAAAAACAGGAATTAATTGCGGACTTAAACAAAAGATCGCGCTACGTACGCTTATGTTTTATATGCCATTTGCGTTCCCGTGCGGTAAATTAGAAGACTTGAAAGGACGATCACCTAACGTCCCTTAAGGGTGCTTACGTTTAACGTACGTAAGGCGACAAACGCTAAACTATAACTGTCTATTATCTACGCACTGACACGTTAAGCAGAAACTATTTACGTAATCGACAATAGCATATGCTGGCCCTACAGATCAGCCAAAGGGCATTAGATGGACATTGCCTGCGCAACGTTTGTTTCTATTGCGAAAAGGAACGAGACGAGCATACGATCTGGGCGCGCCTATCTGCAGAACAAGATGAGTGAGCTAAATTACGGTCCGATGTGCGCAGTCACGGATTCCCGGCCTCGAACACGCCCCCCCCCTCTTCCCCCCTACGGCTCCGCTACGCTTATCAATGCGTCAGCGGCGTCTTCTCGTGATGCCATAGCCATTACATAACGTGAAGCCCAGTTACAAGCTTCCGCCGCTAGTAAAGTCGTGTTTCCGTGGGTATTCGCTTCGGAGCAGTTAAATAGCGGCGCGCGAGCGCGTATCTATTTCGTATTTTGGATGGTTCCAGCGTTTTTTTTCTTGGAAAAACCAACGAAGCAAAGCTGAGTACGAAACAAATGCTTGATTCAGAGGTTATTTCAGGTGCCCTACAACTTCGTAATTGATACATTTGCGATTCAAGGAATATATGAAAACTTCACTAATTAACCGTAGTCATTTTCTTAATAATAAGTGATGAAAATAGTACTGGCTGTAAGTACACACGACTGCGGGTACTATGCAGTCGGTACGATTGCTCTACAGCCCTCGAGCTTTTTAATTATCTCAGTCCAAGTTCACTGGGACACCTAGTATAGCAACATATGCGAAACCTTTACACAGAATCGTTCGCATTTCCGTTCGAAACCCTATATTCATATCCAACAGCTATCAGACAAGACAACATTGCACCACATTATAATTTACGAAACATTTGACTTGCTGACTATAGGAGAGTCGGAGCCTCTGCCACGCAGAGTAAACAAAAGTAACGCGACCTTTCTTCGCGGAGTGCTCCGCATTTATCGTCGCAGCTAGTGTCAGGACGCAGCGTGAACTTGCACGATAACAAAGACTGCACTCATACATTCCGCTCATAGGTGCCGTGCTCTAAGTCACTCAAAATTTCAAGTAAAGCACGCGCCACATTTTGAACAAACGCGGAACGAGAGAAAACAAAGCGAATCCAACTTGGACGAAAGTGCCGCGTTCAAGTGAGCACCGCCATTCCGCACGATATATTAGCTGGCTTGCACAGGTCAGGCATCTTTCTCGCCTGAATCGCTGGTTGGCAGTTGTCACCAAGAAAGAACTAGCAATTTGCAAAATAGAAATAAATGTTACAGTTGTTTAGCACAGCCAAAATATTTGGAACAGAATATATATTTTCTCGTATGAGAGTATTAAAAAAAAAATCGAACATTACTTTTTACATGGTGTCCATTCAATGCATCCTACCGGTGTTAACATATGGCGCAGAAAATTCGAGACTTACAAAGAAGCTCGACAAGTTTAGGACCGCGCAAAGAGCGATTGAACGAAGAATGCATGGCATACCAATAGGAGACAGAAACATAGCAGTTTGGATAATAGAGCAAACGGGTATAGCCAGTATTCTAATTGCCATTAAGAGAAAAATATGGAGCTGGGCAGATCGTGAAATGCGCAGGTAAAATAGCCAGGGGACCATTAGGGTTACAGGATGGGTGCGAAGAGAAGGGAAGCGCCGTCGAGGACGGCAATAGACTAGGTGGGGCGATGAAATTAGGAAATATTTGGGCGCTAGTTGGAATCGGTTGAGCGACAGGGGTAATTGGAGATCGCAGGCAGAGGCCTTTGTGCTGCAGCGGACATAAAACAAGCTGATGATGATGATGATGATGATTTTGGCATAGGTCTTGTAGCTTCAGTGTTTGTCGCCCACTCACCTTTAGTGGCGCTTCAGTCGTGCACCTCTGACACATCTGGCAATACATCTTGGCACGCGTTTCGTTCCCAGCTTCGCGAACTTTCTGCATGAATTATTTGTACGCTTCCGGAATAGCTCTTTTTCGCCGTTTCAAAGTGCACTGCAGTTGGCACGCGCTTCGGTGTGCTTGCAGTAAACGGTAATATATAGGTGCATCGAGTAACTGAGGCTCGATAGCCTAGTTACTGGGTATATAGCAATCCAATAAAAAATTAAACCAAGACAAAACTGTTATCATAGTATTCCTTGAACCTAAATGCGGCGCAGGACGAACAAAAGGCCGTAAGGACGAACAAAACCTACGTTACAATAATAATGCGATTTGGGCACGTTGGCAATCCTTCATTTCGATATAGACTAGTGCAAAAGAACCAGCAGTGCACAACTTCTCATTTCCGCTACATCCTGTTTGTTTAGCGATGACGGTTTAGCTTAAGATCCGCGACAAACTGGATCGAGATCTTTCGTACTCGTTTTGGATTTCATTGGGCACAATTCTAAATCTAGCTAGATGCGTGCCATGCATCTGTGTTCCTTCACCTGTCATCAGCACTCTTCCCTCGTCAAGCATGATATGTTGCCTGCGCCCTCGTAACATCACTGCGTAGTTGCCTCGCACACTGCGTCCGCCTGATTTAGTGTTTGCATTCCTGTACAACTTGCCAAGTATGAAATGGTCCGCTCTGCGGTGAATAAACATCGCAATACCCTAGCGCGGCATAGGGTAAAAGTAAATAGAATTGTACCGATCGTATTTAGTTTAGGCATTTAATTAGGTGCGTCACTAAAGCTACTGTTCACATTGATTCCAACATGCACTTTTGATCAGCATAATTATTTTTGTTTTCTATCGCGTCTTAGCAGCCGTTTATTATGATGTTGCATCATGAGCACGGCGCAGCTTTCTGGCATAACCAAATAGCGTAGAATACCGGGACAAGCACGAAGATTGCATATGCCGTAAACGGGCCAACGAAAGTTCCTTTTTTTTTTCTCTCTATCTCACTGTCTGTGTTTGCTTGTGAGCCAGTGTCTTACAGCATGCTGCCCTTGTTCAATTGGTACAATAGGGTCTCGAAACAGCATGAACTGCGCGCGCGGCGACGACAAGATGTAAGGCGAGAAAGATTCTTTCCCTCTTTCTTCAGCGTTATCTCCTGCTCTAAGAAACTCTGAGAGAGGGAAGTACGCCTGCGCAGTGTGCGCAGAAGTTGGTTGGGGCATGAAAGAGTGATTGACGGCTTCGAGCTTGGCCAGATGCGGCCGTTATCAGCATTGCACAAAGAAGCAGTGCGGGCAGTGGCTTCTCTCTCCCCTTGTGAGCCACTCTCTCTGCCTCAGGTGAATCACGGCGCTCGCCCGACGTTCCACCATAGTTCCACAGCCGCTGGATGCCGGGAACGAGCGGACGTGTTGTGTTAGTACTGCGGCGCTTGGCAGCCGGCCTCGTGGTCTTGGTGACTGCAGGCTGTGAGCGCCGGACGCTCCGTATTGTGGGTGTACTTGTGGCACGCTCCGCTCCCAGAACCTACACGGCAGTTGCCGAGACCCGTGGCGGAGCTCCGTTGTGTCCCCGAACCGCAACCTGCCCAAGCGTCACCAATCAGCGAAGTCAATGCTGCCCACTGTATATCTCGTGAGTAGGCACTAAAGCACATTCTAGCGCATTAGATCTAGAGGCATCATTCGGGATCGTTTGTCAGTGAACGAAACAGTACCGCCCCGGAGTGTAAGCTCCGGTGCGTTTCTCTTTTAGTACTTTGCTGACTATCCTAATGCAGCGCTAATATTGCAGCTTTACGGCTTGGCTCATGGATGCTGCGACACGTTCGCGACTATTCGCGTTCAGCAAAACGTCGTGGCATGTGAGATGCTTGAATGATACGGATACGGGCACGACCAATTTGGTTGTCACCACTGCTTTTGTTATTCCATGTATGGTGTAAACTAACGCAGAGTGATTGCATTTGCGCAAACGCAGCGACAATCGCAGTGACCGCACTCGTCTACGGTTCTCATTAGTCGTCCCAAGTTGTCGCACAGTTTACTGAAGCTTGCATTTGAGCGGTTCACGCGAATGTCGAGGTGTTGTGTATACACTCGATGCACGCAAATCGAAATCTTACGGTTAGAAATGGGTTGTTGCAAGCATGTGGGCGCCTGCCTCCAATGTTGCTAATATCTCTAGTGCACTCATAGGACGTCGGCCAAAAACCAAATGAGAGCAAGACGTTTCGGCTCCCATACGGGGACCTCGTTCACAATGAAAGTAAACGAAATGGGAGATATTATTATGTAGTCTTGGCAAAAAAAAAAAAAAACTTTAACCTGCTGTTAACGGCCGGGGAGCGGCTGTGCTCCGCTGTCGCGGCGCTGCCGCTGCTCGCTTCCACCGAGGATAAAGAGGGCGAGGGAAGCATGTCTCTCACTGCTAAGCACGCTTTGACAAAAGGGTTAATGAAAAACTAGTGGGACGTTCGTTCTGCCAGCTGCGAGGTGCTCTTGCGGCCGCCTTGGTGCGGCGCTTCGTGCGAGCAAATGCGGTGGCCTGAGCGAAACCGTCCGCCTTGCATGCACCGCTATATAGTATAGAAATTGTCCTAAGTATCGAAATTACCTATTAGTTCCATCCTATACATTCAAAGGCGAGATATGCTTTTATAGATAAGCCTTCGCAATATGCTCTTAGATAAACGTTTGAAATGCGTTTCTGAGAGCAATGAAAACAAAAGGTGAAAAATAGGCTAATTTGCCAGGGCTGTCTAGCGTTGTTCCAGGTTTTATTGAAATAGGCTGTCAATTCAATCCTTGCTCGTTCAGAAAAGATTAGAAGCAGAAATTTTGACTAGAAGGGCTCACTTCGGAAAGGGCCTGTAACCACCGTTACAATATTTCAAACAGGTTGACCGCACTTAATTAAGGAACGACCAAACGAGTGCGTTTGGCGTTGAAGTTCTTTAAACTCATGGTGAGATATAAAAACTTTTCGGGACTAGAAGACGTTTGCTGTGCCTGAGTATCCGATTGAGTTAGACCCCTTCACTAGGCATTTTGGAATGCGCCCACTACCTCGCCTTTTTTGATATCTTCGTGCACACTGCCTTTGTCGTTGGGGCCCACTTTCATGTTCACATGAGGCCAGGATAAGTTCATCCCGTTTGCATTGGGTACAACGCATTTGAATCGCGTAAGGTAAACCACGGCCACGAGATCATAGGATTCTCGCATAGTGAAGGCATCACACCGGCGGTGCTGTCGCTGTCACGGGTTCACTGGAAGAAGTATTTTAGATATAATTTACTGAGGTATCCTTCGTCTCTACGAGAAATGGCTCCAGAGGCAGTAGAAAAAAATGGGTTATACGCAACGTCTTTTAACCAGAGAGCTTGGCTAGTTTACAGTCCAGCACATGGGCAAGGTGGAATGGTTCGGGGCAACCACAGACCAAGCCACACTCAATACCTTGAAGGCATGCTCCCCCCTGTGAATTCGTTGAGAGATGCAAGTGCAACCCTGAAGCTTATGCTTGCTTTATTAATATGCTACTTCTGACATTCATGATTACAAATACGAGATGCCATTGTGGCATGGTATTTAATATATAGCTAAGCTGCTGCTGTCAGGTCCTCGCCAAGTGCCCGTGTTCGAGCACGCGCAGGACTACCCATAGCGTTGTTCCTTTAATTTGGCCCCGGAAAACATGATTACGATACTCGGAATTGTGAAATTTCAGTGTATCGCAGTTGACAGCGGTCGCCAGAGACCCCAACCCGCTTATCAAACATAGGCTGGAAGCGGCATGCTAGCCGATCGGGTGGCTTCCGCTTCGCCACTGTCGCGTTCGCGCCATTGCGGTTTTTCACGAGCGATGTTATGAAACTACTCTTGAGAGTAAGAGAAATGCTTTTCTCGCCCTCTTTATCCTCGACGTAAGCGAGCAGCGGCGCTGTTTGCGCCCGTCCATGTCATTACTCGTCCGTGTCTTTTTTAGTGCCGTTCCCTTCCTTAAGAACGACAGTGGCAGCGCCGCGATAGCGGAGCGTAGCTGCTCCCCGGCCGTTCCCTGCGGGTTCAAGTTTTTTTTACCAAGACTGTATATATGAATAGATGGCGCAAACAGCGGGCATAAACGGAAGCCTGCCGTCATTGCGATTCAGCGTGGTATCAGTAGGTTTTTAAGGACTGCAGATGCAAACGCGAGGTTAGATTACTTTCACTGGATAGCACATGCGCGTTACCCCAGTCAATACCATGTCCTTCTGATACAGAATGCTCGGTAAGAGTTTTACAAGAAACTGTGTGTTTTCACATCATGAGCGTTCCTTGATGCGTCTTCGAAAATTGCCCGTCTCGCCGATGTAGACGTAACTACAGTCTACACAGGGAAAGTTCTACACAATACCTGGGTACATTTATTTCGGAAGCTTGTCTTTGACATTTACAGGCACGTTTTTCAGCTTTTTCGCTGGCACATGTGCAACGTGCGCATCAAAAGAATGAAGTATAAGGGCTAGGGACTCGCTAGTACCGGGAGCATAAGGTATCGCAGCACGTTTACGAAGAAAAACGTGGCGTTGAGAAGCACTAGGCGGGCGGAATGGTTTGTGAAGGCAGAAATTCACGGTCGGACACACGCATTTGAGCTCATGAACTTTATTCGCACCACAATAACCTGGCCAAGCTTTCAGATTTTCTTCATGAATCCCGGCCCCGGCGGCCGCATTTCGATGGGGGAGAAATGCGAAAACACCCTTGTACTTAGATTTATGTGCACGTTAAAGAACCCCAGGCGGTCAAAATTTCCGGAGTCCCCCACTACGGCGTGCCTCATAATCAGAAATTGGTTTTGGCACGTAAAACCCCATAATATAATTTATTTAGATATGCTTCATAAGAAGCTTACAGTACTATCCATATGCCGGCTCCTTTCAACTGCACCAAACTATTAAATCAATACAAATATTGGTCATTTTATCACTCGAGTTGAGAAATTGTGTGCGTAATTAAAGAAGCTACGTTGGATAGATTTTCAATAAATTACTTTAGGTAGCTAAGGGAAATCAGTAATTTGGAACCCGTCCTCGAGGTTATTTAGCCGAGCGACAAAATTTTTAAGAAACATGCTTCTGTAAGAGCTTCGCGAAAAAAAAATCCAATTAAATGCTCTTGAAAAGCGTTACTGACGCAAAAAAAGAAATATGTAAAGCCATACAATAGTACTTCATGACGGGACATAGAGGAACCACACACACTGCGCTAACTTGAAGCGCTGTTCTTTCTGTGATAGTGAACCAATGAGCCAGTCAGTCAATCCTTACGAACCGGTAGAGTCAACCTGACCGCACCTAGCCTTTTGCGATATCATCAATAGTATGGCCCCGCAAGCATGTTCCTTGTGACCAGTCCGCTTTCGATTTTTATTCAGGATTTTTTTTATTCACGCTGTTTCATAGTAGTGAACGTGTGTCGCTGGAAGCTCGCTTGGTCGCTGAAGAGATGCGTGACGCAATGATGGCGTAGATTTAGTGCCTCGCTGGCATCAAGACAATTCGCTGCAGCGGTGGGAAAGAAGGTAACGAAAGTGAACAGCTTGGTCGCTGCTCACAGGGCCATGCCGATGGTGACGGTGCCATCGTGACGAAATCTGGGCCGGCAATATTGACAGATGATGCGTTTTTTTACATCGAAGCTCTTAAGGGCTGCTTTCCCCACTATCGTGTCCACGTGTAAAACAAAATTGCGACGATAGTGCAATGACAGGCCGACCCAAGGCCGAGGGGCTGTTCTCCATTAGGGGCCCTCATACACAGCTTCGCTGGACATATTTCTTCACAGAGGAAGGGAATTGTGTTCTTTTCGTACTGCTTTCGCTTTCACGTAGAGATAATGCTATAAATGCAGTCTCATTGGTTCTTGTCTCGTAGATTGAAATACGGGTTTAAACTCAAGATCGAATTTGTTCCCGAGAATAGGTATCAGCATGGAAATGCTCGCTCGCTCATACAAACACGCACGCTCACGCTCGCACACAAATACACCTAAAGATAGGACACATGTTCGCCCGCATTCACATATACACGCACACAAAAAAATGCACGCATTCACACAGAACTGCACGCACACACACAAGCACACATGGATGCTCGCACACGGATACACCCATATCAAATAGGTGGACACGAACACGCGCGCACACGCAAATGCAAGTACACACGCACGCACGTTGAAGGTCTGCAGACCCGTATACACTCTCCTTCCCTACTGCCTCACAAGGACATGCGCGTTTTGAATGACACTCACTGAAACTGAATGACCCTCGCTCTGCAATTACCGTTAAAACTCCAGCTGTAACCGCTTTACGGTTTAAATTTGGCGCTCCTCAAGTCAATGTGCCCTCTGCTGAGAGGGTGCAAAACCGTTTGCTCTTGTGTGATACAACCGCCGATCCCCAAACAATACACTGCTTCAAGGCACCCGTATTGTTTCGCCTAATAGCCATAAATGCACATGTTACAAGGATTTCTTTAAAACAATGCTGATTCCGCTGCGTATCTGCATTGCCGTGATGTTCCACAGTATGGTGAAGGTGCAATGTCCAGAATTCCTTAGTATGCCCATGCTACAAGGCACAATATCTACATCTTAACATAACGCAAAGACATGCGCATGCTCGTTATGTTGTCCAAGTCTAATGTTGTCCAATAAGCGACCCATTGCTACGTTTTAGGAAATAACAATACAAAATATAATATTTAAAGAGCACTCCTGAAAAAGCCAAAACGAAATCTTGCGCTGTGCGTTTCGGCCCTGTGGTGGGAGACTGTCGAACATAGTACTGCGTGGCGTTAAAAAAAAGTTTCATGTTATTACTGCACAAAGGCTTCCCTTGCTTCGAGGAGCCTAGGACATTCCCAGAATGAAATAAAAGGTGCTCGCGGTTAACACTCTTCGCGACACCTCCCCCCTATGCAGAACAGACCCACTCATGACAAAGCATTACTTACAAATTAAAGGGGGCTCGAGAAATTAAACCCGTGCATTAGGCATTGATATAAGAAAACTTAAGTACCCGTAAGGAAAATGGAACGTCATATAAAAACAAAACAAGCCCGTTTTAACAAAATGGAAAACAAAATGCACAAGAAAAGTAACATTGAAGTTCATTCGTGCGCGCTACACCACATAATCAACACTAAAGCTTATTCACTTGTACTGTATCGGTGCCCGTGTCGTTCGGAGCGATGGTTCCAGGTTCGGCCTCGCTATGAATTGTCCTCCAGTTAGAGTAAAGTTCAGTCCCGTCCGTGTTCTTGGCTTGTGGCACTCGAGTCGACGTCACACACACACACGATGACACGGCACATGCCTCCGGTCACCACGCGAACTACATTTGTGCACAACGCGAAGAACATAACACATTTTGTTTTTCTTTGTACGTTTATCAGCAGACTCGTCGTTTGCATCGTCATCCTCAGAGCACTGTCTGACGTGGCATGGTTCTAACCGCGCAACTTTAGAAACGTCGGGTTTCGTGCCGGTTTGGTCGACTCCATTCTGTGGAGGCTCCGTTCGGTGGGCCACTTTCTTAGCGTTCTGGGTGCCGCATTGCGTGCCTTGGCCTTTACTAGCTGAAGTAGCGGCTCATTTTTGGAGGCCATAAAGGGGGCGACACTGGCTGGCTTGCTGAGGGCGAGCGGTTGTTTCTGGCAGTCGGACCTGAAGTGGACGTATTTGCTGACACGACAGAACACCTTCGGACAGAAATGACGGCGGCGAATTTTCCTCCAGGTGCGCCAGACGTCGAGGGGGCCAGCCGAAATATCGACATAACAGGGCCATAACATCTCCAACCTCAAACATCCTGGGAGTACGAGTGTCGTGCGACCTTCATGAAAGCTTTTTGCTCTCACGTACAGCACACCGTCGATGAACCGAACGCTCCGTGCCGTTCTTTTCGTTTTCCTGACAACGAGCGCACTCGGCTGCTGTAGGTGCTGGATCACTTCTTTCATCCACGGATCCTCCCTCTGCTTTTACCCAATGTGCACGTGATTCAGGGCGAGCAACGGTAAGGGATTTTCTTCGCTTGCTAGTGTGGAATCATGCGGACATTAAGAAAACCTGACGGTGTTTCCCTGCTCAACGTTGGAGCGCTGCCGTAGCTCTGTCAGTCCCCTTCACTTGGACAGGTAATGCGAGGGGCTGAGTTTTCGGCAAACTGTCAAATGGTAGGCCGGACGGTTCTTCTACGCCCGGTGGTCCAAGCCGCTCATCCCGAGCGTCGTGCTGCTCCCTCCATTGTGGTCCATCTTTTGGGAATGGTTGCCGGCACTGGGGCGCCATGTGGCCTATGTGGTCACACAACTGGCAGCGTGGTCGCCCGTCGTCGTCACGGGTACTCCTCGCTGGCCTAGCCACTGGACGACGACGAACATCTTGAATAGCCTTCAGGCAGTCAGATAATTAGGCTATAGGGTATTCGATCACCCTCAATTCCCTATCGCAGTGGGTGGCCTCCCACGGGCAATGACTCTGCCGCAGCGCAGGGAGCGATACATGTTGGAAGCGACTGCATTGTTGCTTCAGCGGGTGTCACTCCGGCGGGAGGTGCCGAGGCATATGGGTAACACGACTGCGGGTCGGCAGAGAAAAGGGTGCCGATCGGTTTTGGCCTGGACGCATGGACCATCAAAAAAGCTGCCTGATCAATGCTCTGTAAAATTTGCAGGAAGGCAGAGCAGCTGTCCGGGGGGTTTGCAAAAGTATTTCCTTCAGCACAACCGGACGCAAGCCGCGCATGAGGTGCCGCAACCGCTCCTCTTCCGTCATAGACGGATTGGCTCTGGCGATGTAATGCATCGGGAAACTAGTATCTTTACGGCTGAGGCCTACGCACTATTGTCGGCTGTGAAGCATATAAGGAAATCAAAACTAAAAAAATCAGTAATATGTACGCACTCCCTAAGTGTTGTGAAGTCTTTGATATCATTATGTAAGCATAAAAAACCCGTAATAATTGAACTCTATTCCGTCTTGTGTAAAGTGTCTATATCTAACCGGCACCCTATTATAGGCTGGGTGCCTGGCCATAGGGGAATCCAGGGTAACGTTCTAGTGGACCAGACGGCCACATCAATTGCATCGCACGCTGTTAATTCTAACGCTGCAGTCCCTGTTACAGATCTGAAGTCCTTGTTACCAAGGAAACTGCAAAACTACTGGCAACGCTTGTGGTACGTGGAAACAAATAAGCTGCACGTAATAAAGCCACAATTAGATTTCTGGCCTTCTGCAACAAAATTACGCCGAACAGATGTGATATTCTGTCGTCTAAGAATTGGACACACATTTGGAACCAATAACCTTTTACTCACTGGAAATGAGCCTCCCACCATCCGGGAGAGGCTGACCGTCCTCCACGTCCTCCTGGAGCGTCGAGAATCCGAATCTGAAACACTTTCCTTTAGCATACCGGCAGCACGTCCCCTTCATCCAGGAGTGCTACTTGGTGCAGAACCGCTGTTTGACTCCGACGCAGTCCTAGGTTTCCTGAAAGATGTTGTGTTACATGTTATTAGTCCCATACGTTCGTAGCGTCTCTTCTCTTTAGAGGTCTGTCCTACCCACAAATAGTGAGTCGGCAGTCACGTCATCTGCCCCCACGGCGGTCGCAGCTGGCGCTGCTCCACCAACCGAGCAGAAGGGACTACCAACCTCGAAGGTGGGTGCAGCCGAGACTGCCCCAACCTCCCCGGCCCCTTCCAGCGCTGGCAACAGCCGGCGCAGCCAAATCCTTCAGGGAGCCCCATCGACCCCCGGGCTGGTGGGCGCAGGGGTCTTGCCCTCCAAGGTGGGACTCTCTCGGGAAATATCTCGCTCGCAAGAGCACGTGTCCGGCGCCTCACAAGAGGCAATGGACACTACACCTGTTCTCAAGGCGCACCAAGCGCCTAAGGAGCGGCGAGGCTCCCTCGAACGCTCCAGAAAGGGCAGAACCCCCGTTACAGGGCCTCGAAAGAGCTCTGTAACCTAAGGCATCACCTCCTTTTCCATACCCACAGCACTTATTTACTTCCAATATGGCTACACAGATAATTCAAGGGAACGTCAGAGGTCTTCTTAGAAACCTTGATGATGTGCAGGAACTCATCCACAAACACAATCCAAAAGTGCTGTGTCTACAGGAAACACACTTAAAATCGAAACACACAAATTTTCTCCTACAGTATGTTACGTTTCGCAGAGATCGCGATGATGCTCTCGCATCGTCGGGCGGTGTTGCCATTGTTATTCCGAAAGGCACAGCGTGTCAAAGTTTGCAGCTACAAACGCCCGTTGAAGCAGTGGCTGTTCGTGCTGTTCTCCTAAACAAACTTATCACTGTGTGCTCGCTCTACATACCCCCACATTACAAATTAACTAAATATGAATTTCAGTCCTTCATAGATGAATTACCAGAACCTTACATTGTTCTTGGCGATTTCAATTCACACAACTACCTGTGGGGCGACCCTCGTATACATGCGCGAGGACGACTTGTTGAACAATTCCTTCTCTCTTCTGGTGCGCGCATGTTGAATAAGAAGGAACACACATATTACTCTCTTGCAAACAGAACCTATTCTTCAAGAGATCTTAGCATAGTCTCCCCCTCTGTACTGCTTGAACTTGAATGAAAAGTGGCCAACAACCCTTACGGCAGCGACCACTTCCCTATACTGCTAAGATCACCCAAAGAAAAGGAATATCCACCACAGGCTCCTAGGTGGAAGACTGACACAGCCGACTGGGAGAAATACTGAACTCTTTCTAGTATATCATGGTATGACATGTCCTCGTTAGAAATCGATGCTGCTGTGGAATATTTTACAGCCTTTATAATAGATGCCGCATATAAATGCATATCACAAGTAAATGGCTTGGCATGTAAACGGCGTGTCCCGTGGTGGAACGACGATTGTACGATCACTCGTAAGAAACAAAACAAAAAGCGTGGGGGTTGCTACGCGCCTCTCCCAGTGCGGAGAATCTTATTCACTTTAAGAAAGCAAAATCCGAAGGCAGGCGAGAAGAGAGCGCTGGCAAAAGGTTTTATCGGGTATCAACACGTATACAGATGAGGCCAAAGTCTGGAACAGGGTAAATAGCATAAGAGGGCTACAAACGTACTGCCTCCCTTTGGTAAACACACAAGGCGATACCCTGCAAGACCAGGCGCATGCTCTCGCTGAACACTTCGAACGCGTGTCTAGCTCCACGCAGTATTCTGAGAACTTTCTGAAGCATAAAGCAATAGAACTTAAACCACTTAATCGGAAATCCATCCAAACGATCCTTATAATCGTCCTTTTACGATTGCGGAACTTCAAGCTTCCTTGTCAGTATGTCGGAGCTCTGGACCGGGCCCCGATAGAATCATGTATCATATGCCTAAACACCTACACTCCGACACGCAAATCACGCTACTTACACTTCTCAATACTATCTGGGCTGCTGCTTATCTCCCATCAAAGTGGAAGGAGGCTATTGTGATTCCTGTTTTGAAGCATGGTAAAGACATTACCATTACCATGCAGTAAAGCATTGCTCACTAGCTACCGTCCCATAGCGCTTACGAGCTCCCTCTGTAAGCTTTTTGAAAAAAATGATCAATCGCCGTCTCGTACATCTCTTAGAGTCCAGTAAAATGCTTGACCCATTTCAATGTGGTTTTCGGGAAGGGTGGTCTACTACTGACCATATCGTGCGCATCGAAGCGAGCATTCGCGATGCCTTCGTGCACAAACAATCTTCTGTATCTCTTTCTGGATATGGAAAACGCGTACGACACAACCTGGCGGTACGGTATCCTGCGCGACCTTTCGGCGCTGGGCATCCGCGGCAATATGTTAACTATTATAGAGAGCTACCTAGAGAACCGTACATTTCGGGTGAAAATCATTGTTGTACATCCCATACTTACATCATACCCTACTTCAGTCATTCCCATATTTTTTATTCCTTATGTATTTTAAGCAATTTATAGCTCTCAGTTTTAGGCCTCTCTACAGCCACGTCACATCTGCCATTAGTCAGTTCAGTGCTCATCACCACTGCCTTGGCGCTCTT
Source organism: Dermacentor andersoni (assembly GCF_023375885.2). Taxonomy (NCBI): domain Eukaryota; kingdom Metazoa; phylum Arthropoda; class Arachnida; order Ixodida; family Ixodidae; genus Dermacentor; species Dermacentor andersoni. Next base: position 143,156,799 of record NC_092822.1, on the reverse strand, counting down.
TGACCACACTTGGCCCTTGCGCCAATAAACACTACATATCATCATCATCACATTTCGGGTGAAAATAGGTCCTGCACTGTCGCGTACATTCATACAGGAAACAGGGGTACCCCAGGGTGGTGTACTCAGCTGCACGCTCCTTGTCGTAAAGATGAACACGCTTCGGGCATCATTACCACCAGCTATTTTTACTCCGTCTACGTAGATGATATACAAATAGGTTTGAAATCCTGCAACATCAGTCTGCGAGAGACAGGTACAGCAGGCCCTAAACGTGTTCATGTGGGCAGAACAAACTCGATTTAAAATTAACCCCCACAAAAGTTCCTGTGTTCTCTTCACAAGAAAGAGAGGCCTGGTCCGAGACCATTTTCTAGAACTGGGCGGACAACAAATTCCTTTTCGGACAACAAATTCCTTTTAACAAAGAACACAAATTACATTCATTTCATTCTTCATTCTTACATTCATTTCACACATAAAATGTCTAAAAACAATGAACCTACTTAAAATCCTATCCCACACAACATGGGGTAGCGACAGGAAGTGCCTGTTGAATCTTTACAGGAGCCTAGTTCGATCACAAATAGACTATGGTGCCGTAGTGTATCACTCTGCCGCCCCGAGCGCGCTAAAGATGCTAGACCCCGTTCACCATCTGGGAATCCGCCTGGCCACTGGCGCATTTAGAACAAGCCCCGTTGAAAGCTTGTATGTCGAATCCGATGAGTGGTCACTCCATTTTCGGAGAACATATATCAGCTTTAACTATTTTCTGAAAGTGCGCTCTAATAAGGAACATCCTTGTTTCACAACCGTTAACGACTTGACGTGTGAAACACTTTTTCGTAATAGGCACTTTATGAGATTACCTTTCTCACTGCATGTAAGAGAACTTGGCGAAGAAATGGACGTCCCATTTCTCGAACATCGCCTAATGCCTACAGTTAAGCTACTACCGCCCTGGCAGTGGCAGGGGATAGAATGTGACGTATCCTTTGTAAAGGTCACAAAGCCCGTTCGTGAGCTTGAAATTGCCATGCATTTCCGTGAGCTTCAATTGAAGTACTCCTGCTCCGAGTTTCACACAGACGCATCAAAATCAAATGCTGGCGTATCCTACGCTGCTGTTGGTCCCTCTTTTACTGAATCTGACGTGTTGAACCCTATAATAAGTATCTTCACTGCAGAAGTCTACGCAGTACTGTGTGCAGTAAAACATATAAAGAAACTTTAACTCGACAAAGCCATCATATTCACTGACTCGTTAAGTCTTGTAAAAGCACTCATTTGTTTTCAAAAGCATACGAATCCTGTCTTCAATGAACTCTACTCACTTTTATGTAACATGTAGCTATTACATAGGCATGTAGTAATAAGCTGGGTTCCTGGCCATAGAGGAATCGAGGGAAATGTGCTTGCCGACGAGATCGCCAAATCAATAGCATCGCAAGGTATTCGTTCTGCTGCTGTCCCTGCCACAGATATGAAGCCTTTCATAAGAAACAAACTGCGAAGCCACTGGCAACGCTTGTGGGACGCAGAAACAAATAATAAGCTTCACCTAATTAAGCCGAAGTTAGGTTCCTGGCACCCAACTACGAAAATACGAAGAACCGATGTCCTATTCACTAGACTGAGAATAGGACTCACATTTGGCACTCACAACTTTCTCTTAACCGGTAACGAGCCTCAGACCTGTGGTAGATGAGGCGACCGGTTGACCGTCCACCATGTCTTCCTGGAGTGCCGTGAAGCCGAAAGAGACAGGAGAAAACATTTTCCTTTTGCATATAGCCATTGTATTCCCCTGCATCCGGCTATATTCCTTGGCGCCGAACCACTTTATAAGACCAAAGCAGTCCTCGGCTTTTTGGAAAGATGTTGTGCTCCATATCACAAGCCGGTTAATTTCGTAGCGCATCCTCTTTCCAGAGGATGCTGCTACGATAGTTTTCTTTGTAAAGCACATGCCTCTAAGCCCTTATCTTTCAAAGGCTATGGTGAGGCAGTAGTGCTCTAGACAATTTTAGCACCTCACAGACTTTATATATTGTATCATTCTCCTTTATGCATTTTAATCTTCATAGTACACGTCAATAATCATTCCCATAATTTTACTACGTGTATATTTCATGGAATATATATCAGCTCTTTTAGGCCTTTTACAGCCACGTCACATTTAGTTCACAGAACACATCAGTCCACTGCTAACTCATTACCATTAGCATGGCGCTCTTTGGCCACACCTGGCCCTTGCGCCATTAAACATCATATATTCATTCATTCACTCGATTCTGCTTCGGCCCAGGTCTCCCTGCTGTCTGAAAAGCCATAAAAATGAAATTGTCTCGCGGCGACCTATCTTCAAGATCATCTAGACGTGACTGCAGGGAGGCATTCGGACGGGACAGTTGCTTAAGCGTATTTTGTATGAATGCCACTTCGTCAGTAAAACTGGCCAGCTTCTCGCACTTATCTTCCAAAGTTTTGAGTCTCTGCTGAATGCCAGTGATCTTTGAATCCAAGTTTTTCTGTGCATTTTTTATCGCTTTGACGTCGGAAGCCGGATCATCCTGAACTTCGGAGCTTTGTACGGCCCGTTCATGCACGTCTTTGAACAAATGAAACAAAACGCTCATTTGCTCAGCAGGGTCATCCGGCAGGAATTCAAGCTCTTAGAGCGTGTACCGGGCCCCGGGTAGAGCGTGTACCAGGCCCCGGGTTCGCCTCAACATCTCCCGACCACAAGAGCAAGATTAACATAGAAAAACACTCAGAAACAGTCTCGCAGAGCACCCGTGGGCGCGGGAGAAGCAGTAAACATCGATCATTCGATTTCTTAGCATGCAAGGAAAGCTTGTTACACAGCTGCATAGAGAAGAAACGCAGATTTGCAGTCATTCTGGCAGGACTGCTCCCGTGCCCACTGAAGCTGAAGCGGACGTCCTGGTCATTTAAAAGCTTGGCGGAAGATGATGTCGTCTTCAACTGGGCTGGACGCTGACAGACGAGTTGCATCGACGGTAGCGTGTGCACATTCGGCGGGGCGATCCATCTGTGGTCACACGGTGTTGACAGGCGCATGTTCATAGGTTGCGCACAATGAAGGAATTGCGCTCGAGGCGCCCGTGACGCCGCCAGTACAGGCACCGTGTGACCCGGTGACAGAGATTGCCACATTGCGACTGTCGCTATCAGAACCCAAGCGGCACCTTCCTCGTACTCTCCGCATGACAATACACACTTTGCTTTGTATTCTCGTATGGATGGCATCATGCAGCCGGCGTTTCCGTGCGGTTGTGGTGTCAGTACGGGGTACGGATTCTTTCCCCCGGTAGCGTTCGAAACCGCGCAGTCCGATGTCTTACCCGCTGCTGAAAGACTTTCCTAGGTTTTGCCTATCCGATGTATTGCACCATTAATGTCATTCATTTAAAAGTCAGCAAACATTCTGACCAGTATGTGATTACCGCAGGAAAAGTTGGTGCTTTCTTTTCTCTTTCCCGGCTACATAAACGACAAGCAAACTATTTTCATCCACGTTTAATTTTTTTGTATAAGACACTCTCGCACTTTAACAATATGTTTAATGTGTATGGGTAGGTTTTTAGCAGTCTCACCATGCCTTCTTTCGCTTCTGCCCCCATCCATGTCAGTTACTCCAACCAACCAGCATTTGTGAATCCGCTCGATACATTACATTAAGAGATATACACCAAAAATGTGTCCCAGCTTGTGACCCAGCTTTAGGAAGGCTGTTATTCACATTTTATATGAAGGCGTGAGATATTCAAGGCAAGTACAGAAAACTGCCCCCCCCCCCCCCCTGACCTCGTTCGTGCTCTTTCAATATCGTCGCCGCTCCAGAGCAGCAAACATGTCAAATATGAAGTGCGAACTAATCCAATCTCGGGTTGTTCTCAAGGATATTTCAAGACTACGGTTCCTTCCGGTGGTTTTCTGGCTTGTCGAGCTCACATGACCACCTTAACTAGGGCAAGGTTCGGTTTTAGCTGAAAAACGAGAATTTACTGGAGATATGCATGCAGTTATTTGCATTGGAACTGACGGCCGTAAGGGACCCTGAACCACCTCTCCCTCTGAACCCTCCCTTTTCAACAGCAGACCCTGCTATCACTATCTTCTGGACGTTTTTAGTGACCAAACGCCTCGCTAGCATCAAGTGCTGTCGGCCACCCGGCATAGATACCCTAGCCGCTGCGGGGTGCCGCCATGAGTCCACTGGCCTGCACCTTTCCTTCTTTCTACTCATCTCCTTATATTCTTTTTCCACTTTAATTACCTGGCGGCGAGCGTTAACCTTGTGTGGCTCACCATCCTTGGTTACACTATTTATGGTTATGTGGTGGCATACAGCTAGCGTGCGCAAGACTTGAGATACAAGCCTTGTGGCGTCCCCATGTTGGGCTCGGTGGTGGGCGGCTGGCGCTACTGGCGAAGAGAACTGCTTTTATGGCTACTCTTTTCATTTCCCTAACTGATCGCTTTCTAAAAAGGGGGCGCAACGAAGCAAGCACTCCATTTTTCTTCATGTGCTACAATTTGCGAAGTACCTTGTGACTGACAGTGGTGGCAACATAACAGCCAGAAAACGATCTCTCTTTAAATTTTCGAAGTGCTTAAGAGACACATAGGCACAGGATTCAAAGCTACAAGGATGGCTAATGGCCACACCCTTTTCGAACTAAGACAGAGAAACTGAAAACGCTTTCAGTTCACAAATGCATTGGTGACACAGCAGTACCTGTCACGGCGCACCGTTCAATGAAGAGTGTTCGTGGGGTAACCTCTGATGAAGACATGCTTGACCTCAGTGATGAAGAATTGCTTGAAGGTTTTGCAGAACGAAACGTGACGAAAGTTCAAAGAATCATGATTCGTCGGAATGACACTGAAATTACCACAAAACCTGTGATCCTTACATTCGGCTCCACCACGCTACCACACTCAGTCGAAGCACGGTAGGTAAAAATCCGTGAGGCCTTATATCCCCAATCCTAGACGTTGTTTCAAATGCCACAGGTTCGGGCGCAGCTGTCAGACATGCAGAGGAAAGTTAACGTGTGCCAAATGCTGTTCTAACGATCATCCATCTGATAACTACAATGCTGAATTACATTGCACGAACTGTCAAGGGGATCATCCTGCCTTCTCACGGCCATGCCCAATCTGCAAGAAACAAAGAAATTATTGCCCTTAAGATCAATCAAAACATCCCATTCTCTGAAGCGAGCAGGCGACCTACATTCCCTCGCAAGGAAAGCTTTTCCCGCTGTGACGAGGCAGGGAGCGCTCTCACAACGGCCTAAAGAGCCCGCTCTCGTCACACAGAGTGAACCACGCGGGACTCTCATAATAAAACTGTACTTAGTAGCCTCACAACACTCCTTTTTGTTTATTGCACTTCTTTATTGTTTTCCCCCTGTGCCTTGTCTTGTTTCAACTTCTATTTGCCGGCCGTCACAGGATTACTTCAGTCCCCCCAGCATTGTTTGCATCCCTACTAGGATGATGCTAGAATATATTCCTAATTGCAGCTGATTCCATGGTGTCATTGGGACCAATGTACCATATGGTTTTTAAGTGTCCTTGTTGACTTGCTGTCTTGATCACATGAAATGATCCGTTATAGGCCGCGTTCTGGCTTGGCCCTCTTTTTACCAGTAGGAAGTCGCCCACGTATAGTGTTAGTAACGTTATATTTTGCCTCTTGTCGATGTTTCTCTTAATTTTTTCACGGCACCTTGATCTACTATTTTCAGGTGTTGCTGCTTCTGTGAGCTTCATATTCTTGTCAATGCCGAGGCTTATATCCGCAGACAGGTAATGTGTTCTCCCAGTTGCAGCGAATAGAGAAGTGCATCGCAGGTCAGTTGTATACGAGCGGCTGTGGTAGGCTACTGCCGCTTCCAGACATTGACAACCACCTGCGAATGCTGGATACATACTAATGTATTGTTCGATGTCCGTCATAGGCCTTTCAGCTAGCCCATTTGCTGCGGGATGATAGGGCGCAGTGAACCGTAACTTGATGTTAAGCTTTTCAGCCCATTACTGTAGCTGATGACTTCGGAAAGCAGGTGCATTGTCGGATGCAATTGCTTTTACATTGTCAAACATTTTGCCGTTCAAAAACGAAATTATTCTGTTAGCATCTCTTTTACCAGGTCTTCCTGCAATCATCCTGGTGCACTCATCAATGCACAACAGGAAGGCTTGTCTTAACTCCTTCGGACTTTTTTCGCGAAGACTAGATGGACTAGAAGACCTAAAATGGCGTGTTTGAATACCATGTTATAGACATTTTCGCGTCAGTTGCTTAAATTTCACTTTGTCAATCTGGCATTTATGCGATGACAAAAGTCTTTTGGTTCTTGCTTCATACAAGGCCACGAGAACTTTGTGAATTTCATGTGGGTTCTCCAAGAGCCATCATGGTCTCCTGATTCGGGGCCATGGTGCTACAGTTCTAATATTTTTGGAATCAAGAAAGTAGGAACGGCAACTAGCCCATTCTTAGTACGTCGCAAAACCTCGGTTCCTTGCCATGTCCTTGCAACATTTGCCTTTTCAAGATTGTCTGGAAGCATATTGGCTAATCGCGAAATTCCATCTGCGTCCTTCATAAAGCTCCCGGGCGATGGGCTACATCAATCTCACATTGATGCAGCACCAGAAACTATGGTGGCTTTGCTGGTGTCACTTCAAGAGATCACCTGCCAATGAATAGAGACCGAAAAAGCCGCGTTGGGATGTCCGAGGGGCAGAAGCATCCAGAGACGGAGTTTCATGAACGCTTACCACAGAATGGTTACCAAGAGGGAAGTCACCATCGGTCGTTGCATGCCGCAGAAAGAGTCGTTGCCTGAGGAACGCAGTTTGCTTAGATTGAAAACAAAACTAATTAATAAGGGTTCTCAATCTGACCCTATGACAAAAAACGAGACTTTTTCTTTGATTTCTGCGAGTTTATTACACACAGAAATTGAGGTTAATGGACAGCGTACGAGTACTTCATTAAAAAAGCAAAGCAAATCCGCAAGATGTATTCCGAGGGAGATCTAAAACTTGGTCACCCTGTTGGTAGTCAACTTGGCGGAGGCTGTGGTGTCGCGCGTCAGCACACAGTTGTTTTCGGATGTTCACGCGAGCCAGATGGCAAGCTTCCTTGGCAGATTGCTCGAAACGCTCGGTGCCTTCACTAGATTGTCAGAATTCTCACATGGTAGCATTGTTTGACATCGTCTTTACGACCGTAAAGAAGAGAAAACGGCATCCTCGCTCCAGAGGATGCCGCTGCGATAATTGTTCTGAATAGCACATGCCTCCAGGCCCTTGTGTTTTCAAGGGCCATATGGAGGCAGTAGTGCTCTTGCATTTCTTATAATCTGCTATATTTTACCTATCGTATCATTCTTTTTAAACGCATCTAAATGTTCATAGTACAAGTCATACGTCATCGCCATAATTTTATACAGATTTTACGCACTTTATTGCGTATATTTTAAGGCCCCTTTACAGCCACGTCACACCAACCTCATAGTAATCATAAGTACATTGCAAACCCATTAGCACAGACATGGCGCTCTTTGGCCATACCTGGCCCTTGCGCCAAAAAACCCCCATACATCATCATATTCTTTTTATATGCATCTAAATGTTCATAGTACAAGTCATACGTCATCGCCATAATTTTATTACACAGATTTTACGCGCTTTAGAGCGTATATTTTAAAGCTCTCTACAGCCACGACACACCAATTTCATAGTAATCATAGTTACACTGCACACCCACTACCACAGGCAAGGCGCTCTTTGGCCATTCCTGGCCCTTGCGCCATGAAACCCCATACATCATCATCATCATCATTATCATCAGTTGATAGCGTTAGTGCTGTCACATTCATGCCTCTTGCATTCTGCTTAATTTCGTTACACCCTTTCACATTCCTTGCAGTTAGATTGAAGTTAGATTGAACACAAACACCGAAAAGTTTGATTGAACACAAACACCGAAAAGTTTGATTGAACACAAACACCGAAAAGTTTGATTGAACACAAACACCGAAAAGTTTGATTGAACACGAACACCGAAAAGTTTGATTGAACACGAACACCGAAAAGTTAGATTGAACACGAACACCGAAAAGTTAGATTGAACACGAACACCGAAAAGTTAGATTGAAAAGGTAAATTAATATCCAAAGAGTAATATCCAAAGCGCCTCAATTTCGTACTTTTGGTCGCGATGTGTAACAACGGTAAAAAGTTAGTGACGCACGTCCAAAGTAAAAAAACAACTAAAGTCACAGATTCGCCCAAAAGGCGAGGCATGAATTTGCAATAATAAATTAGTAGAGAGCCATGCGCATTAGGTATAGTAGTTTTATCGACCGTACGAGGTTGTAAAGATTAGCTTATCAGCTATATTAACAAGCACGCTCTCACGTGCGCACATGTAAAGAACACATCACGCTCGATAACCGCGGAAGGTCACGGTCGAAACGTTGGAGCGAGGAAACGCGGAAGAAACAGTGAGCAAATTCACCTTCGTGCTGCCTTTCCCTTCAACGCAAACTAAATGCCGAAAGCGCAGCGCATACGAAGCTACCGACACTAGGTACACTTTCTCAACATCACAGCTCGCTTTGAAAATACGGCGGCCGAGCGCTGACGCACTTTATCCACATCGCAGGTCGCTTTCAAGATACGGCGTCCGCACCGTTAACAGCAGCCACCAGAGCAGAACCACCTCGCGCCTCAACCCCGAGCCTATCGCACGACAGACTGCGTACTTCTGTCCTGCTTCACTCCCCCTCGCTCGCACAATATTCAGCCGTACCGACACGGCAAAGTCCGCTTTATAACGCCGATTCGGAAGAACAAATCCGCTAATTTCTTCGGCTGTAGCCAATAGTTAGTTGTAGTGCGGATCGTTGAAAGCGATCTTCGTGGCATTAATAAGATAGGTAGAGCAGACAAATGTGGAAATGTGGTGCGTTGTATCCGAAAGTCTTGTGTACATGGGTCCGTTGTAACGAGCGTAGGCTGTCTAACGAAAATTGGTTTTGTTTGTGTTAACAAGTGCATGTGAATTCACCATACTGAGAATGCCTGCCTCACATTACAGTACTACTGCAGCTCTGCAATATAGTGGACTCGCTTGCAGTGTCCAAGTATGGCCCACTGTTAAAGGGAGCGCCTAAGTACCAACAAAGAAATGTTATAATGTAATGACGGTAGTATTAATAAAGAGAATGTTTGTTATTTATAAGCAATAAGATTCTTGTATATTGAATCAGATATGTGTCCCCATAAATCTCTGTATGGAGGACTTTAATCGTGCCTATAGCCACTAAATCTGAGATATAGCATTATGCACATACATAAAGTTAAAACTGCAACAGACCGCGAAAGAGAAATATTTTCTGCACCCTTGATGTGGAGCAACTTATCTTAGTTGCAACTTATCTAAGTTGTCTGGCCACTGCTTATCAAGGCCGTATTTACCATTCTCAATGAAGATGTGTTTGGCTGCTAAAACGCGACGAATTACTTTCAGGTGCCCGGCAGTGCAGATTGCATAACAAAGGCAGTAAACCACCAAGTTGTGTCTTGGGAAAGTGCGCTGGCGAAATGCGTCGCCTGTCCTCCTCACCTGGGTGGCCATTCCGACGCCGTTCATGGCCCTTTTCAGCCACGAGGGGCAGTCACTACTCGTCACTGCGGCTTTCGGGGTGACCACCTTCTGCCACTGACGCCGCTTCGGTTTGGCCGGGCGCCGGGCGCAGCCCGCATGCCAGGGCACCTCATCGCCGAGGTGCTCTATCTGCACCATAGCTTCAGCGCAGCATGTAAATAAAAGACAGATGTAGCAGCAAGACAGAGCGCAAGAAAGATAGCATCACTTCAGTAAGCTCACTAAAATGTGAATGCGAAACGCCAGCCAAGCAAATTGTCAGCTTTTACATTTCTGCGTGCGCATCGACATTGCTAACATAGGTCCCGAAAAAATAAATCGGACACGGATAATCCGGACGTCATCGGTAATTCGTTCAAACTGACATTTGGACGAGGTGGTAAACCATTAAAAAGAGAACAGCGCTCATTGTCACAGGGACAAGGAGGGAGACACGACACAGTAATTCATACAGCTTCGCGGAACTACAAATGACCTCATAGAGGAAATTTGTAAAGACTACGGGTTTTCTGGACAGCCGCCAGCTTTACATTCGGTTATCCAGACTCCGTGGCTGGAGCAAACGCTGAGTTGCTGCCATTAACTCCTCTGGAAACATCGACAAGGCACTTAGTATCGCCTCTGATATCCGAGACATCAATTATGGCTTCATATTGCACGTTAGACGGCAATTCCCGAGGCCTTGCCTTGGTCGCAGCACTACGTTTTAAAGTTTTAACTGTAAATGCCTATATTTGAGGCTTTGCGTGCATTTTACAGCACATCAACATCGCGATCATGAGATCCTATAACACCAACCCCGCCCATGGGCTGCTCTCGCCATTCTGTTTGAGTTTCCCTTTGGAACAGCGTTCCGCTATTCTGCGCTTGTTTAGTTTGCGTTTTAGATTGCGCACTGCTGGCTCCAGGAAGTCCTTCTCGTGAATTTATTGAAAGGCCTCGTTAAATGGTAACAACGGTGACCCGCAGCCCAAATGACTCCACAGCCTGAACCTCCCGCCTATCACAACGTGCTCATTTGCGGATACCATGGATGACCTGAAAGGCTGCAGTGTGGCACTGTTGCATTTGAAGACTTTGCAGACGTCGACAGCGCGGTGTCGTCGTGTGCCGAACTGAACGATGAGAAACTAATTGATGATGATAATTCTCTTTCTAATTTCTTCTAATTTCCAAGTCCAACTCGTCCTAATGTAGTTTGCTTGATTTTCACAAAAATACTTAAATCAATAGTAAAGGTACCAAAACAAAAAATATATATTAGGATTACATCTTACACAGATTAAACATCGACAGATTAAACATCTGTCATACTGGATAAATGGGCACACCAGGAAGCTCTGCAATTGTAGGTGCCTCCAGGCAGTCGCAGGATGACTAGTCAAGCTAGGGCCAACAGAAGAGCCGCATGATCAACCTAGAAATTCGAGCCTGTCCTTGGTGATCTCAAGGTTGGCCCTCATTTTCTCCTTCAGGGTATTGGCCCCCTCCCATGTAGGACCTGCATTTACCAACATATATATCAGAAGCGAACTTTGCAACACTGAATTCCTCCACATGCTCTATGTGAAAAAAAAGTTTGTGTCGCTTGACTGGCGAAGCATTCATAGCGATTGCAAAGCAGCAGCCAAATACACAAAGTACGGGTCATAGATATGTCAGCTGTATATGTACCGTATATAGTGGAATCTAGGCCGATAGTGTTTCCAAATAATCATATATAAAACTGTAGGTTTGTATTAAACTCGAGGATTTTAAAAATACCCCTGTTTTTATAAATATGGTCCGTAGCTAGCACCATCCAGAAAAGTCAGTGTCGCAGCCGCTACTAGCGCGGCCGTAGCCAGCTAAATAACATGAGCGATGTCGTCGTTTTGACCTTTGTCATATCGGAGCTGGTTCTATGGTATCGTCGTGCGGCGTGTCATGCCGCTTTCAAACGACAAGTTGGAAGGCCATGCTACTGGCGCCAAGGAATGTTAACGTCGCCTGAAGCCTATAAGCAAGAAAGCCAAGGCTGCTGCACCACCAAGACCAAGTCGCAAAGACCAAGCACACTGGCGAAAGCAAAGACCTATATGGTTCAGCTCTGAACGCGGGTCCTCGACTGAGTCGCCATCCTCTTCCTAGACTGGAGCCCCGGTGCCGCAGCAGCAGCCAAAGAAACCGAAGATAAAAGATAAGAAGATGCCTCCAGTGCCACACAACACCCAACAGGTGAGCTGGGCTCGAGTCGTATCCCTCACTACTCCTATAATAGAACAGCCCCGAGTATCAGAAAATCATAGCCGAGAATAGACAGCTCACAGGAACCAGCAACACTTGCAATCAACAACATACTGCTCTCAGTGCTAGGCTTAGGAAGCAGAAGGGACCAGATAATCCTACACCACCAGAAGCCATAGGACCCCCATCAGGCACGGAAAGCATATTGCTAAGCATAATGCAACAGACGCACCAAATGGAACAATAAATACAACAGGAAAGATCTAAGCTTAACGACACTTATTTGACCGCACGACGTGAAGCTCGTAAGCGCACAGATGCGAGCCCCTCGTCCAACTCTAGAAATCCAGCCTACCGCTTCACTGGGAACGCTACAGATGGCACTACAGGAGGCCGAATTTTTCAGAACTTGAGATATGACAGTGGAATTATAGTGCATTCCACAAAGTGAGCAGCAGCCACCCAATACTTCCTATCATATACCCTAAGCCCACCGGACATAATCTCCTTACAACAGGCGGACCACCGCCCGGTAACAGTATTGGGCTATTAGGACCTATTATACGCTATTCAAAGCAATATACCCTCGCGTCGCTACGCTGATATCCAGAACTATAACTACCGCTGCCCAATATTCCTATCGTCGCACCGAAACTTATCACCAAACAATAGCGGTCACGCTCCAGAAAAGGGACAAAACCAATGCAGACGTTCTGAATGTGTACAGTCCCCCAAAAGACCGACACGGGGAATTTACTACTCTCCTAACCTCGTAAAATTATTACGGGCACCACAGACAAAGTAGTGGTTGTCGGAGATTACAACGCTCCCCACAGCACGCGGCCTAAAGGAGAGAACATCCTCAACTTGGAGGAAAAGCTAAGACTACAACTATTTACGCTACTGACAACACCCAAATGTTTAGGCAACAGTATAAGTAGAGACACAATTCCAGATCTCACCTTCACTTACAACATTAAACGAGCAACTTGGACCAATCTAGAAGAGAACTCGTGAAGCTATCATCGTATCCCGAGTGTATCCACATCTCCCACGCTCGCTAGAGCCATAGGTGACACCATCATAACGGACTGGGTTCCCTTCCGCTCCCACCCACTGCCTGACCACATTCCGAGCAATAACCAGGAAAGGGCTCCAGACATGAAAGAAGCCCACGAGTAACATTCAAAAAGCTCGCGCACTCGTTGAAAACACCAGCAATAGACCACCACCCACTCCATATGTGGAAGAGCCGCAAAAGCTTGGTCAGACTGGAAAAAACAACGCCTCAAACGCACCTTGTAACACAGGTTAGCTGCCCCCTCAGTGGAAGCCAATGCCTACGCAGCGCAGCTAGTTACCGAAGGATGGGTTAAAATTATGTAGTTCTTTACAGGATACTTTAGGCACTGCACAAAGGTCAAGCGTTCTGCGTAACATGCTGGAACGCGACAAATGCGAAATGACTGAGTAGAACGCTGCAAAGAATGGCGGACGAGTTCCCGGCTAAAGACAAAGAGTTGATTCAAGCCTTAGTCGCACGCTATAGTCTAGACCAACCTCACCCGCTTGTAACACTTAGTATAGTGGGGCACCCAACCCAGAACTGGATGCTGCAATCACAATAGCAAAAGTTCTTGTGGCTGCACAAGCAGCCAAAAGAAACACGGCATTGAGGGCAGATAAAATTACAAAGGCTATGCTTAGGAACCTCAGTGATGATATCTTGGATTACATTACAGACTACCTTAACCAACGCTGATGAGAACAAGGTCACGTACCCCTGGAGTGGAAGAAAGCAAATACAACAACCATACCTAAACGAGAAAAAAACCCCAGCAACCAAGGCCTTGCGTCCCATCTCGCTCACCTCTTGCACTGGCAAACTGTATGAGTGTCATACAGAACCGCCTTACAAATTACATCGAATTCGATCACCTCTTCCCACCTACGATGCTACGCTTCAAGTCAGGATTGTCCACACAGGACGCCTTTCTTCGTCTGAAAGAAGTCTTATGCTGCATACCTACGGGTAGCAAGCACCTAATTCTTGACCTCGACATCAAGGGGGCTTTCGATAACGTCTTACATGAGGCTATACTCAAATAAATCAATGTCATAGGATGGGGCGAGCGAATTTGCATATGTCAAGTTCTTCCTCACTAGCCGAACAGCAGGAATAGGCATGGGACAGACTCGGTCAGATCCTATAGACATGCCTAACAAAGGAACCCCTCAAGGAGGAATAACATCGCTCACTCCTATTTAACATAGCTATGCGCAGACTCACTCATGCCCTATAGGAAGTCTCGCAATCGGGCTACACCTTATAGGCGGACGATATAACTATTTGGGCTACCCCCGCAGGGGCGTCTGCGTCAGCAGGCGTTTGGTGTGTTGCAACATCACGTACCCGAGCACACGAGGGTTGGACCCTCCCGCGTGTAGCCGTGCGCGGCTCAGCCGTGTCCGGGGAAAGGGGGATCCTGGAGGTTGAGCTGATGCCGGGTGTTCGGACCTTTAAGGCCCCCCGGCGGAGGCAACACACCTCTTTGGCCCCTGCTTCACGTAGACGGCACCTCCGGACTGACCCACCCGGGGGAAATCGGTAGTCGCCTTTTCCTGTCTCTTTCTTCTCAAACCTTCGTCTTTATCTCTCACTTTATATTTTTCCTGTCTTCTTCTCTCTTCCATTTACTTCCTTTCTCCACGGCGGCAAGGGTTAACCTTGTGTATCTGCCCTCCCTTGGGTGTAATATATTGGGTTATAGTAGCAATGTACGGCTGGCGCCTGCAGCCTTACGCGTTAAGGCCTGCAGCGTCCCCATGTTGGGCTCCGTGGTGGGTGGCCGCCATTGCTGCCGAACACAAACCAAAATACCATGGGAACACCCGCATTTCCCCGCCTACTTGATCGTCACCCTCAGAAGAGGGGACGCACCGAAGACTTCAGCACATGTTTGACCCGCACTAAAGAGAACTACCCGAAATACCATGTTGTACATAGTGAGAATGCTGCAAAACAGGCCAGACTCATTTCACCATTCATAGTCTCAAAATCTTTGACCGAAGCCTTAGGGTCAGGTTACAAGGTGACGAAAATGGCAAGTGGAGATCTTCTTCTTGAGATCCCACAGAAAAATCAATACGAAAAGCTAGACAGTCTGGTGACCTTTGGCAACATTCCAGTTTCTGTTACGCCACACCGATCAATGAACAGCTCACGCGGAGTCGTCTCAGAGGCAGACCTTCAGGATTTGACAGAAGCTGAACTGCTGGAAGGATGGAAAGATCAAAATATGACCGATGTAAAGCGTATTATAATTAGACGGGACAATAGGGAAATCCCCACAAAGCATCTTATCCTAACATTTGCATCCAGCGTACTGCCAGAAACGATTGAAACAGGATACATCAGATTAAACGTTCGACCATATATCCCCAACCCTAGAAGGTGTTTCATATGTCAGAGGTTCGGCCATGGCTCGCAAAGCTGCCGTGGTCAGACAACTTGTGCAAAGTGTGGAGTGCAGGGCCACCCCTCCGAGAACTGCAGTGGCACACTTCACTGTGTGAACTGCAGTGGTGACCATCCAGCTTACTCACGCTCCTGTCCGAACTGGAAGAAAGAAAAAGATATAATCACCCTTAAAGTCAAAGAAAATATTTCGTTTAAGGAAGCCCGTAAACGGTGCTCACCTTTCCACAGCACACCTTATGCTGATGCGGCGCGTCGGAGGGCAGCGTCGCAGCGGCAATCGCCGAGTGCCCTGCCCGCGTGCAGCGAGCAGGCACCTTTGGCTCCTGCCCCCAGGGTGGAAGTAGGTAAGCCTACTCCATCCAACCAGCAACCAGGCCCGGCTACCCTTGGGTTGCCGGTCCCACAAGAGTTATCTGCGGAAACCTGCGCTGCACGCAGCGATCCCGCAGGACCGATAGCGGCCACGAAGGTAGGCGCAGCTGAGGCTGCCTCGACCTCCCCGGCCCCTCCCAGCGCTGGCAACAGCCGGCGCAGCCAAATCCCACAGGGAGCCCCATCTACCTCAGGGCTGGTGGGCTCAGGGGTCTTGCCTTCCGAGGTGAGACTCTCACGAAAAACTTCTCGCTCGCAAGAGCGCGTGTCCGGCGCCTCACAAGAGGCAATGGACACAACACCTATACCTACGGCGCAGCAAGCGCCTAAGGAGCGGCGAGGTTCCCTCGAGCGCTCCAGAAAAAACAAAACCCCGGTTACAGGGCCTCGAAAGAGCTCTGTAACCTAAGGCATCACCTCCCTTTCCGTAGACACAGTACTTATTTAAAATAAATATGGATACACAAATTATTCAATGGAACGTCAGAGGTCTTCTTAGAAACCTGGATGACGTACAAGAAGTCATACACAAACACAATCCAAAAGTGCTGTGTTTACAGGAAACACACCTAAAATCAAAACACACAAACTTTCTCCAACAGTATATAACTTTTCGCAAAGATCGCGATGATGCTCTCGCATCATCGGGAGGTGTAGCTATAGTTATCCACAAAAGCATTGCGTGTCAACATTTACAGCTCCAAACGCCTCTTGAAGCAGTGGCAGTTCGAGCTGTCCTCCTAAACAAACTCATCACCATTAGCTCGCTTTACGTACCCCCACACTACAAATTAAACAAACATGAATTCCAGTCATTTATAGACGAATTGCCAGAACCTTATGTTGTTCTTGGCGATCTCAATGCGCACAGCTCCCTGTGGGGTGACTGTCGTATAGATGCGCGAGGTCGTCTTGTTGAACAGTTCCTTTTTTCTTCTGGTGCGTGCCTTTTGAATAAGAAGAAACCCACTTATTACTGTCTCGCAAATAATACCTTTTCTTCAATTGATCTCAGCATAGTTTCCCCGTCTATACTGCCTGAACTGGAGTGGGAAGTTGCGAATAATCCTTACGGAAGCGACCACTTCCCCATACTATTAAGAACACTTAAAGAAAACGAATATCTACCACAGGCTCCTAGGTGGCAGGTTGACACAGCCGACTGGGAGAAATTCCGAACCATAACTAGCATATCATGGGATGACATGTCCTCGTTACAAATTGATGCTGCTGTGGATTACCTTACAGCTTTTATTATAGATGCCGCATCTAAATGCATACGTGAAGTAAGTGGCTCGACATGCAAACGGCATGTCCCGTGGTGGAACGATGAATGTAGAGTCGCACGTAGGAATCAAAACAAAGCGTGGGGGTTGCTACGCGCTTCGCCCACTGCAGAGAATCTCGTTAACTTTAAGAAAGTTAAGTCTCAAGGCAGGAGAACCCGCCGACAGGCCAGAAGAGAGAGCTGGCAAAAGTTTTTATCGAACATCAACTCGTTTACAGATGAGGCGAAAGTCTGGAACCGCGTAAATAGAATTAGAGGGAGACAAACATATTCACTCCCTCTGGTAAACACACAGGGTGATACGCTGCAACATCAGGCAGACTCACTTGGGGAGCACTTTGAGAGTGTGTCAAGTTCAAAACATTATTCGAAATCCTTCCTGAAATATAAGCAAACAGAAGAACGTAAGCCATTAAAAAGAAAAGGTCGAGAGAATGACCATTACAACCGTCCTTTTTGTATTGCTGAATTGAGAGCTGCCTTGAGCGTATGCAACAGCTCTGCACCAGGATCTGATAGAATCATGTATGAAATGCTCAAAAAATTACACGATGACACGCAAGTTACATTACTCACACTTTTCAACACCATCTGGGATGCAGGGTACCTTCCAACCGCATGGAAGGAAGCCATTGTGGTCCCTGTTTTGAAACACGGCAAAGACCCTTCCTCAGTGGCAAGTTACCGCCCGATAGCCCTCACAAGTTCCCTTTGTAAGGTATTTGAAAAAATGATTAATCGGCGACTCATCCATTTTCTTGAACAGAGCAAAATGCTTGATCCTTATCAGTGCGGCTTTCGAGAAGGGCGGTCCACAACCGATCATCTCGTACGTGTTGAAGCAAATATTCGGGAGGCATTCATACATAAACAGTTCTTCCTATCAATATTTCTCGATATGGAAAAGGCGTATGACACAACGTGGCGTTACGGAATCTTAAGAGACCTGTCAGAAATGGGCATCCACGGTAATATGCTAAGCGTAATAAAAAGCTACTTGTCCAATCGTACCTTCCGGGTGAAAGTCTGCAATGTGCTGTCACGTCCTTTTACACAAGAAACCGGTGTGCCCCAGGGAGGCGTGCTCAGTTGCACACTTTTTATTGTTAAAATGACAACGCTTCGTGCTTCCTTACCACCAGCCATTTTGTATTCCGTCTATGTGGACGACATTCAAATAGGCTTCAAATCCCGTAATCTCGCAGTATGCGAGAGACAGGTACAGCATGGTTTGAACAAGGTGTCAGGGTAGGCAGAGAAAAATGGTTTTAGAATCAATCCTCAAAAGAGTTCTTGTGTGCTGTTTACAAGGAAGAGAGGCCTAGTTCCAGATCCTTGCTTACAAATGTGTGGACAACAGATACCAGTAAACAAAGAGCACAAATTTCTAGGTGTCATACTTGACTACAGACTCACTTTCATCCCCCACATTAAACATCTTAAAGAAAAGTGTCTAAAAACAATGAACATAATCAAACTTCTATCCCAGACTACGTGGGGTAGTGACAGGAAGTGCTTAATGTATCTCTATAAAAGCCTCATTCGATCACGACTAGACTATGGCGCCGTGATTTATCACTCTGCCGCCCCGAGTGCAGTAAAGATGGTAGACCCAGTCCACCATCTAGGAATTCGACTGGCCACTGGCGCTTTCAGAACGAGTCCTATACAAAGTTTATATGTAGAATCAAATGAGTGGTCACTTCATCTGCAGAGAACATACATCAGCCAAACATATTTTCTGAAAGTCCACTCAAATCCTCAACATCCCTGTTTTAATACCATTAATGACATGACATATGCTACACTCTTTCGAAATCGTCCCTCCGTAAGACAGCCTTTCTCGCTGCGTGTGAGGGAGCTTAGTGAAGAAATGCACGTTCCACTCCTCGAGCTTCGCCTAATGCATCCAGCCAAGCTGCTACCTCCTTGGGAGTGGCAGCTCATACAATGTGATATATCTTTCGTGGAAGTCACAAAGCATGCTCCAGAGATTGAAATCCAGATGCATTTCCGGGAACTCCAGCACAAATACTCCTGCACGGAGTTCTACACAGACGCATCAAAGTCACACGACGGGGTGTCCTATGCAGCCGTCGGTCCATCCTTCTCGGAATCCGACGTACTGCATCCGGAAACTAGTATCTTTACGGCTGAGGCCTACGCACTGTTGTCAGCTGTGAAGCATATCAGGAAATCAAAACTCCAGAAAGCTGTCATATATACGGACTCCCTTAGTGTTGTGAAGGCCTTGATGGCATTCTCTCACCACAGAAATCCGGTAATTAACGAACTTTATTCTGCTCTGTGTAAAGCGTATGTAGGTAATCAGCATGTCATCATATGCTGGGTGCCAGGTCATAGGGGCATCGAAGGTAACGTTCTGGCGGACCAGATGGCCACGTCAGTTGCATCATTTTCTGCTAATCCCACCGCTGCAGTTCCTGTCACAGACCTGAAGCCCTTCTTACGGAGGAAACTACGGAACCAGTGGCAACGCCTATGGGACGCGGAAACAAATAATAAGCTCCACGTGATAAAGCCACAGTTAGGATTCTGGCCTTCCGTAACAAAATCACGCCGGACAGATGGCCTATTCTGTCGTCTAAGAATAGGACACACATTTGGCACACATAACTTTTTACTCACCGGAAACGAGCCTCCAACCTGTGGTAGATGCGGGGAGAGGCTGACCGTCCTCCACGTCCTTCTGGAGTGTCGGGCAGCCGAATCTGAAAGAAAGAAACATTTTCCCTTAGCATACCGCCAGCACATCCCCCTTCATCCAGTAATGTTACTCTGCCCAGAACCGCTGTTTGACTCCAGCGCAGTATTGGGCTTCCTGAAAGATGTTGTCTTGCATGTTCTTAGCCCCACATGTTCGTAGCGGGTCCTCTCTTCAGAGGATACCGCTGTGATAGCTCTTTCGTGTTGCACGCGCCTCTAGGCCCTTGTATTTCAAGGGCTCTGGCGAGGCAGCAGTGCTCCAAGTAATTTTACTATCTTACACATTTTCCATTTTGCATCATTCTCCTACGATGAATTTTAATGGTCATAGTTTTCTTCATTAATCATCGCCATAATTTTATAGCACGTAGATTTTACGCAGTTTACAGCGACTATTTTTAGGCCACTTTACAGCCAAGTCACATCTTCCATAATAAATCAACATTAACACTTGTCATGGCGCTCTTTGGCCAAACCTGGCCCTTGCGCCACTAAACACAACACATCATCATCATCATCACAGGCATTCCTATAAAATGCTGTCTGCGCCTCGCAGTCGCACCAACGACACAGGCATTCCTACAAAATGCTCTCTGCGCCTCACCGTCGCGCCGACGACACAGGCATTCCTATAAAATGCTCTCTGCGCCTCACAGTCGCGCCGACGACACAGGCATTCCTATAAAATTCTGTCTGCGCCTCGCAGTCGCGCCAACGACACTGGCATTCCTACAAAATGCTGTGTGCGCCTCACAGTCGCGCCGACGACGCAGGCATTCCTATAAAATGCTGTCTGCGCCTCACAGTCGCGCCGACGACACAGGCATTCCTACAAAAAGCTGTCTGCGCCTCGCAGTCGCGCCAACGACACAGGCATTCCTATAATGTGCTGTCTGCGCCTCACAGTCGCGCCGACGACACAGGCATTCCTATAAAATGCTGTCTGCGCCTCGCAAGCGCGCCAACGACACAGGCATTCCTACAAAATGCTCTCTGCGCCTCACCGTCGCGCCGACGACACAGGCATTCCTATAAAATGCTGTCTGGGCCTCACAGTCACGCCAACGACACAGGCATTCCTATAAAATGCTGTCTGCGCCTCACAGTCGCGCCGACGACACAGTCATTCCTATAAAATGCTGTCTGCGCCTCGCAGTCGCGCCAACGACACAGGCATTCCTACAAAATGCTCTCTGCGCCTCACCGTCGCGCCGACGACACAGGCATTCCTATAAAATGCTGTCTGCGCCTCACAGTCGCGCCGACGACACAGGCATTCCTATAAAATTCTGTCTGTGCCTCGCAGTCGCGCCAACGACACTGGCATTCCTACAAAATGCTGTCTGCGCCTCACAGTCGCGCCGACGACACAGGCATTCCTATAAAATGCTGTCTGCGCCTCACAGTCGCGCTGACGACACAGGCATTCCTACAAAAAGCTGTCTGCGCCTCACATTCGCGCCGACGACACAGGCATTCCTATAAAATGCTGTCTGCGCCTCACAGTCGCGCCGACGACACAGGCATTCCTATAAAATGCTGTCTGCGCCTCGCAGTCGCGCCAACGACACAGGCATTCCTACAGAATGCTCTCTGCGCCTCACCGTCGCGCCGACGACACAGGCATTCCTATAAAATGCTGTCTGCGCCTCACAGTCGCGCCGACGACGCAGGCATTCCTATAAAATGCTGTCTGCGCCTCGCAGTCGCACCAACGACACTGGCATTCCTACAAAATGCTGTCTGCGCCTCACAGTCGCGCCGACGACACAGGCATTCCTATAAAATGCTGTC
Source organism: Dermacentor andersoni (assembly GCF_023375885.2). NCBI lineage: Eukaryota > Metazoa > Arthropoda > Arachnida > Ixodida > Ixodidae > Dermacentor > Dermacentor andersoni. The sequence goes on along the minus strand of NC_092822.1, from coordinate 143,135,187 downwards.
TGCGCCTCACAGTCGCGCCAACGACACAGGCATTCCTACAAAAAGCTGTCTGCACCTCGCAGTCACGCCAACGACACAGGCATTCCTACAAAATGCTGTCTGCGCCACACAGTCGCGCCGACGACACAGGCATTCCTATAAAATGCTGTCTGCGCCTCACAGTCGCGCCGACGACACAGGCATTCCTACAAAAAGCTGTCTGCGCCTCGCAGTCGCGCCAACGACACAGGCATTCCTATAAAATGCTGTCTGCGCCTCACAGTCGCGCCGACGAAACAGGCATTCCTATAAAATGCTGTCTGCGCCTCGCAGTCGCGCCAACGACACAGGCATTCCTACAAAATGCTCTCTGCGCCTCACCGTCGCGCCGACGACACAGGCATTCCTATAAAATGCTGTCTGCGCCTCACAGTCGCGCCGACGACACAGGCATTCCTACAAAATGCTGTCTGCGCCTCGCAGTCGCGCCAACGACACAGGCATTATTATAAAATGCTGTCTGCGCCTCACAGTCGCGCCGACGACACAGGCATTCCTATAAAATGCTGTCGGCGCCTCGCAGTCGCGCCAACGACACAGGCATTCCTACAAAATGCTCTCTGCGCCTCACCGTCGCGCCGACGACACAGGCATTCCTATAAAATGCTGTCTGGGCCTCACAGTCGCGCCAACGACACAGGCATTCCTATAAAATGCTGTCTGCGCCTCACAGTCGCGCCGACGACACAGTCATTCCTATAAAATGCTGTCTGCGCCTCGCAGTCGCGCCAACGACACAGGCATTCCTACAAAATGCTCTCTGCGCCTCACCGTCGCGCCGACGACACAGGCATTCCTATAAAATGCTGTCTGCGCCTCACAGTCGCGCCGACGACACAGGCATTCCTATAAAATTCTGTCTGTGCCTCGCAGTCGCGCCAACGACACTGGCATTCCTACAAAATGCTGTCTGCGGCTCACAGTCGCGCCGACGACACAGGCATTCCTATAAAATGCTGTCTGCGCCTCACAGTCGCGCTGACGACACAGGCATTCCTACAAAAAGCTGTCTGCGCCTCGCAGTCGCGCCAACGACACAGGCATTCCTATAAAATGCTGTCTGCGCCTCACAGTCGCGCCGACGACACAGGCATTCCTACAAAATGCTGTCTGCGCCTCGCAGTCGCGCCAACGACACAGGCATTCCTATAAAATGCTGTCTGCGCCTCGCAGTCGCGCCAACGACACAGGCATTCCTGCAAAATGCTCTCTGCGCCTCACATTCGCGCCGACGACACAGGCATTCCTATAAAATGCTGTCTGCGCCTCACAGTCGCGCCGACGACACAGGCATTCCTATAAAATGCTGTCTGCGCCTCGCAGTCGCGCCAACGACACAGGCATTCCTACAGAATGCTCTCTGCGCCTCACCGTCGCGCCGACGACACAGGCATTCCTATAAAATGCTGTCTGCGCCTCACAGTCGCGCCGACGACGCAGGCATTCCTATAAAATGCTGTCTGCGCCTCGCAGTCGCACCAACGACACTGGCATTCCTACAAAATGCTGTCTGCGCCTCACAGTCGCGCCGACGACACAGGCATTCCTATAAAATGCTGTCTGCGCCTCACAGTCGCGCCAACGACACAGGCATTCCTACAAAAAGCTGTCTGCACCTCGCAGTCGCGCCAACGACACAGGCATTCCTACAAAATGCTGTCTGCGCCACACAGTCGCGCCGACGACACAGGCATTCCTATAAAATGCTGTCTGCGCCTCACAGTCGCGCCGACGACACAGGCATTCCTACAAAAAGCTGTCTGCGCCTCGCAGTCGCGCCAACGACACAGGCATTCCTATAAAATGCTGTCTGCGCCTCACAGTCGCGCCGACGAAACAGGCATTCCTATAAAATGCTGTCTGCGCCTCGCAGTCGCGCCAACGACACAGGCATTCCTACAAAATGCTCTCTGCGCCTCACCGTCGCGCCGACGACACAGGCATTCCTATAAAATGCTGTCTGCGCCTCACAGTCGCGCCGACGACACAGGCATTCCTACAAAATGCTGTCTGCGCCTCGCAGTCGCGCCAACGACACAGGCATTATTATAAAATGCTGTCTGCGCCTCACAGTCGCGCCGACGACACAGGCATTCCTATAAAATGCTGTGGGCGCCTCGCAGTCGCGCCAACGACACAGGCATTCCTACAAAATGCTCTCTGCGCCTCACCGTCGCGCCGACGAGACAGGCATTCCTATAAAATGCTGTCTGCGCCTCACAGTCGCGCCGACGACACAGGCATTCCTATAAAATGCTGTCTACGCCTCGCAGTCGCGCCAACGACACTGGCATTCCTATAAAATGCTGTCTGCGCCTAACAGTCGCGCCGACGACACAGGCATTCCTATAAAATGCTGTCTGCGCCTCACAGTCGCGCCGACGACACAGGCATTCCTACAAAAAGCTGTCTGCGCCTCGCAGTCGCGCCAACGACACAGGCATTCCTATAAAATGCTGTCTGCGCCTCACAGTCGCGCCGACGACACAGGCATTCCTATAAAATGCTGTCTGCGCCTCGCAGTCGCGCCAACGACACAGGCATTCCTTCAAAATGCTCTCTGCGCCTCACCGTCGCGCCGACGACACAGGCATTCCTATAGAATGCTGTCTGCGCCTCACAGTCGCGCCGAAGACACAGGCATTCCTACAAAATGCTGTCTGCGCCTCGCAGTCGCGCCAACGACACAGGCATTCCTATAAAATGCTCTCTGCGCCTCACCGTCGCGCCGACGACACAGGCATTCCTATAAAATGCTGTCTGCGCCTCACAGTCGCGCCGACGACACAGGCATTCCTATAAAATGCTGTCTGCGCCTCGCAGTCGCGCCAACGACACTGGCATTCCTACAAAATGCTGTCTGCGCCTCACAGTCGCGCCGACGACACACGCATTCCTATAAAATGCTGTCTGCGCCTCACAGTCGCGCCGACGACAAGGCATTCCTACAAAATGCTGTCTGCGCCTCGCAGTCGCGCCAACGACACAGGCATTCCTACAAAATGCTGTCTGCGCCTCGCAGTCGCGCCAACGACACAGGCATTCCTATAAAATGCTGTCTGCGCCTCACAGTCGCGCCGACAACACAGGCATTCCTATAAAATACTGTCTGCGCCTCGCAGTCGCGCCAACGACACAGGCATTCCTACAAAATGCTCTCTGCGCCTCACCGTCGCGCCGACGACACAGGCATTCCTATAAAATGCTGTCTGCGCCTCGCAGTCGCGCAAACGACACTGGCATTCCTACAAAATGCTGTCTGCGCCTCACAGTCGCGCCGACGACACAGGCATTCCTATAAAATGCTGTCTGCGCCTCACAGTCGCGCCAACGACACAGGCATTCCTACAAAAAGCTGTCTGCACCTCGCAGTCACGCCAACGACACAGGCATTCCTACAAAATGCTGTCTGCGCCACACAGTCGCGCCGACGACACAGGCATTCCTATAAAATGCTGTCTGCGCCTCACAGTCGCGCCGACGACACAGGCATTCCTACAAAAAGCTGTCTGCGCCTCGCAGTCGCGCCAACGACACAGGCATTCCTATAAAATGCTGTCTGCGCCTCACAGTCGCGCCGACGAAACAGGCATTCCTATAAAATGCTGTCTGCGCCTCGCAGTCGCGCCAACGACACAGGCATTCCTACAAAATGCTCTCTGCGCCTCACCGTCGCGCCGACGACACAGGCATTCCTATAAAATGCTGTCTGCGCCTCACAGTCGCGCCGACGACACAGGCATTCCTACAAAATGCTGTCTGCGCCTCGCAGTCGCGCCAACGACACAGGCATTATTATAAAATGCTGTCTGCGCCTCACAGTCGCGCCGACGACACAGGCATTCCTATAAAATGCTGTCGGCGCCTCGCAGTCGCGCCAACGACACAGGCATTCCTACAAAATGCTCTCTGCGCCTCACCGTCGCGCCGACGACACAGGCATTCCTATAAAATGCTCTCTGCGCCTCACAGTCGCGCCGACGACACAGGCATTCCTATAAAATTCTGTCTGCGCCTCGCAGTCGCGCCAACGACACTGGCATTCCTACAAAATGCTGTCTGCGCCTCACAGTCGCGACGACGACGCAGGCATTCCTATAAAATGCTGTCTGCGCCTCACAGTCGCGCCGACGACACAGGCATTCCTACAAAAAGCTGTCTGCGCCTCGCAGTCGCGCCAAGGACACAGGCATTCCTATAATGTGCTGTCTGCGCCTCACAGTCGCGCCGATGACACAGGCATTCCTATAAAATGCTGTCTGCGCCTCGCAAGCGCGCCAACGACACAGGCATTCCTACAAAATGCTCTCTGCGCCTCACCGTCGCGCCGACGACACAGGCATTCCTATAAAATGCTGTCTGGGCCTCACAGTCGCGCCAACGACACAGGCATTCCTATAAAATGCTGTCTGCGCCTCACAGTCGCGCCGACGACGCAGGCATTCCTATAAAATGCTGTCTGCGCCTCGCAGTCGCACCAACGACACTGGCATTCCTACAAAATGCTGTCTGCGCCTCACAGTCGCGCCGACGACACAGGCATTCCTATAAAATGCTGTCTGCGCCTCACAGTCGCGCCAACGACACAGGCATTCCTACAAAAAGCTGTCTGCACCTCGCAGTCGCGCCAACGACACAGGCATTCCTACAAAATGCTGTCTGCGCCACACAGTCGCGCCGACGACACAGGCATTCCTATAAAATGCTGTCTGCGCCTCACAGTCGCGCCGACGACACAGGCATTCCTACAAAAAGCTGTCTGCGCCTCGCAGTCGCGCCAACGACACAGGCATTCCTATAAAATGCTGTCTGCGCCTCACAGTCGCGCCGACGAAACAGGCATTCCTATAAAATGCTGTCTGCGCCTCGCAGTCGCGCCAACGACACAGGCATTCCTACAAAATGCTCTCTGCGCCTCACCGTCGCGCCGACGACACAGGCATTCCTATAAAATGCTGTCTGCGCCTCACAGTCGCGCCGACGACACAGGCATTCCTACAAAATGCTGTCTGCGCCTCGCAGTCGCGCCAACGACACAGGCATTCCTATAAAATGCTGTCTGCGCCTCACAGTCGCGCCGACAACACAGGCATTCCTATAAAATACTGTCTGTGCCTCGCAGTCGCGCCAACGACACTGGCATTCCTACAAAATGCTGTCTGCGCCTCACAGTCGCGCCGACGACACAGGCATTCCTATAAAATGCTGTCTGCGCCTCACAGTCGCGCTGACGACACAGGCATTCCTACAAAAAGCTGTCTGCGCCTCGCAGTCGCGCCAACGACACAGGCATTCCTATAAAATGCTGTCTGCGCCTCACAGTCGCGCCGACGACACAGGCATTCCTATAAAATGCTGTCTGCGCCTCACAGTCGCGCCGACGACACAGGCATTCCTATAAAATGCTGTCTGCGCCTCGCAGTCGCGCCAACGACACAGGCATTCCTATAAAATGCTGTCTGCGCCTCACAGTCGCGCCGACGACACAGGCATTCCTATAAAATGCTGTCTGCGCCTCGCAGTCGCGCCAACGACACAGGCATTCCTTCAAAATGCTCTCTGCGCCTCACCGTCGCGCCGACGACACAGGCATTCCTATAGAATGCTGTCTGCGCCTCACAGTCGCGCCGAAGACACAGGCATTCCTACAAAATGCTGTCTGCGCCTCGCAGTCACGCCAACGACACAGGCATTCCTATAAAATGCTCTCTGCGCCTCACCGTCGCGCCGACGACACAGGCATTCCTATAAAATGCTGTCTGCGCCTCACAGTCGCGCCGACGACACAGGCATTCCTATAAAATGCTGTCTGCGCCTCGCAGTCGCGCCAACGACACTGGCATTCCTACAAAATGCTGTCTGCGCCTCACAGTCGCGCCGACGACACACGCATTCCTATAAAATGCTGTCTGCGCCTCACAGTCGCGCCGACGACGCAGGCATTCCTATAAAATGCTGTCTGCGCCTCGCAGTCGCACCAACGACACTGGCATTCCTACAAAATGCTGTCTGCGCCTCACAGTCGCGCCGACGACACAGGCATTCCTATAAAATGCTGTCTGCGCCTCACAGTCGCGCCAACGACACAGGCATTCCTACAAAAAGCTGTCTGCACCTCGCAGTCGCGCCAACGACACAGGCATTCCTACAAAATGCTGTCTGCGCCACACAGTCGCGCCGACGACACAGGCATTCCTATAAAATGCTGTCTGCGCCTCACAGTCGCGCCGACGACACAGGCATTCCTACAAAAAGCTGTCTGCGCCTCGCAGTCGTGCCAACGACACAGGCATTCCTATAAAATGCTGTCTGCGCCTCACAGTCGCGCCGACGAAACAGGCATTCCTATAAAATGCTGTCTGCGCCTCGCAGTCGCGCCAACGACACAGGCATTCCTACAAAATGCTCTCTGCGCCTCACCGTCGCGCCGACGACACAGGCATTCCTATAAAATGCTGTCTGCGCCTCACAGTCGCGCCGACGACACAGGCATTCCTACAAAATGCTGTCTGCGCCTCGCAGTCGCGCCAACGACACAGGCATTCCTATAAAATGCTGTCTGCGCCTCACAGTCGCGCCGACAACACAGGCATTCCTATAAAATACTGTCTGTGCCTCGCAGTCGCGCCAACGACACTGGCATTCCTACAAAATGCTGTCTGCGCCTCACAGTCGCGCCGACGACACAGGCATTCCTATAAAATGCTGTCTGCGCCTCACAGTCGCGCTGACGACACAGGCATTCCTACAAAAAGCTGTCTGCGCCTCGCAGTCGCGCCAACGACACAGGCATTCCTATAAAATGCTGTCTGCGCCTCACAGTCGCGCCGACGACACAGGCATTCCTATAAAATGCTGTCTGCGCCTCACAGTCGCGCCGACGACACAGGCATTCCTATAAAATGCTGTCTGCGCCTCGCAGTCGCGCCAACGACACAGGCATTCCTATAAAATGCTGTCTGCGCCTCGCAGTCGCGCCAACGACACAGGCATTCCTATAAAATGCTGCCTGCGCCTCACAGTCGCGCCGACGACACAGGCATTCCTATAAAATGCAGTCTACGCCTCGCAGTCGCGCCAACGACACTGGCATTCCTATAAAATGCTGTCTGCGCCTCACAGTCGCGCCGACGACACAGGCATTCCTATAAAATGCTGTCTGCGCCTCACAGTCGCGCCGACGACACAGGCATTCCTACAAAAAGCTGTCTGCGCCTCGCAGTCGCGCCAACGACACAGGCATTCCTATTAAATGCTGTCTGCGCCTCACAGTCGCGCCGACGACACAGGCATTCCTATAAAATGCTGTCTGCGCCTCGCAGTCGCGCCAACGACACAGGCATTCCTTCAAAATGCTCTCTGCGCCTCACCGTCGCGCCGACGACACAGGCATTCCTATAGAATGCTGTCTGCGCCTCACAGTCGCGCCGAAGACACAGGCATTCCTACAAAATGCTGTCTGCGCCTCGCAGTCACGCCAACGACACAGGCATTCCTATAAAATGCTCTCTGCGCCTCACCGTCGCGCCGACGACACAGGCATTCCTATAAAATGCTGTCTGCGCCTCACAGTCGCGCCGACGACACAGGCATTCCTATAAAATGCTGTCTGCGCCTCGCAGTCGCGCCAACGACACTGGCATTCCTACAAAATGCTGTCTGCGCCTCACAGTCGCGCCGACGACACACGCATTCCTATAAAATGCTGTCTGCGCCTCACAGTCGCGCCGACGACAAGGCATTCCTACAAAATGCTGTCTGCGCCTCGCAGTCGCGCCAACGACACAGGCATTCCTACAAAATGCTGTCTGCGCCTCGCAGTCGCGCCAACGACACAGGCATTCCTATAAAATGCTGTCTGCGCCTCACAGTCGCGCCGACAACACAGGCATTCCTATAAAATACTGTCTGCGCCTCGCAGTCGCGCCAACGACACAGGCATTCCTACAAAATGCTCTCTGCGCCTCACCGTCGCGCCGACGACACAGGCATTCCTATAAAATGCTGTCTGCGCCTCGCAGTCGCGCAAACGACACTGGCATTCCTACAAAATGCTGTCTGCGCCTCACAGTCGCGCCGACGACACAGGCATTCCTATAAAATGGTGTCTGCGCCTCGCAGTCGCGCCAACGACACTGGCATTCCTACAAAATGCTGTCTGCGCCTCACAGTCGCGCCGACGACACAGGCATTCCTACAAAAAGCTGTCTGCGCCTCGCAGTCGCGCCAACGACACAGGCATTCCTATAAAATGCTGTCTGCGCCTCACAGTCGCGCCGACGACACAGGCATTCCTATAAAATGCTGTCTGCGCCTCGCAGTCCCGCCAACGACACAGGCATTCCTGCAAAATGCTCTCTGCACCTCACCGTCGCGCCGACGACACACGCATTCCTATAAACTGCTGTTTGCGCCTCACAGTCGCGCCGACGACACAGGCATTCCTACAAAATGCTGTCTGCGCCTCGCAGTCGCGCCAACGACACAGGCATTGCTACAAATGCTGTCTGCGCCTCACAGTCGCGCCGACGACACAGGCATTCCTATAAAATGCTGTCTGCGTATCACAGTCGCGCCGACGACACAGGCATTCCTACAAAAAGCTGTCTGCGCCTCGCAGTCGCGCCAACGACACAGGCATTCCTATAACATGCTGTCTGCGCCTCACAGTCGCGCCGACGACACAGGCATTCCTATAAAATGCTGTCTGCGCCTCGCAGTCGCGCCAACGACACAGGCATTCCTACAGAATGCTCTCTGCGCCTCACCGTCGCGCCGACGACACAGGCATTCCTATATAATGCTGTCTGCGCCTCACAGTCGCGCCGACGACACAGGCATTCCTACAAAATGCTGTCTGCGCCTCGCAGTCGCGCCAACGACACAGGCATTCCTATAAAATGCTGTCTGCGCCTCACAGTCGCGCCGACGACACAGGCATTCCTATAAAATGCTGTCTGCGCCTCGCAGTCGCGCCAACGACACAGGCATTCCTACAAAATGCTCTCTGCGCCTCACCGTCGCGCCGACGACACAGGCATTCCTATAAAATGCTGTCTGCGCCTCACAGTCGCGCCGACGACGCAGGCATTCCTATAAAATGCTGTCTGCGCCTCGCAGTCGCACCAACGACACTGGCATTCCTACAAAATGCTCTCTGCGCCTCACCGTCGCGCCGACGACACAGGCATTCCTATAAAATGCTGTCTGCGCCTCACAGTCGCGCCGACGACACAGGCATTCCTACAAAATGCTGTCTGCGCCTCGCAGTCGCGCCAACGACACAGGCATTCCTACAAAATGCTCTCTGCGCCTCACCGTCGCGCCGACGAGACAGGCATTCCTATAAAATGCTGTCTGCGCCTCACAGTCGCGCCGACGACACAGGCATTCCTATAAAATGCTGTCTGCGCCTCGCAGTCGCGCCAACGACACAGGCATTCCTACAGAATGCTCTCTGCGCCTCACCGTCGCGCCGACGACACAGGCATTCCTATAAAATGCTGTCTGCGCCTCACAGTCGCGCCGACGACACAGGCATTCCTATAAAATGCTGTCTGCGCCTCGCAGTCGCGCCAACGACACAGGCATTCCTATAAAATGCTGTCTGCGCCTCGCAGTCGCGCCAACGACACAGGCATTCCTGCAAAATGCTCTCTGCGCCTCACATTCGCGCCGACGACACAGGCATTCCTATAAAATGCTGTCTGCGCCTCGCAGTCGCGCCAACGACACAGGCATTCCTACAGAATGCTCTCTGCGCCTCACCGTCGCGCCGACGACACAGGCATTCCTATAAAATGCTGTCTGCGCCTCACAGTCGCGCCGACGACACAGGCATTCCTATAAAATGCTGTCTGCGCCTCGCAGTCGCGCCAACGACACAGGCATTCCTATAAAATGCTGTCTGCGCCTCGCAGTCGCGCCAACGACACAGGCATTCCTACAAATGCTGTCTGCGCCTCACAGTCGCGCCGACGACACAGGCATTCCTATAAAATGCTGTCTGCGCCTCACAGTCGCGCTGACGACACAGGCATTCCTACAAAAAGCTGTCTGCGCCTCGCAGTCGCGCCAACGACACAGGCATTCCTATAAAATGCTGTCTGCGCCTCGCAGTCGCGCCAACGACACAGGCATTCCTACAGAATGCTCTCTGCGCCTCACCGTCGCGCCGACGACACAGGCATTCCTATAAAATGCTGTCTGCGCCTCACAGTCGCGCCGACGACGCAGGCATTCCTATAAAATGCTGTCTGCGCCTCGCAGTCGCACCAACGACACTGGCATTCCTACAAAATGCTGTCTGCGCCTCACAGTCGCGCTGACGACACAGGCATTCCTACAAAAAGCTGTCTGCGCCTCGCAGTCGCGCCAACGACACAGGCATTCCTATAAAATGCTGTCTGCGCCTCACAGTCGCGCCGACGAAACAGGCATTCCTATAAAATGCTGTCTGCGCCTCGCAGTCGCGCCAACGACACAGGCATTCCTACAAAATGCTCTCTGCGCCTCACCGTCGCGCCGACGACACAGGCATTCCTATAAAATGCTGTCTGCGCCTCACAGTCGCGCCGACGACACAGGCATTCCTACAAAATGCTGTCTGCGCCTCGCAGTCGCGCCAACGACACAGGCATTATTATAAAATGGTGTCTGCGCCTCACAGTCGCGCCGACGACACAGGCATTCCTATAAAATGCTGTCGGCGCCTCGCAGTCGCGCCAACGACACAGGCATTCCTACAAAATGCTCTCTGCGCCTCACCGTCGCGCCGACGAGACAGGCATTCCTATAAAATGCTGTCTGCGCCTCACAGTCGCGCCGACGACACAGGCATTCCTATAAAATGCTGTCTACGCCTCGCAGTCGCGCCAACGACACTGGCATTCCTATAAAATGCTGTCTGCGCCTCACAGTCGCGCCGACGACACAGGCATTCCTATAAAATGCTGTCTGCGCCTCACAGTCGCGCCGACGACACAGGCATTCCTAGAAAACGGGTCTGCGCCTCGCAGTCGCGCCAACGACACAGGCATTCCTATAAAATGCTGTCTGCGCCTCACAGTCGCGCCGACGACACAGGCATTCCTATAAAATGCTGTCTGCGCCTCGCAGTCGCGCCAACGACACAGGCATTCCTTCAAAATGCTCTCTGCGCCTCACCGTCGCGCCGACGACACAGGCATTCCTATAGAATGCTGTCTGCGCCTCACAGTCACGCCGAAGACACAGGCATTCCTACAAAATGCTGTCTGCGAATCGCAGTCGCGCCAACGACACAGGCATTCCTATAAAATGCTCTCTGCGCCTCACCGTCGCGCCGACGACACAGGCATTCCTATAAAATGCTGTCTGCGCCTCACAGTCGCGCCGACGACACACGCATTCCTATAAAATGCTGTCTGCGCCTCAAAGTCGCGCCGACGACAAGGCATTCCTACAAAATGCTGTCTGCGCCTCGCAGTCGCGCCAACGACACAGGCATTCCTACAAAATGCTGTCTGCGCCTCGCAGTCGCGCCAACGACACAGGCATTCCTATAAAATGCTGTCTGCGCCTCACAGTCGCGCCGACAACACAGGCATTCCTATAAAATGCTGTCTGCGCCTCGCAGTCGCGCCAACGACACAGGCATTCCTACAAAATGCTCTCTGCGCCTCACCGTCGCGCCGACGACACAGGCATTCCTATAAAATGCTGTCTGCGCCTCGCAGTCGCGCAAACGACACTGGCATTCCTACAAAATGCTGTCTGCGCCTCACAGTCGCGCCGACGACACAGGCATTCCTATAAAATGGTGTCTGCGCCTCGCAGTCGCGCCAACGACACTGGCATTCCTACAAAATGCTGTCTGCGCCTCACAGTCGCGCCGACGACACAGGCATGCCTACAAAAAGCTGTTTGCGCCTCACAGTCGCGCCGACGACACAGGCATTCCTACAAAATGCTGTCTGCGCCTCGCAGTCGCGCCAACGACACAGGCATTCCTATAAAATGCTGTCTGCGCCTCACAGTCGCGCCGACGACACAGGCATTCCTATAAATTGCTGTCTGCGCCTCGCAGTCGCGCCAACGACACTGGCATTCCTACAAATGCTGTCTGCGCCTCACAGTCGCGCCGACGACACAGGCATTCCTATAAAATGCTGTCTGCGTATCACAGTCGCGCCGACGACACAGGCATTCCTACAAAAAGCTGTCTGCGCCTCGCAGTCGCGCCAACGACACAGGCATTCCTATAACATGCTGTCTCTGCCTCACAGTCGCGCCGACGACACAGGCATTCCTATAAAATGCTGTCTGCGCCTCACAGTCGCGCCGACGACACAGGCATTCCTATATAATGCTGTCTGCGCCTCACAGTCGCGCCGACGACACAGGCATTCCTACAAAATGCTGTCTGCGCCTCGCAGTCGCGCCAACGACACAGGCATTCCTATAAAATGCTGTCTGCGCCTCACAGTCGCGCCGACGACACAGGCATTCCTATAAAATGCTGTCTGCGCCTCGCAGTCGCGCCAACGACACAGGCATTCCTACAAAATGCTCTCTGCGCCTCACCGTCGCGCCGACGACACAGGCATTCCTATAAAATGCTGTCTGCGCCTCACAGTCGCGCCGACGACGCAGGCATTCCTATAAAATGCTGTCTGCGCCTCGCAGTCGCACCAACGACACTGGCATTCCTACAAAATGCTGTCTGCGCCTCACAGTCGCGCCGACGACACAGGCATTCCTATAAAATGCTGTCTGCGCCTCACAGTCGCGCCAACGACACAGGCATTCCTACAAAAAGCTGTCTGCACCTCGCAGTCGCGCCAACGACACAGGCATTCCTATAAAATGCTGTCTGCGCCTCACAGTCGCGCCGACGACACAGGCATTCCTATAAAATGCTGTCTGCGCCTCGCAGTCGCGCCAACGACACAGGCATTCCTACAAAATGCTCTCTGCGCCTCACCGTCGCGCCGACGACACATGCATTCCTATAAAAATGCTGTCTGCGCCTCACAGTCGCGCCGACGAAACAGGCATTCCTATAAAATGCTGTCTGCGCCTCGCAGTCGCGCCAACGACACAGGCATTCCTACAAAATGCTCTCTGCGCCTCACCGTCGCGCCGACGACACAGGCATTCCTATAAAATGCTGTCTGCGCCTCACAGTCGCGCCGACGACACAGGCATTCCTACAAAATGCTGTCTGCGCCTCGCAGTCGCGCCAACGACACAGGCATTCCTACAAAATGCTCTCTGCGCCTCACCGTCGCGCCGACGAGACAGGCATTCCTATAAAATGCTGTCTGCGCCTCACAGTCGCGCCGACGACACAGGCATTCCTATAAAATGCTGTCTGCGCCTCGCAGTCGCGCCAACGAGACAGGCATTCCTATAAAATGCTCTCTGCGCCTCACCGTCGCGCCGACGACACAGGCATTCCTATAAAATGCTGTCTGCGCCTCGCAGTCGCGCCAACGACACTGGCATTCCTACAAAATGCTGTCTGCGCCTCACAGTCGCGCCGACTACACACGCATTCCTATAAAATGCTGTCTGCGCCTCACAGTCGCGCCGACGACAAGGCATTCCTACAAAATGCTGTCTGCGCCTCGCAGTCGCGCCAACGACACAGGCATTCCTACAAAATGCTGTCTGCGCCTCGCAGTCGCGCCAACGACACAGGCATTCCTATAAAATGCTGTCTGCGCCTCGCAGTCGCGCAAACGACACTGGCATTCCTACAAAATGCTGTCTGCGCCTCACAGTCGCGCCGACGACACAGGCATTCCTATAAAATGCTGTCTGCGCCTCACAGTCGCGCCAACGACACAGGCATTCCTACAAAAAGCTGTCTGCACCTCGCAGTCACGCCAACGACACAGGCATTCCTACAAAATGCTGTCTGCGCCACACAGTCGCGCCGACGACACAGGCATTCCTATAAAATGCTGTCTGCGCCTCACAGTCGCGCCGACGACACAGGCATTCCTACAAAAAGCTGTCTGCGCCTCGCAGTCGCGCCAACGACACAGGCATTCCTATAAAATGCTGTCTGCGCCTCACAGTCGCACCGACGAAACAGGCATTCCTATAAAATGCTGTCTGCGCCTCGCAGTCGCGCCAACGACACAGGCATTCCTACAAAATGCTCTCTGCGCCTCACCGTCGCGCCGACGACACAGGCATTCCTATAAAATGCTGTCTGCGCCTCACAGTCGCGCCGACGACACAGGCATTCCTACAAAATGCTGTCTGCGCCTCGCAGTCGGGCCAACGACACAGGCATTATTATAAAATGCTGTCTGCGCCTCACAGTCGCGCCGACGACACAGGCATTCCTATAAAATGCTGTCGGCGCCTCGCAGTCGCGCCAACGACACAGGCATTCCTACAAAATGCTCTCTGCGCCTCACCGTCGCGCCGACGACACAGGCATTCCTATAAAATGCTCTCGGCGCCTCACAGTCGCGCCGACGACACAGGCATTCCTATAAAATTCTGTCTGCGCCTCGCAGTCGCGCCAACGACACTGGCATTCCTACAAAATGCTGTCTGCGCCTCACAGTCGCGACGACGACGCAGGCATTCCTATAAAATGCTGTCTGCGCCTCACAGTCGCGCCGACGACACAGGCATTCCTACAAAAAGCTGTCTGCGCCTCGCAGTCGCGCCAAGGACACAGGCATTCCTATAATGTGCTGTCTGCGCCTCACAGTCGCGCCGATGACACAGGCATTCCTATAAAATGCTGTCTGCGCCTCGCAAGCGCGCCAACGACACAGGCATTCCTACAAAATGCTCTCTGCGCCTCACCGTCGCGCCGACGACACAGGCATTCCTATAAAATGCTGTCTGGGCCTCACAGTCGCGCCAACGACACAGGCATTCCTATAAAATGCTGTCTGCGCCTCACAGTCGCGCCGACGACACAGTCATTCCTATAAAATGCTGTCTGCGCCTCGCAGTCGCGCCAACGACACAGGCATTCCTACAAAATGCTCTCTGCGCCTCACCGTCGCGCCGACGACACAGGCATTCCTATAAAATGCTGTCTGCGCCTCACAGTCGCGCCGACGACACAGGCATTCCTATAAAATTCTGTCTGTGCCTCGCAGTCGCGCCAACGACACTGGCATTCCTACAAAATGCTGTCTGCGCCTCACAGTCGCGCCGACGACACAGGCATTCCTATAAAATGCTGTCTGCGCCTCACAGTCGCGCTGACGACACAGGCATTCCTACAAAAAGCTGTCTGCGCCTCGCAGTCGCGCCAACGACACAGGCATTCCTATAAAATGCTGTCTGCGCCTCACAGTCGCGCCGACGACACAGGCATTCCTATAAAATGCTGTCTGCGCCTCACAGTCGCGCCGACGACACAGGCATTCCTATAAAATGCTGTCTGCGCCTCGCAGTCGCGCCAACGACACAGGCATTCCTATAAAATGCTGTCTGCGCCTCACAGTCGCGCCGACGACGCAGGCATTCCTATAAAATGCTGTCTGCGCCTCGCAGTCGCACCAACGACACTGGCATTCCTACAAAATGCTGTCTGCGCCTCACAGTCGCGCCGACGACACAGGCATTCCTATAAAATGCTGTCTGCGCCTCACAGTCGCGCCAACGACACAGGCATTCCTACAAAAAGCTGTCTGCACCTCGCAGTCGCGCCAACGACACAGGCATTCCTACAAAATGCTGTCTGCGCCACACAGTCGCGCCGACGACACAGGCATTCCTATAAAATGCTGTCTGCGCCTCACAGTCGCGCCGACGACACAGGCATTCCTACAAAAAGCTGTCTGCGCCTCGCAGTCGCGCCAACGACACAGGCATTCCTATAAAATGCTGTCTGCGCCTCACAGTCGCGCCGACGAAACAGGCATTCCTATAAAATGCTGTCTGCGCCTCGCAGTCGCGCCAACGACACAGGCATTCCTACAAAATGCTCTCTGCGCCTCACCGTCGCGCCGACGACACAGGCATTCCTATAAAATGCTGTCTGCGCCTCACAGTCGCGCCGACGACACAGGCATTCCTACAAAATGCTGTCTGCGCCTCGCAGTCGCGCCAACGACACAGGCATTCCTATAAAATGCTGTCTGCGCCTCACAGTCGCGCCGACAACACAGGCATTCCTATAAAATACTGTCTGTGCCTCGCAGTCGCGCCAACGACACTGGCATTCCTACAAAATGCTGTCTGCGCCTCACAGTCGCGCCGACGACACAGGCATTCCTATAATGTGCTGTCTGCGCCTCACAGTCGCGCCGATGACACAGGCATTCCTATAAAATGCTGTCTGCGCCTCGCAAGCGCGCCAACGACACAGGCATTCCTACAAAATGCTCTCTGCGCCTCACCGTCGCGCCGACGACACAGGCATTCCTATAAAATGCTGTCTGGGCCTCACAGTCGCGCCAACGACACAGGCATTCCTATAAAATGCTGTCTGCGCCTCACAGTCGCGCCGACGACACAGTCATTCCTATAAAATGCTGTCTGCGCCTCGCAGTCGCGCCAACGACACAGGCATTCCTACAAAATGCTCTCTGCGCCTCACCGTCGCGCCGACGACACAGGCATTCCTATAAAATGCTGTCTGCGCCTCACAGTCGCGCCGACGACACAGGCATTCCTATAAAATTCTGTCTGTGCCTCGCAGTCGCGCCAACGACACTGGCATTCCTACAAAATGCTGTCTGCGCCTCACAGTCGCGCCGACGACACAGGCATTCCTATAAAATGCTGTCTGCGCCTCACAGTCGCGCTGACGACACAGGCATTCCTACAAAAAGCTGTCTGCGCCTCGCAGTCGCGCCAACGACACAGGCATTCCTATAAAATGCTGTCTGCGCCTCACAGTCGCGCCGACGACACAGGCATTCCTATAAAATGCTGTCTGCGCCTCACAGTCGCGCCGACGACACAGGCATTCCTATAAAATGCTGTCTGCGCCTCGCAGTCGCGCCAACGACACAGGCATTCCTATAAAATGCTGTCTGCGCCTCACAGTCGCGCCGACGACGCAGGCATTCCTATAAAATGCTGTCTGCGCCTCGCAGTCGCACCAACGACACTGGCATTCCTACAAAATGCTGTCTGCGCCTCACAGTCGCGCCGACGACACAGGCATTCCTATAAAATGCTGTCTGCGCCTCACAGTCGCGCCAACGACACAGGCATTCCTACAAAAAGCTGTCTGCACCTCGCAGTCGCGCCAACGACACAGGCATTCCTACAAAATGCTGTCTGCGCCACACAGTCGCGCCGACGACACAGGCATTCCTATAAAATGCTGTCTGCGCCTCACAGTCGCGCCGACGACACAGGCATTCCTACAAAAAGCTGTCTGCGCCTCGCAGTCGCGCCAACGACACAGGCATTCCTATAAAATGCTGTCTGCGCCTCACAGTCGCGCCGACGAAACAGGCATTCCTATAAAATGCTGTCTGCGCCTCGCAGTCGCGCCAACGACACAGGCATTCCTACAAAATGCTCTCTGCGCCTCACCGTCGCGCCGACGACACAGGCATTCCTATAAAATGCTGTCTGCGCCTCACAGTCGCGCCGACGACACAGGCATTCCTACAAAATGCTGTCTGCGCCTCGCAGTCGCGCCAACGACACAGGCATTCCTATAAAATGCTGTCTGCGCCTCACAGTCGCGCCGACAACACAGGCATTCCTATAAAATACTGTCTGTGCCTCGCAGTCGCGCCAACGACACTGGCATTCCTACAAAATGCTGTCTGCGCCTCACAGTCGCGCCGACGACACAGGCATTCCTATAAAATGCTGTCTGCGCCTCACAGTCGCGCTGACGACACAGGCATTCCTACAAAAAGCTGTCTGCGCCTCGCAGTCGCGCCAACGACACAGGCATTCCTATAAAATGCTGTCTGCGCCTCACAGTCGCGCCGACGACACAGGCATTCCTATAAAATGCTGTCTGCGCCTCACAGTCGCGCCGACGACACAGGCATTCCTATAAAATGCTGTCTGCGCCTCGCAGTCGCGCCAACGACACAGGCATTCCTATAAAATGCTGTCTGCGCCTCGCAGTCGCGCCAACGACACAGGCATTCCTATAAAATGCTGTCTGCGCCTCACAGTCGCGCCGACGACACAGGCATTCCTATAAAATGCAGTCTACGCCTCGCAGTCGCGCCAACGACACTGGCATTCCTATAAAATGCTGTCTGCGCCTCACAGTCGCGCCGACGACGCAGGCATTCCTATAAAATGCTGTCTGCGCCTCACAGTCGCGCCGACGACACAGGCATTCCTACAAAAAGCTGTCTGCGCCTCGCAGTCGCGCCAACGACACAGGCATTCCTATAAAATGCTGTCTGCGCCTCACAGTCGCGCCGACGACACAGGCATTCCTATAAAATGCTGTCTGCGCCTCGCAGTCGCGCCAACGACACAGGCATTCCTTCAAAATGCTCTCTGCGCCTCACCGTCGCGCCGACGACACAGGCATTCCTATAGAATGCTGTCTGCGCCTCACAGTCGCGCCGAAGACACAGGCATTCCTACAAAATGCTGTCTGCGCCTCGCAGTCGCGCCAACGACACAGGCATTCCTATAAAATGCTCTCTGCGCCTTACCGTCGCGCCGACGACACAGGCATTCCTATAAAATGCTGTCTGCGCCTCACAGTCGCGCCGACGACACAGGCATTCCTATAAAATGCTGTCTGCGCCTCGCAGTCGCGCCAACGACACTGGCATTCCTACAAAATGCTGTCTGCGCCTCACAGTCGCGCCGACGACACACGCATTCCTATAAAATGCTGTCTGCGCCTCACAGTCGCGCCGACGACAAGGCATTCCTACAAAATGCTGTCTGCGCCTCGCAGTCGCGCCAACGACACAGGCATTCCTACAAAATGCTGTCTGCGCCTCGCAGTCGCGCCAACGACACAGGCATTCCTATAAAATGCTGTCTGCGCCTCACAGTCGCGCCGACAACACAGGCATTCCTATAAAATACTGTCTGCGCCTCGCAGTCGCGCCAACGACACAGGCATTCCTACAAAATGCTCTCTGCGCCTCACCGTCGCGCCGACGACACAGGCATTCCTATAAAATGCTGTCTGCGCCTCGCAGTCGCGCAAACGACACTGGCATTCCTACAAAATGCTGTCTGCGCCTCACAGTCGCGCCGACGACACAGGCATTCCTATAAAATGGTGTCTGCGCCTCGCAGTCGCGCCAACGACACTGGCATTCCTACAAAATGCTGTCTGCGCCTCACAGTCGCGCCGACGACACAGGCATTCCTACAAAAAGCTGTCTGCGCCTCGCAGTCGCGCCAACGACACAGGCATTCCTATAAAATGCTGTCTGCGCCTCACAGTCGCGCCGACGACACAGGCATTCCTATAAAATGCTGTCTGCGCCTCGCAGTCCCGCCAACGACACAGGCATTCCTGCAAAATGCTCTCTGCACCTCACCGTCGCGCCGACGACACACGCATTCCTATAAACTGCTGTTTGCGCCTCACAGTCGCGCCGACGACACAGGCATTCCTACAAAATGCTGTCTGCGCCTCGCAGTCGCGCCAACGACACAGGCATTGCTACAAATGCTGTCTGCGTATCACAGTCGCGCCGACGACACAGGCATTCCTACAAAAAGCTGTCTGCGCCTCGCAGTCGCGCCACCGACACAGGCATTCCTATAACATGCTGTCTGCGCCTCACAGTCGCGCCGACGACACAGGCATTCCTACAAAAAGCTGTCTGCACCTCGCAGTCGCGCCAACGACACAGGCATTCCTATAAAATGCTGTCTGCGCCTCACAGTCGCGCCGACGACACAGGCATTCCTATAAAATGCTGTCTGCGCCTCGCAGTCGCGCCAACGACACAGGCATTCCTACAAAATGCTCTCTGCGCCTCACCGTCGCGCCGACGACACATGCATTCCTATAAAAATGCTGTCTGCGCCTCACAGTCGCGCCGACGAAACAGGCATTCCTATAAAATGCTGTCTGCGCCTCGCAGTCGCGCCAACGACACAGGCATTCCTACAAAATGCTCTCTGCGCCTCACCGTCGCGCCGACGACACAGGCATTCCTATAAAATGCTGTCTGCGCCTCACAGTCGCGCCGACGACACAGGCATTCCTACAAAATGCTGTCTGCGCCTCGCAGTCGCGCCAACGACACAGGCATTCCTACAAAATGCTCTCTGCGCCTCACCGTCGCGCCGACGAGACAGGCATTCCTATAAAATGCTGTCTGCGCCTCACAGTCGCGCCGACGACACAGGCATTCCTATAAAATGCTGTCTGCGCCTCGCAGTCGCGCCAACGAGACAGGCATTCCTATAAAATGCTCTCTGCGCCTCACCGTCGCGCCGACGACACAGGCATTCCTATAAAATGCTGTCTGCGCCTCGCAGTCGCGCCAACGACACTGGCATTCCTACAAAATGCTGTCTGCGCCTCACAGTCGCGCCGACTACACACGCATTCCTATAAAATGCTGTCTGCGCCTCACAGTCGCGCCGACGACAAGGCATTCCTACAAAATGCTGTCTGCGCCTCGCAGTCGCGCCAACGACACAGGCATTCCTACAAAATGCTGTCTGCGCCTCGCAGTCGCGCCAACGACACAGGCATTCCTATAAAATGCTGTCTGCGCCTCGCAGTCGCGCAAACGACACTGGCATTCCTACAAAATGCTGTCTGCGCCTCACAGTCGCGCCGACGACACAGGCATTCCTATAAAATGCTGTCTGCGCCTCACAGTCGCGCCAACGACACAGGCATTCCTACAAAAAGCTGTCTGCACCTCGCAGTCACGCCAACGACACAGGCATTCCTACAAAATGCTGTCTGCGCCACACAGTCGCGCCGACGACACAGGCATTCCTATAAAATGCTGTCTGCGCCTCACAGTCGCGCCGACGACACAGGCATTCCTACAAAAAGCTGTCTGCGCCTCGCAGTCGCGCCAACGACACAGGCATTCCTATAAAATGCTGTCTGCGCCTCACAGTCGCGCCGACGAAACAGGCATTCCTATAAAATGCTGTCTGCGCCTCGCAGTCGCGCCAACGACACAGGCATTCCTACAAAATGCTCTCTGCGCCTCACCGTCGCGCCGACGACACAGGCATTCCTATAAAATGCTGTCTGCGCCTCACAGTCGCGCCGACGACACAGGCATTCCTACAAAATGCTGTCTGCGCCTCGCAGTCGGGCCAACGAAACAGGCATTATTATAAAATGCTGTCTGCGCCTCACAGTCGCGCCGACGACACAGGCATTCCTATAAAATGCTGTCGGCGCCTCGCAGTCGCGCCAACGACACAGGCATTCCTACAAAATGCTCTCTGCGCCTCACCGTCGCGCCGACGACACAGGCATTCCTATAAAATGCTCTCGGCGCCTCACAGTCGCGCCGACGACACAGGCATTCCTATAAAATTCTGTCTGCGCCTCGCAGTCGCGCCAACGACACTGGCATTCCTACAAAATGCTGTCTGCGCCTCACAGTCGCGACGACGACGCAGGCATTCCTATAAAATGCTGTCTGCGCCTCACAGTCGCGCCGACGACACAGGCATTCCTACAAAAAGCTGTCTGCGCCTCGCAGTCGCGCCAAGGACACAGGCATTCCTATAATGTGCTGTCTGCGCCTCACAGTCGCGCCGATGACACAGGCATTCCTATAAAATGCTGTCTGCGCCTCGCAAGCGCGCCAACGACACAGGCATTCCTACAAAATGCTCTCTGCGCCTCACCGTCGCGCCGACGACACAGGCATTCCTATAAAATGCTGTCTGGGCCTCACAGTCGCGCCAACGACACAGGCATTCCTATAAAATGCTGTCTGCGCCTCACAGTCGCGCCGACGACACAGTCATTCCTATAAAATGCTGTCTGCGCCTCGCAGTCGCGCCAACGACACAGGCATTCCTACAAAATGCTCTCTGCGCCTCACCGTCGCGCCGACGACACAGGCATTCCTATAAAATGCTGTCTGCGCCTCACAGTCGCGCCGACGACACAGGCATTCCTATAAAATTCTGTCTGTGCCTCGCAGTCGCGCCAACGACACTGGCATTCCTACAAAATGCTGTCTGCGCCTCACAGTCGCGCCGACGACACAGGCATTCCTATAAAATGCTGTCTGCGCCTCACAGTCGCGCTGACGACACAGGCATTCCTACAAAAAGCTGTCTGCGCCTCGCAGTCGCGCCAACGACACAGGCATTCCTATAAAATGCTGTCTGCGCCTCACAGTCGCGCCGACGACACAGGCATTCCTATAAAATGCTGTCTGCGCCTCACAGTCGCGCCGACGACACAGGCATTCCTATAAAATGCTGTCTGCGCCTCGCAGTCGCGCCAACGACACAGGCATTCCTATAAAATGCTGTCTGCGCCTCGCAGTCGCGCCAACGACACAGGCATTCCTGCAAAATGCTCTCTGCGCCTCACATTCGCGCCGACGACACAGGCATTCCTATAAAATGCTGTCTGCGCCTCACAGTCGCGCCGACGACACAGGCATTCCTATAAAATGCTGTCTGCGCCTCGCAGTCGCGCCAACGACACAGGCATTCCTACAGAATGCTCTCTGCGCCTCACCGTCGCGCCGACGACACAGGCATTCCTATAAAATGCTGTCTGCGCCTCACAGTCGCGCCGACGACGCAGGCATTCCTATAAAATGCTGTCTGCGCCTCGCAGTCGCACCAACGACACTGGCATTCCTACAAAATGCTGTCTGCGCCTCACAGTCGCGCCGACGACACAGGCATTCCTATAAAATGCTGTCTGCGCCTCACAGTCGCGCCAACGACACAGGCATTCCTACAAAAAGCTGTCTGCACCTCGCAGTCGCGCCAACGACACAGGCATTCCTACAAAATGCTGTCTGCGCCACACAGTCGCGCCGACGACACAGGCATTCCTATAAAATGCTGTCTGCGCCTCACAGTCGCGCCGACGACACAGGCATTCCTACAAAAAGCTGTCTGCGCCTCGCAGTCGCGCCAACGACACAGGCATTCCTATAAAATGCTGTCTGCGCCTCACAGTCGCGCCGACGAAACAGGCATTCCTATAAAATGCTGTCTGCGCCTCGCAGTCGCGCCAACGACACAGGCATTCCTACAAAATGCTCTCTGCGCCTCACCGTCGCGCCGACGACACAGGCATTCCTATAAAATGCTGTCTGCGCCTCACAGTCGCGCCGACGACACAGGCATTCCTACAAAATGCTGTCTGCGCCTCGCAGTCGCGCCAACGACACAGGCATTCCTATAAAATGCTGTCTGCGCCTCACAGTCGCGCCCACAACACAGGCATTCCTATAAAATACTGTCTGTGCCTCGCAGTCGCGCCAACGACACTGGCATTCCTACAAAATGCTGTCTGCGCCTCACAGTCGCGCCGACGACACAGGCATTCCTATAAAATGCTGTCTGCGCCTCACAGTCGCGCTGACGACACAGGCATTCCTACAAAAAGCTGTCTGCGCCTCGCAGTCGCGCCAACGACACAGGCATTCCTATAAAATGCTGTCTGCGCCTCACAGTCGCGCCGACGACACAGGCATTCCTATAAAATGCTGTCTGCGCCTCACAGTCGCGCCGACGACACAGGCATTCCTATAAAATGCTGTCTGCGCCTCGCAGTCGCGCCAACGACACAGGCATTCCTATAAAATGCTGTCTGCGCCTCGCAGTCGCGCCAACGACACAGGCATTCCTATAAAATGCTGTCTGCGCCTCACAGTCGCGCCGACGACACAGGCATTCCTATAAAATGCAGTCTACGCCTCGCAGTCGCGCCAACGACACTGGCATTCCTATAAAATGCTGTCTGCGCCTCACAGTCGCGCCGACGACACAGGCATTCCTATAAAATGCTGTCTGCGCCTCACAGTCGCGCCGACGACACAGGCATTCCTACAAAAAGCTGTCTGCGCCTCGCAGTCGCGCCAACGACACAGGCATTCCTATAAAATGCTGTCTGCGCCTCACAGTCGCGCCGACGACACAGGCATTCCTATAAAATGCTGTCTGCGCCTCGCAGTCGCGCCAACGACACAGGCATTCCTTCAAAATGCTCTCTGCGCCTCACCGTCGCGCCGACGACACAGGCATTCCTATAGAATGCTGTCTGCGCCTCACAGTCGCGCCGAAGACACAGGCATTCCTACAAAATGCTGTCTGCGCCTCGCAGTCGCGCCAACGACACAGGCATTCCTATAAAATGCTCTCTGCGCCTCACCGTCGCGCCGACGACACAGGCATTCCTATAAAATGCTGTCTGCGCCTCACAGTCGCGCCGACGACACAGGCATTCCTATAGAATGCTGTCTGCGCCTCGCAGTCGCGCCAACGACACTGGCATTCCTACAAAATGCTGTCTGCGCCTCACAGTCGCGCCGACGACACACGCATTCCTATAAAATGCTGTCTGCGCCTCACAGTCGCGCCGACGACAAGGCATTCCTACAAAATGCTGTCTGCGCCTCGCAGTCGCGCCAACGACACAGGCATTCCTACAAAATGCTGTCTGCGCCTCGCAGTCGCGCCAACGACACAGGCATTCCTATAAAATGCTGTCTGCGCCTCACAGTCGCGCCGACAACACAGGCATTCCTATAAAATACTGTCTGCGCCTCGCAGTCGCGCCAACGACACAGGCATTCCTACAAAATGCTCTCTGCGCCTCACCGTCGCGCCGACGACACAGGCATTCCTATAAAATGCTGTCTGCGCCTCGCAGTCGCGCAAACGACACTGGCATTCCTACAAAATGCTGTCTGCGCCTCACAGTCGCGCCGACGACACAGGCATTCCTATAAAATGGTGTCTGCGCCTCGCAGTCGCGCCAACGACACTGGCATTCCTACAAAATGCTGTCTGCGCCTCACAGTCGCGCCGACGACACAGGCATTCCTACAAAAAGCTGTCTGCGCCTCGCAGTCGCGCCAACGACACAGGCATTCCTATAAAATGCTGTCTGCGCCTCACAGTCGCGCCGACGACACAGGCATTCCTATAAAATGCTGTCTGCGCCTCGCAGTCCCGCCAACGACACAGGCATTCCTGCAAAATGCTCTCTGCACCTCACCGTCGCGCCGACGACACACGCATTCCTATAAACTGCTGTTTGCGCCTCACAGTCGCGCCGACGACACAGGCATTCCTACAAAATGCTGTCTGCGCCTCGCAGTCGCGCCAACGACACAGGCATTGCTACAAATGCTGTCTGCGTATCACAGTCGCGCCGACGACACAGGCATTCCTACAAAAAGCTGTCTGCGCCTCGCAGTCGCGCCAACGACACAGGCATTCCTATAACATGCTGTCTGCGCCTCACAGTCGCGCCGACGACACAGGCATTCCTATAAAATGCTGTCTGCGCCTCGCAGTCGCGCCAACGACACAGGCATTCCTACAGAATGCTCTCTGCGCCTCACCGTCGCGCCGACGACACAGGCATTCCTATATAATGCTGTCTGCGCCTCACAGTCGCGCCGACGACACAGGCATTCCTACAAAATGCTGTCTGCGCCTCGCAGTCGCGCCAACGACACAGGCATTCCTATAAAATGCTGTCTGCGCCTCACAGTCGCGCCGACGACACAGGCATTCCTATAAAATGCTGTCTGCGCCTCGCAGTCGCGCCAACGACACAGGCATTCCTACAAAATGCTCTCTGCGCCTCACCGTCGCGCCGACGACACAGGCATTCCTATAAAATGCTGTCTGCGCCTCACAGTCGCGCCGACGACGCAGGCATTCCTATAAAATGCTGTCTGCGCCTCGCAGTCGCACCAACGACACTGGCATTCCTACAAAATGCTGTCTGCGCCTCACAGTCGCGCCGACGACACAGGCATTCCTACAAAATGCTGTCTGCGCCTCACAGTCGCGCCAACGACACAGGCATTCCTACAAAAAGCTGTCTGCACCTCGCAGTCGCGCCAACGACACAGGCATTCCTATAAAATGCTGTCTGCGCCTCACAGTCGCGCCGACGACACAGGCATTCCTATAAAATGCTGTCTGCGCCTCGCAGTCGCGCCAACGACACAGGCATTCCTACAAAATGCTCTCTGCGCCTCACCGTCGCGCCGACGACACATGCATTCCTATAAAAATGCTGTCTGCGCCTCACAGTCGCGCCGACGAAACAGGCATTCCTATAAAATGCTGTCTGCGCCTCGCAGTCGCGCCAACGACACAGGCATTCCTACAAAATGCTCTCTGCGCCTCACCGTCGCGCCGACGACACAGGCATTCCTATAAAATGCTGTCTGCGCCTCACAGTCGCGCCGACGACACAGGCATTCCTACAAAATGCTGTCTGCGCCTCGCAGTCGCGCCAACGACACAGGCATTCCTACAAAATGCTCTCTGCGCCTCACCGTCGCGCCGACGAGACAGGCATTCCTATAAAATGCTGTCTGCGCCTCACAGTCGCGCCGACGACACAGGCATTCCTATAAAATGCTGTCTGCGCCTCGCAGTCGCGCCAACGACACAGGCATTCCTACAGAATGCTCTCTGCGCCTCACCGTCGCGCCGACGACACAGGCATTCCTATAAAATGCTGTCTGCGCCTCACAGTCGCGCCGACGACAC
Source organism: Dermacentor andersoni (assembly GCF_023375885.2). NCBI lineage: Eukaryota > Metazoa > Arthropoda > Arachnida > Ixodida > Ixodidae > Dermacentor > Dermacentor andersoni. Next base: position 143,108,520 of record NC_092822.1, on the reverse strand, counting down.
AGGCATTCCTATAAAATGCTGTCTGCGCCTCGCAGTCGCGCCAACGACACAGGCATTCCTATAAAATGCTGTCTGCGCCTCGCAGTCGCGCCAACGACACAGGCATTCCTGCAAAATGCTCTCTGCGCCTCACATTCGCGCCGACGACACAGGCATTCCTATAAAATGCTGTCTGCGCCTCGCAGTCGCGCCAACGACACAGGCATTCCTACAGAATGCTCTCTGCGCCTCACCGTCGCGCCGACGACACAGGCATTCCTATAAAATGCTGTCTGCGCCTCACAGTCGCGCCGACGACACAGGCATTCCTATAAAATGCTGTCTGCGCCTCGCAGTCGCGCCAACGACACAGGCATTCCTATAAAATGCTGTCTGCGCCTCGCAGTCGCGCCAACGACACAGGCATTCCTACAAATGCTGTCTGCGCCTCACAGTCGCGCCGACGACACAGGCATTCCTATAAAATGCTGTCTGCGCCTCACAGTCGCGCTGACGACACAGGCATTCCTACAAAAAGCTGTCTGCGCCTCGCAGTCGCGCCAACGACACAGGCATTCCTATAAAATGCTGTCTGCGCCTCGCAGTCGCGCCAACGACACAGGCATTCCTACAGAATGCTCTCTGCGCCTCACCGTCGCGCCGACGACACAGGCATTCCTATAAAATGCTGTCTGCGCCTCACAGTCGCGCCGACGACGCAGGCATTCCTATAAAATGCTGTCTGCGCCTCGCAGTCGCACCAACGACACTGGCATTCCTACAAAATGCTGTCTGCGCCTCACAGTCGCGCCGACGACACAGGCATTCCTATAAAATGCTGTCTGCGCCTCACAGTCGCGCCAACGACACAGGCATTCCTACAAAAAGCTGTCTGCACCTCGCAGTCGCGCCAACGACACAGGCATTCCTACAAAATGCTGTCTGCGCCACACAGTCGCGCCGACGACACAGGCATTCCTATAAAATGCTGTCTGCGCCTCACAGTCGCGCCGACGACACAGGCATTCCTACAAAAAGCTGTCTGCGCCTCGCAGTCGCGCCAACGACACAGGCATTCCTATAAAATGCTGTCTGCGCCTCACAGTCGCGCCGACGAAACAGGCATTCCTATAAAATGCTGTCTGCGCCTCACAGTCGCGCCGACGAAACAGGCATTCCTATAAAATGCTGTCTGCGCCTCACCGTCGCGCCGACGACACAGGCATTCCTATAAAATGCTGTCTGCGCCTCACAGTCGCGCCGACGACACAGGCATTCCTACAAAATGCTGTCTGCGCCTCACAGTCGCGCCGACGACACAGGCATTCCTACAAAATGCTGTCTGCGCCTCACAGTCGCGCCAACGACACAGGCATTATTATAAAATGCTGTCTGCGCCTCACAGTCGCGCCGACGACACAGGCATTCCTATAAAATGCTGTCGGCGCCTCGCAGTCGCGCCAACGACACAGGCATTCCTACAAAATGCTCTCTGCGCCTCACAGTCGCGCCGACGACACAGGCATTCCTATAAAATGCTGTCTACGCCTCGCAGTCGCGCCAACGACACTGGCATTCCTATAAAATGCTGTCTGCGCCTCACAGTCGCGCCGACGACACAGGCATTCCTATAAAATGCTGTCTGCGCCTCACAGTCGCGCCGACGACACAGGCATTCCTAGAAAACGGGTCTGCGCCTCGCAGTCGCGCCAACGACACAGGCATTCCTATAAAATGCTGTCTGCGCCTCACAGTCGCGCCGACGACACAGGCATTCCTATAAAATGCTGTCTGCGCCTCGCAGTCGCGCCAACGACACAGGCATTCCTTCAAAATGCTCTCTGCGCCTCACCGTCGCGCCGACGACACAGGCATTCCTATAGAATGCTGTCTGCGCCTCACAGTCGCGCCGAAGACACAGGCATTCCTACAAAATGCTGTCTGCGAATCGCAGTCGCGCCAACGACACAGGCATTCCTATAAAATGCTCTCTGCGCCTCACCGTCGCGCCGACGACACAGGCATTCCTATAAAATGCTGTCTGCGCCTCACAGTCGCGCCGACGACACACGCATTCCTATAAAATGCTGTCTGCGCCTCAAAGTCGCGCCGACGACAAGGCATTCCTACAAAATGCTGTCTGCGCCTCGCAGTCGCGCCAACGACACAGGCATTCCTACAAAATGCTGTCTGCGCCTCGCAGTCGCGCCAACGACACAGGCATTCCTATAAAATGCTGTCTGCGCCTCACAGTCGCGCCGACAACACAGGCATTCCTATAAAATGCTGTCTGCGCCTCGCAGTCGCGCCAACGACACAGGCATTCCTACAAAATGCTCTCTGCCCCTCACCGTCGCGCCGACGACACAGGCATTCCTATAAAATGCTGTCTGCGCCTCGCAGTCGCGCAAACGACACTGGCATTCCTACAAAATGCTGTCTGCGCCTCACAGTCGCGCCGACGACACAGGCATTCCTATAAAATGGTGTCTGCGCCTCGCAGTCGCGCCAACGACACTGGCATTCCTACAAAATGCTGTCTGCGCCTCACAGTCGCGCCGACGACACAGGCATGCCTACAAAAAGCTGTTTGCGCCTCACAGTCGCGCCGACGACACAGGCATTCCTACAAAATGCTGTCTGCGCCTCGCAGTCGCGCCAACGACACAGGCATTCCTATAAAATGCTGTCTGCGCCTCACAGTCGCGCCGACGACACAGGCATTCCTATAAATTGCTGTCTGCGCCTCGCAGTCGCGCCAACGACACTGGCATTCCTACAAATGCTGTCTGCGCCTCACAGTCGCGCCGACGACACAGGCATTCCTATAAAATGCTGTCTGCGTATCACAGTCGCGCCGACGACACAGGCATTCCTACAAAAAGCTGTCTGCGCCTCGCAGTCGCGCCAACGACACAGGCATTCCTATAACATGCTGTCTCTGCCTCACAGTCGCGCCGACGACACAGGCATTCCTATAAAATGCTGTCTGCGCCTCACAGTCGCGCCGACGACACAGGCATTCCTATATAATGCTGTCTGCGCCTCACAGTCGCGCCGACGACACAGGCATTCCTACAAAATGCTGTCTGCGCCTCGCAGTCGCGCCAACGACACAGGCATTCCTATAAAATGCTGTCTGCGCCTCACAGTCGCGCCGACGACACAGGCATTCCTATAAAATGCTGTCTGCGCCTCGCAGTCGCGCCAACGACACAGGCATTCCTACAAAATGCTCTCTGCGCCTCACCGTCGCGCCGACGACACAGGCATTCCTATAAAATGCTGTCTGCGCCTCACAGTCGCGCCGACGACGCAGGCATTCCTATAAAATGCTGTCTGCGCCTCGCAGTCGCACCAACGACACTGGCATTCCTACAAAATGCTGTCTGCGCCTCACAGTCGCGCCGACGACACAGGCATTCCTATAAAATGCTGTCTGCGCCTCACAGTCGCGCCAACGACACAGGCATTCCTACAAAAAGCTGTCTGCACCTCGCAGTCGCGCCAACGACACAGGCATTCCTATAAAATGCTGTCTGCGCCTCACAGTCGCGCCGACGACACAGGCATTCCTATAAAATGCTGTCTGCGCCTCGCAGTCGCGCCAACGACACAGGCATTCCTACAAAATGCTCTCTGCGCCTCACCGTCGCGCCGACGACACATGCATTCCTATAAAAATGCTGTCTGCGCCTCACAGTCGCGCCGACGAAACAGGCATTCCTATAAAATGCTGTCTGCGCCTCGCAGTCGCGCCAACGACACAGGCATTCCTACAAAATGCTCTCTGCGCCTCACCGTCGCGCCGACGACACAGGCATTCCTATAAAATGCTGTCTGCGCCTCACAGTCGCGCCGACGACACAGGCATTCCTACAAAATGCTGTCTGCGCCTCGCAGTCGCGCCAACGACACAGGCATTCCTACAAAATGCTCTCTGCGCCTCACCGTCGCGCCGACGAGACAGGCATTCCTATAAAATGCTGTCTGCGCCTCACAGTCGCGCCGACGACACAGGCATTCCTATAAAATGCTGTCTGCGCCTCGCAGTCGCGCCAACGAGACAGGCATTCCTATAAAATGCTCTCTGCGCCTCACCGTCGCGCCGACGACACAGGCATTCCTATAAAATGCTGTCTGCGCCTCGCAGTCGCGCCAACGACACTGGCATTCCTACAAAATGCTGTCTGCGCCTCACAGTCGCGCCGACTACACACGCATTCCTATAAAATGCTGTCTGCGCCTCACAGTCGCGCCGACGACAAGGCATTCCTACAAAATGCTGTCTGCGCCTCGCAGTCGCGCCAACGACACAGGCATTCCTACAAAATGCTGTCTGCGCCTCGCAGTCGCGCCAACGACACAGGCATTCCTATAAAATGCTGTCTGCGCCTCGCAGTCGCGCCAACGACACAGGCATTCCTACAAAATGCTCTCTGCGCCTCACCGTCGCGCCGACGACACAGGCATTCCTATAAAATGCTGTCTGCGCCTCACAGTCGCGCCGACGACGCAGGCATTCCTATAAAATGCTGTCTGCGCCTCGCAGTCGCACCAACGACACTGGCATTCCTACAAAATGCTGTCTGCGCCTCACAGTCGCGCCGACGACACAGGCATTCCTATAAAATGCTGTCTGCGCCTCACAGTCGCGCCAACGACACAGGCATTCCTACAAAAAGCTGTCTGCACCTCGCAGTCGCGCCAACGACACAGGCATTCCTATAAAATGCTGTCTGCGCCTCACAGTCGCGCCGACGACACAGGCATTCCTATAAAATGCTGTCTGCGCCTCGCAGTCGCGCCAACGACACAGGCATTCCTACAAAATGCTCTCTGCGCCTCACCGTCGCGCCGACGGCACATGCATTCCTATAAAAATGCTGTCTGCGCCTCACAGTCGCGCCGACGAAACAGGCATTCCTATAAAATGCTGTCTGCGCCTCGCAGTCGCGCCAACGACACAGGCATTCCTACAAAATGCTCTCTGCGCCTCACCGTCGCGCCGACGACACAGGCATTCCTATAAAATGCTGTCTGCGCCTCACAGTCGCGCCGACGACACAGGCATTCCTACAAAATGCTGTCTGCGCCTCGCAGTCGCGCCAACGACACAGGCATTCCTACAAAATGCTCTCTGCGCCTCACCGTCGCGCCGACGAGACAGGCATTCCTATAAAATGCTGTCTGCGCCTCACAGTCGCGCCGACGACACAGGCATTCCTATAAAATGCTGTCTGCGCCTCGCAGTCGCGCCAACGACACAGGCATTCCTACAGAATGCTCTCTGCGCCTCACCGTCGCGCCGACGACACAGGCATTCCTATAAAATGCTGTCTGCGCCTCACAGTCGCGCCGACGACACAGGCATTCCTATAAAATGCTGTCTGCGCCTCGCAGTCGCGCCAACGACACAGGCATTCCTATAAAATGCTGTCTGCGCCTCGCAGTCGCGCCAACGACACAGGCATTCCTGCAAAATGCTCTCTGCGCCTCACATTCGCGCCGACGACACAGGCATTCCTATAAAATGCTGTCTGCGCCTCGCAGTCGCGCCAACGACACAGGCATTCCTACAGAATGCTCTCTGCGCCTCACCGTCGCGCCGACGACACAGGCATTCCTATAAAATGCTGTCTGCGCCTCACAGTCGCGCCGACGACACAGGCATTCCTATAAAATGCTGTCTGCGCCTCGCAGTCGCGCCAACGACACAGGCATTCCTATAAAATGCTGTCTGCGCCTCGCAGTCGCGCCAACGACACAGGCATTCCTACAAATGCTGTCTGCGCCTCACAGTCGCGCCGACGACACAGGCATTCCTATAAAATGCTGTCTGCGCCTCACAGTCGCGCTGACGACACAGGCATTCCTACAAAAAGCTGTCTGCGCCTCGCAGTCGCGCCAACGACACAGGCATTCCTATAAAATGCTGTCTGCGCCTCGCAGTCGCGCCAACGACACAGGCATTCCTACAGAATGCTCTCTGCGCCTCACCGTCGCGCCGACGACACAGGCATTCCTATAAAATGCTGTCTGCGCCTCACAGTCGCGCCGACGACGCAGGCATTCCTATAAAATGCTGTCTGCGCCTCGCAGTCGCACCAACGACACTGGCATTCCTACAAAATGCTGTCTGCGCCTCACAGTCGCGCCGACGACACAGGCATTCCTATAAAATGCTGTCTGCGCCTCACAGTCGCGCCAACGACACAGGCATTCCTACAAAAAGCTGTCTGCACCTCGCAGTCGCGCCAACGACACAGGCATTCCTACAAAATGCTGTCTGCGCCACACAGTCGCGCCGACGACACAGGCATTCCTATAAAATGCTGTCTGCGCCACACAGTCGCGCCGACGACACAGGCATTCCTATAAAATGCTGTCTGCGCCACACAGTCGCGCCGACGACACAGGCATTCCTATAAAATGCTGTCTGCGCCTCACAGTCGCGCCGACGACACAGGCATTCCTACAAAAAGCTGTCTGCGCCTCGCAGTCGCGCCAACGACACAGGCATTCCTATAAAATGCTGTCTGCGCCTCACAGTCGCGCCGACGAAACAGGCATTCCTATAAAATGCTGTCTGCGCCTCGCAGTCGCGCCAACGACACAGGCATTCCTACAAAATGCTCTCTGCGCCTCACCGTCGCGCCGACGACACAGGCATTCCTATAAAATGCTGTCTGCGCCTCACAGTCGCGCCGACGACACAGGCATTCCTACAAAATGCTGTCTGCGCCTCGCAGTCGCGCCAACGACACAGGCATTATTATAAAATGCTGTCTGCGCCTAACAGTCGCGCCGACGACACAGGCATTCCTATAAAATGCTGTCTGCGTATCACAGTCGCGCCGACGACACAGGCATTCCTACAAAAAGCTGTCTGCGCCTCGCAGTCGCGCCAACGACACAGGCATTCCTATAACATGCTGTCTGCGCCTCACAGTCGCGCCGACGACACAGGCATTCCTATAAAATGCTGTCTGCGCCTCACAGTCGCGCCGACGACACAGGCATTCCTATATAATGCTGTCTGCGCCTCACAGTCGCGCCGACGACACAGGCATTCCTACAAAATGCTGTCTGCGCCTCGCAGTCGCGCCAACGACACAGGCATTCCTATAAAATGCTGTCTGCGCCTCACAGTCGCGCCGACGACACAGGCATTCCTATAAAATGCTGTCTGCGCCTCGCAGTCGCGCCAACGACACAGGCATTCCTACAAAATGCTCTCTGCGCCTCACCGTCGCGCCGACGACACAGGCATTCCTATAAAATGCTGTCTGCGCCTCACAGTCGCGCCGACGACGCAGGCATTCCTATAAAATGCTGTCTGCGCCTCGCAGTCGCACCAACGACACTGGCATTCCTACAAAATGCTGTCTGCGCCTCACAGTCGCGCCGACGACACAGGCATTCCTATAAAATGCTGTCTGCGCCTCACAGTCGCGCCAACGACACAGGCATTCCTACAAAAAGCTGTCTGCACCTCGCAGTCGCGCCAACGACACAGGCATTCCTATAAAATGCTGTCTGCGCCTCACAGTCGCGCCGACGACACAGGCATTCCTATAAAATGCTGTCTGCGCCTCGCAGTCGCGCCAACGACACAGGCATTCCTACAAAATGCTCTCTGCGCCTCACCGTCGCGCCGACGACACATGCATTCCTATAAAAATGCTGTCTGCGCCTCACAGTCGCGCCGACGAAACAGGCATTCCTATAAAATGCTGTCTGCGCCTCGCAGTCGCGCCAACGACACAGGCATTCCTACAAAATGCTCTCTGCGCCTCACCGTCGCGCCGACGACACAGGCATTCCTATAAAATGCTGTCTGCGCCTCACAGTCGCGCCGACGACACAGGCATTCCTACAAAATGCTGTCTGCGCCTCGCAGTCGCGCCAACGACACAGGCATTCCTACAAAATGCTCTCTGCGCCTCACCGTCGCGCCGACGAGACAGGCATTCCTATAAAATGCTGTCTGCGCCTCACAGTCGCGCCGACGACACAGGCATTCCTATAAAATGCTGTCTGCGCCTCGCAGTCGCGCCAACGAGACAGGCATTCCTATAAAATGCTCTCTGCGCCTCACCGTCGCGCCGACGACACAGGCATTCCTATAAAATGCTGTCTGCGCCTCGCAGTCGCGCCAACGACACTGGCATTCCTACAAAATGCTGTCTGCGCCTCACAGTCGCGCCGACTACACACGCATTCCTATAAAATGCTGTCTGCGCCTCACAGTCGCGCCGACGACAAGGCATTCCTACAAAATGCTGTCTGCGCCTCGCAGTCGCGCCAACGACACAGGCATTCCTACAAAATGCTGTCTGCGCCTCGCAGTCGCGCCAACGACACAGGCATTCCTATAAAATGCTGTCTGCGCCTCACAGTCGCGCCGACAACACAGGCATTCCTATAAAATGCTGTCTGCGCCTCGCAGTCGCGCCAACGACTTAGGCATTCCTACAAAATGCTCTCTGCGCCTCACCGTCGCGCCGACGACACAGGCATTCCTATAAAATGCTGTCTGCGCCTCACAGTCGCGCCGACGACACAGGCATTCCTATAAAATGCTGTCTGCGCCTCGCAGTCGCGCAAACGACGCTGGCATTCCTACAAAATGCTGTCTGCGCCTCACAGTCGCGCCGACGACACAGGCATTCCTATAAAATGGTGTCTGCGCCTCGCAGTCGCGCCAACGACACTGGCATTCCTACAAAATGCTGTCTGCGCCTCACAGTCGCGCCGACGACACAGGCATTCCTATAAAATGCTGTCTGCGTATCACAGTCGCGCCGACGACACAGGCATTCCTACAAAGAGCTGTCTGCGCCTCGCAGTCGCGCCAACGACACAGGCATTCCTATAACATGCTGTCTGCGCCTCACAGTCGCGCCGACGACACAGGCATTCCTATAAAATGCTGTCTGCGCCTCGCAGTCGCGCCAACGACACAGGCATTCCTACAGAATGCTCTCTGCGCCTCACCGTCGCGCCGACGACACAGGCATTCCTATATAATGCTGTCTGCGCCTCACAGTCGCGCCGACGACACAGGCATTCCTATAAAATGCTGTCTGCGTATCACAGTCGCGCCGACGACACAGGCATTCCTACAAAGAGCTGTCTGCGCCTCGCAGTCGCGCCAACGACACAGGCATTCCTATAACATGCTGTCTGCGCCTCACAGTCGCGCCGACGACACAGGCATTCCTATAAAATGCTGTCTGCGCCTCGCAGTCGCGCCAACGACACAGGCATTCCTACAGAATGCTCTCTGCGCCTCACCGTCGCGCCGACGACACAGGCATTCCTATATAATGCTGTCTGCGCCTCAGTCGCGCCGACGACACAGGCATTCCTACAAAATGCTGTCTGCGCCTCGCAGTCGCGCCAACGACACAGGCATTCCTATAAAATGCTGTCTGCGCCTCACAGTCGCGCCGACGACACAGGCATTCCTATAAAATGCTGTCTGCGCCTCGCAGTCGCGCCAACGACACAGGCATTCCTACAAAATGCTCTCTGCGCCTCACCGTCGCGCCGACGACACAGGCATTCCTATAAAATGCTGTCTGCGCCTCACAGTCGCGCCGACGACGCAGGCATTCCTATAAAATGCTGTCTGCGCCTCGCAGTCGCACCAACGACACTGGCATTCCTACAAAATGCTGTCTGCGCCTCACAGTCGCGCCAACGACACAGGCATTCCTACAAAAAGCTGTCTGCACCTCGCAGTCGCGCCAACGACACAGGCATTCCTATAAAATGCTGTCTGCGCCTCACAGTCGCGCCGACGACACAGGCATTCCTACAAAATGCTGTCTGCGCCTCGCAGTCGCGCCAACGACACAGGCATTCCTACAAAATGCTCTCTGCGCCTCACCGTCGCGCCGACGACACATGCATTCCTATAAAATGCTGTCTGCGCCTCACATTCGCGCCGACGACACAGGCATTCCTACAAAATGCTGTCTGCGCCTCGCAGTCGCGCCAACGACACAGGCATTCCTATAAAATGCTGTCTGCGCCTCACAGTTGCGCCGACGACACAGGCATTCCTATAAAATGCTGTCTGCGCCTCGCAGTCGCGCCAACGACACAGGCATTCCTACAAAATGCTCTCTGCGCCTCACCGTCGTGCCGACGACACAGGCATTCCTATAAAATGCTGTCTGCGCCTCACAGTCGCGCCGACGACACAGGCATTCCTATAAAATGCTGTCTGCGCCTCACAGTCGCGCCAACGACACTGGCATTCCTATAAAATGCTGTCTGCGCCTCACAGTCGCGCCGACGACGCAGGCATTCCTATAAAATGCTGTCTGCGCCTCGCAGTCGCGCCAACGACACAGGCATTCCTACAAAATGCTCTCTGCGCCTCACCGTCGCGCCGACGACACAGGCATTCCTATAAAATGCTGTCTGCGCCTCACAGTCGCGCCGACGACGCAGGCATTCCTATAAAATGCTGTCTGCGCCTCGCAGTCGCACCAACGACACTGGCATTCCTACAAAATGCTGTCTGCGCCTCACAGTCGCGCCAACGACACAGGCATTCCTACAAAAAGCTGTCTGCACCTCGCAGTCGCGCCAACGACACAGGCATTCCTATAAAATGCTGTCTGCGCCTCACAGTCGCGCCGACGACACAGGCATTCCTACAAAATGCTGTCTGCGCCTCGCAGTCGCGCCAACGACACAGGCATTCCTACAAAATGCTCTCTGCGCCTCACCATCGCGCCGACGACACATGCATTCCTATAAAATGCTGTCTGCGCCTCACATTCGCGCCGACGACACAGGCATTCCTACAAAATGCTGTCTGCGCCTCGCAGTCGCGCCAACGACACAGGCATTCCTATAAAATGCTGTCTGCGCCTCACAGTTGCGCCGACGACACAGGCATTCCTATAAAATGCTGTCTGCGCCTCGCAGTCGCGCCAACGACACAGGCATTCCTACAAAATGCTCTCTGCGCCTCACCGTCGTGCCGACGACACAGGCATTCCTATAAAATGCTGTCTGCGCCTCACAGTCGCGCCGACGACACAGGCATTCCTATAAAATGCTGTCTGCGCCTCACAGTCGCGCCAACGACACTGGCATTCCTATAAAATGCTGTCTGCGCCTCACAGTCGCGCCGACGACGCAGGCATTCCTACAAAATGCTGTCTGCGCCTCACAGTAGCGCCGACGACACAGGCATTCCTATAAAATGCTGTCTGCGCCTCACAGTCGCGCCGACAACACAGGCATTCCTATAAAATGCTGCTGCGCCTCGCAGTCGCGCCAACGACACAGGCATTCCTACAAAATGCTCTCTGCGCCTCACCGTCGCGCCGACGACACAGGCATTCCTATAAAATGCTGTCTGCGCCTCGCAGTCGCGCAAACGACACTGGCATTCCTACAAAATGCTGTCTGCGCCTCACAGTCGCGCCGACGACACAGGCATTCCTATAAAATGGTGTCTGCGCCTCGCAGTCGCGCCAACGACACTGGCATTCCTACAAAATGCTGTCTGCGCCTCACAGTCGCGCCGACGACACAGGCATTCCTACAAAAAGCTGTTTGCGCCTCACAGTCGCGCCGACGACACAGGCATTCCTACAAAATGCTGTCTGCGCCTCGCAGTCGCGCCAACGACACAGGCATTCCTATAAAATGCTGTCTGCGCCTCACAGTCGCGCCGACGACACAGGCATTCCTATATAATGCTGTCTGCGCCTCACAGTCGCGCCGACGACACAGGCATTCCTACAAAATGCTGTCTGCGCCTCACAGTCGCGCCGACTACACACGCATTCCTATAAAATGCTGTCTGCGCCTCACAGTCGCGCCGACGACAAGGCATTCCTACAAAATGCTGTCTGCGCCTCGCAGTCGCGCCAACGACACAGGCATTCCTACAAAATGCTGTCTGCGCCTCGCAGTCGCGCCAACGACACAGGCATTCCTGCAAAGAGCTGTCTGCGCCTCGCAGTCGCGCCAACGACACAGGCATTCCTATAACATGCTGTCTGCGCCTCACAGTCGCGCCGACGACACAGGCATTCCTATAAAATGCTGTCTGCGCCTCGCAGTCGCGCCAACGACACAGGCAATCCTACAGAATGCTCTCTGCGCCTCACCGTCGCGCCGACGACACAGGCATTCCTATATAATGCTGTCTGCGCCTCACAGTCGCGCCGACGACACAGGCATTCCTATAAAATGCTGTCTGCGTATCACAGTCGCGCCGACGACACAGGCATTCCTACAAAGAGCTGTCTGCGCCTCGCAGTCGCGCCAACGACACAGGCATTCCTATAACATGCTGTCTGCGCCTCACAGTCGCGCCGACGACACAGGCATTCCTATAAAATGCTGTCTGCGCCTCGCAGTCGCGCCAACGACACAGGCATTCCTACAGAATGCTCTCTGCGCCTCACCGTCGCGCCGACGACACAGGCATTCCTATATAATGCTGTCTGCGCCTCAGTCGCGCCGACGACACAGGCATTCCTACAAAATGCTGTCTGCGCCTCGCAGTCGCGCCAACGACACAGGCATTCCTATAAAATGCTGTCTGCGCCTCACAGTCGCGCCGACGACACAGGCATTCCTATAAAATGCTGTCTGCGCCTCGCAGTCGCGCCAACGACACAGGCATTCCTACAAAATGCTCTCTGCGCCTCACCGTCGCGCCGACGACACAGGCATTCCTATAAAATGCTGTCTGCGCCTCACAGTCGCGCCGACGACGCAGGCATTCCTATAAAATGCTGTCTGCGCCTCGCAGTCGCACCAACGACACTGGCATTCCTACAAAATGCTGTCTGCGCCTCACAGTCGCGCCAACGACACAGGCATTCCTACAAAAAGCTGTCTGCACCTCGCAGTCGCGCCAACGACACAGGCATTCCTATAAAATGCTGTCTGCGCCTCACAGTCGCGCCGACGACACAGGCATTCCTACAAAATGCTGTCTGCGCCTCGCAGTCGCGCCAACGACACAGGCATTCCTACAAAATGCTCTCTGCGCCTCACCGTCGCGCCGACGACACATGCATTCCTATAAAATGCTGTCTGCGCCTCACATTCGCGCCGACGACACAGGCATTCCTACAAAATGCTGTCTGCGCCTCGCAGTCGCGCCAACGACACAGGCATTCCTATAAAATGCTGTCTGCGCCTCACAGTTGCGCCGACGACACAGGCATTCCTATAAAATGCTGTCTGCGCCTCGCAGTCGCGCCAACGACACAGGCATTCCTACAAAATGCTCTCTGCGCCTCACCGTCACGCCGACGACACAGGCATTCCTATAAAATGCTGTCTGCGCCTCGCAGTCGCGCCAACGACACAGGCATTCCTACAAAATGCTGTCTGCATCTCACAGTCGCGCCGACGACACAGGCATTCCTATAAAATGCTGACTGCGCCTCGCAGTCGCGCCAACGACACAGGCATTCCTACAATATGCTCTCTGCGCCTCACCGTCGTGCCGACGACACAGGCATTCCTATAAAATGCTGTCTGCGCCTCACAGTCGCGCCGACGACACAGGCATTCCTATAAAATGCTGTCTGCGCCTCACAGTCGCGCCAACGACACTGGCATTCCTATAAAATGCTGTCTGCGCCTCACAGTCGCGCCGACGACGCCGGCATTCCTACAAAATGCTGTCTGCGCCTCACAGTAGCGCCGACGACACAGGCATTCCTATAAAATGCTGTCTGCGCCTCACAGTCGCGCCAACGACACAGGCATTCCTACAAAATGCTGTCTGCGCCTCACAGTCGCGCCGACGAAACAGGCATTCCTGTAAAATGCTGTCTGCGCCTCACAATCGCGCCGACGCCACAGGCATTCCTATAAAATGCTGTCTGCGCCTCGCAGTCGCGCCAACGACACTGGCATTCCTACAAAATGCTGTCTGGGCCTCACAGTCGCGCCGACGACACAGGCATTCCTACAAAATGCTGTCTGCGCCTCGCAGTCGCGCCAACGACACAGGCATTCCTATAAAATGCTGTCTGCGCCTCATAGTCGCGCCGACGACACAGGCATTCCTATAAAATGCTGTCTGCGCCTCGCAGTCGCGCCAACGACACAGGCATTCCTACAAAATGCTCTCTGCGCCTCACCGTCGCGCCGACGACACAGGCATTCCTTTAAATGCTGTCTGTGCCTCACAGTCGCGCCGACGACACAGGCATTCCTATAAAATGCTGTCTGCGCCTCACAGTCGCGCCGACGACACAGGCATTCCTATAAAATGCTGTCTGCGCCTCACAGTCGCGCCGACGACACAGGCATTCCTATAAAATGCTGTCTGCGCCTCGCAGTCGCGCCAACGACACTGGCATTCCTACAAAATGCTGTCTGCGCCTCAAAGTCGCGCCGACGACACAGGCATTCCTATAAAATGCTGTCTGCGCCTCACAGTCGCGCCGACGACACAGGCATTCCTATAAAATGCTGTCTGCGCCTCACAGTCGCGCCAACGACACTGGCATTCCTATAAAATGCTGTCTGCGCCTCACAGTCGCGCCGACGACGCTGGCATTCCTACAAAATGCTGTCTGCGCCTCACAGTCGCGCCGACGACACAGGCATTCCTATAAAATGCTGTCTGCGCCTCACAGTCGCGCCAACGACACAGGCATTCCTATAAAATGCTGTCTGGGCCTCACAGTCACGCCGACGACACAGGCATTCCTACAAAATGCTGTCTGCGCCTCGCAGTCGCGCCAACGACACTGGCATTCCTACAAAATGCTGTCTGGGCCTCACAGTCGCGCCGACGACACAGGCATTCCTACAAAATGCTGTCTGCGCCTCGCAGTCGCGCCAACGACACAGGCATTCCTATAAAATGCTGTCTGCGCCTCATAGTCGCGCCGACGACACAGGCATTCCTATAAAATGCTGTCTGCGCCTCGCAGTCGCGCCAACGACACAGGCATTCCTACAAAATGCTCTCTGCGCCTCACCGTCGCGCCGACGACACAGGCATTCCTATAAAATGCTGTCTGTGCCTCACAGTCGCGCCGACGACACAGGCATTCCTATAAAATGCTGTCTGCGCCTCACAGTCGCGCCGACGACACAGGCATTCCTATAAAATGCTGTCTGCGCCTCACAGTCGCGCCGACGACACAGGCATTCCTATAAAATGTTGTCTGCGCCTCGCAGTCGCGCCAACGACACTGGCATTCCTACAAAATGCTGTCTGCGCCTCAAAGTCGCGCCGACGACACAGGCATTCCTATAAAATGCTGTCTGCGCCTCACAGTCGCGCCGACGACACAGGCATTCCTATAAAATGCTGTCTGCGCCTCACAGTCGCGCCAACGACACTGGCATTCCTATAAAATGCTGTCTGCGCCTCACAGTCGCGCCGACGACGCAGGCATTCCTACAAAATGCTGTCTGCGCCTCACAGTCGCGCCGACGACACAGGCATTCCTATAAAATGCTGTCTGCGCCTCACAGTCGCGCCAACGACACAGGCATTCCTATAAAATGCTGTCTGCGCCTCACAGTCGCGCCGACGACACAGGCATTCCTATAAAATGCTGTCTGCGCCTCACAGTCGCGCCGACGACACAGGCATTCCTATAAAATGCTGTCTGCGCCTCACCGTCGCGCCGACGAAACAGGCATTCCTGTAAAATGTTGTCTGCGCCTCACAATCGCGCCGACGCCACAGGCATTCCTATAAAATGCTGTCTGCGCCTCGCAGTCGCGCCAACGACACTGGCATTCCTACAAAATGCTGTCTGGGCCTCACAGTCGCGCCACGACACAGGCATTCCTACAAAATGCTGTCTGCGCCTCGCAGTCGCGCCAACGACACAGGCATTCCTATAAAATGCTGTCTGCGCCTCATAGTCGCGCCGACGACACAGGCATTCCTATAAAATGCTGTCTGCGCCTCGCAGTCGCGCCAACGACACTGGCATTCCTACAAAATGCTGTCTGCGCCTCAAAGTCGCGCCGACGACACAGGCATTCCTATAAAATGCTGTCTGCGCCTCACAGTCGCGCCGACGACACAGGCATTCCTATAAAATGCTGTCTGCGCCTCACAGTCGCGCCGACGACACAGGCATTCCTACAAAATGCTGTCTGCGCCTCGCAGTCGCGCCAACGACACAGGCATTCCTATAAAATGCTGTCTGCGCCTCACAGTCGCGCCGACGACACAGGCATTCCTACAAAATGCTGTCTGCGCCTCGCAGTCACGCCAACCACACATTCATTCCTATAAAATGCTGTCTGCGCCCCACAGTCGCGCCGACGACACACGCATTCCTATAAAATGCTGTCTGCACCTCGCAGTCGCGCCAACGACACAGGCATTACTACAAAATGCTCTCTGCGCTTCACCGTCGCGCCGATGACACAGGCATTCCTATAAAATGCTGTCTGCGCCTCGCAGTCGCGCCAACGACACTGGCATTCCTACAAAATGCTATCTGCGCCTCACAGTCGCGCCGACGACACAGGCATTCCTATAAAATGCTGTCTGCGCCTCGCAGTCGCGCCAACGACACTGGCATTCCTACAAAATGCTGTCTGCGCCTCACAGTCGCGCCGACGACACAGGCATTCCTATAAAATGCTGTCTGCGCCTCACAGTCGCGCCGACGACACAGGCATTCCTATAAAATGCTGTCTGCGCCTCGCATTCGCGCCAACGACACAGGCATTCCTATAAAGTGCTGTCTGCGCCTCGCTGTCGCGCCAACGACACTGGCATTCCTACAAAATGCTGTCTGCGCCTCAAAGTCGCACCGACGACACAGGCATTCCTATAGAATGCTGTCTGCGCCTCACAATCGCGCCGACGACACAGGCATTCCTACAAAAAGCTGTCTGGGCCTCACAGTCGCGCCAACGACACAGGCATTCCTATAAAATGCTGTCTGCGCCTCACAGTCGCGCCGACGACACAGGCATTCCTACAAAATGCTGTCTGCGCCTCGCAGTCACGCCAACCACACATTCATTCCTATAAAATGCTGTCTGCGCCCCACAGTCGCGCCGACGACACACGCATTCCTATAAAATGCTGTCTGCACCTCGCAGTCGCGCCAACGACACAGGCATTACTACAAAATGCTCTCTGCGCTTCACCGTCGCGCCGATGACACAGGCATTCCTATAAAATGCTGTCTGCGCCTCGCAGTCGCGCCAACGACACTGGCATTCCTACAAAATGCTATCTGCGCCTCACAGTCGCGCCGACGACACAGGCATTCCTATAAAATGCTGTCTGCGCCTCGCAGTCGCGCCAACGACACTGGCATTCCTACAAAATGCTGTCTGCGCCTCACAGTCGCGCCGACGACACAGGCATTCCTATAAAATGCTGTCTGCGCCTCACAGTCGCGCTACGACACAGGCATTCCTACAAAAAGCTGTCTGCGCCTCGCAGTCGCGCCAGCGACACAGGCATTCCTATAAAATGCTGTCTGCGCCTCACAGTCGCGCCGACGACACAGGCATTCCTATAAAATGCTGTCTGCGCCTCGCATTCGCGCCAACGACACAGGCATTCCTATAAAGTGCTGTCTGCGCCTCGCTGTCGCGCCAACGACACTGGCATTCCTACAAAATGCTGTCTGCGCCTCAAAGTCGCACCGACGACACAGGCATTCCTATAGAATGCTGTCTGCGCCTCACAGTCGCGCCGACGACACAGGCATTCCTACAAAAAGCTGTCTGGGCCTCACAGTCGCGCCAACGACACAGGCATTCCTATAAAATGCTGTCTGCGCCTCACAGTCGCGCCAACGACACAGGCATTCCTACAAAATGCTGTCTGCGCCTCACAGTCGCGCCAACGACACAGGCATTATTATAAAATGCTGTCTGCGCCTCACAGTCGCGCCGACGACACAGGCATTCCTCTAACTTGCTTTCTGCGCCTCGCAGTTGCGCCAACGACACAGGCATTCCTACAAAATGCTCTCTGCGCCTCACCGTCACGCCGACGACACAGGCATTCCTATAAAATGCTGTCTGCGACTCACAGTCGCGCCTACGACACAGGCATTCCTATAAAATGCTGTCTGCGCCTCGCAGTCGCGCCGACGACACAGGCATTCCTATAAAATGCTGTCTGCGCCTCGCAGTCCCGCCAACGACACAGGCATTCCTACAAAATGCTCTCGGCGCCTCACCGTCGCGCCGACGACACAGGCATTCCTATAAAATGCTGTCTGCGCCTCACAGTCGCGCCAACGACACAGGCATTCCTATAAAATGCTGTTTGCGCCTCACAGTCGCGCCGACGACACAGGCATTCCTATAAAATGCTGTCTGCGCCTCACAGTCGCGCCGACGACACAGGCATTCCTATAAAATGCTCTCTGCGCCTCACAGTCGCGCCGACGACACAGGCATTCCTACAAAAAGCTGTCTGCGCCTCGCAGTCGCGCCAACGACACAGGCATTCCTATAAAATGCTGTCTGCGCCTCACAGTCGCGCCGACGACACAGGCATTCCTATAAAATGCTGTCTGCGCCTCGCAGTCGCGCCAACGACACAGGCATTCCTACAAAATGCTCTCTGCGCCTCACCGGCGCGCCGACGACACAGGCATTCCTATAAATGCCGTCTGCGCCTCACAGTCGCGCCGACGACACAGGCATTCCTATAAAATGCTGTCTGCGCCTCGCAGTCGCGCCAACGACACTGGCATTCCTGCAAAATGCTATCTGCGCCTCACAGTCGCGCCGACGACACAGGCATTCCTATAAAATGCTGTCTGCGCCTCACAGTCGCGCCGACGACACAGGCATTCCTACAAAAAGCTGTCTGCGCCTCGCAGTCGCGCCAACGACACAGGCATTCCTATAAAATGCTGTCTGCGCCTCACAGTCGCGCCGACGACACAGGTATTCCTATAAAATGCTGTCTGCGCCTCGCAGTCGCGCCAACGACACAGGCATTCCTACAAAATGCTCTCTGCGCCTCACCGTCGCGCCGACGACACAGGCATTCCTATAAAATGCTGTCTGCGCCTCACAGTCGCGCCGACGACACAGGCATTCCTATAAAATGCTGTCTGCGCCTCGCAGTCGCGCCAACGACACTGGCATTCCTACAAAATGCTGTCTGCGCCTCACAGTCGCGCCGACGACACAGGCATTCCTACAAAATGCTGTCTGCGCCTCACAGTCGCGCCGACGACACAGGCATTCCTATAAAATGCTGTCTGCGCCTCACAGTCGCGCCAACGACACAGGCATTCCTATAAAATGCTGTCTGGGCCTCACAGTCACGCCGACGACACAGGCATTCCTACAAAATGCTGTCTGCGCCTCGCAGTCGCGCCAACGACACTGGCATTCCTACAAAATGCTGTCTGGGCCTCACAGTCGCGCCGACGACACAGGCATTCCTACAAAATGCTGTCTGCGCCTCGCAGTCGCGCCAACGACACAGGCATTCCTATAAAATGCTGTCTGCGCCTCATAGTCGCGCCGACGACACAGGCATTCCTATAAAATGCTGTCTGCGCCTCGCAGTCGCGCCAACGACACAGGCATTCCTACAAAATGCTCTCTGCGCCTCACCGTCGCGCCGACGACACAGGCATTCCTATAAAATGCTGTCTGTGCCTCACAGTCGCGCCGACGACACAGGCATTCCTATAAAATGCTGTCTGCGCCTCACAGTCGCGCCGACGACACAGGCATTCCTATAAAATGCTGTCTGCGCCTCACAGTCGCGCCGACGACACAGGCATTCCTATAAAATGTTGTCTGCGCCTCGCAGTCGCGCCAACGACACTGGCATTCCTACAAAATGCTGTCTGCGCCTCAAAGTCGCGCCGACGACACAGGCATTCCTATAAAATGCTGTCTGCGCCTCACAGTCGCGCCGACGACACAGGCATTCCTATAAAATGCTGTCTGCGCCTCACAGTCGCGCCAACGACACTGGCATTCCTATAAAATGCTGTCTGCGCCTCACAGTCGCGCCGACGACGCAGGCATTCCTACAAAATGCTGTCTGCGCCTCACAGTCGCGCCGACGACACAGGCATTCCTATAAAATGCTGTCTGCGCCTCACAGTCGCGCCAACGACACAGGCATTCCTATAAAATGCTCTCTGCGCCTCACAGTCGCGCCGACGACACAGGCATTCCTATAAAATGCTGTCTGCGCCTCACAGTCGCGCCGACGACACAGGCATTCCTATAAAATGCTGTCTGCGCCTCACCGTCGCGCCGACGAAACAGGCATTCCTGTAAAATGTTGTCTGCGCCTCACAATCGCGCCGACGCCACAGGCATTCCTATAAAATGCTGTCTGCGCCTCGCAGTCGCGCCAACGACACTGGCATTCCTACAAAATGCTGTCTGGGCCTCACAGTCGCGCCGACGACACAGGCATTCCTACAAAATGCTGTCTGCGCCTCGCAGTCGCGCCAACGACACAGGCATTCCTATAAAATGCTGTCTGCGCCTCATAGTCGCGCCGACGACACAGGCATTCCTATAAAATGCTGTCTGCGCCTCGCAGTCGCGCCAACGACACTGGCATTCCTACAAAATGCTGTCTGCGCCTCAAAGTCGCGCCGACGACACAGGCATTCCTATAAAATGCTGTCTGCGCCTCACAGTCGCGCCGACGACACAGGCATTCCTATAAAATGCTGTCTGCGCCTCACAGTCGCGCCGACGACACAGGCATTCCTACAAAATGCTGTCTGCGCCTCGCAGTCGCGCCAACGACACAGGCATTCCTATAAAATGCTGTCTGCGCCTCACAGTCGCGCCGACGACACAGGCATTCCTACAAAATGCTGTCTGCGCCTCGCAGTCACGCCAACCACACATTCATTCCTATAAAATGCTGTCTGCGCCCCACAGTCGCGCCGACGACACACGCATTCCTATAAAATGCTGTCTGCACCTCGCAGTCGCGCCAACGACACAGGCATTACTACAAAATGCTCTCTGCGCTTCACCGTCGCGCCGATGACACAGGCATTCCTATAAAATGCTGTCTGCGCCTCGCAGTCGCGCCAACGACACTGGCATTCCTACAAAATGCTATCTGCGCCTCACAGTCGCGCCGACGACACAGGCATTCCTATAAAATGCTGTCTGCGCCTCGCAGTCGCGCCAACGACACTGGCATTCCTACAAAATGCTGTCTGCGCCTCACAGTCGCGCCGACGACACAGGCATTCCTATAAAATGCTGTCTGCGCCTCACAGTCGCGCCGACGACACAGGCATTCCTATAAAATGCTGTCTGCGCCTCGCATTCGCGCCAACGACACAGGCATTCCTATAAAGTGCTGTCTGCGCCTCGCTGTCGCGCCAACGACACTGGCATTCCTACAAAATGCTGTCTGCGCCTCAAAGTCGCACCGACGACACAGGCATTCCTATAGAATGCTGTCTGCGCCTCACAGTCGCGCCGACGACACAGGCATTCCTACAAAAAGCTGTCTGGGCCTCACAGTCGCGCCAACGACACAGGCATTCCTATAAAATGCTGTCTGCGCCTCACAGTCGCGCCGACGACACAGGCATTCCTACAAAATGCTGTCTGCGCCTCGCAGTCACGCCAACCACACATTCATTCCTATAAAATGCTGTCTGCGCCCCACAGTCGCGCCGACGACACACGCATTCCTATAAAATGCTGTCTGCACCTCGCAGTCGCGCCAACGACACAGGCATTACTACAAAATGCTCTCTGCGCTTCACCGTCGCGCCGATGACACAGGCATTCCTATAAAATGCTGTCTGCGCCTCGCAGTCGCGCCAACGACACTGGCATTCCTACAAAATGCTATCTGCGCCTCACAGTCGCGCCGACGACACAGGCATTCCTATAAAATGCTGTCTGCGCCTCGCAGTCGCGCCAACGACACTGGCATTCCTACAAAATGCTGTCTGCGCCTCACAGTCGCGCCGACGACACAGGCATTCCTATAAAATGCTGTCTGCGCCTCACAGTCGCGCTACGACACAGGCATTCCTACAAAAAGCTGTCTGCGCCTCGCAGTCGCGCCAGCGACACAGGCATTCCTATAAAATGCTGTCTGCGCCTCACAGTCGCGCCGACGACACAGGCATTCCTATAAAATGCTGTCTGCGCCTCGCATTCGCGCCAACGACACAGGCATTCCTATAAAGTGCTGTCTGCGCCTCGCTGTCGCGCCAACGACACTGGCATTCCTACAAAATGCTGTCTGCGCCTCAAAGTCGCACCGACGACACAGGCATTCCTATAGAATGCTGTCTGCGCCTCACAGTCGCGCCGACGACACAGGCATTCCTACAAAAAGCTGTCTGGGCCTCACAGTCGCGCCAACGACACAGGCATTCCTATAAAATGCTGTCTGCGCCTCACAGTCGCGCCAACGACACAGGCATTCCTATAAAATGCTGTCTGTGCCTCACAGTCGCGCCGACGACACAGGCATTCCTATAAAATGCTGTCTGCGCCTCACAGTCGCGCCGACGACACAGGCATTCCTATAAATTGCTGTCTGCGCCTCACAGTCGCGCCGACGACACAGGCATTCCTACAAAAAGCTGTCTGCGCCTCGCAGTCGCGCCAACGACAGAGGCATTCCTATAAAATGCTGTCGGCGCCTCACAGTCGCGCCGACGACACAGGCATTCCTATAAAATGCTGTCTGCGCCTCGCAGTCGCGCCAACGACACAGGCATTCCTACAAAATGCTCTCTGCGCCTCACCGTCGCGCCGACGACACAGGCATTCCTATAAAATGCTGTCTGCGCCTCACAGTCGCGGCGACGACACAGGCATTCCTATAAAATGCTGTCTGCGCCTCGCAGTCGCGCCAACGACACTGGCATTCCTACAAAATGCTGTCTGCGCCTCACAGTCGCGCCGACGACACAGGCATTCCTATAAAATGCTGTCTGCGCCTCACAGTCGCGCCGACGACACAGGCATTCCTACAAAAAGCTGTCTGCGCCTCGCAGTCGCGCCAACGACACAGGCATTCCTATAAAATGCTGTCTGCGCCTCACAGTCGCGCCGACGACACAGGCATTCCTCTAACTTGCTTTCTGCGCCTCGCAGTTGCGCCAACGACACAGGCATTCCTACAAAATGCTCTCTGCGCCTCACCGTCACGCCGACGACACAGGCATTCCTATAAAATGCTGTCTGCGACTCACAGTCGCGCCTACGACACAGGCATTCCTATAAAATGCTGTCTGCGCCTCGCAGTCGCGCCGACGACACAGGCATTCCTATAAAATGCTGTCTGCGCCTCGCAGTCCCGCCAACGACACAGGCATTCCTACAAAATGCTCTCGGCGCCTCACCGTCGCGCCGACGACACAGGCATTCCTATAAAATGCTGTCTGCGCCTCACAGTCGCGCCAACGACACAGGCATTCCTATAAAATGCTGTTTGCGCCTCACAGTCGCGCCGACGACACAGGCATTCCTATAAAATGCTGTCTGCGCCTCACAGTCGCGCCGACGACACAGGCATTCCTATAAAATGCTCTCTGCGCCTCACAGTCGCGCCGACGACACAGGCATTCCTACAAAAAGCTGTCTGCGCCTCGCAGTCGCGCCAACGACACAGGCATTCCTATAAAATGCTGTCTGCGCCTCACAGTCGCGCCGACGACACAGGCATTCCTATAAAATGCTGTCTGCGCCTCGCAGTCGCGCCAACGACACAGGCATTCCTACAAAATGCTCTCTGCGCCTCACCGGCGCGCCGACGACACAGGCATTCCTATAAATGCCGTCTGCGCCTCACAGTCGCGCCGACGACACAGGCATTCCTATAAAATGCTGTCTGCGCCTCGCAGTCGCGCCAACGACACTGGCATTCCTGCAAAATGCTATCTGCGCCTCACAGTCGCGCCGACGACACAGGCATTCCTATAAAATGCTGTCTGCGCCTCACAGTCGCGCCGACGACACAGGCATTCCTACAAAAAGCTGTCTGCGCCTCGCAGTCGCGCCAACGACACAGGCATTCCTATAAAATGCTGTCTGCGCCTCACAGTCGCGCCGACGACACAGGTATTCCTATAAAATGCTGTCTGCGCCTCGCAGTCGCGCCAACGACACAGGCATTCCTACAAAATGCTCTCTGCGCCTCACCGTCGCGCCGACGACACAGGCATTCCTATAAAATGCTGTCTGCGCCTCACAGTCGCGCCGACGACACAGGCATTCCTATAAAATGCTGTCTGCGCCTCGCAGTCGCGCCAACGACACTGGCATTCCTACAAAATGCTGTCTGCGCCTCACAGTCGCGCCGACGACACAGGCATTCCTATAAAATGCTGTCTGCGCCTCACAGTCGCGCCGACGACACAGGCATTCCTACAAAAAGCTGTCTGCGCATCGCAGTCGCGCCAACGACACTGGCATTCCTACAAAATGCTGTCTTCGCCTCACAGTCGCGCCGACGACACAGGCATTCCTATAAAATGCTGTCTGCGCCTCACAGTCGCGCCGACGACACAGGCATTCCTACAAAAAGCTGTCTGCGCATCGCAGTCGCGCCAACGACACAGGCATTCCTATAAAATGCTGTCTGCGCTCACAGTCGCGCCGACGACACAGGCATTCCTATAAAATGCTGTCTGCGCCTCGCAGTCGCGCCAACGACACAGGCATTCCTACAAAATGCTCTCTGCACCTCACCGTCGCGCCGACGACACAGGCATTCCTATAAAATGCTGTCTGCGCCTCACAGTCGCGCCGACGACACAGGCATTCCTACAAAATGCTGTCTGCGCCTCGCAGTCGCGCCAACGACACAGGCATTCCTATAAAATGCTGTCTGCGCCTCACAGTCGCGCCGACGACACAGGCATTCCTATAAAATGCTGTCTGCGCCTCACAGTCGCGCCGACGACACAGGCATTCCTATAAATTGCTGTCTGCGCCTCGCAGTCGCGCCAACGACACAGGCATTCCTACAAAATGCTCTCTGCGCCTCACCGTCGCGCCGACGACACAGGCATTCCTATAAAATGCTGTCTGCGCCTCACAGTCGCGCCGACGACACAGGCATTCCTATAAAATGCTGTCTGCGCCTCGCAGTCGCGCCAACGACACAGGCATTCCTACAAAATGCTCTCTGCGCCTCACCGTCGCGCCGACGACACAGGCATTCCTATAAAATGCTGTCTGCGCCTCACAGTCGCGCCGACGACACAGGCATTCCTACAAAATGCTGTCTGCGCCTCGCAGTCGCGCCAACGACACAGGCATTCCTATAATATGCTGTCTGCGCCTCACAGTGGCGCCGACGACACAGGCATTCCTATAAAATGCTGTCTGCGCCTCGCAGTCGCGCCAACGACACAGGCATTCCTACAAAATGCTCTCTGCGCCTCACCGTCGCGCCGACGACACAGGCATTCCTATAAAATGCTGTCTGCGCCACACAGTCGCGGCGACGACACAGGCATTCCTATAAAATGCTGTCTGCGCCTCGCAGTCGCGCCAACGACACTGGCATTCCTACAAAATGCTGTCTGCGCCTCACAGTCGCGCCGACGACACAGGCATTCCTATAAAATGCTGTCTGCGCCTCACAGTCGCGCCGACGACACAGGCATTCCTACAAAAAGCTGTCTGCGCTTCGCAGTCGCGCCAACGACACAGGCATTCCTATAAAATGCTGTCTGCGCCTCACAGTCGCGCCGACGACACAGGCATTCCTCTAACTTGCTGTCTGCGCCTCGCAGTCGCGCCAACGACACAGGCATTCCTACAAAATGCTCTCTGCGCCTCACAGTCGCGCCGACGACACAGGCATTCCTATAAAATGCTGTCTGCGCCTCGCAGTCGCGCCAACGACACAGGCATTCCTACAAAATGCTCTCTGGGCCTCACCGTCGCGCCGACGACACAGGCATTCCTATAAAATGCTGTCTGCGCCTCACAGTCGCGCAGACGACACAGGCATTCCTACAAAATGCTGTCTGCGCCTCGCAGTCGCGCCAACGACACAGGCATTCCTATAATATGCTGTCTGCGCCTCACAGTGGCGCCGACGACACAGGCATTCCTATAAAATGCTGTCTGCGCCTCACAGTCGCGCCGACGACACAGGCATTCCTACAAAAAGCTGTCTGCGCCTCGCAGTCGCGCCAACGACACAGGCATTCCTATAAAATGCTGTCTGCGCCTCACAGTCGCGCCGACGACACAGGCATTCCTCTAACTTGCTGTCTGCGCCTCGCAGTCGCGCCAACGACACAGGCATTCCTACAAAATGCTGTCTGCGCCTCACAGTCGCGCCGACGACACAGGCATTCCTATAAAATGCTGTCTGCGCCTCGCAGTCGCGCCAACGACACAGGCATTCCTACAAAATGATCTCTGCGCCTCACCGTCGCGCCGACGACACAGGCATTCCTATAAAATGCTGTCTGCGCCTCACAGTCGCGCCGACGACACAGGCATTCCTACAAAATGCTGTCTGCGCCTCGCAGTCGCGCCAACGACACAGGCATTCCTATAATATGCTGTCTGCGCCTCACAGTGGCGCCGACGACACAGGCATTCCTATAAAATGCTGTCTGCGCCTCGCAGTCGCGCCAACGACACAGGCATTCCTACAAAATGCTCTCTGCGCCTCACCGTCGCGCCGACGACACAGGCATTCCTATAAAATGCTGTCTGCGCCTCACAGTCGCGGCGACGACACAGGCATTCCTATAAAATGCTGTCTGCGCCTCGCAGTCGCGCCAACGACACTGGCATTCCTACAAAATGCTGTCTGCGCCTCACAGTCGCGCCGACGACACAGGCATTCCTATAAAATGCTGTCTGCGCCTCGCCTCACAGTCGCGCCGACGACACAGGCATTCCTACAAAAAGCTGTCTGCGCCTCGCAGTCGCGCCAACGACACAGGCATTCCTATAAAATGCTGTCTGCGCCTCACAGTCGCGCCGACGACACAGGCATTCCTCTAACTTGCTGTCTGCGCCTCGCAGTCGCGCCAACGACACAGGCATTCCTACAAAATGCTCTCTGCGCCTCACCGTCACGCCGACGACACAGGCATTCCTATAAAATGCTGTCTGCGCCTCACAGTCGCGCCTACGACACAGGCATTCCTATAAAATGCTGTCTGCGCCTCGCAGTCGCGCCAACGACACTGGCATTCCTACAAAATGCTGTCTGCGCCTCACAGTCGCGCCGACGACACAGGCATTCCTACAAAATGCTGTCTGCGCCTCGCAGTCGCGCCAACGACACAGGCATTCCTATAAAATGCTGTCTGCGCCTCACAGTCGCGCCAACGACACTGGCATTCCTACAAAATGCTGTCTGCGCCTCACAGTCGCGCCGACGACACAGGCATTCCTACAAAAAGCTGTCTGCGCCTCGCAGTCGCGCACACGACACAGGCATTCCTATAAAGTGCTATCTGCGCCTCACAGTCGCGCCGACGACACAGGCATTCCTATAAAATGCTGTCTGCGCCTCGCAGTCGCGTTAACGACACAGGCATTCCTACAAAATGCTCTCTGCGCCTCACCGTCGCGCCGACGACACAGGCATTCCTGCAAAATGCTGTCTGCGCCTCGCAGTCGCGCCAACGACACAGGCATTCCTATAAAATGCTGTCTGCGCCTCACAGTCGCGCCGACGACACAGGCATTCGTATAAAATGCTCTCTGGGCCTCGCAGTCGCGCCAACGACACAGGCATTCTTACAAAATGCTCTCTGCGCCTCACCGTCGCGCCGACGACACAGGCATTCCTATAAAATGCTGTCTGCGCCTCACAGTCGCGCCGACGACACAGGCATTCTTACAAAATGCTGTCTGCGCCTCGCAGTCGCGCCAACGACACAGGCATCCCTATAAAATGCTGTCTGCGCCTCACAGTCGCGCCGACGACACAGGCATTCCTATAAAAGGCTGTCTGCGCCTCGCAGTCGCGCCAACGACACTGGCATTCCTACAAAATGCTGTCTGCGCCTCACAGTCGCGCCGACGACACACGCATTCCTATAAAATGCTGTCTGCGCCTCACAGTCGCGCCGACGACACAGGCATTCCTACAAAAAGCTGTCTGCGCCTCGCAGTCGCGCCAACGACACAGGCATTCCTATAAAATGCTGTCTGCGCCTCACAGTCGCGCCGACGACACAGGCATTCCTATAAAAGGCTGTCTGCGCCTCGCAGTCGCGCCAACGACACAGGCATTCCTACAAAATGCTCTCTGCGCCTCACTGTCGCGCCGACGACACAGGCATTCCTATAAAATGCTGTCTGCGCCTCACAGTCGCGCCGACGACACAGGCATTCCTACAAAATGCTGTCTGCGCCTCGCAGTCGCGCCAACGACACAGGCATTCCTATAAAATGCTGTCTGCGCCTCACAGTCGCGCCGACGACACAGGCATTCCTATAAAATGCTGTCTGTGCCTCGCAGTCGCGCCAACGACACAGGCATTCCTACAAAATGCTCTCTGCGCCTCACCGTGGCGCCGACGACACAGGCATTCCTATAAAATGCTGTCTGCGCCTCACAGTCGCGCCGACGACACAGGCATTCCTATAAAATGATGTCTGCGCCTCGCAGTCGCGCCAACGACAGTGGCATTCCTACAAAATGCTGTCTGCGCCTCACCGTCGCGCCGACGACCCAGGCATTCCTATAAAATGCTGTCTGCGCCTCACAGTCGCGCCAGCGACACAGGTTCTCCTATAAAATGCTGTCTGCGCCTCACAGTCGCGCCGACGACACAGGAATTCGTATAAAATGCTGTCTGCGCCTCGCAGTCGCGCCAACGACACAGGCATTCCTACAAAATGCTCTCTGCGCCTGACCGTCGCGCCGACGACACAGGCATTCCTATAAAATGCTGTCTGCGCCTCGCAGTCGCGCCAACGACACACGCATTCCTACAAAATGCTCTCAGCGCCTCACCGTCGCGCCGACGACACAGGCATTCCTCTAAAATGCTGTCTGCGCCTCACAGTCGCGCCGACGACACAGGCATTCCTATATAATGCTGTCTGCGCCTCGCAGTCGCGCCAACGACACTGGCATTCCTACAAAATGCTGTCTGCGCCTCACAGTCGCGCCGACGACACAGGCATTCCTATAAAATGCTGTATGCGCCTCACAGTCGCGCCGACGACGCAGGCATTCCTACAAAATGCTGTCTGCGCCTCGCAGTCGCGCCAACGACACAGGCATTCCTATAAAATGCTGTCTGCGCCTCACAGTCGCGCCGACGACACAGCCATTCCTATAAAATGCTGTCTGCGCCTCGCAGTCGCGCCAACGACACAGGCATTCCTACAAAATGCTCTCTGCGCCTCACCGTCGCGCCGACGACACAGGCATTCCTATAAAATGCTGTCTGCGCCTCACAGTCGCGCCAACGACACAGGCACTCCTATAAAATGCTGTCTGCGCCTCACAGTCGCGCCAACGACACAGGCATTCGTATAAAATGCTGTCTGCGCCTCGCAGTCGCGCCAACGGCACAGGTATTCCTACAAAATGCTCTCTGTGCCTCACCGTCGCGCCCACGACACAGGCATTCCTATAAAATGCTGTCTGCGCCTCACAGTCGCGCCGACGACACAGGCATTCCTATAAAATGCTGTCTGCGCCTCGCAGTCGCGCCAACGACACTGGCATTCCTACAAAATGCTGTCTGCGCCTCGCAGTCGCGCCAACGACACAGGCATTCCTACAAAATGCTCTCTGCGCCTCACAGTCGCGCCGACGACACAGGCATTCCTATAAATGCTGTCTGCGCCTCGCAGTCGCGCCAACGACACAGGCATTCCTACAAAATGCTCTCTGCGCCTCACCGTCACGCCGACGACACAGGCATTCCTATAAAATGCTGTCTGCGCCTCACAGTCGCGCCGACGACACAGGCATTCCTATAAAATGCTGTCTGCGCCTCGCAGTCGCGCCGACGACACAGGCATTCCTATAAAATTCTGTCTGCGCCTCGCAGTCGCGCCAACGACACAGGCATTCCTATAAAATGCTGTCTGCGCCTCACAGTCGCGCCGACGACACAGGCATTCCTACAAAATGCTGTCTGCGCCTCGCAGTCGCGCCAACGACACAGGCATTCCTATAATATGCTGTCTGCGCCTCACAGTGGCGCCGACGACACAGGCATTCCTATAAAATGCTGTCTGCGCCTCGCAGTCGCGCCAACGACA
The DNA here is from genome assembly GCF_023375885.2 of Dermacentor andersoni. Lineage (NCBI taxonomy): Eukaryota > Metazoa > Arthropoda > Arachnida > Ixodida > Ixodidae > Dermacentor > Dermacentor andersoni. The sequence continues at coordinate 143,078,334 of NC_092822.1, read as the reverse complement.
CAGGCATTCCTACAAAATGCTCTCTGCGCCTCACCGTCGCGCCGACGACACAGGCATTCCTATAAAATGCTGTCTGCGCCTCACAGTCGCGGCGACGACACAGGCATTCCTATAAAATGCTGTCTGCGCCTCGCAGTCGCGCCAACGACACTGGCATTCCTACAAAATGCTGTCTGCGCCTCACAGTCGCGCCGACGACACAGGCATTCCTATAAAATGCTGTCTGCGCCTCGCCTCACAGTCGCGCCGACGACACAGGCATTCCTACAAAAAGCTGTCTGCGCCTCGCAGTCGCGCCAACGACACAGGCATTCCTATAAAATGCTGTCTGCGCCTCACAGTCGCGCCGACGACACAGGCATTCCTCTAACTTGCTGTCTGCGCCTCGCAGTCGCGCCAACGACACAGGCATTCCTACAAAATGCTCTCTGCGCCTCACCGTCACGCCGACGACACAGGCATTCCTATAAAATGCTGTCTGCGCCTCACAGTCGCGCCTACGACACAGGCATTCCTATAAAATGCTGTCTGCGCCTCGCAGTCGCGCCAACGACACTGGCATTCCTACAAAATGCTGTCTGCGCCTCACAGTCGCGCCGACGACACAGGCATTCCTACAAAATGCTGTCTGCGCCTCGCAGTCGCGCCAACGACACAGGCATTCCTATAAAATGCTGTCTGCGCCTCACAGTCGCGCCAACGACACTGGCATTCCTACAAAATGCTGTCTGCGCCTCACAGTCGCGCCGACGACACAGGCATTCCTACAAAAAGCTGTCTGCGCCTCGCAGTCGCGCACACGACACAGGCATTCCTATAAAGTGCTATCTGCGCCTCACAGTCGCGCCGACGACACAGGCATTCCTATAAAATGCTGTCTGCGCCTCGCAGTCGCGTTAACGACACAGGCATTCCTACAAAATGCTCTCTGCGCCTCACCGTCGCGCCGACGACACAGGCATTCCTGCAAAATGCTGTCTGCGCCTCGCAGTCGCGCCAACGACACAGGCATTCCTATAAAATGCTGTCTGCGCCTCACAGTCGCGCCGACGACACAGGCATTCGTATAAAATGCTCTCTGGGCCTCGCAGTCGCGCCAACGACACAGGCATTCTTACAAAATGCTCTCTGCGCCTCACCGTCGCGCCGACGACACAGGCATTCCTATAAAATGCTGTCTGCGCCTCACAGTCGCGCCGACGACACAGGCATTCTTACAAAATGCTGTCTGCGCCTCGCAGTCGCGCCAACGACACAGGCATCCCTATAAAATGCTGTCTGCGCCTCACAGTCGCGCCGACGACACAGGCATTCCTATAAAAGGCTGTCTGCGCCTCGCAGTCGCGCCAACGACACTGGCATTCCTACAAAATGCTGTCTGCGCCTCACAGTCGCGCCGACGACACACGCATTCCTATAAAATGCTGTCTGCGCCTCACAGTCGCGCCGACGACACAGGCATTCCTACAAAAAGCTGTCTGCGCCTCGCAGTCGCGCCAACGACACAGGCATTCCTATAAAATGCTGTCTGCGCCTCACAGTCGCGCCGACGACACAGGCATTCCTATAAAAGGCTGTCTGCGCCTCGCAGTCGCGCCAACGACACAGGCATTCCTACAAAATGCTCTCTGCGCCTCACTGTCGCGCCGACGACACAGGCATTCCTATAAAATGCTGTCTGCGCCTCACAGTCGCGCCGACGACACAGGCATTCCTACAAAATGCTGTCTGCGCCTCGCAGTCGCGCCAACGACACAGGCATTCCTATAAAATGCTGTCTGCGCCTCACAGTCGCGCCGACGACACAGGCATTCCTATAAAATGCTGTCTGTGCCTCGCAGTCGCGCCAACGACACAGGCATTCCTACAAAATGCTCTCTGCGCCTCACCGTCGCGCCGACGACACAGGCATTCCTATAAAATGCTGTCTGCGCCTCACAGTCGCGCCGACGACACAGGCATTCCTATAAAATGATGTCTGCGCCTCGCAGTCGCGCCAACGACAGTGGCATTCCTACAAAATGCTGTCTGCGCCTCACCGTCGCGCCGACGACCCAGGCATTCCTATAAAATGCTGTCTGCGCCTCACAGTCGCGCCAGCGACACAGGTTCTCCTATAAAATGCTGTCTGCGCCTCACAGTCGCGCCGACGACACAGGAATTCGTATAAAATGCTGTCTGCGCCTCGCAGTCGCGCCAACGACACAGGCATTCCTACAAAATGCTCTCTGCGCCTGACCGTCGCGCCGACGACACAGGCATTCCTATAAAATGCTGTCTGCGCCTCGCAGTCGCGCCAACGACACAGGCATTCCTACAAAATGCTCTCAGCGCCTCACCGTCGCGCCGACGACACAGGCATTCCTCTAAAATGCTGTCTGCGCCTCACAGTCGCGCCGACGACACAGGCATTCCTATATAATGCTGTCTGCGCCTCGCAGTCGCGCCAACGACACTGGCATTCCTACAAAATGCTGTCTGCGCCTCACAGTCGCGCCGACGACACAGGCATTCCTATAAAATGCTGTATGCGCCTCACAGTCGCGCCGACGACGCAGGCATTCCTACAAAAAGCTGTCTGCGCCTCGCAGTCGCGCCAACGACACAGGCATTCCTATAAAATGCTGTCTGCGCCTCACAGTCGCGCCGACGACACAGCCATTCCTATAAAATGCTGTCTGCGCCTCGCAGTCGCGCCAACGACACAGGCATTCCTACAAAATGCTCTCTGCGCCTCACCGTCGCGCCGACGACACAGGCATTCCTATAAAATGCTGTCTGCGCCTCACAGTCGCGCCAACGACACAGGCACTCCTATAAAATGCTGTCTGCGCCTCACAGTCGCGCCAACGACACAGGCATTCGTATAAAATGCTGTCTGCGCCTCGCAGTCGCGCCAACGGCACAGGTATTCCTACAAAATGCTCTCTGTGCCTCACCGTCGCGCCCACGACACAGGCATTCCTATAAAATGCTGTCTGCGCCTCACAGTCGCGCCGACGACACAGGGATTCCTATAAAATGCTGTCTGCGCCTCGCAGTCGCGCCAACGACACTGGCATTCCTACAAAATGCTGTCTGCGCCTCGCAGTCGCGCCAACGACACAGGCATTCCTACAAAATGCTCTCTGCGCCTCACAGTCGCGCCGACGACACAGGCATTCCTATAAATGCTGTCTGCGCCTCGCAGTCGCGCCAACGACACAGGCATTCCTACAAAATGCTCTCTGCGCCTCACCGTCACGCCGACGACACAGGCATTCCTATAAAATGCTGTCTGCGCCTCACAGTCGCGCCGACGACACAGGCATTCCTATAAAATGCTGTCTGCGCCTCGCAGTCGCGCCGACGACACAGGCATTCCTATAAAATTCTGTCTGCGCCTCGCAGTCGCGCCAACGACACAGGCATTCCTATAAAATGCTGTCTGCGCCTCACAGTCGCGCCGACGACACAGGCATTCCTACAAAATGCTGTCTGCGCCTCGCAATCGCGCCAACGATACAGGCATTCCTATAAAATGCTGTCTGCGCCTCGCAGTCGCGCCAACGACACAGGCATTCCTACAAAATGCTCTCTGCGCCTCACCGTCACGCCGACGACACAGGCATTCCTATAAAATGCTGTCTGCGCCTCGCAGTCGCGCCGACGACACAGGCATTCCTATAAAATTCTGTCTGCGCCTCGCAGTCGCGCCAACGACACAGGCATTCCTATAAAATGCTGTCTGCGCCTCACCGTCGCGCCGACGACACAGGCATTCCTATAAAATGCTGTCTGCGCCTCACAGTCGCGCCAACGACACAGGCATTCCTATAAAATGCTGTCTGCGCCTCACAGTCGCGCCAACGACACAGGCATTCGTATAAAATGCTGTCTGCGCCACGCAGTCGCGCCAACGGCACAGGTATTCCTACAAAATGCTCTCTGTGCCTCACCGTCGCGCCCACGACACAGGCATTCCTATAAAATGCTGTCTGCGCCTCACAGTCGCGCCGACGACACAGGCATTCCTATAAAATGCTGTCTGCGCCTCGCAGTCGCGCCAACGACACTGGCATTCCTACAAAATGCTGTCTGCGCCTCGCAGTCGCGCCAACGACACAGGCATTCCTACAAAATGCTCTCTGCGCCCCACAGTCGCGCCGACGACACAGGCATTCCTATAAATGCTGTCTGCGCCTCGCAGTCGCGCCAACGACACAGGCATTCCTACAAAATGCTCTCTGCGCCTCACCGTCACGCCGACGACACAGGCATTCCTATAAAATGCTGTCTGCGCCTCACAGTCGCGCCGACGACACAGGCATTCCTATAAAATGCTGTCTGCGCCTCGCAGTCGCGCCGACGACACAGGCATTCCTATAAAATTCTGTCTGCGCCTCGCAGTCGCGCCAACGACACAGGCATTCCTATAAAATGCTGTCTGCGCCTCACAGTCGCGCCGACGACACAGGCATTCCTACAAAATGCTGTCTGCGCCTCGCAGTCGCGCCAACGACACAGGCATTCCTATAAAATGCTGTCTGCGCCTCGCAGTCGCGCCAACGACACAGGCATTCCTACAAAATGCTCTCTGCGCCTCACCGTCACGCCGACGACACAGGCATTCCTATAAAATGCTGTCTGCGCCTCGCAGTCGCGCCGACGACACAGGCATTCCTATAAAATTCTGTCTGCGCCTCGCAGTCGCGCCAACGACACAGGCATTCCTATAAAATGCTGTCTGCGCCTCACAGTCGCGCCGACGACACAGGCATTCCTACAAAATGCTGTCTGCGCCTCGCAGTCGCGCCAACGACACAGGCATTCCTATAAATGCTGTCTGCGCCTCGCAGTCGCGCCAACGACACAGGCATTCCTACAAAATGCTCTCTGCGCCTCACCGTCACGCCGACGACACAGGCATTCCTATAAAATGCTGTCTGCGCCTCACAGTCGCGCCGACGACACAGGCATTCCTATAAAATGCTGTCTGCGCCTCGCAGTCGCGCCAACGACACTGGCATTCCTACAAAATGCTGTCTGCGCCTCACACTCGCGCCGACGACACAGGCATTCCTATAAAATGCTGTCTGCGCCTCGCAGTCGCGCCAACGACACAGGCATTCCTATAAAATGCTGTCTGCGCCTCGCAGTCGCGCCAACGACCCAGGCATTCCTACAAAATGCTCTCTGCGCCTCACCGTCGCGCCGACGACACAGGCATTCCTATAAAATGCTGTCTGCGCCTCACAGTCGCGCCGACGACACAGGCATTCCTATAAAATGCTGTCTGCGCCTCGCAGTCGCGCCAACGACACTGGCATTCCTACAAAATGCTGTCTGCGCCTCACAGTCGCGCCGACGACACAGGCATTCCTATAAAATGCTGTCTGCGCCTCACAGTCGCGCCGACGACACAGGCATTCCTACAAAAAGCTGTCTGCGCCTCGCAGTCGCGCCAACGACACAGGCATTCCTATAAAATGCTGTCTGCGCCTCACAGTGGCGCCGACGACACAGGCATTCCTATAAAATGCTGTCTGCGCCTCGCAGTCGCGCCGACGACACAGGCATTCCTATAAAATGCTGTCTGCGCCTCACAGTCGCGCCAACGACACAGGCATTCCTATAAAATGCTGTCTGCACCTCGCAGTCGCGCCAACGACACTGGCATTCCTACAAAATGCTGTCTGCTCCTCACAGTCGCGCCGACGACACAGGCATTCCTATAAAATGCTGTCTGCACCTCACAGTCGCGCCGACGACACAGGCATTCCTACAAAAAGCTGTCTGCGCCTCGCAGTCGCGCCAACGACACAGGCATTCCTATAAAATGCTGTCTGCGCCTCACAGTCGCGCCGACGACACAGGCATTCCTATAAAATGCTGTCTGCGCCTCGCAGTCGCGCCAACGACACAGGCATTCCTACAAAATGCTCTCTGCGTCTCACCGTCGCGCCGACGACACACGCATTCCTATAAAATGCTGTCTGCGCCTCACAGTCGCGCCGACGACACTGGCATTCCTACAAAATGCTGTCTGCGCCTCACAGTCGCGCCTACGACACAGGCATTCCTATAAAATGCTGTCTGCGCCTCACAGTCGCGCCGACGACACAGGCATTCCTATAAAATGCTGTCTGCGCCTCGCAGTCGCGCCAACGACACTGGCATTCCTACAAAATGCTGTCTGCGCCTCACAGTCGCGCCGACGACACAGGCATTCGTATAAAACGCTGTCTGCGCCTCGCAGTCGCGCCAAGGACACTGGCATTCCTACAAAATGCTGTCTGCGCCTCACAGTCGCGCCGACGACACAGGCATTCCTATAAAATGCTGTCTGCGCCTCACAGTCGCGCCGACGACACAGGCATTCCTACAAAAAGCTGTCTGCGCCTCGCAGTCGCGCCAACGACACAGGCATTCCTATAAAAGGCTGTCTGCGCCTCACAGTCGCGCCGACGACACAGGCATTCCTATAAAATGCTGTCTGCGCCTCACAGTCGCGCCGACGACACAGGCATTCCTACAAAAAGCTGTCTGCGCCTCGCAGTCGCGCCAACGACACAGGCATTCCTATAAAATGCTGTCTGCGCCTCACAGTCGCGCCGACGACACAGGCATTCCTATAAAGTGCTGTCGGCGCTTCGCAGTCCGGCCAACGACACAGGCATTCCTACAAAATGCTATCTGCGCCTCACCGTCGCGCCGACGACACAGGCATTCCTATAAAATGCTGTCTGCGCCTCACAGTCGCGCCGACGACACAGGCATTCCTACAAAATGCTGTCTGCGCCTCGCAGTCGCGCCAACGACACAGGCATTCCTACAAAATGCTCTCTGCGCCTCACCGTCGCGCCGACGACACAAGCATTCCTATAAAATGCTGTCTGCGCCTCGCAGTCGCGCCGACGACACAGGCATTCCTATAAAATGCTGTCTGCGCCTCGCAGTCGCGCCAACGACACAGGCATTCCTATAAAATGCTGCCTGCGCCTCACAGTCGCGCCGACGTCACAGGCATTCCTACAAAATGCTGTCTGCGCCTCGCAGTTGCGCCAACGACACAGGCATTCCTATAAAATGCTGTCTGCGCCTCACAGTCGCGCCGACGACACCGGCATTCCTATAAATGCTGTCTGCGCCTCGCAGTCGCGCCAACGACACAGGCATTCCTACAAAATGCTCTCTGCGCCTCACCGTCAGGCCGACGACACAGGCATTCCTATAATATGCTGTCTGCGCCTCACAGTCGCGCCGACGACACAGGCATTCCTATAAAATGCTGTCTGCGCCTCGCAGTCGCGCCAACGACACTGGCATTCCTACAAAATGCTGTCTGCGCCTCACAGTCGCGCCGACGACACAGGCATTCCTATAAAATGCTGTCTGCGCCTCACAGTCGCGCCGACGACACAGGCATTCCTACAAAAAGCTGTCTGCGCCTCGCAGTCGCGCCAACGACACAGGCATTCCTATAAAATGCTGTCTGCGCCTCACAGTGGCGCCGACGACACAGGCATTCCTATAAAATGCTGTCTGCGCCTCGCAGTCGCGCCAACGACACAGGCATTCCTACAAAATGCTCTCTGCGCCTCACCGTCGCGCCGACGACACAGGCATTCCTATAAAATGCTGTCTGCGCCTCACAGTCGCACCGACGACACAGGCATTCCATTAAAATGCTGTCTGCGCCTCGCAGTCGCGCCAACGACACTGACATTCCTACAAGATGCTCTCTGCGCCTCACAGTCGCGCCGACGACACAGGCATTCCTATAAAATGCTGTCTGCGCCTCACAGTCGCGCCGACGACACATGCATACCTACAAAAAGCTGTCTGCGCCTCGCAGTCGCGCCAACGACACAGGCATTCCTACAAAATGCTGTCTGCGCCTCACAGTCGCGCCGACGACACAGGCATTCCTACAAAATGCTGTCTGCGCCTCGCAGTCGCGCCAACGACACAGGCATTCCTATAAAATGCTGTCTGCGCCTCACAGTCGCGCCGACGACACAGGCGTTCCTAGAAAATGCTGTCTGCGCCTCGCAGTCGCGCCGACGACACAGGCATTCCTAGAAAATGCTGTCTGCGCCTCACAGTCGCGCCGACGACACAGGCATTCCTACAAAAAGCTGTCTGCGCCTCGCAGTCGCGCCAACGACACAGGCATTCCTATAAAATGCTGTCTGCGCCTCACAGTCGCGCCGACGACACAGGCATTCCTATAAAATGCTGTCTGCGCCTCGCAGTCGCGCCAACGACACAGGCATTCCTGCAAAATGCTCTCTGCGCCTCACCGTCGCGCCGACGACACAGGCATTCCTATAAAATGCTGTCTGCGCCTCACAGTCGCGCTGACGACTAAGGCATTCCTACAAAATGCTGTCTGCTCCTCACAGTCACGCCGACGACACAGGCATTCCTACAAAATGCTGTCTGCGCCTCGCAGTCGCAACAACGACACAGGCATTCCTATAAAATGCTGTCTGCGCCTCACAGTCGCGCCGACGACACAGGCATTCCTATAAAATGCTGTCTGCGCCTCGCAGTCGCGCCGACGACACAGGCATTCCTATAAAATTCTGTCTGCGCCTCGCAGTCGCGCCAACGACACAGGCATTCCTATAAAATGCTGTCTGCGCCTCACAGTCGCGCCGACGACACAGGCATTCCTACAAAATGCTGTCTGCGCCTCGCAGTCGCGCCAACGACACAGGCATTCCTATAAAATGCTGTCTGCGCCTCGCAGTCGCGCCAACGACACAGGCATTCCTACAAAATGCTCTCTGCGCCTCACCGTCACGCCGACGACACAGGCATTCCTATAAAATGCTGTCTGCGCCTCGCAGTCGCGCCGACGACACAGGCATTCCTATAAAATTCTGTCTGCGCCTCGCAGTCGCGCCAACGACACAGGCATTCCTATAAAATGCTGTCTGCGCCTCACAGTCGCGCCGACGACACAGGCATTCCTACAAAATGCTGTCTGCGCCTCGCAGTCGCGCCAACGACACAGGCATTCCTATAAATGCTGTCTGCGCCTCGCAGTCGCGCCAACGACACAGGCATTCCTACAAAATGCTCTCTGCGCCTCACCGTCACGCCGACGACACAGGCATTCCTATAAAATGCTGTCTGCGCCTCACAGTCGCGCCGACGACACAGGCATTCCTATAAAATGCTGTCTGCGCCTCGCAGTCGCGCCAACGACACTGGCATTCCTACAAAATGCTGTCTGCGCCTCACACTCGCGCCGACGACACAGGCATTCCTATAAAATGCTGTCTGCGCCTCGCAGTCGCGCCAACGACACAGGCATTCCTATAAAATGCTGTCTGCGCCTCGCAGTCGCGCCAACGACCCAGGCATTCCTACAAAATGCTCTCTGCGCCTCACCGTCGCGCCGACGACACAGGCATTCCTATAAAATGCTGTCTGCGCCTCACAGTCGCGCCGACGACACAGGCATTCCTATAAAATGCTGTCTGCGCCTCGCAGTCGCGCCAACGACACTGGCATTCCTACAAAATGCTGTCTGCGCCTCACAGTCGCGCCGACGACACAGGCATTCCTATAAAATGCTGTCTGCGCCTCACAGTCGCGCCGACGACACAGGCATTCCTACAAAAAGCTGTCTGCGCCTCGCAGTCGCGCCAACGACACAGGCATTCCTATAAAATGCTGTCTGCGCCTCACAGTGGCGCCGACGACACAGGCATTCCTATAAAATGCTGTCTGCGCCTCGCAGTCGCGCCGACGACACAGGCATTCCTATAAAATGCTGTCTGCGCCTCACAGTCGCGCCAACGACACAGGCATTCCTATAAAATGCTGTCTGCACCTCGCAGTCGCGCCAACGACACTGGCATTCCTACAAAATGCTGTCTGCTCCTCACAGTCGCGCCGACGACACAGGCATTCCTATAAAATGCTGTCTGCACCTCACAGTCGCGCCGACGACACAGGCATTCCTACAAAAAGCTGTCTGCGCCTCGCAGTCGCGCCAACGACACAGGCATTCCTATAAAATGCTGTCTGCGCCTCACAGTCGCGCCGACGACACAGGCATTCCTATAAAATGCTGTCTGCGCCTCGCAGTCGCGCCAACGACACAGGCATTCCTACAAAATGCTCTCTGCGTCTCACCGTCGCGCCGACGACACACGCATTCCTATAAAATGCTGTCTGCGCCTCACAGTCGCGCCGACGACACTGGCATTCCTACAAAATGCTGTCTGCGCCTCACAGTCGCGCCTACGACACAGGCATTCCTATAAAATGCTGTCTGCGCCTCACAGTCGCGCCGACGACACAGGCATTCCTATAAAATGCTGTCTGCGCCTCGCAGTCGCGCCAACGACACTGGCATTCCTACAAAATGCTGTCTGCGCCTCACAGTCGCGCCGACGACACAGGCATTCGTATAAAACGCTGTCTGCGCCTCGCAGTCGCGCCAAGGACACTGGCATTCCTACAAAATGCTGTCTGCGCCTCACAGTCGCGCCGACGACACAGGCATTCCTATAAAATGCTGTCTGCGCCTCACAGTCGCGCCGACGACACAGGCATTCCTACAAAAAGCTGTCTGCGCCTCGCAGTCGCGCCAACGACACAGGCATTCCTATAAAAGGCTGTCTGCGCCTCACAGTCGCGCCGACGACACAGGCATTCCTATAAAATGCTGTCTGCGCCTCACAGTCGCGCCGACGACACAGGCATTCCTACAAAAAGCTGTCTGCGCCTCGCAGTCGCGCCAACGACACAGGCATTCCTATAAAATGCTGTCTGCGCCTCACAGTCGCGCCGACGACACAGGCATTCCTATAAAGTGCTGTCGGCGCTTCGCAGTCCGGCCAACGACACAGGCATTCCTACAAAATGCTGTCTGCGCCTCACAGTCGCGCCGACGACACAGGCATTCCTATAAAATGCTGTCTGCGCCTCACAGTCGCGCCGACGACACAGGCATTCCTACAAAAAGCTGTCTGCGCCTCGCAGTCGCGCCAACGACACAGGCATTCCTATAAAATGCTGTCTGCGCCTCACAGTGGCGCCGACGACACAGGCATTCCTATAAAATGCTGTCTGCGCCTCGCAGTCGCGCCAACGACACAGGCATTCCTACAAAATGCTCTCTGCGCCTCACCGTCGCGCCGACGACACAGGCATTCCTATAAAATGCTGTCTGCGCCTCACAGTCGCACCGACGACACAGGCATTCCATTAAAATGCTGTCTGCGCCTCGCAGTCGCGCCAACGACACTGACATTCCTACAAGATGCTCTCTGCGCCTCACAGTCGCGCCGACGACACAGGCATTCCTATAAAATGCTGTCTGCGCCTCACAGTCGCGCCGACGACACATGCATACCTACAAAAAGCTGTCTGCGCCTCGCAGTCGCGCCAACGACACAGGCATTCCTACAAAATGCTGTCTGCGCCTCACAGTCGCGCCGACGACACAGGCATTCCTACAAAATGCTGTCTGCGCCTCGCAGTCGCGCCAACGACACAGGCATTCCTATAAAATGCTGTCTGCGCCTCACAGTCGCGCCGACGACACAGGCGTTCCTAGAAAATGCTGTCTGCGCCTCGCAGTCGCGCCGACGACACAGGCATTCCTAGAAAATGCTGTCTGCGCCTCACAGTCGCGCCGACGACACAGGCATTCCTACAAAAAGCTGTCTGCGCCTCGCAGTCGCGCCAACGACACAGGCATTCCTATAAAATGCTGTCTGCGCCTCACAGTCGCGCCGACGACACAGGCATTCCTATAAAATGCTGTCTGCGCCTCGCAGTCGCGCCAACGACACAGGCATTCCTGCAAAATGCTCTCTGCGCCTCACCGTCGCGCCGACGACACAGGCATTCCTATAAAATGCTGTCTGCGCCTCACAGTCGCGCTGACGACTAAGGCATTCCTACAAAATGCTGTCTGCTCCTCACAGTCACGCCGACGACACAGGCATTCCTACAAAATGCTGTCTGCGCCTCGCAGTCGCAACAACGACACAGGCATTCCTATAAAATGCTGTCTGCGCCTCACAGTCGCGCCGACGACACAGGCATTCCTATAAAATGCTGTCTGCGCCTCGCAGTCGCGCCAACGACACAGGCATTCCTACAAAATGCTCTCTGCGTCTCACTGTCGCGCCGACGACACAGGCATTCCTATAAAATGCTGTCTGCGCCTCACAGTCGCGCCAACGACACAGGCATTCCTATAAAATGCTGTCTGCACCTCGCAGTCGCGCCAACGACACTGGCATTCCTACAAAATGCTGTCTGCGCCTCACAGTCGCGCCGACGACACAGGCATTCCTATAAAATGCTGTCTGCGCCTCACAGTCGCGCCGACGACACAGGCATTCCTACAAAAAGCTGTCTGCGCCTCGCAGTCGTGCCAACGACACAGGCATTCCTATAAAATGCTGTCTGCGCCTCACAGTCGCGCCGACGACACAGGCATTCCTATAAAATGCTGTCTGCGCCTCGCAGTCGCGCCAACGACACAGGCATTCCTACACAATGCTCTCTGCGCCTCACCGTCGCGCCGACGACACAGGCATTCCTATAAAATGCTGTCTGCGCCTCGCAGTCGCGCAAACGACACAGGCATTCCTACAAAATGCTCTCTGCGCCTCACCGTCGCGCCGACGACACAGGCATTCCTATAAAATGCTGTCTGCGCCTCACAGTCGCGCCGACGACACAGGCATTCCTACAAAATGCTGTCTGCGCCTCGCAGTCGCGCCAACGACACAGGCATTCCTATAAAATGCTGTCTGCGCCTCACAGTCGCGCCGACGACACAGGCATTCCTATAAAATGCTGTCTGCACCTCGCAGTCGCGCCAACGACACAGGCATTGCTACAAAATGCTCTCTGCGCCTCACCGTCACGTCGACGACACAGGCATTCCTATAAAATGCTGTCTGCGCCTCACAGTCGCGCCGACGACACAGGCATTCCTATAAAATGCTGTCTGCGCCTCGCAGTCGCGCCAACGACACTGGCATTCCTACAAAATGCTGTCTGCGCCTCACAGTCGCGCCGACGACACAGGCATTCCTATAAAATGCTGTCTGCGCCTCACAGTCGCGCCGACGACACAGGCATTCCTACAAAAAGCTGTCTGCGCCTCGCAGTCGCGCCAACGACACAGGCATTCCTATAAAATGCTGTCTGCGCCTCACAGTCGCGCCGACGACACAGGCATTCCTATAAAATGCTGTCTGCGCCTCGCAGTCGCGCCAACGACACAGGCATTCCTACAAAATGCTCTCTGCGCCTCACCGTCGCGCCGACGACACAGGCATTCCTATAAAATGCTGTCTGCGCCTCACAGTCGCGCCGACGACACAGGCATTCCTACAAAATGCTGTCTGCGCCTTGCAGTCGCGCCAACGACACAGGCATTCCTATAAAATGCTGTCTGCGCCTCACAGTCGCGCCGACGACACAGGCATTCCTATAAAATGCTGTCCGCGCCTCGCAGTCGCGCCAACGACACAGGCATTGCTACAAAATGCTCTCTGCGCCTCACCGTCGCGTCGACGACACAGGCATTCCTATAAAATGCTGTCTGCGCGTCACAGTCGCGCCGACGACACAGGCATTCCTATAAAATGCTGTCTGCGCCTCACAGTCGCGCCGACGACACAGGCATTCCTATAAAATGCTGTCCGCGCCTCGCAGTCGCGCCGACGACACAGGCATTCCTATAAAATGCTGTCTGCGCCTCACAGTCGCACCGACGACACAGGCATTCCATTAAAATGCTGTCTGCGCCTCGCAGTCGCGCCAACGACACTGACATTCCTACAAGATGCTCTCTGCGCCTCACAGTCGCGCCGACGACACAGGCATTCCTATAAAATGCTGTCTGCGCCTCACAGTCGCGCCGACGACACATGCATACCTACAAAAAGCTGTCTGCGCCTCGCAGTCGCGCCAACGACACAGGCATTCCTACAAAATGCTGTCTGCGCCTCACAGTCGCGCCGACGACACAGGCATTCCTACAAAATGCTGTCTGCGCCTCGCAGTCGCGCCAACGACACAGGCATTCCTATAAAATGCTGTCTGCGCCTCACAGTCGCGCCGACGACACAGGCGTTCCTAGAAAATGCTGTCTGCGCCTCGCAGTCGCGCCGACGACACAGGCATTCCTAGAAAATGCTGTCTGCGCCTCACAGTCGCGCCGACGACACAGGCATTCCTACAAAAAGCTGTCTGCGCCTCGCAGTCGCGCCAACGACACAGGCATTCCTATAAAATGCTGTCTGCGCCTCACAGTCGCGCCGACGACACAGGCATTCCTATAAAATGCTGTCTGCGCCTCGCAGTCGCGCCAACGACACAGGCATTCCTGCAAAATGCTCTCTGCGCCTCACCGTCGCGCCGACGACACAGGCATTCCTATAAAATGCTGTCTGCGCCTCACAGTCGCGCTGACGGCACAGGCATTCCTACAAAATGCTGTCTGCTCCTCACAGTCACGCCGACGACACAGGCATTCCTACAAAATGCTGTCTGCGCCTCGCAGTCGCAACAACGACACAGGCATTCCTATAAAATGCTGTCTGCGCCTCACAGTCGCGCCGACGACACAGGCATTCCTATAAAATGCTGTCTGCGCCTCGCAGTCGCGCCAACGACACAGGCATTCCTACAAAATGCTCTCTGCGTCTCACTGTCGCGCCGACGACACAGGCATTCCTATAAAATGCTGTCTGCGCCTCACAGTCGCGCCAACGACACAGGCATTCCTATAAAATGCTGTCTGCACCTCGCAGTCGCGCCAACGACACTGGCATTCCTACAAAATGCTGTCTGCGCCTCACAGTCGCGCCGACGACACAGGCATTCCTATAAAATGCTGTCTGCGCCTCACAGTCGCGCCGACGACACAGGCATTCCTACAAAAAGCTGTCTGCGCCTCGCAGTCGTGCCAACGACACAGGCATTCCTATAAAATGCTGTCTGCGCCTCACAGTCGCGCCGACGACACAGGCATTCCTATAAAATGCTGTCTGCGCCTCGCAGTCGCGCCAACGACACAGGCATTCCTACACAATGCTCTCTGCGCCTCACCGTCGCGCCGACGACACAGGCATTCCGATAAAATGCTGTCTGCGCCTCGCAGTCGCGCCAACGACACTGGCATTCCTACAAAATGCTGTCTGCGCCTAACAGTCACGCCGACGACACAGGCATTCCTATAAAACGCTGTCTGTGCCTCACAGTCGCGCCGACGACACAGGCATTCCTACAAAAAGCTGTCTGCGCCTCGCAGTCGCGCCAACGACACAGGCATTCCTATAAAATGCTGTCTGCGCCTCACAGTCGCGCCGACGACACAGGCATTCCTATAAAATGCTGTCTGCGTCTCGCAGTCGCGCCAACGACACAGGCATTCCTACAAAATGCTCTCTGCGCCTCACCGTCGCGCCAACGACACAGGCATTCCTTTAAAATGCTGTCTGCGCCTCACATTCGCGCCGACGACACAGGCATTCCTACAAAATGCTGTCTGCGCCTCGCAGTCGCGCCAACGACACAGGCATTCCTATAAAATGCTGTCTGTGCCTCACAGTCGCGCCGACGACACAGGCATTCCTATAAAATGCTGTCTGCGCCTCGCAGTCGCGCCAACGACTCAGGCATTCCTACAAAATGCTCTCTGCGCCTCACCGTCGCGCCGACGACACAGGCATTCCTATAAAATGCTGTCTGCGCCTCACAGTCGCGCCGACGACGCAGGCATTCCTATAAAATGCTGTCTGCGCCTCGCAGTCGCGCGAACGACACAGGCATTCCTACAAGATGCTATCAGCGCCTCACAGTCGCGCCGACGACACAGGCATTCCTACAAAATGCTGTCTGCGCCTCGCAGTCGCGCCAACGACACAGGCATTCCTATAAAATGCTGTCTGCGCCTCGCAGTCGCGCCGACGACACAGGCATTCCTATAAAATGCTGTCGGCGCCTCGCAGTCGTGCCAACGACACAGGCATTCCTACAAAATGCTCTCTGCGTCTCACCGTCGCGCCGACGACACAGGCATTCCTATAAAATGCTGTCTGCGCCTCACAGTCGCGCCAACGACACAGGCATTCCTATAAAATGCTGTCTGCACCTCGCAGTCGCGCCAACGACACTGGCATTCCAATAAAATGCTGTCTGCGCCTCGCAGTCGCGCCAACGACACAGGCATTCCTACAAAATGCTCTCTGCGCCTCACCGTCGCGCCGACGACACAGGCATTCTTATAAAATGCTGTCTGCGCCTCACAGTCGCGCCGACGACACAGGCATTCCTACAAAATGCTGTCTGCGCCTCGCAGTCGCGCCAACGACACAGGCATTCCTATAAAATGCTGTCTGCGCCTCACAGTCGCGCCGACGACGCAGGCATTCCTATAAAATGCTGTCTGCGCCTCGCAGTCGCGCCAACGACACAGGCATTCCTACAAAATGCTCTCTGCGCCTCACCGTCGCGCCGACGACACAGGCATTCCTATAAAATGCTGTATGCGCCTCACAGTCGCGCCGACGACACAGGCATTCCTACAAAATGCTGTCTGCGCCTCGCAGTCGCGCCAACGACACAGGCATTCCTATAAAATGCTGTCTGCGCCTCACAGTCGCGCCGACGACACAGGCATTCCTATAAAATGCTGTCTGCGCCTCGCAGTCGCGCCAACGACACAGGCATTCCTACAAAATGCTCTCTGCGCCTCACCGTCGCGCCGACGACACAGGCATTCCTATAAAATGCTGTCTGCGCCTCGCAGTCGCGCAAACGACACAGGCATTCCTACAAAATGCTCTCTGCGCCTCACCGTCGCGCCGACGACACAGGCATTCCTATAAAATGCTGTCTGCGCCTCACAGTCGCGCCGACGACACAGGCATTCCTACAAAATGCTGTCTGCGCCTCGCAGTCGCGCCAACGACACAGGCATTCCTATAAAATGCTGTCTGCGCCTCACAGTCGCGCCGACGACACAGGCATTCCTATAAAATGCTGTCTGCACCTCGCAGTCGCGCCAACGACACAGGCATTGCTACAAAATGCTCTCTGCGCCTCACCGTCACGTCGACGACACAGGCATTCCTATAAAATGCTGTCTGCGCCTCACAGTCGCGCCGACGACACAGGCATTCCTATAAAATGCTGTCTGCGCCTCGCAGTCGCGCCAACGACACTGGCATTCCTACAAAATGCTGTCTGCGCCTCACAGTCGCGCCGACGACACAGGCATTCCTATAAAATGCTGTCTGCGCCTCACAGTCGCGCCGACGACACAGGCATTCCTACAAAAAGCTGTCTGCGCCTCGCAGTCGCGCCAACGACACAGGCATTCCTATAAAATGCAGTCTGCGCCTCACAGTCGCGCCGACGACACAGGCATTCCTATAAAATGCTGTCTGCGCCTCGCAGTCGCGCCAACGACACAGGCATTCCTACAAAATGCTCTCTGCGCCTCACCGTCGCGCCGACGACACAGGCATTCCTATAAAATGCTGTCTGCGCCTCACAGTCGCGCCGACGACACAGGCATTCCTACAAAATGCTGTCTGCGCCTTGCAGTCGCGCCAACGACACAGGCATTCCTATAAAATGCTGTCTGCGCCTCACAGTCGCGCCGACGACACAGGCATTCCTATAAAATGCTGTCCGCGCCTCGCAGTCACGCCAACGACACAGGCATTGCTACAAAATGCTCTCTGCGCCTCACCGTCGCGTCGACGACACAGGCATTCCTATAAAATGCTGTCTGCGCGTCACAGTCGCGCCGACGACACAGGCATTCCTATAAAATGCTGTCTGCGCCTCACAGTCGCGCCGACGACACAGGCATTCCTATAAAATGCTGTCCGCGCCTCGCAGTCGCGCCAACGACACAGGCATTGCTACAAAATGCTCTCTGCGCCTCACCGTCGCGTCGACGACACAGGCATTCCTATAAAATGCTGTCTGCGCGTCACAGTCGCGCCGACGACACAGGCATTCCTAAAAAATGATGTCTGCGCCTCGCAGTTGCGCCAACGACACTGGCATTCCTACAAAATGCTGTCTGCGCCTCACAGTCGCGCCGACGACACAGGCATTCCCATAAAATGCTGTCTGCGCCTCACAGTCGCGGCGACGACACAGGCATTCCTACAAAAAGCTGTCTGCGCCTCGCAGTCGCGCCAACGACACAGGCATTCCTTTAAAATGCTGTCTGCACCTCACAGTCGCGCCGACGACACAGGCATTCCTATAAAATGCTGTCTGCGCCTCGCAGTCGCGCCAACGACACAGGCATTCCTACAAAATGCTCTCTGCGCCTCACCGTCGCGCCGACGACACAGGCATTCCTATAAAATGCTGTCTGCGCCTCACAGTCGCGCCGACGACACAGGCATTCCTACAAAATGCTGTCTGCGCCTCGCAGTCGCGCCGACGACACAGGCATTCCTATAAAATGCTGTCTGCGCCTCACAGTCGCGCCGACGACACAGGCATTCCTACAAAAGCTGTCTGCGCCTCGCAGTCGCGCCAACGTCACAGGCATTCGTATAAAATTCTGTCTGCGCCTCACAGTCGCGCCGACGACACAGGCATTCCTATAAAATGCTGTCTGCGCCTCGCAGTCGCGCCAACGACACTGGCATTCCTACAAAATGCTGTCTGCGCCTCACAGTCGCGCCGACGACACAGGCATTCCTATAAAATGCTGTCTGCGCCTCACAGTCGCGCCGACGACACAGGCATTCCTACAAAAAGCTGTCTGCGCCTCGCAGTCGCGCCAACGACACAGGCATTCCTATAAAATGCTGTCTGCGCCTCACAGTCGCGCCGACGACACAGGCATTCCTATAAAATGCTGTCTGCGCCTCGCAGTCGCGCCAACGACACAGGCATTCCTACAAAATGCTCTCTGCGCCTCACCGTCGCGCCGACGACACAGGCATTCCTATAAAATGCTGTCTGCGCCTCACAGTCGCGCCGACGACACAGGCATTCCTACAAAATGCTGTCTGCGCCTTGCAGTCGCGCCAACGACACAGGCATTCCTATAAAATGCTGTCTGCGCCTCACAGTCGCGCCGACGACACAGGCATTCCTATAAAATGCTGTCTGCGCCTCGCAGTCGCGCCAACGACACAGGCATTCCTACAAAATGCTCTCTGCGCCTCACCGTCGCGCCGACGACACAGGCATTCCTATAAAATGCTGTCTGCGCCTCACAGTCACGCCGACGACACAGGCATTCCTATAAAATGCTGTCTGCGCCTCGCAGTCACGCCAACGACACTGGCATTCCTACAAAATGCTGTCTGCACCTCACAGCCGCGCCGACGACACAGGCCTTCCTATAAAATGCTGTCTGCGCCTCACAGTCGCGCCGACGACACAGGCATTCCTACAAAAAGCTGTCTGCGCCTCGCAGTCGCGCCAACGACACAGGCATTCCTATAAAATGCTGTCTGCGCCTCACAGTCGCGCCGACGACACAGGCATTCCTATAAAATGCTGTCTGCGCCTCGCAGTCGCGCCAACGACACAGGCATTCCTACAAAATGCTCTCTGCGCCTCACCGTCGCGCCGACGACACAGGCATTCCTATAAAATGCTGTCTGCGCCTCACAGTCGCGCCGACGACACAGGCATTCCTACAAAATGCTGTCTGCGTCTCGCAGTCGCGCCGACGACACAGGCATTCCTATAAAATGCTCTCTGCGCCTCACCGTCGCGCCGACGACACAGGCATTCCTATAAAATGCTGTCTGCGCCTCACAGTCGCGCCGACGACACAGGCATTCCTATAAAATGCTGTCTGCGCCTCGCAGTCGCGCCAACGACACAGGCATTCCTATAAAATGCTGTCTGCGCCTCACAGTCGCGCCGACGACACAGGCATTCCTATAAAATGCTGTCTGCGCCTCGCAGTCGCGCCAACGACACAGGCATTCCTACAAAATGCTCTCTGCGCCTCACCGTCGCGCCGACGACACAGGCATTCCTATAAAATGCTGTCTGCGCCTCGCAGTCGCGCCAACGACACTGGCATTCCTACAAAATGCTGTCTGCGGCTCACAGTCGCGCCGACGACACAGGCATTCCTATAAAATGCTGTCTGCGCCTCACAGTCGCGCCGACGACACAGGCATTCCTACAAAATGCTGTCTGCGCCTCGCAGTCGCGCCAACGACACAGGCATTCGTATAAAATGCTGTGTGCGCCTCACAGTCGCGCCGACGACACAGGCATTCCTATAAAATGCTGTCTGCGCCTCGCAGTCGCGCAAACGACACAGGCATTCCTACAAAATGCTCTCTGCGCCTCACCGTCGCGCCGACGACACAGGCATTCCTATAAAATGCTGTCTGCGCCTCACAGTCGCGCCGACGACACAGGCATTCCTACAAAATGCTGTCTGCGCCTCGCAGTCGCGCCAACGACACAGGCATTCCTATAAAATGCTGTCTGCGCCTCACAGTCGCGCCGACGACACAGGCATTCCTGTAAAATGCTGTCTGTGCCTCGCAGTCGCGCCAACGACACAGGCATTGCTACAAAATGCTCTCTGCGCCTCGCCGTCGCGCCGACGACACAGGCATTCCTATAAAATGCTGTCTGCGCCTCACAGTCGTGGCAAAGACACAGGCATTCCTATAAAATGCTGTCTGCGCCTCGCAGTCGCGCCAACGACACTGGCATTCCTACAAAATGCTGTCTGCGTCTCACAGTCGCGCCGACGACACAGGCATTCCTATAAAATGCTGTCTGCGCCTCACAGTCGCGCCGACGACACAGGCATTCCTATAAAAAGCTGTCTGCGCCTCGTAGTCGCGCCAACGACACAGGCATTCCTATAAAATGCTGTCTGCACCTCACAGTCGCGCCGACGACACTGGCATTCCTACAAAATGCTGTCTGCGCCTCACAGTCGCGCCGACGACACAGGCATTCCTATAAAATGCTGTCTGCGCCTCACAGTCACGCCGACGACACAGGCATTCCTACAAAAAGCTGTCTGCGCCTCGCAGTCGCGCCAACGACACAGGCATTCCTATAAAATGCTGTCTGCGCCTCACAGTCGCGCCGACGACGCAGGCATTCCTATAAAATGCTGTCTGCGCCTCGCAGTCGCGCCAACGACACAGGCATTCCTACAAAATGTTCTCTGCGCCTCACCGTCGCGCCGACGACACAGGCATTCCTATAAAATGCTGTCTGCGCCTCACAGTCGCGCCGACGACACAGGCATTCCTACAAAATGCTGTCTGCGCCTCGCAGTCGCGCCAACGACACAGGCATTCCTATAAAATGCTGTCTGCGCCTCACAGTCGCGCCGACGACACAGGCATTCCTATAAAATGCTGTCTGCGCCTCGCAATCGCGCCAACGACACAGGCATTCCTACAAAATGCTCTCTGCGCCTCACCGTCGCGCCGACGATACAGGCATTACTATAAAATGCTGTCTGCGCCTCACAGTCGCGCCGACGACACAGGCATTCCTATAAAATGCTGTCTGCGCCTCGCAGTCGCGCCAACGACACTGGCATTCCTACAAAATGCTGTCTGCGCCTTACAGTCGCGCCGACGACACAGGCATTCCTATAAAATGCTGTCTGCGCCTCACAGTCGCGCCGACGACACAGGCATTCCTACAAAAGCTGTCTGCGCCTCGCAGTCGCGCCAACGACACAGGCATTCGTATAAAATGCTGTCTGCGCCTAACAGTCGCGCCGACGACACAGGCATTCCTATAAAATGCTGTCTGCGCCTCGCAGTCGCGCCAACGACACAGGCATTCCTTCAAAAAGCTGTCTGCGCCTCGCAGTCACGCCAACGACACAGGCATTCCTATAAAATGCTGTCTGCGCCTCACAGTCGCGCTGACGACACAGGCATTCCTATAAAATGCTCTCTGCGCCTCGCAGTCGCGCCAACGACACAGGCATTCCTACAAAAAGCTGTCTGCGCCTCGCAGTCGCACCAACGACACAGGCATTCCTATAAAATGCTGTGTGCGCCTAACAGTCGCGCCGACGACACAGGCATTCCTATAAAATGCTGTCTGCACCTCGCAGTCGCGCCAACGACACAGGCATTCCTACAAAATGCTCTCTGCGCCTCACCGTCGCGCCGACGACACAGGCATTCCTATAAAATGCTGTCTGCCTCTCACATTCGCGCCGACGACACGGGCATTCCTATAAAATGCTGTGTGCGCCTCACAGTCACGCCGACGACACAGGCATTCCTACAAAAAGCTCTCTGCGCCTCACCGTCGCGCCAACGACACAGGCATTCCTATAAAATGCTGTCTGCGCCTCACAGTCGCGCCGACGACACAGGCATTCCTATAAAATGCTGTCTGCGCCTCGCAGTCACG
The DNA here is from genome assembly GCF_023375885.2 of Dermacentor andersoni. NCBI lineage: Eukaryota > Metazoa > Arthropoda > Arachnida > Ixodida > Ixodidae > Dermacentor > Dermacentor andersoni. The sequence continues at coordinate 143,055,945 of NC_092822.1, read as the reverse complement.
CCAACGACACAGGCATTCCTACAAAATGCTCTCTGCGCCTCACCGTCGCGCCGACGACACAGGCATTCCTATAAAATGCTGTCTGCGCCTCACAGTCGCGCCGACGACACAGGCATTCCTACAAAATGCTGTCTGCGCCTCGCAGTCGCGCCAACGACACAGGCATTCCTATAAAATGCTGTCTGCGCCTCACAGTCGCGCCGACGACACAGGCATTCCTATAAAATGCTGTCTGCGCCTCGCAGTCGCGCCAACGACACAGGCATTGCTACAAAATGCTCTCTGCGCCTCACCGTCGCGCCGACGACACAGGCATTCCTATAAAATGCTGTCTGCGCCTCACAGTCGCGCCGACGACACAGGCATTCCTATAAAATGCTGTCTGCGCCCCGCAGTCGCGCCAACGACACTGGCATTCCTACAAAATGCTGTCTGCGCCTCACAGTCGCGCCGACGACACAGGCATTCCTATAAAATGCTGTCTGCGCCTCACAGTCGCGCCGACGACACAGGCATTCCTACAAAAAGCTGTCTGCGCCTCGCAGTCGCGCCAACGACACAGGAATTCCTATAAAATGCTGTCTGCGCCTCACAGTCGCGCCGACGACACAGGCATTCCTATAAAATGCTGTCTGCGCCTCGCAGTCGCGCCAACGACACAGGCATTCCTACAAAATGCTCTCTGCGCCTCACCGTCGCGTCGACGACACAGGCATTCCTATAAAATGCTGTCTGCGCTTAACAGTCGCGCCGACGACAGAGGCATTCCTACAAAATGCTGTCTGCGCCTCGCAGTCGCGCCAACGACACAGGCATTCCTATAAAATGCTGTCTGCGCCTCACAGTCGCGCCGATGACACAGGCATTCCTATAAAATGCTGTCTGCGCCTCGCAGTCGCTCCAACGACACAGGCATTCCTACAAAATGCTCTCTGCGCCTCACCGTCGCGCCGACGATACAGGCATTCCTATAAAATGCTGTCTGCGCCTCACAGTCGCGCCGACGACACAGGCATTCCTATAAAATGCTGTCTGCGCTTTGCAGTCGCGCCAACGACACTGGCATTCCTACAAAATGCTGTCTGCGCCTCACAGTCGCGCCGACGACACAGGCATTCCTATAAAATGCTGTCTGCGCCTCACAGTCGCGCCGACGACACAGGCATTCCTACAAAAGCTGTCTGCGCCTCGCAGTCGCACCAACGACAGAGGCATTCGTATAAAATGCTGTCTGCGCCTAACAGTCGCGCCGACGACACAGGCATTCCTATAAAATGCTGTCTGCGCCTCGCAGTCGCGCCAACGACACAGTCATTCCTACAAAATGCTCTCTGCGCCTCACCGTCGCGCCGACGACACAGGCATTCCTATAAAATGCTGTCTGCGCCTCACAGTCGCGCCGACGACACAGGCATTCCTACAAAATGCTGTCTGCGCCTCGCAGTCGCGCCAACGACACAGGCATTCCTATAAAATGCTATCTGCGCCTCGCAGTCACGCCAACGACACAGGCATTCCTATAAAATGCTGTCTGCGCCTCACAGTCGCGCCGACGACACAGGCATTCCTATAAAATGCTGTCTGCGCCTCGCAGTCGCGCCAACGACACAGGCATTCCTACAAAATGCTCTCTGCGCCTCACAGTCGCGCCGACGACACAGGCATTCCTATAAAATGCTGTCTGCGCCTCGCAGTCGCGCCAACGACACAGGCATTCCTACAAAATGCTCTCTGCGCCTCACCGTCGCGCCGACGACACAGGCATTCCTATAAAATGCTGTCTGCGCCTCACAGTCGCGCCGACGACACAGGCATTCCTACAAAAAGCTGTCTGCGCCTCGCAGTCGCGCCAACGACACAGGCATTCCTATAAAATGCTGTCTGCGCCTCACAGTCACGCCGACGACACAGGCATTCCTATAAAATGCTGTCTGCGCCTCGCAGTCGCGCCTCGCAGTCCCGCCAACGACACAGGCATTCCTACAAAATGCTCTCTGCGCCTCACCGTCGCGCCGACGACACAGGCATTCCTATAAAATGCTGTCTGCGCCTCACAGTCGCGCCGACGACACAGGCATTCCTACAAAATGCTGTCTACGCCTCACAGTCGCGCCAACGACACAGGCATTCCTATAAAATGCTGTCTGCGCCTCACAGTCGCGCCGACGACACAGGCATTCCTATAAAATGCTGTCTGCGCCTCGCAGTCGCGCCAACGACACAGGCATTCCTACAAAATGCTCTCTGCGCCTAACGTCGCGCCGACGACACAGGCATTCCTATAAAATGCTGTCTGCGCTTAACAGTCGCGCCGACGACAGAGGCATTCCTACAAAATGCTGTCTGCGCCTCGCAGTCGCGCCAACGACACAGGCATTCCTATAAAATGCTGTCTGCGCCTCACAGTCGCGCCGATGACACAGGCATTCCTACAAAATGCTCTCTGCGCCTCACCGTCGCGCCGACGACACAGGCATTCCTATAAAATGCTGTCTGCGCCTCACAGTCGCGCCGACGACACAGGCATTCCTACAAAATGCTGTCTGCGCCTCGCAGTCGCGCCAACGACACAGGCATTCCTACAAAATGCTCTCTGCGCCTCACCGTCGCGCCGACGACACAGGCATTCCTATAAAATGCTGTCTGCGCCTCACAGTCACGCCGACGACACAGGCATTCCTATAAAATGCTGTCTGCGCCTCGCAGTCACGCCAACGACACTGGCATTCCTACAAAATGCTGTCTGCACCTCACAGCCGCGCCGACGACACAGGCCTTCCTATAAAATGCTGTCTGCGCCTCACAGTCGCGCCGACGACACAGGCATTCCTACAAAAAGCTGTCTGCGCCTCGCAGTCGCGCCGACGACACAGGCATTCCTATAAAATGCTGTCTGCGCCTCACAGTCGCGCCGACGACACAGGCATTCCTATAAAATGCTGTCTGCGCCTCGCAGTCGCGCCAACGACACAGGCATTCCTACAAAATGCTCTCTGCGCCTCACCGTCGCGCCGACGACACAGGCATTCCTATAAAATGCTGTCTGCGCCTCACAGTCGCGCCGACGACACAGGCATTCCTACAAAATGCTGTCTGCGTCTCGCAGTCGCGCCGACGACACAGGCATTCCTATAAAATGCTCTCTGCGCCTCACCGTCGCGCCGACGACACAGGCATTCCTATAAAATGCTGTCTGCGCCTCACAGTCGCGCCGACGACACAGGCATTCCTATAAAATGCTGTCTGCGCCTCGCAGTCGCGCCAACGACACAGGCATTCCTATAAAATGCTGTCTGCGCCTCACAGTCGCGCCGACGACACAGGCATTCCTATAAAATGCTGTCTGCGCCTCGCAGTCGCGCCAACGACACAGGCATTCCTACAAAATGCTCTCTGCGCCTCACCGTCGCGCCGACGACACAGGCATTCCTATAAAATGCTGTCTGCGCCTCGCAGTCGCGCCAACGACACTGGCATTCCTACAAAATGCTGTCTGCGGCTCACAGTCGCGCCGACGACACAGGCATTCCTATAAAATGCTGTCTGCGCCTCACAGTCGCGCCGACGACACAGGCATTCCTACAAAATGCTGTCTGCGCCTCGCAGTCGCGCCAACGACACAGGCATTCGTATAAAATGCTGTGTGCGCCTCACAGTCGCGCCGACGACACAGGCATTCCTATAAAATGCTGTCTGCGCCTCGCAGTCGCGCAAACGACACAGGCATTCCTACAAAATGCTCTCTGCGCCTCACCGTCGCGCCGACGACACAGGCATTCCTATAAAATGCTGTCTGCGCCTCACAGTCGCGCCGACGACACAGGCATTCCTACAAAAGCTGTCTGCGCCTCGCAGTCGCACCAACGACAGAGGCATTCGTATAAAATGCTGTCTGCGCCTAACAGTCGCGCCGACGACACAGGCATTCCTATAAAATGCTGTCTGCGCCTCGCAGTCGCGCCAACGACACAGTCATTCCTACAAAATGCTCTCTGCGCCTCACCGTCGCGCCGACGACACAGGCATTCCTATAAAATGCTGTCTGCGCCTCACAGTCGCGCCGACGACACAGGCATTCCTACAAAATGCTGTCTGCGCCTCGCAGTCGCGCCAACGACACAGGCATTCCTATAAAATGCTATCTGCGCCTCGCAGTCACGCCAACGACACAGGCATTCCTATAAAATGCTGTCTGCGCCTCACAGTCGCGCCGACGACACAGGCATTCCTATAAAATGCTGTCTGCGCCTCGCAGTCGCGCCAACGACACAGGCATTCCTACAAAATGCTCTCTGCGCCTCACAGTCGCGCCGACGACACAGGCATTCCTATAAAATGCTGTCTGCGCCTCGCAGTCGCGCCAACGACACAGGCATTCCTACAAAATGCTCTCTGCGCCTCACCGTCGCGCCGACGACACAGGCATTCCTATAAAATGCTGTCTGCGCCTCACAGTCGCGCCGACGACACAGGCATTCCTACAAAAAGCTGTCTGCGCCTCGCAGTCGCGCCAACGACACAGGCATTCCTATAAAATGCTGTCTGCGCCTCACAGTCACGCCGACGACACAGGCATTCCTATAAAATGCTGTCTGCGCCTCGCAGTCGCGCCTCGCAGTCCCGCCAACGACACAGGCATTCCTACAAAATGCTCTCTGCGCCTCACCGTCGCGCCGACGACACAGGCATTCCTATAAAATGCTGTCTGCGCCTCACAGTCGCGCCGACGACACAGGCATTCCTACAAAATGCTGTCTACGCCTCACAGTCGCGCCAACGACACAGGCATTCCTATAAAATGCTGTCTGCGCCTCACAGTCGCGCCGACGACACAGGCATTCCTATAAAATGCTGTCTGCGCCTCGCAGTCGCGCCAACGACACAGGCATTCCTACAAAATGCTCTCTGCGCCTAACGTCGCGCCGACGACACAGGCATTCCTATAAAATGCTGTCTGCGCTTAACAGTCGCGCCGACGACAGAGGCATTCCTACAAAATGCTGTCTGCGCCTCGCAGTCGCGCCAACGACACAGGCATTCCTATAAAATGCTGTCTGCGCCTCACAGTCGCGCCGATGACACAGGCATTCCTACAAAATGCTCTCTGCGCCTCACCGTCGCGCCGACGACACAGGCATTCCTATAAAATGCTGTCTGCGCCTCACAGTCGCGCCGACGACACAGGCATTCCTACAAAATGCTGTCTGCGCCTCGCAGTCGCGCCAACGACACAGGCATTCCTACAAAATGCTCTCTGCGCCTCACCGTCGCGCCGACGACACAGGCATTCCTATAAAATGCTGTCTGCGCCTCACAGTCACGCCGACGACACAGGCATTCCTATAAAATGCTGTCTGCGCCTCGCAGTCACGCCAACGACACTGGCATTCCTACAAAATGCTGTCTGCACCTCACAGCCGCGCCGACGACACAGGCCTTCCTATAAAATGCTGTCTGCGCCTCACAGTCGCGCCGACGACACAGGCATTCCTACAAAAAGCTGTCTGCGCCTCGCAGTCGCGCCGACGACACAGGCATTCCTATAAAATGCTGTCTGCGCCTCACAGTCGCGCCGACGACACAGGCATTCCTATAAAATGCTGTCTGCGCCTCGCAGTCGCGCCAACGACACAGGCATTCCTACAAAATGCTCTCTGCGCCTCACCGTCGCGCCGACGACACAGGCATTCCTATAAAATGCTGTCTGCGCCTCACAGTCGCGCCGACGACACAGGCATTCCTACAAAATGCTGTCTGCGTCTCGCAGTCGCGCCGACGACACAGGCATTCCTATAAAATGCTCTCTGCGCCTCACCGTCGCGCCGACGACACAGGCATTCCTATAAAATGCTGTCTGCGCCTCACAGTCGCGCCGACGACACAGGCATTCCTATAAAATGCTGTCTGCGCCTCGCAGTCGCGCCAACGACACAGGCATTCCTATAAAATGCTGTCTGCGCCTCACAGTCGCGCCGACGACACAGGCATTCCTATAAAATGCTGTCTGCGCCTCGCAGTCGCGCCAACGACACAGGCATTCCTACAAAATGCTCTCTGCGCCTCACCGTCGCGCCGACGACACAGGCATTCCTATAAAATGCTGTCTGCGCCTCGCAGTCGCGCCAACGACACTGGCATTCCTACAAAATGCTGTCTGCGGCTCACAGTCGCGCCGACGACACAGGCATTCCAATAAAATGCTGTCTGCGCCTCACAGTCGCGCCGACGACACAGGCATTCCTACAAAATGCTGTCTGCGCCTCGCAGTCGCGCCAACGACACAGGCATTCGTATAAAATGCTGTGTGCGCCTCACAGTCGCGCCGACGACACAGGCATTCCTATAAAATGCTGTCTGCGCCTCGCAGTCGCGCAAACGACACAGGCATTCCTACAAAATGCTCTCTGCGCCTCACCGTCGCGCCGACGACACAGGCATTCCTATAAAATGCTGTCTGCGCCTCACAGTCGCGCCGACGACACAGACATTCCTACAAAATGCTGTCTGCGCCTCGCAGTCGCGCCAACGACACAGGCATTCCTATAAAATGCTGTCTGCGCCTCACAGTCGCGCCGACGACACAGGCATTCCTGTAAAATGCTGTCTGTGCCTCGCAGTCGCGCCAACGACACAGGCATTGCTACAAAATGCTCTCTGCGCCTCGCCGTCGCGCCGACGACACAGGCATTCCTATAAAATGCTGTCTGCGCCTCACAGTCGTGGCAAAGACACAGGCATTCCTATAAAATGCTGTCTGCGCCTCGCAGTCGCGCCAACGACACTGGCATTCCTACAAAATGCTGTCTGCGTCTCACAGTCGCGCCGACGACACAGGCATTCCTATAAAATGCTGTCTGCGCCTCACAGTCGCGCCGACGACACAGGCATTCCTATAAAAAGCTGTCTGCGCCTCGTAGTCGCGCCAACGACACAGGCATTCCTATAAAATGCTGTCTGCACCTCACAGTCGCGCCGACGACACTGGCATTCCTACAAAATGCTGTCTGCGCCTCACAGTCGCGCCGACGACACAGGCATTCCTATAAAATGCTGTCTGCGCCTCACAGTCACGCCGACGACACAGGCATTCCTACAAAAAGCTGTCTGCGCCTCGCAGTCGCGCCAACGACACAGGCATTCCTATAAAATGCTGTCTGCGCCTCACAGTCGCGCCGACGACGCAGGCATTCCTATAAAATGCTGTCTGCGCCTCGCAGTCGCGCCAACGACACAGGCATTCCTACAAAATGTTCTCTGCGCCTCACCGTCGCGCCGACGACACAGGCATTCCTATAAAATGCTGTCTGCGCCTCACAGTCGCGCCGACGACACAGGCATTCCTACAAAATGCTGTCTGCGCCTCGCAGTCGCGCCAACGACACAGGCATTCCTATAAAATGCTGTCTGCGCCTCGCAATCGCGCCAACGACACAGGCATTCCTACAAAATGCTCTCTGCGCCTCACCGTCGCGCCGACGATACAGGCATTACTATAAAATGCTGTCTGCGCCTCACAGTCGCGCCGACGACACAGGCATTCCTATAAAATGCTGTCTGCGCCTCGCAGTCGCGCCAACGACACTGGCATTCCTACAAAATGCTGTCTGCGCCTTACAGTCGCGCCGACGACACAGGCATTCCTATAAAATGCTGTCTGCGCCTCACAGTCGCGCCGACGACACAGGCATTCCTACAAAAGCTGTCTGCGCCTCGCAGTCGCGCCAACGACACAGGCATTCGTATAAAATGCTGTCTGCGCCTAACAGTCGCGCCGACGACACAGGCATTCCTATAAAATGCTGTCTGCGCCTCGCAGTCGCGCCAACGACACAGGCATTCCTTCAAAAAGCTGTCTGCGCCTCGCAGTCACGCCAACGACACAGGCATTCCTATAAAATGCTGTCTGCGCCTCACAGTCGCGCTGACGACACAGGCATTCCTATAAAATGCTCTCTGCGCCTCGCAGTCGCGCCAACGACACAGGCATTCCTACAAAAAGCTGTCTGCGCCTCGCAGTCGCACCAACGACACAGGCATTCCTATAAAATGCTGTGTGCGCCTAACAGTCGCGCCGACGACACAGGCATTCCTATAAAATGCTGTCTGCACCTCGCAGTCGCGCCAACGACACAGGCATTCCTACAAAATGCTCTCTGCGCCTCACCGTCGCGCCGACGACACAGGCATTCCTATAAAATGCTGTCTGCCTCTCACATTCGCGCCGACGACACGGGCATTCCTATAAAATGCTGTGTGCGCCTCACAGTCACGCCGACGACACAGGCATTCCTACAAAAAGCTCTCTGCGCCTCACCGTCGCGCCAACGACACAGGCATTCCTATAAAATGCTGTCTGCGCCTCACAGTCGCGCCGACGACACAGGCATTCCTATAAAATGCTGTCTGCGCCTCGCAGTCACGCCAACGACACAGGCATTCCTACAAAATGCTCTCTGCGCCTCACCGTCGCGCCGACGACACAGGCATTCCTATAAAATGCTGTCTGCGCCTCACAGTCGCGCCGACGACACAGGCATTCCTACAAAATGCTGTCTGCGCCTCGCAGTCGCGCCAACGACACAGGCATTCCTATAAAATGCTGTCTGCGCCTCACAGTCGCGCCGACGACACAGGCATTCCTATAAAATGCTGTCTGCGCCTCGCAGTCGCGCCAACGACACAGGCATTGCTACAAAATGCTCTCTGCGCCTCACCGTCGCGCCGACGACACAGGCATTCCTATAAAATGCTGTCTGCGCCTCACAGTCGCGCCGACGACACAGGCATTCCTATAAAATGCTGTCTGCGCCCCGCAGTCGCGCCAACGACACTGGCATTCCTACAAAATGCTGTCTGCGCCTCACAGTCGCGCCGACGACACAGGCATTCCTATAAAATGCTGTCTGCGCCTCACAGTCGCGCCGACGACACAGGCATTCCTACAAAAAGCTGTCTGCGCCTCGCAGTCGCGCCAACGACACAGGAATTCCTATAAAATGCTGTCTGCGCCTCACAGTCGCGCCGACGACACAGGCATTCCTATAAAATGCTGTCTGCGCCTCGCAGTCGCGCCAACGACACAGGCATTCCTACAAAATGCTCTCTGCGCCTCACCGTCGCGTCGACGACACAGGCATTCCTATAAAATGCTGTCTGCGCTTAACAGTCGCGCCGACGACAGAGGCATTCCTACAAAATGCTGTCTGCGCCTCGCAGTCGCGCCAACGACACAGGCATTCCTATAAAATGCTGTCTGCGCCTCACAGTCGCGCCGATGACACAGGCATTCCTATAAAATGCTGTCTGCGCCTCGCAGTCGCTCCAACGACACAGGCATTCCTACAAAATGCTCTCTGCGCCTCACCGTCGCGCCGACGATACAGGCATTCCTATAAAATGCTGTCTGCGCCTCACAGTCGCGCCGACGACACAGGCATTCCTATAAAATGCTGTCTGCGCTTTGCAGTCGCGCCAACGACACTGGCATTCCTACAAAATGCTGTCTGCGCCTCACAGTCGCGCCGACGACACAGGCATTCCTATAAAATGCTGTCTGCGCCTCACAGTCGCGCCGACGACACAGGCATTCCTACAAAAGCTGTCTGCGCCTCGCAGTCGCACCAACGACAGAGGCATTCGTATAAAATGCTGTCTGCGCCTAACAGTCGCGCCGACGACACAGGCATTCCTATAAAATGCTGTCTGCGCCTCGCAGTCGCGCCAACGACACAGTCATTCCTACAAAATGCTCTCTGCGCCTCACCGTCGCGCCGACGACACAGGCATTCCTATAAAATGCTGTCTGCGCCTCACAGTCGCGCCGACGACACAGGCATTCCTACAAAATGCTGTCTGCGCCTCGCAGTCGCGCCAACGACACAGGCATTCCTATAAAATGCTATCTGCGCCTCGCAGTCACGCCAACGACACAGGCATTCCTATAAAATGCTGTCTGCGCCTCACAGTCGCGCCGACGACACAGGCATTCCTATAAAATGCTGTCTGCGCCTCGCAGTCGCGCCAACGACACAGGCATTCCTACAAAATGCTCTCTGCGCCTCACAGTCGCGCCGACGACACAGGCATTCCTATAAAATGCTGTCTGCGCCTCGCAGTCGCGCCAACGACACAGGCATTCCTACAAAATGCTCTCTGCGCCTCACCGTCGCGCCGACGACACAGGCATTCCTATAAAATGCTGTCTGCGCCTCACAGTCGCGCCGACGACACAGGCATTCCTACAAAAAGCTGTCTGCGCCTCGCAGTCGCGCCAACGACACAGGCATTCCTATAAAATGCTGTCTGCGCCTCACAGTCACGCCGACGACACAGGCATTCCTATAAAATGCTGTCTGCGCCTCGCAGTCGCGCCTCGCAGTCCCGCCAACGACACAGGCATTCCTACAAAATGCTCTCTGCGCCTCACCGTCGCGCCGACGACACAGGCATTCCTATAAAATGCTGTCTGCGCCTCACAGTCGCGCCGACGACACAGGCATTCCTACAAAATGCTGTCTACGCCTCACAGTCGCGCCAACGACACAGGCATTCCTATAAAATGCTGTCTGCGCCTCACAGTCGCGCCGACGACACAGGCATTCCTATAAAATGCTGTCTGCGCCTCGCAGTCGCGCCAACGACACAGGCATTCCTACAAAATGCTCTCTGCGCCTAACGTCGCGCCGACGACACAGGCATTCCTATAAAATGCTGTCTGCGCTTAACAGTCGCGCCGACGACAGAGGCATTCCTACAAAATGCTGTCTGCGCCTCGCAGTCGCGCCAACGACACAGGCATTCCTATAAAATGCTGTCTGCGCCTCACAGTCGCGCCGATGACACAGGCATTCCTACAAAATGCTCTCTGCGCCTCACCGTCGCGCCGACGACACAGGCATTCCTATAAAATGCTGTCGGCGCCTCACAGTCGCGCCGACGACACAGGCATTCCTACAAAATGCTGTCTGCGCCTCGCAGTCGCGCCAACGACACAGGCATTCCTATAAAATGCTAACTGCGCCTCGCAGTCACGCCAACGACACAGGCATTCCTATAAAATGCTGTCTGCGCCTCACAGTCGCGCCGACGACACAGGCATTCCTATAAAATGCTGTCTGCGCCTCGCAGTCGCGCCAACGACACAGGCATTCCTACAAAATGCTCTCTGCGCCTCACCGTCGCGCCGACGACACAGGCATTCCTATAAAATGCTGTCTGCGCCTCACAGTCGCGCCGACGAAAAAGGAATTCCTATAAAATGCTGTCTGCGCCTCGCAGTCGCGCCAACGACACTGGCATTCCTACAAAATGCTGTCTGCGTCTCACAGTCGCGCCGACGACACAGGCATTCCTATAAAATGCTGTCTGCGCCTCACAGTCGCGCCGACGACACAGGCATTCCTATAAAATGCTGTCTGCGCCTCGCAGTCGCGCCAACGACACAGGCATTCCTACAAAATGCTCTCTGCGCCTCACCGTCGCGCCGACGACACAGGCATTCCTATAAAATGCTGTCTGCGCCTCACAGTCGCGCCAACGACACAGGCATTCCTACAAAATGCTCTCTGCGCCTCACCGTCGCGCCGACGACACAGGCATTCCTATAAAATGCTGTCTGCGCCTCAAAGTCGCGCCGACGACACAGGCATTCCTATAAAATGCTGTCTGCGCCTCGCAGTCGCGCCAACGACACTGGCATTCCTACAAAATGCTGTCTACGCCTCACAGTCGCGCCGACGACACAGGCATTCCTATAAAATGCTGTCTGCGCCTCACAGTCGCGCCGACGACACAGGCATTCCTACAAAAAGCTGTCTGCGCCTCGCAGTCGCGCCAGCGACACAGGCATTCCTATAAAATGCTGTCTGCGCCTCACAGTCACGCCGACGACACAGGCATTCCTATAAAATGCTGTCTGCGCCTCGCAGTCGCGCCTCGCAGTCGCGCCTCGCAGTCGCGCCAACGACACAGGCATTCCTACAAAATGCTCTCTGCGCCTCACCGTCGCGCCGACGACACAGGCATTCCTATAAAATGCTGTCTGCGCCTCACAGTCGCGCCGACGACACAGGCATTCCTACAAAATGCTGTCTACGCCTCACAGTCGCGCCAACGACACAGGCATTCCTATAAAATGCTGTCTGCGCCTCACAGTCGCGCCGACGACACAGGTATTCCTATAAAATGCTGTCTGCGCCTCGCAGTCGCGCCAACGACACAGGCATTCCTACAAAATGCTCTCTGCGCCTAACGTGGCGCCGACGACACAGGCATTCCTATAAAATGCTGTCTGCGCCTCACAGTCGCGCCGACGACACAGGCATTCCTATAAAATGCTGTCTGTGCCTCGCAGTCGCGCCAACGAAACTGGCATTCCTACAAAATGCTGTCTGCGCCTCACAGTCGCGCCGACGACACAGGCATTCCTATAAAATGCTGTCTGCGCCTCACAGTCGCGCCGACGACACAGGCATTCCTACAAAAAGCTGTCTGCGCCTCGCAGTCGCGCCAACGACACAGGCATTCCTATAAAATGCTGTCTGCGCCTCACAGTCGCGCCGACGACACAGGCATTCCTATAAAATGCTGTCTGCGCCTCGCAGTCGCGCCAACGACACAGGCATTCCTACAAAATGCTCTCTGCGCCTCACCGTCGCGCCGACGACACAGGCATTCCTATAAAATGCTGTCTGCGCCTCACAGTTGCGCCGACGACACAGGCATTCCTACAAAATGCTGTCTGCGCCTCGCAGTCGCGCCAACGACACAGGCATTCCTATAAAATGCTGTCTGCGCCTCACAGTCGCGCCGACGACACAGGCATTCCTACAATATGCTGTCTGCGCCTCGCAGTCGCGCCAACGACACAGGCATTCCTATAAAATGCTGTCTGCGCCTCACAGTCGCGCCGACGACACAGGCATTCCTATAAAATGCTGTCTGCGCCTCGCAGTCGCGCCAACGACACAGGCATTCCTACAAAATGCTCTCTGCGCCTCACCGTCGCGCCGACGACACAGGCATTCCTATAAAATGCTGTCTGCGCCTCACAGTCGCGCCGACGACACAGGCATTCCTATAAAATGCTGTCTGCGCCTCGCAGTCGCGCCAACGACACAGGCATTCCTACAAAATGCTCTCTGCGCCTCACCGTCGCGCCGACGACACGGGCATTCCTATAAAATGCTGTCTGTGCCTCACAGTCGCGCCGACGACACAGGCATTCCTATAAAATGCTGTCTGCGCCTCGCAGTCGCGCCAACGACACTGGCATTCCTACAAAATGCTGTCTGCGCCTCACAGTCGCGCCGACGACACAGGCATTCCTATAAAATGCTGTCTGCGCCTCACAGTCGCGCCGCCGACACAGGCATTCCTACAAAAAGCTGTCTGCGCCTCGCAGTCGCGCCAACGACACAGTCATTCCTATAAAATGCTGTCTGCGCCTCACAGTGGCGCCGACGACACAGGCATTCCTATAAAATGCTGTCTGCGCCTCGCAGTCGCGCCAACGACACAGGCATTCCTACAAAATGCTCTCTGCGCCTCACCGTCGCGCCGACGACACAGGCATTCCTATAAAATGCTGTCTGCGCCTCACAGTCGCCTCGACGACACAGGCATTCCTATAAAATGCTGTCTGCGCCTCGCAGTCGCGCCAACGACACAGGCATTCCTACAAAATGCTCTCTGCGCCTCACCGTCGCGCCGACGACACAGGCATTCCTATAAATTGCTGTCTGCGCCTCGCAGTCGCTCCAACGACACAGGCATTCCTACAAAATGCTCTCTGCGCCTCACCGTCGCGTCGACGACACAGGCATTTCTATTAAATGCTGTCTGCGCCTCGCAGTCGCGCCGACGACACAGGCATTCCTATAAAATGCTGTCTGCGCCTCGCAGTCGCGCCAACGACACAGGCATTCCTACAAAATGCTCTCTGCGCCTCACCGTCGCGCCGACGACACAGGCATTCCTATAAAATGCTGTCTGGGCCTCACAGTCGCGCCGACGACACAGGCATTCCTACAAAATGCTGTCTGCGCCTCGCAGTCACGCCAACGACACAGGCATTCCTATAAAATGCTGTCTGCGCCTCACAGTCGCGCCGACGACACAAGCATTCCTATAAAATGCTGTCTGCGCCTCGCAGTCGTGCCAACGACACAGGCATTCCTACAAAATGCTCTCTGCGCCTCACCGTCGCGCCGACGACACAGGCATTCCTATAAAATAATGTCTGGGCCTCACAGTCACGCCGACGACACAGGCATTCCTATAAAATGCTGTCTGCGCCTCGCAGTCGCTCCAACGACACAGGCATTCCTACAAAATGCTCTCTGCGCCTCACCGTCGCGTCGACGACACAGGCATTTCTATAAAATGCTGTCTGCGCCTCGCAGTCGCGCCGACGACACAGGCATTCCTGCAAAATGCTGTCTGCGCCTCGCAGTCGCGCCAACGACACAGGCATTCCTATAATATGCTGTCTGCGCCTCACCGTCGCGCCGACGACACAGGCATTCCTATAAAATGCTGTCTGCGCCTCACAGTCACGCCGACGACACAGGCATTCCTACAAAAAGCTGTCTGCGCCTCGCAGTCGCGCCAACGACGCAGGCATTCCTATAAATGCTGTCTGCGCCTCACAGTCGCGCCGACGACACAGGCATTCCTATAAAATGCTGTCTGCACCTCACAGTCATGCCAACGACACAGGCATTCCTACAAAATGCTCTCTGCGCCTCACCGTCGCGCCGACGACACAGGCATTCCTATAAAATGCTGTCCGCGCCTCACAGTCGCGCCGACGCCACAGGCATTCCTACAAAATGCTGTCTGCGCCTCGCAGTCACGCCAACGACACAGGCATTCCTATAGAATGCTGCCTGCGCCTCACAGTCGCGCCGACGACACAGGCATTCCTACAAAAAGCTGTCTGCGCCTCGCAGTCGCGCCAACGACACAGGCATTCCTATAAAATGCTGTCTGCGCCTCACAGTCGCGCCGACGACACAGGCATTCCTATAAAATGCTGTCTACGCCTCACAGTCGCGCCGACGACAGAGGCATTCCTACAAAAAGCTGTCTGCGCCTCGCAGTCGCGCCAACGACACAGGCATTCCTATAAAATGCTGTCTGCGCCTCACAGTCGCGCCGACGACACAGGCATTCCTATAAAATGCTGTCTGCGCCTCGCAGTCACGCCAACGACACAGGCATTCCTACAAAATGCTCTCTGCTCCTCACCGTCGCGCCGACGACACAGGCATTCCTATAAAATGCTGTCTGCGCCTCACAGTCGCGCCGACGACACAGGCATTCCTACTAAATGCTGTCTGCGCCTCGCAGTCGCGCCAACGACACAGGCATTCCTATAAAATGCTGTCTGCGCCTCACAGTCGCGCCGTCGACACAGGCATTCCTATAAAATGCTGTCTGCGCCTCGCAGTCGCGCCAACGACACAGGCATTCCTACAAAATGCTCTCTGCGCCTCACCGTCGCGCCGACGACACAGGCATTCCTATAAAATGCTGTCTGCGCCTCACAGTCGCGCCGACGACACAGGCATTCCTATAAAATGCTGTCTGCGCCTCGCAGTTGCGCCAACGACAGTGGCATTCCTACAAGATGCTGTCTGCGCCTCACAGTCGCGCCGACGACACAGGCAATCCTATAAAATGGTGTCTGCGCCTCACAGTCGCGCCGACGACACAGGCATTCCTACAAAAAGCTGTCTGCGCGTCGCAGTCGCGCCAACGACACAGGCATTACTATAAAATGCTGTCTGCGCCTCACAGTCGCGCCGACGACACAGGCATTCCTATAAAATGCTGTCTGCGCCTCACAGTCGCGCCGACGACACAGGCATTCCTGTAAAATGCTGTCTGCGCCTCGCAGTCGCGCCAACGACACTGGCATTCCTACAAAATGCTCTCTGCGCCTCACAGTCGCGCCGACGACACAGGCATTCCTATAAAATGCTGTCTGCGCCTCACAGTCGCGCCGACGACACAGGCATTCCTACAAAAAGCTGTCTGCGCCTCGCAGTCGCGCCAACGACACAGGCATTCCTATAAAATGCTGTCTGCGCCTCACAGTCGCGCCGACGACACAGGCATTCCTATAAAATGCTGTCTGCGCCTCGCAGTCGCGCCAACGACACAGGCATTTCTACAAAATGCTCTCTGCGCCTCACCGTCGCGCCGACGACACAGGCATTCCTATAAAATGCTGTCTGCGCCTCACAGTCGCGCCGACGACACAGGCATTCCTACAAAATGCTGTCTGCGCCTCGCAGTCGCGCCAACGACACAGGCATTCCTATAAAATGCTGTCTGCGCCTCACAGTCGCGCCGACGACACAGGCATTCCTATAAAATGCTGTCTGCGCCTCACAGTCGCGCCGACGACACAGGCATTCCTATAAAATGCTGTCTGCGCCTCGCAGTCGCGCCAACGACACAGGCATTCCTACAAAATGCTCTCTGCGCCTCACCGTCGCGCCGACGACACAGGCATTCCTATAAAATGCTGTCTGCGCCTCACAGTCGCGCCGACGACACAGGCATTCCTACAAAATGCTGTCTGCGCCTCGCAGTCGCGCCAACGACACAGGCATTCCTATAAAATGCTGTCTGCGCCTCACAGTCGCACCGTCGACACAGGCATTCCTATAAAATGCTGTCTGCGCCTCGCAGTCGCGCCAACGACACAGGCATTTCTACAAAATGCTCTCTGCGCCTCACCGTCGCGCCGACGACACAGGCATTCCTATAAAATGCTGTCTGCGCCTCACAGTCGCGCCGACGACACAGGCATTCCTATAAAATGCTGTCTGCGCCTCGCAGTCGCGCCAACGACACTGGCATTCCTACAAAATGCTGTCTGCGCCTCACAGTCGCGCCGACGACACAGGCATTCCTATAAATGCTGTCTGCGCCTCACAGTCGCGCCGACGACACAGGCATTCCTACAAAAAGCTGTCTGCGCCTCGCAGTCGCGCCAACGACACAGGCATTCCTATAAAATGCTGTCTGCGCCTCACAGTCGCGCCGACGACACAGGCATTCCTATAAAACGCTGTCTGCACCTCGCAGTCGCGCCAACGACACAGGCATTCCTACAAAATGCTTTCTGCGCCTCACCGTCGCGCCCACGACACAGGCATTCCTATAAAATGCTGTCTGCGCCTCACAGTAGCGCCGACGACACAGGCATTCCTACAAAATGCTGTCTGCGGCTCGCAGTCGCACCAACGACACAGGCATTCCTATAAAATGCTGTCTGCGCCTCACAGTCGCGCCGACGACACAGGCATTCCTATAAAATGCTGTCTGCGCCTCGCAGTCGCGCCAACGACACAAGCATTCCTACAAAATGCTCTCTGCGCCTCACCGTCGCGCCGACGACACAGGCATTCCTTCAAAATGCTCTCTGCGCCTCACCGTCGCGCAGACGACACAGGCATTCCTATAAAATGCTGTCTGCGCCTCACAGTCGCGCCGATGATACAGGCATTCCTACAAAATGCTGTCTGCGCCTCGCAATCGCGCCAACGACACCGGCATTCCTATAAAATGCTGTCTGCGCCTCACAGTCGCGCCGACGACACAGGCATTCCTATAAAATGCTGTCTGCGCCTCGCAGTCGCGCCAACGACACACTCATTCCTACAAAATGCTCTCTGCGCCTCACCGTCGCGCCGACGACACAGGCATTCCTATAAAATGCTGTCCGCGCCTCACAGTCGCGCCGACGCCACAGGCATTCCTACAAAATGCTGTCTGCGCCTCGCAGTCACGCCAACGACACAGGCATTCCTATAAAATGCTGCCTGCGCCTCACAGTCGCGCCGACGACACAGGCATTCCTACAAAAAGCTGTCTGCGCCTCGCAGTCGCGCCAACGACACAGGCATTCCTATAAAATGCTGTCTGCACCTCACAGTCGCGCCGACGACACAGGCATTCCTATAAAATGCTGTCTGCGCCTCGCAGTCGCGCCAACGACACAGGCATTCCTACAAAATGCTCTCTGCGCCTCACCATCGCGCCGACGACACAGGCATTCCTATAAAATGCTGTCTGCGCCTCACAGTCGCGCCGACGACACAGGCATTCCTATAAAATGCTGTCTGCGCCTCGCAGTTGCGCCAACGACACTGGCATTCCTACAAGATGCTGTCTGCGCCTCACAGTCGCGCCGACGACACAGGCAATCCTATAAAATGGTGTCTGCGCCTCACAGTCGCGCCGACGACACAGGCATTCCTACAAAAAGCTGTCTGCGCGTCGCAGTGGCGCCAACGACACAGGCATTACTATAAAATGCTGTCTGGCCTCACAGTCGCGCCGACGACACAGGCATTCCTATAAAATGCTGTCTGCGCCTCACAGTCGCGCCGACGACACAGGCATTCCTGTAAAATGCTGTCTGCGCCTCGCAGTCGCGCCAACGACACTGGCATTCCTACAAAATGCTGTCTGCGCCTCACAGTCGCGCCGACGACACAGGCATTCCTATAAAATGCTGTCTGAGCCTCACAGTCGCGCCGACGACACAGGCATTCCTACAAAAAGCTGTCTGCGCCTCGCAGTCGCGCCAACGACACAGGCATTCCTATAAAATGCTGTCTGCGCCTCACAGTCGCGCCGACGACACAGGCATTCCTATAAAATGCTGTCTGCGCCTCGCAGTCGCGCCAACGACACAGGCATTTCTACAAAATGCTCTCTGCGCCTCACCGTCGCGCCGACGACACAGGCATTCCTATAAAATGCTGTCTGCGCCTCACAGTCGCGCCGACGACACAGGCATTCCTACAAAATGCTGTCTGCGCCTCGCAGTCGCGCCAACGACACAGGCATTCCTATAAAATGCTGTCTGCGCCTCACAGTCGCGCCGACGACACAGGCATTCCTACAAAATGCTGTCTGCGCCTCGCAGTCGCGCCAACGACACAGGCATTCCTATAAAATGCTGTCTGCGCCTCACAGTCGCACCGTCGACACAGGCATTCCTATAAAATGCTGTCTGCGCCTCGCAGTCGCGCCAACGACACAGGCATTCCTACAAAATGCTCTCTGCGCCTCACCGTCGCGCCGACGACACAGGCATTCCTATAAAATGCTGTCTGCGCCTCACAGTCGCGCCGACGACACAGGCATTCCTACAAAATGCTCTCTGCGCCTCACCGTCGCGCCGACGACACAGGCATTCCTATAAAATGCTGTCTGCGCCTCACAGTCGCGCCGACGACACAGGCATTCCTACAAAATGCTGTCTGCGCCTCGCAGTCGCGCCAACGACACAGGCATTCCTATAAAATGCTGTCTGCGCCTCGCAGTCGCACCGTCGACACAGGCATTCCTATAAAATGCTGTCTGCGCCTCGCAGTCGCGCCAACGACACAGGCATTCCTACAAAATGCTCTCTGCTCCTCACAGTCGCGCCGACGACACAGGCATTCCTATAAAATGCTGTCTGCGCCTCGCAGTCGCGCCAACGACACAGGCATTCCTACAAAATGCTCTCTGCGCCTCACCGTCGCGCCGACGACACAGGCATTCCTATAAAATGCTGTCTGCACCTCACAGTCGCGCCGACGACACAGGCATTCCTATAAAATGCTGTCTGGGCCTCGCAGTCGCGCCAACGACACTGGCATTCCTACAAAATGCTGTCTGCGTCTCACAGTCGCGCCGACGACACAGGCATTCCTATAAAATGCTGTCTGCGCCTCACAGTCGCGCCGACGACAGAGGCATTCCTACAAAAAGCTGTCTGCGCCTCGCAGTCGCGCCAACGACACAGGCATTCCTATAAAATGCTGTCTGCGCCTCACAGTCGCGCCTACGACACAGGCATTCCTATAAAATGCTGTCTGCGCCTCGCAGTCACGCCAACGACACAGGCATTCCTACAAAATGCTCTCTGCGCCTCACCGTCGCGCCGACGACACAGGCATTCCTATAAAATGCTGTCTGCGCCTCACAGTCGCGCCGACGACACAGGCATTCCTACAAAATGCTGTCTGCGCCTCGCAGTCGCGCCAACGACACAGGCATTCCTATAAAATGCTGTCTGCGCCTCACAGTCGCGCCGACGACACAGGCATTCCTATAAAATGCTGTCTGCGCCTCACAGTCGCGCCGACGACACAGGCATTCCTACAAAAAGCTGTCTGCGCCTCGCAGTCGCGCCAACGACACAGGCATTCCTATAAAATGCTGTCTGCGCCTCACAGTCGCGCCGACGACACAGGCATTCCTATAAAATGCTGTCTGCGCCTCGCAGTCGCGCCAACGACACAGGCATTTCTACAAAATGCTCTCTGCGCCTCACTGTCGCGCCGACGACACAGGCATTCCTATAAAATGCTGTCTGCGCCTCACAGTCGCGCCGACGACACAGGCATTCCTACAAAATGCTGTCTGCGCCTCGCAGTCGCGCCAACGACACAGGCATTCCTATAAAATGCTGTCTGCGCCTCACAGTGGCGCCGACGACACAGGCATTCCTATAAAATGCTGTCTGCGCCTCACAGTCGCGCCGACGACACAGGCATTCCTATAAAATGCTGTCTGCGCCTCGCAGTCGCGCCAACGACACAGGCATTCCTACAAAATGCTCTCTGCGCCTCACCGTCGCGCCGACGACACAGGCATTCCTATAAAATGCTGTCTGCGCCTCACAGTCGCGCCGACGACACAGGCATTCCTACAAAATGCTGTCTGCGCCTCGCAGTCGCGCCAACGACACAGGCATTCCTATAAAATGCTGTCTGCGCCTCACAGTCGCACCGTCGACACAGGCATTCCTATAAAATGCTGTCTGCGCCTCGCAGTCGCGCCAACGACACAGGCATTTCTACAAAATGCTCTCTGCGCCTCACCGTCGCGCCGACGACACAGGCATTCCTATAAAATGCTGTCTGCGCCTCACAGTCGCGCCGACGACACAGGCATTCCTATAAAATGCTGTCTGCGCCTCGCAGTCGCGCCAACGACACTGGCATTCCTACAAAATGCTGTCTGCGCCTCACAGTCGCGCCGACGACACAGGCATTCCTATAAATGCTGTCTGCGCCTCACAGTCGCGCCGACGACACAGGCATTCCTACAAAAAGCTGTCTGCGCCTCGCAGTCGCGCCAACGACACAGGCATTCCTATAAAATGCTGTCTGCGCCTCACAGTCGCGCCGACGACACAGGCATTCCTATAAAACGCTGTCTGCACCTCGCAGTCGCGCCAACGACACAGGCATTCCTACAAAATGCTGTCTGCGCCTCACAGTAGCGCCGACGACACAGGCATTCCTACAAAATGCTGTCTGCGGCTCGCAGTCGCACCAACGACACAGGCATTCCTATAAAATGCTGTCTGCGCCTCACAGTCGCGCCGACGACACAGGCATTCCTATAAAATGCTGTCTGCGCCTCGCAGTCGCGCCAACGACACAAGCATTCCTACAAAATGCTCTCTGCGCCTCACCGTCGCGCCGACGACACAGGCATTCCTTCAAAATGCTCTCTGCGCCTCACCGTCGCGCAGACGACACAGGCATTCCTATAAAATGCTGTCTGCGCCTCACAGTCGCGCCGATGATACAGGCATTCCTACAAAATGCTGTCTGCGCCTCGCAATCGCGCCAACGACACCGGCATTCCTATAAAATGCTGTCTGCGCCTCACAGTCGCGCCGACGACACAGGCATTCCTATAAAATGCTGTCTGCGCCTCGCAGTCGCGCCAACGACACACTCATTCCTACAAAATGCTCTCTGCGCCTCACCGTCGCGCCGACGACACAGGCATTCCTATAAAATGCTGTCCGCGCCTCACAGTCGCGCCGACGCCACAGGCATTCCTACAAAATGCTGTCTGCGCCTCGCAGTCACGCCAACGACACAGGCATTCCTATAAAATGCTGCCTGCGCCTCACAGTCGCGCCGACGACACAGGCATTCCTACAAAAAGCTGTCTGCGCCTCGCAGTCGCGCCAACGACACAGGCATTCCTATAAAATGCTGTCTGCACCTCACAGTCGCGCCGACGACACAGGCATTCCTATAAAATGCTGTCTGTGCCTCGCAGTCGCGCCAACGACACAGGCATTCCTACAAAATGCTCTCTGCGCCTCACCGTCGCGCCGACGACACAGGCATTCCTATAAAATGCTGTCTGCGCCTCACAGTCGCGCCGACGACACAGGCATTCCTATAAAATGCTGTCTGCGCCTCGCAGTTGCGCCAACAACACTGGCATTCCTACAAGATGCTGTCTGCGCCTCACAGTCGCGCCGACGACACAGGCAATCCTATAAAATGGTGTCTGCGCCTCACAGTCGCGCCGACGACACAGGCATTCCTACAAAAAGCTGTCTGCGCGTCGCAGTCGCGCCAACGACACAGGCATTACTATAAAATGCTGTCTGGCCTCACAGTCGCGCCGACGACACAGGCATTCCTATAAAATGCTGTCTGCGCCTCACAGTCGCGCCGACGACACAGGCATTCCTGTAAAATGCTGTCTGCGCCTCGCAGTCGCGCCAACGACACTGGCATTCCTACAAAATGCTGTCTGCGCCTCACAGTCGCGCCGACGACACAGGCATTCCTATAAAATGCTGTCTGAGCCTCACAGTCGCGCCGACGACACAGGCATTCCTACAAAAAGCTGTCTGCGCCTCGCAGTCGCGCCAACGACACAGGCATTCCTATAAAATGCTGTCTGCGCCTCACAGTCGCGCCGACGACACAGGCATTCCTATAAAATGCTGTCTGCGCCTCGCAGTCGCGCCAACGACACAGGCATTTCTACAAAATGCTCTCTGCGCCTCACCGTCGCGCCGACGACACAGGCATTCCTATAAAATGCTGTCTGCGCCTCACAGTCGCGCCGACGACACAGGCATTCCTACAAAATGCTGTCTGCGCCTCGCAGTCGCGCCAACGACACAGGCATTCCTATAAAATGCTGTCTGCGCCTCACAGTCGCGCCGACGACACAGGCATTCCTACAAAATGCTGTCTGCGCCTCGCAGTCGCGCCAACGACACAGGCATTCCTATAAAATGCTGTCTGCGCCTCACAGTCGCACCGTCGACACAGGCATTCCTATAAAATGCTGTCTGCGCCTCGCAGTCGCGCCAACGACACAGGCATTCCTACAAAATGCTCTCTGCGCCTCACCGTCGCGCCGACGACACAGGCATTCCTATAAAATGCTGTCTGCGCCTCACAGTCGCGCCGACGACACAGGCATTCCTACAAAATGCTCTCTGCGCCTCACCGTCGCGCCGACGACACAGGCATTCCTATAAAATGCTGTCTGCGCCTCACAGTCGCGCCGACGACACAGGCATTCCTACAAAATGCTGTCTGCGCCTCGCAGTCGCGCCAACGACACAGGCATTCCTATAAAATGCTGTCTGCGCCTCGCAGTCGCACCGTCGACACAGGCATTCCTATAAAATGCTGTCTGCGCCTCGCAGTCGCGCCAACGACACAGGCATTCCTACAAAATGCTCTCTGCTCCTCACAGTCGCGCCGACGACACAGGCATTCCTATAAAATGCTGTCTGCGCCTCGCAGTCGCGCCAACGACACAGGCATTCCTACAAAATGCTCTCTGCGCCTCACCGTCGCGCCGACGACACAGGCATTCCTATAAAATGCTGTCTGCACCTCACAGTCGCGCCGACGACACAGGCATTCCTATAAAATGCTGTCTGGGCCTCGCAGTCGCGCCAACGACACTGGCATTCCTACAAAATGCTGTCTGCGTCTCACAGTCGCGCCGACGACACAGGCATTCCTATAAAATGCTGTCTGCGCCTCACAGTCGCGCCGACGACAGAGGCATTCCTACAAAAAGCTGTCTGCGCCTCGCAGTCGCGCCAACGACACAGGCATTCCTATAAAATGCTGTCTGCGCCTCACAGTCGCGCCGACGACACAGGCATTCCTATAAAATGCTGTCTGCGCCTCGCAGTCACGCCAACGACACAGGCATTCCTACAAAATGCTCTCTGCGCCTCACCGTCGCGCCGACGACACAGGCATTCCTATAAAATGCTGTCTGCGCCTCACAGTCGCGCCGACGACACAGGCATTCCTACAAAATGCTGTCTGCGCCTCGCAGTCGCGCCAACGACACAGGCATTCCTATAAAATGCTGTCTGCGCCTCACAGTCGCGCCGTCGACACAGGCATTCCTATAAAATGCTGTCTGCGCCTCGCAGTCGCGCCAACGACACAGGCATTCCTACAAAATGCTCTCTGCGCCTCACCGTCGCGCCGACGACACAGGCATTCCTATAAAATGCTGTCTGCGCCTCACAGTCGCGCCGACGACACAGGCATTCCTATAAAATGCTGTCTGCGCCTCGCAGTTGCGCCAACGACACTGGCATTCCTACAAGATGCTGTCTGCGCCTCACAGTCGCGCCGACGACACAGGCAATCCTATAAAATGGTGTCTGCGCCTCACAGTCGCGCCGACGACACAGGCATTCCTACAAAAAGCTGTCTGCGCGTCGCAGTCGCGCCAACGACACAGGCATTACTATAAAATGCTGTCTGGCCTCACAGTCGCGCCGACGACACAGGCATTCCTATAAAATGCTGTCTGCGCCTCACAGTCGCGCCGACGACACAGGCATTCCTGTAAAATGCTGTCTGCGCCTCGCAGTCGCGCCAACGACACTGGCATTCCTACAAAATGCTGTCTGCGCCTCACAGTCGCGCCGACGACACAGGCATTCCTATAAAATGCTGTCTGAGCCTCACAGTCGCGCCGACGACACAAGCATTTCTACAAAAAGCTGTCTGCGCCTCGCAGTCGCGCCAACGACACAGGCATTCCTATAAAATGCTGTCTGCGCCTCACAGTCGCGCCGACGACACAGGCATTCCTATAAAATGCTGTCTGCGCCTCGCAGTCGCGCCAACGACACAGGCATTTCTACAAAATGCTCTCTGCGCCTCACCGTCGCGCCGACGACACAGGCATTCCTATAAAATGCTGTCTGCGCCTCACGGTCGCGCCGACGACACAGGCATTCCTACAAAATGCTGTCTGCGCCTCGCAGTCGCGCCAACGACACAGGCATTCCTATAAAATGCTGTCTGCGCCTCACAGTCGCGCCGACGACACAGGCATTCCTATAAAATGCTGTCTGCGCCTCACCGTCGCGCCGACGACACAGGCATTCCTATAAAATTCTGTCTGCGCGTCACAGTCGCGCCGACAACACAGGCATTCCTATAAAATGCTGTCTGCGCCTCGAAGTCGCGCCAACGACACTGGCATTCCTACAAAATGCTGTCTGCGCCTCACAGTCACGCCGACGACACAGGCATTCCTATAAAATGCTGTCTGCGCCTCACAGTCGCGCCGACGACGCAGGCATTCCTAAAAAAAGCTGTCTGCGCCTCGCAGTCGCGCCAACGACACTGGCATTCCTATAAAATGCTGTCTGCGCCTCACAGTCGCGCCGACGACACAGGCATTCCTACAAAATGCTGTCTGCGCCTCACAGTCGCGCCGACGACACAGGCATTCCTATAAAATGCTGTCTGCGCCTCACAGTCGCGCCGACGACACAGGCATTCCTATAAAATGCTGTCTGCGCCTCGCAGTCGCGCCAACGACACTGGCATTCCTACAAAATGCTGTCTGCGCCTCACACTCGCGCCGACGACACAGGCATTCCTATAAAATGCTGTCTGCGCCTCACAGTCGCGCCGACGACACAGGCATTCCTACAAAAAGCTGTCTGCGCCTCGCAGTCGCGCCAACGACACTGGCATTCCTATAAAATGCTGTCTGCGCCTCGCAGTCGCGCCAACGACACAGGCATTCCTATAAAATGCTGTCTGCGCCTCACAGTCGCGCCGACGACACAGGCATTCCTATAAAATGCTGTCTGCGCCTCGCAGTCGCGCCAACGACACAGGCATTCCTACAAAATGCTCTCTGCGCCTCACCGTCGCGCCGACGACACAGGCATTCCTTCAAAATGCTCTCTGCGCCTCACCGTCGCGCAGACGACACAGGCATTCCTATAAAATGCTGTCTGCGCCTCACAGTCGCGCCGACGACACAGCCATTCCTACAAAATGCTGTCTGCGCCTCGCAGTCGCGCCAACGACACCGGCATTCCTATAAAATGCTGTCTGCGCCTCACAGTCGCGCCGACGACACAGGCATTCCTATAAAATGCTGTCTGCGCCTCGCAGTCGCGCCAACGACACAGGCATTCCTACAAAATGCTCTCTGCGCCTCACCGTCGCGCCGACGACACAGGCATTCCAATAAAATGCTGTCTGCGCCTCACAGTCGCGCCGACGACACAGGCATTCCTATAAAATGCTGTCTGCGCCTCGCAGTCGCGCCAACGACACTGGCATTCCTACAAAATGCTGTCTGCGCCTCACAGTCGCGCCGACGACACAGGCATTCCTATAAAATGCTGTCTGCGCCTCACAGTCGCGCCGACGACACAGGCATTCCTACAAAAAGCTGTCTGCGCCTCGAAGTCGCGCCAACGACACAGGCATTCCTATAAAATGCTGTCTGCGCCTCACAGTCGCGCCGACGACACAGGCATTCCTATAAAAGGCTGTCTGCGCCTCGCAGTCGCGCCAACGACACAGGCATTCCTACAAAATGCTCTCTGCGCCTCACTGTCGCGCCGACGACACAGGCATTCCTATAAAATGCTGTCTGCGCCTCACAGTCCCGCCGACGACACAGGCATTCCTACAAAATGCTGTCTGCGCCTGGCAGTCGCGCCAACGACACTGGCATTCCTATAAAATGCTGTCTGCGCCTCACAGTCGCGCCGACGATACAGGCATTCCTATAAAATGCTGTCTGCGCCTCGCAGTCGCGCCAACGACACAGGCATTACTACAAAATGCTCTCTGCGCCTCACCGTCACGCCGACGACACAGGCATTCCTATAAAATGCTGTCTGCGCCTCACAGTCGCGCCGACGACACAGGCATTCCTATAAAATGCTGTCTGCGCCTCGCAGTCGCGCCAACGACACTGGCACTCCTACAAAATGCTGTCTGCGCCTCACAGTCGCGCCGACGACACAGGCATTCCTATAAAATGCTGTCTGCGCCTCGCAGTCGCGCCAACGACACAGGCATTCCTACAAAATGCTCTCTGCGCCTCACCGTCGCGCCGACGACACAGGCATTCCTATAAGATGCTGTCTCCGCCTCACAGTCGCGCCGACGACACAGGCATTCCTACAAAATGCTGTCTGCGCCTCGCAGTCGCGCCAACGACACAGGCATTCCTATAAAATGCTGTCTGCGCCTCACAGTCGTGCCGACGACACAGGCATTCCTATAAAATGCTGTCTGCGCCTCGCAGTCGTGCCAACGACACAGGCATTCCTACAAAATGCTCTCTGTGCCTCACCATCGCGCCGACGACACAGGCATTCCTATAAAATGCTGTCTGCGCCTCACAGTCGCGCCGACGACACAGGCATTCCTACAAAAAGCTGTCTGCGCCTCGCAGTCGCGCCAACGACACAGGTATTCCTATAAAATGCTGTCTGCACCTCACAGTCGCGCCGACGACAAGGCATTCCTATAAAACGCTGTCTGCACCTCGCAGTCGCGCCAACGACACAGGCATTCCTACAAAATGCTTTCTGCGCCTCACCGTCGCGCCCACGACACAGGCATTGCTATAAAATGCTGTCTGCGCCTCACAGTAGCGCCGACGACACAGGCATTCCTACAAAATGCTGTCTGCGCCTCGCAGTCGCACCAACGACACAGGCATTCCTATAAAATGCTGTCTGCGCCTCGCAGTCGCGCCGACGACACAGGCATTCCTATAAAATGCTGTCTGCGCCTCGCAGTCGCGCCAACGACACTGGCATTCCTACAAAATGCTGTCTGCGCCTCACAGTCGCGCCGACGACACAGGCATTCCTACAAAATGCTGTCTGCGCCTCAAAGTCGCGCCGACGACACAGGCCTTCCTATAAAATGCTGTCTGCGCCTCACAGTCGCGCCGACGACACAGGCATTCCTACAAAAAGCTGTCTGCGCCTCGCAGTCGCGCCAACGACACAGGCATTCCTATAAAATGCTGTCTGCGCCTCACAGTCGCGCCGACGACACAGGCATTCCTATAAAATGCTGTCTGCGCCTCGCAGTCGCGCCAACGACACAGGCATTCCTACAAAATGCTCTCTGAGCCTCACCGTCGCGCCGACGACAAGGCATTCCTATTAAATGCTGTCTTCACCTCACAGTCGCGCCGACGACACAGGCATTCCTACAAAATGCTGTCTGCGCCTCGCAGTCGCGCCAACGACACAGGCATTCCTATAAAATGCTGTCTGCGCCTCACAGTCGCGCCGACGACACAGGCATTCCTATAAAATGCTGTCTGCGCCTCGCAGTCGCGCCAACGACACAGGCATTCCTACAAAATGCTCTCTGCGCCTCACCGTCGCGCTGACGACACAGGCATTCCTATAAAATTCTGTCTGCGCGTCACAGTCGCGCCGACGACACAGGCATTCCTATAAAATGCTGTCTGCGCCTCGAAGTCGCGCCAACGACACTGGCATTCCTACAAAATGCTGTCTGCGCCTCACAGTCACGCCGACGACACAGGCATTCCTATAAAATGCTGTCTGCGCCTCACAGTCGCGCCGACGACGCAGGCATTCCTAAAAAAAGCTGTCTGCGCCTCGCAGTCGCGCCAATGACACAGGCATTCCTATAAAATGCTGTCTGCGCCTCACAGTCGCGCCGACGACACAGGCATTCCTATAAAATGCTGTCTGCGCCTCGCAGTCGCGCCAACGACACAGGCATTCCTACAAAATGCTCTCTGCGCCTCACCGTCGCGCCGACGACACAGGCATTCCTTCAAAATGCTCTCTGCGCCTCACCGTCGCGCAGACGACACAGGCATTCCTATAAAATGCTGTCTGCGCCTCACAGTCGCGCCGACGACACAGGCATTCCTACAAAATGCTGTCTGCGCCTCGCAGTCGCGCCAACGACACCGGCATTCCTATAAAATGCTGTCTGCGCCTCACAGTCGCGCCGACGACACAGGCATTCCTATAAAATGCTGTCTGCGCCTCACAGTCGCGCCGACGACACAGGCATTCCTATAAAATGCTGTCTGCGCCTCGCAGTCGCGCCAACGACACAGGCATTCCTACAAAATGCTCTTTGCGCCTCACCGTCGCGCCGACGACACAGGCATTCCTACAAAATGCTCTCTGCGCCTCACCGTCGCGCCGACGACACAGGCATTCCAATAAAATGCTGTCTGCGCCTCACAGTCGCGCCGACGACACAGGCATTCCTATAAAATGCTGTCTGCGCCTCGCAGTCGCGCCAACGACACTGGCATTCCTACAAAATGCTGTCTGCGCCTCACAGTCGCGCCGACGACACAGGCATTCCTACAAAAAGCTGTCTGCGCCTCGCAGTCGCGCCAACGACACAGGCATTCCTATAAAATGCTGTCTGCGCCTCACAGTCGCGCCGACGACACAGGCATTCCTATAAAAGGCTGTCTGCGCCTCGCAGTCGCGCCAACGACACAGGCATTCCTACAAAATGCTCTCTGCGCCTCACTGTCGCGCCGACGACACAGGCATTCCTATAAAATGCTGTCTGCGCCTCCCAGTCCCGCCGACGACACAGGCATTCCTACAAAATGCTGTCTGCGCCTGGCAGTCGCGCCAACGACACAGGCATTCCTATAAAATGCTGTCTGCGCCTCACAGTCGCGCCGACGATACAGGCATTTCTATAAAATGCTGTCTGCGCCTCGCAGTCGCGCCAACGACACAGGCATTCCTACAAAATGCTCTCTGCGCCTCACCGTCACGCCGACGACACACGCATTCCTATAAAATGCTGTCTGCGCCTCAGAGTCGCGCCGACGACACAGGCATTCCTATAAAATGCTGTCTGCGCCTCGCAGTCGCGCCAACGACACTGGCACTCCTACAAAATGCTGTCTGCGCCTCACAGTCGCGCCGACGACACAGGCATTCCTATAAAATGCTGTCTGCGCCTCACAGTCGCGCCGACGACACAGGCATTCCTACAAAAAGCTGTCTGCGCCTCGCAGTCGCGCCAACGACACAGGCATTCCTATAAAATGCTGTCTGCGCCTCACCGTCGCGCCGACGACACAGGCATTCCTATAAAATGCTGTCTGCGCCTCGCAGTCGCGCCAACGACACAGGCATTCCTACAAAATGCTCTCTGCGCCTCACCGTCGCGCCGACGACACAGGCATTCCTATAAAAAGCTGTCTGCGCCTCACAGTCGCGCCGACGACACAGGCATTCCTACAAAATGCTGTCTGCGCCTCGCAGTCGCGCCAACGACACAGGCATTCCTATAAAATGCTGTCTGCGCCTCACAGTCCCGCCGACGACACAGGCATTCCTCTAAATTGCTGTCTGCGCCTCGCAGTCACGCCAACGACACAGGCATTCCTACAAAATGCTCTCTGCGCCTCACCGTCGCGCCGACGACACAGGCATTCCTATAAAATGCTGTCTGCGCCTCACAGTCGCGCCGACGACACAGGCATTCCTATAAAATGCTGTCTGCGCCTCGCAGTCGCGCCAACGACACAGGCATTCCTACAAAATGCTCTCTGCGCCTCACCGTCACGCTGACGACACAGGCATTCCTATAAAATGCTGTCTGCGCCTCACAGTCGCGCCGACGACACAGGCATTCCTATAAAATGCTGTCTGCGCCTCGCAGTCGCGCCAACGACACTGGCACTCCTACAAAATGCTGTCTGCGCCTCACAGTCGCGCCGACGACACAGGCATTCCTATAAAATGCTGTCTGCGCCTCACAGTCGCGCCGACGACACAGGCATTCCTACAAAAAGCTGTCTGCGCCTCGCAGTCGCGCCAACGACACAGGCATTCCTATAAAATGCTGTCTGCGCCTCACCGTCGCGCCGACGACACAGGCATTCCTATAAAATGCTGTCTGCGCCTCGCAGTCGCGCCAACGACACAGGCATTCCTACAAAATGCTCTCTGCGCCTCACCGTCGCGCAGACGACACAGGCATTCCTATAAAAAGCTGTCTGCGCCTCACAGTCGCGCCGACGACACAGGCATTCCTACAAAATGCTGTCTGCGCCTTGCAGTCGCGCCAAGGACACAGGCATTCCTATAAAATGCTGTCTGCGCCTCACAGTCGCGCCGACGACACAGGCATTCCTCCCCGCAGGGGCGTCTGCGTCAGCAGGCGTTTGGTGTGTTGCGACACCACGGACCCGAGCACACGAGGGTTGGACCCTCCCGCGGTAGCCGTGCGCGGCTTAGCCGTGTCTGGGGAAAGGGGGATCCTGGGGGTTGAGCCGATGCAGGGTGTTTGGACCTTTAAGGCCCCCCGGCGGAGGCAACACACCTCTTCGGCCTCGGCTTCACATAGACGGCACCCCCGGACTGACCCACCCGGGGGAAATCGGTAGTCGCCTCTTCCTGTCCTCCTCTCCAATCTTCGACTTTCTCTCCCACTTTTACATCTTTCCTGTCTTCTGTTCACTTCTTATTACTTCCTTTCTCCACGGCGGCAAGGGTTAACCTTGTGTATCTGCCCTCCCTTGGGTATAATATATTAGGTTATAGTAGCAATGTACGGCTGGCGCCTGCAGCCTTACGCGTTAAAGCCTGCAGCGTCCCCATGTTGGGCTCCGTGGTGGGTGGCCGCCATTGCTGCCGAACACAAACCGAAATACCATGGGAACACCCGCATTTCCCCGCCTACTTGATCGTCACCCTCAGAAGAGGGGACGCACCGAAGACTTAAGCACTTGTTTCAACCGCACGAAAGAGACCTACCCAAAATACCACGTAGTACACAGTGAGAATCCTGAAAAACAAGCTAGATTTATTTCACCATTCACAGTAGCAAAATCTTTGACCGAAGCCTTAGGGTCAGGTTATAAGGTAACAAAAATGGCTAGCGGTGACCTTCTCCTTGAGATCCCTCAGAAACATCAGTATGAGAAGCTTGGCAGTCTTGTGACATTTGGTAACATACCAATTTCTATTTCACAACACCGAACAATGAACAGCTCACGGGGAGTCGTGTCAGAGGCAGACCTCCTAGACTTGACAGAAACTGAACTCCTGGAAGGGTGGAAAGAACAAAATGTTACTGACGTAAAACGTATTAAAATTAGACGAGACAACAAGGAAATCCCCACTAAACATCTTATCCTAACATTTTCATCCAGCGTTCTGCCAGAAACGATTGAAACAGGATACATCAGATTAAATGTTCGACCATATATCCCCATCCCTAGAAGGTGTTTCAAATGTCAGAGGTTCGGCCATGGCTCGCAGAGCTGCCGTGGTCAGACAACTTGTGCAAAGTGTGGAGTGCAGGGCCACCCCTCCGAGAACTGCAGTGGCACACCTCACTGCGTGAACTGCAGTGGTGACCATCCAGCTTACTCACGCTCCTGTCCGAACTGGAAGAAAGAAAAAGATATAATCACCCTTAAAGTCAAAGAAAATATTTCATTTAAGGAAGCCCGTAAAAGGTGCTCTCCATTCCACAACACACCTTATGCTGATGCGGCGCGTCTGGGGGCAGCGTCGCAGCGGCAATCGCCGAGTGCCCTGCCCGCGTGCAGCGAGCAGGCACCTTTGGCTCCTGCCCCCAGGGTGGAAGTAGGTAAGCCTACTCCATCCAACCAGCAACCAGGCCCGGCTACCCTTGGGTTGCCGGTCACACAAGAGTTATCTGCGGTCACCTGCGCTGCACGCAGCGATCCCGCAGGACCGATAGCGGCCACGAAGGTAGGCGCAGCTGAGGCTGCCTCGACCTTCCCGGCCCCTCCCAGCGCTGGCAACAGCCGGCGCAGCCAAATCCCGCAGGGAGCCCCATCGACCTCAGGGCTGGTGGGCGCAGGGGTCTTGCCTTCCGAGGTGAGACTCTCAGGAAAAACTTCTCGCTCGCAAGAGCGCGTGTCCGGCGCCTCACAAGAGGCAATGGACACAACACCTATACCTACGGCGCAGCAAGCGCCTAAGGAGCGGCGAGGTTCCCTCGAGCGCTCCAGAAAAAACAAAACCCCGGTTACAGGGCCTCGAAAGAGCTCTGTAACCTAAGGCATCACCTCCCTTTCCGTAGACACAGTACTTATTTAAAATAAATATGGATACACAAATTATTCAATGGAACGTCAGAGGTCTTCTTAGAAACCTGGATGACGTACAAGAACTCATACACAAACACAATCCAAAAGTGCTGTGTTTACAGGAAACACACCTAAAATCAAAACACACAAACTTTCTCCGACAGTATATAACTTTTCGCAAAGATCGCGATGATGCTCTCGCATCATCGGGAGGTGTAGCTATAGTTATCCACAAAAGCATTGCGTGTCAACATTTACAGCTCCAAACGCCTCTTGAAGCAGTGGCAGTTCGAGCTGTCCTCCTAAACAAACTCATCACCATTAGCTCGCTTTACGTACCCCCACACTACAAATTAAACAAACATGAATTCCAGTCATTTATAGACGAATTGCCAGAACCTTACGTTGTTCTCGGCGATCTCAATGCGCACAGCTCCCTGTGGGGTGACTGTCGTATAGATGCGCGAGGTCGTCTTGTTGAACAGTTCCTTTTTTCTTCTGGTGCGTGCCTTTTGAATAAGAAGAAACCCACTTATTACTGTCTTGCAAATAATACCTTTTCCTCAATTGATCTCAGCATAGTTTCCCCGACTATACTGCCTGAACTGGAGTGGGAAGTTGCGAACAATCCTTACGGAAGCGACCACTTCCCCATAATATTAAGAACACTTAAACAAAACGAATATCTACCACAGGCTCCTAGGTGGCAGGTTGACACAGCCGACTGGGAGAAATTCCGAACCATAACTAGCATATCATGGGATGACATGTCCTTGTTACAAATTGATGCTGCTGTGGATTACCTTACAGCTTTTATTATAGATGCCGCATCTAAATGCATACGTGAAGTAAGTGGATCGGCATGCAAACGGCATGTCCCGTGGTGGAACGATGAATGTAGAGTCGCACGTAGGAATCAAAACAAAGCGTGGGGGTTGCTACGCGCTTCGCCCACTGCAGAGAATCTCGTTAACTTTAAGAAAGTTAAGTCTCAAGGCAGGAGAACCCGCCGACAGGCCAGAAGAGAGAGCTGGCAAAAGTTTTTATCGAACATCAACTCGTTTACAGATGAGGCGAAAGTCTGGAACCGCGTAAATAGAATTAGAGGGAGACAAACATATTCACTCCCTCTGGTAAACACACAGGGTGATACGCTGCAACATCAGGCAGACTCACTTGGGGAGCACTTTGAGAGTGTGTCAAGTTCAAAACATTGTTCGAAATCCTTCCTGAAATATAAGCAAATAGAAGAATGTAAGCCACTCAAAAGAAAATGTCCACAGAGTGAATCCTACAACTGCCCATTCAGTATTGCTGAGTTGAAACCTGCCTTGAGCTCATGCAAGAGCTCTGCAGCCGGATCTGACAGAATTATGTATGAAATGCTCAAAAACTTACACGATGACACGCAAGTTACACTACTCACACTTTTCAACACCATCTGGGATGCAGGGTACCTTCCAACCGCATGGAAGGAAGCTATTGTGGTCCCTGTTTTGAAACAAGGTAAAGACCCTTCCTCAGTGGCAAGTTACCGCCTGATAGCCCTCACAAGTTGCCTTTGTAAGGTATTTGAAAAAATGATTAATCGGCGACTGATCCATTTCCTTGAAATGAGCAAAATGCTTGATCCTTATCAATGCGGCTTTCGAGAAGGGCGGTCCACAACCGATCATCTCGTACGTGTTGAAGCAAATATTCGGGAGGCATTCATACATAAACAGTTCTTCCTATCGATATTTCTCGATATGGAAAAGGCCTATGACACAACGTGGCGTTACGGAATCTTAAGAGACCTGTCAGAAATGGGCATCCACGGTAATATGCTTAACATAATGGAAAGCTATCTGTCAAATCGTACGTTCCGGGTAAAAGTAGGCAATGCACTCTCACGTCCTTTTTACGCAAGAAACGGGTGTACCCCAAGGAGGCGTGCTCAGCTGCACGCTCTTCATTGTGAAGATGAACACGCTTCGCGCTTCATTACCTCAGGCCATCTTTTACTCTGTCTACGTGGACGACATTCAGCTAGCTTTCAAATCCTGTAACCTCGCAGTGTGCGAGAGACAGGTACAGCATGGCCTGAACAAAGTCTCAATGTGGGCAGACAGGAATGGATTTAAGATCAATCCTAACAAAAGCACTTGCGTTCTTTTTACAAGAAAGAGAGGAATGATCCCAGACCCTTGCTTAGAACTGGGTGGACAACAAATACCTGTAAACAAAGAGCACAAGTTTCTAGGTGTTATACTTGACTGCAGACTCACTTTCGTCCCCCACATTAAACATCTTAAAGAAAAATGTCTGAAAACAATGAACATAGTGAAACTTCTATCCCAGACTACGTGGGGTAGTGACAGGAAGTGTTTAATGAATCTCTATAAAAGCCTCATTCGATCGCGACATGACTATGGTGCCGTAATTTATCACTCTGCCTCCCCGAGCGCACTAAAGATGCTAGACCCAGTGCATCATCTAGGAATCCGACTGGCCACTGGCGCTTTCAGAACGAGTCCCATACAAAGCTTATATGTAGAATCGAATGAGTGGTCACTTCATCTGCAGAGAACATACATCAGCCAAGCATATTTTCTGAAAGTCCACTCAAATCCTCAACATCCATGTTTCAATACCGTTAATGACACGACATATGCTACACTTTTTCGCAATCGTCCCTCAATAAGACAGCCTTTCTCGCTGCGTGTGAGAGAGCTTAGTGATGAAATGCATGTTCCACTCCTCGAGCTCCGCCTAATGCCTCCAGCTAAGCTGCTACCTCCTTGGGAGTGGCAGACGATAAAATGCGATATATCTTTCATGCAGGTTAGAAAACACGCTCCAGAGATTGAAATCCAGATGCATTTCCGGGAACTGCAATACAAACACTCCTGCACGGAGTTTTACACAGACGCATCGAAGTCACGCGAGGGGGTGTCATATGCAGCCATCGGTCCATCCTTCTCGAAATCCGATTTACTGCATCCCGAAACTAGTATCTTCACGGCTGAGGCCTACGCAATATTGTCGACCGTGAAGCATATAAGGAAATCAAAACTCAGAAAATCAGTTATATATACGGACTCCCTTAGTGTTGTGAAGTCTTTGATGTCGTTCTGTAAGCACAAAAATCCTATAATAATCGAACTCTATTCCGTCC
Source organism: Dermacentor andersoni (assembly GCF_023375885.2). Taxonomy (NCBI): domain Eukaryota; kingdom Metazoa; phylum Arthropoda; class Arachnida; order Ixodida; family Ixodidae; genus Dermacentor; species Dermacentor andersoni. The sequence goes on along the minus strand of NC_092822.1, from coordinate 143,019,590 downwards.
TATGTAAAGCATATGTATCTAACCAGCATGTAATTATATGCTGGGTGCCTGGCCATAGCGGCATCCAGGGTAACGTTCTAGTGGACCAGATGGCCACATCAACTGCATCACACACTGTTAATTCTACCGCTGCAGTCCCTGTCACAGACCTGAAACCTTTCTTAAGAAGAAAACTGCGAAACCACTGGCAACGTATGTGGGACGCAGAAGTAAATAACAAACTGCACGTGATAAAACCACAGTTAGGTTCTTGGCCCCCCGTAACAAAATCACGGCGAACAGATGTCCTATTCTCTCGCCTGAGAATAGGACACACTTTTGGTACGCATAACTTTTTACTCACTGGAAATGAGCCTCCAACCTGCGGTAGATGCGGGGAGAGGCTGACCGTCCTCCACGTCCTCCTGGAGTGTCGGGAAGCCGAATATGACAGAAAGAAACATTTTCCCTTAGCATACCGGCAGCAGATCCCCCTTCATCCCGTAATGTTACTCGGCCCAGAACCGCTATTTGACGCCAATGCAGTCCTAAGTTTCCTGAAAGATGTTGTGTTGCATGTTGTTAGCCCCATATGTTCGTAGCGTCTCCTCTCTTCGGAGGATGGCGCTGTGATAGCTCTTTTGTATAGCACGTGCCTCTAGGCCCTTGTGTTTCAAGGGCTCCGGTGAGGCAACAGTGCTCCAGGTATTTTTATTATCTCATATATGTTTTATTCGGCATCATTCTTTTACGATGGATTTTAATGTTCAAAGTATTCGTCATGACTCATCGCCATAATTTTATAGCACATAGATTTTACGCACTTTACAGCGACAATTTTTAGGCCAGTTTACAGCCAAGTCACATCTCCATAATACATCTTCAACATCACAACTAGTCATGGCGCTCTTTGGCCAAACCTGGCCCTTGCGCCATTAAACACCACATATTATTATTTATTATTACAGGCAGTCCTATAAAATGCTGTCTGCACCTCACAGTCGCGCCAACGACACAGGCATTGCTACAAAATGCTCTTTGCGCCTCACCGTCGCGCCGACGACACAGGCATTCCTATTAAATGCTGTCTGCGCCTCACAGTCGCGCCGACGACACAGGCATTCCTACAAAATGCTGTCTGCGCCTCGCAGTCGCGCCAACGACACAGGCATTCCTATAAAATGCTCTCTGCGCCTCACCGTCACGCCGACGACACAGGCATTCCTATAAAATGCTGTCTGCGCCTCACAGTCGCGCCAACGACACAGGCATTCCTACAAAATGCTGTCTGCGCCTCACAGTCGCGCCGACGACACAGGCATTCCTATAAAATGCTGTCTGCGCCTCACAGTCGCGCCGACGACACAGGCATTCCTACAAAAAGCTGTCTGCGCCTCGCAGTCGCGCCAACGACACAGGCATTCCTATAAAATGCTGTCTGCGCCTCACAGTCGCGCCGACGACACAGGCATTCCTATAAAACGCTGTCTGCGCCTCGCAGTCGCGCCAACGACACAGGCATTCCTACAAAATGCTCTCTGCGCCTCACCGTCGCGCCGACGACACAGGCATTCCTATAAAATGCTGTCTGCGCCTCACAGTCGCGCCAACGACACAGGCATTCCTATAAAATGCTGTCTGCGCCTCACAGTCGCGCCGACGACACAGGCATTCGTATAAAATGCTGTCTGCGCCTCGCAGTCGCGTCAACGACACAGGCTTTCGTACAAAATGCTCTCTGCGCCTTACCGTCACGCCGACGACACAGGCATTCCTATAAAATGCTGTCTGCGCCTCACAGTCGCGCCGACGACACAGGCATTCCTATAAAATGCTGTCTGCGCCTCGCAGTCGCGCCAACTACACTGGCATTCCTACAAAATGCTGTCTGCGCCTCACAGTCGCGCCGACGACACAGGCATTCGTATAAAATGCTGTCTGCGCCTCGCAGTCGCGCCAACGACACAGGCATTCCTACAAAATGCTCTCTGCGCCTCACCGTCGCGCCGACGACACAGGCATTCCTATAAAATGCTGTCTGCGCCTCACAGTCGCGCCGACGACACACGCATTCCTATAAAATGCTGTCTGCGCCTCGCAGTCGCGCCAACGACACTGGCATTCCTACAAAATGCTGTCTGCGCCTCACAGTCACGCCGACGACACAGGCATTCCTATAAAATGCTGTCTGCGCCTCACAGTCGCGCCGACGACACAGGCATTCCTACAAAAAGCTGTCTGCGCCTCGCAGTCGCGCCAACGACACAGGCATTCCTATAAAATGCTGTCTGCGCCTCACAGTCGCGCCGACGACACAGGCATTCCTATAAAGTGCTGTCGGCGCCTCGCAGTCACGCCAACGACACAGGCATTCCTGCAAAATGCTCTCTGCGCCTCACCGTCGCGCCGACGACACAGGCATTCCTATAAAATGCTGTCTGCGCCTCACAGTCGCGCCGACGACACAGGCTTTCCTATAAAATGCTGTCTGTGCCTCGCAGTCGCGCCAACGACACAGGCATTCCTACAAAATGGTGTCTGCGCCTCGCAGTCGCGCCAACGACACAGGCATTCCTACAAAATGCTCTCTTCGCCTCACCGTTGCGCCGACGACACAGGCATTCCTATAAAATGCTGTCTGCGCCTCACAGTCGCGCCGACGACACAGGCATTCCTACAAAAAGCTGTCTGCGCCTCGCAGTCGCGCCAACGACACAGGCATTCCTCTAAAATGCTGTCTGCGCCTCACAGTCGCGCCAACGACACAGGCATTCCTATAAAATGCTGTCTGCGCCTCGCAGTCGCGCCAACGACACAGGCATTCCTACAAAATGCTCTCTGCGCCTCACCGTCGCGCCGACGACACAGGCATTCCTATAAAATGCTGTCTGCGCCTCACAGTCGCGCCGACGACACAGGCATTTCTACAAAATGCTGTCTGCGCCTCGCAGTCGCGCCAACGACACAGGCATTCCTATAAAATGCTGTCTGCGCCTCACAGTCGCGCCGACGACACAGGCATTCCTCTAAATTGCTGTCTGCGCCTCGCAGTCACGCCAACGACACAGGAATTCCTACAAAATGCTCTCTGCGCCTCACTGTCGCGCCGACGGCACAGGCATTCCTATAAAATGCTGTCTGCGCCTCACAGTCGCGCCGACGACACAGGCATTCCTATAAAATGCTGTCTGCGCCTCGCAGTCGCGCCAACGACACAGGCATTCCTACAAAATGCTCTCTGCGCCTCACCGTCACGCCGACGACACAGGCATTCCTATAAAATGCTGTCTGCGCCTCACAGTCGCGCCGACGACACAGGCATTCCTATAAAATGCTGTCTGCGCCTCGCAGTCGCGCCAACGACACTGGCACTCCTACAAAATGCTGTCTGCGCCTCACAGTCGCGCCGACGACACAGGCATTCCTATAAAATGCTGTCTGCGCCTCACAGTCGCGCCGACGACACAGGCATTCCTACAAAAAGCTGTCTGCGCCTCGCAGTCGCGCCAACGACACAGGCATTCCTATAAAATGCTGTCTGCGCCTCACCGTCGCGCCGACGACACAGGCATTCCTATAAAATGCTGTCTGCGCCTCGCAGTCGCGCCAACGACACAGGCATTCCTACAAAATGCTCTCTGCGCCTCACCGTCGCGCCGACGACACAGGCATTCCTATAAAAAGCTGTCTGCGCCTCACAGTCGCGCCGACGACACAGGCATTCCTACAAAATGCTGTCTGCGCCTTGCAGTCGCGCCAAGGACACAGGCATTCCTATAAAATGCTGTCTGCGCCTCATAGTCGCGCCGACGACACAGGCATTCCTCCCCGGAGGGGCGTCTGCGTCAGCAGGCGTTTGGTGTGTTGCGACACCACGGACCCGAGCACACGAGGGTTGGACCCTCCCGCGTGTAGCCGTGCGCGGCTTAGCCGTGTCTGGGGAAAGGGGGATCCTGGGGGTTGAGCCGATGCAGGGTGTTTGGACCTTTAAGGCCCCCCGGCGGAGGCAACACACCTCTTCGGCCTCGGCTTCACATAGACGGCACCCCCGGACTGACCCACCCGGGGGAAATCGGTAGTCGCCTCTTCTTGTCCTCCTCTCCAATCTTCGACTTTCTCTCCCACTTTTACATCTTTCCTGTCTTCTGTTCACTTCTTATTACTTCCTTTCTCCACGGCGGCAAGGGTTAACCTTGTGTATCTGCCCTCCCTTGGGTATAATATATTAGGTTATAGTAGCAATGTACGGCTGGCGCCTGCAGCCTTACGCGTTAAGGCCTGCAGCGTCCCCATGTTGGGCTCCGTGGTGGGTGGCCGCCATTGCTGCCGAACACAAACCGAAATACCATGGGAACACCCGCATTTCCCCGCCTACTTGATCGTCACCCTCAGAAGAGGGGACGCACCGAAGACTTAAGCACTTGTTTCAACCGCACGAAAGAGACCTACCCAAAATACCACGTAGTACACAGTGAGAATCCTGAAAAACAAGCTAGATTTATTTCACCATTCACAGTAGCAAAATCTTTGACCGAAGCCTTAGGGTCAGGTTATAAGGTAACAAAAATGGCTAGCGGTGACTTTCTCCTTGAGATCCCTCAGAAACATCAGTATGAGAAGCTTGGCAGTCTTGTGACATTTGGTAACATACCAATTTCTATTTCACAACACCGAACAATGAACAGCTCACGGGGAGTCGTGTCAGAGGCAGACCTCCTAGACTTGACAGAAACTGAACTCCTGGAAGGGTGGAAAGAACAAAATGTTACTGACGTAAAACGTATTAAAATTAGACGAGACAACAAGGAAATCCCCACTAAACATCTTATCCTAACATTTTCATCCAGCGTTCTGCCAGAAACGATTGAAACAGGATACATCAGATTAAATGTTCGACCATATATCCCGAACCCTAGAAGGTGTTTCAAATGTCAGAGGTTCGGCCATGGCTCGCAGAGCTGCCGTGGTCAGACAACTTGTGCAAAGTGTGGAGTGCAGGGCCACCCCTCCGAGAACCGCAGTGGCACACCTCACTGCGTGAACTGCAGTGGTGACCATCCAGCTTACTCACGCTCCTGTCCGAACTGGAAGAAAGAAAAAGATATAATCACCCTTAAAGTCAAAGAAAATATTTCATTTAAGGAAGCCCGTAAAAGGTGCTCTCCATTCCACAACACACCTTATGCTGATGCGGCGCGTCGGGGGGCAGCGTCGCAGCGGCAATCGCCGAGTGCCCTGCCCGCGTGCAGCGAGCAGGCACCTTTGGCTCCTGCCCCCAGGGTGGAAGTAGGTAAGCCTACTCCATCCAACCAGCAACCAGGCCCGGCTACCCTTGGGTTGCCGGTCCCACAAGAGTTATCTGCGGTCACCTGCGCTGCACGCAGCGATCCCGCAGGACCGATAGCGGCCACGAAGGTAGGTGCAGCTGAGGCTGCCTCGACCTTCCCGGCCCCTCCCAGCGCTGGCAACAGCCGGGCAGCCAAATCCCGCAGGGAGCCCCATCGACCTCAGGGCTGGTGGGCGCAGGGGTCTTGCCTTCCGAGGTGAGACTCTCAGGAAAAACTTCTCGCTCGCAAGAGCGCGTGTCCGGCGCCTCACAAGAGGCAATGGACACAACACCTATACCTACGGCGCAGCAAGCGCCTAAGGAGCGGCGAGGTTCCCTCGAGCGCTCCAGAAAAAACAAAACCCCGGTTACAGGGCCTCGAAAGAGCTCTGTAACCTAAGGCATCACCTCCCTTTCCGTAGACACAGTACTTATTTAAAATAAATATGGATACACAAATTATTCAATGGAACGTCAGAGGTCTTCTTAGAAACCTGGATGACGTACAAGAACTCATACACAAACACAATCCAAAAGTGCTGTGTTTACAGGAAACACACCTAAAATCAAAACACACAAACTTTCTCCGACAGTATATAACTTTTCGCAAAGATCGCGATGATGCTCTCGCATCATCGGGAGGTGTAGCTATAGTTATCCACAAAAGCATTGCGTGTCAACATTTACAGCTCCAAACGCCTCTTGAAGCAGTGGCAGTTCGAGCTGTCCTCCTAAACAAACTCATCACCATTAGCTCGCTTTACGTACCCCCACACTACAAATTAAACAAACATGAATTCCAGTCATTTATAGACGAATTGCCAGAACCTTACGTTGTTCTCGGCGATCTCAATGCGCACAGCTCCCTGTGGGGTGACTGTCGTATAGATGCGCGAGGTCGTCTTGTTGAACAGTTCCTTTTTTCTTCTGGTGCGTGCCTTTTGAATAAGAAGAAACCCACTTATTACTGTCTTGCAAATAATACCTTTTCCTCAATTGATCTCAGCATAGTTTCCCCGACTATACTGCCTGAACTGGAGTGGGAAGTTGCGAACAATCCTTACGGAAGCGACCACTTCCCCATAATATTAAGAACACTTAAACAAAACGAATATCTACCACAGGCTCCTAGGTGGCAGGTTGACACAGCCGACTGGGAGAAATTCCGAACCATAACTAGCATATCATGGGATGACATGTCCTTGTTACAAATTGATGCTGCTGTGGATTACCTTACAGCTTTTATTATAGATGCCGCATCTAAATGCATACGTGAAGTAAGTGGATCGGCATGCAAACGGCATGTCCCGTGGTGGAACGATGAATGTAGAGTCGCACGTAGGAATCAAAACAAAGCGTGGGGGTTGCTACGCGCTTCGCCCACTGCAGAGAATCTCGTTAACTTTAAGAAAGTTAAGTCTCAAGGCAGGAGAACCCGCCGACAGGCCAGAAGAGAGAGCTGGCAAAAGTTTTTATCGAACATCAACTCGTTTACAGATGAGGCGAAAGTCTGGAACCGCGTAAATAGAATTAGAGGGAGACAAACATATTCACTCCCTCTGGTAAACACACAGGGTGATACGCTGCAACATCAGGCAGACTCACTTGGGGAGCACTTTGAGAGTGTGTCAAGTTCAAAACATTGTTCGAAATCCTTCCTGAAATATAAGCAAATAGAAGAATGTAAGCCACTCAAAAGAAAATGTCCACAGAGTGAATCCTACAACTGCCCATTCAGTATTGCTGAGTTGAAAGCTGCCTTGAGCTCATGCAAGAGCTCTGCACCCGGATCTGACAGAATTATGTATGAAATGCTCAAAAACTTACACGATGACACGCAAGTTACACTACTCACACTTTTCAACACCATCTGGGATGCAGGGTACCATCCAACCGCATGGAAGGAAGCTATTGTGGTCCCTGTTTTGAAACAAGGTAAAGACCCTTCCTCAGTGGCAAGTTACCGCCCGATAGCCCTCACAAGTTGCCTTTGTAAGGTATTTGAAAAAATGATTAATCGGCGACTGATCCATTTCCTTGAAATGAGCAAAATGCTTAATCCTTATCAATGCGGCTTTCGAGAAGGGCGGTCCACAACCGATCATCACGTACGTGTTGAAGCAAATATTCGGGAGGCATTCATACATAAACAGTTCTTCCTATCGATTTTTCTCGATATGGAAAAGGCCTATGACACAACGTGGCGTTACGGAATCTTAAGAGACCTGTCAGAAATGGGCATCCACGGTAATATGCTTAACATAATGGAAAGCTATCTGTCAAATCGTACGTTCCGGGTAAAAGTAGGCAATGCACTCTCACGTCCTTTTTACGCAAGAAACGGGTGTACCCCAAGGAGGCGTGCTCAGCTGCACGCTCTTCATTGTGAAGATGAACACGCTTCGCGCTTCATTACCTCAGGCCATCTTTTACTCTGTCTACGTGGACGACATTCAGCTAGCTTTCAAATCCTGTAACCTCGCAGTGTGCGAGAGACAGGTACAGCATGGCCTGAACAAAGTCTCAATGTGGGCAGACAGGAATGGATTTAAGATCAATCCTAACAAAAGCACTTGCGTTCTTTTTACAAGAAAGAGAGGAATGATCCCAGACCCTTGCTTAGAACTGGGTGGACAACAAATACCTGTAAACAAAGAGCACAAGTTTCTAGGTGTTATACTTGACTGCAGACTCACTTTCGTCCCCCACATTAAACATCTTAAAGAAAAATGTCTGAAAACAATGAACATAGTGAAACTTCTATCCCAGACTACGTGGGGTAGTGACAGGAAGTGTTTAATGAATCTCTATAAAAGCCTCATTCGATCGCGACATGACTATGGTGCCGTAATTTATCACTCTGCCTCCCCGAGCGCACTAAAGATGCTAGACCCAGTGCATCATCTAGGAATCCGACTGGCCACTGGCGCTTTCAGAACGAGTCCCATACAAAGCTTATATGTAGAATCGAATGAGTGGTCACTTCATCTGCAGAGAACATACATCAGCCAAGCATATTTTCTGAAAGTCCACTCAAATCCTCAACATCCATGTTTCAATACCGTTAATGACACGACATATGCTACACTTTTTCGCAATCGTCCCTCAATAAGACAGCCTTTCTCGCTGCGTGTGAGAGAGCTTAGTGATGAAATGCATGTTCCACTCCTCGAGCTCCGCCTAATGCCTCCAGCTAAGCTGCTACCTCCTTGGGAGTGGCAGACGATAAAATGCGATATATCTTTCATGCAGGTTAGAAAACACGCTCCAGAGATTGAAATCCAGATGCATTTCCGGGAACTGCAATACAAACACTCCTGCACGGAGTTTTACACAGACGCATCGAAGTCACGCGAGGGGGTGTCATATGCAGCCATCGGTCCATCCTTCTCGAAATCCGATTTACTGCATCCCGAAACTAGTATCTTCACGGCTGAGGCCTACGCAATATTGTCGACCGTGAAGCATATAAGGAAATCAAAACTCAGAAAATCAGTTATATATACGGACTCCCTTAGTGTTGTGAAGTCTTTGATGTCGTTCTGTAAGCACAAAAATCCTATAATAATCGAACTCTATTCCGTCCTATGTAAAGCATATGTATCTAACCAGCATGTAATTATATGCTGGGTGCCTGGCCATAGCGGCATCCAGGGTAACGTTCTAGTGGACCAGATGGCCACATCAACTGCATCACACACTGTTAATTCTACCGCTGCAGTCCCTGTCACAGACCTGAAACCTTTCTTAAGAAGAAAACTGCGAAACCACTGGCAACGTATGTGGGACGCAGAAGTAAATAACAAACTGCACGTGATAAAACCACAGTTAGGTTCTTGGCCCCCCGTAACAAAATCACGGCGAACAGATGTCCTATTCTCTCGCCTGAGAATAGGACACACTTTTGGCACGCATAACTTTTTACTCACTGGAAATGAGCCTCCAACCTGCGGTAGATGCGGGGAGAGGCTGACCGTCCTCCACGTCCTCCTGGAGTGTCGGGAAGCCGAATATGACAGAAAGAAACATTTTCCCTTAGCATACCGGCAGCAGATCCCCCTTCATCCCGTAATGTTACTCGGCCCAGAACCGCTATTTGACGCCAATGCAGTCCTAAGTTTCCTGAAAGATGTTGTGTTGCATGTTGTTAGCCCCATATGTTCGTAGCGTCTCCTCTCTTCGGAGGATGGCGCTGTGATAGCTCTTTTGTATAGCACGTGCCTCTAGGCCCTTGTGTTTCAAGGGCTCCGGTGAGGCAACAGTGCTCCAGGTATTTTTATTATCTCATATATGTTTTATTCTGCATCATTCTTTTACGATGGATTTTAATGTTCAAAGTATTCGTCATGACTCATCGCCATAATTTTATAGCACATAGATTTTACGCACTTTACAGCGACAATTTTTAGGCCAGTTTACAGCCAAGTCACATCTCCATAATACATCTTCAACATCACAACTAGTCATGGCGCTCTTTGGCCAAACCTGGCCCTTGCGCCATTAAACACCACATATTATTATTTATTATTACAGGCATTCCTATAAAATGCTGTCTGCACCTCACAGTCGCGCCAACGACACAGGCATTCCTACAAAATGCTGTCTGCGCCTCACAGTCGCGCCGACGACACAGGCATTTCTATAAAATGCTGTCTGCGCCTCACAGTCGCGCCGACGACACAGGCATTCCTACAAAAAGCTGTCTGCGCCTCGCAGTCGCGTCAACGACACAGGCATTCCTATAAAATGCTGTCTGCGCCTCACAGTCGCGCCGACGACACAGGCATTCCTATAAAATGCTGTCTGCGCCTCGCAGTCGCGTTAACGACACAGGCATTCCTACAAAATGCTCTCTGCGCCTCACCGTCACGCCGACGACACAGGCATTCCTATAAAATGCTGTCTGCGCCTCACAGTCGCGCCGACGACACAGGCATTCCTACAAAATGCTGTCTGCGCCTCACAGTCGCGCCAACGACACAGGCATTCCTACAAAATGCTCTCTGCGCCTCACCCTCGCGCCGACGACACAGGCATTCCTATAAAATGCTGTCTGCGCCTCACAGTCGCGCCGACGACGCAGGCATTCCTATAAAATGCTGTCTGCGCCTCGCAGTCGCGCCAACGACACAGGCATTCCTACAAAATGCTCTCTGCGCCTCACCGTCGCGCCGACGACACAGGCATTCCTATAAAATGCTGTCTGCGCCTCACAGTCGCGCCGACGACACAGGCATTCCTACAAAATGCTGTCTGCGCCTCGCAGTCGCGCCAACGACACAGGCATTCCTATAAAATGCTGTCTGCGCCTCACAGTCGCGCCGACGACACAGGCATTCCTCTAAATTGCTGTCTGCGCCTCGCAGTCACGCCAACGACACAGGCATTCCTACAAAATGCTCTCTGCGCCTCACCGTCGCGCCGACGACACAGGCATTCCTATAAAATGATGTCTGCGCCTCGCAGTCGCGCCAACGACACTGGCATTCCTACAAAATGCTGTCTGCGCCTCACAGTCGCGCCGACGACACAGGCATTCCTATAAAATGCTGTCTGCGCATCCCAGTCACGCCGACGACACAGGCATTCCTACAAAAAGCTGTCTGCGCCTCGCAGTCGCGCCAACGACACAGGCATTCCTATAAAATGCTGTCTGCGCCTCACAGTCGCGCCGACGACACAGGCATTCCTATAAAATGCTGTCTGCGCCTCGCAGTCGCGCCTACGACACAGGCATTGCTACAAAATGCTCTCTGCGCCTCACCGTCGCGCCGACGACACAGGCATTCCTATTAAATGCTGTCTGCGCCTCACAGTCGCGCCGACGACACAGGCATTCCTACAAAATGCTGTCGGCGCCTCGCAGTCGCGCCAACGACACAGGCATTCCTATAAAATGCTGTCTGCGCCTCACAGTCGCGCCGACGACACAGGCATTCCTATAAAATGCTGTCTGCGCCTCGCAGTCGCGCCAACGACACAGGCATTCCTACAAAATGCTCTCTGCGCCTCACCGTCGCGCCGACGACACAGGCATTCCTATAAAATGCTGTCTGCGCCTCACAGTCGCGCCGACGACACAGGCATTCCTATAAAATGCTGTCTGCGCGTCGCAGTCGCGCCAACGACACTGGCATTCCTACAAAATGCTGTCTGCGCCTCACAGTCGCGCCGACGACACAGGCATTCCTATAAAATGCTGTCTGCGCCTCACAGTCGCGCCGACGACACAGGCATTCCTACAAAAAGCTGTCTGCGCCTCGCAGTCGCGCCAACGACACAGGCATTCCTATAAAATGCTGTCTGCGCCTCACAGTCGCGCCGACGACACAGGCATTCCTATAAAATGCTGTCTGCGCCTCGCAGTCGCGCCAACGACACAGGCATTCCTACAAAAAGCTGTCTGCGCCTCACCGTCGCGCCGACGACACAGGCATTCCTATAAAATGCTGTCTGCGCCTCACAGTCGCGCCGACGACACAGGCATTCCTATAAAATGCTGTCTGCGCCTCGCAGTCGCGCCAACGACACTGGCATTCCAACAAAATGCTGTCTGCGCCTCACAGTCGCGCCGACGACACAGGCATTCCTATAAAATGCTGTCTGCGCCTCACAGTCGCGCCGACGACACAGGCATTCCTACAAAAAGCTGTCTGCGCCTCGCAGTCGCGCCAACGACACAGGCATTCCTATAAAATGCTGTCTGCGCCTCACAGTCGCGCCGACGACACAGGCATTCCTATAAAATGCTGTCTGCGCCTCGCAGTCGCGTTAACGACACAGGCATTCCTACAAAATGCTCTCTGCGCCTCACCGTCGCGCCGACGACACAGGCATTCCTATAAAATGCTGTCTGCGCCTCACAGTCGCGCCGACGACACAGGCATTCCTACAAAATGCTGTCTGCGCCTCGCAGTCGCGCCAACGACACAGGCATTCCTATAAAATGCTGTCTGCGCCTCACAGTCGCGCCGACGACAAAGGCATTCGTATAAAATGCTGTCTGCGCCTCGCAGTCGCGCCAACGACACAGGCATTCCTACAAAATGCTCTCTGCGCCTCACCGTCGCGCCGACGACACAGGCATTCCTATAAAATGCTGTCTACGCCTCACAGTCGCGCCGACGACACAGACATTCCTATAAAATGCTGTCTGCACCTCGCAGTCGCGCCAACGACACTGGCATTCCTTCAAAATGCTGTCTGCGCCTCACAGTCGCGCCGACGACACAGGCATTCATATAAAATGCTGTCTGCGCCTCACAGTCGCGCCGACGACACAGGCATTCCTACAAAAAGCTGTCTGCGCCTCGCAGTCACGCCAACGACACAGGCATTCCTATAAAATGCTGTCTGCGCCTCACAGTCGCGCCGACGACACAGGCATTCCTATAAAGTGCTGTCGGCTCCTCGCAGTCACGCCAACGACACAGGCATTCCTACAAAATGCTGTCTGCGCCTCACTGTCGCGCCGACGACAGAGGCATTCCTATAAAATGCTCTCTGCGCCTCACAGTCGCGCCGAAGACCCAGGCATTCCTAAAAAATGCTGTCTGCGCCTCGCAGTCGCGCCAACGACACAGGCATTCCTATAAAATGCTGTCTGCGCCTCACAGTCGCGCCGACGATACAGGCATTCCTATAAAATGCTGTCTGCGCCTCGCAGTCGCGCCAACAACACAGGCATTCCTACAAAATGCTCTCTGCGCCTCACCGTCGCGCCGACGACACAGGCATTCCTATAAAATGCTGTCTGCGCCTCACAGTCGCGCCGACGACACAGGCATTCCTATAAAATGCTGTCTGCGCCTCGCAGTCGCGCCAACGACACTGGCATTCCCACAAAATGCTGTCTGCGACTCACAGTCGCGCCGACGACACAGGCATTCCTATAGAATGCTGTCTGCGCCTCACAGTCGCGCCGACGACACAGGCATTCCTACAAAAAGCTGTCTGCGCCTCGCAGTCGCGCCAACGACACAGGCATTCCTATAAAATGCTGTCTGCGCCTCACAGTCGCGCCGACGACACAGGCATTCCTATAAAATGCTGTCTGCGCCTCGCAGTCGCGCCAACGACACAGGCATTCCTACAAAATGCTCTCTGCGCCTCACCGTCGCGCCGTCGACACAGGCATTCCTATAAAATGCTGTCTGCGCCTCACAGTCGCGCCGACGACACAGGCATTCCTATAAAATGCTGTCTGGGCCTCGCAGTCACGCCAACGACACTGGCATTCCTACAAAATGCTGTCTGCGCCTCACAGTCGCGCCAACGACACAGGCATTCGTATAAAATGCTGTCTGCGCCTCGCAGTCGCGCCGAAGACACAGGCATTCCTACAAAATGCTCTCTGCGCCTCACCGTCGTGCCGACGACACAGGCATTCCTATAAAACGCTGTCTGCGCCTCACAGTCGCGCCGACGACACAGGCATTCCTATAAAATGCTGTCTGCGCCTCGCAGTCGCGCCAACGACACTGGCATTCCTACAAAATGCTCTCTGCGCCTCACCGTCGCGCCGACGACACAGGCATTCCTATAAAATGCTGTCTGCGCCTCACAGTCGCGCCGACGACACAGGCATTCCTATAAAATGCTGTCTGCGCCTCACAGTCGCGCCGACGACACAGGCATTCCTACAAAAAGCTGTCTGCGCCTCGCAGTCGCGCCAACGACACAGGCATTCCTATAAAACGCTGTCTGCGCCTCACAGTCGCGCCGACGACACAGGCATTCCTATAAAACGCTGTCTGCGCCTCGCAGTCGCGCCAACGACACAGGCATTCCTACAAAATGCTCTCTGCGCCTCACCGTCGCGCCGGCGACACAGGCATTCCTATAAAATGCTGTCTGCGCCTCACAGTCGCGCCAACGACACAGGCATTCCTATAAAATGCTGTCTGCGCCTCACAGTCGCGCCGACGACACAGGCATTCCTATAAAATGCTGTCTACGCCTCACAGTCGCGCCGACGACACAGACATTCCTATAAAATGCTGTCTGCACCTCGCAGTCGCGCCAACGACACTGGCATTCCTTCAAAATGCTGTCTGCGCCTCACAGTCGCGCCGACGACACAGGCATTCCTATAAAATGCTGTCTGCGCCTCACAGTCGCGCCGACGACACAGGCATTCCTACAAAAAGCTGTCTGCGCCTCGCAGTCGCGCCAACGACACAGGCATTCCTATAAAATGCTGTCTGCGCCTCACAGTCGCGCCGACGACACAGGCATTCCTATAAAATGCTGTCTGCGCCTCGCAGTCGCGTTAACGACACAGGCATTCCTACAAAATGCTCTCTGCGCCTCACCGTCGCGCCGACGACACAGGCATTCCTATAAAATGCTGTCTGCGCCTCACAGTCGCGCCGACGACACAGGCATTCCTACAAAATGCTGTCTGCGCCTCGCAGTCGCGCCAACGACACAGGCATTCCTATAAAATGCTGTCTGCGCCTCACAGTCGCGCCGACGACAAAGGCATTCGTATAAAATGCTGTCTGCGCCTCGCAGTCGCGCCAACGACACAGGCATTCCTACAAAATGCTCTCTGCGCCTCACCGTCGCGCCGACGACACAGGCATTCCTATAAAATGCTGTCTACGCCTCACAGTCGCGCCGACGACACAGACATTCCTATAAAATGCTGTCTGCACCTCGCAGTCGCGCCAACAACACTGGCATTCCTTCAAAATGCTGTCTGCGCCTCACAGTCGCGCCGACGACACAGGCATTCCTATAAAATGCTGTCTGCGCCTCACAGTCGCGCCGACGACACAGGCATTCCTACAAAAAGCTGTCTGCGCCTCGCAGTCACGCCAACGACACAGGCATTCCTATAAAATGCTGTCTGCGCCTCACAGTCGCGCCGACGACACAGGCATTCCTATAAAGTGCTGTCGGCTCCTCGCAGTCACGCCAACGACACAGGCATTCCTACAAAATGCTCTCTGCGCCTCACCATCGCGCCGACGACACAGGCATTCCTATAAAATGCTGTCTGCGCCTCACAGTCGCGCCGACGACACAGGCATTCCTATAAAATGCTGTCTGCGCCTCACAGTCGCGCCAACGACACAGGCATTCCTACAAAATGCTCTCTGCGCCTCACCGTCGCGCTGACAACACAGGCATTCCTATAAAATGCTGTCTGCGCCTCACAGTCGCGCCGACGACACAGGCATTCCTACAAAATGCTGTCTGCGCCTCGCAGTCGCGCCAACGACACAGGCATTCCTATAAAATGCTGTCTGCGCCTCACAGTCGCGCCGACGACACAGGCATTCCTATAAAATGCTGTCTGCGCCTCGCAGTCGCGCCAACGACACTGGCATTCCTACAAAATGCTGTCTGCGCCTCACAGTCGCGCCGACGACACAGGCATTCCTATAAAATGCTGTCTGCGCATCACAGTCGCGCCGACGACACAGGCATTCCTACAAAAAGCTGTCTGCGCCTCGCAGTCGCGCCAACGACACAGGCATTCCTATAAAATGCTGTCTGCGCCTCACAGTCGCGCCGACGACACAGGCATTCCTATAAAAGGCTGTCTGCGCCACGCAGTCGCGCCAACGACACAGGCATTCCTACAAAATGGTCTCTGCGCCTCACTGTCGCGCCGACGACACAGGCATTCCTATAAAATGCTCTCTGCGCCTCACAGTCGCGCCGAAGACCCAGGCCTTTCTACAAAATGCTGTCTGCGCCTCGCAGTCGCGCCAACGACACAGGCATTCCTATAAAATGCTGTCTGCGCCTCACAGTCGCGCCGACGATACAGGCATTCCTATAAAATGCTGTCTGCGCCTCGCAGTCGCGCCAACGACACAGGCATTCCTACAAAATGCTCTCTGCGCCTCACCGTCGCGCCGACGACACAGGCATTCCTATAAAATGCTGTCTGCGCCTCACAGTCGCGCCGACGACACAGGCATTCCTATAAAATGCTGTCTGCGCCTCGCAGTCGCGCCAACGACACTGGCATTCCCACAAAATGCTGTCTGCGCCTCACAGTCGCGCCGACGACACAGGCATTCCTATAGAATGCTGTCTGCGCCTCACAGTCGCGCCGACGACACAGGCATTCCTACAAAAAGCTGTCTGCGCCTCGCAGTCGCGCCAACGACACAGGCATTCCTATAAAATGCTGTCTGCGCCTCACAGTCGCGCCGACGACACAGGCATTCCTATAAAATGCTGTCTGCGCCTCGCAGTCGCGCCAACGACACAGGCATTCCTACAAAATGCTGTCTGCGCCTCACAGTCACGCCGACGACACAGGCATTCGTATAAAATGTTGTCTGCGCCTCGCAGTCGCGCCAACGACACAGGCATTCGTACAAAATGCTCTCTGCGCCTCACCGTCGCGCCGTCGACACAGGCATTCCTATAAAATGCTGTCTGCGCCTCACAGTCGCGCCGACGACACAGGCATTCCTATAAAATGCTGTCTGGGCCTCGCAGTCACGCCAACGACACTGGCATTCCTACAAAATGCTGTCTGCGCCTCACAGTCGCGCCAACGACACAGGCATTCGTATAAAATGCTGTCTGCGCCTCGCAGTCGCGCCGAAGACACAGGCATTCCTACAAAATGCTCTCTGCGCCTCACCGTCGTGCCGACGACACAGGCATTCCTATAAAACGCTGTCTGCGCCTCACAGTCGCGCCGACGACACAGGCATTCCTATAAAATGCTGTCTGCGCCTCGCAGTCGCGCCAACGACACTGGCATTCCTACAAAATGCTCTCTGCGCCTCACCGTCGCGCCGACGACACAGGCATTCCTATAAAATGCTGTCTGCGCCTCACAGTCGCGCCGACGACACAGGCATTCCTATAAAATGCTGTCTGCGCCTCACAGTCGCGCCGACGACACAGGCATTCCTACAAAAAGCTGTCTGCGCCTCGCAGTCGCGCCAACGACACAGGCATTCCTATAAAACGCTGTCTGCGCCTCACAGTCGCGCCGACGACACAGGCATTCCTATAAAACGCTGTCTGCGCCTCGCAGTCGCGCCAACGACACAGGCATTCCTACAAAATGCTCTCTGCGCCTCACCGTCGCGCCGGCGACACAGGCATTCCTATAAAATGCTGTCTGCGCCTCACAGTCGCGCCAACGACACAGGCATTCCTATAAAATGCTGTCTGCGCCTCACAGTCGCGCCGACGACACAGGCATTCGTATAAAATGCTGTCTGCGCCTCGCAGTCGCGTCAACGACACAGGCTTTCGTACAAAATGCTCTCTTCGCCTTACCGTCACGCCGACGACACAGGCATTCCTATAAAATGCTGTCTGCGCCTCACAGTCGCGCCGACGACACAGGCATTCCTATAAAATGCTGTCTGCGCCTCGCAGTCGCGCCAACTACACTGGCATTCCTACAAAATGCTGTCTGCGCCTCACAGTCGCGCCGACGATACAGGCATTCGTATAAAATGCTGTCTGCGCCTCGCAGTCGCGCCAACGACACAGGCATTCCTACAAAATGCTCTCTGCGCCTCACAGTCTCGCCGACGACACAGGCATTCCTATAAAATGCTGTCTGCGCCTCACAGTCGCGCCGACGACACAGGCATTCCTACAAAAAGCTGTCTGCGCCTCGCAGTCGCGCCAACGACACAGGCATTCCTATAAAATGCTGTCTGCGCCTCACAGTCGCGCCGACGACACAGGCATTCCTATAAAATGCTGTCTGCGCCTCGCAGTCGCGCCAACGACACAGGCATTCCTACAAAATGCTGTCTGCGCCTCACAGTCACGCCGACGACACAGGCATTCGTATAAAATGTTGTCTGCGCCTCGCAGTCGCGCCAACGACACAGGCATTCGTACAAAATGCTCTCTGCGCCTCACCGTCGCGCCGTCGACACAGGCATTCCTATAAAATGCTGTCTGCGCCTCACAGTCGCGCCGACGACACAGGCATTCCTATAAAATGCTGTCTGGGCCTCGCAGTCACGCCAACGACACTGGCATTCCTACAAAATGCTGTCTGCGCCTCACAGTCGCGCCGACGACACAGGCATTCGTATAAAATGCTGTCTGCGCCTCGCAGTCGCGCCGAAGACACAGGCATTCCTACAAAATGCTCTCTGCGCCTCACCGTCGCACCGACGACACAGGCATTCCTATAAAACGCTGTCTGCGCCTCACAGTCGCGCCGACGACACAGGCATTCCTATAAAATGCTGTCTGCGCCTCGCAGTCGCGCCAACGACACTGGCATTCCTACAAAATGCTGTCTGCGCCTCACAGTCGCGCCGACGACACAGGCATTCGTATAAAATGCTGTCTGCGCCTCACAGTCGCGCCGACGATACAGGCATTCCTATAAAATGCTGTCTGCGCCTCGCAGTCGCGCCAACGACACAGGCATTCCTACAAAATGCTCTCTGCGCCTCACCGTCGCGCCGACGACACAGGCATTCCTATAAAATGCTGTCTGCGCCTCACAGTCGCGCCGACGACACAGGCATTCCTATAAAATGCTGTCTGCGCCTCACAGTCGCGCCGACGACACAGGCATTCCTACAAAAAGCTGTCGGCGCCTCGCAGTCGCGCCAACGACACAGGCATTCCTATAAAATGCTGTCTGCGCCTCACAGTCGCGCCGACGACACAGGCATTCCTATAAAACGCTGTCTGCGCCTCGCAGTCGCGCCAACGACACAGGCATTCCTACAAAATGCTCTCTGCGCCTCACCGTCGCGCCGGCGACACAGGCATTCCTATAAAATGCTGTCTGCGCCTCACAGTCGCGCCAACGACACAGGCATTCCTATAAAATGCTGTCTGCGCCTCACAGTCGCGCCGACGACACAGGCATTCGTATAAAATGCTGTCTGCGCCTCGCAGTCGCGTCAACGACACAGGCTTTCGTACAAAATGCTCTCTGCGCCTTACCGTCACGCCGACGACACAGGCATTCCTATAAAATGCTGTCTGCGCCTCACAGTCGCGCCGACGACACAGGCATTCCTATAAAATGCTGTCTGCGCCTCGCAGTCGTGCCAACTACACTGGCATTCCTACAAAATGCTGTCTGCGCCTCACAGTCGCGCCGACGACACAGGCATTCGTATAAAATGCTGTCTGCGCCTCGCAGTCGCGCCAACGACACAGGCATTCCTACAAAATGCTCTCTGCGCCTCACCGTCGCGCCGACGACACAGGCATTCCTATAAAATGCTGTCTGCGCCTCACAGTCGCGCCGACGACACAGGCATTCCTATAAAATGCTGTCTGCGCCTCGCAGTCGCGCCAACGACACTGGCATTCCTACAAAATGCTGTCTGCGCCTCACAGTCACGCCGACGACACAGGCATTCCTATAAAATGCTGTCTGCGCCTCACAGTCGCGCCGACGACACAGGCATTCCTACAAAAAGCTGTCTGCGCCTCGCAGTCGCGCCAACGACACAGGCATTCCTATAAAATGCTGTCTGCGCCTCACAGTCGCGCCGACGACACAGGCATTCCTATAAAGTGCTGTCGGCGCCTCGCAGTCACGCCAACGACACAGGCATTCCTGCAAAATGCTCTCTGCGCCTCACCGTCGCGCCGACGACACAGGCATTCCTATAAAATGCTGTCTGCGCCACACAGTCGCGCCGACGACACAGGCATTCCTATAAAATGCTGTCTGCGCCTCGCAGTCGCGCCAACGACACAGGCATTCCTACAAAATGGTGTCTGCGCCTCGCAGTCGCGCCAACGACACAGGCATTCCTGCAAAATGCTCTCTTCGCCTCACCGTTGCGCCGACTACACAGGCATTCCTATAAAATGCTGTCTGCGCCTCACAGTCGCGCCGACGACACAGGCATTCCTATAAAATGCTGTCTGCGCCTCGCAGTTGCGCCAACGACACTGGCATTCCTACAAAATGCTGTCTGCGCCTCACAGTCGCGCCGACGACACAGGCATTCCTATAAAATGCTGTCTGCGCCTCACAGTCGCGCCGACGACACAGGCATTCCTACAAAAAGCTGTCTGCGCCTCGCAGTCGCGCCAACGACACAGGCATTCCTATAAAATGCTGTCTGCGCCTCACAGTCGCGCCGACGACACAGGCATTCCTATAAAATGCTGTCTGCGCCTCGCAGTCGCGCCAACGACACAGGCATTCCTACAAAATGCTCTCTGCGCCTCACCGTCGCGCCGACGACACAGGCATTCCTATAAAATGCTGTCTGCGCCTCACAGTCGCACCGACGACACAGGCATTCCTACAAAATGCTATCTGCGCCTCGCAGTCGCGCCAACGACACAGGCATTCCTACAAAATGCTCTCTGCGCCTCACAGTGGCGCCGACGACACAGGCATTCGTATAAAATGCTGTCTGCGCCTCGCAGTCGCGTCAACGACACAGGCTTTCGTTCAAAATGCTCTCTGCGCCTTACCGTCACGCCGACGACACAGGCATTCCTATAAAATGCTGTCTGCGCCTCACAGTCGCGCCGACGACACAGGCATTCGTATAAAATGCTGTCTGCGCCTCACAGTCGCGCCGACGATACAGGCATTCCTATAAAATGCTGTCTGCGCCTCGCAGTCGCGCCAACGACACAGGCATTCCTACAAAATGCTCTCTGCGCCTCACCGTCGCGCCGACGACACAGGCATTCCTATAAAATGCTGTCTGCGCCTCACAGTCGCGCCGACGACACAGGCATTCCTATAAAATGCTGTCTGCGCCTCACAGTCGCGCCGACGACACAGGCATTCCTACAAAAAGCTGTCTGCGCCTCGCAGTCGCGCCAACGACACAGGCATTCCTATAAAATGCTGTCTGCGCCTCACAGTCGCGCCGACGACACAGGCATTCCTATAAAACGCTGTCTGCGCCTCGCAGTCGCGCCAACGACACAGGCATTCCTACAAAATGCTCTCTGCGCCTCACCGTCGCGCCGGCGACACAGGCATTCCTATAAAATGCTGTCTGCGACTCACAGTCGCGCCAACGACACAGGCATTCCTATAAAATGCTGTCTGCGCCTCACAGTCGCGCCGACGACACAGGCATTCGTATAAAATGCTGTCTGCGCCTCGCAGTCGCGTCAACGACACAGGCTTTCGTACAAAATGCTCTCTGCGCCTTACCGTCACGCCGACGACACAGGCATTCCTATAAAATGCTGTCTGCGCCTCACAGTCGCGCCGACGACACAGGCATTCCTATAAAATGCTGTCTGCGCCTCGCAGTCGCGCCAACTACACTGGCATTCCTACAAAATGCTGTCTGCGCCTCACAGTCGCGCCGACGACACAGGCATTCGTATAAAATGCTGTCTGCGCCTCGCAGTCGCGCCAACGACACAGGCATTCCTACAAAATGCTCTCTGCGCCTCACCGTCGCGCCGACGACACAGGCATTCCTATAAAATGCTGTCTGCGCCTCACAGTCGCGCCGACGACACAGGCATTCCTATAAAATGCTGTCTGCGCCTCGCAGTCGCGCCAACGACACTGGCATTCCTACAAAATGCTGTCTGCGCCTCACAGTCACGCCGACGACACAGGCATTCCTATAAAATGCTGTCTGCGCCTCACAGTCGCGCCGACGACACAGGCATTCCTACAAAAAGCTGTCTGCGCCTCGCAGTCGCGCCAACGACACAGGCATTCCTATAAAATGCTGTCTGCGCCTCACAGTCGCGCCGACGACACAGGCATTCCTATAAAGTGCTGTCGGCGCCTCGCAGTCACGCCAACGACACAGGCATTCCTGCAAAATGCTCTCTGCGCCTCACCGTCGCGCCGACGACACAGGCATTCCTATAAAATGCTGTCTGCGCCTCACAGTCGCGCCGACGACACAGGCATTCCTATAAAATGCTGTCTGCGCCTCGCAGTCGCGCCATCGACACAGGCATTCCTACAAAATGGTGTCTGCGCCTCGCAGTCGCGCCAACGACACAGGCATTCCTGCAAAATGCTCTCTTCGCCTCACCGTTGCGCCGACTACACAGGCATTCCTATAAAATGCTGTCTGCGCCTCACAGTCGCGCCGACGACACAGGCATTCCTATAAAATGCTGTCTGCGCCTCGCAGTTGCGCCAACGACACTGGCATTCCTACAAAATGCTGTCTGCGCCTCACAGTCGCGCCGACGACACAGGCATTCCTATAAAATGCTGTCTGCGCCTCACAGTCGCGCCGACGACACAGGCATTCCTACAAAAAGCTGTCTGCGCCTCGCAGTCGCGCCAACGACACAGGCATTCCTATAAAATGCTGTCTGCGCCTCACAGTCGCGCCGACGACACAGGCATTCCTATAAAATGCTGTCTGCGCCTCGCAGTCGCGCCAACGACACAGGCATTCCTACAAAATGCTCTCTGCGCCTCACCGTCGCGCCGACGACACAGGCATTCCTATAAAATGCTGTCTGCGCCTCACAGTCGCACCGACGACACAGGCATTCCTACAAAATGCTGTCTGCGCCTCGCAGTCGCGCCAACGACACAGGCATTCCTATAAAATGCTGTCTGCGCCTCACAGTCGCGCCGACGACACAGGCATTCCTATAAAATGCTGTCTGCGCCTCGCAGTCGCGCCAACGACACAGGCATTCCTACAAAATGCTCTCTGCGCCTCACCGTCGCGCCGACGACACAGGCATTCCTATAAAATGCTGTCTGCGCCTCACAGTCGCGCCGACGACACAGGCATTCCTATAAAATGCTGTCTGCGCCTCGCAGTCGCGCCAACGACACTGGCATTCCTACAAAATGCTGTCTGCGCCTCACAGTCGCGCCGACGACACAGGCATTCCTATAAAATGCTGTCTGCGCCTCGCAGTCGCGCCGACGACACAGGCATTCCTACAAAAAGCTGTCTGCGCCACACCGTCGCGCCGACGACACAGGCATTCCTATAAAATGCTGTCTGCGCCTCACAGTCATGCCGACGACACAGGCATTCCTATAAAATGCTCTCTGCGCCTCGCAGTCGCGCCAACGACACTGGCATTCCTACAAAATGCTGTCTGCGCCTCACAGTCGCGCCGACGACACAGTCATTCCTATAAAATGCTGTCTGCGCCTCACAGTCGCGCCGACGACACAGGCATTCCTACAAAAAGCTGTCTGCGCGTCGCAGTCGCGCCAACTACACAGGCATTCCTATAAAATGCTGTCTGCGCCTCACAGTCGCGCCGACGACACAGGCATTCCTGTAAAATGCTGTCTGCGCCTCGCAGTCGCGCCAACGACACAGGCATTCCTACAAAATGCTCTCTGCGCACCACCGTCGCGCCGACGACACAGGCATTCCTATAATATGCTCGCTGCGCCTCACAGTCGCGCCAACGACACTGGCATTCCTACAAAATGCTGTCTGCGCCTCACAGTCGCGCCGACGACATAGGCATTCCTATAAAATGCTGTCTGCGCCTCACAGTCGCGCCGACGACACAGGCATTCCTACAAAAAGCTGTCTGCGCCTCGCAGTCGCGACAACGACACAGGCATTCCTATAAAATGCTGTCTGCGCCTCACAGTCGCGCCGACGACACAGGCATTCCTATAAAATGCTGTCTGCGCCTCGCAGTCGCGCCAACGACACAGGCATTCCTACAAAATGCTCTCTGCGCCTCACCGTCGCGCCGACGACACAGGCATTCCTATAAAATGCTGTCTGCGCCTCACAGTCACGCCGACGACACAGGCATTCCTACAAAATGCTGTCTGCGCCTCGCAGTCCCACCAACGACACAGGCATTCCTATAAAATGCTGTCTGCGCCTCACAGTCGCGCCGACGACACAGGCATTCCTATAAAATGCTGTCTGTGCCTCGCAGTCGCGCCAACGACACTGGCATTCCTACAAAATGCTGTCTGCGCCTCACAGTCGCGCCGACGACACACGCATTCCTATAAAATCCTGTCTGCGCCTCACAGTCGCGCCGACGACACATGCATTCCTACAAAAAGCTGTCTGCGCCTCGCAGTCGCGCCAACGACACAGGCATTCCTATAAAACGCTGTCTGCGCCTCACAGTCGCGCCGACGACACAGGCATTCCTATAAAATGCTGTCTGCGCCTCGCAGTCGCGCCAACGACACAGGCATTCCTACAAAAAGCTCTCTGCGCCTCACCGTCGCGCCGACGACACAGGCATTCCTATAAAATGCTGTCTGCGCCTCACAGTCGCGCCGACGACACAGGCATTCCTACAAAATGCTGTCTGCGCCTCGCAGTCGCGCCAACGACACAGGCATTCCTAGAAAATGCTGTCTGCGCCTCACAGTCGCGCCGACGTCACAGGCATTCCTATAAAATGCTGTCTGCGCCTCGCAGTCGCGCCAACGACACAGGCATTCCTACAAAATGCTCTCTGCGCCTCACCGTCACGCCGACGACACAGGCATTCCTATAAAATGCTGTCTGCGCCTCACAGTCGCGCCGACGACACAGGCATTCCTACAAAAAGCTGTCTGCGCCTCGCAGTCGCGCCAACGACACAGGCATTCCTATAAAATGCTGTCTGCGCCTCACAGTCGCGCCGACGACACAGTCATTCCTATAAAATGCTGTCTGCGCCTCACAGTCGCGCCGACGACACAGGCATTCCTACAAAAAGCTGTCTGCGCGTCGCAGTCGCGCCAACGACACAGGCATTCCTATAAAATGCTGTCTGCGCCTCACAGTCGCGCCGACGACACAGGCATTCCTATAAGATGCTGTCTGCGCCTCGCAGTCGCGCCAACGATACAGGCATTCCTACAAAATGCTCTCTGCGCCTCACCGTCACGCCGACGACACAGGCATTCATATAAAATGCTGTCTGCGCCTCACAGTCGCGCCGACGACACAGGCATTCCTACAAAAAGCTGTCTGCGCCTCGCAGTCGCGCCAACGACACAGGCATTCCTATAAAATGCTGTCTGCGCCTCACAGTCGCGCCAACGACACAGGCATTCCTGCAAAATGCTCTCTGCGCCTCACCGTCGCGCCGACGACACAGTCATTCCTATAAAATGCTGTCTGCGCCTCACAGTCGCGCCGACGACACAGGCATTCCTACAAAAAGCTGTCTGCGCGTCGCAGTCGCGCCAACGACACAGGCATTCCTATAAAATGCTGTCTGCGCCTCACAGTCGCTCCAACGAGGCTGGCATTCCTACAAAATGCTGTCTGCGCCTCACCGTCGCGCCGACGACACAGGCATTCCTATAAAATGCTGTCTGCGCCTCACAGTCACGCCGACGACACAGGCATTCCTACAAAATGCTGTCTGCGCCTCGCAGTCCCGCCAACGACACAGGCATTCCTATAAAATGCTGTCTGCGCCTCACAGTCGCGCCGACGACACAGGCATTCCTATAAAATGCTGTCTGCGCCTCGCAGTCACGCCAACGACACAGGCATTCCTACAAAATGCTCTCTGCGCCTCACCGTCGCGCCGTCGACACAGGCATTCCTATAAAATGCTGTCTGCGCCTCACAGTCGCGCCGACGACACAGGCATTCCTATAAAATGCTGTCTGTGCCTCGCAGTCGCGCCAACTACACTGGCATTCCTACAAAATGCTGTCTGCGCCTCACAGTCGCGCCGACGACACAGGCATTCCTATAAAATGCTGTCTGCGCCTCACAGTCGCGCCGACGACACATGCATTCCTACAAAAAGCTGTCTGCGCCTCGCAGTCGCGCCAACGACACAGGCATTCCTATAAAACGCTGTCTGCGCCTCACAGTCGCGCCGACGACACAGGCATTCCTATGAAATGCTGTCTGCGCCTCGCAGTCGCGCCAACGACACAGGCATTCCTACAAAATGCTCTCTGCGCCTCACCGTCGCGCCGACGACACAGGCATTCCTATAAAATGCTGTCTGCGCCTCGCAGTCGCGCCAACGACACAGGCATTCCTACAAAATGCTCTCTGCGCCTCACCGTCACGCCGACGACACAGGCATTCCTATAAAATGCTGTCTGCGCCTCACAGTCGCGCCGACGACACAGGCATTCCTACAAAAAGCTGTCTGCGCCTCGCAGTCGCGCCAACGACACAGGCATTCCTATAAAATGCTGTCTGCGCCTCACAGTCGCGCCGACGACACAGTCATTCCTATAAAATGCTGTCTGCGCCTCACAGTCGCGCCGATGACACAGGCATTCCTACAAAAAGCTGTCTGCGCGTCGCAGTCGCGCCAACGACACAGGCATTCCTATAAAATGCTGTCTGCGCCTCACAGTCGCGCCGACGACACAGGCATTCCTACAAAAAGCTGTCTGCGCCTCGCAGTCGCGCCAACGACACAGGCATTCCTATAAAATGCTGTCTGCGCCTCACAGTCGCGCCGACGACACAGGCATTCCTACAAAAAGCTGTCTGCGCCTCGCAGTCGCGCCAACGACACAGGCATTCCTATAAAATGCTCTCTGCGCCTCACCGTCGCGCCGTCGACACAGGCATTCCTATAAAATGCTGTCTGCGCCTCACAGTCGCGCCGACGACCCAGGCATTCCTATAAAATGCTGTCTGTGCCTCGCAGTCGCGCCAACGACACTGGCATTCCTACAAAATGCTGTCTGCGCCTCACAGTCGCGCCGACGACACAGGCATTCCTATAAAATGCTGTCTGCGCCTCACAGTCGCGCCGACGACACATGCATTCCTACAAAAAGCTGGCTGCGCCTCGCAGTCGCGCCAACGACACAGGCATTCCTATAAAACGCTGTCTGCGCCTCACAGTCGCGCCGACGACACAGGCATTCCTATAAAATGCTGTCTGCGCCTCGCAGTCGCGCCAACGACACAGGCATTCCTACAAAATGCTCTCTGCGCCTCACCGTCGCGCCGACGACACAGGCATTCCTATAAAATGCTGTCTGCGCCTCACAGTCGCGCCGACGACACAGGCATTCCTATAAAATGCTGTCTGTGCCTCGCAGTCGCGCCAACGACACTGGCATTCCTACAAAATGCTGTCTGCGCCTCACAGTCGCGCCGACAACACAGGCATTCCTATAAAATGCTGTCTGCGCCTCGCAGTCGCGCCAACGACACAGGCATTCCTACAAAAAGCTCTCTGCGCCTCACCGTCGCGCCGACGACACAGGCATTCCTATAAAATGCTGTCTGCGCCTCACAGTCGCGCCGACGACACAGGCATTCCTACAAAATGCTGTCTGCGCCTCGCAGTCGCGCCAACGACACAGGCATTCCTATAAAATGCTGTCTGCGCCTCACAGTCGCGCCGACGTCACAGGCATTCCTATAAAATGCTGTCTGCGCCTCGCAGTCGCGCCAACGACACAGGCATTCCTACAAAATGCTCTCTGCGCCTCACCGTCACGCCGACGACACAGGCATTCCTATAAAATGCTGTCTGCGCCTCACAGTCGCGCCGACGACACAGGCATTCCTACAAAAAGCTGTCTGCGCCTCGCAGTCGCGCCAACGACACAGGCATTCCTATAAAATGCTGTCTGCGCCTCACAGTCGCGCCGACGACACAGTCATTCCTATAAAATGCTGTCTGCGCCTCACAGTCGCGCCGACGACACAGGCATTCCTACAAAAAGCTGTCTGCGCGTCGCAGTCGCGCCAACGACACAGGCATTCCTATAAAATGCTGTCTGCGCCTCACAGTCGCGCCGACGACACAGGCATTCCTATAAGATGCTGTCTGCGCCTCGCAGTCGCGCCAACGACACAGGCATTCCTACAAAATGCTCTCTGCGCCTCACCGTCACGCCGACGACACAGGCATTCCTATAAAATGCTGTCTGCGCCTCACAGTCGCGCCGACGACACAGGCATTCCTACAAAAAGCTGTCTGCGCCTCGCAGTCGCGCCAACGACACAGGCATTCCTATAAAATGCTGTCTGCGCCTCACAGTCGCGCCAACGACACAGGCATTCCTGCAAAATGCTCTCTGCGCCTCACCGTCGCGCCGACGACACAGTCATTCCTATAAAATGCTGTCTGCGCCTCACAGTCGCGCCGACGACACAGGCATTCCTACAAAAAGCTGTCTGCGCGTCGCAGTCGCGCCAACGACACAGGCATTCCTATAAAATGCTGTCTGCGCCTCACAGTCGCTCCAACGAGGCTGGCATTCCTACAAAATGCTGTCTGCGCCTCACAGTCGCGCCGACGACACAGGCATTCCTATAAAATGCTGTCTGCGCCTCACAGTCGCGCCGACGACACAGGCATTCCTACAAAAAGCTGTCTGCGCCTCGCAGTCGCGCCAACGACACAGGCATTCCTATAAAATGCTGTCTGCGCCTCACAGTCGCGCCGACGACACAGGCATTCCTATAAAATGCTGTCTGCGCCTCGCAGTCGCGCCAACGACAGAGGCATTCCTACAAAATGCTCTCTGCGCCTCACCGTCGCGCCGACGACACAGGCATTCCTATAAAATGCTGTCTGCGCCTCACAGTCACGCCGACGACACAGGCATTCCTACAAAATGCTGTCTGCGCCTCGCAGTCCCGCCAACGACACAGGCATTCCTATAAAATGCTGTCTGCGCCTCACAGTCGCGCCGACGACACAGGCATTCCTATAAAATGCTGTCTGCGCCTCGCAGTCACGCCAACGACACAGGCATTCCTACAAAATGCTCTCTGCGCCTCACCGTCGCGCCGTCGACACAGGCATTCCTATAAAATTCTGTCTGCGCCTCACAGTCGCGCCGACGACACAGGCATTCCTATAAAATGCTGTCTGTGCCTCGCAGTCACGCCAACGACACTGGCATTCCTACAAAATGCTGTCTGCGCCTCACAGTCGCGCCGACGACACAGGCATTCCTATAAAATGCTGTCTGCGCCTCACAGTCGCGCCGACGACACATGCATTCCTACAAAAAGCTGTCTGCGCCTCGCAGTCGCGCCAACGACACAGGCATTCCTATAAAACGCTGTCTGCGCCTCACAGTCGCGCCGACGACACAGGCATTCCTATAAAATGCTGTCTGCGCCTCGCAGTCGCGCCAACGACACAGGCATTCCTACAAAATGCTCTCTGCGCCTCACCGTCGCGCCGACGACACAGGCATTCCTATAAAATGCTGTCTGCGCCTCGCAGTCGCGCCAACGACACAGGCATTCCTACAAAATGCTCTCTGCGCCTCACCGTCACGCCGACGACACAGGCATTCCTATAAAATGCTGTCTGCGCCTCACAGTCGCGCCGACGACACAGGCATTCCTACAAAAAGCTGTCTGCGCCTCGCAGTCGCGCCAACGACACAGGCATTCCTATAAAATGCTGTCTGCGCCTCACAGTCGCGCCGACGACACAGTCATTCCTATAAAATGCTGTCTGCGCCTCACAGTCGCGCCGATGACACAGGCATTCCTACAAAAAGCTGTCTGCGCGTCGCAGTCGCGCCAACGACACAGGCATTCCTATAAAATGCTGTCTGCGCCTCACAGTCGCGCCGACGACACAGGCATTCCTATAAAATGCTGTCTGCGCCTCACAGTCGCGCCGACGACACAGTCATTCCTACAAAATGCTGTCTGCGCCTCACAGTCGCGCCGACGACACAGGCATTCCTACAAAAAGCTGTCTGCGCGTCGCAGTCGCGCCAACGACACAGGCATTCCTATAAAATGCTGTCTGCGCCTCACAGTCGCGCCGACGACACAGGCATTCCTATAAAATGCTGTCTGCGCCTCGCAGTCGCGCCAACGACACAGGCATTCCTGCAAAATGCTCTCTGCGCCTCACCGTCGCGCCGACGACACAGGCATTCCTATAAAATGCTGTCTGCGCCTCACAGTCGCGCCGACGACACAGGCATTCCTACAAAATGCTGTCTGCTCCTCGCA
The DNA here is from genome assembly GCF_023375885.2 of Dermacentor andersoni. Taxonomy (NCBI): domain Eukaryota; kingdom Metazoa; phylum Arthropoda; class Arachnida; order Ixodida; family Ixodidae; genus Dermacentor; species Dermacentor andersoni. Next base: position 142,989,470 of record NC_092822.1, on the reverse strand, counting down.
GTCGCGCAAACGACACAGGCATTCCTATAAAATGCTGTCTGCGCCTCACAGTCACGCCGACGACACAGGCATTCCTATAAAATGCTGTCTGCGCCTCGCAGTCGCGCCAACGACACAGGCATTCCTACAAAATACTCTCTGCGCCTCACCGTCGCGCCGACGACACAGGCATTCCTATAAAATGCTGTCTGCGCCTCACAGTCGCGCCGACGACACATGCATTCCTACAAAAAGCTGTCTGCGCCTCGCAGTCGCGCCAACGACACAGGCATTCCTATAAAACGCTGTCTGCGCCTCACAGTCGCGCCGACGACACAGGCATTCCTATAAAATGCTGTCTGCGCCTCGCAGTCGCGCCAACGACACAGGCATTCCTACAAAATGCTCTCTGCGCCTCACCGTCGCGCCGACGACACAGGCATTCCTATAAAATGCTGTCTGCGCCTCACAGTCGCGCCGACGACACAGGCATTCCTACAAAATGCTGTCTGCGCCTCGCAGTCGCGCCAACGACACAGGCATTCCTATAAAATGGTGTCTGCGCCTCACAGTCGCGCCGACGACACAGGCATTCCTATAAAATGCTGTCTGCGCCTCGCAGTCGCGCCAACGACACAGGCATTCCTACAAAATGCTCTCTGCGCCTCACCGTCACGCCGACGACACAGGCATTCCTATAAAATGCTGTCTGCGCCTCACAGTCGCGCCGACGACACAGGCATTCCTACAAAAAGCTGTCTGCGCCTCGCAGTCGCGCCAACGACACAGGCATTCCTATAAAATGCTGTCTGCGCCTCACAGTCGCGCCGACGACACAGGCATTCCTATAAAATTCTGTCTGCGCCTCGCAGTCGCGCCAACGACACAGGCATTCCTACAAAATGCTCTCTGCGCCTCACCGTCGCGCCGACGACACAGACATTCCTATAAAATGCTGTCTGCGCCTCACAGTCGCGCCGACGACACAGGCATTCCTATAAAATGCTGTCTGCGCCTCGCAGTCGCGCCAACGACACTGGCATTCCTACAAAATGCTGTCTGCGCCTCACAGTCGCGCCGACGACACAGGCAATCCTATAAAATGCTGTCTGCGCCTCGCAGTCGCGCCGACGACACAGGCATTCCTATAAAATGCTGTCTGCGCCTCACAGTCGCGCCGACGACACAGGCATTCCTATAAAATGCTGTCTGCGCCTCACAGTCGCGCCAACGACACTGGCATTCCTACAAAATGCTGTCTGCGCCTCACAGTCGCGCCGACGACACAGGCATTCCTATAAAATGCTGTCTGCGCCTCACAGTCGCGCCGACGACACAGGCATTCCTACAAAAATCTGTCTGCGCCTCGCAGTCGCGCCAACGATACAGGCATTCCTATAAAATGCTGTCTGCGCCTCACAGTCGCGCCGACGACACAGGCATTCCTATAAAATGCTGTCTGCGCCTCGCAGTCGCGCCAACGACACAGGCATTCCTACAAAATGCTCTCTGCGCCTCACCGTCGCGCCGACGACACAGGCATTCCTATAAAATGCTGTCTGCGCCTCAAAGTCACGCCGACGACACAGGCATTCCTACAAAATGCTGTCTGCGCCTCGCAGTCGCGCCAACGACACAGGCATTCCTATAAAATGCTGTCTGCGCCTCACAGTCGCGCCGACGAAACAGGCATTCCTATAAAATGCTGTCTGCGCCTCGCAGTCACGCCAACGACACAGGCATTCCTACAAAATGCTCTCTGCGCCTCACCGTCGCGCCGACGACACAGGCATTCCTATAAAATGCTGTCTGCGCCTCACAGTCGCGCCGACGACACAGGCATTCCTATAAAATGCTGTCTGTGCCTCGCAGTCGCGCCAACGACACTGGCATTCCTACAAAATGCTGTCTGCGCCTCACAGTCGCGCCGACGACACAGGCATTCCTATAAAACGCTGTCTGCGCCTCACAGTCGCGCCGACGACACAGGCATTCCTATAAAATGCTGTCTGCGCCTCACAGTCGCGCCGACGACACAGGCATTCCTACAAAAAGCTGTCTGCGCCTCGCAGTCGCGCCAACGACACAGGCATTCCTATAAAATGCTGTCTGCGCCTCACAGTCGCGCCAACGACACAGGCATTCCTATAAAATGCTGTCTGCGCCTCGCAGTCGCGCCAACGACACAGGCATTCCTACAACATGCTCTCTGCGCCTCACCGTCGCGCCGACGACACAGGCATTCCTATAAAATGCTGTCTGCGCCTCACAGTCGCGCCAACGACACTGGCATTCCTACAAAATGCTGTCTGCGCCTCACAGTCGCGCCGACGACACAGGCATTCCTATAAAATGCTGTCTGCGCCTCACAGTCGCGCCGACGACACAGGCATTCCTACAAAATGCTCTCTGCGCCTCACCGTTGCGCCGACGACACAGGCATTCCTATAAAATGCTGTCTGCACCTCACAGTCGCGCCGACGACACAGGCATTCCTATAAAATGCTGTCTGCGCCTCGCAGTCGCGCCAACGACACTGGCATTCCTACAAAATGCTGTCTGCGCCTCACAGTCGCGCCGACGACACAGGCATTCCTATAAAATGCTGTCTGCGCCTCACAGTCGCGCCGACGACACAGGCATTCCTATAAAATGCTGTCTGCGCCTCACAGTCGCGCCGACGACACAGGCATTCCTACAAAATGCTGTCTGCTCCTCGCAGTCGCGCCAACGACACAGGCATTCCTATAAAATGCTGTCTGCGCCTCACAGTCACGCCGACGACACAGGCATTCCTATAAAATGCTCTCTGCGCCTCGCAGTCGCGCCAACGACACAGGCATTCCTACAAAATGCTCTCTGCGCCTCACCGTCGCGCCGACGACACAGGCATTCCTATAAAATGCTGTCTGCGCCTCAAAGTCGCGCCGACGACGCAGGCATTGCTATAAAACGCTGTCTGCGCCTCACAGTCGCGCCGACGACACAGGCATTCCTATAAAATGCTGTCTGCGCCTCACAGTCGCGCCGACGACACAGGCATTCCTACAAAAAGCTGTCTGCGCCTCGCAGTCGCGCCAACGACACAGGCATTCCTATAAAATGCTGTCTGCGCCTCACAGTCGCGCCGACGACACAGGCATTCCTATAAAATGCTGTCTGCGCCTCGCAGTCGCGCCAACGACACAGGCATTCCTACAACATGCTCTCTGCGCCTCACCGTCGCGCCGACGACACAGGCATTCCTATAAAATGCTGTCTGCGCCTCACAGTCGCGCCAACGACACTGGCATTCCTACAAAATGCTGTCTGCGCCTCACAGTCGCGCCGACGACACAGGCATTCCTATAAAATGCTGTCTGCGCCTCACAGTCGCGCCGACGACACAGGCATTCCTACAAAAAGTTGTCTGCGCCTCGCAGTCGCGCCAACGACACAGGCATTCCTATAAAATGCTGTCTGCGCCTCACAGTCGCGCCGACGACACAGGCATTCCTATAAAATGCTGTCTGCGCCTCGCAGTCGCGCCAACGACACAGGCATTCCTACAAAATGCTCTCTGCGCCTCACCGTCGCGCCGACGACACAGGCATTCCTATAAAATGCTGTCTGCGCCTCACAGTCTCACCGACGACACAGGCATTCCTACAAAATGCTGTCTGCGCCTCGCAGTCGCGCCAACGACACAGGCATTCCTATAAAATGCTGTCTGCGCCTCACAGTCGCGCCGACGACACAGGCATTCCTATAAAATGCTGTCTGCGCCTCGCAGTCGCGCCAACGACACAGGCATTCCTACAAAATGCTCTCTGCGCCTCACCGTCACGCCGACGACACAGGCATTCCTATAAAATGCTGTCTGCGCCTCACAGTCGCGCCGACGACACAGGCATTCCTATAAAATGCTGTATGCGCCTCGCAGTCGCGCCAACGACACTGGCATTCCTACAAAATGCTGTCTGCGTCTCACAGTCGCGCCGACGACACAGGCATTCCTATAAAATGCTGTCTGCGCCTCGCAGTCGCGCCGACGACACAGGCATTCCTATAAAATGCTGTCTGCGCCTCGCAGTCGCGCCAACGACACAGGCATTCCTATAAAATGCTGTCTGCGCCTCACAGTCGCGCCGACGACACAGGCATTCCTATAAAATGCTGTCTGTGCCTCACAGTCGCGCCAACGACACTGGCATTCCTACAAAATGCTGTCTGCGCCTCACAGTCGCGCCGACGACACAGGCATTCCTATAAAATGCTGTCTGCGCCTCACAGTCGCGCCGACGACACAGGCATTCCTACAAAAAGCTGTCTGCGCCTCGCAGTCGCGCCAACGACACAGGCATTCCTATAAAATGCTGTCTGCGCCTCACAGTCGCGCCGACGACACAGGCATTCCTATAAAATGCTGTCTGCGCCTCGCAGTCGCGCCAACGACACAGGCATTCCTACAAAATGCTCTCTGCGCCTCACCGTCGCGCCGACGACACAGGCATTCCTATAAAATGCTGTCTGCGCCTCACAGTCACGCCGACGACACAGGCATTCCTACAAAATGCTGTCTGCGCCTCGCAGTCGCGCCAACGACACAGGCATTCCTATAAAATGCTGTCTGCGCCTCACAGTCGCGCCGACGACACAGGCATTCCTATAAAATGCTGTCTGCGCCTCGCAGTCACGCCAACGACACAGGCATTCCTACAAAATGCTCTCTGCGCCTCACCGTCGCGCCGACGACACAGGCATTCCTATAAAATGCTGTCTGCGCCTCACAGTCGCGCCGACGACACAGGCATTCCTATAAAATGCTGTCTGTGCCTCGCAGTCGCGCCAACGACACTGGCATTCCTACAAAATGCTGTCTGCGCCTCACAGTCGCGCCGACGATACAGGCATTCCTATAAAACGCTGTCTGCGCCTCACAGTCGCGCCGACGACACAGGCATTCCTATAAAATGCTGTCTGCGCCTCACAGTCGCGCCGACGACACAGGCATTCCTATAAAATGCTGTCTGCGCCTCACAGTCGCGCCGATGACACAGGCATTCCTGCAAAAAGCTGTCTGCGCCTCGCAGTCGCGCCAACGACACAGGCATTAATATAAAATGCTGTCTGCGCCTCACAGTCGCGCCGACGACACAGGCATTCCTATAAAATGCTGTCTGCGCCTCGCAGTCGCGCCAACGACACAGGCATTCCTACAACATGCTCTCTGCGCCTCACCGTCGCGCCGACGACACAGGCATTCCTATAAAATGCTGTCTGCGCCTCACAGTCGCGCCAACGACACTGGCATTCCTACAAAATGCTGTCTGCGCCTCACAGTCGCGCCGACGACACAGGCATTCCTATAAAATGCTGTCTGCGCCTCACAGTCGCGCCGACGACACAGGCATTCCTACAAAAAGCTGTCTGCGCCTCGCAGTCGCGCCAACGACACAGGCATTCCTATAAAATGCTGTCTGCGCCTCACAATCGCGCCGACGACACAGGCATTCCTATAAAATGCTGTCTGCGCCTCGCAGTCGCGCCAACGACACAGGCATTCCTACAAAATGCTCTCTGCGCCTCACCGTCGCGCCGACGACACAGGCATTCCTTTAAAGTGCTGTCTGCGCCTCACAGTCACGCCGACGACACAGGCATTCCTACAAAATGCTGTCTGCGCCTCGCAGTTGCGCCAACGACACAGCCATTCCTATAAAATGCTGTCTGCGCCTCACAGTCGCGCCGACGACACAGGCATTCCTTTAAAATGCTGTCTGCGCCTCGCAGTCGCGCCGACGACACAGGCATTCCTATAAAATGCTGTCTGCGCCTCACAGTCGCGCCGACGACACAGGCATTCCTACAAAATGCTGTCTGCTCCTCGCAGTCGCGCCAACGACACAGGCATTCCTATAAAATGCTGTCTGCGCCTCACAGTCACGCCGACGACACAGGCATTCCTATAAAATGCTCTCTGCGCCTCGCAGTCGCGCCAACGACACAGGCATTCCTACAAAATGCTCTCTGCGCCTCACCGTCGCGCCGACGACACAGGCATTCCTATAAAATGCTGTCTGCGCCTCACTGTCGCGCCGACGACGCAGGCATTGCTATAAAACGCTGTCTGCGCCTCACAGTCGCGCCGACGACACAGGCATTCCTATAAAATGCTGTCTGCGCCTCACAGTCGCGCCGACGACACAGGCATTCCTACAAAAAGCTGTCTGCGCCTCGCAGTCGCGCCAACGACACAGGCATTCCTATAAAATGCTGTCTGCGCCTCACAGTCGCGCCGACGACACAGGCATTCCTATAAAATGCTGTCTGCGCCTCGCAGTCGCGCCAACGACACAGGCATTCCTACAACATGCTCTCTGCGCCTCACCGTCGCGCCGACGACACAGGCATTCCTATAAAATGCTGTCTGCGCCTCACAGTCGCGCCAACGACACTGGCATTCCTACAAAATGCTGTCTGCGCCTCACAGTCGCGCCGACGACACAGGCATTCCTATAAAATGCTGTCTGCGCCTCACAGTCGCGCCGACGACACAGGCATTCCTATAAAATGCTGTCTGCGCCTCACAGTCGCGCCGACGACACAGGCATTCCTATAAAATGCTGTCTGCGCCTCGCAGTCGCGCCAACGACACAGGCATTCCTACAAAATGCTCTCTGCGCCTCACCGTCACGCCGACGACACAGGCATTCCTATAAAATGCTGTCTGCGCCTCACAGTCGCGCCGACGACACAGGCATTCCTATAAAATGCTGTATGCGCCTCGCAGTCGCGCCAACGACACTGGCATTCCTACAAAATGCTGTCTGCGTCTCACAGTCGCGCCGACGACACAGGCATTCCTATAAAATGCTGTCTGCGCCTCGCAGTCGCGCCGACGACACAGGCATTCCTATAAAATGCTGTCTGCGCCTCGCAGTCGCGCCAACGACACAGGCATTCCTATAAAATGCTGTCTGCGCCTCACAGTCGCGCCGACGACACAGGCATTCCTATAAAATGCTGTCTGTGCCTCACAGTCGCGCCAACGACACTGGCATTCCTACAAAATGCTGTCTGCGCCTCACAGTCGCGCCGACGACACAGGCATTCCTATAAAATGCTGTCTGCGCCTCACAGTCGCGCCGACGACACAGGCATTCCTACAAAAAGCTGTCTGCGCCTCGCAGTCGCGCCAACGACACAGGCATTCCTATAAAATGCTGTCTGCGCCTCACAGTCGCGCCGACGACACAGGCATTCCTATAAAATGCTGTCTGCGCCTCGCAGTCACGCCAACGACACAGGCATTCCTACAAAATGCTCTCTGCGCCTCACCGTCGCGCCGACGACACAGGCATTCCTATAAAATGCTGTCTGCGCCTCACAGTCACGCCGACGACACAGGCATTCCTACAAAATGCTGTCTGCGCCTCGCAGTCGCGCCAACGACACAGGCATTCCTATAAAATGCTGTCTGCGCCTCACAGTCGCGCCGACGACACAGGCATTCCTATAAAATGCTGTCTGCGCCTCGCAGTCACGCCAACGACACAGGCATTCCTACAAAATGCTCTCTGCGCCTCACCGTCGCGCCGACGACACAGGCATTCCTATAAAATGCTGTCTGCGCCTCACAGTCGCGCCGACGACACAGGCATTCCTATAAAATGCTGTCTGTGCCTCGCAGTCGCGCCAACGACACTGGCATTCCTACAAAATGCTGTCTGCGCCTCACAGTCGCGCCGACGACACAGGCATTCCTATAAAACGCTGTCTGCGCCTCACAGTCGCGCCGACGACACAGGCATTCCTATAAAATGCTGTCTGCGCCTCACAGTCGCGCCGACGACACAGGCATTCCTATAAAATGCTGTCTGCGCCTCACAGTCGCGCCGATGACACAGGCATTCCTGCAAAAAGCTGTCTGCGCCTCGCAGTCGCGCCAACGACACAGGCATTAATATAAAATGCTGTCTGCGCCTCACAGTCGCGCCGACGACACAGGCATTCCTATAAAATGCTGTCTGCGCCTCGCAGTCGCGCCAACGACACAGGCATTCCTACAACATGCTCTCTGCGCCTCACCGTCGCGCCGACGACACAGGCATTCCTATAAAATGCTGTCTGCGCCTCACAGTCGCGCCAACGACACTGGCATTCCTACAAAATGCTGTCTGCGCCTCACAGTCGCGCCGACGACACAGGCATTCCTATAAAATGCTGTCTGCGCCTCACAGTCGCGCCGACGACACAGGCATTCCTACAAAAAGCTGTCTGCGCCTCGCAGTCGCGCCAACGACACAGGCATTCCTATAAAATGCTGTCTGCGCCTCACAATCGCGCCGACGACACAGGCATTCCTATAAAATGCTGTCTGCGCCTCGCAGTCGCGCCAACGACACAGGCATTCCTACAAAATGCTGTCTGCGCCTCGCAGTTGCGCCAACGACACAGCCATTCCTATAAAATGCTGTCTGCGCCTCACAGTCGCGCCGACGACACAGGCATTCCTATAAAATGCTGTCTGCGCCTCACAGTCGCGCCGACGACACAGGCATTCCTATAAAATGCTGTCTGCGCCTCGCAGTCACGCCAACGACACAGGCATTCCTACAAAATGCTCTCTGCGCCTCACCGTCGCGCCGACGACACAGGCATTCCTATAAAATGCTGTCTGCGCCTCACAGTCGCGCCGACGACACAGGCATTCCTATAAAATGCTGTCTGTGCCTCGCAGTCGCGCCAACGACACTGGCATTCCTACAAAATGCTGTCTGCGCCTCACAGTCGCGCCGACGACACAGGCATTCCTATAAAACGCTGTCTGCGCCTCACAGTCGCGCCGACGACACAGGCATTCCTATAAAATGCTGTCTGCGCCTCACAGTCGCGCCGACGACACAGGCATTCCTATAAAATGCTGTCTGCGCCTCACAGTCGCGCCGATGACACAGGCATTCCTGCAAAAAGCTGTCTGCGCCTCGCAGTCGCGCCAACGACACAGGCATTAATATAAAATGCTGTCTGCGCCTCACAGTCGCGCCGACGACACAGGCATTCCTATAAAATGCTGTCTGCGCCTCGCAGTCGCGCCAACGACACAGGCATTCCTACAACATGCTCTCTGCGCCTCACCGTCGCGCCGACGACACAGGCATTCCTATAAAATGCTGTCTGCGCCTCACAGTCGCGCCAACGACACTGGCATTCCTACAAAATGCTGTCTGCGCCTCACAGTCGCGCCGACGACACAGGCATTCCTATAAAATGCTGTCTGCGCCTCACAGTCGCGCCGACGACACAGGCATTCCTACAAAAAGCTGTCTGCGCCTCGCAGTCGCGCCAACGACACAGGCATTCCTATAAAATGCTGTCTGCGCCTCACAATCGCGCCGACGACACAGGCATTCCTATAAAATGCTGTCTGCGCCTCGCAGTCGCGCCAACGACACAGGCATTCCTACAAAATGCTCTCTGCGCCTCACCGTCGCGCCGACGACACAGGCATTCCTTTAAAGTGCTGTCTGCGCCTCACAGTCACGCCGACGACACAGGCATTCCTACAAAATGCTGTCTGCGCCTCGCAGTTGCGCCAACGACACAGCCATTCCTATAAAATGCTGTCTGCGCCTCACAGTCGCGCCGACGACACAGGCATTCCTTTAAAATGCTGTCTGCGCCTCGCAGTCACGCCAACGACACAGGCATTCCTACAAAATGCTCTCTGCGCCTCACCGTCGCGCCGACGACACAGGCATTCCTATAAAATGCTGTCTGCGCCTCACAGTCGCGCCGACGACACAGGCATTCCTATAAAATGCTGTCTGCGCCTCGCAGTCGCGCCAACCACACTGGCATTCCTACAAAATGCTGTCTGCGCCTCACAGTCGCGCCGACGACACAGGCATTCCTATAAAATGCTGTCTGCGCCTCACAGTCGCGCCGACGACACATGCATTCCTACAAAAAGCTGTCTGCGCCTCGCAGTCGTGCCAACGACACAGGCATTCCTACAAAATGCTCTCTGCGCCTCACCGTCGCGCCGACGACACAGGCATTCCTATAAAATGCTGTCTGCGCCTCACAGTCGCGCCGACGACACAGGCATTCCTACAAAAAGCTGGGTGCACCTCGCAGTCGCGCCAACGACACAGGCATTCCTATAAAATGCTGTCTGCGCCTCACAGTCGCGCCGACGACACAGGCATTCCTATAAAATGCTGTCTGCGCCTCGCAGTCGCGCCAACGACACAGGCATTCCTGCAAAATGCTCTCTGCGCCTCACCGTCGCGCCGACGACACCGGCATTCCTATAAAATGCTGTCTGCGCCTCACAGTCGCGCCGACGACACAGGCATTCCTATAAAATGCTGTCTGCGCCTCGCAGTCGCGCCAACGACACTGGCATTCCTACAAAATGCTGTCTGCGCCTCACAGTCGCGCCGACGACACAGGCATTCCTTTAAAATGATGTCTGCGCCTCACAGTCGCGCCGACGACACAGGCATTCCTACAAAAAGCTGTCTGCGCCTCGCAGTCGCGCCAACGACACAGGCATTCCTATAAAATGCTGTCTGCGCCTCACAGTCGCGCCGACGACACAGGCATTCCTATAAAATGCTGTCTGCGCCTCGCAGTCGCGCCAACGACACAGGCATTCCTGCAAAATGCTCTCTGCGCCTCACCGTCGCGCCGACGACACAGGCATTCCTATAAAATGCTGTCTGCGCCTCACAGTCACGCCGACGACACAGGCATTCCTACAAAATGCTGTCTGCTCCTCGCAGTCGCGCCAACGACACAGGCATTCCTATAAAATGCTGTCTGCGCCTCACAGTCGCGCCGACAGCACAGGCATTCCTATAAAATGCTGTCTGCGCCTCGCAGTCGCGCCAACGACACAGGCATTCCTACAAAATGCTCTCTGCGTCTCACCGTCGCGCCGACGACACAGGCATTCCTATAAAATGCTGTCTGCGCCTCGCAGTCGCGCCAACGACACTGGTATTCCTACAAAATGTTGTCTGCGCCTCAAAGTCGCGCCGACGACACAGGCATTCCTATAAAATGTTGTCTGCGCCTCACACTCACGCCGACGACACAGGCATTCCTACAAAATGCTGTCTGCGCCTCGCAGTCGCGCCAAACACAGGCATTCCTATAAAATGCTGTCTGCGCCTCACAGTCGCGCCGACGACACAGGCATTCCTATAAAATGCTGTCTGCGCCTCGCAGTCACGCCAACGACACAGGCATTCCTGCAAAATGCTCTCTGCGCCTCGCCGTCGCGCCGACGACACAGGCATTCCTATAAAATGCTGTCTGCGCCTCACAGTCGCGCCGACGACACAGGCATTCCTATAAAATGCTGTCTGCGCCTCGCAGTCGCGCCAACGACACAGGCATTCCTACAAAATGCTCTCTGCGCCTCGCAGTCACGCCAACGACACAGGCATTCCTACAAAATGCTCTCTGCGCCTCACCGTCGCGCCGACGACACAGGCATTCCTATAAAATGCTGTCTGCGCCTCACAGTCACGCCGACGACACAGGCATTCCTACAAAATGCTGTCTGCGCCTCGCAGTCGCGCCAACGACACAGGCATTCCTATAAAATGCTGTCTGCGCCTCACAGTCGCGCCGACGACACAGGCATTCCTATAAAATGCTGTCTGCGCCTCGCAGTCACGCCAACGACACAGGCATTCCTACAAAATGCTCTCTGCGCCTCACCGTCGCGCCGACGACACAGGCATTCCTATAAAATGCTGTCTGCGCCTCACAGTCGCGCCGACGACACAGGCATTCCTATAAAATGCTGTCTGTGCCTCGCAGTCGCGCCAACGACACTGGCATTCCTACAAAATGCTGTCTGCGCCTCACAGTCGCGCCGACGACACAGGCATTCCTATAAAACGCTGTCTGCGCCTCACAGTCGCGCCGACGACACAGGCATTCCTATAAAATGCTGTCTGCGCCTCACAGTCGCGCCGACGACACAGGCATTCCTATAAAATGCTGTCTGCGCCTCACAGTCGCGCCGATGACACAGGCATTCCTGCAAAAAGCTGTCTGCGCCTCGCAGTCGCGCCAACGACACAGGCATTAATATAAAATGCTGTCTGCGCCTCACAGTCGCGCCGACGACACAGGCATTCCTATAAAATGCTGTCTGCGCCTCGCAGTCGCGCCAACGACACAGGCATTCCTACAACATGCTCTCTGCGCCTCACCGTCGCGCCGACGACACAGGCATTCCTATAAAATGCTGTCTGCGCCTCACAGTCGCGCCAACGACACTGGCATTCCTACAAAATGCTGTCTGCGCCTCACAGTCGCGCCGACGACACAGGCATTCCTATAAAATGCTGTCTGCGCCTCACAGTCGCGCCGACGACACAGGCATTCCTACAAAAAGCTGTCTGCGCCTCGCAGTCGCGCCAACGACACAGGCATTCCTATAAAATGCTGTCTGCGCCTCACAATCGCGCCGACGACACAGGCATTCCTATAAAATGCTGTCTGCGCCTCGCAGTCGCGCCAACGACACAGGCATTCCTACAAAATGCTGTCTGCGCCTCGCAGTTGCGCCAACGACACAGCCATTCCTATAAAATGCTGTCTGCGCCTCACAGTCGCGCCGACGACACAGGCATTCCTATAAAATGCTGTCTGCGCCTCACAGTCGCGCCGACGACACAGGCATTCCTATAAAATGCTGTCTGCGCCTCGCAGTCACGCCAACGACACAGGCATTCCTACAAAATGCTCTCTGCGCCTCACCGTCGCGCCGACGACACAGGCATTCCTATAAAATGCTGTCTGCGCCTCACAGTCGCGCCGACGACACAGGCATTCCTATAAAATGCTGTCTGTGCCTCGCAGTCGCGCCAACGACACTGGCATTCCTACAAAATGCTGTCTGCGCCTCACAGTCGCGCCGACGACACAGGCATTCCTATAAAACGCTGTCTGCGCCTCACAGTCGCGCCGACGACACAGGCATTCCTATAAAATGCTGTCTGCGCCTCACAGTCGCGCCGACGACACAGGCATTCCTATAAAATGCTGTCTGCGCCTCACAGTCGCGCCGATGACACAGGCATTCCTGCAAAAAGCTGTCTGCGCCTCGCAGTCGCGCCAACGACACAGGCATTAATATAAAATGCTGTCTGCGCCTCACAGTCGCGCCAACGACACTGGTATTCCTACAAAATGTTGTCTGCGCCTCAAAGTCGCGCCGACGACACAGGCATTCCTATAAAATGTTGTCTGCGCCTCACACTCACGCCGACGACACAGGCATTCCTACAAAATGCTGTCTGCGCCTCGCAGTCGCGCCAAACACAGGCATTCCTATAAAATGCTGTCTGCGCCTCACAGTCGCGCCGACGACACAGGCATTCCTATAAAATGCTGTCTGCGCCTCGCAGTCACGCCAACGACACAGGCATTCCTGCAAAATGCTCTCTGCGCCTCGCCGTCGCGCCGACGACACAGGCATTCCTATAAAATGCTGTCTGCGCCTCACAGTCGCGCCGACGACACAGGCATTCCTATAAAATGCTGTCTGCGCCTCGCAGTCGCGCCAACGACACTGGCATTCCTACAAAAAGCTGTCTGCGCCTCACAGTCGCGCCGACGACACAGGCATTCCTATAAAATGCTGTCTGCGCCTCACAGTCGCGCCGACGACACATGCATTCCTACAAAAAGCTGTCTGCGCCTCGCAGTCGAGCCAACGACACAGGCATTCCTATAAAATGCTGTCTGCGCCTCACAGTCGCGCCGACGACACAGGCATTCCTATAAAATGCTGTCTGCGCCTCGCAGTCGCGCCAACGACACAGGCATTCCTACAAAATGCTCTCTGCGCCTCACCGTCGCGCCGACGACACAGGCATTCCTATAAAATGCTGTCTGCGCCTCGCAGTCGCGCCGACGACACAGGCATTCCTACAAAATGCTGTCTGCGCCTCGCAGTCGCGCCAACGACACAGGCATTCCTATAAAATGCTGTCTGCGCCTCACAGTCGCGCCGACGACACAGGCATTCCTATAAAATGCTGTCTGCGCCTCGCAGTCGCGCCAACGACACAGCCATTCCTACAAAATGCTCTCTGCGCCTCACCGTCGCGCCGACGACACAGGCTTTCCTATAAAATGCTGTCTGCGCCTCACAGTCGCGCCGACGACACAGGCATTCCTACAAAATGCTGTCTGCGCCTCGCAGTCGCGCCAACGACACAGGCTTTCCTATAAAATGCTGTCTGCGCCTCACAGTCGCGCCGACGACACAGGCATTCCTATAAAATGCTGTCTGCGCCTCGCAGTCGCGCCAACGACACAGGCATTCCTACAAAATGCTCTCTGCGCCTCACCGTCACGCCGACGACACAGGCATTCCTATAAAATGCTGTCTGCGCCTCACAGTCGCGCCGACGACACAGGCATTCCTATAAAATGCTGTCTGCGCCTCGCAATCGCGCCAACGACACTGGCATTCCTACAAAATGCTGTCTGCCCCTCACAGTCGCGCCGACGACACAGGCATTCCTATAAAATGCTGTCTGCGCCTCGCAGTCGCGCCAACGACACAGGCATTCCTACAAAATGCTCTCTGCGCCTCACCGTCGCGCCGACGACACACGCATTCCTATAAAATGCTGTCTGCGCCTCACAGTCGCGCCGACGACACAGGCATTCCTATAAAATGCTGTCTGCGCCTCGCAGTCGCGCCAACGACACTGGCATTCCTACAAAATGCTGTCTGCGCCTCACAGTCGCGCCGACGACACAGGCATTCCTATAAAAGGCTGTCTGCGCCTCACAGTCGCGCCGACGACACAGGCATTCCTACAAAAAGCTGTCTGCGCCTCGCAGTCGCGCCAACGACAAAGGCATTCCTATAAAATGCTGTCTGCGCCTCACAGTCGCGCCGACGACACAGGCATTCCTATAAAATGCTGTCTGCGCCTCGCAGTCGCGCTAACGACACAGGCATTCCTACAAAATGCTCTCTGCGCCTCACCGTCGCGCCGACGACACAGGCATTCCTATAAAATCCTGTCTGCGCCTCACAGTCGCGCCGACGACACAGGCATTCCTACAAAATGCTGTCAGCGCCTCGCAGTCACGCCAACGACACAGGCATTCCTATAAAATGCTGTCTGCGCCTCACAGTCACGCCGACGACACAGGCATTCCTATAAAATGCTGTCTGCGCCTCGCAGTCGCGCCAACGACACAGGCATTCCTACAAAATGCTCTCTGCGCCTCACCGTCACGCCGACGCCACATGCATTCCTATAAAATGCTGTCTGCGCCTCACAGTCGCGCCAACGACACTGGCATTCCTACAAAATGCTGTCTGCGCCTCACAGTCGCGCCGACGACACAGGCATTCCTATAAAATGCTGTCTGCGCGTCACAGTCGCGCCGACGACACAGGCATTCCTACAGAAAGCTGTCTGCGCCTCGCAGTCGCGCCAACGACACAGGCATCCCTACAAAATGCTCTCTGCGCCTCACCGTCGCGCCGACGACACAGGCATTCCTATAAAATGCTGTCTGCGCCTCGCAGTCGCGCCAACGACACAGGCATTCCTACAAAATGCTCTCTGCGCCTCACCGTCGCGCCGACGACACAGGCATTCCTATAAAATGCTGTCTGCGCCTCACAGTCGCGCCGACGACACAGGCATTCCTATAAAATGCTGTCTGCGCCTCGCAGTCGCGCCAACGACACTGGCATTCCTACAAAATGCTGTCTGCCCCTCACAGTCGCGCCGACGACACAGGCATTCCTATAAAATGCTGTCTGCGCCTCGCAGTCGCGCCAACGACACAGGCATTCCTACAAAATGCTCTCTGCGCCTCACCGTCGCGCCGACGACACACGCATTCCTATAAAATGCTGTCTGCGCCTCACAGTCGCGCCGACGACACAGGCATTCCTATAAAATGCTGTCTGCGCCTCGCAGTCGCGCCAACGACACTGGCATTCCTACAAAATGCTGTCTGCGCCTCACAGTCGCGCCGACGACACAGGCATTCCTATAAAAGGCTGTCTGCGCCTCACAGTCGCGCCGACGACACAGGCATTCCTACAAAAAGCTGTCTGCGCCTCGCAGTCGCGCCAACGACAAAGGCATTCCTATAAAATGCTGTCTGCGCCTCACAGTCGCGCCGACGACACAGGCATTCCTATAAAATGCTGTCTGCGCCTCGCAGTCGCGCTAACGACACAGGCATTCCTACAAAATGCTCTCTGCGCCTCACCGTCGCGCCGACGACACAGGCATTCCTATAAAATCCTGTCTGCGCCTCACAGTCGCGCCGACGACACAGGCATTCCTACAAAATGCTGTCAGCGCCTCGCAGTCACGCCAACGACACAGGCATTCCTATAAAATGCTGTCTGCGCCTCACAGTCACGCCGACGACACAGGCATTCCTATAAAATGCTGTCTGCGCCTCGCAGTCGCGCCAACGACACAGGCATTCCTACAAAATGCTCTCTGCGCCTCACCGTCACGCCGACGCCACATGCATTCCTATAAAATGCTGTCTGCGCCTCACAGTCGCGCCGACGACACAGGCATTCCTATAAAATGCTGTCTGCGCCTCGCAGTCGCGCCAACGACACTGGCATTCCTACAAAATGCTGTCTGCGCCTCACAGTCGCGCCGACGACACAGGCATTCCTATAAAATGCTGTCTGCGCCTCACAGTCGCGCCGACGACACAGGCATTCCTACAAAAAGCTGTCTGCGCCACGCAGTCGCGCCAACGACACAGGCATTCCTATAAAATGCTGTCTGCGCCTCACAGTCGCGCCGACGACACAGGCATTCCTATAAATTGCTGTCTGCGCCTCGCAGTCGCGCCAACGACACTGGCATTCCTACAAAATGCTGTCTGCGCCTCACAGTCGCGCCGACGACACAGGCATTCCTATAAAATGCTGTCTGCGCGTCACAGTCGCGCCGACGACACAGGCATTCCTACAGAAAGCTGTCTGCGCCTCGCAGTCACGCCAACGACACAGGCATCCCTACAAAATGCTCTCTGCGCCTCACCGTCGCGCCGACGACACAGGCATTCCTATAAAATGCTGTCTGCGCCTCGCAGTCGCGCCAACGACACAGGCATTCCTACAAAATGCTCTCTGCGCCTCACCGTCGCGCCGACGACACAGGCATTCCTATAAAATGCTGTCTGCGCCTCACAGTCGCGCCGACGACACAGGCATTCCTATAAAATGCTGTCTACGCCTCGCAGTCCCGCCAACGACACTGGCATTCCTACAGAAAGCTGTCTGCGCCTCGCAGTCGCGCCAACGACACAGGCATCCCTACAAAATGCTCTCTGCGCCTCACCGTCGCGCCGACGACACAGGCATTCCTATAAAATGCTGTCTGCGCCTCGCAGTCGCGCCAACGACACAGGCATTCCTACAAAATGCTCTCTGCGCCTCACCGTCGCGCCGACGACACAGGCATTCCTATAAAATGCTGTCTGCGCCTCACAGTCGCGCCGACGACACAGGCATTCCTATAAAATGCTGTCTGCGCCTCGCAGTCGCGCCAACGACACTGGCATTCCTACAAAATGCTGTCTGCCCCTCACAGTCGCGCCGACGACACAGGCATTCCTATAAAATGCTGTCTGCGCCTCGCAGTCGCGCCAACGACACAGGCATTCCTACAAAATGCTCTCTGCGCCTCACCGTCGCGCCGACGACACACGCATTCCTATAAAATGCTGTCTGCGCCTCACAGTCGCGCCGACGACACAGGCATTCCTATAAAATGCTGTCTGCGCCTCGCAGTCGCGCCAACGACACTGGCATTCCTACAAAATGCTGTCTGCGCCTCACAGTCGCGCCGACGACACAGGCATTCCTATAAAAGGCTGTCTGCGCCTCACAGTCGCGCCGACGACACAGGCATTCCTACAAAAAGCTGTCTGCGCCTCGCAGTCGCGCCAACGACAAAGGCATTCCTATAAAATGCTGTCTGCGCCTCACAGTCGCGCCGACGACACAGGCATTCCTATAAAATGCTGTCTGCGCCTCGCAGTCGCGCTAACGACACAGGCATTCCTACAAAATGCTCTCTGCGCCTCACCGTCGCGCCGACGACACAGGCATTCCTATAAAATCCTGTCTGCGCCTCACAGTCGCGCCGACGACACAGGCATTCCTACAAAATGCTGTCAGCGCCTCGCAGTCACGCCAACGACACAGGCATTCCTATAAAATGCTGTCTGCGCCTCACAGTCACGCCGACGACACAGGCATTCCTATAAAATGCTGTCTGCGCCTCGCAGTCGCGCCAACGACACAGGCATTCCTACAAAATGCTCTCTGCGCCTCACCGTCACGCCGACGCCACATGCATTCCTATAAAATGCTGTCTGCGCCTCACAGTCGCGCCGACGACACAGGCATTCCTATAAAATGCTGTCTGCGCCTCGCAGTCGCGCCAACGACACTGGCATTCCTACAAAATGCTGTCTGCGCCTCACAGTCGCGCCGACGACACAGGCATTCCTATAAAATGCTGTCTGCGCCTCACAGTCGCGCCGACGACACAGGCATTCCTACAAAAAGCTGTCTGCGCCACGCAGTCGCGCCAACGACACAGGCATTCCTATAAAATGCTGTCTGCGCCTCACAGTCGCGCCGACGACACAGGCATTCCTATAAATTGCTGTCTGCGCCTCGCAGTCGCGCCAACGACACTGGCATTCCTACAAAATGCTGTCTGCGCCTCACAGTCGCGCCGACGACACAGGCATTCCTATAAAATGCTGTCTGCGCGTCACAGTCGCGCCGACGACACAGGCATTCCTACAGAAAGCTGTCTGCGCCTCGCAGTCACGCCAACGACACAGGCATCCCTACAAAATGCTCTCTGCGCCTCACCGTCGCGCCGACGACACAGGCATTCCTATAAAATGCTGTCTGCGCCTCGCAGTCGCGCCAACGACACAGGCATTCCTACAAAATGCTCTCTGCGCCTCACCGTCGCGCCGACGACACAGGCATTCCTATAAAATGCTGTCTGCGCCTCACAGTCGCGCCGACGACACAGGCATTCCTATAAAATGCTGTCTACGCCTCGCAGTCCCGCCAACGACACTGGCATTCCTACAAAATGCTGTCTGCGCCTCACAGTCGCGCCGACGACACAGGCATTCCTATAAAAGGCTGTCTGCGCCTCACAGTCGCGCCGACGACACAGGCATTCCTATAAAATGCTGTCTGCGCCTCGCAGTCGCGCTAACGATACAGGCATTCCTACAAAATGCTCTCTGCGCCTCACCGTCGCGCCGACGACACAGGCATTCCTATAAAATGTTGTCTGCGCCTCACAGTCGCCCCGACGACACAGGCATTCCTATAAAATGCTGTCTGCGCCTCGCAGTCGCGCCAACGACACAGGCATTCCTACAAAATGCTCTCTGCGCCTCACCGTCACGCCGACGACACAGGCTTTCCTATAAAATGCTGTCTACGCCTCACAGTCGCGCCGACGACACAGGCATTCCTACAAAATGCTGTCTGCGCCTCGCAGTCGCGCCAACGACACAGGCTTTCCTATAAAATTCTGTCTGCGCCTCACAGTCGCGCCGACGACACAGGCATTCCTATAAAATGCTGTCTGCGCCTCGCAGTCGCGCCAACGACACAGGCTTTCCTACAAAATGCTCTCTGCGCCTCGCAGTCGCGCCAACGACACAGGCATTCCTATAAAATGCTGTCTGCGCCTCACAGTCGCGCTGACGACACAGGCATTCCTATAAAATGCTGTCTGCGCCTCGCAGTCGCGCCAACGACACAGGCATTCCTACAAAATGCTCTCTGCGCCTCACCGTCACGCCGACGACACAGGCATTCCTATAAAATGCTGTCTGCGCCTCACAGTCGCGCCGACGACACAGGCATTCCTACAAAATGCTGTCTGCGCCTCACAGGCGCGCCGACGACACAGGCATTCCTATAAAATGCTGTCTACGCCTCGCAGTCCCGCCAACGACACTGGCATTCCTACAAAATGCTGTCTGCGCCTCACAGTCGCGCCGACGACACAGGCATTCCTATAAAAGGCTGTCTGCGCCTCACAGTCGCGCCGACGACACAGGCATTCCTACAAAAAGCTGTCTGCGCCTCGCAGTCGCGCCAACGACAAAGGCATTCCTATAAAATGCTGTCTGCGCCTCACAGTCGCGCCGACGACACAGGCATTCCTATAAAATGCTGTCTGCGCCTCGCAGTCGCGCTAACGATACAGGCATTCCTACAAAATGCTCTCTGCGCCTCACCGTCGCGCCGACGACACAGGCATTCCTATAAAATGTTGTCTGCGCCTCACAGTCGCCCCGACGACACAGGCATTCCTATAAAATGCTGTCTGCGCCTCGCAGTCGCGCCAACGACACAGGCATTCCTACAAAATGCTCTCTGCGCCTCACCGTCGCGCCGACGACACAGGCTTTCCTATAAAATGCTGTCTACGCCTCACAGTCGCGCCGACGACACAGGCATTCCTACAAAATGCTGTCTGCGCCTCACAGTCGCGCCAACGACACAGGCTTTCCTATAAAATTCTGTCTGCGCCTCACAGTCGCGCCGACGACACAGGCATTCCTATAAAATGCTGTCTGCGCCTCGCAGTCGCGCCAACGACACAGGCATTCCTACGAAATGCTCTCTGCGCCTCGCAGTCGCGCCAACGACACAGGCATTCCTATAAAATGCTGTCTGCGCCTCACAGTCGCGCTGACGACACAGGCATTCCTATAAAATGCTGTCTGCGCCTCACAATTGCGCCGACGACACAGGCATTCCTATAAAATGCTGTCTGCGCCTCGCAGTCGCGCCAACGACACAGGCATTCCTACAAAATGCTCTCTGCGCCTCACCGTCGCGCCGACGACACAGGCATTCCTATAAAATGCTGTCTGCGCCTCACAGTCGCGCCGACGACACAGGCATTCCTATAAAATGCTGTCTGCGCCTCACAGTCACGCTGACGACACAGGCATTCCTACAAAATGCTGTCTGCGCCTCGCAGTCGCGCCAACGACACAGGCATTCCTATAAAATGCTGTCTGCGCCTCACAGTCGCGCCGACGACACAGCAGGCATTCCTATAACATGCTGTCTGCGCCTCGCAGTCGCGCCAACGACACAGGCATTCCTACAAAATGCTCTCTGCGCCTCACCGTCGCGCCGACGACACAGGCATTCCTATAAAATGCTGTCTGCGCCTCACAGTCACGCTGACGACACAGGCATTCCTACAAAATGCTGTCTGCGCCTCACAGGCGCGCCGACGACACAGGCATTCCTATAAAATGCTGTCTACGCCTCGCAGTCCCGCCAACGACACTGGCATTCCTACAAAATGCTGTCTGCGCCTCACAGTCGCGCCGACGACACAGGCATTCCTATAAAAGGCTGTCTGCGCCTCACAGTCGCGCCGACGACACAGGCATTCCTACAAAAAGCTGTCTGCGCCTCGCAGTCGCGCCAACGACAAAGGCATTCCTATAAAATGCTGTCTGCGCCTCACAGTCGCGCCGACGACACAGGCATTCCTATAAAATGCTGTCTGCGCCTCGCAGTCGCGCTAACGATACAGGCATTCCTACAAAATGCTCTCTGCGCCTCACCGTCGCGCCGACGACACAGGCATTCCTATAAAATGTTGTCTGCGCCTCACAGTCGCCCCGACGACACAGGCATGCCTATAAAATGCTGTCTGCGCCTCGCAGTCGCGCCAACGACACAGGCATTCCTACAAAATGCTCTCTGCGCCTCACCGTCGCGCCGACGACACAGGCTTTCCTATAAAATGCTGTCTACGCCTCACAGTCGCGCCGACGACACAGGCATTCCTACAAAATGCTGTCTGCGCCTCGCAGTCGCGCCAACGACACAGGCTTTCCTATAAAATTCTGTCTGCGCCTCACAGTCGCGCCGACGACACAGGCATTCCTATAAAATGCTGTCTGCGCCTCGCAGTCGCGCCAACGACACAGGCATTCCTACAAAATGCTCTCTGCGCCTCGCAGTCGCGCCAACGACACAGGCATTCCTATAAAATGCTGTCTGCGCCTCACAGTCGCGCTGACGACACAGGCATTCCTATAAAATGCTGTCTGCGCCTCGCAGTCGCGCCAACGACACAGGCATTCCTACAAAATGCTCTCTGCGCCTCACCGTCACGCCGACGACACAGGCATTCCTATAAAATGCTGTCTGCGCCTCACAGTCGCGCCGACGACACAGGCATTCCTACAAAAAGCTGTCTGCGCCTCGCAGTCGCGCCAACGACACAGGCATTCCTATAAAATGCTGTCAGCGCCTCACAGTCGCGCCGACGACACAGACATTCCTATAAAATGCTGTCTGCGCCTCGCAGTCGCGCCAACGACACAGGCATTCCTACAAAATGCTTTCTGCGCCTCACCGTCGCGCCGACGACACAGGCATTCCTATAAAATGCTGTTTGCGCCTCACAGTCGCGCCGACGACACAGGCATTCCTACAAAATGCTGTCTGCGCCTC
Source organism: Dermacentor andersoni (assembly GCF_023375885.2). Taxonomy (NCBI): domain Eukaryota; kingdom Metazoa; phylum Arthropoda; class Arachnida; order Ixodida; family Ixodidae; genus Dermacentor; species Dermacentor andersoni. The sequence goes on along the minus strand of NC_092822.1, from coordinate 142,966,924 downwards.
GCAGTCGCGCCAACGACACAGGCATTCCTATAAAATGCTGTCTGCGCCTCACAATTGCGCCGACGACACAGGCATTCCTATAAAATGCTGTCTGCGCCTCGCAGTCGCGCCAACGACACAGGCATTCCTACAAAATGCTCTCTGCGCCTCACCGTCGCGCCGACGACACAGGCATTCCTATAAAATGCTGTCTGCGCCTCACAGTCGCGCCGACGACACAGGCATTCCTATAAAATGCTGTCTGCGCCTCACAGTCACGCTGACGACACAGGCATTCCTACAATATGCTGTCTGCGCCTCGCAGTCGCGCCAACGACACAGGCATTCCTATAAAATGCTGTCTGCGCCTCACAGTCGCGCCGACGACACAGCAGGCTTTCCTATAACATGCTGTCTGCGCCTCGCAGTCGCGCCAACGACACAGGCATTCCTACAAAATGCTCTCTGCGCCTCACCGTCGCGCCGACGACATAGGCATTCCTATAAAATGCTGTCTGCGCCTCACAGTCACGCTGACGACACAGGCATTCCTACAAAATGCTGTCTGCGCCTCGCAGTCGCGCCAACGACACAGGCATTCCTATAAAATGCTGTCTGCGCCTCACAGTCGCGCCGACGACACAGGCATTCCTATTAAATGCTGTCTGCGCCTCGCAGTCGCGCCAACGACACAGGCATTCCTACAAAATGCTCTCTGCGCCTCACCGTCGCGCCGACGACACAGGCATTCCTATAAAATGCTGTCTGCGCCTCATAGTCGCGCCGACGACACAGGCATTCCTATAAAATGCTGTCTGCGCCTCGCAGTCGCGCCAACGACACTGGCATTCCTACAAAATGCTGTCTGCGCCTCACAGTCGCGCCGACGACACAGGCATTCCTATAAAATGCTGTCTGCGAGTCACAGTCGCGCCGACGACACAGGCATTCCTACAATATGCTGTCTGCGCCTCACAGTCGCGCCGACGACACAGGCATTCCTATAAAATGCTGTGTGCGCCTCACAGTCGCGCCGACGACACAGGCATTTCTATAAAATGCTGTCTGCGCCTCGCAGTCACGCCAACGACACAGGCATCCCTACAAAATGTTCTCTGCGCCTCACCGTCGCGCCGACGACACAGGCATTCCTATAAAATGCTGTCTGCGCCTCACAGTCGCGCCGACGACACAGGCATTCCTACAAAATGCTGTCTGCGCCTCGCAGTCGCGCCAACGACACAGGCATTCCTATAAAATGCTGTCTGCGCCTCACAGTCGCGCCGACGACACTGGTATTCCTACAAAATGCTGTCTGCGCCTCACAGTCGCGCCGACGACACAGGCATTCCTATAAAATGCTGTCTGCGCCTCGCAGTCGCGCCAACGACACAGGCATTCCTACAAAATGCTCTCTGCGCCACACCGTCGCGCCAACGACACAGGCATTCCTATAAAATGCTGTGTGCGCCTCACAGTCGCGCCGACGACACAGGCATTTCTATAAAATGCTGTCTGCGCCTCGCAGTCGCGCCAACGACACAGGCATCCCTACAAAATGTTCTCTGCGCCTCACCGTCGCGCCGACGACACAGGCATTCCTATAAAATGCTGTCTGCGCCTCACAGTCGCGCCGACGACACAGGCATTCCTACAAAATGCTGTCTGCGCCTCGCAGTCGCGCCAACGACACAGGCATTCCTATAAAATGCTGTCTGCGCCTCACAGTCGCGCCGACGACACTGGTATTCCTACAAAATGCTGTCTGCGCCTCACAGTCGCGCCGACGACACAGGCATTCCTATAAAATGCTGTCTGCGCCTCGCAGTCGCGCCAACGACACAGGCATTCCTACAAAATGCTCTCTGCGCCACACCGTCGCGCCGACGACACAGGCATTCCTATAAAATGCTGTCTGCGCCTCACAGTCGCGCCGACGACACAGGCATTCCTACAAAATGCTGTCTGCGCCTCGCAGTCGCGCCAACGACACAGGCATTCCTATAAAATGCTGTCTGCGCCTCACAGTCGCGCCGACGACACTGGTATTCCTACAAAATGCTGTCTGCGCCTCACAGTCGCGCCGACGACACAGGCATTCCTATAAAATGCTGTCTGCGCCTCGCAGTCGCGCCAACGACACAGGCATTCCTACAAAATGCTCTCTGCGCCACACCGTCGCGCCGACGACACAGGCATTCCTATAAAATGCTGTCTGCGCCTCACAGTCGCGCCGACGACACAGGCATTCCTATAAAATGCTGTCTGCGCCTCGCAGTCGCGCCAACGACACTGGCATTCCTACAAAATGCTGTCTGCGCCTCATAGTCGCGCCGACGACACAGGCATTCCTATAAAAGTCTGTCTGCGCCTCACAGTCGCGCCGACGACACAGGCATTCCTACAAAAAGCTGTCTGCGCCTCGCAGTCGCGCCAACGACAAGGGCATTCCTATAAAATGCTGTCTGCGCCTCGCAGTCGCGCCAACGACACAGGCATTCCTACAAAATGCTCTCTGCGCCTGACCGTCGCGCCGACGACACAGGCTTTCCTATAAAATGCTGTCTGCGCCTCACAGTCGCGCCGACGACACAGGCATTCCTACAAAATGCTGTCTGCGCCTCACAGTCGCGCCGACGACACAGGCATTCCTATAAAATGCTGTCTGCGCCTCGCAGTCGCGCCAACGACACAGGCATTCCTACAAAATGCTCTCTGCGCCACACCGTCGCGCCGACGACACAGGCATTCCTATAAAATGCTGTCTGCGCCTCACAGTCGCGCCGACGACACAGGCATTCCTACAAAATGCTGTCTGCGCCTCGCAGTCGCGCCAACGACACAGGCATTCCTATAAAATGCTGTCTGCGCCTCGCAGTCGCGCCAACGACACAGGAATTCCTACAAAATGCTCTCTGCGCCACACCGTCGCGCCGACGACACAGGCATTCCTATAAAATGCTGTCTGCGCCTCACAGTCGCGCCGACGACACAGGCATTCCTATAAAATGCTGTCTGCGCCTCGCAGTCGCGCCAACGACACTGGCATTCCTACAAAATGCTGTCTGCGCCTCATAGTCGCGCCGACGACACAGGCATTCCTATAAAAGTCTGTCTGCGCCTCACAGTCGCGCCGACGACACAGGCATTCCTACAAAAAGCTGTCTGCGCCTCGCAGTCGCGCCAACGACACAGGCATTCCTACAAAATGCTCTCTGCGCCACACCGTCGCGCCGACGACACAGGCATTCCTATAAAATGCTGTCTGCGCCTCACAGTCGCGCCGACGACACAGGCATTCCTATAAAATGCTGTCTGCGCCTCACAGTCGCGCCGACGACACAGGCATTCCTATAAAATGCTGTCTGCGCCTCACAGTCACGCTGACGACACAGGCATTCCTACAATATGCTGTCTGCGCCTCGCAGTCGCGCCAACGACACAGGCATTCCTATAAAATGCTGTCTGCGCCTCACAGTCGCGCCGACGACACAGCAGGCATTCCTATAACATGCTGTCTGCGCCTCGCAGTCGCGCCAACGACACAGGCATTCCTACAAAATGCTCTCTGCGCCTCACCGTCGCGCCGACGACATAGGCATTCCTATAAAATGCTGTCTGCGCCTCACAGTCACGCTGACGACACAGGCATTCCTACAAAATGCTGTCTGCGCCTCGCAGTCGCGCCAACGACACAGGCATTCCTATAAAATGCTCTCTGCGCCTCACCGTCACGCCGACGACACAGGCATTCCTATAAAATGCTGTCTGCGCCTCACAGTCGCGCCGACGACACAGGCATTCCTACAAAATGCTGTCTGCGCCTCACAGGCGCGCCGACGACACAGGCATTCCTATAAAATGCTGTCTACGCCTCGCAGTCCCGCCAACGACACTGGCATTCCTACAAAATGCTGTCTGCGCCTCACAGTCGCGCCGACGACACAGGCATTCCTATAAAACGCTGTCTGCGCCTCACAGTCGCGCCGACGACACAGGCATTCCTACAAAAAGCTGTCTGCGCCTCGCAGTCGCGCCAACGACAAAGGCATTCCTATAAAATGCTGTCTGCGCCTCACAGTCGCGCCGACGACACAGGCATTCCTATAAAATGCTGTCTGCGCCTCGCAGTCGCGCTAACGATACAGGCATTCCTACAAAATGCTCTCTGCGCCTCACCGTCGCGCCGACGACACAGGCATTCCTATAAAATGTTGTCTGCGCCTCACAGTCGCCCCGACGACACAGGCATTCCTATAAAATGCTGTCTGCGCCTCGCAGTCGCGCCAACGACACAGGCATTCCTACAAAATGCTCTCTGCGCCTCACCGTCGCGCCGACGACACAGGCTTTCCTATAAAATGCTGTCTACGCCTCACAGTCGCGCCGACGACACAGGCATTCCTACAAAATGCTGTCTGCGCCTCACAGTCGCGCCAACGACACAGGCTTTCCTATAAAATTCTGTCTGCGCCTCACAGTCGCGCCGACGACACAGGCATTCCTATAAAATGCTGTCTGCGCCTCGCAGTCGCGCCAACGACACAGGCATTCCTACAAAATGCTCTCTGCGCCTCGCAGTCGCGCCAACGACACAGGCATTCCTATAAAATGCTATCTGCGCCTCACAGTCGCGCTGACGACACAGGCATTCCTATAAAATGCTGTCTGCGCCTCACAATTGCGCCGACGACACAGGCATTCCTATAAAATGCTGTCTGCGCCTCGCAGTCGCGCCAACGACACAGGCATTCCTACAAAATGCTCTCTGCGCCTCACCGTCGCGCCGACGACACAGGCATTCCTATAAAATGCTGTCTGCGCCTCACAGTCGCGCCGACGACACAGGCATTCCTATAAAATGCTGTCTGCGCCTCACAGTCACGCTGACGACACAGGCATTCCTACAAAATGCTGTCTGCGCCTCGCAGTCGCGCCAACGACACAGGCATTCCTATAAAATGCTGTCTGCGCCTCACAGTCGCGCCGACGACACAGCAGGCATTCCTATAACATGCTGTCTGCGCCTCGCAGTCGCGCCAACGACACAGGCATTCCTACAAAATGCTCTCTGCGCCTCACCGTCGCGCCGACGACACAGGCATTCCTATAAAATGCTGTCTGCGCCTCACAGTCACGCTGACGACACAGGCATTCCTACAAAATGCTGTCTGCGCCTCACAGGCGCGCCGACGACACAGGCATTCCTATAAAATGCTGTCTACGCCTCGCAGTCCCGCCAACGACACTGGCATTCCTACAAAATGCTGTCTGCGCCTCACAGTCGCGCCGACGACACAGGCATTCCTATAAAAGGCTGTCTGCGCCTCACAGTCGCGCCGACGACACAGGCATTCCTACAAAAAGCTGTCTGCGCCTCGCAGTCGCGCCAACGACAAAGGCATTCCTATAAAATGCTGTCTGCGCCTCACAGTCGCGCCGACGACACAGGCATTCCTATAAAATGCTGTCTGCGCCTCGCAGTCGCGCTAACGATACAGGCATTCCTACAAAATGCTCTCTGCGCCTCACCGTCGCGCCGACGACACAGGCATTCCTATAAAATGTTGTCTGCGCCTCACAGTCGCCCCGACGACACAGGCATGCCTATAAAATGCTGTCTGCGCCTCGCAGTCGCGCCAACGACACAGGCATTCCTACAAAATGCTCTCTGCGCCTCACCGTCGCGCCGACGACACAGGCTTTCCTATAAAATGCTGTCTACGCCTCACAGTCGCGCCGACGACACAGGCATTCCTACAAAATGCTGTCTGCGCCTCGCAGTCGCGCCAACGACACAGGCTTTCCTATAAAATTCTGTCTGCGCCTCACAGTCGCGCCGACGACACAGGCATTCCTATAAAATGCTGTCTGCGCCTCGCAGTCGCGCCAACGACACAGGCATTCCTACAAAATGCTCTCTGCGCCTCGCAGTCGCGCCAACGACACAGGCATTCCTATAAAATGCTGTCTGCGCCTCACAGTCGCGCTGACGACACAGGCATTCCTATAAAATGCTGTCTGCGCCTCGCAGTCGCGCCAACGACACAGGCATTCCTACAAAATGCTCTCTGCGCCTCACCGTCACGCCGACGACACAGGCATTCCTATAAAATGCTGTCTGCGCCTCACAGTCGCGCCGACGACACAGGCATTCCTACAAAAAGCTGTCTGCGCCTCGCAGTCGCGCCAACGACACAGGCATTCCTATAAAATGCTGTCAGCGCCTCACAGTCGCGCCGACGACACAGGCATTCCTATAAAATGCTGTCTGCGCCTCGCAGTCGCGCCAACGACACAGGCATTCCTACAAAATGCTTTCTGCGCCTCACCGTCGCGCCGACGACACAGGCATTCCTATAAAATGCTGTTTGCGCCTCACAGTCGCGCCGACGACACAGGCATTCCTACAAAATGCTGTCTGCGCCTCGCAGTCGCGCCAACGACACAGGCATTCCTATAAAATGCTGTCTGCGCCTCACAATTGCGCCGACGACACAGGCATTCCTATAAAATGCTGTCTGCGCCTCGCAGTCGCGCCAACGACACAGGCATTCCTACAAAATGCTCTCTGCGCCTCACCGTCGCGCCGACGACACAGGCATTCCTATAAAATGCTGTCTGCGCCTCACAGTCGCGCCGACGACACAGGCATTCCTATAAAATGCTGTCTGCGCCTCACAGTCACGCTGACGACACAGGCATTCCTACAATATGCTGTCTGCGCCTCGCAGTCGCGCCAACGACACAGGCATTCCTATAAAATGCTGTCTGCGCCTCACAGTCGCGCCGACGACACAGCAGGCATTCCTATAACATGCTGTCTGCGCCTCGCAGTCGCGCCAACGACACAGGCATTCCTACAAAATGCTCTCTGCGCCTCACCGTCGCGCCGACGACATAGGCATTCCTATAAAATGCTGTCTGCGCCTCACAGTCACGCTGACGACACAGGCATTCCTACAAAATGCTGTCTGCGCCTCGCAGTCGCGCCAACGACACAGGCATTCCTATAAAATGCTGTCTGCGCCTCACAGTCGCGCCGACGACACAGGCATTCCTATTAAATGCTGTCTGCGCCTCGCAGTCGCGCCAACGACACAGGCATTCCTACAAAATGCTCTCTGCGCCTCACCGTCGCGCCGACGACACAGGCATTCCTATAAAATGCTGTCTGCGCCTCATAGTCGCGCCGACGACACAGGCATTCCTATAAAATGCTGTCTGCGCCTCGCAGTCGCGCCAACGACACTGGCATTCCTACAAAATGCTGTCTGCGCCTCACAGTCGCGCCGACGACACAGGCATTCCTATAAAATGCTGTCTGCGAGTCACAGTCGCGCCGACGACACAGGCATTCCTACAATATGCTGTCTGCGCCTCACAGTCGCGCCGACGACACAGGCATTCCTATAAAATGCTGTGTGCGCCTCACAGTCGCGCCGACGACACAGGCATTTCTATAAAATGCTGTCTGCGCCTCGCAGTCACGCCAACGACACAGGCATCCCTACAAAATGTTCTCTGCGCCTCACCGTCGCGCCGACGACACAGGCATTCCTATAAAATGCTGTCTGCGCCTCACAGTCGCGCCGACGACACAGGCATTCCTACAAAATGCTGTCTGCGCCTCGCAGTCGCGCCAACGACACAGGCATTCCTATAAAATGCTGTCTGCGCCTCACAGTCGCGCCGACGACACTGGTATTCCTACAAAATGCTGTCTGCGCCTCACAGTCGCGCCGACGACACAGGCATTCCTATAAAATGCTGTCTGCGCCTCGCAGTCGCGCCAACGACACAGGCATTCCTACAAAATGCTCTCTGCGCCACACCGTCGCGCCAACGACACAGGCATTCCTATAAAATGCTGTGTGCGCCTCACAGTCGCGCCGACGACACAGGCATTTCTATAAAATGCTGTCTGCGCCTCGCAGTCGCGCCAACGACACAGGCATCCCTACAAAATGTTCTCTGCGCCTCACCGTCGCGCCGACGACACAGGCATTCCTATAAAATGCTGTCTGCGCCTCACAGTCGCGCCGACGACACAGGCATTCCTACAAAATGCTGTCTGCGCCTCGCAGTCGCGCCAACGACACAGGCATTCCTATAAAATGCTGTCTGCGCCTCACAGTCGCGCCGACGACACTGGTATTCCTACAAAATGCTGTCTGCGCCTCACAGTCGCGCCGACGACACAGGCATTCCTATAAAATGCTGTCTGCGCCTCGCAGTCGCGCCAACGACACAGGCATTCCTACAAAATGCTCTCTGCGCCACACCGTCGCGCCGACGACACAGGCATTCCTATAAAATGCTGTCTGCGCCTCACAGTCGCGCCGACGACACAGGCATTCCTACAAAATGCTGTCTGCGCCTCGCAGTCGCGCCAACGACACAGGCATTCCTATAAAATGCTGTCTGCGCCTCACAGTCGCGCCGACGACACTGGTATTCCTACAAAATGCTGTCTGCGCCTCACAGTCGCGCCGACGACACAGGCATTCCTATAAAATGCTGTCTGCGCCTCGCAGTCGCGCCAACGACACAGGCATTCCTACAAAATGCTCTCTGCGCCACACCGTCGCGCCGACGACACAGGCATTCCTATAAAATGCTGTCTGCGCCTCACAGTCGCGCCGACGACACAGGCATTCCTATAAAATGCTGTCTGCGCCTCGCAGTCGCGCCAACGACACTGGCATTCCTACAAAATGCTGTCTGCGCCTCATAGTCGCGCCGACGACACAGGCATTCCTATAAAAGTCTGTCTGCGCCTCACAGTCGCGCCGACGACACAGGCATTCCTACAAAAAGCTGTCTGCGCCTCGCAGTCGCGCCAACGACAAGGGCATTCCTATAAAATGCTGTCTGCGCCTCGCAGTCGCGCCAACGACACAGGCATTCCTACAAAATGCTCTCTGCGCCTGACCGTCGCGCCGACGACACAGGCTTTCCTATAAAATGCTGTCTGCGCCTCACAGTCGCGCCGACGACACAGGCATTCCTACAAAATGCTGTCTGCGCCTCACAGTCGCGCCGACGACACAGGCATTCCTATAAAATGCTGTCTGCGCCTCGCAGTCGCGTCAACGACACAGGCATTCCTACAAAATGCTCTCTGCGCCACACCGTTGCGCCGACGACACAGGCATTCCTATAAAATGCTGTCTGCGCCTCACAGTCGCGCCGACGACACAGGCATTCCTACAAAATGCTGTCTGCGCCTCGCAGTCGCGCCAACGACACAGGCATTCCTATAAAATGCTGTCTGCGCCTCGCAGTCGCGCCAACGACACAGGCATTCCTACAAAATGCTCTCTGCGCCACACCGTCGCGCCGACGACACAGGCATTCCTATAAAATGCTGTCTGCGCCTCACAGTCGCGCCGACGACACAGGCATTCCTATAAAATGCTGTCTGCGCCTCGCAGTCGCGCCAACGACACTGGCATTCCTACAAAATGCTGTCTGCGCCTCATAGTCGCGCCGACGACACAGGCATTCCTATAAAAGTCTGTCTGCGCCTCACAGTCGCGCCGACGACACAGGCATTCCTACAAAAAGCTGTCTGCGCCTCGCAGTCGCGCCAACGACACAGGCATTCCTACAAAATGCTCTCTGCGCCACACCGTCGCGCCGACGACACAGGCATTCCTATAAAATGCTGTCTGCGCCTCACAGTCGCGCCGACGACACAGGCATTCCTATAAAATGCTGTCTGCGCCTCACAGTCGCGCCGACGACACAGGCATTCCTATAAAATGCTGTCTGCGCCTCACAGTCACGCTGACGACACAGGCATTCCTACAATATGCTGTCTGCGCCTCGCAGTCGCGCCAACGACACAGGCATTCCTATAAAATGCTGTCTGCGCCTCACAGTCGCGCCGACGACACAGCAGGCATTCCTATAACATGCTGTCTGCGCCTCGCAGTCGCGCCAACGACACAGGCATTCCTACAAAATGCTCTCTGCGCCTCACCGTCGCGCCGACGACATAGGCATTCCTATAAAATGCTGTCTGCGCCTCACAGTCACGCTGACGACACAGGCATTCCTACAAAATGCTGTCTGCGCCTCGCAGTCGCGCCAACGACACAGGCATTCCTATAAAATGCTGTCTGCGCCTCACAGTCGCGCCGACGACACAGGCATTCCTATTAAATGCTGTCTGCGCCTCGCAGTCGCGCCAACGACACAGGCATTCCTACAAAATGCTCTCTGCGCCTCACCGTCGCGCCGACGACACAGGCATTCCTATAAAATGCTGTCTGCGCCTCATAGTCGCGCCGACGACACAGGCATTCCTATAAAATGCTGTCTGCGCCTCGCAGTCGCGCCAACGACACTGGCATTCCTACAAAATGCTGTCTGCGCCTCACAGTCGCGCCGACGACACAGGCATTCCTTTAAAATGCTGTCTGCGAGTCACAGTCGCGCCGACGACACAGGCATTCCTACAATATGCTGTCTGCGCCTCACAGTCGCGCCGACGACACAGGCATTCCTATAAAATGCTGTGTGCGCCTCACAGTCGCGCCGACGACACAGGCATTTCTATAAAATGCTGTCTGCGCCTCGCAGTCACGCCAACGACACAGGCATCCCTACAAAATGTTCTCTGCGCCTCACCGTCGCGCCGACGACACAGGCATTCCTATAAAATGCTGTCTGCGCCTCACAGTCGCGCCGACGACACAGGCATTCCTACAAAATGCTGTCTGCGCCTCGCAGTCGCGCCAACGACACAGGCATTCCTATAAAATGCTGTCTGCGCCTCACAGTCGCGCCGACGACACTGGTATTCCTACAAAATGCTGTCTGCGCCTCACAGTCGCGCCGACGACACAGGCATTCCTATAAAATGCTGTCTGCGCCTCGCAGTCGCGCCAACGACACAGGCATTCCTACAAAATGCTCTCTGCGCCACACCGTCGCGCCAACGACACAGGCATTCCTATAAAATGCTGTGTGCGCCTCACAGTCGCGCCGACGACACAGGCATTTCTATAAAATGCTGTCTGCGCCTCGCAGTCGCGCCAACGACACAGGCATCCCTACAAAATGTTCTCTGCGCCTCACCGTCGCGCCGACGACACAGGCATTCCTATAAAATGCTGTCTGCGCCTCACAGTCGCGCCGACGACACAGGCATTCCTACAAAATGCTGTCTGCGCCTCGCAGTCGCGCCAACGACACAGGCATTCCTATAAAATGCTGTCTGCGCCTCACAGTCGCGCCGACGACACTGGTATTCCTACAAAATGCTGTCTGCGCCTCACAGTCGCGCCGACGACACAGGCATTCCTATAAAATGCTGTCTGCGCCTCGCAGTCGCGCCAACGACACAGGCATTCCTACAAAATGCTCTCTGCGCCACACCGTCGCGCCGACGACACAGGCATTCCTATAAAATGCTGTCTGCGCCTCACAGTCGCGCCGACGACACAGGCATTCCTACAAAATGCTGTCTGCGCCTCGCAGTCGCGCCAACGACACAGGCATTCCTATAAAATGCTGTCTGCGCCTCACAGTCGCGCCGACGACACTGGTATTCCTACAAAATGCTGTCTGCGCCTCACAGTCGCGCCGACGACACAGGCATTCCTATAAAATGCTGTCTGCGCCTCGCAGTCGCGCCAACGACACAGGCATTCCTACAAAATGCTCTCTGCGCCACACCGTCGCGCCGACGACACAGGCATTCCTATAAAATGCTGTCTGCGCCTCACAGTCGCGCCGACGACACAGGCATTCCTATAAAATGCTGTCTGCGCCTCGCAGTCGCGCCAACGACACTGGCATTCCTACAAAATGCTGTCTGCGCCTCATAGTCGCGCCGACGACACAGGCATTCCTATAAAAGTCTGTCTGCGCCTCACAGTCGCGCCGACGACACAGGCATTCCTACAAAAAGCTGTCTGCGCCTCGCAGTCGCGCCAACGACAAGGGCATTCCTATAAAATGCTGTCTGCGCCTCGCAGTCGCGCCAACGACACAGGCATTCCTACAAAATGCTCTCTGCGCCTGACCGTCGCGCCGACGACACAGGCTTTCCTATAAAATGCTGTCTGCGCCTCACAGTCGCGCCGACGACACAGGCATTCCTACAAAATGCTGTCTGCGCCTCACAGTCGCGCCGACGACACAGGCATTCCTATAAAATGCTGTCTGCGCCTCGCAGTCGCGCCAACGACACAGGCATTCCTACAAAATGCTCTCTGCGCCACACCGTCGCGCCGACGACACAGGCATTCCTATAAAATGCTGTCTGCGCCTCACAGTCGCGCCGACGACACAGGCATTCCTACAAAATGCTGTCTGCGCCTCGCAGTCGCGCCAACGACACAGGCATTCCTATAAAATGCTGTCTGCGCCTCGCAGTCGCGCCAACGACACAGGCATTCCTACAAAATGCTCTCTGCGCCACACCGTCGCGCCGACGACACAGGCATTCCTATAAAATGCTGTCTGCGCCTCACAGTCGCGCCGACGACACAGGCATTCCTATAAAATGCTGTCTGCGCCTCGCAGTCGCGCCAACGACACTGGCATTCCTACAAAATGCTGTCTGCGCCTCATAGTCGCGCCGACGACACAGGCATTCCTATAAAAGTCTGTCTGCGCCTCACAGTCGCGCCGACGACACAGGCATTCCTACAAAAAGCTGTCTGCGCCTCGCAGTCGCGCCAACGACAAAGGCATTCCTATAAAATGCTGTCTGCGCCTCACAGTCGCGCCGACGACACAGGCATTCCTATAAAATGCTGTCTGCGCCTCGCAGTCGCGCTAACGACACAGGCATTCCTACAAAATGCTCTCTGCGCCTCACCGTCGCGCCGACGACACAGGCATTCCTATAAAATGCTGTCTGCGCCTCACAGTCGCGCCGACGACACAGGCATTCCTATAAAATGCTGTCTGCGCCTCGCAGTCGCGCCAACGACACAGGCATTCCTACAAAATGCTCTCTGCGCCTGACCGTCGCGCCGACGACACAGGCTTTCCTATAAAATGCTGTCTGCGCCTCACAGTCGCGCCGACGACACAGGCATTCCTACAAAATGCTGTCTGCGCCTCGCAGTCGCGCCAACGACACAGGCTTTCCTATAAAATGCTGTCTGCGCCTCACAGTCGCGCCGACGACACAGGCATTCCTATGAAATGCTGTCTGCGCCTCACAGTCGCGCCGACGACGGAGGCATTGCTATAAAACGCTGTCTGGGCCTCACAGTCGCGCCGACGACACAGGCATTCCTATAAAATGCTGTCTGCGCCTCACAGTCGCGCCGACGACACAGGCATTCCTACAAAAAGCTGTCTGCGCCTCGCAGTCGCGCCAACGACACAGGCATTCCTATAAAATGCCGTCTGCGCCTCACAGTCGCACCGACGACACAGGCATTCCTATAAAATGCTGTCTGCGCCTCGCAGTCGCGCCAACGACACAGGCATTCCTACAACATGCTCTCTGCGCCTCACCGTCGCGCCGACGACACAGGCATTCCTATAAAATGCTGTCTGCACCTCACAGTCGCGCCAACGACACTGGCATTCCTACAAAATGCTGTCTGCGCCTCACAGTCGCGCCGACGACACAGGCATTCCTACAAAATGCTGTCTGCGCCTCACAGTCGCGCCGACGACACAGGCATTCCTATAAAAAGCTGTCTGCGCCTCGCAGTCGCGCCAACGACACAGGCATTCCTATAAAATGCTGTCTGCGCCTCACAGTCGCGCCGACGACACAGGCATTCCTATAAAATGCTGTCTGCGCCTCGCAGTCGCGCCAACGACACAGGCATTCCTACAAAATGCTCTCTGCGCCTCACCGTCGCGCCGACGACACAGGCATTCCTATAAAATGCTGTCTGCGCCTCACAGTCACGCCGACGACACAGGCATTCCTACAAAATGCTGTCTGCGCCTCGCAGTTGCGCCAACGACACAGGCATTCCTATAAAATGCTGTCTGCGCCTCACAGTCGCGCCGACGACACAGGCATTCCTATAAAATGCTGTCTGCGCCTCGCAGTCACGCCAACGACACAGGCATTCCTACAAAATGCTCTCTGCGCCTCACCGTCGCGCCGACGACACAGGCATTCCTACAAAATGCTCTCTGCGCCTGACCGTCGCGCCGACGACACAGGCTTTCCTATAAAATGCTGTCTGCGCCTCACAGTCGCGCCGACGACACAGGCATTCCTACAAAATGCTGTCTGCGCCTCACAGTCGCGCCGACGACACAGGCATTCCTATAAAATGCTGTCTGCGCCTCGCAGTCGCGCCAACGACACAGGCATTCCTACAAAATGCTCTCTGCGCCACACCGTCGCGCCGACGACACAGGCATTCCTATAAAATGCTGTCTGCGCCTCACAGTCGCGCCGACGACACAGGCATTCCTACAAAATGCTGTCTGCGCCTCGCAGTCGCGCCAACGACACAGGCATTCCTATAAAATGCTGTCTGCGCCTCGCAGTCGCGCCAACGACACAGGCATTCCTACAAAATGCTCTCTGCGCCACACCGTCGCGCCGACGACACAGGCATTCCTATAAAATGCTGTCTGCGCCTCACAGTCGCGCCGACGACACAGGAATTCCTATAAAATGCTGTCTGCGCCTCGCAGTCGCGCCAACGACACTGGCATTCCTACAAAATGCTGTCTGCGCCTCATAGTCGCGCCGACGACACAGGCATTCCTATAAAAGTCTGTCTGCGCCTCACAGTCGCGCCGACGACACAGGCATTCCTACAAAAAGCTGTCTGCGCCTCGCAGTCGCGCCAACGACAAAGGCATTCCTATAAAATGCTGTCTGCGCCTCACAGTCGCGCCGACGACACAGGCATTCCTATAAAATGCTGTCTGCGCCTCGCAGTCGCGCTAACGACACAGGCATTCCTACAAAATGCTCTCTGCGCCTCACCGTCGCGCCGACGACACAGGCATTCCTATAAAATGCTGTCTGCGCCTCACAGTCGCGCCGACGACACAGGCATTCCTATAAAATGCTGTCTGCGCCTCGCAGTCGCGCCAACGACACAGGCATTCCTACAAAATGCTCTCTGCGCCTGACCGTCGCGCCGACGACACAGGCTTTCCTATAAAATGCTGTCTGCGCCTCACAGTCGCGCCGACGACACAGGCATTCCTACAAAATGCTGTCTGCGCCTCGCAGTCGCGCCAACGACACAGGCTTTCCTATAAAATGCTGTCTGCGCCTCACAGTCGCGCCGACGACACAGGCATTCCTATGAAATGCTGTCTGCGCCTCACAGTCGCGCCGACGACGGAGGCATTGCTATAAAACGCTGTCTGGGCCTCACAGTCGCGCCGACGACACAGGCATTCCTATAAAATGCTGTCTGCGCCTCACAGTCGCGCCGACGACACAGGCATTCCTACAAAAAGCTGTCTGCGCCTCGCAGTCGCGCCAACGACACAGGCATTCCTATAAAATGCCGTCTGCGCCTCACAGTCGCACCGACGACACAGGCATTCCTATAAAATGCTGTCTGCGCCTCGCAGTCGCGCCAACGACACAGGCATTCCTACAACATGCTCTCTGCGCCTCACCGTCGCGCCGACGACACAGGCATTCCTATAAAATGCTGTCTGCACCTCACAGTCGCGCCAACGACACTGGCATTCCTACAAAATGCTGTCTGCGCCTCACAGTCGCGCCGACGACACAGGCATTCCTACAAAATGCTGTCTGCGCCTCACAGTCGCGCCGACGACACAGGCATTCCTATAAAAAGCTGTCTGCGCCTCGCAGTCGCGCCAACGACACAGGCATTCCTATAAAATGCTGTCTGCGCCTCACAGTCGCGCCGACGACACAGGCATTCCTATAAAATGCTGTCTGCGCCTCGCAGTCGCGCCAACGACACAGGCATTCCTACAAAATGCTCTCTGCGCCTCACCGTCGCGCCGACGACACAGGCATTCCTATAAAATGCTGTCTGCGCCTCACAGTCACGCCGACGACACAGGCATTCCTACAAAATGCTGTCTGCGCCTCGCAGTTGCGCCAACGACACAGGCATTCCTATAAAATGCTGTCTGCGCCTCACAGTCGCGCCGACGACACAGGCATTCCTATAAAATGCTGTCTGCGCCTCGCAGTCACGCCAACGACACAGGCATTCCTACAAAATGCTCTCTGCGCCTCACCGTCGCGCCGACGACACAGGCATTCCTATAAAATGCTGTCTGCGCCTCACAGTCGCGCCGACGACACAGGCATTCCTATAAAATGCTGTCTGCGCCTCACAGTCGCGCCGACGACACAGGCATTCCTATAAAATGCTGTCTGCGCCTAACAGTCGCGCCGACGACACAGGCATTCCTACAAAAAGCTGGGTGCGCCTCGCAGTCGCGCCAACGACACAGGCATTCCTATAAAATGCTGTCTGCGCCTCGCAGTCGCGCCAACGACACAGGCATTCCTGCAAAATGCTCTCTGCGCCTCACCGTCGCGCCGACGACACAGGCATTCCTATAAAATGCTGTCTGCGCCTCACAGTCGCGCCGACGACACAGGCATTCCTACAAAATGCTGTCTGCTCCTCGCAGTCGCGCCAACGACACAGGCATTCCTATAAAATGCTGTCTGCGCCTCACAGTCGCGCCGACGACACAGGCATTTCTATAAAATGCTGTCTGCGCCTCGCAGTCGCGCCAACGACACAGGCATTCCTACAAAATGCTCTCTGCGTCTCACCGTCGCGCCGACGACACAGGCATTCCTATAAAATGCTGTCTGCGCCTCACAGTCGCGCCAACGACACTGGCATTCCTACAAAATGCTGTCTGCGCCTCACAGTCGCGCCGACGACACAGGCATTCCTATAAAATGCTGTCTGCGCCTCACAGTCGCGCCGACGACACAGGCATTCCTACAAAATGCTGTCTGCGCCTCACCGTCGCGCCGACGACACAGGCATTCCTATAAAATGCTGTCTGCGCCTCACAGTCGCGCCGACGACACAGGCATTCCTACAAAATGCTGTCTGCTCCTCGCAGTCGCGCCAACGACACAGGCATTCCTATAAAATGCTGTCTGCGCCTCACAGTCGCGCCGACGACACAGGCATTTCTATAAAATGCTGTCTGCGCCTCGCAGTCGCGCCAACGACACAGGCATTCCTACAAAATGCTCTCTGCGTCTCACCGTCGCGCCGACGACACAGGCATTCCTATAAAATGCTGTCTGCGCCTCACAGTCGCGCCAACGACACTGGCATTCCTACAAAATGCTGTCTGCGCCTCACAGTCGCGCCGACAACACAGGCATTCCTATAAAATGCTGTCTGCGCCTCACAGTCGCGCCGACGACACATGCATTCCTATAAAATGCTGTCTGCGCCTCACAGTCGCGCCGACGACACAGGCATTCCTACAAAAAGCTGTCTGCGCCTCGCAGTCGCGCCAACGACACAGGCATTCCTATAAAATGCTGTCTGCGCCTCACAGTCGCGCCGACGACACAGTAATCCCAATAAAATGCTGTCTGCGCCTCGCAGTCGCGCCAACGACACAGGCATTCCTGCAAAATGCTCTCTGCGCCTCACCGTCGCGCCGACGACACAGGCATTCCTATAAAATGCTGTCTGCGCCTCACAGTCGCGCCGACGACACAGGCATTCCTACAAAATGCTGTCTGCTCCTCGCAGTCGCGCCAACGACACAGGCATTCCTATAAAATGCTGTCTGCGCCTCACAGTCACGCCGACGACACAGGCATTCCTATAAAATGCTGTCTGCGCCTCGCAGTCGCGCCAACGACACAGGCATTCCTACAAAATGCTCTCTGCGCCTCACCGTCGCGCCGACGACACAGGCATTCCTATAAAATGCTGTCTGCGCCTCACAGTCGCGCCGACGACACAGGCATTCCTACAAAATGCTGTCTGCGCCTCGCAGTCGCGCCAACGACACAGGCATTCCTATAAAATGCTGTCTGCGCCTCACAGTCGCGCCGACGACACTGGTATTCCTACAAAATGCTGTCTGCGCCTCACAGTCGCGCCGACGACACAGGCATTCCTATAATATGCTGTCTGCGCCTCGCAGTCGCGCCAACGACACAGGCATTCCTACAAAATGCTCTCTGCGCCACACCGTCGCGCCGACGACACAGGCATTCCTATAAAATGCTGTCTGCGCCTCACAGTCGCGCCGACGACACAGGCATTCCTATAAAATGCTGTCTGCGCCTCGCAGTCGCGCCAACGACACTGGCATTCCTACAAAATGCTGTCTGCGCCTCATAGTCGCGCCGACGACACAGGCATTCCTATAAAAGTCTGTCTGCACCTCACAGTCGCGCCGACGACACAGGCATTCCTACAAAAAGCTGTCTGCGCCTCGCAGTCGCGCCAACGACAAAGGCATTCCTATAAAATGCTGTCTGCGCCTCACAGTCGCGCCGACGACACAGGCATTCCTATAAAATGCTGTCTGCGCCTCGCAGTCGCGCTAACGACACAGGCATTCCTACAAAATGCTCTCTGCGCCTCACCGTCGCGCCGACGACACAGGCATTCCTATAAAATGCTGTCTGCGCCTCACAGTCGCGCCGACGACACAGGCATTCCTATAAAATGCTGTCTGCGCCTCGCAGTCGCGCCAACGACACAGGCATTCCTACAAAATGCTCTCTGCGCCTGACCGTCGCGCCGACGACACAGGCTTTCCTATAAAATGCTGTCTGCGCCTCACAGTCGCGCCGACGACACAGGCATTCCTACAAAATGCTGTCTGCGCCTCGCAGTCGCGCCAACGACACAGGCTTTCCTATAAAATGCTGTCTGCGCCTCACAGTCGCGCCGACGACACAGGCATTCCTATGAAATGCTGTCTGCGCCTCACAGTCGCGCCGACGACGCAGGCATTGCTATAAAATGCTGTCTGCGCCTCGCAGTCACGCCAACGACACAGGCATTCCTACAAAATGCTCTCTGCGCCTCACCGTCGCGCCGACGACACAGGCATTCCAATAAAATGCTGTCTGCGCCTCACAGTCGCGCCGACGACACAGGCATTCCTATAAAATGCTGTCTGCGCCTCGCAGTCGCGCCAACGACACTGGCATTCCTACAAAATGCTGTCTGCGCCTCACAGTCGCGCCGACGACACAGGCATTCCTATAAAATGCTGTCTTCGCCTCACAGTCGCGCCGACGACACATGCATTCCTACAAAAAGCTGTCTGCGCCTCGCAGTCGCGCCAACGACACAGGCATTCCTATAAAATGCTGTCTGCGCCTCACAGTCGCGCCGACGACACAGGCATTCCTATAAAATGCTGTCTGCGCCTAACAGTCGCGCCGACGACACAGGCATTCCTACAAAAAGCTGGGTGCGCCTCGCAGTCGCGCCAACGACACAGGCATTCCTATAAAATGCTGTCTGCGCCTCACAGTCGCGCCGACGACACAGGCATTCCTATAAAATGCTGTCTGCGCCTCGCAGTCGCGCCAACGACACAGGCATTCCTGCAAAATGCTCTCTGCGCCTCACCGTCGCGCCGACGACACAGGCATTCCTATAAAATGCTGTCTGCGCCTCACAGTCGCGCCGACGACACAGGCATTCCTACAAAATGCTGTCTGCTCCTCGCAGTCGCGCCAACGACACAGGCATTCCTATAAAATGCTGTCTGCGCCTCACAGTCGCGCCGACGACACAGGCATTTCTATAAAATGCTGTCTGCGCCTCGCAGTCGCGCCAACGACACAGGCATTCCTACAAAATGCTCTCTGCGTCTCACCGTCGCGCCGACGACACAGGCATACCTATAAAATGCTGTCTGCGCCTCACAGTCGCGCCAACGACACTGGCATTCCTACAAAATGCTGTCTGCGCCTCACAGTCGCGCCGACAACACAGGCATTCCTATAAAATGCTGTCTGCGCCTCACAGTCGCGCCGACGACACATGCATTCCTATAAAATGCTGTCTGCGCCTCACAGTCGCGCCGACGACACAGGCATTCCTACAAAAAGCTGTCTGCGCCTCGCAGTCGCGCCAACGACACAGGCATTCCTATAAAATGCTGTCTGCGCCTCACAGTCGCGCCGACGACACAGTAATCCCAATAAAATGCTGTCTGCGCCTCGCAGTCGCGCCAACGACACAGGCATTCCTGCAAAATGCTCTCTGCGCCTCACCGTCGCGCCGACGACACAGGCATTCCTATAAAATGCTGTCTGCGCCTCACAGTCGCGCCGACGACACAGGCATTCCTACAAAATGCTGTCTGCTCCTCGCAGTCGCGCCAACGACACAGGCATTCCTATAAAATGCTGTCTGCGCCTCACAGTCACGCCGACGACACAGGCATTCCTATAAAATGCTGTCTGCGCCTCGCAGTCGCGCCAACGACACAGGCATTCCTACAAAATGCTCTCTGCGCCTCACCGTCGCGCCGACGACACAGGCATTCCTATAAAATGCTGTCTGCGCCTCACAGTCGCGCCGACGACACAGGCATTCCTATAAAACGCTGTCTGCGCCTCACAGTCGCGCCGACGACACAGGCATTCCTATAAAATGCTGTCTGCGCCTCACAGTCGCGCCCACGACACAGGCATTCCTACAAAAAGCTGTCTGCGCCTCACAGTCGCGCCAACGACACAGGCATTTCTATAAAATGCTGTCTGCGCCTCACAGTCGCGCCGACGACACATGCATTCCTATAAAATGCTGTCTGCGCCTCACAGTCGCGCCAACGACACTGGCATTCCTACAAAATGCTGTCTGCGCCTCACAGTCGCGCCGACGACACAGGCATTCCTATAAAATGCTGTCTGCGCCTCACAGTCGCGCCGACGACACAGGCATTCCTACAAAAAGCTGTCTGCGCCTCGCAGTCGCGCCAACGACACAGGCATTCCTATAAAATGCTGTCTGCGCCTCACAGTCGCGCCGACGACACAGGCATTCCTATAAAATGCTGTCTGCGCCTCGCAGTCGCGCCAACGACACAGGCATTCCTACAAAATGCTCTCTGCACCTCACCGTCGCGCCGACGACACAGGCATTCCCACAAAATGCTGTCTGCGCCTCACAGTCACGCCGACGACACAGGCATTCCTACAAAATGCTGTCTGCGCCTCGCAGTTGCGCCAACGACACAGGCATTCCTATAAAATGCTGTCTGCGCCTCACAGTCGCGCCGACGACACAGGCATTCCTATAAAATGCTGTCTGCGCCTCGCAGTCACGCCAACGACACAGGCATTCCTACAAAATGCTCTCTGCGCCTCACCGTCGCGCCGACGACACAGGCATTCCTATAAAATGCTGTCTGCGCCTCACAGTCGTGCCGACGACACAGGCATTCCTATAAAATGCTGTCTGCGCCTCACGGTCGCGCCGACGACACAGGCATTCCTATAAAATGCTGTCTGCGCCTCACAGTCGCGCCGACGACACAGGCATTCCTATAAAATGCTGTCTGCGCCTCGCAGTCGCGCCAACGACACTGGCATTCCTACAAAATGCTGTCTGCGCCTCACAGTCGCGCCGACGACACAGGCATTCCTATAAAATACTGTCTGCGCGTCACAGTCGCGCCGACGACACAGGCATTCCTACAGAAAGCTGTCTGCGCCTCGCAGTCGCGCCAACGACACAGGCATCCCTACAAAATGCTCTCTGCGCCTCACAGTCGCGCCGACGACACAGGCATTCCTACAAAATGCAGTCTGCGCCTCGCAGTCGCGCCAACGACACAGGCATCCCTACAAAATGCTCTCTGCGCCTCACAGTCGCGCCGACGACACAGGCATTCCTACAAAATGCTGTCTGCGCCTCGCAGTCGCGCCAACGACACAGGCATTCCTATAAAATGCTGTCTGCGCCTCACAGTCGCGCCGACGACACTGGCATTCCTACAAAATGCTGTCTGCGCCTCACAGTCACGCCGACGACACAGGCATTCCTATAAAATGCTGTCTGCGCCTCGCAGTCGCGCCAACGACACAGGCATTCCTACAAAATGCTCTCTGCGCCTCACCGTCGCGCCGACGACACAGGCATTCCTATAAAATGCTGTCTGCGCCTCACAGTCGCGCCGACGACACAGGCATTCCTATAAAATGCTATCTGCGCCTCGCAGTGCCGCCAACGACACTGGCATTCCTACAAAATGCTGTCTGCGCCTCACAGTCGCGCCGACGACACAGGCATTCCTATAAAAGGCTGTCTGCGCCTCACAGTCGCGCCGACGACACAGGCATTCCTACAAAAAGCTGTCTGCACCTCGCAGTCGCGCCAACGACAAAGGCATTCCTGTAAAATGCTGTCTGCGCCTCACAGTCGCGCCGACGACACAGGCATTCCTATAAAATGCTGTCTGCGCCTCGCAGTCGCGCTAACGATACAGGCATTCCTACAAAATGCTCTCTGCGCCTCACCGTCGCGCCGACGACACAGGCATTCCTATGAAATGTTGTCTGCGCCTCACAGTCGCCCCGACGACACAGGCATTCCTATAAAATGCTGTCTGCGCCTCGCAGTCGCGCCATCGACACAGGCATTCCTACAAAATGCTCTCTGCGCCTCACCGTCGCGCCGACGACACAGGCTTTCCTATAAAATGCTGTCTGCGCCTCACAGTCGCGCCGACGACACAGGCATTCCTACAAAATGCTGTCTGCGCCTCGCAGTCGCACCAACGACACAGGCTTTCCTATAAAATGCTGTCTGCGCCTCACAGTCGCGCCGACGACACAGGCATTCCTATAAAATGCTGTCTGCGCCTCGCAGTCGCGCCAACGACACAGGCATTCCTACAAAATGCTCTCTGCGCCTCGCAGTCGCGCCAATGACACAGGCATTCCTATAAAATGCTGTCTGCGCCTCACAGTCGCGCTGACGATACAGGCATTCCTATAAAATGCTGTCTGCGCCTCGCAGTCGCGCCAACGACACAGGCATTCCTACAAAATGCTCTCTGCGCCTCACCGTCACGCCGACGACACAGGCATTCCTATAAAATGCTGTCTGCGCCTCACAGTCGCGCCGACGACACAGGCATTCCTACGAAAAGCTGTCTGCGCCTCGCAGTCGCGCCAATGACACAGGCATTCCTATAAAATGCTGTCTGCGCCTCACAGTCGCGCCGACGACACAGGCATTCCTATAAAATGCTGTCTGCGCCTCGCAGTCGCGCCAACGACACAGGCATTCCTACAAAATGCTCTCTGCGCCTCACCGTCGCGCCGACGACACAGGCATTCCTATAAAATGCTGTTTGCGCCTCACAGTCGCGCCGACGACACAGGCATTCCTACAAAATGCTGTCTGCGCCTCGCAGTCGCGCCAACGACACAGGCATTCCTATAAAATGCTGTCTGCGCCTCACAATTGTGCCGACGACACAGGCATTCCTATAAAATGCTGTCTGCACCTCGCAGTCGCGCCAACGACACAGGCATTCCTACAAAATGCTCTCTGCGCCTCACCGTCGCGCCGACGACACAGGCATTCCTATAAAATGCTGTCTGCGCCTCACAGTCGCGCCGACGACACAGGCATTCCTATAAAATGCTGTCTGCGCCTCACAGTCACGCTGACGACACAGGCATTCCTACAAAATGCTGTCTGCGCCTTGCAGTCGCGCCAACGACACAGGCATTCCTATAAAATGCTGTCTGCGCCTCACAGTCGCGCCGACGACACAGCAGGCATTCCTATAACATGCTGTCTGCGCCTCGCAGTCGCGCCAACGACACAGGCATTCCTACAAAATGCTCTCTGCGCCTCACCGTCGCGCCGACGACACAGGCATTCCTATAAAATGCTGTCTGCGCCTCACAGTCACGCTGACGACACAGGCATTCCTACAAAATGCTCTCTGCGCCTGACCGTCGCGCCGACGACACAGGCTTTCCTATAAAATGCTGTCTGCGCCTCACAGTCGCGCCGACGACACAGGCATTCCTACAAAATGCTGTCTGCGCCTCGCAGTCGCGCCAACGACACAGGCTTTCCTATAAAATGCTGTCTGCGCCTCACAGTCGCGCCGACGACACAGGCATTCCTATGAAATGCTGTCTGCGCCTCGCAGTCGCGCCAACGACACAGGCATTCCTACAAAATGCTCTCTGCGCCTCACCGTCGCGCCGACGACACAGGCATTCCTATAAAATGCTGTCTGCGCCTCACAGTCGCGCCGACGACACAGGCATTCCTATAAAATGCTGTCTGCGCCTCACAGTCACGCTGACGACACAGGCATTCCTACAAAATGCTGTCTGCGCCTTGCAGTCGCGCCAACGACACAGGCATTCCTATAGAATGCTGTCTGCGCCTCACAGTCGCGCCGACGACACAGCAGGCATTCCTATAACATGCTGTCTGCGCCTCGCAGTCGCGCCAACGACACAGGCATTCCTACAAAATGCTCTCTGCGCCTCACCGTCGCGCCGACGACACAGGCATTCCTATAAAATGCTGTCTGCGCCTCACAGTCACGCTGACGACACAGGCATTCCTACAAAATGCTGTCTGCGCCTCGCAGTCGCGCCAACGACACAGGCATTCCTATTAAATGCTGTCTGCGCCTCACAGTCGCGCCGACGACACAGGCATTCCTATTAAATGCTGTCTGCGCCTCGCAGTCGCGCCAACGACACAGGCATTCCTACAAAATGCTCTCTGCGCCTCACCGTCGCGCCGACGACACAGGCATTCCTATAAAATGCTGTCTGCGCCTCACAGTCGCGCCGACGACACAGGCATTCCTATAAAATGCTGTCTGCGCCTCGCAGTCGCGCCAACGACACTGGCATTCCTACAAAATGCTGTCTGCGCCTCACAGTCGCGCCGACGACACAGGCATTCCTATAAAATGCTGTCTGCGCGTCACAGTCGCGCCGACGACACAGGCATTCCTACAGAAAGCTGTCTGCGCCTCGCAGTCGCGCCAACGACACAGGCATTCCTATAAAATGCTGTGTGCGCCTCACAGTCGCGCCGACGACACAGGCATTTCTATAAAATGCTGTCTGCGCCTCGCAGTCGCGCCAACGACACAGGCATCCCTACAAAATGCTCTCTGCGCCTCACCGTCGCGCCGACGACACAGGCATTCCTATAAAATGCTGTCTGCGCCTCACAGTCGCGCCGACGACACAGGCATTCCTACAAAATGCTGTCTGCGCCTCGCAGTCGCGCCAACGACACAGGCATTCCTATAAAATGCTGTCTGCGCCTCACAGTCGCGCCGACGACACTGGTATTCCTACAAAATGCTGTCTGCGCCTCACAGTCGCGCCGACGACACAGGCATTCCTATAAAATGCTGTCTGCGCCTCGCAGTCGCGCCAACGACACAGGCATTCCTACAAAATGCTCTCTGCGCCACACCGTCGCGCCGACGACACAGGCATTCCTATAAAATGCTGTCTGCGCCTCACAGTCGCGCCGACGACACAGGCATTCCTATAAAATGCTGTCGGCGCCTCGCAGTCGCGCCAACGACACTGGCATTCCTACAAAATGCTGTCTGCGCCTCACAGTCGCGCCGACGACACAGGCATTCCTATAAAAGTCTGTCTGCGCCTCACAGTCGCACCGACGACACAGGCATTCCTATAAAATGCTGTGTGCGCCTCACAGTCGCGCCGACGACACAGGCATTTCTATAAAATGCTGTCTGCGCCTCGCAGTCGCGCCAACGACACAGGCATCCCTACAAAATGCTCTCTGCGCCTCACCGTCGCGCCGACGACACAGGCATTCCTATAAAATGCTGTCTGCGCCTCACAGTCGCGCCGACGACACAGGCATTCCTACAAAATGCTGTCTGCGCCTCGCAGTCGCGCCAACGACACAGGCATTCCTATAAAATGCTGTCTGCGCCTCACAGTCGCGCCGACGACACTGGTATTCCTACAAAATGCTGTCTGCGCCTCACAGTCGCGCCGACGACACAGGCATTCCTATAAAATGCTGTCTGTGCCTCGCAGTCGCGCCAACGACACAGGCATTCCTACAAAATGCTCTCTGCGCCACACCGTCGCGCCGACGACACAGGCATTCCTATAAAATGCTGTCTGCGCCTCACAGTCGCGCCGACGACACAGGCATTCCTATAAAATGCTGTCTGCGCCTCGCAGTCGCGCCAACGACACTGGCATTCCTACAAAATGCTGTCTGCGCCTCACAGTCGCGCCGACGACACAGGCATTCCTATAAAAGTCTGTCTGCGCCTCACAGTCGCGCCGACGACACAGGCATTCCTACAAAAAGGTGTCTGCGCCTCGCAGTCGCGCCAACGACAAAGGCATTCCTATAAAATGCTGTCTGCGCCTCACAGTCGCGCCGACGACACAGGCATTCCTATAAAATGCTGTCTGCGCCTCGCAGTCGCGCTAACGACACAGGCATTCCTACAAAATGCTCTCTGCGCCTCACCGTCGCGCCGACGACACAGGCATTCCTATAAAATGCTGTCTGCGCCTCACAGTCGCGCCGACGACACAGGCATTCCTATAAAATGCTGTCTGCGCCTCGCAGTCGCGCCAACGACACAGGCATTCCTACAAAATGCTCTCTGCGCCTGACCGTCGCGCCGACGACACAGGCTTTCCTATAAAATGCTGTCTGCGCCTCACAGTCGCGCCGACGACACAGGCATTCCTACAAAATGCTGTCTGCGCCTCGCAGTCGCGCCAACGACACAGGCTTTCCTATAAAATGCTGTCTGCGCCTCACAGTCGCGCCGACGACACAGGCATTCCTATGAAATGCTGTCTGCGCCTCGCAGTCGCGCCAACGACACAGGCATTCCTACAAAATGCTCTCTGCGCCTCACCGTCGCGCCGACGACACAGGCATTCCTATAAAATGCTGTCTGCGCCTCACAGTCGCGCCGACGACACAGGCATTCCTATAAAATGCTGTCTGCGCCTCACAGTCACGCTGACGACACAGGCATTCCTACAAAATGCTGTCTGCGCCTTGCAGTCGCGCCAACGACACAGGCATTCCTATAAAATGCTGTCTGCGCCTCACAGTCGCGCCGACGACACAGCAGGCATTCCTATAACATGCTGTCTGCGCCTCGCAGTCGCGCCAACGACACAGGCATTCCTACAAAATGCTCTCTGCGCCTCACCGTCGCGCCGACGACACAGGCATTCCTATAAAATGCTGTCTGCGCCTCACAGTCACGCTGACGACACAGGCATTCCTACAAAATGCTGTCTGCGCCTCGCAGTCGCGCCAACGACACAGGCATTCCTATTAAATGCTGTCTGCGCCTCACAGTCGCGCCGACGACACAGGCATTCCTATTAAATGCTGTCTGCGCCTCGCAGTCGCGCCAACGACACAGGCATTCCTACAAAATGCTCTCTGCGCCTCACCGTCGCGCCGACGACACAGGCATTCCTATAAAATGCTGTCTGCGCCTCACAGTCGCGCCGACGACACAGGCATTCCTATAAAATGCTGTCTGCGCCTCGCAGTCGCGCCAACGACACTGGCATTCCTACAAAATGCTGTCTGCGCCTCACAGTCGCGCCGACGACACAGGCATTCCTATAAAATGCTGTCTGCGCGTCACAGTCGCGCCGACGACACAGGCATTCCTACAGAAAGCTGTCTGCGCCTCGCAGTCGCGCCAACGACACAGGCATTCGTATAAAATGCTGTGTGCGCCTCACAGTCGCGCCGACGACACAGGCATTTCTATAAAATGCTGTCTGCGCCTCGCAGTCGCGCCAACGACACAGGCATCCCTACAAAATGCTCTCTGCGCCTCACCGTCGCGCCGACGACACAGGCATTCCTATAAAATGCTGTCTGCGCCTCACAGTCGCGCCGACGACACAGGCATTCCTATAAAATGCTGTCTGCGCCTCGCAGTCGCGCCAACGACACAGGCATTCCTATAAAATGCTGTCTGCGCCTCACAGTCGCGCCGACGACACTGGTATTCCTACAAAATGCTGTCTGCGCCTCACAGTCGCGCCGACGACACAGGCATTCCTATAAAATGCTGTCTGCGCCTCGCAGTCGCGCCAACGACACAGGCATTCCTACAAAATGCTCTCTGCGCCACACCGTCGCGCCGACGACACAGGCATTCCTATAAAATGCTGTCTGCGCCTCACAGTCGCGCCGACGACACAGGCATTCCTATAAAATGCTGTCTGCGCCTCGCAGTCGCGCCAACGACACTGGCATTCCTACAAAATGCTGTCTGCGCCTCACAGTCGCGCCGACGACACAGGCATTCCTATAAAAGTCTGTCTGCGCCTCACAGTCGCACCGACGACACAGGCATTCCTACAAAAAGCTGTCTGCGCCTCGCAGTCGCGCCAACGACAAAGGCATTCCTATAAAATGCTGTCTGCGCCTCACAGTCACGCCGACGACACAGGCATTCCTATAAAATGCTGTCTGCGCCTCGCAGTCGCGCTAACGACACAGGCATTCCTACAAAATGCTCTCTGCGCCTCACAGTCGCGCCGACGACACAGGCATTCCTATAAAATGCTGTCTGCGCCTCACAGTCGCGCCGACGACACAGGCATTCCTACAAAATGCTGTCTGCGCCTCGCAGTCGCGCCAACAACACAGGCTTTCCTATAAAATGCTGTCTGCGCCTCACAGTCGCGCCGACGACACAGGCATTCCTATGAAATGCTGTCTGCGCCTCGCAGTCGCGCCAACGACAGGCATTCCTACAAAATGCTCTCTGCGCCTTGCAGTCGCGCCAACGACACAGGCATTCCTATAAAATGCTGTCTGCGCCTCACAGTCGCGCCGACGACACAGGCATTCCTATAAAATGCTGTCTGCGCCTCGCAGTCGCGCCAACGACACAGGCATTCCTACAAAATGCTCTCTGCGCCTCACCGTCACGCCGATGACACAGGCATTCCTATAAAATGCTGTCTGCGCCTCGCAGTCGCGCCAACGACACTGGCATTCCTACAAAATGCTGTCTGCGCCTCACAGTCGCGCCGACGACACAGGCATTTCTATAAAAGGCTGTCTGCGCCTCACAGTCGCGCCGACGACACAGGCATTCCTACAAAAAGCTGTCTGCGCCTCGCAGTCGCGCCAACGACAAAGGCATTCCTATAAAATGCTGTCTGCGCCTCACAGTCGCGCCGACGACACAGGCATTCCTATAAAATGCTGTCTGCGCCTCGCAGTCGCGCCAACGACACAGGCATTCCTACAAAATGCTCTCTGCGCCTCACCGTCGCGCCGACGACACAGGCATTCCTAGAAAATGCTGTCTGCGCCTCGCAGTCGCGCCGACGACACAGGCATTCCTACAAAAAGCTGTCTGCGCCTCGCAGTCGCGCCAACGACACAGGCATTCCTATAAAATGCTGTCTGCGCCTCACAGTCGCGCCGACGACACAGGCATTCCTATAAAATGCTGTCTGCGCCTCGCAGTCGCTCCAACGACACTGGCATTCCTACAAAATGCTGTCTGTGCCTCACAGTCGCGCTGACGACACAGGCATTCCTATAAAATGCTGTCTGCGCGTCACAGTCGCGCCGACGACACAGGCATTCCTACAGAAAGCTGTCTGCGCCTCGCAGTCGCGCCAACGACACAGGCATCCCTACAAAATGCTGTCTGCGCCTCGTAGTCGCGCCAACGACACAGGCATTCCTACAAAATGCTCTCTGCGCCTCACCGTCGCGCCGACGACACAGGCATTCCTATAAAATCCTGTCTGCGCCTCACAGTCACGCCGACGACACAGGCATTCCTACAAAATGCTGTCAGCGCCTCGCAGTCACGCCAACGACACAGGCATTCCTATAAAATGCTGTCTGCGCCTCACAGTCACGCCGACGACACAGGCATTCCTATAAAATACTGTCTGCGCCTCGCAGTCGCGCCAACGACACAGGCATTCCTACAAAATGCTCTCTGCGCCTCACCGTCGCGCCGACGCCAAAGGCATTCCTATAAAATGCTGTCTGCGCCTCACAGTCGCGCCGACGACACACGCATTCCTATAAAATGCTGTCTGCGCCTCGCAGTCGCGCCAACGACACTGGCATTCCTACAAAATGCTGTCTGCGCCTCACAGTCGCGCCGACGACACAGGCATTCCTATAAAATGCTGTCTGCGCCTCACAGTCGCGCCGACGACACATGCATTCCTACAAAAAGCTGTCTGCGCCTCGCAGTCGAGCCAACGACACAGGCATTCCTATAAAATGCTGTCTGCGCCTCACAGTCGCGCCGACGACACAGGCATTCCTATAAAATGCTGTCTGCGCCTCGCAGTCGCGCCAACGACACAGGCATTCCTACAAAATGCTCTCTGCGCCTCACCGTCGCGCCGACGACACAGGCATTCCTAGAAAATGCTGTCTGCGCCTCGCAGTCGCGCCGACGACACAGGCATTCCTACAAAAAGCTGTCTGCGCCTCGCAGTCGCGCCAACGACACAGGCATTCCTATAAAATGCTGTCTGCGCCTCACAGTCGCGCCGACGACACAGGCATTCCTATAAAATGCTGTCTGCGCCTCGCAGTCGCGCCAACGACACTGGCATTCCTACAAAATGCTGTCTGTGCCTCACAGTCGCGCTGACGACACAGGCATTCCTATAAAATGCTGTCTGCGCGTCACAGTCGCGCCGACGACACAGGCATTCCTACAGAAAGCTGTCTGCGCCTCGCAGTCGCGCCAACGACACAGGCATCCCTACAAAATGCTGTCTGCGCCTCGCAGTCGCGCCAACGACACTGGCATTCCTACAAAATGCTGTCTGTGCCTCACAGTCGCGCTGACGACACAGGCATTCCTATAAAATGCTGTCTGCGCGTCACAGTCGCGCCGACGACACAGGCATTCCTACAGAAAGCTGTCTGCGCCTCGCAGTCGCGCCAACGACACAGGCATCCCTACAAAATGCTGTCTGCGCCTCGTAGTCGCGCCAACGACACAGGCATTCCTACAAAATGCTCTCTGCGCCTCACCGTCGCGCCGACCACACAGGCATTCCTATAAAATGCTGTCTGCGCCTCACCGTCGCGCCGACGACACAGGCTTTCCTATAAAATGCTGTCTGCGCCTCACAGTCGCGCCGACGACACAGGCATTCCTACAAAATGCTGTCTGCGCCTCGCAGTCGCGCCAACGACACAGGCTTTCCTATAAAATGCTGTCTGCGCCTCACAGTCGCGCCGACGACACAGGCATTCCTATAAAATGCTGTCTGCGCCTCGCAGTCGCGCCAACGACACAGGCATTCCTACAAAATGCTCTCTGCGCCTCGCAGTCGCGCCAACGACACAGGCATTCCTATAAAATGCTGTCTGCGCCTCACAGTCGCGCCGACGACACAGGCATTCCTACAAAAAGCTGTCTGCGCCTCGCAGTCGCGCCAACGACACAGGCATTCCTATAAAATGCTGTCTGCGCCTCACAGTCGCGCCGACGACACAGGCATTCCTATAAAATGCTGTCTGCGCCTCGCAGTCGCGCCAACGACACAGGCATTCCTACAAAATGCTCTCTGCGCCTCACCGTCGCGCCGACGACACAGGCATTCCATAAAATGCTGTCTGCGCCTCACAGTCGCGCCGACGACACAGGCATTCCTATAAAATGCTGTCTGCGCCTAGCAGTCGCGCCAAAGACACTGGCATTCCTACAAAATGCTGTCTGCGCCTCATAGTCGCGCCGACGACACAGGCATTCCTATAAAATGCTGTCTGCGCCTCGCAGTCGCGCCAACGACACAGGCATTCCTATAAAATGCTGTCTGCGCCTCACAGTCGCGCCGACGACACAGCAGGCATTCCTATAAAATGCTGTCTGCGCCTCGCAGTCGCGCCAACGACACAGGCATTCCTACAAAATGCTCTCTGCGCCTCACCGTCGCGCCGACGACACAGGCATTCCTATAAAATGCTGTCTGCGCCTCACAGTCACGCTGACGACACAGGCATTCCTACAAAATGCTGTCTGCGCCTCGCAGTCGCGCCAACGACACAGGCATTCCTATAAAATGCAGTCTGCGCCTCACAGTCGCGCCGACGACACAGGCATTCCTATTAAATGCTGTCTGCGCCTCGCAGTCGCGCAAACGACACAGGCATTCCTACAAAATGCTCTCTGCGCCTCACCGTCGCGCCGACGACACAGGCATTCCTATAAAATGCTGTCTGCGCCTCACAGTCGCGCCGACGACACAGGCATTCCTATAAAATGCTGTCTGCGCCTCCCAGTCGCGCCAACGACACTGGCATTCCTACAAAATGCTGTCTGCGCCTCACAGTCGCGCCGACGACACAGGCATTCCTATAAAATGCTGTCTGCGCGTCACAGTCGCGCCGACGACACAGGCATTCCTACAGAAAGCTGTCTGCGCCTCGCAGTCGCGCCAACGACACAGGCATTCCTATAAAATGCTGTGTGCGCCTCACAGTCGCGCCGACGACACAGGCTTTCCTATAAAATGCTGTCTGCGCCTCGCAGTCGCGCCAACGACACAGGCATCCCTACAAAATGCTCTCTGCGCCTCACCGTCGCGCCGACGACACAGGCATTCCTATAAAATGCTGTCTGCGCCTCACAGTCGCGCCGACGACACAGGCATTCCTACAAAATGCTGTCTGCGCCTCGCAGTCGCGCCAACGACACAGGCATTCCTATAAAATGCTGTCTGCGCCTCACAGTCGCGCCGACGACACAGGCATTCCTATAAAAGGCTGTCTGCGCCTCACAGTCGCGCCGACGACACAGGCATTCCTACAAAAAGCTGTCTGCGCCTCGCAGTCGCGCCAACGACAAAGGCATTCCTATAAAATGCTGTCTGCGCCTCACAGTCGCGCCGACGACACAGGCATTCCTATAAAATGCTGTCTGCGCCTCGCAGTCGCGCTAACGACACAGGCATTCCTACAAAATGCTCTCTGCGCCGACGACACAGGCATTCCTATAAAATGTTGTCTGCGCCTCACAGTCGCCCCGACGACACAGGCATTCCTATAAAATGCTATCTGCGCCTCGCAGTCGCGCCAACGACACAGGCATTCCTACAAAATGCTGTCTGCGCCTCACAGTCGCGCCGACGACACAGGCATTCCTATAAAATGCTGTCTGCGCCTCACAGTCGCGCCGACGACACATGCATTCCTACAAAAAGCTGTCTGCGCCTCGCAGTCGAGCCAACGACACAGGCATTCCTATAAAATGCTGTCTGCGCCTCACAGTCGCGCCGACGACACAGGCATTCCTATAAAATGCTGTCTGCGCCTCGCAGTCGCGCCAACGACACAGGCATTCCTACAAAATGCTCTCTGCGCCTCACCGTCGCGCCGACGACACAGGCATTCCTAGAAAATGCTGTCTGCGCCTCGCAGTCGCGCCGACGACACAGGCATTCCTACAAAAAGCTGTCTGCGCCTCGCAGTCGCGCCAACGACACAGGCATTCCTATAAAATGCTGTCTGCGCCTCACAGTCGCGCCGACGACACAGGCATTCCTATAAAATGCTGTCTGCGCCTCGCAGTCGCGCCAACGACACTGGCATTCCTACAAAATGCTGTCTGTGCCTCACAGTCGCGCTGACGACACAGGCATTCCTATAAAATGCTGTCTGCGCGTCACAGTCGCGCCGACGACACAGGCATTCCTACAGAAAGCTGTCTGCGCCTCGCAATCGCGCCAACGACACAGGCATCCCTACAAAATGCTGTCTGCGCCTCGTAGTCGCGCCAACGACACAGGCATTCCTACAAAATGCTCTCTGCGCCTCACCGTCGCGCCGACGACACAGGCATTCCTATAAAATGCTGTCTGCGCCTCACCGTCGCGCCGACGACACAGGCTTTCCTATAAAATGCTGTCTGCGCCTCACAGTCGCGCCAACGACACAGGCATTCCTACAAAATGCTCTCTGCGCCTCACCGTCGCGCCGACGACACAGGCATTCCTATAAAATGCTGTCTGCGCCTCACCGTCGCGCCGACGACACAGGCTTTCCTATAAAATGCTGTCTGCGCCTCACAGTCGCGCCGACGACACAGGCATTCCTATAAAATGCTGTCTGCGCCTCGCAGTCGCGCCAACGACACAGGCATTCCTACAAAATGCTCTCTGCGCCTCGCAGTCGCGCCAACGACACAGGCATTCCTATAAAATGCTGTCTGCGCCTCACAGTCGCGCCGACGACACAGGCATTCCTACAAAAAGCTGTCTGCGCCTCGCAGTCGCGCCAACGACACAGGCATTCCTATAAAATGCTGTCTGCGCCTCACAGTCGCGCCGACGACACAGGCATTCCTATAAAATGCTGTCTGCGCCTCGCAGTCGCGCCAACGACACAGGCATTCCTACAAAATGCTCTCTGCGCCTCACCGTCGCGCCGACGACACAGGCATTCCATAAAATGCTGTCTGCGCCTCACAGTCGCGCCGACGACACAGGCATTCCTATAAAATGCTGTCTGCGCCTAGCAGTCGCGCCAAAGACACTGGCATTCCTACAAAATGCTGTCTGCGCCTCATAGTCGCGCCGACGACACAGGCATTCCTATAAAATGCTGTCTGCGCCTCGCAGTCGCGCCAACGACACAGGCATTCCTATAAAATGCTGTCTGCGCCTCACAGTCGCGCCGACGACACAGCAGGCATTCCTATAAAATGCTGTCTGCGCCTCGCAGTCGCGCCAACGACACAGGCATTCCTACAAAATGCTCTCTGCGCCTCACCGTCGCGCCGACGACACAGGCATTCCTATAAAATGCTGTCTGCGCCTCACAGTCACGCTGACGACACAGGCATTCCTACAAAATGCTGTCTGCGCCTCGCAGTCGCGCCAACGACACAGGCATTCCTATAAAATGCAGTCTGCGCCTCACAGTCGCGCCGACGACACAGGCATTCCTATTAAATGCTGTCTGCGCCTCGCAGTCGCGCAAACGACACAGGCATTCCTACAAAATGCTCTCTGCGCCGCACCGTCGCGCCGACGACACAGGCATTCCTATAAAATGCTGTCTGCGCCTCACAGTCGCGCCGACGACACAGGCATTCCTATAAAATGCTGTCTGCGCCTCCCAGTCGCGCCAACGACACTGGCATTCCTACAAAATGCTGTCTGCGCCTCACAGTCGCGCCGACGACACAGGCATTCCTATAAAATGCTGTCTGCGCGTCACAGTCGCGCCGACGACACAGGCATTCCTACAGAAAGCTGTCTGCGCCTCGCAGTCGCGCCAACGACACAGGCATTCCTATAAAATGCTGTGTGCGCCTCACAGTCGCGCCGACGACACAGGCTTTCCTATAAAATGCTGTCTGCGCCTCGCAGTCGCGCCAACGACACAGGCATCCCTACAAAATGCTCTCTGCGCCTCACCGTCGCGCCGACGACACAGGCATTCCTATAAAATGCTGTCTGCGCCTCACAGTCGCGCCGACGACACAGGCATTCCTACAAAATGCTGTCTGCGCCTCGCAGTCGCGCCAACGACACAGGCATTCCTTTAAAATGCTGTCTGCGCCTCACAGTCGCGCCGACGACACAGGCATTCCTATAAAAGGCTGTCTGCGCCTCACAGTCGCGCCGACGACACAGGCATTCCTACAAAAAGCTGTCTGCGCCTCGCAGTCGCGCCAACGACAAAGGCATTCCTATAAAATGCTGTCTGCGCCTCACAGTCGCGCCGACGACACAGGCATTCCTATAAAATGCTGTCTGCGCCTCGCAGTCGCGCTAACGACACAGGCATTCCTACAAAATGCTCTCTGCGCCGACGACACAGGCATTCCTATAAAATGTTGTCTGCGCCTCACAGTCGCCCCGACGACACAGGCATTCCTATAAAATGCTGTCTGCGCCTCGCAGTCGCGCCAACGACACAGGCATTCCTACAAAATGCTCTCTGCGCCTCACCGTCGCGCCGACGACACAGGCTTTCCTATAAAATGCTGTCTGCGCCTCACAGTCGCGCCGACGACACAGGCATTCCTACAAAATGCTGTCTGCGCCTCGCAGTCGCGCCAACGACACAGGCTTTCCTATAAAATGCTGTCTGCGCCTCACAGTCGCGCCGACGACACAGGCATTCCTATAAAATGCTGTCTGCGCCTCGCAGTCGCGCCAACGACACAGGCATTCCTACAAAATGCTCTCTGCGCCTCACCGTCGCGCCGACGACACAGGCATTCCTAGAAAATGCTGTCTGCGCCTCGCAGTCGCGCCAACGACACAGGCATTCCTATAAAATGCAGTCTGCGCCTCACAGTCGCGCCGACGACACAGGCATTCCTATTAAATGCTGTCTGCGCCTCGCAGTCGCGCAAACGACACAGGCATTCCTACAAAATGCTCTCTGCGCCTCACCGTCGCGCCGACGACACAGGCATTCCTATAAAATGCTGTCTGCGCCTCACAGTCGCGCCGACGACACAGGCATTCCTATAAAATGCTGTCTGCGCCTCCCAGTCGCGCCAACGACACTGGCATTCCTACAAAATGCTGTCTGCGCCTCACAGTCGCGCCGACGACACAGGCATTCCTATAAAATGCTGTCTGCGCGTCACAGTCGCGCCGACGACACAGGCATTCCTACAGAAAGCTGTCTGCGCCTCGCAGTCGCGCCAACGACACAGGCATTCCTATAAAATGCTGTGTGCGCCTCACAGTCGCGCCGAC
The DNA here is from genome assembly GCF_023375885.2 of Dermacentor andersoni. Lineage (NCBI taxonomy): Eukaryota > Metazoa > Arthropoda > Arachnida > Ixodida > Ixodidae > Dermacentor > Dermacentor andersoni. The sequence continues at coordinate 142,930,260 of NC_092822.1, read as the reverse complement.
GACACAGGCTTTCCTATAAAATGCTGTCTGCGCCTCGCAGTCGCGCCAACGACACAGGCATCCCTACAAAATGCTCTCTGCGCCTCACCGTCGCGCCGACGGCACAGGCATTCCTATAAAATGCTGTCTGCGCCTCACAGTCGCGCCGACGACACAGGCATTCCTACAAAATGCTGTCTGCGCCTCGCAGTCGCGCCAACGACACAGGCATTCCTATAAAATGCTGTCTGCGCCTCACAGTCGCGCCGACGACACAGGCATTCCTATAAAAGGCTGTCTGCGCCTCACAGTCGCGCCGACGACACAGGCATTCCTACAAAAAGCTGTCTGCGCCTCGCAGTCGCGCCAACGACAAAGGCATTCCTATAAAATGCTGTCTGCGCCTCACAGTCGCGCCGACGACACAGGCATTCCTATAAAATGCTGTCTGCGCCTCGCAGTCGCGCTAACGACACAGGCATTCCTACAAAATGCTCTCTGCGCCGACGACACAGGCATTCCTATAAAATGTTGTCTGCGCCTCACAGTCGCCCCGACGACACAGGCATTCCTATAAAATGCTGTCTGCGCCTCGCAGTCGCGCCAACGACACAGGCATTCCTACAAAATGCTCTCTGCGCCTCACCGTCGCGCCGACGACACAGGCTTTCCTATAAAATGCTGTCTGCGCCTCACAGTCGCGCCGACGACACAGGCATTCCTACAAAATGCTCTCTGCGCCTCACCGTCGCGCCGACGACACAGGCATTCCATAAAATGCTGTCTGCGCCTCACAGTCGCGCCGACGACACAGGCATTCCTATAAAATGCTGTCTGCGCCTAGCAGTCGCGCCAAAGACACTGGCATTCCTACAAAATGCTGTCTGCGCCTCATAGTCGCGCCGACGACACAGGCATTCCTATAAAATGCTGTCTGCGCCTCGCAGTCGCGCCAACGACACAGGCATTCCTATAAAATGCTGTCTGCGCCTCACAGTCGCGCCGACGACACAGCAGGCATTCCTATAAAATGCTGTCTGCGCCTCGCAGTCGCGCCAACGACACAGGCATTCCTACAAAATGCTCTCTGCGCCTCACCGTCGCGCCGACGACACAGGCATTCCTATAAAATGCTGTCTGCGCCTCACAGTCACGCTGACGACACAGGCATTCCTACAAAATGCTGTCTGCGCCTCGCAGTCGCGCCAACGACACAGGCATTCCTATAAAATGCAGTCTGCGCCTCACAGTCGCGCCGACGACACAGGCATTCCTATTAAATGCTGTCTGCGCCTCGCAGTCGCGCAAACGACACAGGCATTCCTACAAAATGCTCTCTGCGCCTCACCGTCGCGCCGACGACACAGGCATTCCTATAAAATGCTGTCTGCGCCTCACAGTCGCGCCGACGACACAGGCATTCCTATAAAATGCTGTCTGCGCCTCCCAGTCGCGCCAACGACACTGGCATTCCTACAAAATGCTGTCTGCGCCTCACAGTCGCGCCGACGACACAGGCATTCCTATAAAATGCTGTCTGCGCGTCACAGTCGCGCCGACGACACAGGCATTCCTACAGAAAGCTGTCTGCGCCTCGCAGTCGCGCCAACGACACAGGCATTCCTATAAAATGCTGTGTGCGCCTCACAGTCGCGCCGACGACACAGGCTTTCCTATAAAATGCTGTCTGCGCCTCGCAGTCGCGCCAACGACACAGGCATCCCTACAAAATGCTCTCTGCGCCTCACCGTCGCGCCGACGACACAGGCATTCCTATAAAATGCTGTCTGCGCCTCACAGTCGCGCCGACGACACAGGCATTCCTACAAAATGCTGTCTGCGCCTCGCAGTCGCGCCAACGACACAGGCATTCCTATAAAATGCTGTCTGCGCCTCACAGTCGCGCCGACGACACAGGCATTCCTATAAAAGGCTGTCTGCGCCTCACAGTCGCGCCGACGACACAGGCATTCCTACAAAAAGCTGTCTGCGCCTCGCAGTCGCGCCAACGACAAAGGCATTCCTATAAAATGCTGTCTGCGCCTCACAGTCGCGCCGACGACACAGGCATTCCTATAAAATGCTGTCTGCGCCTCGCAGTCGCGCTAACGACACAGGCATTCCTACAAAATGCTCTCTGCGCCGACGACACAGGCATTCCTATAAAATGTTGTCTGCGCCTCACAGTCGCCCCGACGACACAGGCATTCCTATAAAATGCTATCTGCGCCTCGCAGTCGCGCCAACGACACAGGCATTCCTACAAAATGCTGTCTGCGCCTCACAGTCGCGCCGACGACACAGGCATTCCTATAAAATGCTGTCTGCGCCTCACAGTCGCGCCGACGACACATGCATTCCTACAAAAAGCTGTCTGCGCCTCGCAGTCGAGCCAACGACACAGGCATTCCTATAAAATGCTGTCTGCGCCTCACAGTCGCGCCGACGACACAGGCATTCCTATAAAATGCTGTCTGCGCCTCGCAATCGCGCCAACGACACAGGCATTCCTACAAAATGCTCTCTGCGCCTCACCGTCGCGCCGACGACACAGGCATTCCTAGAAAATGCTGTCTGCGCCTCGCAGTCGCGCCGACGACACAGGCATTCCTACAAAAAGCTGTCTGCGCCTCGCAGTCGCGCCAACGACACAGGCATTCCTATAAAATGCTGTCTGCGCCTCACAGTCGCGCCGACGACACAGGCATTCCTATAAAATGCTGTCTGCGCCTCGCAGTCGCGCCAACGACACTGGCATTCCTACAAAATGCTGTCTGTGCCTCACAGTCGCGCTGACGACACAGGCATTCCTATAAAATGCTGTCTGCGCGTCACAGTCGCGCCGACGACACAGGCATTCCTACAGAAAGCTGTCTGCGCCTCGCAATCGCGCCAACGACACAGGCATCCCTACAAAATGCTGTCTGCGCCTCGTAGTCGCGCCAACGACACAGGCATTCCTACAAAATGCTCTCTGCGCCTCACCGTCGCGCCGACGACACAGGCATTCCTATAAAATGCTGTCTGCGCCTCACCGTCGCGCCGACGACACAGGCTTTCCTATAAAATGCTGTCTGCGCCTCACAGTCGCGCCAACGACACAGGCATTCCTACAAAATGCTCTCTGCGCCTCACCGTCGCGCCGACGACACAGGCATTCCTATAAAATGCTGTCTGCGCCTCACCGTCGCGCCGACGACACAGGCTTTCCTATAAAATGCTGTCTGCGCCTCACAGTCGCGCCGACGACACAGGCATTCCTATAAAATGCTGTCTGCGCCTCGCAGTCGCGCCAACGACACAGGCATTCCTACAAAATGCTCTCTGCGCATCGCAGTCGCGCCAACGACACAGGCATTCCTATAAAATGCTGTCTGCGCCTCACAGTCGCGCCGACGACACAGGCATTCCTACAAAAAGCTGTCTGCGCCTCGCAGTCGCGCCAACGACACAGGCATTCCTATAAAATGCTGTCTGCGCCTCACAGTCGCGCCGACGACACAGGCATTCCTATAAAATGCTGTCTGCGCCTCGCAGTCGCACCAACGACACAGGCATTCCTACAAAATGCTCTCTGCGCCTCACCGTCGCGCCGACGACACAGGCATTCCATAAAATGCTGTCTGCGCCTCACAGTCGCGCCGACGACACAGGCATTCCTATAAAATGCTGTCTGCGCCTAGCAGTCGCGCCAAAGACACTGGCATTCCTACAAAATGCTGTCTGCGCCTCATAGTCGCGCCGACGACACAGGCATTCCTATAAAATGCTGTCTGCGCCTCGCAGTCGCGCCAACGACACAGGCATTCCTATAAAATGCTGTCTGCGCCTCACAGTCGCGCCGACGACACAGCAGGCATTCCTATAAAATGCTGTCTGCGCCTCGCAGTCGCGCCAACGACACAGGCATTCCTACAAAATGCTCTCTGCGCCTCACCGTCGCGCCGACGACACAGGCATTCCTATAAAATGCTGTCTGCGCCTCACAGTCACGCTGACGACACAGGCATTCCTACAAAATGCTGTCTGCGCCTCGCAGTCGCGCCAACGACACAGGCATTCCTATAAAATGCAGTCTGCGCCTCACAGTCGCGCCGACGACACAGGCATTCCTATTAAATGCTGTCTGCGCCTCGCAGTCGCGCAAACGACACAGGCATTCCTACAAAATGCTCTCTGCGCCTCACCGTCGCGCCGACGACACAGGCATTCCTATAAAATGCTGTCTGCGCCTCACAGTCGCGCCGACGACACAGGCATTCCTATAAAATGCTGTCTGCGCCTCCCAGTCGCGCCAACGACACTGGCATTCCTACAAAATGCTGTCTGCGCCTCACAGTCGCGCCGACGACACAGGCATTCCTATAAAATGCTGTCTGCGCGTCACAGTCGCGCCGACGACACAGGCATTCCTACAGAAAGCTGTCTGCGCCTCGCAGTCGCGCCAACGACACAGGCATTCCTATAAAATGCTGTGTGCGCCTCACAGTCGCGCCGACGACACAGGCTTTCCTATAAAATGCTGTCTGCGCCTCGCAGTCGCGCCAACGACACAGGCATCCCTACAAAATGCTCTCTGCGCCTCACCGTCGCGCCGACGACACAGGCATTCCTATAAAATGCTGTCTGCGCCTCACAGTCGCGCCGACGACACAGGCATTCCTACAAAATGCTGTCTGCGCCTCGCAGTCGCGCCAACGACACAGGCATTCCTATAAAATGCTGTCTGCGCCTCACAGTCGCGCCGACGACACAGGCATTCCTATAAAAGGCTGTCTGCGCCTCACAGTCGCGCCGACGACACAGGCATTCCTACAAAAAGCTGTCTGCGCCTCGCAGTCGCGCCAACGACAAAGGCATTCCTATAAAATGCTGTCTGCGCCTCACAGTCGCGCCGACGACACAGGCATTCCTATAAAATGCTGTCTGCGCCTCGCAGTCGCGCTAACGACACAGGCATTCCTACAAAATGCTCTCTGCGCCGACGACACAGGCATTCCTATAAAATGTTGTCTGCGCCTCACAGTCGCCCCGACGACACAGGCATTCCTATAAAATGCTGTCTGCGCCTCGCAGTCGCGCCAACGACACAGGCATTCCTACAAAATGCTCTCTGCGCCTCACCGTCGCACCGACGACACAGGCTTTCCTATAAAATGCTGTCTGCGCCTCACAGTCGCGCCGACGACACAGGCATTCCTACAAAATGCTGTCTGCGCCTCGCAGTCGCGCCAACGACACAGGCTTTCCTATAAAATGCTGTCTGCGCCTCACAGTCGCGCCGACGACACAGGCATTCCTATAAAATGCTGTCTGCGCCTCGCAGTCGCGCCAACGACACAGGCATTCCTACAAAATGCTCTCTGCGCCTCACCGTCGCGCCGACGACACAGGCATTCCTAGAAAATGCTGTCTGCGCCTCGCAGTCGCGCCAACGACACAGGCATTCCTATAAAATGCAGTCTGCGCCTCACAGTCGCGCCGACGACACAGGCATTCCTATTAAATGCTGTCTGCGCCTCGCAGTCGCGCAAACGACACAGGCATTCCTACAAAATGCTCTCTGCGCCTCACCGTCGCGCCGACGACACAGGCATTCCTATAAAATGCTGTCTGCGCCTCACAGTCGCGCCGACGACACAGGCATTCCTATAAAATGCTGTCTGCGCCTCCCAGTCGCGCCAACGACACTGGCATTCCTACAAAATGCTGTCTGCGCCTCACAGTCGCGCCGACGACACAGGCATTCCTATAAAATGCTGTCTGCGCGTCACAGTCGCGCCGACGACACAGGCATTCCTACAGAAAGCTGTCTGCGCCTCGCAGTCGCGCCAACGACACAGGCATTCCTATAAAATGCTGTGTGCGCCTCACAGTCGCGCCGACGACACAGGCTTTCCTATAAAATGCTGTCTGCGCCTCGCAGTCGCGCCAACGACACAGGCATCCCTACAAAATGCTCTCTGCGCCTCACCGTCGCGCCGACGACACAGGCATTCCTATAAAATGCTGTCTGCGCCTCACAGTCGCGCCGACGACACAGGCATTCCTACAAAATGCTGTCTGCGCCTCGCAGTCGCGCCAACGACACAGGCATTCCTATAAAATGCTGTCTGCGCCTCACAGTCGCGCCGACGACACAGGCATTCCTATAAAAGGCTGTCTGCGCCTCACAGTCGCGCCGACGACACAGGCATTCCTACAAAAAGCTGTCTGCGCCTCGCAGTCGCGCCAACGACAAAGGCATTCCTATAAAATGCTGTCTGCGCCTCACAGTCGCGCCGACGACACAGGCATTCCTATAAAATGCTGTCTGCGCCTCGCAGTCGCGCTAACGACACAGGCATTCCTACAAAATGCTCTCTGCGCCGACGACACAGGCATTCCTATAAAATGTTGTCTGCGCCTCACAGTCGCCCCGACGACACAGGCATTCCTATAAAATGCTGTCTGCGCCTCGCAGTCGCGCCAACGACACAGGCATTCCTACAAAATGCTCTCTGCGCCTCACCGTCGCGCCGACGACACAGGCTTTCCTATAAAATGCTGTCTGCGCCTCACAGTCGCGCCGACGACACAGGCATTCCTACAAAATGCTGTCTGCGCCTCGCAGTCGCGCCAACGACACAGGCTTTCCTATAAAATGCTGTCTGCGCCTCACAGTCGCGCCGACGACACAGGCATTCCTATAAAATGCTGTCTGCGCCTCGCAGTCGCGCCAACGACACAGGCATTCCTACAAAATGCTCTCTGCGCCTCACCGTCGCGCCGACGACACAGGCATTCCTAGAAAATGCTGTCTGCGCCTCGCAGTCGCGCCGACGACACAGGCATTCCTACAAAAAGCTGTCTGCGCCTCGCAGTCGCGCCAACGACACAGGCATTCCTATAAAATGCTGTCTGCGCCTCACAGTCGCGCCGACGACACAGGCATTCCTATAAAATGCTGTCTGCGCCTCGCAGTCGCGCCAACGACACTGGCATTCCTACAAAATGCTGTCTGTGCCTCACAGTCGCGCTGACGACACAGGCATTCCTATAAAATGCTGTCTGCGCGTCACAGTCGCGCCGACGACACAGGCATTCCTACAGAAAGCTGTCTGCGCCTCGCAATCGCGCCAACGACACAGGCATCCCTACAAAATGCTGTCTGCGCCTCGTAGTCGCGCCAACGACACAGGCATTCCTACAAAATGCTCTCTGCGCCTCACCGTCGCGCCGACGACACAGGCATTCCTATAAAATGCTGTCTGCGCCTCACCGTCGCGCCGACGACACAGGCTTTCCTATAAAATGCTGTCTGCGCCTCACAGTCGCGCCGACGACACAGGCATTCCTACAAAATGCTGTCTGCGCCTCGCAGTCGCGCCAACGACACAGGCTTTCCTATAAAATGCTGTCTGCGCCTCACAGTCGCGCCGACGACACAGGCATTCCTATAAAATGCTGTCTGCGCCTCGCAGTCGCGCCAACGACACAGGCATTCCTACAAAATGCTCTCTGCGCCTCGCAGTCGCGCCAACGACACAGGCATTCCTATAAAATGCTGTCTGCGCCTCACAGTCGCGCCGACGACACAGGCATTCCTACAAAAAGCTGTCTGCGCCTCGCAGTCGCGCCAACGACACAGGCATTCCTATAAAATGCTGTCTGCGCCTCACAGTCGCGCCGACGACACAGGCATTCCTATAAAATGCTGTCTGCGCCTCGCAGTCGCGCCAACGACACAGGCATTCCTACAAAATGCTCTCTGCGCCTCACCGTCGCGCCGACGACACAGGCATTCCATAAAATGCTGTCTGCGCCTCACAGTCGCGCCGACGACACAGGCATTCCTATAAAATGCTGTCTGCGCCTAGCAGTCGCGCCAAAGACACTGGCATTCCTACAAAATGCTGTCTGCGCCTCACCGTCGTGCCGACGACACAGGCATTCCTATAAAATGCTGTCTGCGCCTCACAGTCGCGCCGACGACACAGGCATTCCTACAAAATGCTGTCTGCGCCTCGCAGTCGCGCCAACGACACAGGCATTCCTATAAAATGCTGTCTGCGCCTCACAGTCGCGCCGACGACACAGGCATTCCTATAAAAGGCTGTCTGCGCCTCACAGTCGCGCCGACGACACAGGCATTCCTACAAAAAGCTGTCTGCGCCTCGCAGTCGCGCCAACGACAAAGGCATTCCTATAAAATGCTGTCTGCGCCTCACAGTCGCGCCGACGACACAGGCATTCCTATAAAATGCTGTCTGCGCCTCGCAGTCGCGCTAACGACACAGGCATTCCTACAAAATGCTCTCTGCGCCGACGACACAGGCATTCCTATAAAATGTTGTCTGCGCCTCACAGTCGCCCCGACGACACAGGCATTCCTATAAAATGTTGTCTGGCCTCGCAGTCGCGCCAACGACACAGGCATTCCTACAAAATGCTCTCTGCGCCTCACCGTCGCGCCGACGACACAGGCTTTCCTATAAAATGCTGTCTGCGCCTATCAGTCGCGCCGACGACACAGGCATTCCTACAAAATGCTGTCTGCGCCTCGCAGTCGCGCCAACGACACAGGCTTTCCTATAAAATGCTGTCTGCGCCTCACAGTCGCGCCGACGACACAGGCATTCCTATAAAATGCTGTCTGCGCCTCACAGTCGCGCCGACGACACAGGCATTCCTACAAAAAGCTGTCTGCGCCTCGCAGTCGCGCCAACGACACAGGCATTCCTATAAAATGCTGTCTGCGCCTCACAGTCGCGCCGACGACACAGGCATTCCTATAAAATGCTGTCTGCGCCTCGCAGTCGCGCCAACGACACAGGCATTCCTACAAAATGCTCTCTGCGCCTCACCGTCGCGCCGACGACACAGGCATTCCTATAAAATGCTGTCTGCGCCTCACAGTCGCGCCGACGACACAGGCATTCCTATAAAATGCTGTCTGCGCCTCGCAGTCGCGCCAAAGACACTGGCATTCCTACAAAATGCTGTCTGCGCCTCACAGTCGCGCCGACGACACAGGCATTCCTATAAAATGCTGTCTGCGCGTCACAGTCACGCCGACGACACAGGCATTCCTACAAAAAGCTGTCTGCGCCTCGCAGTCGCGCCAACGACACAGGCATTCCTATAAAATGCTGTCTGCGCCTCACAGTCGCGCCGACGACACAGCAGGCATTCCTATAAAATGCTTTCTGCGCCTCGCAGTCGCGCCAACGACACAGGCATTCCTACAAAATGCTCTCTGCGCCTCACCGTCGCGCCGACGACACAGGCATTCCTATAAAATGCTGTCTGCGCCTCACAGTCACGCTGACGACACAGGCATTCCTACAGAAAGCTGTCTGCGCCTCGCAGTCGCGCCAACGACACAGGCATTCCTATAAAATGCTGTGTGCGCCTCACAGTCGCGCCGACGACACAGGCATTCCTATAAAATGCTGTCTGCGCCTCGCAGTCGCGCCAACGACACAGGCATCCCTACAAAATGCTCTCTGCGCCTCACCGTCGCGCCGACGACAGAGGCATTCCTATAAAATGCTGTCTGCGCCTCACAGTCGCGCCGACGACACAGGCATTCCTACAAAATGCTGTCTGCGCCTCGCAGTCGCGCCAACGACACAGGCATTCCTATAAAATGCTGTCTGCGCCTCGCAGTCGCGCCAACGACAAAGGCATTCCTATAAAATGCTGTCTGCGCCTCACAGTCGCGCCGACGACACAGGCATTCCTATAAAATGCTGTCTGCGCCTCGCAGTCGCGCTAACGACACAGGCATTCCTACAAAATGCTCTCTGCGCCTCACCGTCGCGCCGACGACACAGGCATTCCTATAAAATGTTGTCTGCGCCTCACAGTCGCCCCGACGACACAGGCATTCCTATAAAATGCTGTCTGCGCCTCGCAGTCGCGCCAACGACACAGGCATTCCTATAAAATGCTCTCTGCGCCTCACCGTCGCGCCGACGACACAGGCTTTCCTATAAAATGCTGTCTGCGCCTCACAGTCGCGCCGACGACACAGGCATTCCTACAAAATGCTGTCTGCGCCTCGCAGTCGCGCCAACGACACAGGCTTTCCTATAAAATGCTGTCTGCGCCTCACAGTCGCGCCGACGACACAGGCATTCCTATAAAATGCTGTCTGCGCCTCGCAGTCGCGCCAACGACACAGGCATTCCTACAAAATGCTCTCTGCGCCTCGCAGTCGCGCCAACGACACAGGCATTCCTATAAAATGCTGTCTGCGCCTCACAGTCGCGCTGACGACACAGGCATTCCTATAAAATGCTGTCTGCGCCTCGCAGTCGCGCCAACGACACAGGCATTCCTACAAAATGCTCTCTGCGCCTCACCGTCACGCCGACGACACAGGCATTCCTATAAAATGCTGTCTGCGCCTCACAGTCGCGCCGACGACACAGGCATTCCTACAAAAAGCTGTCTGCGCCTCGCAGTCGCGCCAACGACACAGGCATTCCTATAAAATGCTCTCTGCGCCTCACCGTCGCGCCGACGACACAGGCATTCCTATAAAATGCTGTCTGCGCCTCACAGTCGCGCCGACGACACAGGCATTCCTATAAAATGCTGTCTGCGCCTCGCAGTCGCGCCAACGACACAGGCATTCCTATAAAATGCTGTCTGCGCCTCACAGTCGCGCCGACGACACAGCAGGCATTCCTATAAAATGCTGTCTGCGCCTCGCAGTCGCGCCAACGACACAGGCATTCCTACAAAATGCTCTCTGCGCCTCACCGTCGCGCCGACGACACAGGCATTCCTATAAAATGCTGTCTGCGCCTCACAGTCACGCTGACGACACAGGCATTCCTACAAAATGCTGTCTGCGCCTCGCAGTCGCGCCAACGACACAGGCATTCCTATAAAATGCAGTCTGCGCCTTACAGTCGCGCCGACGACACAGGCATTCCTACAAAATGCTCTCTGCGCCTCACCGTCGCGCCGACGACACAGGCATTCCTATAAAATGCTGTCTGCGCCTCACAGTCGCGCCGACGACACAGGCATTCCTATAAAATGCTGTCTGCGCCTCCCAGTCGCGCCAACGACACTGGCATTCCTACAAAATGCTGTCTGCGCCTCACAGTCGCGCCGACGACACAGGCATTCCTATAAAAGGCTGTCTGCGCGTCACAGTCGCGCCGACGACACAGGCATTCCTACAGAAAGCTGTCTGCGCCTCGCAGTCGCGCCAACGACACAGGCATTCCTATAAAATGCTGTGTGCGCCTCACAGTCGCGCCGACGACACAGGCTTTCCTATAAAATGCTGTCTGCGCCTCGCAGTCGCGCCAACGACACAGGCATCCCTACAAAATGCTCTCTGCGCCTCACCGTCGCGCCGACGACACAGGCATTCCTATAAAATGCTGTCTGCGCCTCACAGTCGCGCCGACGACACAGGCATTCCTACAAAATGCTGTCTGCGCCTCGCAGTCGCGCCAACGACACAGGCATTCCTATAAAATGCTGTCTGCGCCTCACAGTCGCGCCGACGACACAGCAGGCATTCCTATAAAATGCTGTCTGCGCCTCGCAGTCGCGCCAAAGACACAGGCATTCCTACAAAATGCTCTCTGCGCCTCACCGTCGCGCCGACGACACAGGCATTCCTATAAAATGCTGTCTGCGCCTCACAGTCACGCTGACGACACAGGCATTCCTACAGAAAGCTGTCTGCGCCTCGCAGTCGCGCCAACGACACAGGCATTCCTATAAAATGCTGTGTGCGCCTCACAGTCGCGCCGACGACACAGGCATTCCTATAAAATGCTGTCTGCGCCTCGCAGTCGCGCCAACGACACAGGCATCCCTACAAAATGCTCTCTGCGACTCACCGTCGCGCCGACGACACAGGCATTCCTATAAAATGCTGTCTGCGCCTCACAGTCGCGCCGACGACACAGGCATTCCTACAAAATGCTGTCTGCGCCTCGCAGTCGCGCCAACGGCACAGGCATTCCTATAAAATGCTGTCTGCGCCTCGCAGTCGCGCCAACGACAAAGGCATTCCTATAAAATGCTGTCTGCGCCTCACAGTCGCGCCGACGACACAGGCATTCCTATAAAATGCTGTCTGCGCCTCGCAGTCGCGCTAACGACACAGGCATTCCTACAAAATGCTCTCTGCGCCTCACCGTCGCGCCGACGACACAGGCATTCCTATAAAATGTTGTCTGCGCCTCACAGTCGCCCCGACGACACAGGCATTCCTATAAAATACTGTCTGCGCCTCGCAGTCGCGCCAACGACACAGGCATTCCTATAAAATGCTCTCTGCGCCTCACCGTCGCGCCGACGACACAGGCTTTCCTATAAAATGCTGTCTGCGCCTCACAGTCGCGCCGACGACACAGGCATTCCTACAAAATGCTGTCTGCGCCTCGCAGTCGCGCCAACGACACAGGCTTTCCTATAAAATGCTGTCTGCGCCTCACCGTCGCGCCGACGACACAGGCATTCCTATAAAATGCTGTCTGCGCCTCACAGTCGCGCCGACGACACAGGCATTCCTATAAAATGCTGTCTGCGCCTCGCAGTCGCGCCAACGACACAGGCATTCCTATAAAATGCTGTCTGCGCCTCACAGTCGCGCCGACGACACAGCAGGCATTCCTATAAAATGCTGTCTGCGCCTCGCAGTCGCGCCAACGACACAGGCATTCCTACAAAATGCTCTCTGCGCCTCACCGTCGCGCCGACGACACAGGCATTCCTATAAAATGCTGTCTGCGCCTCACAGTCACGCTGACGACACAGGCATTCCTACAAAATGCTGTCTGCGCCTCGCAGTCGCGCCAACGACACAGGCATTCCTATAAAATGCAGTCTGCGCCTCACAGTCGCGCCGACGACACAGGCATTCCTATTAAATGCTGTCTGCGCCTCGCAGTCGCGCAAACGACACAGGCATTCCTACAAAATGCTCTCTGCGCCTCACCGTCGCGCCGACGACACAGGCATTCCTATAAAATGCTGTCTGCGCCTCACAGTCGCGCCGACGACACAGGCATTCCTATAAAATGCTGTCTGCGCCTCCCAGTCGCGCCAACGACACTGGCATTCCTACAAAATGCTGTCTGCGCCTCACAGTCGCGCCGACGACACAGGCATTCCTATAAAAGGCTGTCTGCGCGTCACAGTCGCGCCGACGACACAGGCATTCCTACAGAAAGCTGTCTGCGCCTCGCAGTCGCGCCAACGACACAGGCATTCCTATAAAATGCTGTGTGCGCCTCACAGTCGCGCCGACGACACAGGCTTTCCTATAAAATGCTGTCTGCGCCTCGCAGTCGCGCCAACGACACAGGCATCCCTACAAAATGCTCTCTGCGCCTCACCGTCGCGCCGACGACACAGGCATTCCTATAAAATGCTGTCTGCGCCTCACAGTCGCGCCGACGACAAGGCATTCCTACAAAATGCTGTCTGCGCCTCGCAGTCGCGCCAACGACACAGGCATTCCTATAAAATGCTGTCTGCGCCTCACAGTCGCGCCGACGACACAGGCATTCCTATAAAAGGCTGTCTGCGCCTCACAGTCGCGCCGACGACACAGGCATTCCTACAAAAAGCTGTCTGCGCCTCGCAGTCGCGCCAACGACAAAGGCATTCCTATAAAATGCTGTCTGCGCCTCACAGTCGCGCCGACGACACAGGCATTCCTATAAAATGCTGTCTGCGCCTCGCAGTCGCGCTAACGACACAGGCATTCCTACAAAATGCTCTCTGCGCCTCACCGTCGCGCCGACGACACAGGCATTCCTATAAAATGTTGTCTGCGCCTCACAGTCGCCCCGACGACACAGGCATTCCTATAAATTGCTGTCTGCGCCTCGCAGTCGCGCCAACGACACAGGCATTCCTTCAAAATGCTGTCTGCGCCTCGCAGTCGCGCCAAAGACACTGGCATTCCTACAAAATGCTGTCTGCGCCTCATAGTCGCGCCGACGACACAGGCATTCCTATAAAATGCTGTCTGCGCGTCACAGTCACGCCGACGACACAGGCATTCCTACAAAAAGCTGTCTGCGCCTCGCAGTCGCGCCAACGACACAGGCATTCCTATAAAATGCTGTCTGCGCCTCACAGTCGCGCCGACGACACAGCAGGCATTCCTATAAAATGCTGTCTGCGCCTCGCAGTCGCGCCAACGACACAGGCATTCCTATAAAATGCTGTCTGCGCCTCGCAGTCGCGCCAACGACACAGGCATTCCTACAAAATGCTCTCTGCGCCTCACCGTCACGCCGACGACACAGGCATTCCTATAAAATGCTGTCTGCGCCTCACAGTCGCGCCGACGACACAGGCATTCCTACAAAAAGCTGTCTGCGCCTCGCAGTCGCGCCAACGACACAGGCATTCCTATAAAATGCTGTCTGCGCCTCACAGTCGCGCCGACGACACAGGCATTCCTATAAAATGCTGTCTGCGCCTCGCAGTCGCGCCAACGACACAGGCATTCCTACAAAATGCTCTCTGCGCCTCACCGTCGCGCCGACGACACAGGCATTCCTATAAAATGCTGTCTGCGCCTCACAGTCGCGCCGACGACACAGGCATTCCTATAAAATGCTGTCTGCGCCTCGCAGTCGCGCCAAAGACACTGGCATTCCTACAAAATGCTGTCTGCGCCTCATAGTCGCGCCGACGACACAGGCATTCCTATAAAATGCTGTCTGCGCGTCACAGTCACGCCGACGACACAGGCATTCCTACAAAAAGCTGTCTGCGCCTCGCAGTCGCGCCAACGACACAGGCATTCCTATAAAATGCTGTCTGCGCCTCACAGTCGCGCCGACGACACAGCAGGCATTCCTATAAAATGCTGTCTGCGCCTCGCAGTCGCGCCAACGACACAGGCATTCCTACAAGATGCTCTCTGCGCCTCACCGTCGCGCCGACGACACAGGCATTCCTATAAAATGCTGTCTGCGCCTCACAGTCACGCTGACGACACAGGCATTCCTACAGAAAGCTGTCTGCGCCTCGCAGTCGCGCCAACGACACAGGCATTCCTATAAAATGCTGTGTGCGCCTCACAGTTGCGCCGACGACACAGGCATTCCTATAAAATGCTGTCTGCGCCTCGCAGTCGCGCCAACGACACAGGCATCCCTACAAAATGCTCTCTGCGCCTCACCGTCGCGCCGACGACACAGGCATTCCTATAAAATGCTGTCTGCGCCTCACAGTCGCGCCGACGACACAGGCATTCCTACAAAATGCTGTCTGCGCCTCGCAGTCGCGCCAACGACAAAGGCATTCCTATAAAATGCTGTCTGCGCCTCACAGTCGCGCCGACGACACAGGCATTCCTATAAAATGCTGTCTGCGCCTCGCAGTCGCGCTAACGACACAGGCATTCCTACAAAATGCTCTCTGCGCCTCACCGTCGCGCCGACGACACAGGCATTCCTATAAAATGTTGTCTGCGCCTCACAGTCGCCCCGACGACACAGGCATTCCTATAAAATGCTGTCTGCGCCTCGCAGTCGCGCCAACGACACAGGCATTCCTACAAAATGCTCTCTGCGCCTCACCGTCGCGCCGACGACACAGGCTTTCCTATAAAATGCTGTCTGCGCCTCACAGTCGCGCCGACGACACAGGCATTCCTACAAAATGCTGTCTGCGCCTCGCAGTCGCGCCAACGACACAGGCTTTCCTATAAAATGCTGTCTGCGCCTCACAGTCGCGCCGACGACACAGCAGGCATTCCTATAAAATGCTGTCTGCGCCTCGCAGTCGCGCCAACGACACAGGCATTCCTACAAGATGCTCTCTGCGCCTCACCGTCGCGCCGACGACACAGGCATTCCTATAAAATGCTGTCTGCGCCTCACAGTCACGCTGACGACACAGGCATTCCTACAGAAAGCTGTCTGCGCCTCGCAGTCGCGCCAACGACACAGGCATTCCTATAAAATGCTGTGTGCGCCTCACAGTCGCGCCGACGACACAGGCATTCCTATAAAATGCTGTCTGCGCCTCGCAGTCGCGCCAACGACACAGGCATCCCTACAAAATGCTCTCTGCGCCTCACCGTCGCGCCGACGACACAGGCATTCCTATAAAATGCTGTCTGCGCCTCACAGTCGCGCCGACGACACAGGCATTCCTACAAAATGCGGTCTGCGCCTCGCAGTCGCGCCAACGACACAGGCATTCCTATAAAATGCTGTCTGCGCCTCGCAGTCGCGCCAACGACAAAGGCATTCCTATAAAATGCTGTCTGCGCCTCACAGTCGCGCCGACGACACAGGCATTCCTATAAAATGCTGTCTGCGCCTCGCAGTCGCGCTAACGACACAGGCATTCCTACAAAATGCTCTCTGCGCCTCACCGTCGCGCCGACGACACAGGCATTCCTATAAAATGTTGTCTGCGCCTCACAGTCGCCCCGACGACACAGGCATTCCTATAAAATGCTGTCTGCGCCTCGCAGTCGCGCCAACGACACACGCATTCCTACAAAATGCTCTCTGCGCCTCACCGTCGCGCCGACGACACAGGCTTTCCTATAAAATGCTGTCTGCGCCTCACAGTCGCGCCGACGACACAGGCATTCCTACAAAATGCTGTCTGCGCCTCGCAGTCGCGCCAACGACACAGGCTTTCCTATAAAATGCTGTCTGCGCCTCACAGTCGCGCCGACGACACAGGCATTCCTATAAAATGCTGTCTGCGCCTCGCAGTCGCGCCAACGACACAGGCATTCCTACAAAATGCTCTCTGCGCCTCGCAGTCGCGCCAACGACACAGGCATTCCTATAAAATGCTGTCTGCGCCTCACAGTCGCGCTGACGACACAGGCATTCCTATAAAATGCTGTCTGCGCCTCGCAGTCGCGCCAACGACACAGGCATTCCTACAAAATGCTCTCTGCGCCTCACCGTCACGCCGACGACACAGGCATTCCTATAAAATGCTGTCTGCGCCTCGCAGTCGCGCCAACGACACAGGCATTCCTACAAAATGCTCTCTGCGCCTCACCGTCGCGCCGACGACACAGGCATTCCTATAAAATGCTGTCTGCGCCTCACAGTCACGCCGACGACACAGGCATTCCTATAAAATGCTGTCTGCGCCTCGCAGTCGCGCCAAAGACACTGGCATTCCTACAAAATGCTGTCTGCGCCTCATAGTCGCGCCGACGACACAGGCATTCCTATAAAATGCTGTCTGCGCGTCACAGTCACGCCGACGACACAGGCATTCCTACAAAAAGCTGTCTGCGCCTCGCAGTCGCGCCAACGACACAGGCATTCCTATAAAATGCTGTCTGCGCCTCACAGTCGCGCCGACGACACAGCAGGCATTCCTATAAAATGCTGTCTGCGCCTCGCAGTCGCGCCAACGACACAGGCATTCCTACAAAATGCTCTCTGCGCCTCACAGTCGCGCCGACGACACAGGCATTCCTACAAAATGCTGTCTGCGCCTCGCAGTCGCGCCAACGACACAGGCATTCCTATAAAATGCTGTCTGCGCCTCACAGTCGCGCCGACGACACAGGCATTCCTATAAAAGGCTGTCTGCGCCTCACAGTCGCGCCGACGACACAGGCATTCCTACAAAAAGCTGTCTGCGCCTCGCAGTCGCGCCAACGACAAAGGCATTCCTATAAAATGCTGTCTGCGCCTCACAGTCGCGCCGACGACACAGGCATTCCTATAAAATGCTGTCTGCGCCTCGCAGTCGCGCTAACGACACAGGCATTCCTACAAAATGCTCTCTGCGCCTCACCGTCGCGCCGACGACACAGGCATTCCTATAAAACGTCTGCGCCTCACAGTCGCCCCGACGACACAGGCATTCCTATAAAATGCTGTCTGCGCCTCGCAGTCACGCCAACGACACAGGCATTCCTACAAAATGCTCTCTGCGCCTCACCGTCGCGCCGACGACACAGGCTTTCCTATAAAATGCTGTCTGCGCCTCGCAGTCGCGCCAATGACACAGGCATTCCTACAAAATGCTCTCTGCGCCTCGCAGTCGCGCCAACGACACAGGCATTCCTATAAAATGCTGGCTGCGCCTCACAGTCGCGCTGACGACACAGGCATTCCTATAAAATGCTGTCTGCGCCTCGCAGTCGCGCCAACGACACAGGCATTCCTACAAAATGCTCTCTGCGCCTCACCATCACGCCGACGACACAGGCATTCCTATAAAATGCTGTCTGCGCCTCACAGTCGCGCCGACGACACAGGCATTCCTACAAAAAGCTGTCTGCGCCTCGCAGTCGCGCCAACGACACAGGCATTCCTATAAAATGCTGTCTGCGCCTCACAGTCGCGCCGACGACACAGGCATTCCTATAAAATGCTGTCTGCGCCTCGCAGTCGCGCCAACGACACAGGCATTCCTACAAAATGCTCTCTGCGCCTCACCGTCGCGCCGACGACACAGGCATTCCTATAAAATGCTGTCTGCGCCTCACAGTCGCGCCGACGACACAGGCATTCCTATAAAATGCTGTCTGCGCCTCGCAGTCGCGCCAAAGACACTGGCATTCCTACAAAATGCTGTCTGCGCCTCATAGTCGCGCCGACGACACAGGCATTCCTATAAAATGCTGTCTGCGCGTCACAGTCACGCCGACGACACAGGCATTCCTACAAAAAGCTGTCTGCGCCTCGCAGTCGCGCCAACGACACAGGCATTCCTATAAAATGCTGTCTGCGCCTCACAGTCGCGCCGACGACACAGCAGGCATTCCTATAAAATGCTGTCTGCGCCTCGCAGTCGCGCCAACGACACAGGCATTCCTACAAGATGCTCTCTGCGCCTCACCGTCGCGCCGACGACACAGGCATTCCTATAAAATGCTGTCTGCGCCTCACAGTCACGCTGACGACACAGGCATTCCTACAGAAAGCTGTCTGCGCCTCGCAGTCGCGCCAACGACACAGGCATTCCTATAAAATGCTGTGTGCGCCTCACAGTCGCGCCGACGACACAGGCATTCCTATAAAATGCTGTCTGCGCCTCGCAGTCGCGCCAACGACACAGGCATCCCTACAAAATGCTCTCTGCGCCTCACCGTCGCGCCGACGACACAGGCATTCCTATAAAATGCTGTCTGCGCCTCACAGTCGCGCCGACGACACAGGCATTCCTACAAAATGCTGTCTGCGCCTCGCAGTCGCGCCAACGACACAGGCATTCCTATAAAATGCTGTCTGCGCCTCGCAGTCGCGCCAACGACAAAGGCATTCCTATAAAATGCTGTCTGCGCCTCACAGTCGCGCCGACGACACAGGCATTCCTATAAAATGCTGTCTGCGCCTCGCAGTCGCGCTAACGACACAGGCATTCCTACAAAATGCTCTCTGCGCCTCACCGTCGCGCCGACGACACAGGCATTCCTATAAAATGTTGTCTGCGCCTCACAGTCGCCCCGACGACACAGGCATTCCTATAAAATGCTGTCTGCGCCTCGCAGTCGCGCCAACGACACAGGCATTCCTACAAAATGCTCTCTGCGCCTCACCGTCGCGCCGACGACACAGGCTTTCCTATAAAATGCTGTCTGCGCCTCACAGTCGCGCCGACGACACAGGCATTCCTACAAAATGCTGTCTGCGCCTCGCAGTCGCGCCAACGACACAGGCTTTCCTATAAAATGCTGTCTGCGCCTCACAGTCGCGCCGACGACACAGGCATTCCTATAAAATGCTGTCTGCGCCTCGCAGTCGCGCCAACGACACAGGCATTCCTACAAAATGCTCTCTGCGCCTCGCAGTCGCGCCAACGACACAGGCATTCCTATAAAATGCTGTCTGCGCCTCACAGTCGCGCTGACGACACAGGCATTCCTATAAAATGCTGTCTGCGCCTCGCAGTCGCGCCAACGACACAGGCATTCCTACAAAATGCTCTCTGCGCCTCACCGTCACGCCGACGACACAGGCATTCCTATAAAATGTTGTCTGCGCCTCACAGTCGCGCCGACGACACAGGCATTCCTACAAAAAGCTGTCTGCGCCTCGCAGTCGCGCCAACGACAAAGGCATTCCTATAAAATGCTGTCTGCGCCTCACAGTCGCGCCGACGACACAGGCATTCCTATAAAATGCTGTCTGCGCCTCGCAGTCGCGCTAACGACACAGGCATTCCTAAAAAATGCTCTCTGCGCCTCACCGTCGCGCCGACGACACAGGCATTCCTATAAAATGTTGTCTGCGCCTCACAGTCGCCCCGACGACACAGGCATTCCTATAAAATGCTGTCTGCGCCTCGCAGTCGCGCCAACGACACAGGCATTCCTACAAAATGCTCTCTGCGCCTCACCGTCGCGCCGACGACACAGGCTTTCCTATAAAATGCTGTCTGCGCCTCACAGTCGCGCCGACGACACAGGCATTCCTACAAAATGCTGTCTGCGCCTCGCAGTCGCGCCAACGACACAGGCTTTCCTATAAAATGCTGTCTGCGCCTCACAGTCGCGCCGACGACACAGGCATTCCTATAAAATGCTGTCTGCGCCTCGCAGTCGCGCCAATGACACAGGCATTCCTACAAAATGCTCTCTGCGCCTCGCAGTCGCGCCAACGACACAGGCATTCCTATAAAATGCTGTCTGCGCCTCACAGTCGCGCTGACGACACAGGCATTCCTATAAAATGCTGTCTGCGCCTCGCAGTCGCGCCAACGACACAGGCATTCCTACAAAATGCTCTCTGCGCCTCACCGTCACGCCGACGACACAGGCATTCCTATAAAATGCTGTCTGCGCCTCACAGTCGCGCCGACGACACAGGCATTCCTACAAAAAGCTGTCTGCGCCTCGCAGTCGCGCCAACGACACAGGCATTCCTATAAAATGCTGTCTGCGCCTCACAGTCGCGCCGACGACACAGGCATTCCTATAAAATGCTGTCTGCGCCTCGCAGTCGCGCCAACGACACAGGCATTCCTACAAAATGCTCTCTGCGCCTCACCGTCGCGCCGACGACACAGGCATTCCTATAAAATGCTGTCTGCGCCTCACAGTCGCGCCGACGACACAGGCATTCCTATAAAATGCTGTCTGCGCCTCGCAGTCGCGCCAAAGACACTGGCATTCCTACAAAATGCTGTCTGCGCCTCATAGTCGCGCCGACGACACAGGCATTCCTATAAAATGCTGTCTGCGCGTCACAGTCACGCCGACGACACAGGCATTCCTACAAAAAGCTGTCTGCGCCTCGCAGTCGCGCCAACGACACAGGCATTCCTATAAAATGCTGTCTGCGCCTCACAGTCGCGCCGACGACACAGCAGGCATTCCTATAAAATGCTGTCTGCGCCTCGCAGTCGCGCCAACGACACAGGCATTCCTACAAGATGCTCTCTGCGCCTCACCGTCGCGCCGACGACACAGGCATTCCTATAAAATGCTGTCTGCGCCTCACAGTCACGCTGACGACACAGGCATTCCTACAGAAAGCTGTCTGCGCCTCGCAGTCGCGCCAACGACACAGGCATTCCTATAAAATGCTGTGTGCGCCTCACAGTCGCGCCGACGACACAGGCATTCCTATAAAATGCTGTCTGCGCCTCGCAGTCGCGCCAACGACACAGGCATCCCTACAAAATGCTCTCTGCGCCTCACCGTCGCGCCGACGACACAGGCATTCCTATAAAATGCTGTCTGCGCCTCACAGTCGCGCCGACGACACAGGCATTCCTACAAAATGCTGTCTGCGCCTCGCAGTCGCGCCAACGACACAGGCATTCCTATAAAATGCTGTCTGCGCCTCGCAGTCGCGCCAACGACAAAGGCATTCCTATAAAATGCTGTCTGCGCCTCACAGTCGCCCCGACGACACAGGCATTCCTATAAAATGCTGTCTGCGCCTCTCAGTCGCGCTAACGACACAGGCATTCCTACAAAATGCTCTCTGCGCCTCACCGTCGCGCCGACGACACAGGCATTCCTATAAAATGTTGTCTGCGCCTCACAGTCGCCCCGACGACACAGGCATTCCTATAAAATGCTGTCTGCGCCTCGCAGTCGCGCCAACGACACAGGCATTCCTACAAAATGCTCTCTGCGCCTCACCGTCGCGCCGACGACACAGGCTTTCCTATAAAATGCTGTCTGCGCCTCACAGTCGCGCCGACGACACAGGCATTCCTACAAAATGCTGTCTGCGCCTCGCAGTCGCGCCAACGACACAGGCTTTCCTATAAAATGCTGTCTGCGCCTCACAGTCGCGCCGACGACACAGGCATTCCTATAAAATGCTGTCTGCGCCTCGCAGTCGCGCCAACGACACAGGCATTCCTACAAAATGCTCTCTGCGCCTCGCAGTCGCGCCAACGACACAGGCATTCCTACAAAATGCTCTCTGCGCCTCACCGTCACGCCGACGACACAGGCATTCCTATAAAATGCTGTCTGCGCCTCACAGTCGCGCCGACGACACAGGCATTCCTACAAAAAGCTGTCTGCGCCTCGCAGTCGCGCCAACGACACAGGCATTCCTATAAAATGCTGTCTGCGCCTCACAGTCGCGCCGACGACACAGGCATTCCTATAAAATACTGTCTGCGCCTCGCAGTCGCGCCAACGACACAGGCATTCCTACAAAATGCTCTCTGCGCCTCACCGTCGCGCCGACGACACAGGCATTCCTATAAAATGCTGTCTGCGCCTCACAGTCGCGCCGACGACACAGGCATTCCTATAAAATGCTGTCTGCGCCTCGCAGTCGCGCCAAAGACACTGGCATTCCTACAAAATGCTGTCTGCGCCTCATAGTCGCGCCGACGACACAGGCATTCCTATAAAATGCTGTCTGCGCGTCACAGTCACGCCGACGACACAGGCATTCCTACAAAAAGCTGTCTGCGCCTCGCATTCGCGCCAACGACACAGGCATTCCTATAAAATGCTGTCTGCGCCTCACAGTCGCGCCGACGACACAGCAGGCATTCCTATAAAATGCTGTCTGCGCCTCGCAGTCGCGCCAACGACACAGGCATTCCTACAAAATGCTCTCTGCGCCTCACCGTCGCGCCGACGACACAGGCATTCCTATAAAATGCTGTCTGCGCCTCACAGTCACGCTGACGACACAGGCATTCCTACAAAATGCTGTCTGCGCCTCGCAGTCGCGCCAACGACACAGGCATTCCTATAAAATGCAGTCTGCGCCTCACAGTCGCGCCGACGATACAGGCATTCCTATTAAATGCTGTCTGCGCCTCGCAGTCGCGCAAAAGACACAGGCATTCCTACAAAATGCTCTCTGCGCCTCACCGTCGCGCCGACGACACAGGCATTCCTATAAAATGCTGTCTGCGCCTCACAGTCGCGCCGACGACACAGGCATTCCTATAAAATGCTGTCTGCGCCTCCCAGTCGCGCCAACGACACTGGCATTCCTACAAAATGCTGTCTGCGCCTCACAGTCGCGCCGACGACACAGGCATTCCTATAAAATGCTGTCTGCGCGTCACAGTCGCGCCGACGACACAGGCATTCCTACAGAAAGCTGTCTGCGCCTCGCAGTCGCGCCAACGACACAGGCATTCCTATAAAATGCTGTGTGCGCCTCACAGTCGCGCCGACGACACAGGCATTCCTATAAAATGCTGTCTGCGCCTCGCAGTCGCGCCAACGACACAGGCATCCCTACAAAATGCTCTCTGCGCCTCACCGTCGCGCCGACGACACAGGCATTCCTATAAACTGCTGTCTGCGTCTCACAGTCGCGCCGACGACACAGGCATTCCTACAAAATGCTGTCTTTGCCTCGCAGTCGCGCCAACGACACAGGCATTCCTATAAAATGCTGTCTGCGCCTCGCAGTCGCGCCAACGACACAGGCATTCCTATAAAATGCTGTCTGCGCCTCACAGTCGCGCTGACGACACAGGCATTCCTATAAAATGCTGTCTGCGCCTCGCAGTCGCGCCAACGACACAGGCATTCCTACAAAATGCTCTCTGCGCCTCACCGTCACGCCGACGACACAGGCATTCCTATAAAATGCTGTCTGCGCCTCACAGTCGCGCCGACGACACAGGCATTCCTACAAAAAGCTGTCTGCGCCTCGCAGTCGCGCCAACGACACAGGCATTCCTATAAAATGCTGTCTGCGCCTCACAGTCGCGCCGACGACACAGGCATTCCTATAAAATGCTGTCTGCGCCTCGCAGTCGCGCCAACGACACAGGCATTCCTACAAAATGCTCTCTGCGCCTCACCGTCGCGCCGACGACACAGGCATTCCTATAAAATGCTGTCTGCGCCTCACAGTCGCTTCGACGACACAGGCATTCCTATAAAATGCTGTCTGCGCCTCGCAGTCGCGCCAAAGACACTGGCATTCCTACAAAATGCTGTCTGCGCCTCATAGTTGCGCCGACGACACAGGCATTCCTATAAAATGCTGTCTGCGCGTCACAGTCACGCCGACGACACAGGCATTCCTACAAAAAGCTGTCTGCGCCTCGCAGTCGCGCCAACGACACAGGCATTCCTATAAAATGCTGTCTGCGCCTCACAGTCGCGCCGACGACACAGCAGGCATTCCTATAAAATGCTGTCTGCGCCTCGCAGTCGCGCCAACGACACAGGCATTCCTACAAAATGCTCTCTGCGCCTCACCGTCGCGCCGACGACACAGGCATTCCTATAAAATGCTGTCTGCGCCTCACAGTCACGCTGACGACACAGGCATTCCTACAAAATGCTGTCTGCGCCTCGCAGTCGCGCCAACGACACAGGCATTCCTATAAAATGCAGTCTGCGCCTCACAGTCACGCCGACGACACAGGCATTCCGATAAAATGCTGTCTGCGCCTTGCAGTCGCGCCAACGACACTGGCATTCCTACAAAATGCTGTCTGCGCCTCACAGTCGCGCCGACGACACAGGCATTCCTATAAAATGCTGTCTGCACGTCACAGTCGCGCCGACGACACAGGCATTCCTACAGAAAGCTGTCTGCGCCTCACAGTCGCGCCGACGACACAGGCATTCCTATAAAATGCTGTCTGCGCCTCGCAGTCGCGCCAACGACACAGGCATCCCTACAAAATGCTCTCTGCGCCTCACCGTCGCGCCGACGACACAGGCATTCCTATAAAATGCTGTCTGCGCCTCACAGCCGCGCTGACGACACAGGCATTCCTACAAAATGCTGTCTGCGCCTCGCAGTCGCGCCAACGACACAGGCATTCCTATAAAATGCTGTCTGCGCCTCACAGTCGCGCCGACGACACTGGTATTCCTACAAAATGCTGTCTGCGCCTCACAGTCGCGCCGACGACACAGGCATTCCTATAAAATGCTGTCTGCGCCTCGCAGTCGCGCCAACGACACAGGCATTCCTACAAAATGCTCTCTGCGCCTCACCGTCGCGCCGACGACACAGGCATTCCTATAAAATGCTGTCTGCGCCTCACAGTCGCGCCGACGACACAGGCATTCCTATAAAATGCTGTCTGCGCCTCGCAGTCGCGCCAACGACACAGGCATTCCTACAAAAAGCTGTCTGCGCCTCGCAGTCGCGCCAACGACAAAGGCATTCCTATAAAATGCTGTCTGCGCCTCACAGTCGCGCCGACGACACAGGCATTCCTATAAAATGCTGTCTGCGCCTCGCAGTCGCGCTAACGACACAGGCATTCCTACAAAATGCTCTCTGCGCCTCACCGTCGCGCCGACGACACAGGCATTCCTATAAAATGCTGTCTGCGCCTCACAGTCGCGCCGACGACACAGGCATTCCTATAAAATGCTGTCTGCGCCTCGCAGTCGCGCCAACGACACAGGCATTCCTACAAAATGCTCTCTGCGCCTGACCGTCGCGCCGACGACACAGGCTTTCCTATAAAATGCTGTCTGCGCCTCACAGTCGCGCCGACGACACAGGCATTCCTACAAAATGCTGTCTGCGCCTCGCAGTCGCGCCAACGACACAGGCTTTCCTATAAAATGCTGTCTGCGCCTCACAGTCGCGCCGACGACACAGGCATTCCTATAAAATGCTGTCTGCGCCTCGCAGTCGTGCCAACGACACAGGCATTCCTACAAAATGCTCTCTGCGCCTCGCAGTCGCGCCAACGACACAGGCATTCCTATAAAATGCTGTCTGCGCCTCACAGTCGCGCCGACGACACAGGCATTCCTATAAAATGCTGTCTGCGCCTCGCAGTCGCGCTAACGACACAGGCATTCCTACAAAATGCTCTCTGCGCCTCACCGTCGCGCCGACGACACAGGCATTCCTATAAAATCCTGTCTGCGCCTCACAGTCGCGCCGACGACACAGGCATTCCTACAAAATGCTGTCAGCGCCTCGCAGTCACGCCAACGACACAGGCATTCCTATAAAATGCTGTCTGCGCCTCACAGTCACGCCGACGACACAGGCATTCCGATAAAATGCTGTCTGCGCCTTGCAGTCGCGCCAACGACACAGGCATTCCTACAAAATGCTGTCTGCGCCTCGCAGTCGCGCCAACGACACAGGCATTCCTACAATATGCTCTCTGCGCCTCACCGTCGCGCCGACGACACAGGCATTCCTATAAAATGCTGTCTGCGCCTCACAGTCGCGCCGACGACACAGGAATTCCTACAAAAAGCTGTCTGCGCCTCGCAGTCGCGCCAACGACACAGGCATTCCTATAAAATGCTGTCTGCGCCTCACAGTCGCGCCGACGACACAGGCATTCCTATAAAATGCTGTCTGCGCCTCGCAGTCGCGCCAACGACACAGGCATTCCTACAAAATGCTCTCTGCGCCTCACCGTCGCGCCGACGACACAGGCATTCCTATAAAATGCTGTCTGTGCCTCACAGTCGCGCCGACGACACAGGCATTCCTGACACGTGTACTTATCTTTATCGGGCGACCACGTTTCGCCGCTTAACAACTGTAATCGCACAGCGACGGA
Source organism: Dermacentor andersoni (assembly GCF_023375885.2). Taxonomy (NCBI): domain Eukaryota; kingdom Metazoa; phylum Arthropoda; class Arachnida; order Ixodida; family Ixodidae; genus Dermacentor; species Dermacentor andersoni. The sequence goes on along the minus strand of NC_092822.1, from coordinate 142,903,356 downwards.
CGCGCCTGCATGTATCCGACGTTTCTGGAAAGTTATCGATGATTCTACCCGGCTGTCTGTTGTCGCCGAACCTTATGTTATCTGATTTCATCGCCTGACGCGAATGGCGTAGAACATTGTGGAATACGCGCGGGTCCCAGCGATTAGTCTGGAACATTCGACGACTGCTGTATAAAAGCCGACGCGCTTGACCCGCTGATGAGATTTTCGACGATCGCCGAGCGTGTTCGCCGCTATCGTTGCGCTATAAGTGTAGCCTGTTTTGTGGGCACAGGTTCGCCCAATAAAAGTTAGTTTTCTTGTTCACAGTATTGCTACTGTGTTCTTTCTTCAACGTCACCACCACGTGACATCTGGTGGAGGTGCTTGTGCGTTCATGTACCGCGATCCAAGCCCGAAGCCCGAGGACAAAACCGACACCGCCCAAGACCAGCGTGCTAGCCGCAGACTGCAAGGCCTGCCCCCAGAGCACGGACTTCTACCTGAGGCGACAAAGAAGATCGTGGTCAAGACAACCTCAATGGCTGCCCCAGCGTCCCCCGTTATCCTACAACAACCCCGGGACCCACCGACCTTCCATGGAGCAGCGACTGAAGACCCGGAATCTTGGCTGGAGACCTACGAGCGAATCGCGACATTCAACAACTGGGACTCCGACGACAAGCTGCGGCATGTCTACTTCGCCTTAGAAGACGCCGCCAGAACGTGGTTTGAGAACAGGGAGTCGACCTTGACTACGTGGGACCTGTTCCGTAGCGGCTTCCTGTGCACCTTTACAAGTGTCGTGCGCAAGGAAAGGGCCGAAGCTATGCTGGACGCCCGAGTGCAGCTACCAAACGAGAACGTTGCCATCTTTACGGAAGAAATGACCCGTCTGTTCCGCCACGCCGACCCGGATATGGCCGAGGAAAAGAAAGTTCGCCTACTCATGCGTGGTGTGAAGGAGGAACTTTTCGCCGGGATGGTAAGAAGCCCACCGAAGACCGTCGAAGAGTTTCTTCGTGAGGCGACGAACATCGAGAAGACACTCGAAATGCGGAACCGGCAATTCAACCGCCGTACAAGCTCTACCCCCTACGCAGGAATTCAATCACTGGCCACGGACGATCTGCGCGAGACCATCAGGGCCATTGTGCGCGAAGAACTGCGCAAGGTCTTGCCTTCGTCGCAGCCTCAAGTGGCTTCGATCGCCGACATCGTAAAAGAAGAGGTGCACCGATCGCTTGGAGTTCCTGAGGTGCAACCAGAACCACCGCAGCCTCAGCCGCAAGCGATGAGCTACGCCGCCGTCGCCCGCCGTCAAGGTCCCTTTCCACTACCGCGCCAGGGCCCCGTAACGCCGCAATTCCGTCGACCACCACCGCCGCCGCCAGCACGCCCACCCGTCGCCCAGCGCAGCTACCCGAGGAAGACTGACGTTTGGCGCGCTCCTGACCACCGCCCGCTCTGCTACCACTGCGGAGAGGCAGGTCACGTCTACCGACGATGCCCATACCGAGAGATGGGACTGCGAGGTTTCGCCGTTAACGCGCCGCGTCCACAGCTTGGAGAGCGCCCACGTGACATCGCCGACTACCTCGCCGCTACTCAATGGAGCTCTCGACGACCGTCGCGTTCGCCATCACCAGGCCGCTACCTGTCGCCGCAGCGCCGACCATACAGTGGCCCAGCCCGGGGCCGGTCAGCGAGCCCATATCCGGAAAACTAAAAGCAGCAACCGATGGAGGTGCGGTTGCTGTTCGTCGAACTGACGAAGATCCTCCGCCGCCGACGAAAGCGCCGAAGAAACCATCTCGACGACATAATGACGACGCGCCGCCGTCCCGAGGAAGTCAGGAAGCCAAGACTGCACCGACGAAAGACGACTTCACGACGCGACGTACTAGCTTCAATTCAACACGACGCAGCCGTGATCCGACGCCAAGACCCAACTGCAACGCAAGACAAAGAACCACCGACCTCGACGTGCTTCTAGACGGCCACGCAGTCACCGCCTTAATCGACACAGGCGCCGATTACTCAGTCATGAGTGGACACATCGCCGTCCAGATGAAGAAGGTTAAGACTGCATGGGAAGGCCCTCAAATTCGGACCGCTGGAGGACACCTGATTACGCCGACAGGAATGTGCACGGCAAGAATTACCATTCACGACCGGACTTACCCTGTCACCTTCGTTATCCTCCAACAGTGTTCACGAGACGTCATTCTCGGTATGGACTTCCTGGACCAACACGGCGCAATCATCAACCTGAAGTCGAAGTCAATAACGCTGTCGGAAGATAAAGCGATACCGCCGGAGAGCCCTCGTAGTCACCACGCCTTGAATGTGCTCGAAGACCAAGTGAGCATCCCGCCCCGCTCCAGCATTGTTATTTCGGTCGGCACCGAAATACCCGCTGACGTAGAAGGCGTCATCGAAGGCGACCAACGTCTGCTGCTAGACCGTGAAATTTGCGTCGCAAGAGGGATCGCTCGACTGCATGGAGGGAAAACTGAAGTGTTGCTGACAAACTTCAGCCAGGAGTTCAAGCACCTCAACAAGGGCACGACGATCGCGTACATCGAGGAAATTCTGGAAACAAGTAATGCGTTTGTCCTCTCGGATTCCGCCGCATCTACCCCGACGACCATGGTTCCCGAACCAGACTACGACATTAATCCTAGTCTCCCAGTGATTAAGCAACAGCAGCTCAGAAGTCTGCTCCGACGATACAAAAGCTGCTTTTCGACGACATCGAGGATTCGACAAACACCAGTCGCCAAGCATCGCATAATCACCGAGGAGTACGCTCGACCACTCCGCCAAAGCCCTTACCGAGTTTCGCCGCGAGAACGCGAAGCTATAAGAGAACAAGTCGACGAAATGCTGCGCGACGACATCATCCAGCCGTCGAAAAGCCCATGGGCATCCCCTGTTGTCCTGGTGAAGAAAAAGGACGGAACCCTACGTTTCTGCGTCGATTATCGTCGTCTGAACAAGATCACGAAGAAGGACGTATACCCCCTTCCACGGATAGACGACGCATTGGATCGGCTCTGCAACGCTAAGTACTTCTCCTCGATGGACCTCAAGTCTGGCTATTGGCAAATAGAAGTCGACGAAAGAGATCGCGAAAAGACCGCCTTCATCACCCCAGACGGCCTCTACGAGTTCAAGGTTATGCCATTTGGACTGTGCTCGGCGCCTGCAACGTTCCAGCGCGTGATGGACACGGTTTTAGCGGGATTGAAATGGCAGACCTGTCTCGTTTACTTGGATGACGTCGTTGTATTCGCTGGAAATTTCGACGATCACCTTAGGCGGCTTGCCACAGTACTAGAGGCCATCAAGTCATCAGGGCTCACTCTGAAGCCAGAAAAATGCCGCTTCGCTTACGACGAGCTTCTGTTCCTAGGCCACGTCATCAGTAAATCCGGAGTACGCCCCGACCCCCAGAAAACAGCTGCCATCGCAAAGTTCCCGCAGCCCACCGACAAGAAGGCAGTGCGTAGATTCCTTGGCATGTGTGCCTACTACAGGCGCTTTGTCAAGGACTTTTCACGCATCGCCGAGCCGTTGACACGTCTAACTAAATGTGATGTTGAGTTCAAGTGGGAAATGCCGCAGGCCGACGCATTTGAAGAACTCAAACGACGCATGCAGTCGCCGCCGGTACTTGCGCACTTCGACGAGTACGCCGATACAGAAATCCATACTGACGCCAGTAGCCTAGGCCTCGGTGCCGTTCTAGTCCAGAGGAGAAACGGAGTCGAACAGGTGATAGCTTACGCTAGCCGGTCGCTGTCAAAAGCGGAAGGCAACTATTCTACAACCGAAAAGGAATGCCTCGCCATCGTTTGGGCTACAGCTAAATTTCGCCCTTATCTTTATGGCAGGCCATTCAAAGTCGTCAGTGACCATCACGCGTTGTGTTGGCTAGCGAGTATAAAGGATCCTTCAGGACGACTGGCACGGTGGAGCCTCAGACTACAAGAATACGACATCACTGTAACCTACAAGTCAGGACGAAAACACTCCGATGCCGATTGCCTATCACGCGCCCCCATTGACCCGCCGCCGCAAGATGACGAAGATGACGCCTTCCTTGGCATGATAAGCGCGGAAGACTTCGCTGAACAGCAACGGGCAGACCCGGAGCTAAAAGGCCTGGTGGAATATTTGGAAGGGCACACCGACGTTGTCCCCAGGGCATTTAAGCGCGGATTATCTTCCTTCACGCTTCAAAACAATCTCCTCGTGAAGAAGAACTTTTCACCAGTCCGCGCCAACTACCTTCTTGTTGTCCCGTCAGGACTTCGTCCAGAAGTATTGCACGCCCTACATGACGATCCGACCGCTGGACACCTCGGTTTTTCCCGGACACTATCGAGGATACAAGAAAAGTATTATTGGCCGCGCCTGACCGCCGACGTCGCCCGTTATGTCAGAACATGCCGAGACTGTCAGCGACGCAAGACACCGCCGACAAGGCCAGCCGGATTACTACAGCCAATCGAGCCTCCTTGCCGACCATTCCAGCAGATCGGGATGGACTTGCTGGGACCCTTTCCGACGTCAACAACCGGAAATAAGTGGATCGTCGTGGCGACAGACTACCTCACCCGCTTCGCTGAAACTAAAGCACTGCCGAAAGGTAGCGCAGCCGAAGTGGCGAAATTCTTTGTCGAGAACATCCTGTTGCGACATGGTGCTCCAGAAGTCCTCATCACCGACAGAGGAACGGCCTTTACAGCGGAGCTCACTCAAGCCATTCTGAACTACAGTCAGACAAGGCACAGGAGGACAACGGCCTACCATCCGCAGACGAATGGTCTTACGGAGCGGCTGAATAAGACCCTCGCCGACATGCTAGCGATGTACGTCGACGTCGAGCACAAGACGTGGGACGCGGTCCTGCCGTATGTCACCTTCGCCTACAACACGGCGGTGCAAGAAACAACACAGATCACGCCATTCAAGTTGGTTTACGGCAGGAACCCGACGACGACGCTCGACGCCATGCTGCCGCACGTCACTGACGAGGAGAATCTTGACGTCGCTACCTATCTCCAGCGCGCCGAAGAAGCCCGACAGCTCGCCCGCCTACGGATCAAGACCCAGCAGCGTACCGACAGCCGACACTACAACCTCCGACGACGCTTCGTCGAGTACCAGCCCGGCGACCGTGTTTGGGTATGGACCCCGATACGCCGGCGAGGACTCAGTGAGAAGCTGCTGCGACGCTATTTCGGACCCTACAAGGTCATCCGACGTATTGGCGCACTAGACTATGAGGTCGTGCCAGACGGCATTTCGCACTCACAGCGGCGCCGCGCACGATCTGAAGTGGTCCACGTGGTGCGCCTTAAACCATTTTACGGACGCTGATGAACTTCCTTAGTTTGTTGTTTTCTTTGCTACGAGTGCTTTTCTTTGTTACTTTCGTTTGTTAGCAGCATCGGGGCGATGCTTTTTAAGAGGGGGGTAATGACACGTGTACTTATCTTTATCGGGCGACCACGTTTCGCCGCTTAACAACTGTAATCGCACAGCGACGGACGCGCCTGCATGTATCCGACGTTTCTGGAAAGTTATCGATGATTCTACCCGGCTGTCTGTTGTCGCCGAACCTTATGTTATCTGATTTCATCGCCTGACGCGAATGGCGTAGAACATTGTGGAATACGCGCGGGTCCCAGCGATTAGTCTGGAACATTCGACGACTGCTGTATAAAAGCCGACGCGCTTGACCCGCTGATGAGATTTTTGACGATCGCCGAGCGTGTTCGCCGCTATCGTTGCGCTATAAGTGTAGCCTGTTTTGTGGGCACAGGTTCGCCCAATAAAAGTTAGTTTTCTTGTTCACAGTATTGCTACTGTGTTCTTTCTTCAACGTCACCACCACGTGACATTCCTATAAAATGCTGTCTGCGCCTCGCAGTCGCGCCAACGACACTGGCATTCCTACAAAATGCTGTCTGCGCCTCACAGTCGCGCCGACGACACAGGCATTCCTATAAAATGCTGTCTGCGCCTCGCAGTCGCGCTAACGACACAGGCATTCCTACAAAATGCTCTCTGCGCCTCACCGTCGCGCCGACGACACAGGCATTCCTATAAAATGTTGTCTGCGCCTCACAGTCGCCCCGAAGACACAGGCATTCCTATAAAATGCTGTCTGCGCCTCGCAGTCGCGCCAACGACACAGGCATTCCTACAAAATGCTCTCTGCGCCTCACCGTCGCGCCGACGACACAGGCTTTCCTATAAAATGCTGTCTGCGCCTCACAGTCGCGCCGACGACACAGGCATTCCTACAAAATGCTGTCTGCGCCTCGCAGTCGCGCCAACGACACAGGCTTTCCTATAAAATGCTGTCTGCGCCTCACAGTCGCGCCGACGACACAGGCATTCCTATAAAATGCTGTCTGCGCCTCGCAGTCGCGCCAACGACACAGGCATTCCTACAAAATGCTCTCTGCGCCTCGCAGTCGCGCCAACGACACAGGCATTCCTATAAAATGCTGTCTGCGCCTCACAGTCGCGCTGACGACACAGGCATTCCTATAAAATGCTGTCTGCGCCTCACAGTCGCGCCAATGACACAGGCATTCCTACAAAATGCTCTCTGCGCCTCGCAGTCGCGCCAACGACACAGGCATTCCTATAAAATGCTGTCTGCGCCTCACAGTCGCGCTGACGACACAGGCATTCCTATAAAATGCTGTCTGCGCCTCGCAGTCGCGCCAACGACACAGGCATTCCTACAAAATGCTCTCTGCGCCTCACCGTCACGCCGACGACACAGGCATTCCTATAAAATGCTGTCTGCGCCTCACAGTCGCGCCGACGACACAGGCATTCCTACAAAAAGCTGTCTGCGCCTCGCAGTCGCGCCAACGACACAGGCATTCCTATAAAATGCTGTCTGCGCCTCACAGTCGCGCCGACGACACAGGCATTCCTATAAAATGCTGTCTGCGCCTCGCAGTCGCGCCAACGACACAGGCATTCCTACAAAATGCTCTCTGCGCCTCACCGTCGCGCCGACGACACAGGCATTCCTATAAAATGCTGTCTGCGCCTCACAGTCGCGCCGACGACACAGGCATTCCTATAAAATGCTGTCTGCGCCTCGCAGTCGCGCCAAAGACACTGGCATTCCTACAAAATGCTGTCTGCGCCTCATAGTCGCGCCGACGACACAGGCATTCCTATAAAATGCTGTCTGCGCGTCACAGTCACGCCGACGACACAGGCATTCCTACAAAAAGCTGTCTGCGCCTCGCAGTCGCGCCAACGACACAGGCATTCCTATAAAATGCTGTCTGCGCCTCACAGTCGCGCCGACGACACAGCAGGCATTCCTATAAAATGCTGTCTGCGCCTCGCAGTCGCGCCAACGACACAGGCATTCCTACAAGATGCTCTCTGCGCCTCACCGTCGCGCCGACGACACAGGCATTCCTATAAAATGCTGTCTGCGCCTCACAGTCACGCTGACGACACAGGCATTCCTACAGAAAGCTGTCTGCGCCTCGCAGTCGCGCCAACGACACAGGCATTCCTATAAAATGCTGTGTGCGCCTCACAGTCGCGCCGACGACACAGGCATTCCTATAAAATGCTGTCTGCGCCTCGCAGTCGCGCCAACGACACAGGCATTCCTACAAAATGCTCTCTGCGCCTCACCGTCGCGCCGACGACACAGGCTTTCCTATAAAATGCTGTCTGCGCCTCACAGTCGCGCCGACGACACAGGCATTCCTACAAAATGCTGTCTGCGCCTCGCAGTCGCGCCAACGACACAGGCTTTCCTATAAAATGCTGTCTGCGCCTCACAGTCGCGCCGACGACACAGGCATTCCTATAAAATGCTGTCTGCGCCTCGCAGTCGCGCCAACGACACAGGCATTCCTACAAAATGCTCTCTGCGCCTCGCAGTCGCGCCAACGACACAGGCATTCCTATAAAATGCTGTCTGCGCCTCACAGTCGCGCTGACGACACAGGCATTCCTATAAAATGCTGTCTGCGCCTCGCAGTCGCGCCAATGACACAGGCATTCCTACAAAATGCTCTCTGCGCCTCGCAGTCGCGCCAACGACACAGGCATTCCTATAAAATGCTGTCTGCGCCTCACAGTCGCGCTGACGACACAGGCATTCCTATAAAATGCTGTCTGCGCCTCGCAGTCGCGCCAACGACACAGGCATTCCTACAAAATGCTCTCTGCGCCTCACCGTCACGCCGACGACACAGGCATTCCTATAAAATGCTGTCTGCGCCTCACAGTCGCGCCGACGACACAGGCATTCCTACAAAAAGCTGTCTGCGCCTCGCAGTCGCGCCAACGACACAGGCATTCCTATAAAATGCTGTCTGCGCCTCACAGTCGCGCCGACGACACAGGCATTCCTATAAAATGCTGTCTGCGCCTCGCAGTCGCGCCAACGACACAGGCATTCCTACAAAATGCTCTCTGCGCCTCACCGTCACGCCGACGACACAGGCATTCCTATAAAATGCTGTCTGCGCCTCACAGTCGCGCCGACGACACAGGCATTCCTATAAAATGCTGTCTGCGCCTCGCAGTCGCGCCAAAGACACTGGCATTCCTACAAAATGCTGTCTGCGCCTCATAGTCGCGCCGACGACACAGGCATTCCTATAAAATGCTGTCTGCGCGTCACAGTCACGCCGACGACACAGGCATTCCTACAAAAAGCTGTCTGCGCCTCGCAGTCGCGCCAACGACACAGGCATTCCTATAAAATGCTGTCTGCGCCTCACAGTCGCGCCGACGACACAGCAGGCATTCCTATAAAATGCTGTCTGCGCCTCGCAGTCGCGCCAACGACACAGGCATTCCTACAAGATGCTCTCTGCGCCTCACCGTCGCGCCGACGACACAGGCATTCCTATAAAATGCTGTCTGCGCCTCACAGTCACGCTGACGACACAGGCATTCCTACAGAAAGCTGTCTGCGCCTCGCAGTCGCGCCAACGACACAGGCATTCCTATAAAATGCTGTGTGCGCCTCACAGTCGCGCCGACGACACAGGCATTCCTATAAAATGCTGTCTGCGCCTCGCAGTCGCGCCAACGACACAGGCATCCCTACAAAATGCTCTCTGCGCCTCACCGTCGCGCCGACGACACAGGCATTCCTATAAAATGCTGTCTGCGCCTCACAGTCGCGCCGACGACACAGGCATTCCTACAAAATGCGGTCTGCGCCTCGCAGTCGCGCCAACGACACAGGCATTCCTATAAAATGCTGTCTGCGCCTCGCAGTCGCGCCAACGACAAAGGCATTCCTATAAAATGCTGTCTGCGCCTCACAGTCGCGCCGACGACACAGGCATTCCTATAAAATGCTGTCTGCGCCTCGCAGTCGCGCTAACGACACAGGCATTCCTACAAAATGCTCTCTGCGCCTCACCGTCGCGCCGACGACACAGGCATTCCTATAAAATGTTGTCTGCGCCTCACAGTCGCCCCGACGACACAGGCATTCCTATAAAATGCTGTCTGCGCCTCGCAGTCGCGCCAACGACACAGGCATTCCTACAAAATGCTCTCTGCGCCTCACCGTCGCGCCGACGACACAGGCTTTCCTATAAAATGCTGTCTGCGCCTCACAGTCGCGCCGACGACACAGGCATTCCTACAAAATGCTGTCTGCGCCTCGCAGTCGCGCCAACGACACAGGCTTTCCTATAAAATGCTGTCTGCGCCTCACAGTCGCGCCGACGACACAGGCATTTCTATAAAATGCTGTCTGCGCCTCGCAGTCGCGCCAACGACACAGGCATTCCTACAAAATGCTCTCTGCGCCTCGCAGTCGCGCCAACGACACAGGCATTCCTATAAAATGCTGTCTGCGCCTCACAGTCGCGCTGACGACACAGGCATTCCTATAAAATGCTGTCTGCGCCTCGCAGTCGCGCCAACGACACAGGCATTCCTACAAAATGCTCTCTGCGCCTCACCGTCACGCCGACGACACAGGCATTCCTATAAAATGCTGTCTGCGCCTCACAGTCGCGCCGACGACACAGGCATTCCTACAAAAAGCTGTCTGCGCCTCGCAGTCGCGCCAACGACACAGGCATTCCTATAAAATGCTGTCTGCGCCTCACAGTCGCGCCGACGACACAGGCATTCCTATAAAATGCTGTCTGCGCCTCGCAGTCGCGCCAACGACACAGGCATTCCTACAAAATGCTCTCTGCGCCTCACCGTCGCGCCGACGACACAGGCATTCCTATAAAATGCTGTCTGCGCCTCACAGTCGCGCCGACGACACAGGCATTCCTATAAAATGCTGTCTGCGCCTCGCAGTCGCGCCAAAGACACTGGCATTCCTACAAAATGCTGTCTGCGCCTCATAGTCGCGCCGACGACACAGGCATTCCTATAAAATGCTGTCTGCGCGTCACAGTCACGCCGACGACACAGGCATTCCTACAAAAAGCTGTCTGCGCCTCGCAGTCGCGCCAACGACACAGGCATTCCTATAAAATGCTGTCTGCGCCTCACAGTCGCGCCGACGACACAGCAGGCATTCCTATAAAATGCTGTCTGCGCCTCGCAGTCGCGCCAACGACACAGGCATTCCTACAAAATGCTCTCTGCGCCTCACAGTCGCGCCGACGACACAGGCATTCCTACAAAATGCTGTCTGCGCCTCGCAGTCGCGCCAACGACACAGGCATTCCTATAAAATGCTGTCTGCGCCTCACAGTCGCGCCGACGACACAGGCATTCCTATAAAAGGCTGTCTGCGCCTCACAGTCGCGCCGACGACACAGGCATTCCTACAAAAAGCTGTCTGCGCCTCGCAGTCGCGCCAACGACAAAGGCATTCCTATAAAATGCTGTCTGCGCCTCACAGTCGCGCCGACGACACAGGCATTCCTATAAAATGCTGTCTGCGCCTCGCAGTCGCGCTAACGACACAGGCATTCCTACAAAATGCTCTCTGCGCCTCACCGTCGCGCCGACGACACAGGCATTCCTATAAAATGTCTGCGCCTCACAGTCGCCCCGACGACACAGGCATTCCTATAAAATGCTGTCTGCGCCTCGCAGTCGCGCCAACGACACAGGCATTCCTACAAAATGCTCTCTGCGCCTCACCGTCGCGCCGACGACACAGGCTTTCCTATAAAATGCTGTCTGCGCCTCACAGTCGCGCCGACGACACAGGCATTCCTATAAAATGCTGTCTGCGCCTCGCAGTCGCGCCAATGACACAGGCATTCCTACAAAATGCTCTCTGCGCCTCGCAGTCGCGCCAACGACACAGGCATTCCTATAAAATGCTGTCTGCGCCTCACAGTCGCGCTGACGACACAGGCATTCCTATAAAATGCTGTCTGCGCCTCGCAGTCGCGCCAACGACACAGGCATTCCTACAAAATGCTCTCTGCGCCTCACCGTCACGCCGACGACACAGGCATTCCTATAAAATGCTGTCTGCGCCTCACAGTCGCGCCGACGACACAGGCATTCCTACAAAAAGCTGTCTGCGCCTCGCAGTCGCGCCAACGACACAGGCATTCCTATAAAATGCTGTCTGCGCCTCACAGTCGCGCCGACGACACAGGCATTCCTATAAAATGCTGTCTGCGCCTCGCAGTCGCGCCAACGACACAGGCATTCCTACAAAATGCTCTCTGCGCCTCACCGTCGCGCCGACGACACAGGCATTCCTATAAAATGCTGTCTGCGCCTCACAGTCGCGCCGACGACACAGGCATTCCTATAAAATGCTGTCTGCGCCTCGCAGTCGCGCCAAAGACACTGGCATTCCTACAAAATGCTGTCTGCGCCTCATAGTCGCGCCGACGACACAGGCATTCCTATAAAATGCTGTCTGCGCGTCACAGTCACGCCGACGACACAGGCATTCCTACAAAAAGCTGTCTGCGCCTCGCAGTCGCGCCAACGACACAGGCATTCCTATAAAATGCTGTCTGCGCCTCACAGTCGCGCCGACGACACAGCAGGCATTCCTATAAAATGCTGTCTGCGCCTCGCAGTCGCGCCAACGACACAGGCATTCCTACAAGATGCTCTCTGCGCCTCACCGTCGCGCCGACGACACAGGCATTCCTATAAAATGCTGTCTGCGCCTCACAGTCACGCTGACGACACAGGCATTCCTACAGAAAGCTGTCTGCGCCTCGCAGTCGCGCCAACGACACAGGCATTCCTATAAAATGCTGTGTGCGCCTCACAGTCGCGCCGACGACACAGGCATTCCTATAAAATGCTGTCTGCGCCTGGCAGTCGCGCCAACGACACAGGCATCCCTACAAAATGCTCTCTGCGCCTCACCGTCGCGCCGACGACACAGGCATTCCTATAAAATGCTGTCTGCGCCTCGCAGTCGCGCCAACGACACAGGCATTCCTATAAAATGCTGTCTGCGCCTCGCAGTCGCGCCAACGACAAAGGCATTCCTATAAAATGCTGTCTGCGCCTCACAGTCGCGCCGACGACACAGGCATTCCTATAAAATGCTGTCTGCGCCTCGCAGTCGCGCTAACGACACAGGCATTCCTACAAAATGCTCTCTGCGCCTCACCGTCGCGCCGACGACACAGGCATTCCTATAAAATGTTGTCTGCGCCTCACAGTCGCCCCGACGACACAGGCATTCCTATAAAATGCTGTCTGCGCCTCGCAGTCGCGCCAATGACACAGGCATTCCTACAAAATGCTCTCTGCGCCTCACCGTCGCGCCGACGACACAGGCTTTCCTATAAAATGCTGTCTGCGCCTCACAGTCGCGCCGACGACACAGGCATTCCTACAAAATGCTGTCTGCGCCTCGCAGTCGCGCCAACGACACAGGCTTTCCTATAAAATGCTGTCTGCGCCTCACAGTCGCGCCGACGACACAGGCATTCCTATAAAATGCTGTCTGCGCCTCGCAGTCGCGCTAACGACACAGGCATTCCTAAAAAATGCTCTCTGCGCCTCACCGTCGCGCCGACGACACAGGCATTCCTATAAAATGTTGTCTGCGCCTCACAGTCGCCCCGACGACACAGGCATTCCTATAAAATGCTGTCTGCGCCTCGCAGTCGCGCCAACGACACAGGCATTCCTACAAAATGCTCTCTGCGCCTCACCGTCGCGCCGACGACACAGGCTTTCCTATAAAATGCTGTCTGCGCCTCACAGTCGCGCCGACGACACAGGCATTCCTACAAAATGCTGTCTGCGCCTCGCAGTCGCGCCAACGACACAGGCTTTCCTATAAAATGCTGTCTGCGCCTCACAGTCGCGCCGACGACACAGGCATTCCTATAAAATGCTGTCTGCGCCTCGCAGTCGCGCCAATGACACAGGCATTCCTACAAAATGCTCTCTGCGCCTCGCAGTCGCGCCAACGACACAGGCATTCCTATAAAATGCTGTCTGCGCCTCACAGTCGCGCTGACGACACAGGCATTCCTATAAAATGCTGTCTGCGCCTCGCAGTCGCGCCAACGACACAGGCATTCCTACAAAATGCTCTCTGCGCCTCACCGTCACGCCGACGACACAGGCATTCCTATAAAATGCTGTCTGCGCCTCACAGTCGCGCCGACGACACAGGCATTCCTACAAAAAGCTGTCTGCGCCTCGCAGTCGCGCCAACGACACAGGCATTCCTATAAAATGCTGTCTGCGCCTCACAGTCGCGCCGACGACACAGGCATTCCTATAAAATGCTGTCTGCGCCTCGCAGTCGCGCCAACGACACAGGCATTCCTACAAAATGCTCTCTGCGCCTCACCGTCGCGCCGACGACACAGGCATTCCTATAAAATGCTGTCTGCGCCTCACCGTCGCGCCGACGACACAGGCATTCCTATAAAATGCTGTCTGCGCCTCACAGTCGCGCCGACGACACAGGCATTCCTATAAAATGCTGTCTGCGCCTCGCAGTCGCGCCAAAGACACTGGCATTCCTACAAAATGCTGTCTGCGCCTCATAGTCGCGCCGACGACACAGGCATTCCTATAAAATGCTGTCTGCGCGTCACAGTCACGCCGACGACACAGGCATTCCTACAAAAAGCTGTCTGCGCCTCGCAGTCGCGCCAACGACACAGGCATTCCTATAAAATGCTGTCTGCGCCTCACAGTCGCGCCGACGACACAGCAGGCATTCCTATAAAATGCTGTCTGCGCCTCGCAGTCGCGCCAACGACACAGGCATTCCTACAAAATGCTCTCTGCGCCTCACAGTCGCGCCGACGACACAGGCATTCCTACAAAATGCTGTCTGCGCCTCGCAGTCGCGCCAACGACACAGGCATTCCTATAAAATGCTGTCTGCGCCTCACAGTCGCGCCGACGACACAGGCATTCCTATAAAAGGCTGTCTGCGCCTCACAGTCGCGCCGACGACACAGGCATTCCTACAAAAAGCTGTCTGCGCCTCGCAGTCGCGCCAACGACAAAGGCATTCCTATAAAATGCTGTCTGCGCCTCACAGTCGCGCTGACGACACAGGCATTCCTATAAAATGCTGTCTGCGCCTCGCAGTCGCGCCAACGACACAGGCATTCCTACAAAATGCTCTCTGCGCCTCACCGTCACGCCGACGACACAGGCATTCCTATAAAATGCTGTCTGCGCCTCACAGTCGCGCCGACGACACAGGCATTCCTACAAAAAGCTGTCTGCGCCTCGCAGTCGCGCCAACGACACAGGCATTCCTATAAAATGCTGTCTGCGCCTCACAGTCGCGCCGACGACACAGGCATTCCTATAAAATGCTGTCTGCGCCTCGCAGTCGCGCCAACGACACAGGCATTCCTACAAAATGCTCTCTGCGCCTCACCGTCGCGCCGACGACACAGGCATTCCTATAAAATGCTGTCTGCGCCTCACCGTCGCGCCGACGACACAGGCATTCCTATAAAATGCTGTCTGCGCCTCACAGTCACGCCGACGACACAGGCATTCCTATAAAATGCTGTCTGCACCTCGCAGTCGCGCCAAAGACACTGGCATTCCTACAAAATGCTGTCTGCGCCTCATAGTCGCGCCGACGACACAGGCATTCCTATAAAATGCTGTCTGCGCGTCACAGTCACGCCGACGACACAGGCATTCCTACAAAAAGCTGTCTGCGCCTCGCAGTCGCGCCAACGACACAGGCATTCCTATAAAATGCTGTCTGCGCCTCACAGTCGCGCCGACGACACAGCAGGCATTCCTATAAAATGCTGTCTGCGCCTCGCAGTCGCGCCAACGACACAGGCATTCCTACAAAATGCTCTCTGCGCCTCACAGTCGCGCCGACGACACAGGCATTCCTACAAAATGCTGTCTGCGCCTCGCAGTCGCGCCAACGACACAGGCATTCCTATAAAATGCTGTCTGCGCCTCACAGTCGCGCCGACGACACAGGCATTCCTATAAAAGGCTGTCTGCGCCTCACAGTCGCGCCGACGACACAGGCATTCCTACAAAAAGCTGTCTCCGCCTCGCAGTCGCGCCAACGACAAAGGCATTCCTATAAAATGCTGTCTGCGCCTCACAGTCGCGCCGACGACACAGGCATTCCTATAAAATGCTGTCTGCGCCTCGCAGTCGCGCTAACGACACAGGCATTCCTACAAAATGCTCTCTGCGCCTCACCGTCGCGCCGACGACACAGGCATTCCTATAAAATGTCTGCGCCTCACAGTCGCCCCGACGACACAGGCATTCCTATAAAATGCTGTCTGCGCCTCGCAGTCGCGCCAACGACACAGGCATTCCTACAAAATGCTCTCTGCGCCTCACCGTCGCGCCGACGACACAGGCTTTCCTATAAAATGCTGTCTGCGCCTCACAGTCGCGCCGACGACACAGGCATTCCTATAAAATGCTGTCTGCGCCTCGCAGTCGCGCCAATGACACAGGCATTCCTACAAAATGCTCTCTGCGCCTCGCAGTCGCGCCAACGACACAGGCATTCCTATAAAATGCTGTCTGCGCCTCACAGTCGCGCTGACGACACAGGCATTCCTATAAAATGCTGTCTGCGCCTCGCAGTCGCGCCAACGACACAGGCATTCCTACAAAATGCTCTCTGCGCCTCACCGTCACGCCGACGACACAGGCATTCCTATAAAATGCTGTGTGCGCCTCACAGTCGCGCCGACGACACAGGCATTCCTATAAAATGCTGTCTGCGCCTGGCAGTCGCGCCAACGACACAGGCATCCCTACAAAATGCTCTCTGCGCCTCACAGTCGCGCCGACGACACAGGCATTCCTACAAAAAGCTGTCTGCGCCTCGCAGTCGCGCCAACGACACAGGCATTCCTATAAAATGCTGTCTGCGCCTCACAGTCGCGCCGACGACACAGGCATTCCTATAAAATGCTGTCTGCGCCTCGCAGTCGCGCCAACGACACAGGCATTCCTACAAAATGCTCTCTGCGCCTCACCGTCGCGCCGACGACACAGGCATTCCTATAAAATGCTGTCTGCGCCTCACAGTCGCGCCGACGACACAGGCATTCCTATAAAATGCTGTCTGCGCCTCGCAGTCGCGCCAAAGACACTGGCATTCCTACAAAATGCTGTCTGCGCCTCATAGTCGCGCCGACGACACAGGCATTCCTATAAAATGCTGTCTGCGCGTCACAGTCACGCCGACGACACAGGCATTCCTACAAAAAGCTGTCTGCGCCTCGCAGTCGCGCCAACGACACAGGCATTCCTATAAAATGCTGTCTGCGCCTCACAGTCGCGCCGACGACACAGCAGGCATTCCTATAAAATGCTGTCTGCGCCTCGCAGTCGCGCCAACGACACAGGCATTCCTACAAAATGCTCTCTGCGCCTCACAGTCGCGCCGACGACACAGGCATTCCTACAAAATGCTGTCTGCGCCTCGCAGTCGCGCCAACGACACAGGCATTCCTATAAAATGCTGTCTGCGCCTCACAGTCGCGCCGACGACACAGGCATTCCTATAAAAGGCTGTCTGCGCCTCACAGTCGCGCCGACGACACAGGCATTCCTACAAAAAGCTGTCTGCGCCTCGCAGTCGCGCCAACGACAAAGGCATTCCTATAAAATGCTGTCTGCGCCTCACAGTCGCACCGACGACACAGGCATTCCTATAAAATGCTGTCTGCGCCTCGCAGTCGCGCTAACGACACAGGCATTCCTACAAAATGCTCTCTGCGCCTCACCGTCGCGCCGACGACACAGGCATTCCTATAAAATGTCTGCGCCTCACAGTCGCCCCGACGACACAGGCATTCCTATAAAATGCTGTCTGCGCCTCGCAGTCGCGCCAACGACACAGGCATTCCTACAAAAGGCTCTCTGCGCCTCACCGTCGCGCCGACGACACAGGCTTTCCTATAAAATGCTGTCTGCGCCTCACAGTCGCGCCGACGACACAGGCATTCCTATAAAATGCTGTCTGCGCCTCGCAGTCGCGCCAATGACACAGGCATTCCTACAAAATGCTCTCTGCGCCTCGCAGTCGCGCCAACGACACAGGCATTCCTATAAAATGCTGTCTGCGCCTCACAGTCGCGCTGACGACACAGGCATTCCTATAAAATGCTGTCTGCGCCTCGCAGTCGCGCCAACGACACAGGCATTCCTACAAAATGCTCTCTGCGCCTCACCGTCACGCCGACGACACAGGCATTCCTATAAAATGCTGTCTGCGCCTCACAGTCGCGCCGACGACACAGGCATTCCTACAAAAAGCTGTCTGCGCCTCGCAGTCGCGCCAACGACACAGGCATTCCTATAAAATGCTGTCTGCGCCTCACAGTCGCGCCGACGACACAGGCATTCCTATAAAATGCTGTCTGCGCCTCGCAGTCGCGCCAACGACACAGGCATTCCTACAAAATGCTCTCTGCGCCTCACCGTCGCGCCGACGACACAGGCATTCCTATAAAATGCTGTCTGCGCCTCACAGTCGCGCCGACGACACAGGCATTCCTATAAAATGCTGTCTGCGCCTCGCAGTCGCGCCAAAGACACTGGCATTCCTATAAAATGCTGTCTGCGCCTCATAGTCGCGCCGACGACACAGGCATTCCTATAAAATGCTGTCTGCGCGTCACAGTCACGCCGACGACACAGGCATTCCTACAAAAAGCTGTCTGCGCCTCGCAGTCGCGCCAACGACACAGGCATTCCTATAAAATGCTGTCTGCGCCTCACAGTCGCGCCGACGACACAGCAGGCATTCCTATAAAATGCTGTCTGCGCCTCGCAGTCGCGCCAACGACACAGGCATTCCTACAAGATGCTCTCTGCGCCTCACCGTCGCGCCGACGACACAGGCATTCCTATAAAATGCTGTCTGCGCCTCACAGTCACGCTGACGACACAGGCATTCCTACAGAAAGCTGTCTGCGCCTCGCAGTCGCGCCAACGACACAGGCATTCCTATAAAATGCTGTGTGCGCCTCACAGTCGCGCCGACGACACAGGCATTCCTATAAAATGCTGTCTGCGCCTGGCAGTCGCGCCAACGACACAGGCATCCCTACAAAATGCTCTCTGCGCCTCACCGTCGCGCCGACGACACAGGCATTCCTATAAAATGCTGTCTGCGCCTCACAGTCGCGCCGACGACACAGGCATTCCTACAAAATGCTGTCTGCGCCTCGCAGTCGCGCCAACGACACAGGCATTCCTATAAAATGCTGTCTGCGCCTCGCAGTCGCGCCAACGACAAAGGCATTCCTATAAAATGCTGTCTGCGCCTCACAGTCGCGCCGACGACACAGGCATTCCTATAAAATGCTGTCTGCGCCTCGCAGTCGCGCTAACGACACAGGCATTCCTACAAAATGCTCTCTGCGCCTCACCGTCGCGCCGACGACACAGGCATTCCTATAAAATGTTGTCTGCGCCTCACAGTCGCCCCGACGACACAGGCATTCCTATAAAATGCTGTCTGCGCCTCGCAGTCGCGCCAACGACACAGGCATTCCTACAAAATGCTCTCTGCGCCTCACCGTCGCGCCGACGACACAGGCTTTCCTATAAAATGCTGTCTGCGCCTCACAGTCGCGCCGACGACACAGGCATTCCTACAAAATGCTGTCTGCGCCTCGCAGTCGCGCCAACGACACAGGCTTTCCTATAAAATGCTGTCTGCGCCTCACAGTCGCGCCGACGACACAGGCATTCCTATAAAATGCTGTCTGCGCCTCGCAGTCGCGCCAACGACACAGGCATTCCTACAAAATGCTCTCTGCGCCTCGCAGTCGCGCCAACGACACAGGCATTCCTATAAAATGCTGTCTGCGCCTCACAGTCGCGCGGACGACACAGGCATTCCTATAAAATGCTGTCTGCGCCTCGCAGTCGCGCCAACGACACAGGCATTCCTACAAAATGCTCTCTGCGCCTCACCGTCACGCCGACGACACAGGCATTCCTA
Organism: Dermacentor andersoni; assembly: GCF_023375885.2. NCBI lineage: Eukaryota > Metazoa > Arthropoda > Arachnida > Ixodida > Ixodidae > Dermacentor > Dermacentor andersoni. The sequence continues at coordinate 142,883,942 of NC_092822.1, read as the reverse complement.
TAAAATGTTGTCTGCGCCTCACAGTCGCGCCGACGACACAGGCATTCCTACAAAAAGCTGTCTGCGCCTCGCAGTCGCGCCAACGACAAAGGCATTCCTATAAAATGCTGTCTGCGCCTCACAGTCGCGCCGACGACACAGGCATTCCTATAAAATGCTGTCTGCGCCTCGCAGTCGCGCTAACGACACAGGCATTCCTAAAAAATGCTCTCTGCGCCTCACCGTCGCGCCGACGACACAGGCATTCCTATAAAATGTTGTCTGCGCCTCACAGTCGCCCCGACGACACAGGCATTCCTATAAAATGCTGTCTGCGCCTCGCAGTCGCGCCAACGACACAGGCATTCCTACAAAATGCTCTCTGCGCCTCACCGTCGCGCCGACGACACAGGCTTTCCTATAAAATGCTGTCTGCGCCTCACAGTCGCGCCGACGACACAGGCATTCCTACAAAATGCTGTCTGCGCCTCGCAGTCGCGCCAACGACACAGGCTTTCCTATAAAATGCTGTCTGCGCCTCACAGTCGCGCCGACGACACAGGCATTCCTATAAAATGCTGTCTGCGCCTCGCAGTCGCGCCAATGACACAGGCATTCCTACAAAATGCTCTCTGCGCCTCGCAGTCGCGCCAACGACACAGGCATTCCTATAAAATGCTGTCTGCGCCTCACAGTCGCGCTGACGACACAGGCATTCCTATAAAATGCTGTCTGCGCCTCGCAGTCGCGCCAACGACACAGGCATTCCTACAAAATGCTCTCTGCGCCTCACCGTCACGCCGACGACACAGGCATTCCTATAAAATGCTGTCTGCGCCTCACAGTCGCGCCGACGACACAGGCATTCCTACAAAAAGCTGTCTGCGCCTCGCAGTCGCGCCAACGACACAGGCATTCCTATAAAATGCTGTCTGCGCCTCACAGTCGCGCCGACGACACAGGCATTCCTATAAAATGCTGTCTGCGCCTCGCAGTCGCGCCAACGACACAGGCATTCCTACAAAATGCTCTCTGCGCCTCACCGTCGCGCCGACGACACAGGCATTCCTATAAAATGCTGTCTGCGCCTCACCGTCGCGCCGACGACACAGGCATTCCTATAAAATGCTGTCTGCGCCTCACAGTCGCGCCGACGACACAGGCATTCCTATAAAATGCTGTCTGCGCCTCGCAGTCGCGCCAAAGACACTGGCATTCCTACAAAATGCTGTCTGCGCCTCATAGTCGCGCCGACGACACAGGCATTCCTATAAAATGCTGTCTGCGCGTCACAGTCACGCCGACGACACAGGCATTCCTACAAAAAGCTGTCTGCGCCTCGCAGTCGCGCCAACGACACAGGCATTCCTATAAAATGCTGTCTGCGCCTCACAGTCGCGCCGACGACACAGCAGGCATTCCTATAAAATGCTGTCTGCGCCTCGCAGTCGCGCCAACGACACAGGCATTCCTACAAAATGCTCTCTGCGCCTCACAGTCGCGCCGACGACACAGGCATTCCTACAAAATGCTGTCTGCGCCTCGCAGTCGCGCCAACGACACAGGCATTCCTATAAAATGCTGTCTGCGCCTCACAGTCGCGCCGACGACACAGGCATTCCTATAAAAGGCTGTCTGCGCCTCACAGTCGCGCCGACGACACAGGCATTCCTACAAAAAGCTGTCTGCGCCTCGCAGTCGCGCCAACGACAAAGGCATTCCTATAAAATGCTGTCTGCGCCTCACAGTCGCGCCGACGACACAGGCATTCCTATAAAATGCTGTCTGCGCCTCGCAGTCGCGCTAACGACACAGGCATTCCTACAAAATGCTCTCTGCGCCTCACCGTCGCGCCGACGACACAGGCATTCCTATAAAATGTCTGCGCCTCACAGTCGCCCCGACGACACAGGCATTCCTATAAAATGCTGTCTGCGCCTCGCAGTCGCGCCAACGACACAGGGTTCCTACAAAATGCTCTCTGCGCCTCACCGTCGCGCCGACGACACAGGCTTTCCTATAAAATGCTGTCTGCGCCTCACAGTCGCGCCGACGACACAGGCATTCCTATAAAATGCTGTCTGCGCCTCGCAGTCGCGCCAATGACACAGGCATTCCTACAAAATGCTCTCTGCGCCTCGCAGTCGCGCCAACGACACAGGCATTCCTATAAAATGCTGTCTGCGCCTCACAGTCGCGCTGACGACACAGGCATTCCTATAAAATGCTGTCTGCGCCTCGCAGTCGCGCCAACGACACAGGCATTCCTACAAAATGCTCTCTGCGCCTCACCGTCACGCCGACGACACAGGCATTCCTATAAAATGCTGTCTGCGCCTCACAGTCGCGCCGACGACACAGGCATTCCTACAAAAAGCTGTCTGCGCCTCGCAGTCGCGCCAACGACACAGGCATTCCTATAAAATGCTGTCTGCGCCTCACAGTCGCGCCGACGACACAGGCATTCCTATAAAATGCTGTCTGCGCCTCGCAGTCGCGCCAACGACACAGGCATTCCTACAAAATGCTCTCTGCGCCTCACCGTCGCGCCGACGACACAGGCATTCCTATAAAATGCTGTCTGCGCCTCACAGTCGCGCCGACGACACAGGCATTCCTATAAAATGCTGTCTGCGCCTCGCAGTCGCGCCAAAGACACTGGCATTCCTACAAAATGCTGTCTGCGCCTCATAGTCGCGCCGACGACACAGGCATTCCTATAAAATGCTGTCTGCGCGTCACAGTCACGCCGACGACACAGGCATTCCTACAAAAAGCTGTCTGCGCCTCGCAGTCGCGCCAACGACACAGGCATTCCTATAAAATGCTGTCTGCGCCTCACAGTCGCGCCGACGACACAGCAGGCATTCCTATAAAATGCTGTCTGCGCCTCGCAGTCGCGCCAACGACACAGGCATTCCTACAAGATGCTCTCTGCGCCTCACCGTCGCGCCGACGACACAGGCATTCCTATAAAATGCTGTCTGCGCCTCACAGTCACGCTGACGACACAGGCATTCCTACAGAAAGCTGTCTGCGCCTCGCAGTCGCGCCAACGACACACGCATTCCTATAAAATGCTGTGTGCGCCTCACAGTCGCGCCGACGACACAGGCATTCCTATAAAATGCTGTCTGCGCCTGGCAGTCACGCCAACGACACAGGCATCCCTACAAAATGCTCTCTGCGCCTCACCGTCGCGCCGACGACACAGGCATTCCTATAAAATGCTGTCTGCGCCTCACAGTCGCGCCGACGACACAGGCATTCCTACAAAATGCTGTCTGCGCCTCGCAGTCGCGCCAACGACACAGGCATTCCTATAAAATGCTGTCTGCGCCTCGCAGTCGCGCCAACGACAAAGGCATTCCTATAAAATGCTGTCTGCGCCTCACAGTCGCGCCGACGACACAGGCATTCCTATAAAATGCTGTCTGCGCCTCGCAGTCGCGCTAACGACACAGGCATTCCTACAAAATGCTCTCTGCGCCTCACCGTCGCGCCGACGACACAGGCATTCCTATAAAATGTTGTCTGCGCCTCACAGTCGCCCCGACGACACAGGCATTCCTATAAAATGCTGTCTGCGCCTCGCAGTCGCGCCAACGACACAGGCATTCCTACAAAATGCTCTCTGCGCCTCACCGTCGCGCCGACGACACAGGCTTTCCTATAAAATGCTGTCTGCGCCTCACAGTCGCGCCGACGACACAGGCATTCCTACAAAATGCTGTCTGCGCCTCGCAGTCGCGCCAACGACACAGGCTTTCCTATAAAATGCTGTCTGCGCCTCACAGTCGCGCCGACGACACAGGCATTCCTATAAAATGCTGTCTGCGCCTCGCAGTCGCGCCAACGACACAGGCATTCCTACAAAATGCTCTCTGCGCCTCGCAGTCGCGCCAACGACACAGGCATTCCTATAAAATGCTGTCTGCGCCTCACAGTCGCGCTGACGACACAGGCATTCCTATAAAATGCTGTCTGCGCCTCGCAGTCGCGCCAACGACACAGGCATTCCTACAAAATGCTCTCTGCGCCTCACCGTCGCGCCGACGACACAGGCTTTCCTATAAAATGCTGTCTGCGCCTCACAGTCGCGCCGACGACACAGGCATTCCTACAAAATGCTGTCTGCGCCTCGCAGTCGCGCCAACGACACAGGCTTTCCTATAAAATGCTGTCTGCGCCTCACAGTCGCGCCGACGACACAGGCATTCCTATAAAATGCTGTCTGCGCCTCGCAGTCGCGCCAATGACACAGGCATTCCTACAAAATGCTCTCTGCGCCTCGCAGTCGCGCCAACGACACAGGCATTCCTATAAAATGCTGTCTGCGCCTCACAGTCGCGCTGACGACACAGGCATTCCTATAAAATGCTGTCTGCGCCTCGCAGTCGCGCCAACGACACAGGCATTCCTACAAAATGCTCTCTGCGCCTCACCGTCACGCCGACGACACAGGCATTCCTATAAAATGCTGTCTGCGCCTCACAGTCGCGCCGACGACACAGGCATTCCTACAAAAAGCTGTCTGCGCCTCGCAGTCGCGCCAACGACACAGGCATTCCTATAAAATGCTGTCTGCGCCTCACAGTCGCGCCGACGACACAGGCATTCCTATAAAATGCTGTCTGCGCCTCGCAGTCGCGCCAACGACACAGGCATTCCTACAAAATGCTCTCTGCGCCTCACCGTCGCGCCGACGACACAGGCATTCCTATAAAATGCTGTCTGCGCCTCACAGTCGCGCCGACGACACAGGCATTCCTATAAAATGCTGTCTGCGCCTCGCAGTCGCGCCAAAGACACTGGCATTCCTACAAAATGCTGTCTGCGCCTCATAGTCGCGCCGACGACACAGGCATTCCTATAAAATGCTGTCTGCGCGTCACAGTCACGCCGACGACACAGGCATTCCTACAAAAAGCTGTCTGCGCCTCGCAGTCGCGCCAACGACACAGGCATTCCTATAAAATGCTGTCTGCGCCTCACAGTCGCGCCGACGACACAGCAGGCATTCCTATAAAATGCTGTCTGCGCCTCGCAGTCGCGCCAACGACACAGGCATTCCTACAAGATGCTCTCTGCGCCTCACCGTCGCGCCGACGACACAGGCATTCCTATAAAATGCTGTCTGCGCCTCACAGTCACGCTGACGACACAGGCATTCCTACAGAAAGCTGTCTGCGCCTCGCAGTCGTGCCAACGACACAGGCATTCCTATAAAATGCTGTGTGCGCCTCACAGTCGCGCCGACGACACAGGCATTCCTATAAAATGCTGTCTGCGCCTCGCAGTCGCGCCAACGACACAGGCATCCCTACAAAATGCTCTCTGCGCCTCACCGTCGCGCCGACGACACAGGCATTCCTATAAAATGCTGTCTGCGCCTCACAGTCGCGCCGACGACACAGGCATTCCTACAAAATGCTGTCTGCGCCTCGCAGTCGCGCCAACGACACAGGCATTCCTATAAAATGCTGTCTGCGCCTCGCAGTCGCGCCAACGACAAAGGCATTCCTATAAAATGCTGTCTGCGCCTCACAGTCGCGCCGACGACACAGGCATTCCTATAAAATGCTGTCTGCGCCTCTCAGTCGCGCTAACGACACAGGCATTCCTACAAAATGCTCTCTGCGCCTCACCGTCGCGCCGACGACACAGGCATTCCTATAAAATGTTGTCTGCGCCTCACAGTCGCCCCGACGACACAGGCATTCCTATAAAATGCTGTCTGCGCCTCGCAGTCGCGCCAACGACACAGGCATTCCTACAAAATGCTCTCTGCGCCTCACCGTCGCGCCGACGACACAGGCTTTCCTATAAAATGCTGTCTGCGCCTCACAGTCGCGCCGACGACACAGGCATTCCTACAAAATGCTGTCTGCGCCTCGCAGTCGCGCCAACGACACAGGCTTTCCTATAAAATGCTGTCTGCGCCTCACAGTCGCGCCGACGACACAGGCATTCCTATAAAATGCTGTCTGCGCCTCGCAGTCGCGCCAACGACACAGGCATTCCTACAAAATGCTCTCTGCGCCTCGCAGTCGCGCCAACGACACAGGCATTCCTACAAAATGCTCTCTGCGCCTCACCGTCACGCCGACGACACAGGCATTCCTATAAAATGCTGTCTGCGCCTCACAGTCGCGCCGACGACACAGGCATTCCTACAAAAAGCTGTCTGCGCCTCGCAGTCGCGCCAACGACACAGGCATTCCTATAAAATGCTGTCTGCGCCTCACAGTCGCGCCGACGACACAGGCATTCCTATAAAATACTGTCTGCGCCTCGCAGTCGCGCCAACGACACAGGCATTCCTACAAAATGCTCTCTGCGCCACACCGTCGCGCCGACGACACAGGCATTCCTATAAAATGCTGTCTGCGCCTCACAGTCGCGCCGACGACACAGGCATTCCTATAAAATGCTGTCTGCGCCTCGCAGTCGCGCCAAAGACACTGGCATTCCTACAAAATGCTGTCTGCGCCTCATAGTCGCGCCGACGACACAGGCATTCCTATAAAATGCTGTCTGCGCGTCACAGTCACGCCGACGACACAGGCATTCCTACAAAAAGCTGTCTGCGCCTCGCAGTCGCGCCAACGACACAGGCATTCCTATAAAATGCTGTCTGCGCCTCACAGTCGCGCCGACGACACAGCAGGCATTCCTATAAAATGCTGTCTGCGCCTCGCAGTCGCGCCAACGACACAGGCATTCCTACAAAATGCTCTCTGCGCCTCACCGTCGCGCCGACGACACAGGCATTCCTATAAAATGCTGTCTGCGCCTCACAGTCACGCTGACGACACAGGCATTCCTACAAAATGCTGTCTGCGCCTCGCAGTCGCGCCAACGACACAGGCATTCCTATAAAATGCAGTCTGCGCCTCACAGTCGCGCCGACGATACAGGCATTCCTATTAAATGCTGTCTGCGCCTCGCAGTCGCGCAAAAGACACAGGCATTCCTACAAAATGCTCTCTGCGCCTCACCGTCGCGCCGACGACACAGGCATTCCTATAAAATGCTGTCTGCGCCTCACAGTCGCGCCGACGACACAGGCATTCCTATAAAATGCTGTCTGCGCCTCCCAGTCGCGCCAACGACACTGGCATTCCTACAAAATGCTGTCTGCGCCTCACAGTCGCGCCGACGACACAGGCATTCCTATAAAATGCTGTCTGCGCGTCACAGTCGCGCCGACGACACAGGCATTCCTACAGAAAGCTGTCTGCGCCTCGCAGTCGCGCCAACGACACAGGCATTCCTATAAAATGCTGTGTGCGCCTCACAGTCGCGCCGACGACACAGGCATTCCTATAAAATGCTGTCTGCGCCTCGCAGTCGCGCCAACGACACAGGCATCCCTACAAAATGCTCTCTGCGCCTCACCGTCGCGCCGACGACACAGGCATTCCTATAAACTGCTGTCTGCGTCTCACAGTCGCGCCGACGACACAGGCATTCCTACAAAATGCTGTCTTTGCCTCGCAGTCGCGCCAACGACACAGGCATTCCTATAAAATGCTGTCTGCGCCTCGCAGTCGCGCCAACGACACAGGCATTCCTATAAAATGCTGTCTGCGCCTCACAGTCGCGCTGACGACACAGGCATTCCTATAAAATGCTGTCTGCGCCTCGCAGTCGCGCCAACGACACAGGCATTCCTACAAAATGCTCTCTGCGCCTCACCGTCACGCCGACGACACAGGCATTCCTATAAAATGCTGTCTGCGCCTCACAGTCGCGCCGACGACACAGGCATTCCTACAAAAAGCTGTCTGCGCCTCGCAGTCGCGCCAACGACACAGGCATTCCTATAAAATGCTGTCTGCGCCTCACAGTCGCGCCGACGACACAGGCATTCCTATAAAATGCTGTCTGCGCCTCGCAGTCGCGCCAACGACACAGGCATTCCTACAAAATGCTCTCTGCGCCTCACCGTCGCGCCGACGACACAGGCATTCCTATAAAATGCTGTCTGCGCCTCACAGTCGCTTCGACGACACAGGCATTCCTATAAAATGCTGTCTGCGCCTCGCAGTCGCGCCAAAGACACTGGCATTCCTACAAAATGCTGTCTGCGCCTCATAGTTGCGCCGACGACACAGGCATTCCTATAAAATGCTGTCTGCGCGTCACAGTCACGCCGACGACACAGGCATTCCTACAAAAAGCTGTCTGCGCCTCGCAGTCGCGCCAACGACACAGGCATTCCTATAAAATGCTGTCTGCGCCTCACAGTCGCGCCGACGACATAGCAGGCATTCCTATAAAATGCTGTCTGCGCCTCGCAGTCGCGCCAACGACACAGGCATTCCTACAAAATGCTCTCTGCGCCTCACCGTCACGCCGACGACACAGGCATTCCTATAAAATGCTGTCTGCGCCTCACAGTCACGCTGACGACACAGGCATTCCTACAAAATGCTGTCTGCGCCTCGCAGTCGCGCCAACGACACAGGCATTCCTATAAAATGCAGTCTGCGCCTCACAGTCGCGCCGACGACACAGGCATTCCTATTAAATGCTGTCTGCGCCTCGCAGTCGCGCAAACGACACAGGCATTCCTACAAAATGCTCTCTGCGCCTCACCGTCGCGCCGACGACACAGGCATTCCTATAAAATGCTGTCTGCGCCTCACAGTCGCGCCGACGACACAGGCATTCCTATAAAATGCTGTCTGCGCCTCGCAGTCGCGCCAACGACACAGGCATCCCTACAAAATGCTCTCTGCGCCTCACCGTCGCGCCGACGACACAGGCATTCCTATAAAATGCTGTCTGCGCCTCACAGCCGCGCCGACGACACAGGCATTCCTACAAAATGCTGTCTGCGCCTCGCAGTCGCGCCAACGACACAGGCATTCCTATAAAATGCTGTCTGCGCCTCACAGTCGCGCCGACGACACTGGTATTCCTACAAAATGCTGTCTGCGCCTCACAGTCGCGCCGACGACACAGGCATTCCTATAAAATGCTGTCTGCGCCTCGCAGTCGCGCCAACGACACAGGCATTTCTACAAAATGCTGTCTGCGCCTCACAGTCGCGCCGACGACACAGGCATTCCTACAAAATGCTGTCAGCGCCTCGCAGTCACGCCAACGACACAGGCATTCCTATAAAATGCTGTCTGCGCCTCACAGTCGCGCCGACGACACAGGCATTCCTATAAAATGCTGTCTGCGCCTCGCAGTCGCGCTAACGACACAGGCATTCCTACAAAATGCTCTCTGCGCCTCACCGTCGCGCCGACGACACAGGCATTCCTATAAAATGCTGTCTGCGCCTCACAGTCGCGCCGACGACACAGGCATTCCTATAAAATGCTGTCTGCGCCTCGCAGTCGCGCCAACGACACAGGCATTCCTACAAAATGCTCTCTGCGCCTGACCGTCGCGCCGACGACACAGGCTTTCCTATAAAATGCTGTCTGCGCCTCACAGTCGCGCCGACGACACAGGCATTCCTACAAAATGCTGTCTGCGCCTCGCAGTCGCACCAACGACACAGGCTTTCCTATAAAATGCTGTCTGCGCCTCACAGTCGCGCCGACGACACAGGCTTTCCTATAAAATGCTGTCTGCGCCTCACAGTCGCGCCGACGACACAGGCATTCCTACAAAATGCTGTCTGCGCCTCGCAGTCGCACCAACGACACAGGCTTTCCTATAAAATGCTGTCTGCGCCTCACAGTCGCGCCGACGACACAGGCATTCCTATAAAATGCTGTCTGCGCCTCGCAGTCGCGCCAACGACACAGGCATTCCTACAAAATGCTCTCTGCGCCTCGCAGTCGCGCCAACGACACAGGCATTCCTATAAAATGCTGTCTGCGCCTCACAGTCGCGCCGACGACACAGGCATTCCTATAAAATGCTGTCTGCGCCTCGCAGTCGCGCTAACGACACAGGCATTCCTACAATATGCTCTCTGCGCCTCACCGTCGCGCCGACGACACAGGCATTCCTATAAAATCCTGTCTGCGCCTCACAGTCGCGCCGACGACACAGGCATTCCTACAAAATGCTGTCAGCGCCTCGCAGTCACGCCAACGACACAGGCATTCCTATGAAATGCTGTCTGCGCCTCACAGTCACGCCGACGACACAGGCATTCCGATAGAATGCTGTCTGCGCCTTGCAGTCGCGCCAACGACACTGGCATTCCTACAAAATGCTGTCTGCGCCTCACAGTCGCGCCGACGACACAGGCATTCCTATAAAATGCTGTCTGCACGTCACAGTCGCGCCGACGACACAGGCATTCCTACAGAAAGCTGTCTGCGCCTCACAGTCACGCCGACGACACAGGCATTCCTATAAAATGCTGTCTGCGCCTCGCAGTCGCGCCAACGACACAGGCATCCCTACAAAATGCTCTCTGCGCCTCACCGTCGCGCCGACGACACAGGCATTTCTATAAAATGCTGTCTGCGCCTCACAGCCGCGCTGACGACACAGGCATTCCTACAAAATGCTGTCTGCGCCTCGCAGTCGTGCCAACGACACAGGCATTCCTATAAAATGCTGTCTGCGCCTCACAGTCGCGCCGACGACACTGGTATTCCTACAAAATGCTGTCTGCGCCTCACAGTCGCGCCGACGACACAGGCATTCCTATAAAATGCTGTCTGCGCCTCGCAGTCGCGCCAACGACACAGGCATTCCTACAAAATGCTCTCTGCGCCTCACCGTCGCGCCGACGACACAGGCATTCCTATAAAATGCTGTCTGCGCCTCACAGTCGCGCCGACGACACAGGCATTCCTATAAAATGCTGTCTGCGCCTCGCAGTCGCGCCAACGACACAGGCATTCCTACAAAAAGCTGTCTGCGCCTCGCAGTCGCACCAACGACAAAGGCATTCCTATAAAATGCTGTCTGCGCCTCACAGTCGCGCCGACGACACAGGCATTCCTATAAAATGCTGTCTGCGCCTCGCAGTCGCGCTAACGACACAGGCATTCCTACAAAATGCTCTCTGCGCCTCACCGTCGCGCCGTCGACACAGGCATTCCTATAAAATGCTGTCTGCGCCTCACAGTCGCGCCGACGACACAGGCATTCCTATAAAATGCTGTCTGCGCCTCGCAGTCGCGCCAACGACACAGGCATTCCTACAAAATGCTCTCTGCGCCTGACCGTCGCGCCGACGACACAGGCTTTCCTATAAAATGCTGTTTGCGCCTCACAGTCGCGCCGACGACACAGGCATTCCTACAAAATGCTGTCTGTGCCTCGCAGTCGCGCCAACGACACAGGCTTTCCTATAAAATGCTGTCTGCGCCTCACAGTCGCGCCGACGACACAGGCATTCCTATAAAATGCTGTCTGCGCCTCGCAGTCGTGCCAACGACACAGGCATTCCTACAAAATGCTCTCTGCGCCTCGCAGTCGCGCCAACGACACAGGCATTCCTATAAAATGCTGTCTGCGCCTCACAGTCGCGCCGACGACACAGGCATTCCTATAAAATGCTGTCTGCGCCTCGCAGTCGCGCTAACGACACAGGCATTCCTACAAAATGCTCTCTGCGCCTCACCGTCGCGCCGACGACACAGGCATTCCTATAAAATCCTGTCTGCGCCTCACAGTCGCGCCGACGACACAGGCATTCCTACAAAATGCTGTCAGCGCCTCGCAGTCACGCCAACGACACAGGCATTCCTATAAAATGCTGTCTGCGCCTCACAGTCACGCCGACGACACAGGCATTCCGATAAAATGCTGTCTGCGCCTTGCAGTCGCGCCAACGACACAGGCATTCCTACAAAATGCTGTCTGCGCCTCGCAGTCGCGCCAACGACACAGGCATTCCTACAATATGCTCTCTGCGCCTCACCGTCGCGCCGACGACACAGGCATTCCTATAAAATGCTGTCTGCGCCTCACAGTCGCGCCGACGACACAGGAATTCCTACAAAAAGCTGTCTGCGCCTCGCAGTCGCGCCAACGACACAGGCATTCCTATAAAATGCTGTCTGCGCCTCACAGTCGCGCCGACGACACAGGCATTCCTATAAAATGCTGTCTGCGCCTCGCAGTCGCGCCAACGACACAGGCATTCCTACAAAATGCTCTCTGCGCCTCACCGTCGCGCCGACGACACAGGCATTCCTATAAAATGCTGTCTGTGCCTCACAGTCGCGCCGACGACACAGGCATTCCTGACACGTGTACTTATCTTTATCGGGCGACCACGTTTCGCCGCTTAACAACTGTAATCGCACAGCGACGGACGCGCCTGCATGTATCCGACGTTTCTGGAAAGTTATCGATGATTCTACCCGGCTGTCTGTTGTCGCCGAACCTTATGTTATCTGATTTCATCGCCTGACGCGAATGGCGTAGAACATTGTGGAATACGCGCGGGTCCCAGCGATTAGTCTGGAACATTCGACGACTGCTGTATAAAAGCCGACGCGCTTGACCCGCTGATGAGATTTTCGACGATCGCCGAGCGTGTTCGCCGCTATCGTTGCGCTATAAGTGTAGCCTGTTTTGTGGGCACAGGTTCGCCCAATAAAAGTTAGTTTTCTTGTTCACAGTATTGCTACTGTGTTCTTTCTTCAACGTCACCACCACGTGACATCTGGTGGAGGTGCTTGTGCGTTCATGTACCGCGATCCAAGCCCGAAGCCCGAGGACAAAACCGACACCGCCCAAGACCAGCGTGCTAGCCGCAGACTGCAAGGCCTGCCCCCAGAGCACGGACTTCTACCTGAGGCGACAAAGAAGATCGTGGTCAAGACAACCTCAATGGCTGCCCCAGCGTCCCCCGTTATCCTACAACAACCCCGGGACCCACCGACCTTCCATGGAGCAGCGACTGAAGACCCGGAATCTTGGCTGGAGACCTACGAGCGAATCGCGACATTCAACAACTGGGACTCCGACGACAAGCTGCGGCATGTCTACTTCGCCTTAGAAGACGCCGCCAGAACGTGGTTTGAGAACAGGGAGTCGACCTTGACTACGTGGGACCTGTTCCGTAGCGGCTTCCTGTGCACCTTTACAAGTGTCGTGCGCAAGGAAAGGGCCGAAGCTATGCTGGACGCCCGAGTGCAGCTACCAAACGAGAACGTTGCCATCTTTACGGAAGAAATGACCCGTCTGTTCCGCCACGCCGACCCGGATATGGCCGAGGAAAAGAAAGTTCGCCTACTCATGCGTGGTGTGAAGGAGGAACTTTTCGCCGGGATGGTAAGAAGCCCACCGAAGACCGTCGAAGAGTTTCTTCGTGAGGCGACGAACATCGAGAAGACACTCGAAATGCGGAACCGGCAATTCAACCGCCGTACAAGCTCTACCCCCTACGCAGGAATTCAATCACTGGCCACGGACGATCTGCGCGAGACCATCAGGGCCATTGTGCGCGAAGAACTGCGCAAGGTCTTGCCTTCGTCGCAGCCTCAAGTGGCTTCGATCGCCGACATCGTAAAAGAAGAGGTGCACCGATCGCTTGGAGTTCCTGAGGTGCAACCAGAACCACCGCAGCCTCAGCCGCAAGCGATGAGCTACGCCGCCGTCGCCCGCCGTCAAGGTCCCTTTCCACTACCGCGCCAGGGCCCCGTAACGCCGCAATTCCGTCGACCACCACCGCCGCCGCCAGCACGCCCACCCGTCGCCCAGCGCAGCTACCCGAGGAAGACTGACGTTTGGCGCGCTCCTGACCACCGCCCGCTCTGCTACCACTGCGGAGAGGCAGGTCACGTCTACCGACGATGCCCATACCGAGAGATGGGACTGCGAGGTTTCGCCGTTAACGCGCCGCGTCCACAGCTTGGAGAGCGCCCACGTGACATCGCCGACTACCTCGCCGCTACTCAATGGAGCTCTCGACGACCGTCGCGTTCGCCATCACCAGGCCGCTACCTGTCGCCGCAGCGCCGACCATACAGTGGCCCAGCCCGGGGCCGGTCAGCGAGCCCATATCCGGAAAACTAAAAGCAGCAACCGATGGAGGTGCGGTTGCTGTTCGTCGAACTGACGAAGATCCTCCGCCGCCGACGAAAGCGCCGAAGAAACCATCTCGACGACATAATGACGACGCGCCGCCGTCCCGAGGAAGTCAGGAAGCCAAGACTGCACCGACGAAAGACGACTTCACGACGCGACGTACTAGCTTCAATTCAACACGACGCAGCCGTGATCCGACGCCAAGACCCAACTGCAACGCAAGACAAAGAACCACCGACCTCGACGTGCTTCTAGACGGCCACGCAGTCACCGCCTTAATCGACACAGGCGCCGATTACTCAGTCATGAGTGGACACATCGCCGTCCAGATGAAGAAGGTTAAGACTGCATGGGAAGGCCCTCAAATTCGGACCGCTGGAGGACACCTGATTACGCCGACAGGAATGTGCACGGCAAGAATTACCATTCACGACCGGACTTACCCTGTCACCTTCGTTATCCTCCAACAGTGTTCACGAGACGTCATTCTCGGTATGGACTTCCTGGACCAACACGGCGCAATCATCAACCTGAAGTCGAAGTCAATAACGCTGTCGGAAGATAAAGCGATACCGCCGGAGAGCCCTCGTAGTCACCACGCCTTGAATGTGCTCGAAGACCAAGTGAGCATCCCGCCCCGCTCCAGCATTGTTATTTCGGTCGGCACCGAAATACCCGCTGACGTAGAAGGCGTCATCGAAGGCGACCAACGTCTGCTGCTAGACCGTGAAATTTGCGTCGCAAGAGGGATCGCTCGACTGCATGGAGGGAAAACTGAAGTGTTGCTGACAAACTTCAGCCAGGAGTTCAAGCACCTCAACAAGGGCACGACGATCGCGTACATCGAGGAAATTCTGGAAACAAGTAATGCGTTTGTCCTCTCGGATTCCGCCGCATCTACCCCGACGACCATGGTTCCCGAACCAGACTACGACATTAATCCAAGTCTCCCAGTGATTAAGCAACAGCAGCTCAGAAGTCTGCTCCGACGATACAAAAGCTGCTTTTCGACGACATCGAGGATTCGACAAACACCAGTCGCCAAGCATCGCATAATCACCGAGGAGTACGCTCGACCACTCCGCCAAAGCCCTTACCGAGTTTCGCCGCGAGAACGCGAAGCTATAAGAGAACAAGTCGACGAAATGCTGCGCGACGACATCATCCAGCCGTCGAAAAGCCCATGGGCATCCCCTGTTGTCCTGGTGAAGAAAAAGGACGGAACCCTACGTTTCTGCGTCGATTATCGTCGTCTGAACAAGATCACGAAGAAGGACGTATACCCCCTTCCACGGATAGACGACGCATTGGATCGGCTCTGCAACGCTAAGTACTTCTCCTCGATGGACCTCAAGTCTGGCTATTGGCAAATAGAAGTCGACGAAAGAGATCGCGAAAAGACCGCCTTCATCACCCCAGACGGCCTCTACGAGTTCAAGGTTATGCCATTTGGACTGTGCTCGGCGCCTGCAACGTTCCAGCGCGTGATGGACACGGTTTTAGCGGGATTGAAATGGCAGACCTGTCTCGTTTACTTGGATGACGTCGTTGTATTCGCTGGAAATTTCGACGATCACCTTAGGCGGCTTGCCACAGTACTAGAGGCCATCAAGTCATCAGGGCTCACTCTGAAGCCAGAAAAATGCCGCTTCGCTTACGACGAGCTTCTGTTCCTAGGCCACGTCATCAGTAAATCCGGAGTACGCCCCGACCCCCAGAAAACAGCTGCCATCGCAAAGTTCCCGCAGCCCACCGACAAGAAGGCAGTGCGTAGATTCCTTGGCATGTGTGCCTACTACAGGCGCTTTGTCAAGGACTTTTCACGCATCGCCGAGCCGTTGACACGTCTAACTAAATGTGATGTTGAGTTCAAGTGGGAAATGCCGCAGGCCGACGCATTTGAAGAACTCAAACGACGCATGCAGTCGCCGCCGGTACTTGCGCACTTCGACGAGTACGCCGATACAGAAATCCATACTGACGCCAGTAGCCTAGGCCTCGGTGCCGTTCTAGTCCAGAGGAGAAACGGAGTCGAACAGGTGATAGCTTACGCTAGCCGGTCGCTGTCAAAAGCGGAAGGCAACTATTCTACAACCGAAAAGGAATGCCTCGCCATCGTTTGGGCTACAGCTAAATTTCGCCCTTATCTTTATGGCAGGCCATTCAAAGTCGTCAGTGACCATCACGCGTTGTGTTGGCTAGCGAGTATAAAGGATCCTTCAGGACGACTGGCACGGTGGAGCCTCAGACTACAAGAATACGACATCACTGTAACCTACAAGTCAGGACGAAAACACTCCGATGCCGATTGCCTATCACGCGCCCCCATTGACCCGCCGCCGCAAGATGACGAAGATGACGCCTTCCTTGGCATGATAAGCGCGGAAGACTTCGCTGAACAGCAACGGGCAGACCCGGAGCTAAAAGGCCTGGTGGAATATTTGGAAGGGCACACCGACGTTGTCCCCAGGGCATTTAAGCGCGGATTATCTTCCTTCACGCTTCAAAACAATCTCCTCGTGAAGAAGAACTTTTCACCAGTCCGCGCCAACTACCTTCTTGTTGTCCCGTCAGGACTTCGTCCAGAAGTATTGCACGCCCTACATGACGATCCGACCGCTGGACACCTCGGTTTTTCCCGGACACTATCGAGGATACAAGAAAAGTATTATTGGCCGCGCCTGACCGCCGACGTCGCCCGTTATGTCAGAACATGCCGAGACTGTCAGCGACGCAAGACACCGCCGACAAGGCCAGCCGGATTACTACAGCCAATCGAGCCTCCTTGCCGACCATTCCAGCAGATCGGGATGGACTTGCTGGGACCCTTTCCGACGTCAACAACCGGAAATAAGTGGATCGTCGTGGCGACAGACTACCTCACCCGCTTCGCTGAAACTAAAGCACTGCCGAAAGGTAGCGCAGCCGAAGTGGCGAAATTCTTTGTCGAGAACATCCTGTTGCGACATGGTGCTCCAGAAGTCCTCATCACCGACAGAGGAACGGCCTTTACAGCGGAGCTCACTCAAGCCATTCTGAACTACAGTCAGACAAGGCACAGGAGGACAACGGCCTACCATCCGCAGACGAATGGTCTTACGGAGCGGCTGAATAAGACCCTCGCCGACATGCTAGCGATGTACGTCGACGTCGAGCACAAGACGTGGGACGCGGTCCTGCCGTATGTCACCTTCGCCTACAACACGGCGGTGCAAGAAACAACACAGATCACGCCATTCAAGTTGGTTTACGGCAGGAACCCGACGACGACGCTCGACGCCATGCTGCCGCACGTCACTGACGAGGAGAATCTTGACGTCGCTACCTATCTCCAGCGCGCCGAAGAAGCCCGACAGCTCGCCCGCCTACGGAACAAGACCCAGCAGCGTACCGACAGCCGACACTACAACCTCCGACGACGCTTCGTCGAGTACCAGCCCGGCGACCGTGTTTGGGTATGGACCCCGATACGCCGGCGAGGACTCAGTGAGAAGCTGCTGCGACGCTATTTCGGACCCTACAAGGTCATCCGACGTATTGGCGCACTAGACTATGAGGTCGTGCCAGACGGCATTTCGCACTCACAGCGGCGCCGCGCACGATCTGAAGTGGTCCACGTGGTGCGCCTTAAACCATTTTACGGACGCTGATGAACTTCCTTAGTTTGTTGTTTTCTTTGCTACGAGTGCTTTTCTTTGTTACTTTCGTTTGTTAGCATCATCGGGGCGATGCTTTTTAAGAGGGGGGTAATGACACGTGTACTTATCTTTATCGGGCGACCACGTTTCGCCGCTTAACAACTGTAATCGCACAGCGACGGACGCGCCTGCATGTATCCGACGTTTCTGGAAAGTTATCGATGATTCTACCCGGCTGTCTGTTGTCGCCGAACCTTATGTTATCTGATTTCATCGCCTGACGCGAATGGCGTAGAACATTGTGGAATACGCGCGGGTCCCAGCGATTAGTCTGGAACATTCGACGACTGCTGTATAAAAGCCGACGCGCTTGACCCGCTGATGAGATTTTTGACGATCGCCGAGCGTGTTCGCCGCTATCGTTGCGCTATAAGTGTAGCCTGTTTTGTGGGCACAGGTTCGCCCAATAAAAGTTAGTTTTCTTGTTCACAGTATTGCTACTGTGTTCTTTCTTCAACGTCACCACCACGTGACATTCCTATAAAATGCTGTCTGCGCCTCGCAGTCGCGCCAACGACACTGGCATTCCTACAAAATGCTGTCTGCGCCTCACAGTCGCGCCGACGACACAGGCATTCCTATAAAATGCTGTCTGCGCCTCACAGTCGCGCCGACGACACAGGCATTCCTACAAAAAGCTGTCTGCGCCTCGCAGTCGTGCCAACGACACAGGCATTCCTATAAAATGCTGTCTGCGCCTCACAGTCACGCCGACGACACAGGCATTCCTATAAAATGCTGTCTGCGCCTCGCAGTCGCGCCAACGACACAGGCATTCCTACAAAAGGCTCTCTGCGCCTCACCGTCGCGTCGACGACACAGGCATTCCTATAAAATGCTGTCTGCGCCTCACAGTCGCGCCGACGACACAGGCATTCCTACAAAATGCTGTCTGCGCCTCGCAGTCGCGCCAACGGCACAGGCATTCCTATAAAATGCTGTCTGCGCCTCACAGTCGCGCCGACGACACAGGCATTCCTATAAAATGCTGTCTGCGCCTCGCAGTCGCGCCAACGACACAGGCATTGCTACAAAATGCTCTCTGCGCCTCACCGTCGCGTCGACGACACAGGCATTCCTATAAAATGCTGTCTGCGCCTCACAGTCGCGCCGACGACACAGGCATTCCTATAAAATGCTGTCTGCGCCTCGCAGTCGCGCCAACGACACTGGCATTCCTACAAAATGCTGTCTGCGCCTCACAGTTGCGCCGACGACACAGGCATTCCTATAAAATGCTGTCTGCGCCTCACAGTCGCGCCGACGACACAGGCATTCCTACAAAAAGCTGTCTGCGCCTCGCAGTCGCGCCAACGACACAGGTATTCCTATAAAATGCTGTCTGCGCCTCATAGTCGCGCCGACGACACAGGCATTCCTATAAAATGCTGTCTGCGCCTCGCAGTCGCGCCAACGACACAGGCATTCCTACAAAATGCTTTCTGCGCCTCACCGTCGCGCCGACGACACAGGCATTCCTATTAAATGCTGTCGGCGCCTCACAGTCGCGCCGACGACACAGGCATTCCTACAAAATGCTGTCTGCGCCTCGCAGTCGCGCCAACGACACAGGCATTCCTATAAAATGCTGTCTGCGCCTCACAGTCGCGCCGACGACACAGGCATTCCTATAAAATGCTGTCTGCGCCTCGCAGTCGCGCCAACGACACAGGCATTCCTACAAAATGCTCTCTGCGCCTCACCGTCACGCCGACGACACAGGCATTCCTATAAAATGCTGTCGGCGCCTCACAGTCGCGCCGACGACACAGGCATTCCTACAAAATGCTGTCTGCGCCTCGCAGTCGCGCCAACGACACTGGCATTCCTACAAAATGCTGTCTGCGCCTCACAGTCGCGCCGACGACACAGGCATTCCTATAAAATGCTGTCTGCGCCTCACAGTCGCGCCGACGACACAGGCATTCCTATAAAATGCTGTCTGCGCCTCGCAGTCGCGCCAACGACACAGGCATTCCTACAAAAGCTCTCTGCGCCTCACCGTCGCGCCGACGACACAGGCATTTCTATAAAATGCCGTCTGCGCCTCACAGTCGCGCCGACGACACAGGCATTCCTACAAAATGCTGTCTGCGCCTCGCAGTCGCGCCAACGACACAGGCATTCCTATAAAATGCTGTCTGCGCCTCACAGTCGCGCCGACGACGCAGGCATTCCTATAAAATGCTGTCTGCGCCTCGCAGTCGCGCCAACGACACAGGCATTCCTACAAAATGCTCTCTGCACCTCACCGTCGCGCCGACGACACAGGCATTCCTATAAAATGCTGTCTGCGCCTCACAGTCACGCCGACGACACAGGCATTCCTATAAAATGCTGTCTGCGCCTCGCAGTCGCGCCAACGACACTGGCATTCCTACAAAATGCTGTCTGCGCCTCACAGTCGCGCCGACGACACAGGCATTCCTATAAAATGCTGTCTGCGCCTCACCGTCACGCCGACGACACAGGCATTCCTATAAAATGCTGTCGGCGCCTCACAGTCGCGCCGACGACACAGGCATTCCTACAAAATGCTGTCTGCGCCTCGCAGTCGCGCCAACGACACTGGCATTCCTACAAAATGCTGTCTGCGCCTCACAGTCGCGCCGACGACACAGGCATTCCTATAAAATGCTGTCTGCGCCTCACAGTCGCGCCGACGACACAGGCATTCCTATAAAATGCTGTCTGCGCCTCGCAGTCACGCCAACGACACAGGCATTCCTACAAAAGCTCTCTGCGCCTCACCGTCGCGCCGACGACACAGGCATTTCTATAAAATGCCGTCTGCGCCTCACAGTCGCGCCGACGACACAGGCATTCCTACAAAATGCTGTCTGCGCCTCGCAGTCGCGCCAACGACACAGGCATTCCTATAAAATGCTGTCTGCGCCTCACAGTCGCGCCGACGACGCAGGCATTCCTATAAAATGCTGTCTGCGCCTCGCAGTCGCGCCAACGACACAGGCATTCCTACAAAATGCTCTCTGCGCCTCACCGTCGCGCCGACGACACAGGCATTCCTATAAAATGCTGTCTGCGCCTCACAGTCGCGCCGACGACACAGGCATTCCTATAAAATGCTGTCTGCGCCTCGCAGTCGCGCCAACGACACAGGCATTCCTACAAAATGCTCTCTGCGCCTCACCGTCGCGCCGACGACACAGGCATTCCTATAAAATGCTGTCTGCGCCTCGCATTCGCGCCAACGACACTGGCATTCCTACAAAATGCTGTCTGCGCCTCACAGGCGCGCCGACGACACAGGCATTCCTATAAAATGCTGTCTGCGCCTCACAGTCGCGCCGACGACACAGGCATTCCTACAAAAAGCTGTCTGCGCTTCGCAGTCGCGCCAACGACACAGGCATTCCTGTAAAATGCTGTCTGCGCCTCACAGTCGCGCCGACGGCACAGGCATTCCTACAAAATGCTCTCTGCGCCTCACCGTCGCGCCGACGACACAGGCATTCCTATAAAATGCTGTCTGCGCCTCACAGTCGCGCCGACGACACAGGCATTCCTACAAAATGCTGTCTGCGCATCGCAGTCGCGCCAACGACACAGGCATTCCTATAAAATGCTGTCTGCGCCTCAGAGTCGGGCCGACGACACAGGCATTCCTATAAAATGCTGTCTGCGCCTCGCAGTCGCGCCAACGACACAGGCATTCCTACAAAATGCTCTCTGTGCCTCACCGTCGCGCCGACGACACAGGCGTTCCTATAAAATGCTGTCTGCGCCTCACAGTCGCGCCGACGACACAGGCATTCCTATAAAATGCTGTCTGCGCCTCGCAGTCGCGCCAACGACACTGGCATTCCTACAAAATGCTGTCTGCGCCTCACAGTCGCGCCGACGACACAGGCATTCCTATAAAATGCTGTCTGCGCCTCACAGACGCGCCGACGACACAGGCATTCCTACAAAAAGCTGTCTGCGCCTCGCAGTCGCGCCAACGACACAGGCATTACTATAAAATGCTGTCTGCGCCTCACAGTCGCGCCGACGACACAGGCTTTCCTATAAAATGCTGTCTGCGCCTCGCAGTCGCGCCAACGACACAGGCATTCCTACAGAATGCTCTCTGCGCCTCACCGTCGCGCCGACGACACAGGCATTACTATAAAATGCTGTCTGCGCCTCACAGTCGCGCCGACGACACAGGCCTTCCTACAAAATGCTGTCTGCGCCTCGCAGTCGCGCCAACGACACAGGCATTCCTATAAAATGCTGTCTGCGCCTCACAGTCGCGCCGACGACACAGGCATACCTATAAAATGCTGTCTGCGCCTCGCAGTCACGCCAACGACACAGGCATTCCTACAAAATGCTCTCTGCGCCTCACCGTCGCGCCGACGACACAGGCATTCCTATAAAATGCTGTCTGCGCCTCACAGTCGCGCCGACGACACAGGCATTCCTACAAAATGCTGTCTGCGCCTCGCAGTCGCGCCAACGACACAGGCATTCCTATAAAATGCTGTCTGCGCCTCGCAGTCGCGCCAACGACACTGGCATTCCTACAAAATGCTGTCTGCGCCTCACAGTCGCGCCGACGACACAGGCATTCCTATAAAATGCTGTCTGCGCCTCACAGTCGCGCCGACGACACAGGCATTCCTATAAAATGCTGTCTGCGCCTCGCAGTCGCGCCAACGACACAGGCATTCCTACAGAATGCTCTCTGCGCCTCACCGTCGCGCCGACGACACAGGCATTACTATAAAATGCTGTCTGCGCCTCACAGTCGCGCCGACGACACAGGCCTTCCTACAAAATGCTGTCTGCGCCTCGCAGTCGCGCCAACGACACAGGCATTCCTATAAAATGCTGTCTGCGCCTCACAGTCGCGACGACGACACTGGCATTCCTATAAAATGCTGTCTGCGCCTCACAGTCGCGCCGACGACACAGGCATTCCTATAAAATGCTGTCTGCGCCTCGCAGTCGCGCCAACGACACAGGCATTCCTACAAAATGCTCTCTGCGCCTCACCGTCGCGCCGACGACACAGGCATTCCTATAAAATGCTGTCTGCGCCTCGCATTCGCGCCAACGACACTGGCATTCCTACAAAATGCTGTCTGCGCCTCACAGGCGCGCCGACGACACAGGCATTCCTATAAAATGCTGTCTGCGCCTCACAGTCGCGCCGACGACACAGGCATTCCTATAAAATGCTGTCTGCGCCTCGCAGTCGCGCCAACGACACAGGCATTCCTACAAAATGCTCTCTGCGCCTCACCGTCACGCCGACGACACAGGCATTCCTATAAAATGCTGTCGGCGCCTCACAGTCGCGCCGACGACACAGGCATTCCTACAAAATGCTGTCTGCGCCTCGCAGTCGCGCCAACGACACTGGCATTCCTACAAAATGCTGTCTGCGCCTCACAGTCGCGCCGACGACACAGGCATTCCTATAAAATGCTGTCTGCGCCTCACAGTCGCGCCGACGACACAGGCATTCCTATAAAATGCTGTCTGCGCCTCGCAGTCGCGCCAACGACACAGGCATTCCTACAAAAGCTCTCTGCGCCTCACCGTCGCGCCGACGACACAGGCATTTCTATAAAATGCCGTCTGCGCCTCACAGTCGCGCCGACGACACAGGCATTCCTACAAAATGCTGTCTGCGCCTCGCAGTCGCGCCAACGACACAGGAATTCCTATAAAATGCTGTCTGCGCCTCACAGTCGCGCCGACGACGCAGGCATTCCTATAAAATGCTGTCTGCGCCGCGCAGTCGCGCCAACGACACAGGCATTCCTACAAAATGCTCTCTGCGCCTCACCGTCGCGCCGACGACACAGGCATTCCTATAAAATGCTGTCTGCGCCTCGCATTCGCGCCAACGACACTGGCATTCCTACAAAATGCTGTCTGCGCCTCACAGGCGCGCCGACGACACAGGCATTCCTATAAAATGCTGTCTGCGCCTCACAGTCGCGCCGACGACACAGGCATTCCTACAAAAAGCTGTCTGCGCTTCGCAGTCGCGCCAACGACACAGGCATTCCTGTAAAATGCTGTCTGCGCCTCACAGTCGCGCCGACGACACAGGCATTCCTATAAAATGCTGTCTGCGCCTCGCAGTCGCGCCAACGGCACAGGCATTCCTACAAAATGCTCTCTGCGCCTCACCGTCGCGCCGACGACACAGGCATTCCTATAAAATGCTGTCTGCGCCTCACAGTCGCGCCGACGACACAGGCATTCCTACAAAATGCTGTCTGCGCATCGCAGTCGCGCCAACGACACAGGCATTCCTATAAAATGCTGTCTGCGCCTCAGAGGCGGGCCGACGACACAGGCATTCCTATAAAATGCTGTCTGCGCCTCGCAGTCGCGCCAACGACACAGGCATTCCTACAAAATGCTCTCTGTGCCTCACCGTCGCGCCGACGACACAGGCGTTCCTATAAAATGCTGTCTGCGCCTCACAGTCGCGCCGACGACACAGGCATTCCTATAAAATGCTGTCTGCGCCTCGCAGTCGCGCCAACGACACTGGCATTCCTACAAAATGCTGTCTGCGCCTCACAGTCGCGCCGACGACACAGGCATTCCTATAAAATGCTGTCTGCGCCTCACAGACGCGCCGACGACACAGGCATTCCTACAAAAAGCTGTCTGCGCCTCGCAGTCGCGCCAACGACACAGGCATTACTATAAAATGCTGTCTGCGCCTCACAGTCGCGCCGACGACACAGGCTTTCCTATAAAATGCTGTCTGCGCCTCGCAGTCGCGCCAACGACACAGGCATTCCTACAGAATGCTCTCTGCGCCTCACCGTCGCGCCGACGACACAGGCATTACTATAAAATGCTGTCTGCGCCTCACAGTCGCGCCGACGACACAGGCCTTCCTACAAAATGCTGTCTGCACCTCGCAGTCGCGCCAACGACACAGGCATTCCTATAAAATGCTGTCTGCGCCTCACAGTCGCGCCGACGACACAGGCATACCTATAAAATGCTGTCTGCGCCTCGCAGTCACGCCAACGACACAGGCATTCCTACAAAATGCTCTCTGCGCCTCACCGTCGCGCCGACGACACAGGCATTCCTATAAAATGCTGTCTGCGCCTCACAGTCGCGCCGACGACACAGGCATTCCTACAAAATGCTGTCTGCGCCTCGCAGTCGCGCCAACGACACAGGCATTCCTATAAAATGCTGTCTGCGCCTCGCAGTCGCGCCAACGACACTGGCATTCCTACAAAATGCTGTCTGCGCCTCACAGTCGCGCCGACGACACAGGCATTCCTATAAAATGCTGTCTGCGCCTCACAGTCGCGCCGACGACACAGGCATTCCTATAAAATGCTGTCTGCGCCTCGCAGTCGCGCCAACGACACAGGCATTCCTACAGAATGCTCTCTGCGCCTCACCGTCGCGCCGACGACACAGGCATTACTATAAAATGCTGTCTGCGCCTCACAGTCGCGCCGACGACACAGGCCTTCCTACAAAATGCTGTCTGCGCCTCGCAGTCGCGCCAACGACACAGGCATTCCTATAAAATGCTGTCTGCGCCTCACAGTCGCGACGACGACACTGGCATTCCTATAAAATGCTGTCTGCGCCTCACAGTCGCGCCGACGACACAGGCATTCCTATAAAATGCTGTCTGCGCCTCGCAGTCGCGCCAACGACACAGGCATTCCTACAAAATGCTCTCTGCGCCTCACCGTCGCGCCGACGACACAGGCATTCCTATAAAATGCTGTCTGCGCCTCGCATTCGCGCCAACGACACTGGCATTCCTACAAAATGCTGTCTGCGCCTCAGAGGCGCGCCGACGACACAGGCATTCCTATAAAATGCTGTCTGCGCCTCACAGTCGCGCCGACGACACAGGCATTCCTACAAAAAGCTGTCTGCGCCTCACAGTCGCGCCGACGACACAGGCCTTCCTACAAAATGCTGTCTGCGCCTCGCAGTCGCGCCGACGACACAGGCATTCCTATAAAATGCTGTCTGCGCCTCGCATTCGCGCCAACGACACTGGCATTCCTACAAAATGCTGTCTGCGCCTCACCGTCGCGCCGACGACACAGGCATTCCTGTAAAATGCTGTCTGCGCCTCACAGTCGCGCCGACGACACAGGCATTCCTACAAAATGCTGTCTGCGCCTCACAGTCGCGCCGACGACACAGGCCTTCCTACAAAATGCTCTCTGCGCCTCACCGTCGCGCCGACGACACAGGCATTCCTATAAAATGCTGTCTGCGCCTCACAGTCGTGCCGACGACACAGGCATTCCTACAAAATGCTGTCTGCGCCTCACAGTCGCGCCGACGACACAGGCATTCCTACAAAATGCTGTCTGCGCCTCGCAGTCGCGCCAACGACACAGGCATTCCTATAAAATGCTGTCTGCGCCTCAGAGTCGGGCCGACGACACAGGCATTCCTATAAAATGCTGTCTGCGCCTCGCAGTCGCGCCAACGACACAGGCATTCCTACAAAATGCTCTCTGTGGCTCACCGTCGCGCCGACGACACAGGCGTTCCTATAAAATGCTGTCTGCGCCTCACAGTCGCGCCGACAGCACAGGCATTCCTATAAAATGCTGTCTGCGCCTCGCAGTCGCGCCAACGACACTGGCATTCCTACAAAATGCTGTCTGCGCCTCACAGTCGCGCCGACGACACAGGCATTCCTATAAAATGCTGTCTGCGCCTCACAGACGCGCCGACGACACAGGCATTCCTACAAAAAGCTGTCTGCGCCTCGCAGTCGCGCCAACGACACAGGCATTACTATAAAATGCTGACTGCGCCTCACAGTCGCGCCGACGACACAGGCTTTCCTATAAAATGCTGTCTGCGCCTCGCAGTCGCGCCAACGACACAGGCATTCCTACAGAATGCTCTCTGCGCCTCACCGTCGCGCCGACGACACAGGCATTACTATAAAATGCTGTCTGCGCCTCACAGTCGCGCCGACGACACAGGCCTTCCTACAAAATGCTGTCTGCGCCTCGCAGTCGCGCCAACGACACAGGCATTCCTATAAAATGCTGTCTGCGCCTCACAGTCGCGCCGACGACACAGGCATACCTATAAAATGCTGTCTGCGCCTCGCAGTCACGCCAACGACACAGGCATTCCTACAAAATGCTCTCTGCGCCTCACCGTCGCGCCGACGACACAGGCATTCCTATAAAATGCTGTCTGCGCCTCACAGTCGCGCCGACGACACAGGCATTCCTACAAAATGCTGTCTGCGCCTCACAGTCGCGCCGACGACACAGGCCTTCCTACAAAATGCTCTCTGCGCCTCACCGTCGCGCCGACGACACAGGCATTCCTATAAAATGCTGTCTGCGCCTCACAGTCGTGCCGACGACACAGGCATTCCTACAAAATGCTGTCTGCGCCTCGCAGTCGCGCCAACGACACAGGCATTCCTATAAAATGCTGTCTGCGCCTCACAGTCGCGACGACGACACTGGCATTCCTATAAAATGCTGTCTGCGCCTCACAGTCGCGCCGACGACACAGGCATTCCTATAAAATGCTGTCTGCTCCTCGCAGTCGCGCCAACGACACAGGCATTCCTACAAAATGCTCTCTGCGCCTCACCGTCGCGCCGACGACACAGGCATTCCTATAAAATGCTGTCTGCGCCTCGCATTCGCGCCAACGACACTGGCATTCCTACAAAATGCTGTCTGCGCCTCACAGGCGCGCCGACGACACAGGCATTCCTATAAAATGCTGTCTGCGCCTCACAGTCGCGCCGACGACACAGGCATTCCTACAAAAAGCTGTCTGCGCTTCGCAGTCGCGCCAACGACACAGGCATTCCTGTAAAATGCTGTCTGCGCCTCACAGTCGCGCCGACGACACAGGCATTCCTATAAAATGCTTTCTGCGCCTCGCAGTCGCGCCAACGGCACAGGCATTCCTACAAAATGCTCTCTGCGCCTCACCGTCGCGCCGACGACACAGGCATTCCTATAAAATGCTGTCTGCGCCTCACAGTCGCGCCGACGACACAGGCATTCCTACAAAATGCTGTCTGCGCATCGCAGTCGCGCCAACGACACAGGCATTCCTATAAAATGCTGTCTGCGCCTCAGAGTCGGGCCGACGACACAGGCATTCCTATAAAATGCTGTCTGCGCCTCGCAGTCGCGCCAACGACACAGGCATTCCTACAAAATGCTCTCTGTGCCTCACCGTCGCGCCGACGACACAGGCGTTCCTATAAAATGCTGTCTGCGCCTCACAGTCGCGCCGACGACACAGGCATTCCTATAAAATGCTGTCTGCGCCTCGCAGTCGCGCCAACGACACTGGCATTCCTACAAATTGCTGTCTGCGCCTCACAGTCGCGCCGACGACACAGGCATTCCTATAAAATGCTGTCTGCGCCTCACAGACGCGCCGACGACACAGGCATTCCTACAAAAAGCTGTCTGCGCCTCGCAGTCGCGCCAACGACACAGGCATTACTATAAAATGCTGTCTGCGCCTCACAGTCGCGCCGACGACACAGGCTTTCCTATAAAATGCTGTCTGCGCCTCGCAGTCGCGCCAACGACACAGGCATTCCTACAGAATGCTCTCTGCGCCTCACCGTCGCGCCGACGACACAGGCATTACTATTAAATGCTGTCTGCGCCTCACAGTCGCGCCGACGACACAGGCCTTCCTACAAAATGCTGTCTGCGCCTCGCAGTCGCGCCAACGACACAGGCATTCCTATAAAATGCTGTCTGCGCCTCACAGTCGCGCCGACGACACAGGCATACCTATAAAATGCTGTCTGCGCCTCGCAGTCACGCCAACGACACAGGCATTCCTACAAAATGCTCTCTGCGCCTCACCGTCGCGCCGACGACACAGGCATTCCTATAAAATGCTGTCTGCGCCTCACAGTCGCGCCGACGACACAGGCATTCCTACAAAATGCTGTCTGCGCCTCGCAGTCGCGCCAACGACACAGGCATTCCTATAAAATGCTGTCTGCGCCTCGCAGTCGCGCCAACGACACTGGCATTCCTACAAAATGCTGTCTGCGCCTCACAGTCGCGCCGACGACACAGGCATTCCTATAAAATGCTGTCTGCGCCTCACAGTCGCGCCGACGACACAGGCATTCCTATAAAATGCTGTCTGCGCCTCACCGTCGCGCCGACGACACAGGCATTCCTACAGAATGCTCTCTGCGCCTCACCGTCGCGCCGACGACACAGGCATTACTATAAAATGCTGTCTGCGCCTCACAGTCGCGCCGACGACACAGGCCTTCCTACAAAATGCTGTCTGCGCCTCGCAGTCGCGCCAACGACACAGGCATTCCTATAAAATGCTGTCTGCGCCTCACAGTCGCGACGACGACACTGGCATTCCTATAAAATGCTGTCTGCGCCTCACAGTCGCGCCGACGACACAGGCATTCCTATAAAATGCTGTCTGCGCCTCGCAGTCGCGCCAACGACACAGGCATTCCTATAAAATGCTGTCTGCGCCTCAGAGTCGGGCCGACGACACAGGCATTCCTATAAAATGCTGTCTGCGCCTCGCAGTCGCGCCAACGACACAGGCATTCCTACAAAATGCTCTCTGTGCCTCACCGTCGCGCCGACGACACAGGCGTTCCTATAAAATGCTGTCTGCGCCTCACAGTCGCGCCGACGACACAGGCATTCCTATAAAATGCTGTCTGCGCCTCGCAGTCGCGCCAACGACACTGGCATTCCTACAAAATGCTGTCTGCGCCTCACAGTCGCGCCGACGACACAGGCATTCCTATAAAATGCTGTCTGCGCCTCACAGACGCGCCGACGACACAGGCATTCCTACAAAAAGCTGTCTGCGCCTCGCAGTCGCGCCAACGACACAGGCATTACTATAAAATGCTGACTGCGCCTCACAGTCGCGCCGACGACACAGGCTTTCCTATAAAATGCTGTCTGCGCCTCACCGTCGCGCCGACGACACAGGCATTACTATAAAATGCTGTCTGCGCCTCACAGTCGCGCCGACGACACAGGCCTTCCTACAAAATGCTGTCTGCGCCTCGCAGTCGCGCCGACGACACAGGCATTCCTATAAAATGCTGTCTGCGCCTCGCATTCGCGCCAACGACACTGGCATTCCTACAAAATGCTGTCTGCGCCTCACAGGCGCGCCGACGACACAGGCATTCCTATAAAATGCTGTCTGCGCCTCACAGTCGCGCCGACGACACAGGCATTCCTACAAAAAGCTGTCTGCGCTTCACAGTCGCGCCAACGACACAGGCATTCCTGTAAAATGCTGTCTGCGCCTCACAGTCGCGCCGACGACACAGGCATTCCTATAAAATGCTGTCTGCGCCTCGCAGTCGCGCCAACGGCACAGGCATTCCTACAAAATGCTCTCTGCGCCTCACCGTCGCGCCGACGACACAGGCATTCCTATAAAATGCTGTCTGCGCCTCACAGTCGCGCCGACGACACAGGCATTCCTACAAAATGCTGTCTGCGCATCGCAGTCGCGCCAACGACACAGGCATTCCTATAAAATGCTGTCTGCGCCTCAGAGTCGGGCCGACGACACAGGCATTCCTATAAAATGCTGTCTGCGCCTCGCAGTCGCGCCAACGACACAGGCATTCCTACAAAATGCTCTCTGTGCCTCACCGTCGCGCCGACGACACAGGCGTTCCTATAAAATGCTGTCTGCGCCTCACAGTCGCGCCGACGACACAGGCATTCCTATAAAATGCTGTCTGCGCCTCGCAGTCGCGCTAACGACACTGGCATTCCTACAAATTGCTGTCTGCGCCTCACAGTCGCGCCGACGACACAGGCATTCCTATAAAATGCTGTCTGCGCCTCACAGACGCGCCGACGACACAGGCATTCCTACAAAAAGCTGTCTGCGCCTCGCAGTCGCGCCAACGACACAGGCATTACTATAAAATGCTGTCTGCGCCTCACAGTCGCGCCGACGACACAGGCTTTCCTATAAAATGCTGTCTGCGCCTCGCAGTCGCGCCAACGACACAGGCATTCCTACAGAATGCTCTCTGCGCCTCACCGTCGCGCCGACGACACAGGCATTACTATTAAATGCTGTCTGCGCCTCACAGTCGCGCCGACGACACAGGCCTTCCTACAAAATGCTGTCTGCGCCTCGCAGTCGCGCCAACGACACAGGCATTCCTATAAAATGCTGTCTGCGCCTCACAGTCGCGCCGACGACACAGGCATACCTATAAAATGCTGTCTGCGCCTCGCAGTCACGCCAACGACACAGGCATTCCTACAAAATGCTCTCTGCGCCTCACCGTCGCGCCGACGACACAGGCATTCCTATAAAATGCTGTCTGCGCCTCACAGTCGCGCCGACGACACAGGCATTCCTACAAAATGCTGTCTGCGCCTCGCAGTCGCGCCAACGACACAGGCATTCCTATAAAATGCTGTCTGCGCCTCGCAGTCGCGCCAACGACACTGGCATTCCTACAAAATGCTGTCTGCGCCTCACAGTCGCGCCGACGACACAGGCATTCCTATAAAATGCTGTCTGCGCCTCACAGTCGCGCCGACGACACAGGCATTCCTATAAAATGCTGTCTGCGCCTCACCGTCGCGCCGACGACACAGGCATTCCTACAGAATGCTCTCTGCGCCTCACCGTCGCGCCGACGACACAGGCATTACTATAAAATGCTGTCTGCGCCTCACAGTCGCGCCGACGACACAGGCCTTCCTACAAAATGCTGTCTGCGCCTCGCAGTCGCGCCAACGACACAGGCATTCCTATAAAATGCTGTCTGCGCCTCACAGTCGCGACGACGACACTGGCATTCCTATAAAATGCTGTCTGCGCCTCACAGTCGCGCCGACGACACAGGCATTCCTATAAAATGCTGTCTGCGCCTCGCAGTCGCGCCAACGACACAGGCATTCCTATAAAATGCTGTCTGCGCCTCAGAGTCGGGCCGACGACACAGGCATTCCTATAAAATGCTGTCTGCGCCTCGCAGTCGCGCCAACGACACAGGCATTCCTACAAAATGCTCTCTGTGCCTCACCGTCGCGCCGACGACACAGGCGTTCCTATAAAATGCTGTCTGCGCCTCACAGTCGCGCCGACGACACAGGCATTCCTATAAAATGCTGTCTGCGCCTCGCAGTCGCGCCAACGACACTGGCATTCCTACAAAATGCTGTCTGCGCCTCACAGTCGCGCCGACGACACAGGCATTCCTATAAAATGCTGTCTGCGCCTCACAGACGCGCCGACGACACAGGCATTCCTACAAAAAGCTGTCTGCGCCTCGCAGTCGCGCCAACGACACAGGCATTACTATAAAATGCTGACTGCGCCTCACAGTCGCGCCGACGACACAGGCTTTCCTATAAAATGCTGTCTGCGCCTCACCGTCGCGCCGACGACACAGGCATTACTATAAAATGCTGTCTGCGCCTCACAGTCGCGCCGACGACACAGGCCTTCCTACAAAATGCTGTCTGCGCCTCGCAGTCGCGCCGACGACACAGGCATTCCTATAAAATGCTGTCTGCGCCTCGCATTCGCGCCAACGACACTGGCATTCCTACAAAATGCTGTCTGCGCCTCACAGGCGCGCCGACGACACAGGCATTCCTATAAAATGCTGTCTGCGCCTCACAGTCGCGCCGACGACACAGGCATTCCTACAAAAAGCTGTCTGCGCTTCACAGTCGCGCCAACGACACAGGCATTCCTGTAAAATGCTGTCTGCGCCTCACAGTCGCGCCGACGACACAGGCATTCCTATAAAATGCTGTCTGCGCCTCGCAGTCGCGCCAACGGCACAGGCATTCCTACAAAATGCTCTCTGCGCCTCACCGTCGCGCCGACGACACAGGCATTCCTATAAAATGCTGTCTGCGCCTCACAGTCGCGCCGACGACACAGGCATTCCTACAAAATGCTGTCTGCGCATCGCAGTCGCGCCAACGACACAGGCATTCCTATAAAATGCTGTCTGCGCCTCAGAGTCGGGCCGACGACACAGGCATTCCTATAAAATGCTGTCTGCGCCTCGCAGTCGCGCCAACGACACAGGCATTCCTACAAAATGCTCTCTGTGCCTCACCGTCGCGCCGACGACACAGGCGTTCCTATAAAATGCTGTCTGCGCCTCACAGTCGCGCCGACGACACAGGCATTCCTATAAAATGCTGTCTGCGCCTCGCAGTCGCGCCAACGACACTGGCATTCCTACAAATTGCTGTCTGCGCCTCACAGTCGCGCCGACGACACAGGCATTCCTATAAAATGCTGTCTGCGCCTCACAGACGCGCCGACGACACAGGCATTCCTACAAAAAGCTGTCTGCGCCTCGCAGTCGCGCCAACGACACAGGCATTACTATAAAATGCTGTCTGCGCCTCACAGTCGCGCCGACGACACAGGCTTTCCTATAAAATGCTGTCTGCGCCTCGCAGTCGCGCCAACGACACAGGCATTCCTACAGAATGCTCTCTGCGCCTCACCGTCGCGCCGACGACACAGGCATTACTATTAAATGCTGTCTGCGCCTCACAGTCGCGCCGACGACACAGGCCTTCCTACAAAATGCTGTCTGCGCCTCGCAGTCGCGCCAACGACACAGGCATTCCTATAAAATGCTGTCTGCGCCTCACAGTCGCGCCGACGACACAGGCATACCTATAAAATGCTGTCTGCGCCTCGCAGTCACGCCAACGACACAGGCATTCCTACAAAATGCTCTCTGCGCCTCACCGTCGCGCCGACGACACAGGCATTCCTATAAAATGCTGTCTGCGCCTCACAGTCGCGCCGACGACACAGGCATTCCTACAAAATGCTGTCTGCGCCTCGCAGTCGCGCCAACGACACAGGCATTCCTATAAAATGCTGTCTGCGCCTCGCAGTCGCGCCAACGACACTGGCATTCCTACAAAATGCTGTCTGCGCCTCACAGTCGCGCCGACGACACAGGCATTCCTATAAAATGCTGTCTGCGCCTCACAGTCGCGCCGACGACACAGGCATTCCTATAAAATGCTGTCTGCGCCTCGCAGTCGCGCCAACGACACAGGCATTCCTACAGAATGCTCTCTGCGCCTCACCGTCGCGCCGACGACACAGGCATTACTATAAAATGCTGTCTGCGCCTCACAGTCGCGCCGACGACACAGGCCTTCCTACAAAATGCTGTCTGCGCCTCGCAGTCGCGCCAACGACACAGGCATTCCTATAAAATGCTGTCTGCGCCTCACAGTCGCGACGACGACACTGGCATTCCTATAAAATGCTGTCTGCGCCTCACAGTCGCGCCGACGACACAGGCATTCCTAGAAAATGCTGTCTGCGCCTCGCAGTCGCCCCAACGACACAGGCATTCCTACAAAATGCTCTCTGCGCCTCACCGTCGCGCCGACGACACAGGCATTCCTATAAAATGCTGTCTGCGCCTCGCATTCGCGCCAACGACACTGGCATTCCTACAAAATGCTGTCTGCGCCTCACAGGCGCGCCGACGACACAGGCATTCCTATAAAATGCTGTCTGCGCCTCACAGTCGCGCCGACGACACAGGCATTCCTACAAAAAGCTGTCTGCGCTTCGCAGTCGCGCCAACGACACAGGCATTCCTGTAAAATGCTGTCTGCGCCTCACAGTCGCGCCGACGACACAGGCATTCCTATAAAATGCTGTCTGCGCCTCGCAGTCGCGCCAACGGCACAGGCATTCCTACAAAATGCTCTCTGCGCCTCACCGTCGCGCCGACGACAGAGGCATTCCTATAAAATGCTGTCTGCGCCTCACAGTCGCGCCGACGACACAGGCATTCCTACAAAATGCTGTCTGCGCATCGCAGTCGCGCCAACGACACAGGCATTCCTATAAAATGCTGTCTGCGCCTCAGAGTCGGGCCGACGACACAGGCATTCCTATAAAATGCTGTCTGCGCCTCGCAGTCGCGCCAACGACACAGGCATTCCTACAAAATGCTCTCTGTGCCTCACCGTCGCGCCGACGACACAGGCGTTCCTATAAAATGCTGTCTGCGCCTCACAGTCGCGCCGACGACACAGGCATTCCTATAAAATGCTGTCTGCGCCTCGCAGTCGCGCCAACGACACTGGCATTCCTACAAAATGCTGTCTGCGCCTCACAGTCGCGCCGACGACACAGGCATTCCTATAAAATGCTGTCTGCGCCTCACAGACGCGCCGACGACACAGGCATTCCTACAAAAAGCTGTCTGCGCCTCGCAGTCGCGCCAACGACACAGGCATTACTATAAAATGCTGTCTGCGCCTCACAGTCGCGCCGACGACACAGGCTTTCCTATAAAATGCTGTCTGCGCCTCGCAGTCGCGCCAACGACACAGGCATTCCTACAGAATGCTCTCTGCGCCTCACCGTCGCGCCGACGACACAGGCATTACTATAAAATGCTGTCTGCGCCTCACAGTCGCGCCGACGACACAGGCCTTCCTACAAAATGCTGTCTGCGCCTCGCAGTCGCGCCAGCGACACAGGCATTCCTATAAAATGCTGTCTGCGCCTCACAGTCGCGCCGACGACATAGGCATACCTATAAAATGCTGTCTGCGCCTCGCAGTCACGCCAACGACACAGGCATTCCTACAAAATGCTCTCTGCGCCTCACCGTCGCGCCGACGACACAGGCATTCCTATAAAATGCTGTCTGCGCCTCACAGTCGCGCCCACGACACAGGCATTCCTACAAAATGCTGTCTGCGCCTCGCAGTCGCGCCAACGACACAGGCATTCCTATAAAATGCTGTCTGCGCCTCGCAGTCGCGCCAACGACACTGGCATTCCTACAAAATGCTGTCTGCGCCTCACAGTCGCGCCGACGACACAGGCATTCCTATAAAATGCTGTCTGCGCCTCACAGTCGCGCCGACGACACAGGCATTCCTATAAAATGCTGTCTGCGCCTCGCAGTCGCGCCAACGACACAGGCATTCCTACAGAATGCTCTCTGCGCCTCACCGTCGCGCCGACGACACAGGCATTACTATAAAATGCTGTCTGCGCCTCACAGTC
Source organism: Dermacentor andersoni (assembly GCF_023375885.2). Classification (NCBI taxonomy): domain Eukaryota; kingdom Metazoa; phylum Arthropoda; class Arachnida; order Ixodida; family Ixodidae; genus Dermacentor; species Dermacentor andersoni. Next base: position 142,848,240 of record NC_092822.1, on the reverse strand, counting down.
GCGCCGACGACACAGGCCTTCCTACAAAATGCTGTCTGCGCCTCGCAGTCGCGCCAACGACACAGGCATTCCTATAAAATGCTGTCTGCGCCTCACAGTCGCGACGACGACACTGGCATTCCTATAAAATGCTGTCTGCGCCTCACAGTCGCGCCGACGACACAGGCATTCCTATAAAATGCTGTCTGCACCTCGCAGTCGCGCCAACGACACAGGCATTCCTACAAAATGCTCTCTGCGCCTCACCGTCGCGCCGACGACACAGGCATTCCTATAAAATGCTGTCTGCGCCTCGCATTCGCGCCAACGACACTGGCATTCCTACAAAATGCTGTCTGCGCCTCACAGGCGCGCCGACGACACAGGCATTCCTATAAAATGCTGTCTGCGCCTCACAGTCGCGCCGACGACACAAGCATTCCTACAAAAAGCTGTCTGCGCTTCGCAGTCGCGCCAACGACACAGGCATTCCTGTAAAATGCTGTCTGCGCCTCACAGTCGCGCCGACGACACAGGCATTCCTATAAAATGCTGTCTGCGCCTCGCAGTCGCGCCAACGGCACAGGCATTCCTACAAAATGCTCTCTGCGCCTCACCGTCGCGCCGACGACACAGGCATTCCTATAAAATGCTGTCTGCGCCTCACAGTCGCGCCGACGACACAGGCATTCCTACAAAATGCTATCTGCGCCTAGCAGTCGCGCCAACGACACAGGCATTCCTATAAAATGCTGTCTGCGCCTCAGAGTCGGGCCGACGACACAGGCATTCCTATAAAATGCTGTCTGCGCCTCGCAGTCGCGCCAACGACACAGGCATTCCTACAAAATGCTCTCTGTGCCTCACCGTCGCGCCGACGACACAGGCGTTCCTATAAAATGCTGTCTGCGCCTCACAGTCGCGCCGACGACACGGGCATTCCTATAAAATGCTGTCTGCGCCTCGCAGTCGCGCCAACGACACTGGCATTCCTACAAAATGCTGTCTGCGCCTCACAGTCGCGCCGACGACACAGGCATTCCTATAAAATGCTGTCTGCGCCTCACAGACGCGCCGACGACACAGGCATTCCTACAAAAAGCTGTCTGCGCCTCGCAGTCGCGCCAACGACACAGGCATTACTATAAAATGCTGACTGCGCCTCACAGTCGCGCCGACGACACAGGCTTTCCTATAAAATGCTGTCTGCGCCTCGCAGTCGCGCCAACGACACAGGCATTCCTACAGAATGCTCTCTGCGCCTCACCGTCGCGCCGACGACACAGGCATTACTATAAAATGCTGTCTGCGCCTCACAGTCGCGCCGACGACACAGGCCTTCCTACAAAATGCTGTCTGCGCCTCGCAGTCGCGCCAACGACACAGGCATTCCTATAAAATGCTGTCTGCGCCTCACAGTCGCGCCGACGACACAGGCATACCTATAAAATGCTGTCTGCGCCTCGCAGTCACGCCAACGACACAGGCATTCCTACAAAATGCTCTCTGCGCCTCACCGTCGCGCCGACGACACAGGCATTCCTATAAAATGCTGTCTGCGCCTCACAGTCGCGCCGACGACACAGGCATTCCTACAAAATGCTGTCTGCGCCTCGCAGTCGCGCCAACGACACAGGCATTCCTATAAAATGCTGTCTGCGCCTCGCAGTCGCGCCAACGACACTGGCATTCCTACAAAATGCTGTCTGCGCCTCACAGTCGCACCGACGACACAGGCATTCCTATAAAATGCTGTCTGCGCCTCACAGTCGCGCCGACGACACAGGCATTCCTATAAAATGCTGTCTGCGCCTCGCAGTCGCGCCAACGACACAGGCATTCCTACAGAATGCTCTCTGCGCCTCACCGTCGCGCCGACGACACAGGCATTACTATAAAATGCTGTCTGCGCCTCACAGTCGCGCCGACGACACAGGCCTTCCTACAAAATGCTGTCTGCGCCTCGCAGTCGCGCCAACGACACAGGCATTCCTATAAAATGCTGTCTGCGCCTCACAGTCGCGCCGACGACACAGGCATTCCTATAAAATGCTGTCTGCGCCTCGCAGTCGCGCCAACGACACTGGCATTCCTACAAAATGCTGTCTGCGCCTAACAGTCGCGCCGACGACACAGGCATTCCTATAAAATGCTGTCTGCGCCTCGCAGTCGCGCCAACGACACAGGCATTCCTACAAAATGCTGTCTGCGCCTCAAAGTCGCGCCGACGACACAGGCATTCCTTCAAAAAGCTGTCTGCGCCTCGCAGTCGCGCCAACGACACAGGCATTCCTATAAAATGCTGTCTGCGCCTCACATTCGCGCCGACGACACAGGCATTCCTATAAAATGCTGTCTGCGCCTCGCAGTCGCGCCAACGACACAGGCATTCCTACAAAATGCTCTCTGCGCCTCACCGTCGCGCCGACGACACAGGCATTCCTATAAAATGCTGTCTGCGCCTCACAGTCGCGCCGACGACACAGGCATTCCTACAAAATGCTGTCTGCGCCTCGCAGACGTGCCAACGACACAGGCATTCCTATAAAATGCTGTCTGCGCCTCACAGTCGCGCCGACGACACAGGCATTCCTATAAAATGCTGTCTGCGCCTCGCAGTCGCGCCAAGGACACAGGCATTCCTACAAAATGCTCTCTGCGCCTCACCGTCGCGCCAACGACACTCGCATTCCTAGAAAATGCTGTCTGCGCCTCACAGTCGCGCCGACGACACAGGCATTCCTACAAAATGCTGTCTGCGCCTCGCAGTCGCGCCAACGACACAGGCATTCCTATAAAATGCTGTCTGCGCCTCAGAGTCGCGCCGACGACACAGGCATTCCTATAAAATGCTGTCTGCGCCTCGCAGTCACGCCAACGACACAGGCATTCCTACAAAATGCTCTCTGCGCCTCACCGTCGCGCCGACAACACAGGCATTCCTATAAAATGCTGTCTGCGCCTCACAGTCGCGCCGACGACACAGGCATTCCTATAAAATGCTGTCTGCGCCTCACAGTCGCGCCGACGACACAGGCATTCCTACAAAAAGCTGTCTGCGCCTCGCAGTCGCGCCAACGACACAGGCATTCCTATAAAATGCTGTGTGCGCCTCACAGTCGCGCCGACGACACAGGCATTCCTATAAAATGCTGTCTGCGCCTCGCAGTCGCGCCAACGACACAGGCATTCCTACAAAATGCTCTCTGCGCATCACCGTCGCGCCGACGACACAGGCATTCCTATAAAATGCTGTCTGCGCCTCACAGTCGCGCCGACGACACAGGCATTCATACAAAATGCTGTCTGCGCCTCGCAGTCGCGCCAACGACACAGGCATTCCTATAAAATGCTGCGTGCGCCTCACAGTCGCGCCGACGACACAGGCATTCCTATAAAATGCTGTCTGCGCCTCGCACTCGCGCCAACGACACAGGCATTGCTACAAAATGCTCTCTGCGCCTCACCGTCGCGCCGACGACACAGGCATTCCTATAAAATGCTGTCTGCGCCTCACAGTCGCGCCGACGACACAGGCATTCCTACAAAATGCTGTCTGCGCCTCGCAGTCGCGCCAACGACACAGGCATTCCTATAAAATGCTGTCTGCGCCTCACAGTCGCGCCGACGACACAGGCATTCCTATAAAATGCTGTCTGCGCCTTGCAGTCGCGCCAACGACACAGGCATTCCTACAAAATGCTCTCTGCGCCTCACCGTCGCGCCAACGACACAGGCATTCCTATAAAATGCTCTCTGCGCCTCACAGTCGCGCCGACGACACAGGCATTCCTATAAAATGCTGTCTGCGCCTCGCAGTCGCGCCAACGACACAGGCATTCCTACAAAATGCTGTCTGCGCCTCACAGACGCGCCGACGACACAGGCATTCCTACAAAAAGCTGTCTGCGCCTCGCAGTCGCGCCAACGACACAGGCATTACTATAAAATGCTGTCTGCGCCTCACAGTCGCGCCGACGACACAGGCTTTCCTATAAAATGCTGTCTGCGCCTCGCAGTCGCGCCAACGACACAGGCATTCCTACAGAATGCTCTCTGCGCCTCACCGTCGCGCCGACGACACAGGCATTACTATAAAATGCTGTCTGCGCCTCACAGTCGCGCCGACGACACAGGCCTTCCTACAAAATGCTGTCTGCTCCTCGCAGTCGCGCCAACGACACAGGCATTCCTATAAAATGCTGTCTGCGCCTCACAGTCGCGCCGACGACACAGGCATACCTATAAAATGCTGTCTGCGCCTCGCAGTCACGCCAACGACACAGGCATTCCTACAAAATGCTCTCTGCGCCTCACCGTCGCGCCGACGACACAGGCATTCCTATAAAATGCTGTCTGCGCCTCACAGTCGCGCCGACGACACAGGCATTCCTACAAAATGCTGTCTGCGCCTCGCAGTCGCGCCAACGACACAGGCATTCCTATAAAATGCTGTCTGCGCCTCGCAGTCGCGCCAACGACACTGGCATTCCTACAAAATGCTGTCTGCGCCTCACAGTCGCGCCGAAGACACAGGCATTCCTATAAAATGCTGTCTGCGCCTCACAGTCGCGCCGACGACACAGGCATTCCTATAAAATGCTGTCTGCGCCTCGCAGTCGCGCCAACGACACAGGCATTCCTACAGAATGCTCTCTGCGCCTCACCGTCGCGCCGACGACACAGGCATTACTATAAAATGCTGTCTGCGCCTCACAGTCGCGCCGACGACACAGGCCTTCCTACAAAATGCTGTCTGCGCCTCGCAGTCGCGCCAACGACACAGGCATTCCTATAAAATGCTGTCTGCGCCTCACAGTCGCAACGACGACACTGGCATTCCTATAAAATGCTGTCTGCGCCTCACAGTCGCGCCGACGACACAGGCATTCCTATAAAATGCTGTCTGCGCCTCGCAGTCGCGCCAACGACACAGGCATTCCTACAAAATGCTCTCTGCGCCTCACCGTCGCGCCGACGACACAGGCATTCCTATAAAATGCTGTCTGCGCCTCGCATTCGCGCCAACGACACTGGCATTCCTACAAAATGCTGTCTGCGCCTCACAGGCGCGCCGACGACACAGGCATTCCTATAAAATGCTGTCTGCGCCTTACAGTCGCGCCGACGACACAGGCATTCCTACAAAAAGCTGTCTGCGCTTCGCAGTCGCGCCAACGACACAGGCATTCCTGTAAAATGCTGTCTGCGCCTCACAGTCGCGCCGACGACACAGGCATTCCTATAAAATGCTGTCTGCGCCTCCCAGTCGCGCCAACGGCACAGGCATTCCTACAAAATGCTCTCTGCGCCTCACCGTCGCGCCGACGACACAGGCATTCCTATAAAATGCTGTCTGCGCCTCACAGTCGCGCCGACGACACAGGCATTCCTACAAAATGCTATCTGCGCCTAGCAGTCGCGCCAACGACACAGGCATTCCTATAAAATGCTGTCTGCGCCTCAGAGTCGGGCCGACGACACAGGCATTCCTATAAAATGCTGTCTGCGCCTCGCAGTCGCGCCAACGAAACAGGCATTCCTACAAAATGCTCTCTGTGCCTCACCGTCGCGCCGACGACACAGGCGTTCCTATAAAATGCTGTCTGCGCCTCACAGTCGCACCGACGACACAGGCATTCCTATAAAATGCTGTCTGCGCCTCGCAGTCGCGCCAACGACACTGGCATTCCTACAAAATGCTGTCTGCGCCTCACAGTCGCGCCGACGACACAGGCATTCCTATAAGATGCTGTCTGCGCCTCACAGACGCGCCGACGACACAGGCATTCCTACAAAAAGCTGTCTGCGCCTCGCAGTCGCGCCAACGACACAGGCATTACTATAAAATGCTGACTGCGCCTCACAGTCGCGCCGACGACACAGGCTTTCCTATAAAATGCTGTCTGCGCCTCGCAGTCGCGCCAACGACACAGGCATTCCTACAGAATGCTCTCTGCGCCTCACCGTCGCGCCGACGACAGAGGCATTACTATAAAATGCTGTCTGCGCCTCACAGTCGCGCCGACGACACAGGCCTTCCTACAAAATGCTGTCTGCGCCTCGCAGTCGCGCCAACGACACAGGCATTCCTATAAAATGCTGTCTGCGCCTCACAGTCGCGCCGACGACACAGGCATACCTATAAAATGCTGTCTGCGCCTCGCAGTCACGCCAACGACACAGGCATTCCTACAAAATGCTCTCTGCGCCTCACCGTCGCGCCGACGACACAGGCATTCCTATAAAATGCTGTCTGCGCCTCACAGTCGCGCCGACGACACAGGCATTCCTACAAAATGCTGTCTGCGCCTCGCAGTCGCGCCAACGACACAGGCATTCCTATAAAATGCTGTCTGCGCCTCGCAGTCGCGCCAACGACACTGGCATTCCTACAAAATGCTGTCTGCGCCTCACAGTCGCGCCGACGACACAGGCATTCCTATAAAATGCTGTCTGCGCCTCACAGTCGCGCCGACGACACAGGCATTCCTATAAAATGCTGTCTGCGCCTCGCAGTCGCGCCAACGACACAGGCATTCCTACAGAATGCTCTCTGCGCCTCACCGTCGCGCCGACGACACAGGCATTACTATAAAATGCTGTCTGCGCCTCACAGTCGCGCCGACGACACAGGCCTTCCTACAAAATGCTGTCTGCGCCTCGCAGTCGCGCCAACGACACAGGCATTCCTATAAAATGCTGTCTGCGCCTCACAGTCGCGCCGACGACACAGGCATTCCTATAAAATGCTGTCTGCGCCTCGCAGTCGCGCCAACGACACTGGCATTCCTACAAAATGCTGTCTGCGCCTAACAGTCGCGCCGACGACACAGGCATTCCTCTAAAATGCTGTCTGCGCCTCGCAGTCGCGCCAACGACACAGGCATTCCTACAAAATGCTGTCTGCGCCTCAAAGTCGCGCCGACGACACAGGCATTCCTTCAAAAAGCTGTCTGCGCCTCGCAGTCGCGCCAACGACACAGGCATTCCTATAAAATGCTGTCTGCGCCTCACATTCGCGCCGACGACACAGGCATTCCTATAAAATGCTGTCTGCGCCTCGCAGTCGCGCCAACGACACAGGCATTCCTACAAAATGCTCTCTGCGCCTCACCGTCGCGCCGACGACACAGGCATTCCTATAAAATGCTGTCTGCGCCTCACAGTCGCGCCGACGACACAGGCATTCCTACAAAATGCTGTCTGCGCCTCGCAGACGTGCCAACGACACAGGCATTCCTATAAAATGCTGTCTGCGCCTCACAGTCGCGCCGACGACACAGGCATTCCTATAAAATGCTGTCTGCGCCTCGCAGTCACGCCAAGGACACAGGCATTCCTACAAAATGCTCTCTGCGCCTCACCGTCGCGCCGACGACACAGGCATTCCTATAAAATGCTGTCTGCGCCTCGCAGTCGCGCCAACGACACTCGCATTCCTAGAAAATGCTGTCTGCGCCTCACAGTCGCGCCGACGACACAGGCATTCCTACAAAATGCTGTCTGCGCCTCGCAGTCGCGCCAACGACACAGGCATTCCTATAAAATGCTGTCTGCGCCTCAGAGTCGCGCCGACGACACAGGCATTCCTATAAAATGCTGTCTGCGCCTCGCAGTCGCGCCAACGACACAGGCATTCCTACAAAATGCTCTCTGCGCCTCACCGTCGCGCCGACGACACAGGCATTCCTATAAAATGCTGTCTGCGCCTCACAGTCGCGCCGACGACACAGGCATTCCTATAAAATGCTGTCTGCGCCTCACAGTCGCGCCGACGACACAGGCATTCCTACAAAAAGCTGTCTGCGCCTCGCAGTCGCGCCAACGACACAGGCATTCCTATAAAATGCTGTGTGCGCCTCACAGTCGCGCCGACGACACAGGCATTCCTATAAAATGCTGTCTGCGCCTCGCAGTCGCGCCAACGACACAGGCATTCCTACAAAATGCTCTCTGCGCATCACCGTCGCGCCGACGACACAGGCATTCCTATAAAATGCTGTCTGCGCCTCACAGTCGCGCCGACGACACAGGCATTCATACAAAATGCTGTCTGCGCCTCGCAGTCGCGCCAACGACACAGGCATTCCTATAAAATGCTGCGTGCGCCTCACAGTCGCGCCGACGACACAGGCATTCCTATAAAATGCTGTCTGCGCCTCGCACTCGCGCCAACGACACAGGCATTGCTACAAAATGCTCTCTGCGCCTCACCGTCGCGCCGACGACACAGGCATTCCTATAAAATGCTGTCTGCGCCTCACAGTCGCGCCGACGACACAGGCATTCCTATAAAATGCTGTCTGCGCCTCGCAGTCGCGCCAACGACACAGGCATTCCTATAAAATGCTCTCTGCGCCTCGCAGTCGCGCCAACGACACAGGCATTCCTATAAAATGCTGTCTGCGCCTCACAGTCGCGCCGACGACACAGGCATTCCTACAAAATGCTGTCTGCGCCTCGCAGTCGCGCAAACGACACAGGCATTCCTATAAAATGCTGTCTGCGCCTCACAGTCGCGCCGACGACACAGGCATTCCTATAAAATGCTGTCTGCGCCTCGCAGTCGCGCCAACGACACAGGCATTCCTACAAAATGCTCTCTGCGCCTCACTGTCGCGCCGACCACACAGGCATTCCTATAAAATGCTGTCTGCGCCTCACAGTCGCGCCGACGACACAGGCATTCCTATAAAATGCTGTCTGCGCCTCGCAGTCGCGCCGACGACACAGGCATTCCTATAAAATGCTGTCTGCGCCTCACAGTCGCGCCGACGACACAGGCATTCCTACAAAAAGCTGTCTGCGCCTCGCAGTCGCGCCAACGACACAGGCATTCCTATAAAATGCTGTGTGCGCCTCACAGTCGCGCCGACGACACAGGCATTCCTATAAAATGCTGTCTGCGCCTCGCAGTCGCGCCAACGACACTGGCATTCCTACAAAATGCTGTCTGCGCCTCACAGTCGCGCCGACGACACAGGCATTCCTATAAAATGCTGTCTGCGCCTCACAGTCGCGCCGACGACACAGGCATTCCTATAAAATGCTGTCTGCGCCTCGAACTCGCGCCAACGACACAGGCATTGCTACAAAATGCTCTCTGCGCCTCACCGTCGCGCCGACGACACAGGCATTCCTATAAAATGCTGTCTGCGCCTCGCAGTCGCGACAACGACACAGGCATTCCTACAAAATGCTCTCTGCGCCTCACCGTCGCGCCGACGACACAGGCATTCCTATAAAATGCTGTCTGCGCCTCAAAGTCTCGCCGACGACACAGGCATTCCTATAAAATGCTGTCTGCGCCTCGCAGTCGCGCCAACGACACTGGCATTCCTACAAAATGCTGTCTGCGCCTCACAGTCGCGCCGACGACACAGGCATTCCTATAAAATGCTGTCTGCGCCTCACAGTCGCGCCGATGACACAGGCATTCCTACAAAAAGCTGTCTGCGCCTCGCAGTCGCGCCGACGACACAGGCATTCCTATAAAATGCTGTCTGCGCCTCACAGTCGCGCCGACGACACAGGCATTCCTACAAAATGCTCTCTGCGCCTCACCGTCACGCCGACGACACAGGCATTCCTATAAAATGCTGTCTGCGCCTCACAGTCGCGCCGACGACACAGGCATTCCTATAAAATGCTGTCTGCGCCTCGCAGTCACGCCAACGACACTGGCATTCCTACAAAATGCTGTCTGCGCCTCACAGTCGCGCCGACGACACAGGCATTCCTGTAAAATGCTGTCTGCGCCTCGCAGTCGCGCCAACGACACTGGCATTCCTACAAAATGCTGTCTGCGCCTCACAGTCACGCCGACGATACAGGCATTCCTATAAAATGCTGTCTGCGCCTCACAGACGCGCCGACGACACAGGCATTCCTACAAAAAGCTGTCTGCGCCTCACCGTCGCGCCGACGACACAGGCATTCCTATAAAATGCTGTCTGCGCCTCACAGTCGCACCGACGACACATGCATTCCTACAAAATGCTGTCTGCGCCTCGCAGTCGCGCCAACGACACAGGCATTCCTATAAAATGCTGTCTGCGCCTCACAGTTGCGCCGACGACACAGGCATTCCTATAAGATGCTGTCTGCGCCTCGCAGTCGCGCCAACGACACAGGCATTCCTACAATATGCTCTCTGCGCCTCACCGTCGCGCCGACGACACAGGCATTCCTATAAAATGCTGTCTGCGCCTCACAGTCGCGCCGACGACACAGGCATTCCTATAAAATGCTGTCTGCGCCTCGCAGTCGCGCCAACGACACTGGCATTCCTACAAAATGCTGTCTGCGTCTCACAGTCGCGCCGACGACACAGGCATTCCTATAAAATGCTGTCTGCGCCTCGCAGTCGCGCCAACGACACAGGCATTCCTACAAAATGCTCTGTGCGCCTCACCGTCGCGCCGACGACACAGGCATTCCTATAAAATGCTGTCTGCGCCACACAGTCGCGCCGACGACACAGGCATTCCTACAAAATGCTGTCTGCGCCTCGCAGACGCGCCAACGACACAGGCATTCCTATAAAATGCTGTCTGCGCCTCGCAGTCGCGCCAACGACACAGGCATTCCTATAAAATGCTGTCTGCGCCTCACAGTTGCGCCGACGACACAGGGATTCCTATAAGATGCTGTCTGCGCCTCGCAGTCGCGCCAACGACACAGGCATTCCTATAAAATGCTGTCTGCGGCTCACAGTCGCGCCGACTAACAGGCATTCCTATAAAATGCTGTCTGCGCCTCGCAGTCGCGCCAACGACACTGGCATTCCTACAAAATGCTGTCTGCGCCTCACAGTCGCGCCGACGACACAGGCATTCCTATAAAATGCTGTCTGCGCCTCACAGTCGCGCCGACGACACAGGCATTCCTAGAAAAAGCTGTCTGCGCCTCGCAGTCGCGCCAACGACACAGGCATTCCTATAAAACGCTGTCTGCGCCTCACAGTCGCGCCGACGACACAGGCATTCCTATAAAATGCTGTCTGCGCCTCGCAGTCGCGCCAACGACACAGGCATTCCTACAAAATGCTCTCTGCGCCTCACCGTCGCGCCGACGACACACGCATTCCTATAAAATGCTGTCTGCGCCTCACAGTCGCGCCGACGACACAGGTATTCCTACAAAATGCTGTCTGCGCCTCGCAGTCGCGCCAACGACACAGGCATTCCTATAAAATGCTGTCTGCGCCTCAGAGTCGCGCCGACGACACAGGCATTCCTATAAAATGCTGTCTGCGCCTCGCAGTCGCGCCAACGACACAGGCATTCCTACAAAATGCTCTCTGCGCCTCACCATCGCGCCGACGACACAGGCATTCCTATAAAATGCTGTCTGCGCCTCACAGTCGCGCCGACGACACAGGCATTCCTATAAAATGCTGTCTGCGCCTCGCAGTCGCGCCAACGACACTCGCATTCCTACAAAATGCTGCCTGCGCCTCACAGTCGCGCCGACGACACAGGCATTCCTACAAAATGCTGTCTGCGCCTCGCAGTCGCGCCAACGACACAGGCATTCCTATAAAATGCTGTCTGCGCCTCACAGTCGCGCCGACGACACAGGCATTCCTATAAAATGCTGTCTGCGCCTCGCAGTCGCGCCAACGACACAGGCATTCCTATAAAATGCTGTCTGCGCCTCGCAGTCGCGCCAACGACACAGGCATTCCTACAAAATGCTCTCTGCGCCTCACCGTCGCGCCGACGACACAGGCATTCCTATAAAATGCTGTCTGCGCCTCACAGTCGCGCCGACGACACAGGCATTCCTACAAAATGCTGTCTCCGCCTCGCAGTCGCGCCAACGACACAGGCATTCCTATAAAATGCTGCCTGCGCCTCACAGTCGCGCCGACGACACAGGCATTCCTATAAAATGCTATCTGCGCCTCGCAGTCGCGCCAACGACACAGGCATTCCTACAAAATGCTCTCTGCGCCTCACCGTCGCGCCGACCACACAGGCATTCCTATAAAATGCTGTCTGTGCCTCACAGTCGCGCCGACGACACAGGCATTCCTATAAAATGCTGTCTGCGCCTCGCAGTCGCGCCAACGACACTGGCATTCCTACAAAATGCTGCCTGTGCCTCACCGTCGCGCCGACGACACAGGCATTCCTATAAAATGCTGTCTGCGCCTCACAGTCGCGCCGACGACACAGGCATTCCTACAAAAAGCTGTCTGCGCCTCGCAGTCGCGCCAACGACACAGGCATTCCTATAAAATGCTGTGTGCGCCTCACAGTCGCGCCGACGACACAGGCATTCCTATAAAATGCTGTCTGCGCCTCGCAGTCACGCCAACGACACAGGCATTCCTACAAAATGCTCTCTGCGCCTCGCAGTCGCGCCAACGACACTGGCATTCCTACAAAATGCTGTCTGCGCCTCACAGTCGGGCCGACGACACAGGCATTCCTATAAAATGCTGTCTGCGCCTCGCACTCGCGCCGACGACACAGGCATTCCTATAAAATGCTGTCTGCGCCTCGCACTCGCGCCAACGACACAGGCATTGCAACAAAATGCTCTCTGCGCCTCACCGTCGCGCCGACGACACAGGCATTCCTATAAAATGCTGTCTGCGCCTCACAGTCGCGCCGACGACACAGGCATTCCTACAAAATGCTGTCTGCGCCTCGCAGTCGCGCCAACGTCACAGGCATTCCTATAAAATGCTGTCTGCGCCTCACAGTCGCGCCGACGACACAGGCATTCCTATAAAATGCTGTCTGCGCCTCGCAGTCGCGCCAACGACACAGGCATTCCTACAAAATGCTGTCTTCGCCTCACAGTCGCGCCGACGACACAGGCATTCCTATAAAATGCTGTCTGCGCCTCACAGTCGCGCCGAAGACACAGGCATTCCTACAAAAAGCTGTCTGCGCCTCGCAGTCGCACCAACGACACAGGCATTCCTATAAAATGCTGTCTGCGCCTCACAGTCGCACCGACGACACAGGCATTCCTATAAAATGCTGTCTGCGCCTCGCAGTCGCGCCAACGACACAGGCATTCCTACAAAATGCTCTCTGCGCCTCACCGTCGCGCCGACGACACAGGCATTCCTATAAAATGCTGTCTGCGCCTCAAAGTCGCGCCGACGACACAGGCATTCCTATAAAATGCTGTCTGCGCCTCGCAGTCGCGCCAACGACACTGGCATTCCTACAAAATGCTGTCTGCGCCTCACAGTAGCGCCGACGACACAGGCATTCCTATAAAATGCTGTCTGCGCCTCACAGTCGCGCCGACGACACAGGCATTCCTACAGAATGCTCTCTGCGCCTCACCGTCGCGCCGACGACACAGGCATTCCTATAAAATGCTGTCTGCGCCTCGCAGTCGTGCCAACGACACAGGCATTCCTACAAAATGCTCTCTGCGCCTCACCGTCGCGCCGACGATACAGGCATTCCTATAAAATGCTGTCTGCGCCTCACAGTCACGCCGACGACACAGGCATTCCTATAAAATGCTGTCTGCGCCTCGCAGTCGCGCCAACGACACTGGCATTCCTACAAAATGCTGTCTGCGCCTCACAGTCGCGCCGACGACACAGGCATTCCTATAAAATGCTGTCTGCGCCTCACAGTCGCGCCGACGACACAGGCATCCCTACAAAAGCTGTCTGCGCCTCGCAGTCGCGCCAACGACACAGGCATTCCTACAAAATGCTGTCTGCGCCTCACAGTCGCGCCGACGACACAGGTATTCCTATAAAATGCTGTCTGCGCCTAACAGTCGCGCCGACGACACAGGCATTCCTACAAAATGTTGTCTGCGCCTCGCAGTCGCGCCAACGACACAGGCATTCCTATAAAATGCTGTCTGCGCCTAACAGTCGCGCCGACGACACAGGCATTCCTATAAAATGCTGTCTGCGCCTCGCAGTCGCGCCAACGACACAGGCATTCCTACAAAATGCTCTCTGCGCCTCACCGTCGCGCCGACGACACAGGCATTCCTATAAAATGCTGTCTGCGCCTCACAGTCGCACCGACGACACATGCATTCCTACAAAATGCTGTCTGCGCCTCGCAGTCGCGCCAACGACACAGGCATTCCTATAAAATGCTGTCTGCGCCTCACAGTTGCGCCGACGACACAGGCATTCCTATAAGATGCTGTCTGCGCCTCGCAGTCGCGCCAACGACACAGGCATTCCTACAATATGCTCTCTGCGCCTCACCGTCGCGCCGACGACACAGGCATTCCTATAAAATGCTGTCTGCGCCTCACAGTCGCGCCGACGACACAGGCATTCCTATAAAATGCTGTCTGCGCCTCGCAGTCGCGCCAACGACACTGGCATTCCTACAAAATGCTGTCTGCGTCTCACAGTCGCGCCGACGACACAGGCATTCCTATAAAATGCTGTCTGCGCCTCGCAGTCGCGCCAACGACACAGGCATTCCTACAAAATGCTCTGTGCGCCTCACCGTCGCGCCGACGACACAGGCATTCCTATAAAATGCTGTCTGCGCCACACAGTCGCGCCGACGACACAGGCATTCCTACAAAATGCTGTCTGCGCCTCGCAGACGCGCCAACGACACAGGCATTCCTATAAAATGCTGTCTGCGCCTCACAGTCGCGCCGACGACACAGGCATTCCTACAATATGCTCTCTGCGCCTCACCGTCGCGCCGACGACACAGGCATTCCTATAAAATGCTGTCTGCGCCTCACAGTCGCGCCGACGACACAGGCATTCCTATAAAATGCTGTCTGCGCCTCGCAGTCGCGCCAACGACACTGGCATTCCTACAAAATGCTGTCTGCGTCTCACAGTCGCGCCGACGACACAGGCATTCCTATAAAATGCTGTCTGCGCCTCGCAGTCGCGCCAACGACACAGGCATTCCTACAAAATGCTCTGTGCGCCTCACCGTCGCGCCGACGACACAGGCATTCCTATAAAATGCTGTCTGCGCCACACAGTCGCGCCGACGACACAGGCATTCCTAGAAAAAGCTGTCTGCGCCTCGCAGTCGCGCCAACGACACAGGCATTCCTATAAAACGCTGTCTGCGCCTCACAGTCGCGCCGACGACAGAGGCATTCCTATAAAATGCTGTCTGCGCCTCGCAGTCGCGCCAACGACACAGGCATTCCTACAAAATGCTCTCTGTGCCTCACCGTCGCGCCGACGACACACGCATTCCTATAAAATGCTGTCTGCGCCTCACAGTCGCGCCGACGACACAGGTATTCCTACAAAATGCTGTCTGCGCCTCGCAGTCGCGCCAACGACACAGGCATTCCTATAAAATGCTGTCTGCGCCTCAGAGTCGCGCCGACGACACAGGCATTCCTATAAAATGCTGTCTGCGCCTCGCAGTCGCGCCAACGACACAGGCATTCCTACAAAATGCTCTCTGCGCCTCACCATCGCGCCGACGACACAGGCATTCCTATAAAATGCTGTCTGCGCCTCACACTCGCGCCGACGACACAGGCATTCCTATAAAATGCTGTCTGCGCCTCGCAGTCGCGCCAACGACACTCGCATTCCTACAAAATGCTGTCTGCGCCTCACAGTCGCGCCGACGACACAGGCATTCCTACAAAATGCTGTCTGCGCCTCGCAGTCGCGCCAACGACACAGGCATTCCTATAAAATGCTGTCTGCGCCTCACAGTCGCGCCGACGACACAGGCATTCCTATAAAATGCTGTCTGCGCCTCGCAGTCGCGCCAACGACACAGGCATTCCTATAAAATGCTGTCTGCGCCTCGCAGTCGCGCCAACGACACAGGCATTCCTACAAAATGCTCTCTGCGCCTCGCCGTCGCGCCGACGACACAGGCATTCCTATAAAATGCTGTCTGCGCCTCACAGTCGCGCCGACGACACAGGCATTCCTACAAAATGCTGTCTCCGCCTCGCAGTCGCGCCAACGACACAGGCATTCCTATAAAATGCTGCCTGCGCCTCACAGTCGCGCCGACGACACAGGCATTCCTATAAAATGCTATCTGCGCCTCGCAGTCGCGCCAACGACACAGGCATTCCTACAAAATGCTCTCTGCGCCTCACCGTCGCGCCGACCACACAGGCATTCCTATAAAATGCTGTCTGCGCCTCACAGTCGCGCCGACGACACAGGCATTCCTAGAAAAAGCTGTCTGCGCCTCGCAGTCGCGCCAACGACACAGGCATTCCTATAAAACGCTGTCTGCGCCTCACAGTCGCGCCGACGACACAGGCATTCCTATAAAATGCTGTCTGCGCCTCGCAGTCGCGCCAACGACACAGGCATTCCTACAAAATGCTCTCTGCGCCTCACCGTCGCGCCGACGACACACGCATTCCTATAAAATGCTGTCTGCGCCTCACAGTCGCGCCGACGACACAGGTATTCCTACAAAATGCTGTCTGCGCCTCGCAGTCGCGCCAACGACACAGGCATTCCTATAAAATGCTGTCTGCGCCTCACAGTCGCGCCGACGACACAGGCATTCCTATAAAATGCTGTCTGCGCCTCGCAGTCGCGCCAACGACACAGGCATTCCTATAAAATGCTGTCTGCGCCTCGCAGTCGCGCCAACGACACAGGCATTCCTACAAAATGCTCTCTGCGCCTCGCCGTCGCGCCGACGACACAGGCATTCCTATAAAATGCTGTCTGCGCCTCACAGTCGCGCCGACGACACAGGCATTCCTACAAAATGCTGTCTCCGCCTCGCAGTCGCGCCAACGACACAGGCATTCCTATAAAATGCTGCCTGCGCCTCACAGTCGCGCCGACGACACAGGCATTCCTATAAAATGCTATCTGCGCCTCGCAGTCGCGCCAACGACACAGGCATTCCTACAAAATGCTCTCTGCGCCTCACCGTCGCGCCGACCACACAGGCATTCCTATAAAATGCTGTCTGCGCCTCACAGTCGCGCCGACGACACAGGCATTCCTATAAAATGCTGTCTGCGCCTCGCAGTCGCGCCAACGACACTGGCAGTCCTACAAAATGCTGCCTGTGCCTCACCGTCGCGCCGACGACACAGGCATTCCTATAAAATGCTGTCTGCGCCTCACAGTCGCGCCGACGACACAGGCATTCCTACAAAAAGCTGTCTGCGCCTCGCAGTCGCGCCAACGACACAGGCATTCCTATAAAATGCTGTGTGCGCCTCACAGTCGCGCCGACGACACAGGCATTCCTATAAAATGCTGTCTGCGCCTCGCAGTCACGCCAACGACACAGGCATTCCTACAAAATGCTCTCTGCGCCTCGCAGTCGCGCCAACGACACTGGCATTCCTACAAAATGCTGTCTGCGCCTCACAGTCGGGCCGACGACACAGGCATTCCTATAAAATGCTGTCTGCGCCTCGCACTCGCGCCGACGACACAGGCATTCCTATAAAATGCTGTCTGCGCCTCGCACTCGCGCCAACGACACAGGCATTGCTACAAAATGCTCTCTGCGCCTCACCGTCGCGCCGACGACACAGGCATTCCTATAAAATGCTGTCTGCGCCTCACAGTCGCGCCGACGACACAGGCATTCCTACAAAATGCTGTCTGCGCCTCGCAGTCGCGCCAACGTCACAGGCATTCCTATAAAATGCTGTCTGCGCCTCACAGTCGCGCCGACGACACAGGCATTCCTATAAAATGCTGTCTGCGCCTCGCAGTCGCGCCAACGACACAGGCATTCCTACAAAATGCTGTCTGCGCCTCACAGTCGCGCCGACGACACAGGCATTCCTATAAAATGCTGTCTGCGCCTCACAGTCGCGCCGAAGACACAGGCATTCCTACAAAAAGCTGTCTGCGCCTCGCAGTCGCACCAACGACACAGGCATTCCTATAAAATGCTGTCTGCGCCTCACAGTCGCACCGACGACACAGGCATTCCTATAAAATGCTGTCTGCGCCTCGCAGTCGCGCCAACGACACAGGCATTCCTACAAAATGCTCTCTGCGCCTCACCGTCGCGCCGACGACACAGGCATTCCTATAAAATGCTGTCTGCGCCTCAAAGTCGCGCCGACGACACAGGCATTCCTATAAAATGCTGTCTGCGCCTCGCAGTCGCGCCAACGACACTGGCATTCCTACAAAATGCTGTCTGCGCCTCAGAGTCGCGCCGACGACACAGGCATTCCTATAAAATGCTGTCTGCGCCTCGCAGTCGCGCCAACGACACAGGCATTCCTACAAAATGCTCTCTGCGCCTCACCATCGCGCCGACGACACAGGCATTCCTATAAAATGCTGTCTGCGCCTCACAGTCGCGCCGACGACACAGGCATTCCTATAAAATGCTGTCTGCGCCTCGCAGTCGCGCCAACGACACTCGCATTCCTACAAAATGCTGTCTGCGCCTCACAGTCGCGCCGACGACACAGGCATTCCTACAAAATGCTGTCTGCGCCTCGCAGTCGCGCCAACGACACAGGCATTCCTATAAAATGCTGTCTGCGCCTCACAGTCGCGCCGACGACACAGGCATTCCTATAAAATGCTGTCTGCGCCTCGCAGTCGCGCCAACGACACAGGCATTCCTATAAAATGCTGTCTGCGCCTCGCAGTCGCGCCAACGACACAGGCATTCCTACAAAATGCTCTCTGCGCCTCGCCGTCGCGCCGACGACACAGGCATTCCTATAAAATGCTGTCTGCGCCTCACAGTCGCGCCGACGACACAGGCATTCCTACAAAATGCTGTCTCCGCCTCGCAGTCGCGCCAACGACACAGGCATTCCTATAAAATGCTGCCTGCGCCTCACAGTCGCGCCGACGACACAGGCATTCCTATAAAATGCTATCTGCGCCTCGCAGTCGCGCCAACGACACAGGCATTCCTACAAAATGCTCTCTGCGCCTCACCGTCGCGCCGACCACACAGGCATTCCTATAAAATGCTGTCTGCGCCTCACAGTCGCGCCGACGACACAGGCATTCCTAGAAAAAGCTGTCTGCGCCTCGCAGTCGCGCCAACGACACAGGCATTCCTATAAAACGCTGTCTGCGCCTCACAGTCGCGCCGACGACACAGGCATTCCTATAAAATGCTGTCTGCGCCTCGCAGTCGCGCCAACGACACAGGCATTCCTACAAAATGCTCTCTGCGCCTCACCGTCGCGCCGACGACACACGCATTCCTATAAAATGCTGTCTGCGCCTCACAGTCGCGCCGACGACACAGGTATTCCTACAAAATGCTGTCTGCGCCTCGCAGTCGCGCCAACGACACAGGCATTCCTATAAAATGCTGTCTGCGCCTCACAGTCGCGCCGACGACACAGGCATTCCTATAAAATGCTGTCTGCGCCTCGCAGTCGCGCCAACGACACAGGCATTCCTATAAAATGCTGTCTGCGCCTCGCAGTCGCGCCAACGACACAGGCATTCCTACAAAATGCTCTCTGCGCCTCGCCGTCGCGCCGACGACACAGGCATTCCTATAAAATGCTGTCTGCGCCTCACAGTCGCGCCGACGACACAGGCATTCCTACAAAATGCTGTCTCCGCCTCGCAGTCGCGCCAACGACACAGGCATTCCTATAAAATGCTGCCTGCGCCTCACAGTCGCGCCGACGACACAGGCATTCCTATAAAATGCTATCTGCGCCTCGCAGTCGCGCCAACGACACAGGCATTCCTACAAAATGCTCTCTGCGCCTCACCGTCGCGCCGACCACACAGGCATTCCTATAAAATGCTGTCTGCGCCTCACAGTCGCGCCGACGACACAGGCATTCCTATAAAATGCTGTCTGCGCCTCGCAGTCGCGCCAACGACACTGGCATTCCTACAAAATGCTGCCTGTGCCTCACCGTCGCGCCGACGACACAGGCATTCCTATAAAATGCTGTCTGCGCCTCACAGTCGCGCCGACGACACAGGCATTCCTACAAAAAGCTGTCTGCGCCTCGCAGTCGCGCCAACGACACAGGCATTCCTATAAAATGCTGTGTGCGCCTCACAGTCGCGCCGACGACACAGGCATTCCTATAAAATGCTGTCTGCGCCTCGCAGTCACGCCAACGACACAGGCATTCCTACAAAATGCTCTCTGCGCCTCGCAGTCGCGCCAACGACACTGGCATTCCTACAAAATGCTGTCTGCGCCTCACAGTCGGGCCGACGACACAGGCATTCCTATAAAATGCTGTCTGCGCCTCGCACTCGCGCCGACGACACAGGCATTCCTATAAAATGCTGTCTGCGCCTCGCACTCGCGCCAACGACACAGGCATTGCTACAAAATGCTCTCTGCGCCTCACCGTCGCGCCGACGACACAGGCATTCCTATAAAATGCTGTCTGCGCCTCACAGTCGCGCCGACGACACAGGCATTCCTACAAAATGCTGTCTGCGCCTCGCAGTCGCGCCAACGTCACAGGCATTCCTATAAAATGCTGTCTGCGCCTCACAGTCGCGCCGACGACACAGGCATTCCTATAAAATGCTGTCTGCGCCTCGCAGTCGCGCCAACGACACAGGCATTCCTACAAAATGCTGTCTGCGCCTCACAGTCGCGCCGACGACACAGGCATTCCTATAAAATGCTGTCTGCGCCTCACAGTCGCGCCGAAGACACAGGCATTCCTACAAAAAGCTGTCTGCGCCTCGCAGTCGCACCAACGACACAGGCATTCCTATAAAATGCTGTCTGCGCCTCACAGTCGCACCGACGACACAGGCATTCCTATAAAATGCTGTCTGCGCCTCGCAGTCGCGCCAACGACACAGGCATTCCTACAAAATGCTCTCTGCGCCTCACCGTCGCGCCGACGACACAGGCATTCCTATAAAATGCTGTCTGCGCCTCAAAGTCGCGCCGACGACACAGGCATTCCTATAAAATGCTGTCTGCGCCTCGCAGTCGCGCCAACGACACTGGCATTCCTACAAAATGCTGTCTGCGCCTCACAGTCGCGCCGACGACACAGGCATTCCTATAAAATGCTGTCTGCGCCTCACAGTCGCGCCGACGACACAGGCATTCCTACAGAATGCTCTCTGCGCCTCACCGTCGCGCCGACGACACAGGCATTCCTATAAAATGCTGTCTGCGCCTCGCAGTCGTGCCAACGACACAGGCATTCCTACAAAATGCTCTCTGCGCCTCACCGTCGCGCCGACGATACAGGCATTCCAGAAAAATGCTGTCTGCGCCTCGCAGACGCGCCAACGACACAGGCATTCCTATAAAATGCTGTCTGCGCCTCACAGTCGCGCCGACGACACAGGCATTCCTATAAAATGCTGTCTGCGCCTCGCAGTCGTGCCAACGACACAGGCATTCCTACAAAATGCTCTCTGCGCCTCACCGTCGCGCCGACGACACAGGCATTCCTACAAAATGCTGTCTGCGCCTCGCAGACGCGCCAACGACACAGGCATTCCTATAAAATGCTGTCTGCGCCTCACAGTCGCGCCGACGACACAGGCATTCCTATAAAATGCTGTCTGCGCCTCGCAGTCGCGCCAACGACACAGGCATTCCTACAAAATGCTCTCTGCGCCTCACCGTCGCGCCGACGACACAGGCATTCCTATAAAATGCTGTCTGCGCCTCACAGTCGCGCCGACGACACAGGCATTCCTATAAAATGCTGTCTGCGCCTCGCAGTCGCGCCAACGACACTGGCATTCCTAGAAAATGCTGTCTGCGCCTCACAGTCGCGCCGACGACACAGGCATTCCTATAAAATGCTGTCTGCGCCTCACAGTCGCGCCGACGACACAGGCATTCCTATAAAATGCTGTCTGCGCCTCGCAGTCGCGCCAACGACAAAGGCATTGCTACAAAATGCTCTCTGCGCCTCACCGTCGCGCCGACGACACAGGCATTGCTATAAAATGCTGTCTGCGCCTCACAGTCGCGCCGACGACACCGGCATTCCTATAAAATGCTGTCGGCGCCTCGCAGTCGCGCCAACGACACCGGCATTCCTACAAAATGCTGTCTGCGCCTCACAGTCACGCCGACGACACAGGCATTCCTATAAAATGCTGTCTGCGCCTCACAGTCGCGCCGACGACACAGGCATTCCTATAAAATGCTGTCTGCGCCTCGCAGTCGCGCCAACGACACTGGCATTCCTAGAAAATGCTGTCTGCGCCTCACAGTCGCGCCGACGACACAGGCATTCCTATAAAATGCTGTCTGCGCCTCACAGTCGCGCCGACGACACAGGCATTCCTATAAAATGCTGTCTGCGCCTCGCAGTCGCGCCAACGACAAAGGCATTGCTACAAAATGCTCTCTGCGCCTCACCGTCGCGCCGACGACACAGGCATTGCTATAAAATGCTGTCTGCGCCTCACAGTCGCGCCGACGACACCGGCATTCCTATAAAATGCTGTCGGCGCCTCGCAGTCGCGCCAACGACACCGGCATTCCTACAGAATGCTCTCTGCGCCTCACCGTCGCGCCGACGACACAGGCATTACTATAAAATGCTGTCTGCGCCTCACAGTCGCGCCGACGACACAGGTCTTCCTACAAAATGCTGTCTGCGCCTCGCAGTCGCGCCAACGACACAGGCATTCCTATAAAATGCTGTCTGCGCCTCACAGTCGCGCCGACGACACAGGCATTCCTATAAAATGCTGTCTGCGCCTCGCAGTTTTGCCAACGGCACAGGCATTCCTACAAAATGCTCTCTGCGCCTCACCGTCGCGCCGACGATACATGCATTCCTATAAAATGCTGTCTGCTCCTCACAGTCACGCCGACGACACAGGCATTCCTATAAAATGCTGTCTGCGCCTCGCAGTCGCGCCAACGACACTGGCATTCCTACAAAATGCTGTCTGCGGCGCCTCACAGTCGCGCCGACGACACAGGCATTCCTATAAAATGCTGTCTGCGCCTCACAGTCGCGCCGACGACACAGGCATTCCTACAAAAGCTGTCTGCGCCTCGCAGTCGCGCCAACGACACAGGCATTCCTACAAAATGCTGTCTGCGCCTCACAGTCGCGCCGACGACACAGGCATTCCTATAAAATGCTGTCTGCGCGTAACAGTGGCGCCGACGACACAGGCATTCCTACAAAATGCTGTCTGCGCCTCGCAGTCGCGCCAACGACACAGGCATTCCTATAAAATGCTGTCTGCGCCTCACAGTCGCGCCGACGACACAGGCATTCCTATAAAATGCTGTCTGCGCCTCGCAGTCGCACCAACGACACAGGCATTCCTACAATATGCTCTCTGCGCCTCACCGTCGCGCCGACGACACAGGCATTCCTATAAAATGCTCTCTGCGCCTCACAGTCGCGCCGACGACACAGGCATTCCTATAAAATGCTGTCTGCGCCTCGCAGTCGCGCCAACGACACTGGCATTCCTACAAAATGCTGTCTGCGTCTCACAGTCGCGCCGACGACACAGGCATTCCTATAAAATGCTCTCTGCGCCTCACCGTCGCGCCGACGACACAGGCATTCCTATAAAATGCTGTCTGCGCCACACAGTCGCGCCGACGACACAGGCATTCCTACAAAATGCTCTCTGCGCCTCGCAGACGCGCCAACGACACAGGCATTCCTATAAAATGCTGTCTGCGCCTCACAGTCGCGCCGACGACACAGGCATTCCTATAAAATGCTGTCTGCGCCTCGCAGTCGCGCCAACGACACAGGCATTCCTACAAAATGCTCTCTGCGCCTCACCGTCGCGCCGACGACACATGCATTCCTATAAAATGCTGTCTCCGCCTCACAGTCGCGCCGACGACACAGGCATTCCTATAAAATGCTGTCTGCGCCTCGCAGTCGCGCCAACGACACTGGCATTCCTACAAAATGCTGTCTGCGCCTCACAGTCGCGCCGACGACACAGGCATTCCTATAAAATGCTGTCTGCGCCTCACAGTCGCGCCGACGACACAGGCATTCCTACAAAAAGCTGTCTGCGCCTCGCAGTCGCGCCAACGACACAGGCATTCCTATAAAATGCTGTCTGCGCCTCACAGTCGCGCCGACACAACAGGCATTCCTATAAAATGCTGTCTGCGCCTCGCAGTCGCGCCAACGACACAGGCATTCCTATAAAATGCTCTCTGCGCCTCACAGTCGCACCGACGACACAGGCGTTCCTACAAAATGCTGTCTGCGCCTCGCAGTTGCGCCTACGACACAGGCATTCCTATAAAATGCTGTCTGCGCCTCACACTCGCGCCGACGACACAGGCATTCCTATAAAATGCTGTCTGCGCCTCGCAGTCGCGCCAACGACACTGGCATTCCTACAAAATGTTGTCTGCGCCTCACAGTCGCGCCGACGACACAGGCATTCCTATAAAATGCTGTCTGCGCCTCACAGTCGCGCCGACGACACAGGCATTCCTACAAAAAGCTGTCTGCGCGTCGCAGTCACGCCAACGACACAGGCATTCCTACAAAATGCTCTCTGCCCCTCACCGTCGCGCCGACGACACAGGCATTCCTATAAAATGTTGTCTGCGCCTCACAGTCGCGCCGACGACACAGGCATTCCTACAAAATGCTGTCTGCGCCTCGCAGTTGCGCCAACGACACAGGCATTCCTATAAAATGCTGTCTGCGCCTCACAGTCGCGCCGACGACACAGGCATTCCTATAAAATGCTGTCTGCGCCTCGCAGTCGCGCCAACGACACAGGCATTCCTATAAAATGCTGTCTGCGCCTCACAGTCGCGCCGACGACACAGGCATTCCTACAAAATGCTGTCTGCGCCTCGCAGTCGCGCCAACGACACAGGCATTCCTACAAAATGCTCTCTGCGCCTCACCGTCGCGCCGACGACACAGGCATTCCTATAAAATGCTGTCTGCGCCTCACAGTCGCGCCGACGACACAGACATTCCAACAAAATGCTGTCTGCACCTCGCAGTCGCGCCAACGACACAGGCATTCCTATAAAATGCTGTCTGCGCCTCACAGTCGCGCCGACGACGCAGGCATTCCTATAAAATGCTGTCTGCGCCTCGCAGTCGCGCCAACGACACAGGCATTCCTATAAAATGCTGTCTGCGCTTCACAGTCGCGCCGACGACACAGGCATTCCTACAAAATGCTGTCTGCGCCTCGCTGTCGCGCCAACGACACAGGCATTCCTACAAGATGCTGTCTGCGCCTCACAGTCGCGCCGACGACACAGGCATTCCTATAAAATGCTGTCTGCGCCTCGCAGTCGCGCCAACGACACAGGCATTCCTACAAAATGCTCTCTGCGCCTCACCGTCGCGCCGACGACACAGGCATTCCTATAAAATGCTGTCTGCGCCTCACAGTCGCGCCGACGACACAGGCATTCCTATAAAATGCTGTCTGCGCCTCGCAGTCGCACCAATGACACAGGCATTCCTACAAAATGCTCTCTGCGCCTCACCGTCGCGCCGACGACACAGGCATTCCTATAAAATGCTGTCCGCGCCTCACAGTCGCGCCGACGACACAGGCATTCCTACAAAATGCTGTCTGCGCCTCGCAGTCGCGCCAACGACACAGGCATTCCTACAAAATGCTCTCTGCGCCTCACCGTCGCGCCGACGACACAGGCATTCCTATAAAATGCTGTCTGCGCCTCACAGTCGCGCCGAAGACACAGACATTCCTATAAAATGCTGTCCGCGCCTCGCAGTCGCGCCAACGACACAGGCATTCCTACAAAATGCTCTCTGCGCCTCACCGTCGCGCCGACGACACAGGCATTCCTATAAAATGCTGTCTGCGCTTCACAGTCGCGCCGACGACACAGGCATTCCTACAAAATGCTCTCTGTGCCTCACCGTCGCGCCGACGACACAGGCATTCCTATAAAATGCTGTCTGCACCTCACAGTCGCGCCGACGACACAGGCATTCCTATAAAATGCTGTCTGCGCCTCACAGTCGCGCCGACGACACAGGCATTCCTACAAAATGCTGTCTGCGCCTCGCAGTCGCGCCGACGACACAGGCATTCCTACAAAAAGCTGTCTGCGCCTCGCAGTCGCGCCAACGACACAGGCATTCCTATAAAATGCTGTCTGCGCCTCACAGTCGCGCCGACGACACAGGCATTCCTATAAAATGCTGTCTGCGCCTCGCAGTCGCGCCAACGACACAGGCATTCCTACAAAATGCTCTCTGCGCCTCACCGTCGCGCCGACGACACAGGCATTCCTATAAAATGCTGTCTGCGCCTCACAGTCGCGCCGACGACACAGGCATTCCTACAAAATGCTGTCTGCGCCTCGCAGTCGCGCCAACGACACAGGCATTCCTACAAAATGCTCTCTGCGCCTCACCGTCGCGCCGACGACACAGGCATTCCTATAAAATGCTGTCTGCGCCTCACAGTCGCGCCGACGACACAGGCATTCCTATAAAATGCTGTCTGCGCTTCACAGTCGCGCCGACGACACAGGCATTCCTAAAAAATGCTGTCTGCGCCTCGCTGTCGCGCCAACGACACAGGCATTCCTACAAGATGCTGTCTGCGCCTCACAGTCGCGCCGACGACACAGGCATTCCTATAAAATGCTGTCTGCGCCTCACAGTCGCGCCGACGACACAGGCATTCCTACAAAAAGCTGTCTGCGCGTCGCAGTCGCGCCAACGACACAGGCATTCCTATAAAATGCTGTCTGCGCCTCGCAGTTGCGCCTACGACACAGGCATTCCTATAAAATGCTGTCTGCGCCTCACACTCGCGCCGACGACACAGGCATTCCTATAAAATGCTGTCTGCGCCTCGCAGTCGCGCCAACGACACTGGCATTCCTACAAAATGTTGTCTGCGCCTCACAGTCGCGCCGACGACACAGGCATTCCTATAAAATGCTGTCTGCGCCTCACAGTCGCGCCGACGACACAGGCATTCCTACAAAAAGCTGTCTGCGCGTCGCAGTCACGCCAACGACACAGGCATTCCTACAAAATGCTCTCTGCCCCTCGCCGTCGCGCCGACGACACAGGCATTCCTATAAAATGCTGTCTGCGCCTCACAGTCGCGCCGACGACACAGGCATTCCTACAAAATGCTGTCTGCGCCTCGCAGTTGCGCCAACGACACAGGCATTCCTATAAAATGCTGTCTGCGCCTCACAGTCGCGCCGACGACACAGGCATTCCTATAAAATGCTGTCTGCGCCTCGCAGTCGCGCCAACGACACAGGCATTCCTATAAAATGCTGTCTGCGCCTCGCAGTCGCGCCAACGACACAGGCATTCCTACAAAATGCTCTCTGCGCCTCACCGTCGCGCCGACGACACAGGCATTCCTATAAAATGCTGTCTGCGCCTCACAGTCGCGCCGACGACACAGACATTCCAACAAAATGCTGTCTGCACCTCGCAGTCGCGCCAACGACACAGGCATTCCTACAAGATGCTGTCTGCGCCTCACAGTCGCGCCGACGACACAGGCATTCCTATAAAATGCTGTCTGCGCCTCGCAGTCGCGCCAACGACACAGGCATTCCTACAAAATGCTCTCTGCGCCTCACCGTCGCGCCGACGACACAGGCATTCCTATAAAATGCTGTCCGCGCCTCACAGTCGCGCCGACGACACAGGCATTCCTACAAAATGCTGTCTGCGCCTCGCAGTCGCGCCAACGACACAGGCATTCCTACAAAATGCTCTCTGCGCCTCACCGTCGCGCCGACGACACAGGCATTCCTATAAAATGCTGTCTGCGCCTCACAGTCGCGCCGAAGACACAGACATTCCTATAAAATGCTGTCCGCGCCTCGCAGTCGCGCCAACGACACAGGCATTCCTACAAAATGCTCTCTGCGCCTCACCGTCGCGCCGACGACACAGGCATTCCTATAAAATGCTGTCTGCGCTTCACAGTCGCGCCGACGACACAGGCATTCCTACAAAATGCTCTCTGTGCCTCACCGTCGCGCCGACGACACAGGCATTCCTATAAAATGCTGTCTGCACCTCACAGTCGCGCCGACGACACAGGCATTCCTATAAAATGCTGTCTGCGCCTCGCAGTCGCGCCAACGACACAGGCATTCCTACAAAATGCTCTCTGCGCCTCACCGTCGCGCCGACGACACAGGCATTCCTATAAAATGCTGTCTGCGCCTCACAGTCGCGCCGACGACACAGGCATTCCTACAAAATGCTGTCTGCGCCTCGCAGTCGCGCCGACGACACAGGCATTCCTACAAAAAGCTGTCTGCGCCTCGCAGTCGCGCCAACGACACAGGCATTCCTATAAAATGCTGTCTGCGCCTCACAGTCGCGCCGACGACACAGGCATTCCTATAAAATGCTGTCTGCGCCTCGCAGTCGCGCCAACGACACAGGCATTCCTACAAAATGCTCTCTGCGCCTCACCGTCGCGCCGACGACACAGGCATTCCTATAAAATGCTGTCTGCGCCTCACAGTCGCGCCGACGACACAGGCATTCCTACAAAATGCTGTCTGCGCCTCGCAGTCGCGCCAACGACACAGGCATTCCTACAAAATGCTCTCTGCGCCTCACCGTCGCGCCGACGACACAGGCATTCCTATAAAATGCTGTCTGCGCCTCACAGTCGCGCCGACGACACAGGCATTCCTATAAAATGCTGTCTGCGCTTCACAGTCGCGCCGACGACACAGGCATTCCTAAAAAATGCTGTCTGCGCCTCGCTGTCGCGCCAACGACACAGGCATTCCTACAAGATGCTGTCTGCGCCTCACAGTCGCGCCGACGACACAGGCATTCCTATAAAATGCTGTCTGCGCCTCACAGTCGCGCCGACGACACAGGCATTCCTACAAAAAGCTGTCTGCGCGTCGCAGTCGCGCCAACGACACAGGCATTCCTATAAAATGCTGTCTGCGCCTCACAGTCGCGCCGACGACACAGGCATTCCTATAAAATGCTGTCTGCGCCTCACAGTCGCGCCGACGACACAGGCATTCCTATAAAATGCTGTCTGCGCCTCACAGTCGCGCCAACGACACTGGCATTCCTACAAAATGCTGTCTGCGCCTCACAGTCGCGCCGACGACACAGGCATTCCTATAAAATGCTGTCTGCGCCTCACAGTCGCGCCGACGACACAGGCATTCCTACAAAAAGCTGTCTGCGCCTCGCAGTCGCGCCAACGACACAGGCATTCCTATAAAATGCTGTCTGCGCCTCACAGTTGCGCCGACGACACAGGCATTCCTATAAAATGCTGTCTGCGCCTCGCAGTCGCGCCAACGACACAGGCATTCCTACAAAATGCTCTCTGCGCCTCACCGTCGCGCTGACGACACAGGCATTCCTATAAAATGCTGTCTGCGCCTCACAGTCGCGCCGACGACACAGGCATTCCTACAAAATGCTGTCTGCGCCTCGCAGTCGCGCCAACGACACAGGCATTCCTATAAAATGCTGTCTGCGCCTCACAGTCGCGCCGACGACACAGGCATTCCTATAAAATGCTGTCCGCGCCTCGCAGTAGCGCCAACGACACAGGCATTCCTACAAAATGCTCTCTGCGCCTCACCGTCGCGCCGACGACACAGGCATTCCTATAAAATGCTGTCTGCGCTTCACAGTCGCGCCGACGACACAGGCATTCCTACAAAATGCTGTCTGCGCCTCGCAGTCGCGCCAACGACACAGGCATTCCTACAAGATGCTGTCTGCGCCTCACAGTCGCGCCGACGACACAGGCATTCCTACAAAATGCTGTCTGCGCCTCACAGTCGCGCCGACGACACAGGCATTCCTACAAAAAGCTGTCTGCGCGTCGCAGTCGCGCCAACGACACAGGCATTCCTATAAAATGCTGTCTGTGCCTCACAGTCGCGCCGACGACACAGGCATTCCTATAAAATGCTGTCTGCGCCTCACAGTCGCGCCGACGACACAGGCATTCCTATAAAATGCTGTCTGCGCCTCGCAGTCGCGCCAACGACACTGGCATTCCTACAAAATGCTGTCTGCGCCTCACAGTCGCGCCGACGACACAGGCATTCCTATAAAATGCTGTCTGCGCCTCACAGTCGCGCCGACGACACAGGCATTCCTACAAAAAGCTGTCTGCGCCTCGCAGTCGCGCCAACGACACAGGCATTCCTACAAAATGCTCTCTGCGCCTCACCGTCGCGCCGACGACACAGGCATTCCTATAAAATGCTGTCTGCGCCTCACAGTCGCGCCGACGACACAGGCATTCCTACAAAAAGCTGTCTGCGCCTCGCAGTCGCGCCAACGACACAGGCATTCCTATAAAATGCTGTCTGCGCCTCACAGTCGCGCCAACGACACAGGCATTCCTACAAAATGCTCTCTGTGCCTCACCGTCGCGCCGACGACACAGGCATTCCTTAAAATGCTGTCTGCACCTCACAGTCGCGCCGACGACACAGGCATTCCTATAAAATGCTGTCTGCGCCTCGCAGTCGCGCCAACGACACAGGCATTCCTACAAAATGCTCTCTGCGCCTCACCGTCGCGCCGACGACACAGGCATTCCTATAAAATGCTGTCTGCGCCTCACAGTCGCGCCGACGACACAGGCATTCCTACAAAATGCTGTCTGCGCCTCGCAGTCGCGCCAACGACACAGGCATTCCTACAAAATGCTCTCTGCGCCTCACCGTCGCGCCGACGACACAGGCATTCCTATAAAATGCTGTCTGCGCCTCACAGTCACGCCGACGACACAGGCATTCCTACACAATGCTGTCTGCGCCTCACAGTCGCGCCGACGACACAGGCATTCCTACAAAAAGCTGTCTGCGCGTCGCAGTCGCGCCAACGACACAGGCATTCCTATAAAATGCTGTCCGCGCCTCGCAGTAGCGCCAACGACACAGGCATTCCTACAAAATGCTCTCTGCGCCTCACCGTCGCGCCGACGACACAGGCATTCCTATAAAATGCTGTCTGCGCTTCACAGTCGCGCCGACGACACAGGCATTCCTACAAAATGCTGTCTGCGCCTCGCAGTCGCGCCAACGACACAGGCATTCCTACAAGATGCTGTCTGCGCCTCACAGTCGCGCCGACGACACAGGCATTCCTACAAAATGCTGTCTGCGCCTCACAGTCGCGCCGACGACACAGGCATTCCTACAAAAAGCTGTCTGCGCGTCGCAGTCGCGCCAACGACACAGGCATTCCTATAAAATGCTGTCTGCGCCTCACAGTCGCGCCGACGACACAGGCATTCCTATAAAATGCTGTCTGCACCTCACAGTCGCGCCGACGACACAGGCATTCCTATAAAATGCTGTCTGCGCCTCGCAGTCGCGCCAACGACACTGGCATTCCTACAAAATGCTGTCTGCGCCTCACAGTCGCGCCGACGACACAGGCATTCCTATAAAATGCTGTCTGCGCCTCACAGTCGCGCCGACGACACAGGCATTCCTACAAAAAGCTGTCTGCGCCTCGCAGTCGCGCCAACGACACAGGCATTCCTATAAAATGCTGTCTGCGCCTCACAGTCGCGCCGACGACACAGGCATTCCTATAAAATGCTGTCTGCGCCTCGCAGTCGCGCCAATGACACAGGCATTCCTACAAAATGCTCTCTGCGCCTCACCGTCGCGCCGACGACACAGGCATTCCTATAAAATGCTGTCTGCGCCTCACAGTCGCGCCGACGACACAGGCATTCCTACAAAATGCTGTCTACGCCTCGCAGTCGCGCCAACGACACAGGCATTCCTACAAAATGCTCTCTGCGCCTCACCGTCGCGCCGACGACACAGGCATTCCTATAAAATGCTGTCTGCGCCTCACAGTCGCCCCGACGACACAGGCATTCCTACAAAATGCTGTCTGCGCCTCACAGTCGCGCCGACGACACAGGCATTCCTACAAAAAGCTGTCTGCGCCTCGCAGTCGCGCCAACGACACAGGCATTCCTATAAAATGCTGTCTGCGCCTCACAGTCGCGCCAACGACACAGGCATTCCTACAAAATGCTCTCTGTGCCTCACCGTCGCGCCGACGACACAGGCATTCCTATAAAATGCTGTCTGCACCTCACAGTCGCGCCGACGACACAGGCATTCCTATAAAATGCTGTCTGCGCCTCGCAGTCGCGCCAACGACACAGGCATTCCTACAAAATGCTCTCTGCGCCTCACCGTCGCGCCGACGACACAGGCATTCCTATAAAATGCTGTCTGCGCCTCACAGTCGCGCCGACGACACAGGCATTCCTACAAAATGCTGTCTGCGCCTCGCAGTCGCGCCAACGACACAGGCATTCCTACAAAATGCTCTCTGCGCCTCACCGTCGCGCCGACGACACAGGCATTCCTATAAAATGCTGTCTGCGCCTCACAGTCGCGCCGACGACACAGGCATTCCTACAAAATGCTGTCTGCGCCTCACAGTCGCGCCGACGACACAGGCATTCCTACAAAAAGCTGTCTGCGCCTCGCAGTCGCGCCAACGACACAGGCATTCCTATAAAATGCTGTCTGCGCCTCACAGTCGCGCCAACGACACAGGCATTCCTACAAAATGCTGTCTGCGCCTCACCGTCGCGCCGACGACACAGGCATTCCTATAAAATGCTGTCTGCGCCTCACCGTCGCGCCGACGACACACGCATTCCTACAAAATGCTGTCTGCGCCTCGCAGTCGCGCCAACGACACAGGCATTCCTACAAGATGGTGTCTGCGCCTCACAGTCGCGCCGACGACACAGGCATTCCTACAAAATGCTGTCTGCGCCTCACAGTCGCGCCGACGACACAGGCATTCGTACAAAAAGCTGTCTGCGCGTCGCAGTCGCGCCAACGACACAGGCATTCCTATAAAATGCTGTCTGCGCCTCACAGTCGCGCCGACGACACAGGCATTCCTATAAAATGCTGTCTGCGCCTCGCAGTCGCGCCAACGACACTGGCATTCCTACAAAATGCTGTCTGCGCCTCACAGTCGCGCCGACGACACAGGCATTCCTATAAAATGCTGTCTGCGCCTCACAGTCGCGCCGACGACACAGGCATTCCTACAAAAAGCTGTCTGCGCCTCGCAGTCGCGCCAACGACACAGGCATTCCTATAAAATGCTGTCTGCGCCTCACAGTCGCGCCGACGACACAGGCATTCCTATAAAATGCTGTCTGCGTCTCGCAGTCGCGCCAATGACACAGGCATTCCTACAAAATGCTCTCTGCGCCTCACAGTCGCGCCGACGACACAGGCATTCCTACAAAATGCTGTCTGCGCCTCACAGTCGCGCCGACGACACAGGCATTCCTACAAAAAGCTGTCTGCGCCTCGCAGTCGCGCCAACGACACAGGCATTCCTATAAAATGCTGTCTGCGCCTCACAGTCGCGCCAACGACACAGGCATTCCTACAAAATGCTGTCTGCGCCTCACCGTCGCGCCGACGACACAGGCATTCCTATAAAATGCTGTCTGCGCCTCACCGTCGCGCCGACGACACACGCATTCCTACAAAATGCTGTCTGCGCCTCGCAGTCGCGCCAACGACACAGGCATTCCTACAAGATGGTGTCTGCGCCTCACAGTCGCGCCGACGACACAGGCATTCCTACAAAATGCTGTCTGCGCCTCACAGTCGCGCCGACGACACAGGCATTCCTATAAAATGCTGTCTGCGCCTCGCAGTCGCGCCAACGACACTGGCATTCCTACAAAATGCTGTCTGCGCCTCACAGTCGCGCCGACGACACAGGCATTCCTATAAAATGCTGTCTGCGCCTCACAGTCGCGCCGACGACACAGGCATTCCTACAAAAAGCTGTCTGCGCCTCGCAGTCGCGCCAACGACACAGGCATTCCTATAAAATGCTGTCTGCGCCTCACAGTCGCGCCGACGACACAGGCATTCCTATAAAATGCTGTCTGCGTCTCGCAGTCGCGCCAATGACACAGGCATTCCTACAAAATGCTCTCTGCGCCTCACCGTCACGCCGACGACACAGGCATTCCTATAAAATGCTGTCTGCGCCTCACAGTCGCGCCGACGACACAGGCATTCCTACAAAATGCTGTCTGCGCCTCGCAGTCGCGCCAACGACACAGGCATTCCTACAAAATGCTCTCTGCGCCTCACCATCGCGCCGACGACACAGGCATTCCTATAAAATGCTGTCTGCGCCTCACAGTCGCCCCGACGACACAGGCATTCCTACAAAATGTTGTCTGCGCCTCACAGTCGCGCCGACGACACAGGCATTCCTACAAAAAGCTGTCTGCGCCTCGCAGTCGCGCCAACGACACAGGCATTCCTATAAAATGCTGTCTGCGCCTCACAGTCGCGCCAACGACACAGGCATTCCTACAAAATGCTCTCTGTGCCTCACCGTCGCGCCGACGACACAGGCATTCCTATAAAACGCTGTCTGCACCTCACAGTCGCGCCGACGACACAGGCATTCCTATAAAATGCTGTCTGCGCCTCGCAGTCGCACCGACGACACAGGCATTCCTATAAAATGCTGTCTGCGTCTCGCAGTCGCGCCAATGACACAGGCATTCCTACAAAATGCTCTCTGCGCCTCACCGTCACGCCGACGACACAGGCATTCCTATAAAATGCTGTCTGCGCCTCACAGTCGCGCCGACGACACAGGCATTCCTACAAAATGCTGTCTGCGCCTCGCAGTCGCGCCAACGACACAGGCATTCCTACAAAATGCTCTCTGCGCCTCACCATCGCGCCGACGACACAGGCATTCCTATAAAATGCTGTCTGCGCCTCACAGTCGCCCCGACGACACAGGCATTCCTACAAAATGTTGTCTGCGCCTCACAGTCGCGCCGACGACACAGGCATTCCTACAAAAAGCTGTCTGCGCCTCGCAGTCGCGCCAACGACACAGGCATTCCTACAAAATGCTGTCTACGCCTCGCAGTCGCGCCAACGACACAGGCATTCCTACAAAATGCTCTCTGCGCCTCACCGTCGCGCCGACGACACAGGCATTCCTATAAAATGCTGTCTGCGCCTCACAGTCGCCCCGACGACACAGGCATTCCTACAAAATGCTGTCTGCGCCTCACAGTCGCGCCGACGACACAGGCATTCCTACAAAAAGCTGTCTGCGCCTCGCAGTCGCGCCAACGACACAGGCATTCCTATAAAATGCTGTCTGCGCCTCACAGTCGCGCCAACGACACAGGCATTCCTACAAAATGCTCTCTGTGCCTCACCGTCGCGCCGACGACACAGGCATTCCTATAAAATGCTGTCTGCACCTCACAGTCGCGCCGACGACACAGGCATTCCTATAAAATGCTGTCTGCGCCTCGCAGTCGCGCCAACGACACAGGCATTCCTACAAAATGCTCTCTGCGCCTCACCGTCGCGCCGACGACACAGGCATTCCTATAAAATGCTGTCTGCGCCTCACAGTCGCGCCGACGACACAGGCATTCCTACAAAATGCTGTCTGCGCCTCGCAGTCGCGCCAACGACACAGGCATTCCTACAAAATGCTCTCTGCGCCTCACCGTCGCACCGACGACACAGGCATTCCTATAAAATGCTGTCTGCGCCTCACAGTCGCGCCGACGACACAGGCATTCCTACAAAATGCTGTCTGCGCCTCACAGTCGCGCCGACGACACAGGCATTCCTACAAAAAGCTGTCTGCGCCTCGCAGTCGCGCCAACGACACAGGCATTCCTATAAAATGCTGTCTGCGCCTCACAGTCGCGCCAACGACACAGGCATTCCTACAAAATGCTGTCTGCGCCTCACCGTCGCGCCGACGACACAGGCATTCCTATAAAATGCTGTCTGCGCCTCACCGTCGCGCCGACGACACACGCATTCCTACAAAATGCTGTCTGCGCCTCGCAGTCGCGCCAACGACACAGGCATTCCTACAAGATGGTGTCTGCGCCTCACAGTCGCGCCGACGACACAGGCATTCCTACAAAATGCTGTCTGCGCCTCACAGTCGCGCCGACGACACAGGCATTCGTACAAAAAGCTGTCTGCGCGTCGCAGTCGCGCCAACGACACAGGCATTCCTATAAAATGCTGTCTGCGCCTCACAGTCGCGCCGACGACACAGGCATTCCTATAAAATGCTGTCTGCGCCTCGCAGTCGCGCCAACGACACTGGCATTCCTACAAAATGCTGTCTGCGCCTCACAGTCGCGCCGACGACACAGGCATTCCTATAAAATGCTGTCTGCGCCTCACAGTCGCGCCGACGACACAGGCATTCCTACAAAAAGCTGTCTGCGCCTCGCAGTCGCGCCAACGACACAGGCATTCCTATAAAATGCTGTCTGCGCCTCACAGTCGCGCCGACGACACAGGCATTCCTATAAAATGCTGTCTGCGTCTCGCAGTCGCGCCAATGACACAGGCATTCCTACAAAATGCTCTCTGCGCCTCACAGTCGCGCCGACGACACAGGCATTCCTACAAAATGCTGTCTGCGCCTCACAGTCGCGCCGACGACACAGGCATTCCTACAAAAAGCTGTCTGCGCCTCGCAGTCGCGCCAACGACACAGGCATTCCTATAAAATGCTGTCTGCGCCTCACAGTCGCGCCAACGACACAGGCATTCCTACAAAATGCTGTCTGCGCCTCACCGTCGCGCCGACGACACAGGCATTCCTATAAAATGCTGTCTGCGCCTCACCGTCGCGCCGACGACACACGCATTCCTACAAAATGCTGTCTGCGCCTCGCAGTCGCGCCAACGACACAGGCATTCCTACAAGATGGTGTCTGCGCCTCACAGTCGCGCCGACGACACAGGCATTCCTACAAAATGCTGTCTGCGCCTCACAGTCGCGCCGACGACACAGGCATTCCTATAAAATGCTGTCTGCGCCTCGCAGTCGCGCCAACGACACTGGCATTCCTACAAAATGCTGTCTGCGCCTCACAGTCGCGCCGACGACACAGGCATTCCTATAAAATGCTGTCTGCGCCTCACAGTCGCGCCGACGACACAGGCATTCCTACAAAAAGCTGTCTGCGCCTCGCAGTCGCGCCAACGACACAGGCATTCCTATAAAATGCTGTCTGCGCCTCACAGTCGCGCCGACGACACAGGCATTCCTATAAAATGCTGTCTGCGTCTCGCAGTCGCGCCAATGACACAGGCATTCCTACAAAATGCTCTCTGCGCCTCACCGTCACGCCGACGACACAGGCATTCCTATAAAATGCTGTCTGCGCCTCACAGTCGCGCCGACGACACAGGCATTCCTACAAAATGCTGTCTGCGCCTCGCAGTCGCGCCAACGACACAGGCATTCCTACAAAATGCTCTCTGCGCCTCACCATCGCGCCGACGACACAGGCATTCCTATAAAATGCTGTCTGCGCCTCACAGTCGCCCCGACGACACAGGCATTCCTACAAAATGTTGTCTGCGCCTCACAGTCGCGCCGACGACACAGGCATTCCTACAAAAAGCTGTCTGCGCCTCGCAGTCGCGCCAACGACACAGGCATTCCTATAAAATGCTGTCTGCGCCTCACAGTCGCGCCAACGACACAGGCATTCCTACAAAATGCTCTCTGTGCCTCACCGTCGCGCCGACGACACAGGCATTCCTATAAAACGCTGTCTGCACCTCACAGTCGCGCCGACGACACAGGCATTCCTATAAAATGCTGTCTGCGCCTCGCAGTCGCGCCAACGACACAGGCATTCCTACAAAATGCTCTCTGCGCCTCACCGTCGCGCCGACGACACAGGCATTCCTATAAAATGCTGTCTGCGCCTCACAGTCGCGCCGACGACACAGGCATTCCTACAAAAAGCTGTCTGCGCCTCGCAGTCGCGCCAACGACACAGGCATTCCTATAAAATGCTGTCTGCGCCTCACAGTCGCGCCAACGACACAGGCATTCCTACAAAATGCTCTCTGTGCCTCACCGTCGCGCCGACGACACAGGCATTCCTATAAAATGCTGTCTGCACCTCACAGTCGCGCCGACGACACAGGCATTCCTATAAAATGCTGTCTGCGCCTCGCAGTCGCGCCAACGACACAGGCATTCCTACAAAATGCTCTCTGCGCCTCACCGTCGCGCCGACGACACAGGCATTCCTATAAAATGCTGTCTGCGCCTCACAGTCGCGCCGACGACACAGGCATTCCTACAAAATGCTGCCTGCGCCTCGCAGTCGCGCCAACGACACAGGCATTCCTACAAAATGCTCTCTGCGCCTCACCGTCGCGCCGACGACACAGGCATTCCTATAAAATGCTGTCTGCGCCTCACAGTCGCGCCGACGACACAGGCATTCCTATAAAATGCTGTCTGCGCTTCACAGTCGCGCCGACGACACAGGCATTCCTAAAAAATGCTGTCTGCGCCTCACAGTCGCGCTAACGACACAGGCATTCCTACAAAATGCTCTCTGTGCCTCACCGTCGCGCCGACGACACAGGCATTCCTATAAAATGCTGTCTGCACCTCACAGTCGCGCCGACGACACAGGCATTCCTATAAAATGCTGTCTGCGCCTCGCAGTCGCGCCAACGACACAGGCATTCCTACAAAATGCTCTCTGCGCCTCACCGTCGCGCCGACGACACAGGCATTCCTATAAAATGCTGTCTGCGCCTCACAGTCGCGCCGACGACACAGGCATTCGTACAAAATGCTGTCTGCGCCTCGCAGTCGCGCCAACGACACAGGCATTCCTACAAAATGCTCTCTGCGCCTCACCGTCGCGCCGACGACACAGGCATTCCTATAAAATGCTGTCTGCGCCTCACAGTCGCGCCGACGACATAGGCATTCCTACAAAATGCTGTCTGCGCCTCACAGTCGCGCCGACGACACAGGCATTCCTACAAAAAGCTGTCTGCGCCTCGCAGTCGCGCCAACGACACAGGCATTCCTATAAAATGCTGTCTGCGCCTCACAGTCGCGCCAACGACACAGGCATTCCTACAAAATGCTCTCTGCGCCTCACCGTCGCGCCGACGACACAGGCATTCCTATAAAATGCTGTCTGCGCTTCACAGTCGCGCCGACGACACAGGCATTCCTATAAAATGCTGTCTCCGCCTCACAGTCGCGCCGACGACACAGGCATTCCTACAAAATGCTGTCTGCGCCTCGCAGTCGCGCCAACGACACAGGCATTCCTATAAAATGCTGTCTGCGCCTCACAGTCGCGCCGACGACACAGGCATTCCTATAAAATGCTGTCCGCGCCTCGCAGTAGCGCCAACGACACAGGCATTCCTACAAAATGCTCTCTGCGCCTCACCGTCGCGCCGACGACACAGGCATTCCTATAAAATGCTGTCTGCGCTTCACAGTCGCGCCGACGACACAGGCATTCCTACAAAATGCTGTCTGGGCCTCGCAGTCGCGCCAACGACACAGGCATTCCTATAAAATGCTGTCTGCGCCTCACAGTCGCGCCGACGACACAGGCATTCCTATAAAATGCTGTCCGCGCCTCGCAGTAGCGCCAACGACACAGGCATTCCTACAAAATGCTCTCTGCGCCTCACCGTCGCGCCGACGACACAGGCATTCCTATAAAATGCTGTCTGCGCTTCACAGTCGCGCCGACGACACACGCATTCCTACAAAATGCTGTCTGCGCCTCGCAGTCGCGCCAACGACACAGGCATTCCTACAAGATGCTGTCTGCGCCTCACAGTCGCGCCGACGACACAGGCATTCCTACAAAATGCTGTCTGCGCCTCACAGTCGCGCCGACGACACAGGCATTCCTACAAAAAGCTGTCTGCGCGTCGCAGTCGCGCCAACGACACAGGCATTCCTATAAAATGCTGTCTGCGCCTCACAGTCGCGCCGACGACACAGGCATTCCTATAAAATGCTGTCTGCGCCTCGCAGTCGCGTCAACGACACTGGCATTCCTACAAAATGCTGTCTGCGCCTCACAGTCGCGCCGACGACACAGGCATTCCTATAAAATGCTGTCTGCGCCTCACAGTCGCGCCGACGACACAGGCATTCCTACAAAAAGTTGTCTGCGCCTCGCAGTCGCGCCAACGACACAGGCATTCCTATAAAATGCTGTCTGCGCCTCACAGTCGCGCCGACGACACAGGCATTCCTACAAAAAGCTGTCTGCGCCTCGCAGTCGCGCCAACGACACAGGCATTCCTATAAAATGCTGTCTGCGCCTCACAGTCGCGCCAACGACACAGGCAATCCTACAAAATGCTCTCTGCGCCTCACCGTCGCGCCGACGACACAGGCATTCCTATAAAATGCTGTCTGCGCTTCACAGTCGCGCCGACGACACAGGCATTCCTATAAAATGCTGTCTGCGCCTCACAGTCGCGCCGACGACACAGGCATTCCTACAAAATGCTGTCTGCGCCTCGCAGTCACGCCAACGACACAGGCATTCCTATAAAATGCTGTCTGCGCCTCACAGTCGCGCCGACGACACAGGCATTCCTATAAAATGCTGTCCGCGCCTCGCAGTAGCGCCAACGACACAGGCATTCCTACAAAATGCTCTCTGCGCCTCACCGTCGCGCCGACGACACAGGCATTCCTATAAAATGCTGTCTGCGCTTCACAGTCGCGCCGACGACACAGGCATTCCTACAAAATGCTGTCTGGGCCTCGCAGTCGCGCCAACGACACAGGCATTCCTATAAAATGCTGTCTGCGCCTCACAGTCGCGCCGACGACACAGGCATTCCTATAAAATGCTGTCCGCGCCTCCCAGTAGCGCCAACGACACAGGCATTCCTACAAAATGCTCTCTGCGCCTCACCGTCGCGCCGACGACACAGGCATTCCTATAAAATGCTGTCTGCACTTCACAGTCGCGCCGACGACACACGCATTCCTACAAAATGCTGTCTGCGCCTCGCAGTCGCGCCAACGACACAGGCATTCCTACAAGATGCTGTCTGCGCCTCACAGTCGCGCCGACGACACAGGCATTCCTACAAAATGCTGTCTGCGCCTCACAGTCGCGCCGACGACACAGGCATTCCTACAAAAAGCTGTCTGCGCGTCGCAGTCGCGCCAACGACACAGGCATTCCTATAAAATGCTGTCTGCGCCTCACAGTCGCGCCGACGACACAGGCATTCCTATAAAATGCTGTCTGCGCCTCGCAGTCGCGCCAACGACACTGGCATTCCTACAAAATGCTGTCTGCGCCTCACAGTCGCGCCGACGACACAGGCATTCCTATAAAATGCTGTCTGCGCCTCACAGTCGCGCCGACGACACAGGCATTCCTACAAAAAGCTGTCTGCGCCTCGCAGTCGCGCCAACGACACAGGCATTCCTATAAAATGCTGTCTGCGCCTCACAGTCGCGCCGACGACACAGGCATTCCTATAAAATGCTGTCCGCGCCTCGCAGTAGCGCCAACGACACAGGCATTCCTACAAAATGCTCTCTGCGCCTCACCGTCGCGCCGACGACACAGGCATTCCTATAAAATGCTGTCTGCGCTTCACAGTCGCGCCGACGACACACGCATTCCTACAAAATGCTGTCTGCGCCTCGCAGTCGCGCCAACGACACAGGCATTCCTACAAGATGCTGTCTGCGCCTCACAGTCGCGCCGACGACACAGGCATTCCTACAAAATGCTGTCTGCGCCTCACAGTCGCGCCGACGACACAGGCATTCCTATAAAATGCTGTCTGCGCCTCGCAGTCGCGCCAACGACACTGGCATTCCTACAAAATGCTGTCTGCGCCTCACAGTCGCGCCGACGACACAGGCATTCCTATAAAATGCTGTCTGCGCCTCACAGTCGCGCCGACGACACAGGCATTCCTACAAAAAGCTGTCTGCGCCTCGCAGTCGCGCCAACGACACAGGCATTCCTATAAAATGCTGTCTGCGCCTCACAGTCGCGCCGACGACACAGGCATTCCTACAAAATGCTGTCTGCGCCTCGCAGTCGCGCCAACGACACAGGCATTCCTACAAAATGCTCTCTGCGCCTCACCATCGCGCCGACGACACAGGCATTCCTATAAAATGCTGTCTGCGCCTCACAGTCGCCCCGACGACACAGGCATTCCTACAAAATGCTGTCTGCGCCTCACAGTCGCGCCGACGACACAGGCATTCCTACAAAAAGCTGTCTGCGCCTCGCAGTCGCGCCAACGACACAGGCATTCCTATAAAATGCTGTCTGCGCCTCACAGTCGCGCCAACGACACAGGCATTCCTACAAAATGCTCTCTGTGCCTCACCGTCGCGCCGACGACACAGGCATTCCTATAAAATGCTGTCTGCACCTCACAGTCGCGCCGGCGACACAGGCATTCCTATAAAATGCTGTCTGCGCCTCGCAGTCGCGCCAACGACACAGGCATTCCTACAAAATGCTCTCTGCGCCTCACCGTCGCGCCGACGACACAGGCATTCCTATAAAATGCTGTCTGCGCTTCACAGTCGCGCCGACGACACAGGCATTCCTACAAAAAGCTGTCTGCGCCTCGCAGTCGC
The DNA here is from genome assembly GCF_023375885.2 of Dermacentor andersoni. Taxonomy (NCBI): domain Eukaryota; kingdom Metazoa; phylum Arthropoda; class Arachnida; order Ixodida; family Ixodidae; genus Dermacentor; species Dermacentor andersoni. The sequence continues at coordinate 142,805,889 of NC_092822.1, read as the reverse complement.
GCCAACGACACAGGCATTCCTATAAAATGCTGTCTGCGCCTCGCAGTCGCGCCAACGACACAGGCATTCCTACAAAATGCTCTCTGCGCCTCACCGTCGCGCCGACGACACAGGCATTCCTATAAAATGCTGTCTGCGCCTCACAGTCGCGCCGACGACACAGGCATTCCTACAAAATGCTGTCTGCGCCTCGCAGTCGCGCCAACGACACAGGCATTCCTACAAAATGCTCTCTGCGCCTCACCGTCGCGCCGACGACACAGGCATTCCTATAAAATGCTGTCTGCGCCTCACAGTCGCGCCGACGACACAGGCATTCCTATAAAATGCTGTCTGCGCTTCACAGTCGCGCCGACGACACAGGCATTCCTAAAAAATGCTGTCTGCGCCTCACAGTCGCGCCAACGACACAGGCATTCCTACAAAATGCTCTCTGTGCCTCACCGTCGCGCCGACGACACAGGCATTCCTATAAAATGCTGTCTGCACCTCACAGTCGCGCCGACGACACAGGCATTCCTATAAAATGCTGTCTGCGCCTCGCAGTCGCGCCAACGACACAGGCATTCCTACAAAATGCTCTCTGCGCCTCACCGTCGCGCCGACGACACAGGCATTCCTACAAAAAGCTGTCTGCGCCTCGCAGTCGCGCCAACGACACAGGCATTCCTATAAAATGCTGTCTGCGCCTCACAGTCGCGCCGACGACACAGGCATTCCTACAAAATGCTGTCTGCGCCTCGCAGTCGCGCCAACGACACAGGCATTCCTACAAAATGCTCTCTGCGCCTCACCATCGCGCCGACGACACAGGCATTCCTATAAAATGCTGTCTGCGCCTCACAGTCGCCCCGACGACACAGGCATTCCTACAAAATGCTGTCTGCGCCTCACAGTCGCGCCGACGACACAGGCATTCCTACAAAAAGCTGTCTGCGCCTCGCAGTCGCGCCAACGACACAGGCATTCCTATAAAATGCTGTCTGCGCCTCACAGTCGCGCCAACGACACAGGCATTCCTACAAAATGCTCTCTGTGCCTCACCGTCGCGCCGACGACACAGGCAGTCCTATAAAATGCTGTCTGCACCTCACAGTCGCGCCGGCGACACAGGCATTCCTATAAAATGCTGTCTGCGCCTCGCAGTCGCGCCAACGACACAGGCATTCCTACAAAATGCTCTCTGCGCCTCACCGTCGCGCCGACGACACAGGCATTCCTATAAAATGCTGTCTGCGCTTCACAGTCGCGCCGACGACACAGGCATTCCTACAAAAAGCTGTCTGCGCCTCGCAGTCGCGCCAACGACACAGGCATTCCTATAAAATGCTGTCTGCGCCTCACAGTCGCGCCAACGACACAGGCATTCCTACAAAATGCTCTCTGTGCCTCAACGTCGCGCCGACGACACAGGCATTCCTATAAAATGCTGTCTGCACCTCACAGTCGCGCCGACGACACAGGCATTCCTATAAAATGCTGTCTGCGCCTCGCAGTCGCGCCAACGACACAGGCATTCCTACAAAATGCTCTCTGCGCCTCACCGTCGCGCCGACGACACAGGCATTCCTATAAAATGCTGTCTGCGCCTCACAGTCGCGCCAACGACACAGGCATTCCTACAAAATGCTCTCTGCGCCTCACCGTCGCGCCGACGACACAGGCATTCCTATAAAATGCTGTCTGCGCCTCACAGTCGCGCCGACGACACAGGCATTCCTATAAAATGCTGTCTGCGCTTCACAGTCGCGCCGACGACACAGGCATTCCTAAAAAATGCTGTCTGCGCCTCACAGTCGCGCCAACGACACAGGCATTCCTACAAAATGCTCTCTGTGCCTCACCGTCGCGCCGACGACACAGGCATTCCTATAAAATGCTGTCTGCACCTCACATTCGCGCCGACGACACAGGCATTCCTATAAAATGCTGTCTGCGCCTCGCAGTCGCGCCAACGACACAGGCATTCCTACAAAATGCTCTCTGCGCCTCACCGTCGCGCCGACGACCCAGGCATTCCTATAAAATGCTGTCTGCGCCTCACAGTCGCGCCGACGACACAGGCATTCGTACAAAATGCTGTCTGCGCCTCGCAGTCGCGCCAACGACACAGGCATTCCTACAAAATGCTCTCTGCGCCTCACCGTCGCGCCGACGACACAGGCATTCCTATAAAATGCTGTCTGCGCCTCACAGTCGCGCCGACGACACAGGCATTCCTACAAAAAGCTGTCTGCGCCTCGCAGTCGCGCCAACGACACAGGCATTCCTATAAAATGCTGTCTGCGCCTCACAGTCGCGCCAACGACACAGGCATTCCTACAAAATGCTCTCTGCGCCTCACCGTCGCGCCGACGACACAGGCATTCCTATAAAATGCTGTCTGCGCTTCACAGTCGCGCCGACGACACAGGCATTCCTATAAAATGCTGTCTGCGCCTCACAGTCGCGCCGACGACACAGGCATTCCTACAAAATGCTGTCTGCGCCTCGCAGTCGCGCCAACGACACAGGCATTCCTATAAAATGCTGTCTGCGCCTCACAGTCGCGCCAACGACACAGGCATTCCTACAAAATGCTCTCTGCGCCTCACCGTCGCGCCGACGACACAGGCATTCCTATAAAATGCTGTCTGCGCTTCACAGTCGCGCCGACGACACAGGCATTCCTATAAAATGCTGTCTGCGCCTCACAGTCGCGCCGACGACACAGGCATTCCTACAAAATGCTGTCTGCGCCTCGCAGTCGCGCCAACGACACAGGCATTCCTATAAAATGCTGTCTGCGCCTCACAGTCGCGCTGACGACACAGGCATTCCTATAAAATGCTGTCCGCGCCTCGCAGTAGCGCCAACGACACAGGCATTCCTACAAAATGCTCTCTGCGCCTCACCGTCGCGCCGACGACACAGGCATTCCTATAAAATGCTGTCTGCGCTTCACAGTCGCGCCGACGACACAGGCATTCCTACAAAATGCTGTCTGGGCCTCGCAGTCGCGCCAACGACACAGGCATTCCTATAAAATGCTGTCTGCGCCTCACAGTCGCGCCGACGACACAGGCATTCCTATAAAATGCTGTCTGCGCCTCACAGTCGCGCCGACGACACAGGCATTCCTATAAAATGCTGTCTGCGCCTCGCAGTCGCGCCAACGACACTGGCATTCCTACAAAATGCTGTCTGCGCCTCACAGTCGCGCCGACGACACAGGCATTCCTATTAAATGCTGTCTGCGCCTCAAATTCGCGCCGACGACACAGGCATTCCTACAAAAAGCTGTCTGCGCCTCGCAGTCGCGCCAACGACACAGGCATTCCTATAAAATGCTGTCCGCGCCTCACAGTCGCGCCGACGACACAGGCATTCCTATAAAATGCTGTCTGCGCCTCGCAGTCGCGCCAATGACACAGGCATTCCTACAAAATGCTCTCTGCGCCTCACCGTCGCGCCGACGACACAGGCATTCCTATAAAATGCTGTCTGCGCCTCACAGTCGCGCCGACGACACAGGCATTCCTACAAAATGCTGTCTGCGCCTCGCAGTCGCGCCAACGGCACAGGCATTCCTACAAAATGCTCTCTGCGCCTCACCGTCGCGCCGACGACACAGGCATTCCTATAAAATGCTGTCTGCGCCTCACAGTCGCGCCAACGACACAGGCATTCCTACAAAATGCTCTCTGTGCCTCACCGTCGCGCCGACGACACAGGCATTCCTATAAAATGCTGTCTGCACCTCACAGTCGCGCCGGCGACACAGGCATTCCTATAAAATGCTGTCTGCGCCTCGCAGTCGCGCCAACGACACAGGCATTCCTACAAAATGCTCTCTGCGCCTCACCGTCGCGCCGACGACACAGGCATTCCTATAAAATGCTGTCTGCGCTTCACAGTCGCGCCGACGACACAGGCATTCCTACAAAAAGCTGTCTGCGCCTCGCAGTCGCGCCAACGACACAGGCATTACTATAAAATGCTGTCTGCGCCTAACAGTCGCGCCAACGACACAGGCATTCCTACAAAATGCTCTCTGTGCCTCAACGTCGCGCCGACGACACAGGCATTCCTATAAAATGCTGTCTGCACCTCACAGTCGCGCCGACGACACAGGCATTCCTATAAAATGCTGTCTGCGCCTCGCAGTCGCGCCAACGAGACAGGCATTCCTACAAAATGCTCTCTGCGCCTCACCGTCGCGCTGACGACACAGGCATTCCTATAAAATGCTGTCTGCGCCTCACAGTCGCGCCGACGACACAGGCATTCCTACAAAATGCTGTCTGCGCCTCGCAGTCGCGCCAACGACACAGGCATTCCTACAAAATGCTCTCTGCGCCTCACCGTCGCGCCGACGACACAGGCATTCCTATAAAATGCTGTCTGCGCCTCACAGTCGCGCCGACGACACAGGCATTCCTATAAAATGCTGTCTGCGCTTCACAGTCGCGCCGACGACACAGGCATTCCTAAAAAATGCTGTCTGCGCCTCACAGTCGCGCCAACGACACAGGCATTCCTACAAAATGCTCTCTGTGCCTCACCGTCGCGCCGACGACACAGGCATTCCTATAAAATGCTGTCTGCACCTCACAGTCGCGCCGACGACACAGGCATTCCTATAAAATGCTGTCTGCGCCTCGCAGTCGCGCCAACGACACAGGCATTCCTACAAAATGCTCTCTGCGCCTCACCGTCGCGCCGACGACACAGGCATTCCTATAAAATGCTGTCTGCGCCTCACAGTCGCGCCGACGACACAGGCATTCGTACAAAATGCTGTCTGCGCCTCGCAGTCGCGCCAACGACACAGGCATTCCTACAAAATGCTCTCTGCGCCTCACCGTCGCGCCGACGACACAGGCATTCCTATAAAATGCTGTCTGCGCCTCACAGTCGCGCCGACGACACAGGCATTCCTACAAAATGCTGTCTGCGCCTCACAGTCGCGCCGACGACACAGGCATTCCTACAAAAAGCTGTCTGCGCCTCGCAGTCGCGCCAACGACACAGGCATTCCTATAAAATGCTGTCTGCGCCTCACAGTCGCGCCAACGACACAGGCATTCCTACAAAATGCTCTCTGCGCCTCACCGTCGCGCCGACGACACAGGCATTCCTATAAAATGCTGTCTGCGCTTCACAGTCGCGCCGACGACACAGGCATTCCTATAAAATGCTGTCTGCGCCTCACAGTCGCGCCGACGACACAGGCATTCCTACAAAATGCTGTCTGCGCCTCGCAGTCGCGCCAACGACACAGGCATTCCTATAAAATGCTGTCTGCGCCTCACAGTCGCGCCAACGACACAGGCATTCCTACAAAATGCTCTCTGCGCCTCACCGTCGCGCCGACGACACAGGCATTCCTATAAAATGCTGTCTGCGCTTCACAGTCGCGCCGACGACACAGGCATTCCTATAAAATGCTGTCTGCGCCTCAAAGTCGCGCCGACGACACAGGCATTCCTACAAAATGCTGTCTGCGCCTCGCAGTCGCGCCAACGACACAGGCATTCCTATAAAATGCTGTCTGCGCCTCACAGTCGCGCCGACGACACAGGCATTCCTATAAAATGCTGTCCGCGCCTCGCAGTAGCGCCAACGACACAGGCATTCCTACAAAATGCTCTCTGTGCCTCACCGTCGCGCCGACGACACAGGCATTCCTATAAAATGCTGTCTGCGCTTCACAGTCGCGCCGACGACACAGGCATTCCTACAAAATGCTGTCTGGGCCTCGCAGTCGCGCCAACGACACAGGCATTCCTATAAAATGCTGTCTGCGCCTCACAGTCGCGCCGACGACACAGGCATTCCTATAAAATGCTGTCTGCGCCTCACAGTCGCGCCGACGACACAGGCATTCCTATAAAATGCTGTCTGCGCCTCGCAGTCGCGCCAACGACACTGGCATTCCTACAAAATGCTGTCTGCGCCTCACAGTCGCGCCGACGACACAGGCATTCCTAATAAATGCTGTCTGCGCCTCAAATTCGCGCCGACGACACAGGCATTCCTACAAAAAGCTGTCTGCGCCTCGCAGTCGCGCCAACGACACAGGCATTCCTATAAAATGCTGTCTGCGCCTCACAGTCGCGCCGACGACACAGGCATTCCTATAAAATGCTGTCTGCGCCTCGCAGTCGCGCCAATGACACAGGCATTCCTACAAAATGCTCTCTGCGCCTCACCGTCGCGCCGACGACACAGGCATTCCTATAAAATGCTGTCTGCGCCTCACAGTCGCGCCGACGACACAGGCATTCCTACAAAATGCTGTCTGCGCCTCGCAGTCGCGCCAACGGCACAGGCATTCCTACAAAATGCTCTCTGCGCCTCACCGTCGCGCCGACGACACAGGCATTCCTATAAAATGCTGTCTGCGCCTCACAGTCGCCCCGACGACACAGGCATTCCTACAAAATGCTGTCTGCGCCTCACAGTCGCGCCGACGACACAGGCATTCCTACAAAAAGCTGTCTGCGCCTCGCAGTCGCGCCAACGACAGAGGCATTCCTATAAAATGCTGTGTGCGCCTCACAGTCGCGCCAACGACACAGGCATTCCTACAAAATGCTCTCTGTGCCTCACCGTCGCGCCGACGACACAGGCATTCCTATAAAATGCTGTCTGCACCTCACAGTCGCGCCGACGACACAGGCATTCCTATAAAATGCTGTCTGCGCCTCGCAGTCGCGCCAACGACACAGGCATTCCTACAAAATGCTCTCTGCGCCTCACCGTCGCGCCGACGACACAGGCATTCCTATAAAATGCTGTCTGCGCCTCACAGTCGCGCCGACGACACAGGCATTCCTACAAAATGCTGTCTGCGCCTCGCAGTCGCTCCAACGACACAGGCATTCCTACAAAATGCTCTCTGCGCCTCACCGTCGCGCCGACGACACAGGCATTCCTATAAAATGCTGTCTGCGCCTCACAGTCGCGCCGACGACACAGGCATTCCTATAAAATGCTGTCTGCGCTTCACAGTCGCGCCGACGACAAAGGCATTCCTAAAAAATGCTGTCTGCGCCTCACCGTCGCGCCGACGACACAGGCATTCCTATAAAATGCTGTCTGCGCCTCACAGTCGCGCCGACGACACAGGCATTCCTATAAAATGCTGTCTGCACCTCACAGTCGCGCCGACGACACAGGCATTCCTATAAAATGCTGTCTGCGCCTCGCAGTCGCGCCAACGACACAGGCATTCCTACAAAATGCTCTCTGCGCCTCACCGTCGCGCCGACGACACAGGCATTCCTATAAAATGCTGTCTGCGCCTCACAGTCGCGCCGACGACACAGGCATTCGTACAAAATGCTGTCTGCGCCTCGCAGTCGCGCCAACGACACAGGCATTCCTACACAATGCTCTCTGCGCCTCACCGTCGCGCCGACGACACAGGCATTCCTATAAAATGCTGTCTGCGCCTCACAGTCGCGCCGACGACACAGGCATTCCTACAAAATGCTGTCTGCGCCTCACAGTCGCGCCGACGACACAGGCATTCCTACAAAATGCTGTCTGCGCCTCGCAGTCGCGCCAACGACACAGGCATTCCTATAAAATGCTCTCTGCGCCTCACCGTCGCGCCGACGACACAGGCATTCCTATAAAATGCTGTCTGCGCTTCACAGTCGCGCCGACGACACAGGCATTCCTACAAAATGCTGTCTGGGCCTCGCAGTCGCGCCAACGACACAGGCATTCCTATAAAATGCTGTCTGCGCCTCACAGTCGCGCCGACGACACAGGCATTCCTATATAATGCTGTCCGCGCCTCGCAGTAGCGCCAACGACACAGGCATTCCTACAAAATGCTCTCTGCGCCTCACCGTCGCGCCGACGACACAGGCATTCCTATAAAATGCTGTCTGCGCTTCACAGTCGCGCCGACGACACACGCATTCCTACAAAATGCTGTCTGCGCCTCGCAGTCGCGCCAACGACACAGGCATTCCTACAAGATGCTGTCTGCGCCTCACAGTCGCGCCGACGACACAGGCATTCCTACAAAATGCTGTCTGCGCCTCACAGTCGTGCCGACGACACAGGCATTCCTACAAAAAGCTGTCTGCGCGTCGCAGTCGCGCCAACGACACAGGCATTCCTATAAAATGCTGTCTGCGCCTCACAGTCGCGCCGACGACACAGGCATTCCTATAAAATGCTGTCTGCGCCTCACCGTCGCGCCGACGACACAGGCATTCCTATAAAATGCTGTCTGCGCCTCACAGTCGCGCCGACGACACAGGCATTCGTACAAAATGCTGTCTGCGCCTCGCAGTCGCGCCAACGACACAGGCATTCCTATAAAATGCTGTCTGCGCCTCACAGTCGCGCCAACGACACAGGCATTCCTACAAAATGCTCTCTGTGCCTCACCGTCGCGCCGACGACACAGGCATTCCTATAAAATGCTGTCTGCACCTCACAGTCGCGCCGACGACACAGGCATTCCTATAAAATGCTGTCTGCGCCTCGCAGTCGCGCCAACGACACAGGCATTCCTACAAAATGCTCTCTGCGCCTCACCGTCGCGCCGACGACACAGGCATTCCTATAAAATGCTGTCTGCGCCTCACAGTCGCGCCGACGACACAGGCATTCCTACAAAATGCTGTCTGCGCCTCGCAGTCGCGCCAACGACACAGGCATTCCTACAAAATGCTCTCTGCGCCTCACCGTCGCGCCGACGACACAGGCATTCCTATAAAATGCTGTCTGCGCCTCACAGTCGCGCCGACGACACAGGCATTCCTATAAAATGCTGTCTGCGCTTCACAGTCGCGCCGACGACACAGGCATTCCTAAACAATGCTGTCTGCGCCTCACAGTCGCGCCAACGACACAGGCATTCCTACAAAATGCTCTCTGTGCCTCACCGTCGCGCCGACGACACAGGCATTCCTATAAAATGCTGTCTGCACCTCACAGTCGCGCCGACGACACAGGCATTCCTATAAAATGCTGTCTGCGCCTCGCAGTCGCGCCAACGACACAGGCATTCCTACAAAATGCTCTCTGCGCCTCACCGTCGCGCCGACGACACAGGCATTCCTATAAGATGCTGTCTGCGCCTCACAGTCGCGCCGACGACACAGGCATTCGTACAAAATGCTGTCTGCGCCTCGCAGTCGCGCCAACGACACAGGCATTCCTACAAAATGCTCTCTGCGCCTCACCGTCGCGCCGACGACACAGGCATTCCTATAAAATGCTGTCTGCGCCTCACAGTCGCGCCGACGACACAGGCATTCCTACAAAATGCTGTCTGCGCCTCACAGTCGCGCCGACGACACAGGCATTCCTACAAAAAGCTGTCTGCGCCTGGCAGTCGCGCCAACGACACAGGCATTCCTATAAAATGCTGTCTGCGCCTCACAGTCGCGCCAACGACACAGGCATTCCTACAAAATGCTCTCTGCGCCTCACCGTCGCGCCGACGACACAGGCATTCCTATAAAATGCTGTCTGCGCTTCACAGTCGCGCCGACGACACAGGCATTCCTATAAAATGCTGTCTGCGCCTCACAGTCGCGCCGACGACACAGGCATTCCTACAAAATGCTGTCTGCGCCTCGCTGTCGCGCCAACGACACAGGCATTCCTATAAAATGCTGTCTGCGCCTCACAGTCGCGCCGACGACACAGGCATTCCTATAAAATGCTGTCCGCGCCTCGCAGTAGCGCCAACGACACAGGCATTCCTACAAAATGCTCTCTGCACCTCACCGTCGCGCCGACGACACAGGCATTCCTATAAAATGCTGTCTGCGCTTCACAGTCGCGCCGACGACACAGGCATTCCTACAAAATGCTGTCTGGGCCTCGCAGTCGCGCCAACGACACAGGCATTCCTATAAAATGCTGTCTGCGCCTCACAGTCGCGCCGACGACACAGGCATTCCTATAAAATGCTGTCTGCGCCTCACAGTCGCGCCGACGACACAGGCATTCCTATAAAATGCTGTCTGCGCCTCGCAGTCGCGCCAACGACACTGGCATTCCTACAAAATGCTGTCTGCGCCTCACAGTCGCGCCGACGACACAGGCATTCCTATTAAATGCTGTCTGCGCCTCAAATTCGCGCCGACGACACAGGCATTCCTACAAAAAGCTGTCTGCGCCTCGCAGTCGCGCCAACGACACAGGCATTCCTATAAAATGCTGTCTGCGCCTCACAGTCGCGCCGACGACACAGGCATTCCTATAAAATGCTGTCTGCGCCTCGCAGTCGCGCCAATGACACAGGCATTCCTACAAAATGCTCTCTGCGCCTCACCGTCGCGCCGACGACACAGGCATTCCTATAAAATGCTGTCTGCGCCTCACAGTCGCGCCGACGACACAGGCATTCCTACAAAATGCTGTCTGCGCCTCGCAGTCGCGCCAACGACACAGGCATTCCTACAAAATGCTCTCTGCGCCTCACCGTCGCGCCGACGACACAGGCATTCCTATAAAATGCTGTCTGCGCCTCACAGTCGCCCCGACGACACAGGCATTCCTACAAAATGCTGTCTGCGCCTCACAGTCGCGCCGACGACACAGGCATTCCTACAAAAAGCTGTCTGCGCCTCGCAGTCGCGCCAACGACACAGGCATTAAAGCTGTCTGCGCCTCGCAGTCGCGCCAACGACACAGGCATTCCTATAAAATGCTGTCTGCGCCTCACAGTCGCGCCAACGACACAGGCATTCCTACAAAATGCTCTCTGTGCCTCACCGTCGCGCCGACGACACAGGCATTCCTATAAAATGCTGTCTGCACCTCACAGTCGCGCCGACGACACAGGCATTCCTATAAAATGCTGTCTGCGCCTCACAGTCGCGCCAACGACACAGGCATTCCTACAAAAAGCTGTCTGCGCGTCGCAGTCGCGCCAACGACACAGGCATTCCTATAAAATGCTGTCTGCACCTCACAGTCGCGCCGACGACACAGGCATTCCTATAAAATGCTGTCTGCGCCTCACAGTCGCGCCGACGACCCAGGCATTCCTATAAAATGCTGTCTGCGCCTCACCGTCGCGCCGACGACACAGGCATTCCTATAAAATGCTGTCTGCGCCTCACAGTCGCGCCGACGACACAGGCATTCCTACAAAATGCTGTCTGCGCCTCGCAGTCGCGCCAACGACACAGGCATTCCTACAAAATGCTCTCTGCGCCTCACCGTCGCGCCGACGACACAGGCATTCCTATAAAATGCTGTCTGCGCCTCACAGTCGCGCCGACGACACAGGCATTCCTACAAAATGCTGTCTGCGCCTCACAGTCGCGCCGACGACACAGGCATTCCTACAAAAAGCTGTCTGCGCCTCGCAGTCGCGCCAACGACACAGGCATTCCTATAAAATGCTGTCTGCGCCTCACAGTCGCGCCAACGACACAGGCATTCCTACAAAATGCTGTCTGCGCCTCACCGTCGCGCCGACGACACAGGCATTCCTATAAAATGCTGTCTGCACCTCACAGTCGCGCCGACGACACAGGCATTCCTATAAAATGCTGTCTGCGCCACGCAGTCGCGCCAACGACACAGGCATTCCTACAAAATGCTCTCTGCGCCTCACCGTCGCGCCGACGACACAGGCATTCCTATAAAATGCTGTCTGCGCCTCACAGTCGCGCCGACGACACAGGCATTCCTACAAAATGCTGTCTGCGCCTCGCAGTCGCGCCAACGACACAGGCATTCCTATAAAATGCTGTCTGCGCCTCACAGTCGCGCCGACGACACAGGCATTCCTATAAAATGCTGTCCGCGCCTCGCAGTAGCGCCAACGACACAGGCATTCCTACAAAATGCTCTCTGCGCCTCACCGTCGCGCCGACGACACAGGCATTCCTATAAAATGCTGTCTGCGCTTCACAGTCGCGCCGACGACACAGGCATTCCTACAAAATGCTGTCTGCGCCTCGCAGTCGCGCCAACGACACAGGCATTCCTACAAGATGCTGTCTGCGCCTCACAGTCGCGCCGACGACACAGGCATTCCTATAAAATGCTGTCTGCGCCTCACAGTCGCGCCGACGACACAGGCATTCCTACAAAAAGCTGTCTGCGCGTCGCAGTCGCGCCAACGACACAGGCATTCCTATAAAATGCTGTCTGCGCCTCACAGTCGCGCCGACGACACAGGCATTCCTATAAAATGCTGTCTGCGCCTCACAGTCGCGCCGACGACACAGGCATTCCTATAAAATGCTGTCTGCGCCTCGCAGTCGCGCCAACGACACTGGCATTCCTACAAAATGCTGTCTGCGCCTCACAGTCACGCCGACGACACAGGCATTCCTATAAAATGCTGTCTGCGCCTCACAGTCGCGCCGACGACACAGGCATTCCTACAAAAAGCTGTCTGCGCCTCGCAGTCGCGCCAACGACACAGGCATTCCTATAAAATGCTGTCTGCGCCTCACAGTCACGCCGACGACACAGGCATTCCTATAAAATGCTGTCTGCGCCTCGCAGTCGCGCCAATGACACAGGCATTCCTACAAAATGCTCTCTGCGCCTCACCGTCGCGCCGACGACACAGGCATTCCTATAACATGCTGTCTGCGCCTCACAGTCACGCCGACGACACAGGCATTCCTACAAAATGCTGTCTGCGCCTCGCAGTCGCACCAACGACACAGGCATTCCTACAGAATGCTCTCTGCGCCTCACCGTCGCGCCGACGACACAGGCGTTCCTATAAAATGCTGTCTGCGCCTCACAGTCGCCCCGACGACACAGGCATTCCTACAAAATGCTGTCTGCGCCTCACAGTCGCGCCGACGACACAGGCATTCCTACAAAAAGCTGTCTGCGCCTCGCAGTCGCGCCAACGACACAGGCATTCCTATAAAATGCTGTCTGCGCCTCACAGTCGCGCCAACGACACAGGCATTCCTACAAAATGCTCTCTGTGCCTCACCGTCGCGCCGACGACACAGGCATTCCTATAAAATGCTGTCTGCACCTCACAGTCGCGCCGACGACACAGGCATTCCTATAAAATGCTGTCTGCGCCTCGCAGTCGCGCCAACGACACAGGCATTCCTACAAAATGCTCTCTGCGCCTCACCGTCGCGCCGACGACACAGGCATTCCTATAAAATGCTGTCTGCGCCTCGCAGTCGCGCCAACGACACAGGCATTCCTACAACATGCTCTCTGCGCCTCACCGTCGCGCCGACGACACAGGCATTCCTATAAAATGCTGTCTGCGCCTCACAGTCGCGCCGACGACACAGGCATTCCTACAAAATGCTGTCTGCGCCTCGCAGTCGCGCCAACGACACAGGCATTCCTACAAAATGCTCTCTGCGCCTCACCGTCGCGCCGACGACACAGGCATTCCTATAAAATGCTGTCTGCGCCTCACAGTCGCGCCGACTACACAGGCATTCCTATAAAATGCTGCCTGCGCTTCACAGTCGCGCCGACGACACAGGCATTCCTACAAAATGCTGTCTGCGCCTCGCTGTCGCGCCAACGACACAGGCATTCCTACAAGATGCTGTCTGCGCCTCACAGTCACGCCGACGACACAGGCATTCCTATAAAATGCTGTCTGCGCCTCACAGTCGCGCCGACGACACAGGCATTCCTACAAAAAGCTGTCTGCGCGTCGCAGTCGCGCCAACGACACAGGCATTCCTATAAAATGCTGTCTGCGCCTCACAGTCGCGCCGACGACACAGGCATTCCTACAAAATGCTGTCTGCGCCTCACAGTCGCGCCGACGACACAGGCATTCCTATAAAATGCTGTCTGCGCCTCGCAGTCGCGCCAACGACACTGGCATTCCTACAAAATGCTGTCTGCGCCTCACAGTCGCGCCGACGACACAGGCATTCCTATAAAATGCTGTCTGCGCCTCACAGTCGCGCCGACGACACAGGCATTCCTACAAAAAGCTGTCTGCGCCTCGCAGTCACGCCAACGACACAGGCATTCCTATAAAATGCTGTCTGCGCCTCACAGTTGCGCCGACGACACAGGCATTCCTATAAAATGCTGTCTGCGCCTCGCAGTCGCGCCAACGACACAGGCATTCCTACAAAATGCTCTCTGCGCCTCACCGTCGCGCCGACGACACAGGCATTCCTATAAAATGCTGTCTGCGCCTCACAGTCGCGCCAACGACACAGGCATTCCTATAAAATGCTGTCTGCGCCTCACAATCGCGCCGACGACACAGGCATTCCTACAAAATGCTGTCTGCGCCTCACAGTCGCGCCGACGACACAGGCATTCCTATAAAATGTTGTCTGCGCCTCGCAGTCGCGCCAACGACACTGGCATTCCTACAAAATGCTGTCTGCGCCTCACAGTCGCGCCAACGACACAGGCATTCCTAAAAAATGCTGTCTGCGCCTCAAGGTCGCGCCAACGACACAGGCATTCCTACAAAATGCTCTCTGCGCCTCACCGTTGCGCCGACGACACAGGCATTCCTATAAAATGCTGTCTGCACCTCACAGTCGCGCCGACGACACAGGCATTCCTATAAAATGCTGTCTGCGCCTCGCAGTCGCGCCAACGACACAGGCATTCCTACAAAATGCTCTCTGCGCCTCACCGTCGCGCCGACGACACAGGCATCCTATAAAATGCTGTCTGCGCCTCACAGTCGCGCCGACGACACAGGCATTCCTACGAAATGCTGTCTGCGCGTCGCAGTCGCGCCAACGACACAGGCATTCCTATAAAATGCTGTCTGCGCCTCACAGTCGCGCCGACGACACAGGCATTCCTAAAAAATGCTGTCTGCGCCTCGCAGTCGCGCCAACGACACAGGCATTCCTACAAAATGCTCTCTGCGCCTCACCGTCGCGCCGACGACACAGGCATTCCTATAAAATGCTCTCTGCGCCTCACCGTCGCGCCGACGACACAGGCATTCCTACAAAAAGCTGTCTGCGCCTCGCAGTCGCGCCAACGACACAGGCATTCCTATAAAATGCTGTCTGCGCCTCACAGTCGCGCCGACGACACAGGCATTCCTATAAAATGCTGTCTGCGCCTCGCAGTCGCGCCAACGACACTGGCATTCCTACAAAATGCTGTCTGCGCCTCACAGTCGCGCCGACGACACAGGCATTCCTATAAAATGCTGTCTGCGCCTCACAGTCGCGCCGACGACACAGGCATTCCTACAAAAAGCTGTCTGCGCCTCGCCGTCGCGCCAACGACACAGGCATTCCTATAAAATGCTGTCTGCGCCTCACAGTCGCGCCGACGACACAGGCATTCCTACAAAATGCTCTCTGCGCCTCACCGTCGCGCCGACGACACAGGCATTCCTATAAAATGCTGTCTGCGCCTCACAGTCGCGCCGACGACACAGGCATTCCTATAAAATGCTGTCTGCGCCTCACAGTCGCGCCGACGACGCAGGCATTCCTATAAAATGCTGTCTGCGCCTCACAGTCGCGCCAACAACACAGGCATTCCTACAAAATGCTCTCTGCGCCTCACCGTCGCGCCGACGACACAGGCATTCCTATAAAATGCTGTCTGCGCCTCACAGTCGCGCCGACGACACAGGCATTCCTACAAAATGCTGTCTGCGCCTCGCAGTCGCGCCGACGACACAGGCATTCCTATAAAATGCTGTCTGCGCCTCACAGTCGCGCCGACGACACAGGCATTCCTATAAAATGCTGTCTGCGCCTCGCAGTCGCGCCAACGACACTGGCATTCCTACAAAATGCTGTCTGCGCCTCACAGTCGCGCCGACGACACAGGCATTCCTATAAAATGCTGTCTGCGCCTCACCGTCGTGCCGACGACACAGGCATTCCTACAAAATGCTGTCTGCGGCCTCACAGTCGCGCCGACGACACAGGCATTCCTACAAAATGCTGTCTGCGCCTCACAGTCGCGCCGACGACACAGGCATTCCTATAAAATGCTGTCTGCGCCTCGCAGTCGCGCCGACGACACAGGCATTCCTATAAAATGCTGTCTGTGCCTCACAGTCGCGCCGACGACACAGGCATTCCTATAAAATGCCGTCTGCGCCTCGCAGTCGCGCCAACGACACTGGCATTCCTACAAAATGCTGTCTGCGCCTCACAGTCGCGCCGACGACACAGGCATTCCTATAAAATGCTGTCTGCGCCTCACAGTTGCGCCGACGACACAGGCATTCCTACAAAATGCTGTCTGCGCCTCGCAGTCGCGCCAACGACACAGGCATTCCTATAAAATGCTGCCTGCGCCTCACAGTCGCGCCGACGACACAGGCATTCCTATAAAATGCTGTCTGCGCCTCGCAGTCGCGCCAACGACACAGGCATTCCTACAAAATGCTCTCTGCGCCTCACCGTCGCGCCGACGACACAGGCATTCCTATAAAATGCTGTCTGTGCCTCACAGTCGCGCCGACGACACAGGCATTCCTATAAAATGCTGTCTGCGCCTCGCAGTCGCGCCAACGACACTGGCATTCCTACAAAATGCTGTCTGCGCCTCACAGTTGCGCCGGCGACACAGGCATTCCTATAAAATGCTGTCTGCGCCTCACAGTCGCGCCGACGACACAGGCATTCCTACAAAAAGCTGTCTGCGCCTCGCAGTCGCGCCAACGACACAGGCATTCCTATAAAATGCTGTCTGCGCCTCACAGTCGCGCCGAAGACACAGACATTCCTATAAAATGCTGTCCGCGCCTCGCAGTCGCGCCAACGACACAGGCATTCCTACAAAATGCTCTCTACGCCTCACCGTCGCGCCGACGACACAGGCATTCCTATAAAATGCTGTCTGCGCTTCACAGTCGCGCCGACGACACAGGCATTCCTACAAAATGCTGTCTGCGCCTCGCAGTCGCGCCAACGACACAGGCATTCCTACAAGATGCTGTCTGCGCCTCACAGTCGCGCCGACGACACAGGCATTCCTATAAAATGCTGTCTGCGCCTCACAGTCGCGCCGACGACACAGGCATTCCTACAAAAAGCTGTCTGCGCGTCGCAGTCGCGCCAACGACACAGGCATTCCTATAAAATACTGTCTGCGCCTCACAGTCGCGCCGACGACACAGGCATTCCTATAAAATGCTGTCTGCGCCTCACAGTCGCGCCGACGACACAGGCATTCCTATAAAATGCTGTCTGCGCCTCGCAGTCGCGCCAACGACACTGGCATTCCTACAAAATGCTGTCTGCGCCTCACAGTCGCGCCGACGACACAGGCATTCCTATAAAATGCTGTCTGCGCCTCACAGTCGCGCCGACGACACAGGCATTCCTACAAAAAGCTGTCTGCGCCTCGCAGTCGCGCCAACGACACAGGCATTCCTATAAAATGCTGTCTGCGCCTCACAGTCGCGCCGACGACACAGGCATTCCTATAAAATGCTGTCTGCGCCTCGCAGTCGCGCCAACGACACAGGCATTCCTACAAAATGCTCTCTGCGCCTCACCGTCACGCCGACGACACAGGCATTCCTATAAAATGCTGTCTGCGCCTCACAGTCGCGCCGACGACACAGGCATTCCTACAAAATGCTGTCTGCGCCTCGCAGTCGCGCCAACGACACAGGCATTCCTATAAAATGCTGTCTGCGCCTCACAATCGCGCCGACGACACAGGCATTCCTACAAAATGCTGTCTGCGCCTCACAGTCGCGCCGACGACACAGGCATTCCTATAAAATGCTGTCTGCGCCTCGCAGTCGCGCCGACGACACAGGCATTCCTATAAAATGCTGTCTGCGCCTCACAGTCGCGCCGACGACACAGGCATTCCTATAAAATGCTGTCTGCGCCTCGCAGTCGCGCCAACGACACTGGCATTCCTACAAAATGCTGTCTGCGCCTCACAGTCGCGCCGACGACACAGGCATTCCTATAAAATGCTGTCTGCGCCTCACAGTCGCGCCGACGACACAGGCATTCATACAAAAAGCTGTCTGCGCCTCGCAGTCGCGCCAACGACACAGGCATTCCTACAAAATGCTCTCTGCGCCTCACCGTCGCGCCGACGACACAGGCATTCCTATAAAATGCTGTCTGCGCCTCACAGTCGCGCCGACGACACAGGCATTCCTACAAAATGCTGTTTGCTCCTCGCAGTCGCGCCAACGACACAGGCATTCCTATAAAATGCTGTCTGCGCCTCACAGTCGCGCCGACGACACAGGCATTCCTATAAAATGCTGTCTGCGCCTCACAGTCGCGCCGACGACACAGGCATTCCTATAAAATGCTGTCTGCGCCTCGCAGTCTCGCCAACGACACAGGCATTCCTACAAAATGCTCTCTGCGCCTCACCGTCGCGCCGACGACACAGGCATTCCTATAAAATGCTGTCTGCGCCTCACAGTCGCGCCGACGATACAGGCATTCCTACAAAATGCTGTCTGCTCCTCGCAGTCGCGCCAACGACACAGGCATTCCTATAAAATGCTGTCTGCGCCTCACAGTCGCGCCGACGACACAGGCATTCCTATAAAATGCTGTCTGCGCCTCGCAGTCGCGCCAACGACACAGGCATTCCTACAAAATGCTCTCTGCGCCTCACCGTCGCGCCGACGACAAAGGCATTCCTATAAAATGCTGTCTGCGCCTCACAGTCGCGCCGACGACACAGGCATTCCTATAAAATGCTGTCTGCGCCTCGCAGTCGCGCCAACGACACTGGCATTCCTACAAAATGCTGTCTGCGCCTCACAGTCGCGCCGACGACAAAGGCATTCCTATAAAATGCTGTCTGCGCCTCACAGTCGCGCCGACGACACAGGCATTCCTATAAAATGCTGTCTGCGCCTCACAGTCGCGCCGACGACAAAGGCATTCCTATAAAATGCTGTCTGCGCCTCACAGTCGCGCCGACGACACAGGCATTCCTATAAAATTCTGTCTGCGCCTCGCAGTCGCGCCAACGACACTGGCATTCCTACAAAATGCTGTCTGCGCCTCACAGTCGCGCCGACGACACAGGCATTCCTATAAAATGCTGTCTGCGTCTCGCAGTCGCGCCAACGACACAGGCATTCCTACAAAATGCTTTCTGCGCCTCACCGTCGCGCCGACGACACAGGCATTCCTATAAAATGCTGTCTGCGCCTCGCAGTCGCGCCAACGACACTGGCATTCCTACAAAATGCTGTCTGCGCCTCACAGTCGCGCCGACGACACAGGCATTCCTATAAAATGCTGTCTGCGCCTCACCGTCGCGCCGACGACACAGGCATTCCTATAAAATGCTGTCTGCGCCTCACAGTCGCGCCGACGACACAGGCATTCCTATAAAATGCTGTCTGCGCCTCGCAGTCGCGCCAACGACACTGGCATTCCTACAAAATGCTGTCTGCGCCTCACAGTCGCGCCGACGACACAGGCATTCCTATAAAATGCTGTCTGCGCCTCACAGTCGCGCCGACGACACAGGCATTCCTACAAAAAGCTGTCTGCGCCTCGCAGTCGCGCCAACGACACAGGCATTCCTGTAAAATGCTGTCTGCGCCTCACAGTCGCGCCGACGACACAGGCATTCCTATAAAATGCTGTCTGCGCCTCGCAGTCTCGCCAACGACACAGGCATTCCTACAAAATGCTCTCTGCGCCTCACCGTCGCGCCGACGACACAGTCATTCCTATAAAATGCTGTCTGCGCCTCACAGTCGCGCCGACGACACAGGCATTCCTACAAAATGCTGTCTGCTCCTCGCAGTCGCGCCAACGACACAGGCATTCCTATAAAATGCTGTCTGCGCCTCACAGTCGCGCCGACGACACAGGCATTCCTATAAAATGCTGTCTGCGCCTCGCAGTTGCGCCAACGACACAGGCATTCCTACAAAATGCTCTCTGCGCCTCACCGTCGCGCCGACGACAAAGGCATTCCTATAAAATGCTGTCTGCGCCTCACAGTCGCGCCGACGACACAGGCATTCCTATAAAATGCTGTCTGCGCCTCGCAGTCGCGCCAACGACACTGGCATTCCTACAAAATGCTGTCTGCGCCTCACAGTCGCGCCGACGACACAGGCATTCCTATAAAATGCTGTCTGCGCCTCACAGTCGCGCCGACGACACAGGCATTCCTATAAAATGCTGTCTGCGCCTCGCAGTCGCGCCAACGACACTGGCATTCCTACAAAATGCTGTCTGCGCCTCACAGTCGCGCCGACGACACAGGCATTCCTATAGAATGCTGTCTGCGCCTCACAGTCGCGCCGACGACACGGGCATTCCTACAAAAAGCTGTCTGCGCCTCGCAGTCACGCCAACGACACAGGCATTCCTATAAAATGCTGTCTGCGCCTCACAGTCGCGCCGACGACACAGGCATTCCTATAAAATGCTGTCTGCGCCTCACAGTCGCGCCGACGACACAGGCATTCCTATAAAATGCTGTCTGCGCCTCGCAGTCGCGCCAACGACACTGGCATTCCTACAAAATGCTGTCTGCGCCTCACAGTCGCGCCGACGACACAGGCATTCCTATAGAATGCTGTCTGCGCCTCACAGTCGCGCCGACGACACGGGCATTCCTACAAAAAGCTGTCTGCGCCTCGCAGTCACGCCAACGACACAGGCATTCCTATAAAATGCTGTCTGCGCCTCACAGTCGCGCCGACGACACAGGCATTCCTATAAAATGCTGTCTGCGCCTCGCAGTCGCGCCAACGACACTGGCATTCCTACAAAATGCTGTCTGCGCCTCACAGTCGCGCCGACGACACAGGCATTCCTATAAAATGCTGTCTGCGCCTCACAGTCGCGCCGACGACACAGGCATTCCTACAAAAAGCTGTCTGCGCCTCGCAGTCGCGCCAACGACACAGGCATTCCTGTAAAATGCTGTCTGCGCCTCACAGTCGCGCCGACGACACAGGCATTCCTATAAAATGCTGTCTGCGCCTCGCAGTCTCGCCAACGACACAGGCATTCCTACAAAATGCTCTCTGCGCCTCACCGTCGCGCCGACGACACAGTCATTCCTATAAAATGCTGTCTGCGCCTCACAGTCACGCCGACGACACAGGCATTCCTACAAAATGCTGTCTGCTCCTCGCAGTCGCGCCAACGACACAGGCATTCCTATAAAATGCTGTCTGCGCCTCACAGTCGCGCCGACGACACAGGCATTCCTATAAAATGCTGTCTGCGCCTCGCAGTTGCGCCAACGACACAGGCATTCCTACAAAATGCTCTCTGCGCCTCACCGTCGCGCCGACGACAAAGGCATTCCTATAAAATGCTGTCTGCGCCTCACAGTCGCGCCGACGACACAGGCATTCCTATAAAATGCTGTCTGCGCCTCGCAGTCGCGCCAACGACACTGGCATTCCTACAAAATGCTGTCTGCGCCTCACAGTCGCGCCGACGACACAGGCATTCCTATAAAATGCTGTCTGCGCCTCACAGTCGCGCCGACGACACAGGCATTCCTATAAAATGCTGTCTGCGCCTCGCAGTCGCGCCAACGACACTGGCATTCCTACAAAATGCTGTCTGCGCCTCACAGTCGCGCCGACGACACAGGCATTCCTATAGAATGCTGTCTGCGCCTCACAGTCGCGCCGACGACACGGGCATTCCTACAAAAAGCTGTCTGCGCCTCGCAGTCACGCCAACGACACAGGCATTCCTATAAAATGCTGTCTGCGCCTCACAGTCGCGCCGACGACACAGGCATTCCTATAAAATGCTGTCTGCGCCTCACAGTCGCGCCGACGACACAGGCATTCCTATAAAATGCTGTCTGCGCCTCGCAGTCGCGCCGACGACACAGGCATTCCTATAAAATGCTGTCTGCGCCTCACAGTCGCGCCGACGACACAGGCATTCCTATAAAATGCTGTCTGCGCCTCGCAGTCGCGCCAACGACACTGGCATTCCTACAAAATGCTGTCTGCGCCTCACAGTCGCGCCGACGACACAGGCATTCCTATAGAATGCTGTCTGCGCCTCACAGTCGCGCCGACGACACGGGCATTCCTACAAAAAGCTGTCTGCGCCTCGCAGTCACGCCAACGACACAGGCATTCCTATAAAATGCTGTCTGCGCCTCACAGTCGCGCCGACGACACAGGCATTCCTATAAAATGCTGTCTGCGCCTCGCAGTCGCGCCAACGACACTGGCATTCCTACAAAATGCTGTCTGCGCCTCACAGTCGCGCCGACGACACAGGCATTCCTACAAAATGCTGTCTGCGCGTCGCAGTCGCGCCAACGACACAGGCATTCCTACAAGATGCTGTCTGCGCCTCACAGTCGCGCCGACGACACAGGCATTCCTATAAAATGCTGTCTGCGCCTCACAGTCGCGCCGACGACACAGGCATTCCTACAAAAAGCTGTCTGCGCGTCGCAGTCGCGCCAACGACACAGGCATTCCTATAAAATGCTGTCTGCGCCTCACAGTCGCGCCGACGACACAGGCATTCCTATAAAATGCTGTCTGCGCCTCACAGTCGCGCCGACGACACAGGCATTCCTATAAAATGCTGTCTGCGCCTCGCAGTCGCGCCAACGACACTGGCATTCCTACAAAATGCTGTCTGCGCCTCACAGTCGCGCCGACGACACAGGCATTTCTATAAAATGCTGTCTGCGCCTCACAGTCGCGCCGACGACACAGGCATTCCTACAAAAAGCTGTCTGCGCCTCACAGTCGCGCCAACGACACAGGCATTCCTATAAAATGCTGTCTGCGCCTCACAGTCGCGCCCACGACACAGGCATTCCTATAAAATGCTGTCTGCGCCTCGCAGTCGCGCCAACGACACAGGCATTCCTACAAAATGCTCTCTGCGCCTTACCGTCACGCCGACGACACAGGCATTCCTACAAAATGCTGTCTGCGCCTCACAGTCGCGCCGACGACACAGGCATTCCTACAAAATGCTGTCTGCGCCTCGCAGTCGCGCCAACGACACAGGCATTCCTATAAAATGCTGTCTGCGCCTCACAGTCGCGCCGACGACGCAGGCATTCTTATAAAATGCTGTCTGCGCCTCGCAGTCGCGCCAACGACACAGGCATTCCTACAAAATGCTCTCTGCGCCTCACCGTCGCGCCGACGACACATGCATTCCTATAAAATGCTGTCTGCGCCTCACAGTCGCGCCGACGACACAGGCATTCCTACAAAATGCTGTCTGCGCCTCGCAGTCGCGCCAACGACACAGGCATTCCTATAAAATGCTGTCTGCGCCTCACAGTCGCACCGACGACACAGGCATTCCTATAAAATGCTGTCTGTGCCTCGCAGTCGCGCAAACGACACAGGCATTCCTATAAAATGCTGTCTGCGCCTCGCAGTCGCGCCAACGACACAGGCATTCCTACAAAATGCTGTCTGCGCCTCACAGTCGCGCCGACGACACTGGCATTCCTACAAAATGCTGTCTGCGCCTCACAGTCGCGCCGACGACACAGGCATTCCTATAAAATGCTGTCTGCGCCTCACCGTCGCGCCGACGACACAGGCATTCCTATAAAATGCTGTCTGCGCCTCACAGTCGCGCCGACGACACAGGCATTCCTATAAAATGCTGTCTGCGCCTCGCAGTCGCGCCAACGACACTGGCATTCCTACAAAATGCTGTCTGCGCCTCACAGTCGCGCCGACGACACAGGCATTCCTATAAAATGCTGTCTGCGCCTCACAGTCGCGCCGACGACACAGGCATTCCTACAAAAAGCTGTCTGCGCCTCGCAGTCGCGCCAACGACACAGGCATTCCTGTAAAATGCTGTCTGCGCCTCACAGTCGCGCCGACGACACAGGCATTCCTATAAAATGCTGTCTGCGCCTCGCAGTCTCGCCAACGACACAGGCATTCCTACAAAATGCTCTCTGCGCCTCACCGTCGCGCCGACGACACAGTCATTCCTATAAAATGCTGTCTGCGCCTCACAGTCGCGCCGACGACACAGGCATTCCTACAAAATGCTGTCTGCTCCTCGCAGTCGCGCCAACGACACAGGCATTCCTATAAAATGCTGTCTGCGCCTCACAGTCGCGCCGACGACACAGGCATTCCTATAAAATGCTGTCTGCGCCTCGCAGTTGCGCCAACGACACAGGCATTCCTACAAAATGCTCTCTGCGCCTCACCGTCGCGCCGACGACAAAGGCATTCCTATAAAATGCTGTCTGCGCCTCACAGTCGCGCCGACGACACAGGCATTCCTATAAAATGCTGTCTGCGCCTCGCAGTCGCGCCAACGACACTGGCATTCCTACAAAATGCTGTCTGCGCCTCACAGTCGCGCCGACGACACAGGCATTCCTATAAAATGCTGTCTGCGCCTCACAGTCGCGCCGACGACACAGGCATTCCTATAAAATGCTGTCTGCGCCTCGCAGTCGCGCCAACGACACTGGCATTCCTACAAAATGCTGTCTGCGCCTCACAGTCGCGCCGACGACACAGGCATTCCTATAGAATGCTGTCTGCGCCTCACAGTCGCGCCGACGACACGGGCATTCCTACAAAAAGCTGTCTGCGCCTCGCAGTCACGCCAACGACACAGGCATTCCTATAAAATGCTGTCTGCGCCTCACAGTCGCGCCGACGACACAGGCATTCCTATAAAATGCTGTCTGCGCCTCACAGTCGCGCCGACGACACAGGCATTCCTATAAAATGCTGTCTGCGCCTCGCAGTCGCGCCAACGACACTGGCATTCCTACAAAATGCTGTCTGCGCCTCACAGTCGCGCCGACGACACAGGCATTCCTATAGAATGCTGTCTGCGCCTCACAGTCGCGCCGACGACACGGGCATTCCTACAAAAAGCTGTCTGCGCCTCGCAGTCACGCCAACGACACAGGCATTCCTATAAAATGCTGTCTGCGCCTCACAGTCGCGCCGACGACACAGGCATTCCTATAAAATGCTGTCTGCGCCTCGCAGTCGCGCCAACGACACTGGCATTCCTACAAAATGCTGTCTGCGCCTCACAGTCGCGCCGACGACACAGGCATTCCTATAAAATGCTGTCTGCGCCTCACAGTCGCGCCGACGACACAGGCATTCCTACAAAAAGCTGTCTGCGCCTCGCAGTCGCGCCAACGACACAGGCATTCCTGTAAAATGCTGTCTGCGCCTCACAGTCGCGCCGACGACACAGGCATTCCTATAAAATGCTGTCTGCGCCTCGCAGTCTCGCCAACGACACAGGCATTCCTACAAAATGCTCTCTGCGCCTCACCGTCGCGCCGACGACACAGTCATTCCTATAAAATGCTGTCTGCGCCTCACAGTCACGCCGACGACACAGGCATTCCTACAAAATGCTGTCTGCTCCTCGCAGTCGCGCCAACGACACAGGCATTCCTATAAAATGCTGTCTGCGCCTCACAGTCGCGCCGACGACACAGGCATTCCTATAAAATGCTGTCTGCGCCTCGCAGTTGCGCCAACGACACAGGCATTCCTACAAAATGCTCTCTGCGCCTCACCGTCGCGCCGACGACAAAGGCATTCCTATAAAATGCTGTCTGCGCCTCACAGTCGCGCCGACGACACAGGCATTCCTATAAAATGCTGTCTGCGCCTCGCAGTCGCGCCAACGACACTGGCATTCCTACAAAATGCTGTCTGCGCCTCACAGTCGCGCCGACGACACAGGCATTCCTATAAAATGCTGTCTGCGCCTCACAGTCGCGCCGACGACACAGGCATTCCTATAAAATGCTGTCTGCGCCTCGCAGTCGCGCCAACGACACTGGCATTCCTACAAAATGCTGTCTGCGCCTCACAGTCGCGCCGACGACACAGGCATTCCTATAGAATGCTGTCTGCGCCTCACAGTCGCGCCGACGACACGGGCATTCCTACAAAAAGCTGTCTGCGCCTCGCAGTCACGCCAACGACACAGGCATTCCTATAAAATGCTGTCTGCGCCTCACAGTCGCGCCGACGACACAGGCATTCCTATAAAATGCTGTCTGCGCCTCACAGTCGCGCCGACGACACAGGCATTCCTATAAAATGCTGTCTGCGCCTCGCAGTCGCGCCGACGACACAGGCATTCCTATAAAATGCTGTCTGCGCCTCACAGTCGCGCCGACGACACAGGCATTCCTATAAAATGCTGTCTGCGCCTCGCAGTCGCGCCAACGACACTGGCATTCCTACAAAATGCTGTCTGCGCCTCACAGTCGCGCCGACGACACAGGCATTCCTATAGAATGCTGTCTGCGCCTCACAGTCGCGCCGACGACACGGGCATTCCTACAAAAAGCTGTCTGCGCCTCGCAGTCACGCCAACGACACAGGCATTCCTATAAAATGCTGTCTGCGCCTCACAGTCGCGCCGACGACACAGGCATTCCTATAAAATGCTGTCTGCGCCTCGCAGTCGCGCCAACGACACTGGCATTCCTACAAAATGCTGTCTGCGCCTCACAGTCGCGCCGACGACACAGGCATTCCTACAAAATGCTGTCTGCGCGTCGCAGTCGCGCCAACGACACAGGCATTCCTACAAGATGCTGTCTGCGCCTCACAGTCGCGCCGACGACACAGGCATTCCTATAAAATGCTGTCTGCGCCTCACAGTCGCGCCGACGACACAGGCATTCCTACAAAAAGCTGTCTGCGCGTCGCAGTCGCGCCAACGACACAGGCATTCCTATAAAATGCTGTCTGCGCCTCACAGTCGCGCCGACGACACAGGCATTCCTATAAAATGCTGTCTGCGCCTCACAGTCGCGCCGACGACACAGGCATTCCTATAAAATGCTGTCTGCGCCTCGCAGTCGCGCCAACGACACTGGCATTCCTACAAAATGCTGTCTGCGCCTCACAGTCGCGCCGACGACACAGGCATTTCTATAAAATGCTGTCTGCGCCTCACAGTCGCGCCGACGACACAGGCATTCCTACAAAAAGCTGTCTGCGCCTCACAGTCGCGCCAACGACACAGGCATTCCTATAAAATGCTGTCTGCGCCTCACAGTCGCGCCCACGACACAGGCATTCCTATAAAATGCTGTCTGCGCCTCGCAGTCGCGCCAACGACACAGGCATTCCTACAAAATGCTCTCTGCGCCTTACCGTCACGCCGACGACACAGGCATTCCTACAAAATGCTGTCTGCGCCTCACAGTCGCGCCGACGACACAGGCATTCCTACAAAATGCTGTCTGCGCCTCGCAGTCGCGCCAACGACACAGGCATTCCTATAAAATGCTGTCTGCGCCTCACAGTCGCGCCGACGACGCAGGCATTCTTATAAAATGCTGTCTGCGCCTCGCAGTCGCGCCAACGACACAGGCATTCCTACAAAATGCTCTCTGCGCCTCACCGTCGCGCCGACGACACATGCATTCCTATAAAATGCTGTCTGCGCCTCACAGTCGCGCCGACGACACAGGCATTCCTACAAAATGCTGTCTGCGCCTCGCAGTCGCGCCAACGACACAGGCATTCCTATAAAATGCTGTCTGCGCCTCACAGTCGCACCGACGACACAGGCATTCCTATAAAATGCTGTCTGTGCCTCGCAGTCGCGCAAACGACACAGGCATTCCTATAAAATGCTGTCTGCGCCTCGCAGTCGCGCCAACGACACAGGCATTCCTACAAAATGCTGTCTGCGCCTCACAGTCGCGCCGACGACACAGGCATTCCTACAAAATGCTCTCTGTGCCTCACCGTCGCGCCGACGACACAGGCATTCCTATAAAATGCTGTCTGCACCTCACAGTCGCGCCGACGACACAGGCATTCCTATAAAATGCTGTCTGCGCCTCGCAGTCGCGCCAACGACACAGGCATTCCTACAAAATGCTCTCTGCGCCTCACCGTCGCGCCGACGACACAGGCATTCCTATAAAATGCTGTCTGCGCCTCGCAGTCGCGCCAACGACACAGGCATTCCTACAACATGCTCTCTGCGCCTCACCGTCGCGCCGACGACACAGGCATTCCTATAAAATGCTGTCTGCGCCTCACAGTCGCGCCGACGACACAGGCATTCCTACAAAATGCTGTCTGCGCCTCGCAGTCGCGCCAACGACACAGGCATTCCTACAAAATGCTCTCTGCGCCTCACCGTCGCGCCGACGACACAGGCATTCCTATAAAATGCTGTCTGCGCCTCACAGTCGCGCCGACTACACAGGCATTCCTATAAAATGCTGCCTGCGCTTCACAGTCGCGCCGACGACACAGGCATTCCTACAAAATGCTGTCTGCGCCTCGCTGTCGCGCCAACGACACAGGCATTCCTACAAGATGCTGTCTGCGCCTCACAGTCACGCCGACGACACAGGCATTCCTATAAAATGCTGTCTGCGCCTCACAGTCGCGCCGACGACACAGGCATTCCTACAAAAAGCTGTCTGCGCGTCGCAGTCGCGCCAACGACACAGGCATTCCTATAAAATGCTGTCTGCGCCTCACAGTCGCGCCGACGACACAGGCATTCCTACAAAATGCTGTCTGCGCCTCACAGTCGCGCCGACGACACAGGCATTCCTATAAAAAGCTGTCTGCGCCTCGCAGTCGCGCCAACGACACTGGCATTCCTACAAAATGCTGTCTGCGCCTCACAGTCGCGCCGACGACACAGGCATTCCTATAAAATGCTGTCTGCGCCTCACAGTCGCGCCGACGACACAGGCATTCCTACAAAAAGCTGTCTGCGCCTCGCAGTCACGCCAACGACACAGGCATTCCTATAAAATGCTGTCTGCGCCTCACAGTTGCGCCGACGACACAGGCATTCCTATAAAATGCTGTCTACGCCTCGCAGTCGCGCCAACGACACAGGCATTCCTAGAAAATGCTCTCTGCGCCTCACAGTCGCGCCGACGACACAGGCATTCCTACAAAATGCTGTCTGCGCGTCGCAGTCGCGCCAACGACACAGGCATTCCTACAAGATGCTGTCTGCGCCTCACAGTCGCGCCGACGACACAGGCATTCCTATAAAATGCTGTCTGCGCCTCACAGTCGCGCCGACGACACAGGCATTCCTACAAAAAGCTGTCTGCGCGTCGCAGTCGCGCCAACGACACAGGCATTCCTATAAAATGCTGTCTGCGCCTCACAGTCGCGCCGACGACACAGGCATTCCTATAAAATGCTGTCTGCGCCTCACAGTCGCGCCGACGACACAGGCATTCCTATAAAATGCTGTCTGCGCCTCGCAGTCGCGCCAACGACACTGGCATTCCTACAAAATGCTGTCTGCGCCTCACAGTCGCGCCGACGACACAGGCATTTCTATAAAATGCTGTCTGCGCCTCACAGTCGCGCCGACGACACAGGCATTCCTACAAAAAGCTGTCTGCGCCTCACAGTCGCGCCAACGACACAGGCATTCCTATAAAATGCTGTCTGCGCCTCACAGTCGCGCCCACGACACAGGCATTCCTATAAAATGCTGTCTGCGCCTCGCAGTCGCGCCAACGACACAGGCATTCCTACAAAATGCTCTCTGCGCCTTACCGTCACGCCGACGACACAGGCATTCCTACAAAATGCTGTCTGCGCCTCACAGTCGCGCCGACGACACAGGCATTCCTACAAAATGCTGTCTGCGCCTCGCAGTCGCGCCAACGACACAGGCATTCCTATAAAATGCTGTCTGCGCCTCACAGTCGCGCCGACGACGCAGGCATTCCTATAAAATGCTGTCTGCGCCTCGCAGTCGCGCCAACGACACAGGCATTCCTACAAAATGCTCTCTGCGCCTCACCGTCGCGCCGACGACACATGCATTCCTATAAAATGCTGTCTGCGCCTCACAGTCGCGCCGACGACACAGGCATTCCTACAAAATGCTGTCTGCGCCTCGCAGTCGCGCCAACGACACAGGCATTCCTATAAAATGCTGTCTGCGCCTCACAGTCGCACCGACGACACAGGCATTCCTATAAAATGCTGTCTGTGCCTCGCAGTCGCGCAAACGACACAGGCATTCCTATAAAATGCTGTCTGCGCCTCGCAGTCGCGCCAACGACACAGGCATTCCTACAAAATGCTGTCTGCGCCTCACAGTCGCGCCGACGACACAGGCATTCCTACAAAATGCTCTCTGTGCCTCACCGTCGCGCCGACGACACAGGCATTCCTATAAAATGCTGTCTGCACCTCACAGTCGCGCCGACGACACAGGCATTCCTATAAAATGCTGTCTGCGCCTCGCAGTCGCGCCAACGACACAGGCATTCCTACAAAATGCTCTCTGCGCCTCACCGTCGCGCCGACGACACAGGCATTCCTATAAAATGCTGTCTGCGCCTCGCAGTCGCGCCAACGACACAGGCATTCCTACAACATGCTCTCTGCGCCTCACCGTCGCGCCGACGACACAGGCATTCCTATAAAATGCTGTCTGCGCCTCACAGTCGCGCCGACGACACAGGCATTCCTACAAAATGCTGTCTGCGCCTCGCAGTCGCGCCAACGACACAGGCATTCCTACAAAATGCTCTCTGCGCCTCACCGTCGCGCCGACGACACAGGCATTCCTATAAAATGCTGTCTGCGCCTCACAGTCGCGCCGACTACACAGGCATTCCTATAAAATGCTGCCTGCGCTTCACAGTCGCGCCGACGACACAGGCATTCCTACAAAATGCTGTCTGCGCCTCGCTGTCGCGCCAACGACACAGGCATTCCTACAAGATGCTGTCTGCGCCTCACAGTCACGCCGACGACACAGGCATTCCTATAAAATGCTGTCTGCGCCTCACAGTCGCGCCGACAACACAGGCATTCCTACAAAAAGCTGTCTGCGCGTCGCAGTCGCGCCAACGACACAGGCATTCCTATAAAATGCTGTCTGCGCCTCACAGTCGCGCCGACGACACAGGCATTCCTACAAAATGCTGTCTGCGCCTCACAGTCGCGCCGACGACACAGGCATTCCTATAAAAAGCTGTCTGCGCCTCGCAGTCGCGCCAACGACACTGGCATTCCTACAAAATGCTGTCTGCGCCTCACAGTCGCGCCGACGACACAGGCATTCCTATAAAATGCTGTCTGCGCCTCACAGTCGCGCCGACGACACAGGCATTCCTACAAAAAGCTGTCTGCGCCTCGCAGTCACGCCAACGACACAGGCATTCCTATAAAATGCTGTCTGCGCCTCACAGTTGCGCCGACGACACAGGCATTCCTATAAAATGCTGTCTACGCCTCGCAGTCGCGCCAACGACACAGGCATTCCTACAAAATGCTCTCTGCGCCTCACCGTCGCGCCGACGACACAGGCATTCCTATAAAATGCTGTCTGCGCCTCACAGTCGCGCCAACGACACAGGCATTCCTATAAAATGCTGTCTGCGCCTCACAATCGCGCCGACGACACAGGCATTCCTACAAAATGCTGTCTGCGCCTCACAGTCGCGCCGACGACACAGGCATTCCTATAAAATGCTGTCTGCGCCTCGCAGTCGCGCCAACGACACTGGCATTCCTACAAAATGCTGTCTGCGCCTCACAGTCGCGCCAACGACACAGGCATTCCTAAAAAATGCTGTCTGCGCCTCAAGGTCGCGCCAACGACACAGGCATTCCTACAAAATGCTCTCTGCGCCTCACCGTTGCGCCGACGACACAGGCATTCCTATAAAATGCTGTCTGCACCTCACAGTCGCGCCGACGACACAGGCATTCCTATAAAATGCTGTCTGCGCCTCGCAGTCGCGCCAACGACACAGGCATTCCTACAAAATGCTCTCTGCGCCTCACCGTCGCGCCGACGACACAGGCATTCCTATAAAATGCTGTCTGCGCCTCACAGTCGCGCCGACGACACAGGCATTCCTACGAAATGCTGTCTGCGCGTCGCAGTCGCGCCAACGACACAGGCATTCCTATAAAATGCTGTCTGCGCCTCACAGTCGCGCCGACGACACAGGCATTCCTAAAAAATGCTGTCTGCGCCTCGCAGTCGCGCCAACGACACAGGCATTCCTACAAAATGCTCTCTGCGCCTCACCGTCGCGCCGACGACACAGGCATTCCTATAAAATGCTCTCTGCGCCTCACCGTCGCGCCGACGACACAGGCATTCCTACAAAAAGCTGTCTGCGCCTCGCAGTCGCGCCAACGACACAGGCATTCCTATAAAATGCTGTCTGCGCCTCACAGTCGCGCCGACGACACAGGCATTCCTATAAAATGCTGTCTGCGCCTCGCAGTCGCGCCAACGACACTGGCATTCCTACAAAATGCTGTCTGCGCCTCACAGTCGCGCCGACGACACAGGCATTCCTATAAAATGCTGTCTGCGCCTCACAGTCGCGCCGACGACACAGGCATTCCTACAAAAAGCTGTCTGCGCCTCGCCGTCGCGCCAACGACACAGGCATTCCTATAAAATGCTGTCTGCGCCTCACAGTCGCGCCGACGACACAGGCATTCCTACAAAATGCTCTCTGCGCCTCACCGTCGCGCCGACGACACAGGCATTCCTATAAAATGCTGTCTGCGCCTCACAGTCGCGCCGACGACACAGGCATTCCTATAAAATGCTGTCTGCGCCTCACAGTCGCGCCGACGACGCAGGCATTCCTATAAAATGCTGTCTGCGCCTCGCAGTCGCGCCAACAACACAGGCATTCCTACAAAATGCTCTCTGCGCCTCACCGTCGCGCCGACGACACAGGCATTCCTATAAAATGCTGTCTGCGCCTCACAGTCGCGCCGACGACACAGGCATTCATACAAAATGCTGTCTGCGCCTCGCAGTCGCGCCGACGACACAGGCATTCCTATAAAATGCTGTCTGCGCCTCACAGTCGCGCCGACGACACAGGCATTCCTATAAAATGCTGTCTGCGCCTCGCAGTCGCGCCAACGACACTGGCATTCCTACAAAATGCTGTCTGCGCCTCACAGTCGCGCCGACGACACAGGCATTCCTATAAAATGCTGTCTGCGCCTCACCGTCGTGCCGACGACACAGGCATTCCTACAAAATGCTGTCTGCGGCCTCACAGTCGCGCCGACGACACAGGCATTCCTACAAAATGCTGTCTGCGCCTCACAGTCGCGCCGACGACACAGGCATTCCTATAAAATGCTGTCTGCGCCTCGCAGTCGCGCCGACGACACAGGCATTCCTATAAAATGCTGTCTGTGCCTCACAGTCGCGCCGACGACACAGGCATTCCTATAAAATGCTGTCTGCGCCTCGCAGTCGCGCCAACGACACTGGCATTCCTACAAAATGCTGTCTGCGCCTCACAGTCGCGCCGACGACACAGGCATTCCTATAAAATGCTGTCTGCGCCTCACAGTTGCGCCGACGACACAGGCATTCCTACAAAATGCTGTCTGCGCCTCGCAGTCGCGCCAACGACACAGGCATTCCTATAAAATGCTGCCTGCGCCTCACAGTCGCGCCGACGACACAGGCATTCCTATAAAATGCTGTCTGCGCCTCGCAGTCGCGCCAACGACACAGGCATTCCTACAAAATGCTCTCTGCGCCTCACCGTCGCGCCGACGACACAGGCATTCCTATAAAATGCTGT
This sequence comes from Dermacentor andersoni, assembly GCF_023375885.2. NCBI lineage: Eukaryota > Metazoa > Arthropoda > Arachnida > Ixodida > Ixodidae > Dermacentor > Dermacentor andersoni. The sequence continues at coordinate 142,772,412 of NC_092822.1, read as the reverse complement.
CTGTGCCTCACAGTCGCGCCGACGACACAGGCATTCCTATAAAATGCTGTCTGCGCCTCGCAGTCGCGCCAACGACACTGGCATTCCTACAAAATGCTGTCTGCGCCTCACAGTTGCGCCGGCGACACAGGCATTCCTATAAAATGCTGTCTGCGCCTCACAGTCGCGCCGACGACACAGGCATTCCTACAAAAAGCTGTCTGCGCCTCGCAGTCGCGCCAACGACACAGGCATTCCTATAAAATGCTGTCTGCGCCTCACAGTCGCGCCGAAGACACAGACATTCCTATAAAATGCTGTCCGCGCCTCGCAGTCGCGCCAACGACACAGGCATTCCTACAAAATGCTCTCTACGCCTCACCGTCGCGCCGACGACACAGGCATTCCTATAAAATGCTGTCTGCGCTTCACAGTCGCGCCGACGACACAGGCATTCCTACAAAATGCTGTCTGCGCCTCGCAGTCGCGCCAACGACACAGGCATTCCTACAAGATGCTGTCTGCGCCTCACAGTCGCGCCGACGACACAGGCATTCCTATAAAATGCTGTCTGCGCCTCACAGTCGCGCCGACGACACAGGCATTCCTACAAAAAGCTGTCTGCGCGTCGCAGTCGCGCCAACGACACAGGCATTCCTATAAAATACTGTCTGCGCCTCACAGTCGCGCCGACGACACAGGCATTCCTATAAAATGCTGTCTGCGCCTCACAGTCGCGCCGACGACACAGGCATTCCTATAAAATGCTGTCTGCGCCTCGCAGTCGCGCCAACGACACTGGCATTCCTACAAAATGCTGTCTGCGCCTCACAGTCGCGCCGACGACACAGGCATTCCTATAAAATGCTGTCTGCGCCTCACAGTCGCGCCGACGACACAGGCATTCCTACAAAAAGCTGTCTGCGCCTCGCAGTCGCGCCAACGACACAGGCATTCCTATAAAATGCTGTCTGCGCCTCACAGTCGCGCCGACGACACAGGCATTCCTATAAAATGCTGTCTGCGCCTCGCAGTCGCGCCAACGACACAGGCATTCCTACAAAATGCTCTCTGCGCCTCACCGTCACGCCGACGACACAGGCATTCCTATAAAATGCTGTCTGCGCCTCACAGTCGCGCCGACGACACAGGCATTCCTACAAAATGCTGTCTGCGCCTCGCAGTCGCGCCAACGACACAGGCATTCCTATAAAATGCTGTCTGCGCCTCACAATCGCGCCGACGACACAGGCATTCCTACAAAATGCTGTCTGCGCCTCACAGTCGCGCCGACGACACAGGCATTCCTATAAAATGCTGTCTGCGCCTCGCAGTCGCGCCGACGACACAGGCATTCCTATAAAATGCTGTCTGCGCCTCACAGTCGCGCCGACGACACAGGCATTCCTATAAAATGCTGTCTGCGCCTCGCAGTCGCGCCAACGACACTGGCATTCCTACAAAATGCTGTCTGCGCCTCACAGTCGCGCCGACGACACAGGCATTCCTATAAAATGCTGTCTGCGCCTCACAGTCGCGCCGACGACACAGGCATTCATACAAAAAGCTGTCTGCGCCTCGCAGTCGCGCCAACGACACAGGCATTCCTACAAAATGCTCTCTGCGCCTCACCGTCGCGCCGACGACACAGGCATTCCTATAAAATGCTGTCTGCGCCTCACAGTCGCGCCGACGACACAGGCATTCCTACAAAATGCTGTTTGCTCCTCGCAGTCGCGCCAACGACACAGGCATTCCTATAAAATGCTGTCTGCGCCTCACAGTCGCGCCGACGACACAGGCATTCCTATAAAATGCTGTCTGCGCCTCACAGTCGCGCCGACGACACAGGCATTCCTATAAAATGCTGTCTGCGCCTCGCAGTCTCGCCAACGACACAGGCATTCCTACAAAATGCTCTCTGCGCCTCACCGTCGCGCCGACGACACAGGCATTCCTATAAAATGCTGTCTGCGCCTCACAGTCGCGCCGACGATACAGGCATTCCTACAAAATGCTGTCTGCTCCTCGCAGTCGCGCCAACGACACAGGCATTCCTATAAAATGCTGTCTGCGCCTCACAGTCGCGCCGACGACACAGGCATTCCTATAAAATGCTGTCTGCGCCTCGCAGTCGCGCCAACGACACAGGCATTCCTACAAAATGCTCTCTGCGCCTCACCGTCGCGCCGACGACAAAGGCATTCCTATAAAATGCTGTCTGCGCCTCACAGTCGCGCCGACGACACAGGCATTCCTATAAAATGCTGTCTGCGCCTCGCAGTCGCGCCAACGACACTGGCATTCCTACAAAATGCTGTCTGCGCCTCACAGTCGCGCCGACGACAAAGGCATTCCTATAAAATGCTGTCTGCGCCTCACAGTCGCGCCGACGACACAGGCATTCCTATAAAATGCTGTCTGCGCCTCACAGTCGCGCCGACGACAAAGGCATTCCTATAAAATGCTGTCTGCGCCTCACAGTCGCGCCGACGACACAGGCATTCCTATAAAATGCTGTCTGCGCCTCGCAGTCGCGCCAACGACACTGGCATTCCTACAAAATGCTGTCTGCGCCTCACAGTCGCGCCGACGACACAGGCATTCCTATAAAATGCTGTCTGCGTCTCGCAGTCGCGCCAACGACACAGGCATTCCTACAAAATGCTTTCTGCGCCTCACCGTCGCGCCGACGACACAGGCATTCCTATAAAATGCTGTCTGCGCCTCGCAGTCGCGCCAACGACACTGGCATTCCTACAAAATGCTGTCTGCGCCTCACAGTCGCGCCGACGACACAGGCATTCCTATAAAATGCTGTCTGCGCCTCACCGTCGCGCCGACGACACAGGCATTCCTATAAAATGCTGTCTGCGCCTCACAGTCGCGCCGACGACACAGGCATTCCTATAAAATGCTGTCTGCGCCTCGCAGTCGCGCCAACGACACTGGCATTCCTACAAAATGCTGTCTGCGCCTCACAGTCGCGCCGACGACACAGGCATTCCTATAAAATGCTGTCTGCGCCTCACAGTCGCGCCGACGACACAGGCATTCCTACAAAAAGCTGTCTGCGCCTCGCAGTCGCGCCAACGACACAGGCATTCCTGTAAAATGCTGTCTGCGCCTCACAGTCGCGCCGACGACACAGGCATTCCTATAAAATGCTGTCTGCGCCTCGCAGTCGCGCCAACGACACAGGCATTCCTACAAAATGCTCTCTGCGCCTCACCGTCGCGCCGACGACACAGTCATTCCTATAAAATGCTGTCTGCGCCTCACAGTCGCGCCGACGACACAGGCATTCCTACAAAATGCTGTCTGCTCCTCGCAGTCGCGCCAACGACACAGGCATTCCTATAAAATGCTGTCTGCGCCTCACAGTCGCGCCGACGACACAGGCATTCCTATAAAATGCTGTCTGCGCCTCGCAGTTGCGCCAACGACACAGGCATTCCTACAAAATGCTCTCTGCGCCTCACCGTCGCGCCGACGACAAAGGCATTCCTATAAAATGCTGTCTGCGCCTCACAGTCGCGCCGACGACACAGGCATTCCTATAAAATGCTGTCTGCGCCTCGCAGTCGCGCCAACGACACTGGCATTCCTACAAAATGCTGTCTGCGCCTCACAGTCGCGCCGACGACACAGGCATTCCTATAAAATGCTGTCTGCGCCTCACAGTCGCGCCGACGACACAGGCATTCCTATAAAATGCTGTCTGCGCCTCGCAGTCGCGCCAACGACACTGGCATTCCTACAAAATGCTGTCTGCGCCTCACAGTCGCGCCGACGACACAGGCATTCCTATAGAATGCTGTCTGCGCCTCACAGTCGCGCCGACGACACGGGCATTCCTACAAAAAGCTGTCTGCGCCTCGCAGTCACGCCAACGACACAGGCATTCCTATAAAATGCTGTCTGCGCCTCACAGTCGCGCCGACGACACAGGCATTCCTATAAAATGCTGTCTGCGCCTCACAGTCGCGCCGACGACACAGGCATTCCTATAAAATGCTGTCTGCGCCTCGCAGTCGCGCCAACGACACTGGCATTCCTACAAAATGCTGTCTGCGCCTCACAGTCGCGCCGACGACACAGGCATTCCTATAGAATGCTGTCTGCGCCTCACAGTCGCGCCGACGACACGGGCATTCCTACAAAAAGCTGTCTGCGCCTCGCAGTCACGCCAACGACACAGGCATTCCTATAAAATGCTGTCTGCGCCTCACAGTCGCGCCGACGACACAGGCATTCCTATAAAATGCTGTCTGCGCCTCGCAGTCGCGCCAACGACACTGGCATTCCTACAAAATGCTGTCTGCGCCTCACAGTCGCGCCGACGACACAGGCATTCCTACAAAATGCTGTCTGCGCGTCGCAGTCGCGCCAACGACACAGGCATTCCTACAAGATGCTGTCTGCGCCTCACAGTCGCGCCGACGACACAGGCATTCCTATAAAATGCTGTCTGCGCCTCACAGTCGCGCCGACGACACAGGCATTCCTACAAAAAGCTGTCTGCGCGTCGCAGTCGCGCCAACAACACAGGCATTCCTATAAAATGTTGTCTGCGCCTCACAGTCGCGCCGACGACACAGGCATTCCTATAAAATGCTGTCTGCGCCTCACAGTCGCGCCGACGACACAGGCATTCCTATAAAATGCTGTCTGCGCCTCGCAGTCGCGCCAACGACACTGGCATTCCTACAAAATGCTGTCTGCGCCTCACAGTCGCGCCGACGACACAGGCATTTCTATAAAATGCTGTCTGCGCCTCACAGTCGCGCCGACGACACAGGCATTCCTACAAAAAGCTGTCTGCGCCTCACAGTCGCGCCAACGACACAGGCATTGCTATAAAATGCTGTCTGCGCCTCACAGTCGCGCCCACGACACAGGCATTCCTATAAAATGCTGTCTGCGCCTCGCAGTCGCGCCAACGACACAGGCATTCCTACAAAATGCTCTCTGCGCCTTACCGTCACGCCGACGACACAGGCATTCCTACAAAATGCTGTCTGCGCCTCACAGTCGCGCCGACGACACAGGCATTCCTACAAAATGCTGTCTGCGCCTCGCAGTCGCGCCAACGACACAGGCATTCCTATAAAATGCTGTCTGCGCCTCACAGTCGCGCCGACGACGCAGGCATTCCTATAAAATGCTGTCTGCGCCTCGCAGTCGCGCCAACGACACAGGCATTCCTACAAAATGCTCTCTGCGCCTCACCGTCGCGCCGACGACACATGCATTCCTATAAAATGCTGTCTGCGCCTCACAGTCGCGCCGACGACACAGGCATTCCTACAAAATGCTGTCTGCGCCTCGCAGTCGCGCCAACGACACAGGCATTCCTATAAAATGCTGTCTGCGCCTCACAGTCGCACCGACGACACAGGCATTCCTATAAAATGCTGTCTGTGCCTCGCAGTCGCGCAAACGAAACAGGCATTCCTACAAAATGCTCTCTGCGCCTCACCGTCGCGCCGACGACACAGGCATTCCTATAAAATGCTGTCTGCGCCTCACAGTCGCGCCGACGACACAGGCATTCCTATAAAATGCTGTCTGCGCCTCGCAGTCGCGCCAACGACACTGGCATTCCTACAAAATGCTGTCTGCCCTTCACAGTCGCGCCGACGACACAGGCATTCCTATAAAATGCTGTCTGCGCCTCACCGTCGCGCCGACGACACAGGCATTCCTATAAAATGCTGTCTGCGCCTCACAGTCGCGCCGACGACACAGGCATTCCTACAAAATGCTGTCTGCGCCTCACAGTCGCGCCGACGACACAGGCATTCCTATAAAATGCTGTCTGCGCCTCACAGTCGCGCCGACGACACAGGCATTCCTATAAAATGCTGTCTGCGCCTCGCAGTCGCGCCAACGACACTGGCATTCCTACAAAATGCTGTCTGCGCCTCACAGTCGCGCCGACGACACTGGCATTCCTACAAAATGCTGTCTGCGCCTCACAGTCGCGCCGACGACACAGGCATTCCTATAAAATGCTGTCTGCGTCTCGCAGTCGAGCCAACGACACAGGCATTCCTACAAAATGCTTTCTGCGCCTCACCGTCGCGCCGACGACACAGGCATTCCTATAAAATGCTGTCTGCGCCTCACAGTCGCGCCGACGACACAGGCATTCCTATAAAATGCTGTCTGCGCCTCGCAGTCGCGCCAACGACACTGGCATTCCTACAAAATGCTGTCTGCGCCTCACAGTCGCGCCGACGACACAGGCATTCCTATAAAATGCTGTCTGCGCCTCACCGTCGCGCCGACGACACAGGCATTCCTATAAAATGCTGTCTGCGCCTCACAGTCGCGCCGACGACCCAGGCATTCCTATAAAATGCTGTCTGCGCCTCGCAGTCGCGCCAACGACACTGGCATTCCTACAAAATGCTGTCTGCGCCTCACAGTCGCGCCGACGACACAGGCATTCCTATAAAATGCTGTCTGCGCCTCACAGTCGCGCCGACGACACAGGCATTCCTACAAAAAGCTGTCTGCGCCTCGCAGTCGCGCCAACGACACAGGCATTCCTGTAAAATGCTGTCTGCGCCTCACAGTCGCGCCGACGACACAGGCATTCCTATAAAATGCTGTCTGCGCCTCGCAGTCTCGCCAACGACACAGGCATTCCTACAAAATGCTCTCTGCGCCTCACCGTCGCGCCGACGACACAGTCATTCCTATAAAATGCTGTCTGCGCCTCACAGTCGCGCCGACGACACAGGCATTCCTACAAAATGCTGTCTGCTCCTCGCAGTCGCGCCAACGACACAGGCATTCCTATAAAATGCTGTCTGCGCCTCACAGTCGCGCCGACGACACAGGCATTCCTATAAAATGCTGTCTGCGCCTCGCAGTTGCGCCAACGACACAGGCATTCCTACAAAATGCTCTCTGCGCCTCACCGTCGCGCCGACGACAAAGGCATTCCTATAAAATGCTGTCTGCGCCTCACAGTCGCGCCGACGACACAGGCATTCCTATAAAATGCTGTCTGCGCCTCGCAGTCGCGCCAACGACACTGGCATTCCTACAAAATGCTGTCTGCGCCTCACAGTCGCGCCGACGACACAGGCATTCCTATAAAATGCTGTCTGCGCCTCACAGTCGCGCCGACGACACAGGCATTCCTATAAAATGCTGTCTGCGCCTCGCAGTCGCGCCAACGACACTGGCATTCCTACAAAATGCTGTCTGCGCCTCACAGTCGCGCCGACGACACAGGCATTCCTATAGAATGCTGTCTGCGCCTCACAGTCGCGCCGACGACACGGGCATTCCTACAAAAAGCTGTCTGCGCCTCGCAGTCACGCCAACGACACAGGCATTCCTATAAAATGCTGTCTGCGCCTCACAGTCGCGCCGACGACACAGGCATTCCTATAAAATGCTGTCTGCGCCTCACAGTCGCGCCGACGACACAGGCATTCCTATAAAATGCTGTCTGCGCCTCGCAGTCGCGCCAACGACACTGGCATTCCTACAAAATGCTGTCTGCGCCTCACAGTCGCGCCGACGACACAGGCATTCCTATAGAATGCTGTCTGCGCCTCACAGTCGCGCCGACGACACGGGCATTCCTACAAAAAGCTGTCTGCGCCTCGCAGTCACGCCAACGACACAGGCATTCCTATAAAATGCTGTCTGCGCCTCACAGTCGCGCCGACGACACAGGCATTCCTATAAAATGCTGTCTGCGCCTCGCAGTCGCGCCAACGACACTGGCATTCCTACAAAATGCTGTCTGCGCCTCACAGTCGCGCCGACGACACAGGCATTCCTACAAAATGCTGTCTGCGCGTCGCAGTCGCGCCAACGACACAGGCATTCCTACAAGATGCTGTCTGCGCCTCACAGTCGCGCCGACGACACAGGCATTCCTATAAAATGCTGTCTGCGCCTCACAGTCGCGCCGACGACACAGGCATTCCTACAAAAAGCTGTCTGCGCGTCGCAGTCGCGCCAACGACACAGGCATTCCTATAAAATGCTGTCTGCGCCTCACAGTCGCGCCGACGACACAGGCATTCCTATAAAATGCTGTCTGCGCCTCACAGTCGCGCCGACGACACAGGCATTCCTATAAAATGCTGTCTGCGCCTCGCAGTCGCGCCAACGACACTGGCATTCCTACAAAATGCTGTCTGCGCCTCACAGTCGCGCCGACGACACAGGCATTTCTATAAAATGCTGTCTGCGCCTCACAGTCGCGCCGACGACACAGGCATTCCTACAAAAAGCTGTCTGCGCCTCACAGTCGCGCCAACGACACAGGCATTCCTATAAAATGCTGTCTGCGCCTCACAGTCGCGCCCACGACACAGGCATTCCTATAAAATGCTGTCTGCGCCTCGCAGTCGCGCCAACGACACAGGCATTCCTATAAAATGCTGTCTGCGCCTCGCAGTCGCGCCAACGACACTGGCATTCCTACAAAATGCTGTCTGCCCTTCACAGTCGCGCCGACGACACAGGCATTCCTATAAAATGCTGTCTGCGCCTCGCAGTCGCGCCAACGACACAGGCATTCCTACAAAATGCTCTCTGCGCCTCACCGTCGCGCCGACGACACATGCATTCCTATAAAATGCTGTCTGCGCCTCACAGTCGCGCCGACGACACAGGCATTCCTACAAAATGCTGTCTGCGCCTCGCAGTCGCGCCAACGACACAGGCATTCCTATAAAATGCTGTCTGCGCCTCACAGTCGCACCGACGACACAGGCATTCCTATAAAATGCTGTCTGTGCCTCGCAGTCGCGCAAACGACACAGGCATTCCTACAAAATGCTCTCTGCGCCTCACCGTCGCGCCGACGACACAGGCATTCCTATAAAATGCTGTCTGCGCCTCACAGTCGCGCCGACGACACAGGCATTCCTATAAAATGCTGTCTGCGCCTCGCAGTCGCGCCAACGACACTGGCATTCCTACAAAATGCTGTCTGCCCTTCACAGTCGCGCCGACGACACAGGCATTCCTATAAAATGCTGTCTGCGCCTCACCGTCGCGCCGACGACACAGGCATTCCTATAAAATGCTGTCTGCGCCTCACAGTCGCGCCGACGACACAGGCATTCCTACAAAATGCTGTCTGCGCCTCACAGTCGCGCCGACGACACAGGCATTCCTATAAAATGCTGTCTGCGCCTCACAGTCGCGCCGACGACACAGGCATTCCTATAAAATGCTGTCTGCGCCTCGCAGTCGCGCCAACGACACTGGCATTCCTACAAAATGCTGTCTGCGCCTCACAGTCGTGCCGACGACACTGGCATTCCTACAAAATGCTGTCTGCGCCTCACAGTCGCGCCGACGACACAGGCATTCCTATAAAATGCTGTCTGCGCCTCGCAGTCGCGCCAACGGCACAGGCATTCCTACAAAATGCTGTCTGCGCCTCGCAGTCGCGCCAACGGCACAGGCATTCCTACAAAATGCTTTCTGCGCCTCACCGTCGCGCCGACGACAAAGGCATTCCTATAAAATGCTGTCTGCGCCTCACAGTCGCGCCGACGACACAGACATTCCTATAAAATGCTGTCTGCGCCTCGCAGTCGCGCCAACGACACTGGCATTCCTACAAAATGCTGTCTGCCCTTCACAGTCGCGCCGACGACACAGGCATTCCTATAAAATGCTGTCTGCGCCTCGCAGTCGCGCCAACGACACAGGCATTCCTACAAAATGCTCTCTGCGCCTCACCGTCGCGCCGACGACACATGCATTCCTATAAAATGCTGTCTGCGCCTCACAGTCGCGCCGACGACACAGGCATTCCTACAAAATGCTGTCTGCGCCTCGCAGTCGCGCCAACGACACAGGCATTCCTATAAAATGCTTTCTGCGCCTCACCGTCGCGCCCACGACACAGGCATTCCTATAAAATGCTGTCTGCGCCTCGCAGTCGCGCCAACGACACAGGCATTCCTATAAAATGCTGTCTGCGCCTCGCAGTCGCGCCAACGACACTGGCATTCCTACAAAATGCTGTCTGCCCTTCACAGTCGCGCCGACGACACAGGCATTCCTATAAAATGCTGTCTGCGCCTCGCAGTCGCGCCAACGACACAGGCATTCCTACAAAATGCTCTCTGCGCCTCACCGTCGCGCCGACGACACATGCATTCCTATAAAATGCTGTCTGCGCCTCACAGTCGCGCCGACGACACAGGCATTCCTACAAAATGCTTTCTGCGCCTCACCGTCGCGCCGACGACAAAGGCATTCCTATAAAATGCTGTCTGCGCCTCACAGTCGCGCCGACGACACAGGCATTCCTATAAAATGCTGTCTGCGCCTCGCAGTCGCGCCAACGACACTGGCATTCCTACAAAATGCTCTCTGCGCCTCACCGTCGCGCCGACGACACATGCATTCCTATAAAATGCTGTCTGCGCCTCACAGTCGCGCCGACGACACAGGCATTCCTACAAAATGCTTTCTGCGCCTCACAGTCGCGCCGACTACACAGGCATTCCTATAAAATGCTGTCTGCGCCTCACAGTCGCGCCGACGACACAGGCATTCCTATAAAATGCTGTCTGCGCCTCGCAGTCGCGCCAACGACACTGGCATTCCTACAAAATGCTGTCTGCGCCTCACAGTCGCGCCGACGACACAGGCATTCCTATAAAATGCTGTCTGCGCCTCACAGTCGCGCCGACGACACAAGCATTCCTACAAAAAGCTGTCGGCGCCTCGTAGTCGCGCCAACGACACAGGCATTCCTATAAAATGCTGTCTGCGCCTCACAGTCGCGCCGACGACACAGGCATTCCTATAAAATGCTGTCTGCGCCTCGCAGTCGCGCCAACGACACTGGCATTCCTACAAAATGCTGTCTGTGCCTAACAGTCGCGCCGACGACACAGGCATTCCTAAAAATGCTGTCTGCGCCTCACAGTCGCGCCGACGACACAGGCATTCCTACAAAAAGCTGTCTGCGCCTCGCAGTCGCGCCAACGACACAGGCATTCCTATAAAATGCTGTCTGTGCCTCACAGTCGCGCCGACGACACAGGCATTCCTATAAAATGCTGTCTGCGCCTCGCAGTCTCGCCAACGACACAGGCATTCCTACAAAATGCTCTCTGCGCCTCACCATCGCGCCGACGACACAGGCATTCCTATAAAATGCTGTCTGCGCCTCACAGTCGCGCCGACGACACAGGCATTCCTACAAAATGCTGTCTGCTCCTCGCAGTCGCGCCAACGACACAGGCATTCCTATAAAATGCTGTCTGCGCCTCACAGTCGCGCCGACGACACAGGCATTCCTATAAAGTGCTGTCTGCGCCTCACAGTCGCGCCGACGACACAGGCATTCCTACAAAATGCTGTCTGCGCCTCACAGTCGCGCCGACGACACAGGTATTCCTATAAAATGCTGTCTGCGCCTCGCAGTCGCGCCGACGACACAGGCATTCCTATAAAATGCTCTCTGCGCCTCACAGTCGCGCCGACGACACAGGCATTCCTATAAAATGCTGTCTGCGCCTCGCAGTCGCGCCAACGACACTGGCATTCCTACAAAATGCTGTCTGCGCCTCACAGTCGCGCCGACGACACAGGCATTCCTATAAAATGCTGTCTGCGCCTCACAGTCGCGCCGACGACACAGGCATTCCTACAAAAAGCTGTCTGCGCCTCGCAGTCGCGCCAACGACACAGGCATTCCTATAAAATGCTGTCTGCGCCTCACAGTCGCGCCGACGACACAGGCATTCCTATAAAATGCTGTCTGCGCCTCGCAGTCGCGCCAACGACACAGGCATTCCTACAAAATGCTCTCTGCGCCTCACCGTCGCGCCGACGACAAAGGCATTCCTATAAAATGCTGTCTGCGCCTCACAGTCGCGCCGACGACACAGGCATTCCTATAAAATGCTGTCTGCGCCTCGCAGTCGCACCAACGACACTGGCATTCCTACAAAATGCTGTCTGCGCCTCACAGTCGCGCCGACGACACAGGCATTCCTATAAAATGCTGTCTGCGCCTCGCAGTCGCGCCAACGGCACAGGCATTCCTACAAAATGCTTTCTGCGCCTCACCGTCGCGCCGACGACACAGGCATTCCTATAAAATGCTGTCTGCGCCTCACAGTCGCGCCGACGACACAGGCATTCCTATAAAATGCTGTCTGCGCCTCGCAGTCGCGCCAACGACACTGGCATTCCTACAAAATGCTGTCTGCGCCTCACAGTCGCGCCGACGACACAGGCATTCCTATAAAATGCTGTCTGCGCCTCACCGTCGCGCCGACGACACAGGCATTCCTATAAAATGCTGTCTGCGCCTCACAGTCGCGCCGACGATACAGGCATTCCTACAAAATGCTGTCTGCGCCTCACAGTCGCGCCGACGACACAGGCATTCCTATAAAATGCTGTCTGCGCCTCGCAGTCGCGCCGACGACACAGGCATTCCTATAAAATGCTGTCTGCGCCTCACAGTCGCGCCGACGACACAGGCATTCCTATAAAATGCTGTCTGCGCCTCGCAGTCGCGCCAACGACACTGGCATTCCTACAAAATGCTGTCTGCGCCTCACAGTCGCGCCGACGACACAGGCATTCCTATAAAATGCTGTCTGCGCCTCACAGTCGCGCCGACGATACAGGCATTCCTACAAAAAGCTGTCTGCGCCTCGCAGTCGCGCCAACGACACAGGCATTCCTATAAAATGCTGTCTGCGCCTCACAGTCGCGCCGACGACACAGGCATTCCTATAAAATGCTGTCTGCGCCTCGCAGTCGCGCCAACGACACAGGCATTCCTACAAAATGCTCTCTGCGCCTCACCGTCGCGCCGACGACACAGGCATTCCTATAAAATGCTGTCTGCGCCTCACAGTCGCGCCGACGACACAGGCATTCCTACAAAATGCTGTCTGCTCCTCGCAGTCGCGCCAACGACACAGGCATTCCTATAAAATGCTGTCTGCGCCTCACAGTCGCGCCAACGACACAGGCATTCCTACAAAATGCTCTCTGCGCCTCACCGTCGCGCCGACGACAAAGGCATTCCTATAAAATGCTGTCTGCGCCTCACAGTCGCGCCGACGACACAGGCATTCCTATAAAATGCTGTCTGCGCCTCGCAGTCGCGCCAACGACACTGGCATTCCTACAAAATGCTGTCTGCGCCTCACAGTCGCGCCGACGACACAGGCATTCCTATAAAATGCTGTCTGCGCCTCACAGTCGCGCCGACGACACAGGCATTCCTATAAAATGCTGTCTGCGCCTCGCAGTCGCGCCAACGACACTGGCATTCCTACAAAATGCTGTCTGCGCCTCACAGTCGCGCCGACGACACAGGCATTCCTACAAAATGCTGTCTGCTCCTCGCAGTCGCGCCAACGACACAGGCATTCCTATAAAATGCTGTCTGCGCCTCACAGTCGCGCCGACGACACAGGCATTCCTATAAAGTGCTGTCTGCGCCTCACAGTCGCGCCGACGACACAGGCATTCCTACAAAATGCTGTCTGCGCCTCACAGTCGCGCCGACGACACAGGCATTCCTATAAAATGCTGTCTGCGCCTCGCAGTCGCGCCGACGACACAGGCATTCCTATAAAATGCTCTCTGCGCCTCACAGTCGCGCCGACGACACAGGCATTCCTATAAAATGCTGTCTGCGCCTCGCAGTCGCGCCAACGACACTGGCATTCCTACAAAATGCTGTCTGCGCCTCACAGTCGCGCCGATGACACAGGCATTCCTATAAAATGCTGTCTGCGCCTCACAGTCGCGCCGACGACACAGGCATTCCTACAAAAAGCTGTCTGCGCCTCGCAGTCGCGCCAACGACACAGGCATTCCTATAAAATGCTGTCTGCGCCTCACAGTCGCGCCGACGACACAGGCATTCCTATAAAATGCTGTCTGCGCCTCGCAGTCTCGCCAACGACACAGGCATTCCTACAAAATGCTCTCTGCGCCTCACCGTCGCGCCGACGACACAGGCATTCCTATAAAATGCTGTCTGCACCTCACAGTCGCGCCGACGACAAAGGCATTCCTACAAAATGCTGTCTGCTCCTCGCAGTCGCGCCAACGACACAGGCATTCCTATAAAATGCTGTCTGCGCCTCACAGTCGCGCCGACGACACAGGCATTCCTATAAAATGCTGTCTGCGCCTCGCAGTCGGGCCAACGACACAGGCATTCCTACAAAATGCTCTCTGCGCCTCACCGTCGCGCCGACGACAAAGGCATTCCTATAAAATGTTGTCTGCGCCTCACAGTCGCGCCGACGACACAGGCATTCCTATAAAATGCTGTCTGCGCCTCGCAGTCGCGCCAACGACACTGGCATCCCTACAAAATGCTGTCTGCGCCTCACAGTCGCGCCGACGACACAGGCATTCCTATAAAATGCTGTCTGCGCCTCACAGTCGCGCCGACGACACAGGCATTCCTATAAAATGCTGTCTGCGCCTCGCAGTCGGGCCAACGACACAGGCATTCCTACAAAATGCTCTCTGCGCCTCACCGTCGCGCCGACGACAAAGGCATTCCTATAAAATGCTGTCTGCGCCTCACAGTCGCGCCGACGACACAGGCATTCCTATAAAATGCTGTCTGCGCCTCGCAGTCGCGCCAACGACACTGGCATTCCTACAAAATGCTGTCTGCGCCTCACAGTCGCGCCGACGACACAGGCATTCCTATAAAATGCTGTCTCCGCCTCGCAGTCGCGCCAACGACACTGGCATTCCTACAAAATGCTGTCTGCGCCTCACAGTCGCGCCGACGACACAGGCATTCCTATAGAATGCTGTCTGCGCCTCACAGTCGCGCCGACGACACGGGCATTCCTACAAAAAGCTGTCTGCGCCTCGCAGTCTTGCCAACGACACAGGCATTCCTATAAAATGCTGTCTGCGCCTCACAGTCGCGCCGACGACACAGGCATTCCTACAAAATGCTGTCTGCGCCTCGCAGTCGCGCCAACGACACAGGCATTCCTATAAAATGCTGTCTGCACCTCACAGTCGCGCCGACGACACAGGCATTCCTATAAAATGCTGTCTGCGCATCGCAGTCACGCCAACGACACAAGCATTCCTACAAAATGCTCTCTGCGCCTCACCGTCGCGCCGACGACACAGGCATTCCTATAAAATGCTGTCTGCGCCTCACAGTCGCGCCGACGACACAGGCATTCCTATAGAATGCTGTCTGCGCCTCGCAGTCGCGCCAACGACACTGGCATTCCTACAAAATGCTGTCTGCGCTTCACAGTCACGCCGACGACACAGGCATTCCTATAAAATGCTGTCTGCGCCTCACAGTCGCGCCGACGACACAGGCATTCCTGCAAAAAGCTGTCTCCGCCTCGCAGTCGCGCCAACGACACAGGGATTCCTATAAAATGCTGTCTGCGCCTCACAGTCGCGCCGACGACACAGGCATTCCTATAAAATGCTCTTTGCGCCTCGCAGTCGCGCCAACGACACAGGCATTCCTACAAAATGCTGTCTGCGCCTCGCAGTCGCACCAACGACACAGGCATTCCTATAAAATGCTGTCTGCACCTCGCAGTCGCGCCAACGACACAGGCACTCCTACAAAATGCTCTCTGCGCCTGACCGTCGCGCCGACGACACAGGCATTCCTATAAAATGCTGTCCGCGCCTCACAGTCGCGCCGACGACACAGGCATTCCTATAAAATGCTGTCTGCGCCTCGCAGTCGCACCAACGACACTGGCATTCCTACAAAATGCTGTCTGCGCCTCACACTCGCGCCGACGGCACAGGCATTCCTATAAAATGCTGTCTGCGCCTCACAGTCGCGCCGACGACACAGGCATTCCTACAAAAAGCTGTCTGCGCCTCCCAGTCGCGCCAACGACACAGGCATTCCTATAAAATGCTGTCTGCGCCTCACAGTCGCGCCGACGACACAGGCATTCCTATAAAATGCTGTCTGTGCCTCACAGTCGCGCCGACGACACAGGCATTCCTATAAAATGCTGTCTGCGCCTCGTAGTCGCGCCAACGACACAGGCATTCCTACAAAATGCTCTCTGCGCCTCACCGTCGCGCCGACGACACAGGCATTCCTATAAAATGCTGTCTGCGCCTCACAGTCGCGCCGACGACACAGGCATTCGTACAAAATGCTGTCTGCGCCTCGCAGTCGCGCCAACGACACAGGCATTCCTACAAAATGCTCTCTGCGCCTCACCGTCGCGCCGACGACACAGGCATTCCTATAAAATGCTGTCTGCGCCTCACAGTCGCGCCGACGACACAGGCATTCCTACAAAATGCTGTCTGCGCCTCACAGTCGCGCCGACGACACAGGCATTCCTACAAAAAGCTGTCTGCGCCTCGCAGTCGCGCCAACGACACCGGCATTCCTATAAAATGCTGTCTGCGCCTCACAGTCGCGCCAACGACACAGGCATTCCTACAAAATGCTCTCTGCGCCTCACCGTCGCGCCGACGACACAGGCATTCCTATAAAATGCTGTCTGCGCTTCACAGTCGCGCCGACGACACAGGCATTCCTATAAAATGCTGTCTGCGCCTCACAGTCGCGCCGACGACACAGGCATTCCTACAAAATGCTGTCTGCGCCTCGCAGTCGCGCCAACGACACAGGCATTCCTATAAAATGCTGTCTGCGCCTCACAGTCGCGCCAACGACACAGGCATTCCTACAAAATGCTCTCTGCGCCTCACCGTCGCGCCGACGACACAGGCATTCCTATAAAATGCTGTCTGCGCTTCACAGTCGCGCCGACGACACAGGCATTCCTATAAAATGCTGTCTGCGCCTCACAGTCGCGCCGACGACACAGGCATTCCTACAAAATGCTGTCTGCGCCTCGCAGTCGCGCCAACGACACAGGCATTCCTATAAAATGCTGTCTGCGCCTCACAGTCGCGCCGACGACACAGGCATTCCTATAAAATGCTGTCCGCGCCTCGCAGTAGCGCCAACGACACAGGCATTCCTACAAAATGCTCTCTGCGCCTCACCGTCGCGCCGACGACACAGGCATTCCTATAAAATGCTGTCTGCGCTTCACAGTCGCGCCGACGACACAGGCATTCCTACAAAATGCTGTCTGGGCCTCGCAGTCGCGCCAACGACACAGGCATTCCTATAAAATGCTGTCTGCGCCTCACAGTCGCGCCGACGACACAGGCATTCCTATAAAATGCTGTCTGCGCCTCACAGTCGCGCCGACGACACAGGCATTCCTATAAAATGCTGTCTGCGCCTCGCAGTCGCGCCAACGACACTGGCATTCCTACAAAATGCTGTCTGCGCCTCACAGTCGCGCCGACGACACAGGCATTCCTATTAAATGCTGTCTGCGCCTCAAATTCGCGCCGACGACACAGGCATTCCTACAAAAAGCTGTCTGCGCCTCGCAGTCGCGCCAACGACACAGGCATTCCTATAAAATGCTGTCTGCGCCTCACAGTCGCGCCGACGACACAGGCATTCCTATAAAATGCTGTCTGCGCCTCGCAGTCGCGCCAATGACACAGGCATTCCTACAAAATGCTCTCTGCGCCTCACCGTCGCGCCGACGACACAGGCATTCCTATAAAATGCTGTCTGCGCCTCACAGTCGCGCCGACGACACAGGCATTCCTACAAAATGCTGTCTGCGCCTCGCAGTCGCGCCAACGGCACAGGCATTCCTACAAAATGCTCTCTGCGCCTCACCGTCGCGCCGACGACACAGGCATTCCTATAAAATGCTGTCTGCGCCTCACAGTCGCCCCGACGACACAGGCATTCCTACAAAATGCTGTCTGCGCCTCACAGTCGCGCCGACGACACAGGCATTCCTACAAAAAGCTGTCTGCGCCTCGCAGTCGCGCCAACGACAGAGGCATTCCTATAAAATGCTGTCTGCGCCTCACAGTCGCGCCAACGACACAGGCATTCCTACAAAATGCTCTCTGTGCCTCACCGTCGCGCCGACGACACAGGCATTCCTATAAAATGCTGTCTGCACCTCACAGTCGCGCCGACGACACAGGCATTCCTATAAAATGCTGTCTGCGCCTCGCAGTCGCGCCAACGACACAGGCATTCCTACAAAATGCTCTCTGCGCCTCACCGTCGCGCCGACGACACAGGCATTCCTATAAAATGCTGTCTGCGCCTCACAGTCGCGCCGACGACACAGGCATTCCTACAAAATGCTGTCTGCGCCTCGCAGTCGCGCCAACGACACAGGCATTCCTACAAAATGCTCTCTGCGCCTCACCGTCGCGCCGACGACACAGGCATTCCTATAAAATGCTGTCTGCGCCTCACAGTCGCGCCGACGACACAGGCATTCCTATAAAATGCTGTCTGCGCTTCACAGTCGCGCCGACGACACAGGCATTCCTAAAAAATGCTGTCTGCGCCTCACCGTCGCGCCGACGACACAGGCATTCCTATAAAATGCTGTCTGCGCCTCACAGTCGCGCCGACGACACAGGCATTCCTATAAAATGCTGTCTGCACCTCACAGTCGCGCCGACGACACAGGCATTCCTATAAAATGCTGTCTGCGCCTCGCAGTCGCGCCAACGACACAGGCATTCCTACAAAATGCTCTCTGCGCCTCACCGTCGCGCCGACGACACAGGCATTCCTATAAAATGCTGTCTGCGCCTCACAGTCGCGCCGACGACACAGGCATTCGTACAAAATGCTGTCTGCGCCTCGCAGTCGCGCCAACGACACAGGCATTCCTACAAAATGCTCTCTGCGCCTCACCGTCGCGCCGACGACACAGGCATTCCTATAAAATGCTGTCTGCGCCTCACAGTCGCGCCGACGACACAGGCATTCCTACAAAATGCTGTCTGCGCCTCACAGTCGCGCCGACGACACAGGCATTCCTACAAAAAGCTGTCTGCGCCTCGCAGTCGCGCCAACGACACAGGCATTCCTATAAAATGCTCTCTGCGCCTCACCGTCGCGCCGACGACACAGGCATTCCTATAAAATGCTGTCTGCGCTTCACAGTCGCGCCGACGACACAGGCATTCCTACAAAATGCTGTCTGGGCCTCGCAGTCGCGCCAACGACACAGGCATTCCTATAAAATGCTGTCTGCGCCTCACAGTCGCGCCGACGACACAGGCATTCCTATATAATGCTGTCTGCGCCTCGCAGTAGCGCCAACGACACAGGCATTCCTACAAAATGCTCTCTGCGCCTCACCGTCACGCCGACGACACAGGCATTCCTATAAAATGCTGTCTGCGCTTCACAGTCGCGCCGACGACACACGCATTCCTACAAAATGCTGTCTGCGCCTCGCAGTCGCGCCAACGACACAGGCATTCCTACAAGATGCTGTCTGCGCCTCACAGTCGCGCCGACGACACAGGCATTCCTACAAAATGCTGTCTGCGCCTCACAGTCGTGCCGACGACACAGGCATTCCTACAAAAAGCTGTCTGCGCGTCGCAGTCGCGCCAACGACACAGGCATTCCTATAAAATGCTGTCTGCGCCTCACAGTCGCGCCGACGACACAGGCATTCCTATAAAATGCTGTCTGCGCCTCACCGTCGCGCCGACGACACAGGCATTCCTATAAAATGCTGTCTGCGCCTCACAGTCGCGCCGACGACACAGGCATTCGTACAAAATGCTGTCTGCGCCTCGCAGTCGCGCCAACGACACAGGCATTCCTATAAAATGCTGTCTGCGCCTCACAGTCGCGCCAACGACACAGGCATTCCTACAAAATGCTCTCTGTGCCTCACCGTCGCGCCGACGACACAGGCATTCCTATAAAATGCTGTCTGCACCTCACAGTCGCGCCGACGACACAGGCATTCCTATAAAATGCTGTCTGCGCCTCGCAGTCGCGCCAACGACACAGGCATTCCTACAAAATGCTCTCTGCGCCTCACCGTCGCGCCGACGACACAGGCATTCCTATAAAATGCTGTCTGCGCCTCACAGTCGCGCCGACGACACAGGCATTCCTACAAAATGCTGTCTGCGCCTCGCAGTCGCGCCAACGACACAGGCATTCCTACAAAATGCTCTCTGCGCCTCACCGTCGCGCCGACGACACAGGCATTCCTATAAAATGCTGTCTGCGCCTCACAGTCGCGCCGACGACACAGGCATTCCTATAAAATGCTGTCTGCGCTTCACAGTCGCGCCGACGACACAGGCATTCCTAAAAAATGCTGTCTGCGCCTCACAGTCGCGCCAACGACACAGGCATTCCTACAAAATGCTCTCTGTGCCTCACCGTCGCGCCGACGACACAGGCATTCCTATAAAATGCTGTCTGCACCTCACAGTCGCGCCGACGACACAGGCATTCCTATAAAATGCTGTCTGCGCCTCGTAGTCGCGCCAACGACACAAGCATTCCTACAAAATGCTCTCTGCGCCTCACCGTCGCGCCGACGACACAGGCATTCCTATAAAATGCTGTCTGCGCCTCACAGTCGCGCCGACGACACAGGCATTCGTACAAAATGCTGTCTGCGCCTCGCAGTCGCGCCAACGACACAGGCATTCCTACAAAATGCTCTCTGCGCCTCACCGTCGCGCCGACGACACAGGCATTCCTATAAAATGCTGTCTGCGCCTCACAGTCGCGCCGACGACACAGGCATTCCTACAAAATGCTGTCTGCGCCTCACAGTCGCGCCGACGACACAGGCATTCCTACAAAAAGCTGTCTGCGCCTCGCAGTCGCGCCAACGACACAGGCATTCCTATAAAATGCTGTCTGCGCCTCACAGTCGCGCCAACGACACAGGCATTCCTACAAAATGCTCTCTGCGCCTCACCGTCGCGCCGACGACACAGGCATTCCTATAAAATGCTGTCCGCGCTTCACAGTCGCGCCGACGACACAGGCATTCCTATAAAATGCTGTCTGCGCCTCAGAGTCGCGCCGACGACACAGGCATTCCTACAAAATGCTGTCTGCGCCTCGCTGTCGCGCCAACGACACAGGCATTCCTATAAAATGCTGTCTGCGCCTCACAGTCGCGCCGACGACACAGGCATTCCTATAAAATGCTGTCCGCGCCTCGCAGTAGCGCCAACGACACAGGCATTCCTACAAAATGCTCTCTGCGCCTCACCGTCGCGCCGACGACACAGGCATTCCTATAAAATGCTGTCTGCGCTTCACAGTCGCGCCGACGACACAGGCATTCCTACAAAATGCTGTCTGGGCCTCGCAGTCGCGCCAACGACACAGGCATTCCTATAAAATGCTGTCTGCGCCTCACAGTCGCGCCGACGACACAGCCATTCCTATAAAATGCTGTCTGCGCCTCACAGTCGCGCCGACGACACAGGCATTCCTATAAAATGCTGTCTGCGCCTCGCAGTCGCGCCAACGACACTGGCATTCCTACAAAATGCTGTCTGCGCCTCACAGTCGCGCCGACGACACAGGCATTCCTATTAAATGCTGTCTGCGCCTCAAATTCGCGCCGACGACACAGGCATTCCTACAAAAAGCTGTCTGCGCCTCGCAGTCGCGCCAACGACACAGGCATTCCTATAAAATGCTGTCTGCGCCTCACAGTCGCGCCGACGACACAGGCATTCCTATAAAATGCTGTCTGCGCCTCGCAGTCGCGCCAATGACACAGGCATTCCTACAAAATGCTCTCTGCGCCTCACCGTCGCGCCGACGACACAGGCATTCCTATAAAATGCTGTCTGCGCCTCACAGTCGCGCCGACGACACAGGCATTCCTACAAAATGCTGTCTGCGCCTCGCAGTCGCGCCAACGACACAGGCATTCCTACAAAATGCTCTCTGCGCCTCACCGTCGCGCCGACGACACAGGCATTCCTATAAAATGCTGTCTGCGCCTCACAGTCGCCCCGACGACACAGGCATTCCTACAAAATGCTGTCTGCGCCTCACAGTCGCGCCGACGACACAGGCATTCCTACAAAAAGCTGTCTGCGCCTCGCAGTCGCGCCAACGACACAGGCATTCCTATAAAATGCTGTCTGCGCCTCACAGTCGCGCCAACGACACAGGCATTCCTACAAAATGCTCTCTGTGCCTCACCGTCGCGCCGACGACACAGGCATTCCTATAAAATGCTGTCTGCACCTCACAGTCGCGCCGACGACACAGGCATTCCTATAAAATGCTGTCTGCGCCTCGCAGTCGCGCCAACGACACAGGCATTCCTACAAAATGCTCTCTGCGCCTCACCGTCGCGCCGACGACACAGGCATTCCTATAAAATGCTGTCTGCGCCTCACAGTCGCGCCGACGACACAGGCATTCCTACAAAATGCTGTCTGCGCCTCGCAGTCGCGCCAACGACACAGGCATTCCTACAAAATGCTCTCTGCGCCTCACCGTCGCGCCGACGACACAGGCATTCCTATAAAATGCTGTCTGCGCCTCACAGTCGCGCCGACGACACAGGCATTCCTATAAAATGCTGTCTGCGCTTCACAGTCGCGCCGACGACACAGGCATTCCTAAAAAATGCTGTCTGCGCCTCGCTGTCGCGCCAACGACACAGGCATTCCTACAAGATGCTGTCTGCGCCTCACAGTCGCGCCGACGACACAGGCATTCCTATAAAATGCTGTCTGCGCCTCACAGTCGCGCCAACGACACAGGCATTCCTACAAAAAGCTGTCTGCGCGTCGCAGTCGCGCCAACGACACAGGCATTCCTATAAAATGCTGTCTGCGCCTCACAGTCGCGCCGACGACACAAGCATTCCTATAAAATGCTGTCTGCGCCTCACAGTCGCGCCGACGACACAGGCATTCCTATAAAATGCTGTCTGCGCCTCACCGTCGCGCCGACGACACAGGCATTCCTATAAAATGCTGTCTGCGCCTCACAGTCGCGCCGACGACACAGGCATTCCTACAAAATGCTGTCTGCGCCTCGCAGTCGCGCCAACGACACAGGCATTCCTACAAAATGCTCTCTGCGCCTCACCGTCGCGCCGACGACACAGGCATTCCTATAAAATGCTGTCTGCGCCTCACAGTCGCGCCGACGACACAGGCATTCCTACAAAATGCTGTCTGCGCCTCACAGTCGCGCCGACGACACAGGCATTCCTACAAAAAGCTGTCTGCGCCTCGCAGTCGCGCCAACGACACAGGCATTCCTATAAAATGCTGTCTGCGCCTCACAGTCGCGCCAACGACACAGGCATTCCTACAAAATGCTGTCTGCGCCTCACCGTCGCGCCGACGACACAGGCATTCCTACAAAATGCTGTCTGCACCTCACAGTCGCGCCGACGACACAGGCATTCCTATAAAATGCTGTCTGCGCCACGCAGTCGCGCCAACGACACAGGCATTCCTACAAAATGCTCTCTGCGCCTCACCGTCGCGCCGACGACACAGGCATTCCTATAAAATGCTGTCTGCGCCTCACAGTCGCGCCGACGACACAGGCATTCCTACAAAATGCTGTCTGCGCCTCGCACTCGCGCCAACGACACAGGCATTCCTATAAAATGCTGTCTGCGCCTCACAGTCGCGCCGACGACACAGGCATTCCTATAAAATGCTGTCCGCGCCTCGCAGTAGCGCCAACGACACAGGCATTCCTACAAAATGCTCTCTGCGCCTCACCGTCGCGCCGACGACACAGGCATTCCTATAAAATGCTGTCTGCGCTTCACAGTCGCGCCGACGACACAGGCATTCCTACAAAATGCTGTCTGCGCCTCGCAGTCGCGCCAACGACACAGGCATTCCTACAAGATGCTGTCTGCGCCTCACAGTCGCGCCGACGACACAGGCATTCCTATAAAATGCTGTCTGCGCCTCACAGTCGCGCCGACGACACAGGCATTCCTACAAAAAGCTGTCTGCGCGTCGCAGTCGCGCCAACGACACAGGCATTCCTATAAAATGCTGTCTGCGCCTCACAGTCGCGCCGACGACACAGGCATTCCTATAAAATGCTGTCTGCGCCTCACAGTCGCGCCGACGACACAGGCATTCCTATAAAATGCTGTCTGCGCCTCGCAGTCGCGCCAACGACACTGGCATTCCTACAAAATGCTGTCTGCGCCTCACAGTCACGCCGACGACACAGGCATTCCTATAAAATGCTGTCTGCGCCTC
Organism: Dermacentor andersoni; assembly: GCF_023375885.2. Classification (NCBI taxonomy): domain Eukaryota; kingdom Metazoa; phylum Arthropoda; class Arachnida; order Ixodida; family Ixodidae; genus Dermacentor; species Dermacentor andersoni. The sequence continues at coordinate 142,748,304 of NC_092822.1, read as the reverse complement.
ACAGTCGCGCCGACGACACAGGCATTCCTACAAAAAGCTGTCTGCGCCTCGCAGTCGCGCCAACGACACAGGCATTCCTATAAAATGCTGTCTGCGCCTCACAGTCACGCCGACGACACAGGCATTCCTATAAAATGCTGTCTGCGCCTCGCAGTCGCGCCAATGACACAGGCATTCCTACAAAATGCTCTCTGCGCCTCACCGTCGCGCCGACGACACAGGCATTCCTATAAAATGCTGTCTGCGCCTCACAGTCGCGCCGACGACACAGGCATTCCTACAAAATGCTGTCTGCGCCTCGCAGTCGCACCAACGACACAGGCATTCCTACAGAATGCTCTCTGCGCCTCACCGTCGCGCCGACGACACAGGCGTTCCTATAAAATGCTGTCTGCGCCTCACAGTCGCCCCGACGACACAGGCATTCCTACAAAATGCTGTCTGCGCCTCACAGTCGCGCCGACGACACAGGCATTCCTACAAAAAGCTGTCTGCGCCTCGCAGTCGCGCCAACGACACAGGCATTCCTATAAAATGCTGTCTGCGCCTCACAGTCGCGCCAACGACACAGGCATTCCTACAAAATGCTCTCTGTGCCTCACCGTCGCGCCGACGACACAGGCATTCCTATAAAATGCTGTCTGCACCTCACAGTCGCGCCGACGACACAGGCATTCCTATAAAATGCTGTCTGCGCCTCGCAGTCGCGCCAACGACACAGGCATTCCTACAAAATGCTCTCTGCGCCTCACCGTCGCGCCGACGACACAGGCATTCCTATAAAATGCTGTCTGCGCCTCACAGTCGCGCCGACGACACAGGCATTCCTACAAAATGCTGTCTGCGCCTCGCAGTCGCGCCAACGACACAGGCATTCCTATAAAATGCTGTCTGCGCCTCACAGTCGCGCCGACGACACAGGCATTCCTACAAAAAGCTGTCTGCGCCTCGCAGTCGCGCCAACGACACAGGCATTCCTATAAAATGCTGTCTGCGCCTCACAGTCGCGCCGACGACACAGGCATTCCTATAAAATGCTGTCTGCGCCTCGCAGTCGCGCCAACGACACAGGCATTCCTACAACATGCTCTCTGCGCCTCACCGTCGCGCCGACGACACAGGCATTCCTATAAAATGCTGTCTGCGCCTCACAGTCGCGCCGACGACACAGGCATTCCTACAAAATGCTGTCTGCGCCTCGCAGTCGCGCCAACGACACAGGCATTCCTACAAAATGCTCTCTGCGCCTCACCGTCGCGCCGACGACACAGGCATTCCTATAAAATGCTGTCTGCGCCTCACAGTCGCGCCGACGACACAGGCATTCCTATAAAATGCTGCCTGCGCTTCACAGTCGCGCCGACGACACAGGCATTCCTACAAAATGCTGTCTGCGCCTCGCTGTCGCGCCAACGACACAGGCATTCCTACAAGATGCTGTCTGCGCCTCACAGTCACGCCGACGACACAGGCATTCCTATAAAATGCTGTCTGCGCCTCACAGTCGCGCCGACGACACAGGCATTCCTACAAAAAGCTGTCTGCGCGTCGCAGTCGCGCCAACGACACAGGCATTCCTATAAAATGCTGTCTGCGCCTCACAGTCGCGCCGACGACACAGGCATTCCTACAAAATGCTGTCTGCGCCTCACAGTCGCGCCGACGACACAGGCATTCCTATAAAATGCTGTCTGCGCCTCGCAGTCGCGCCAACGACACTGGCATTCCTACAAAATGCTGTCTGCGCCTCACAGTCGCGCCGACGACACAGGCATTCCTATAAAATGCTGTCTGCGCCTCACAGTCGCGCCGACGACACAGGCATTCCTACAAAAAGCTGTCTGCGCCTCGCAGTCACGCCAACGACACAGGCATTCCTATAAAATGCTGTCTGCGCCTCACAGTTGCGCCGACGACACAGGCATTCCTATAAAATGCTGTCTGCGCCTCGCAGTCGCGCCAACGACACAGGCATTCCTACAAAATGCTCTCTGCGCCTCACCGTCGCGCCGACGACACAGGCATTCCTATAAAATGCTGTCTGCGCCTCGCAGTCGCGCCAACGACACAGGCATTCCTACAAAATGCTCTCTGCGCCTCACCGTCGCGCCGACGACACAGGCATTCCTATAAAATGCTCTCTGCGCCTCACAGTCGCGCCGACGACACAGGCATTCCTACAAAAAGCTGTCTGCGCCTCGCAGTCGCGCCAACGACACAGGCATTCCTATAAAATGCTGTCTGCGCCTCACAGTCGCGCCAACGACACAGGCATTCCTACAAAATGCTCTCTGTGCCTCACCGTCGCGCCGACGACACAGGCATTCCTATAAAATGCTGTCTGCACCTCACAGTCGCGCCGACGACACAGGCATTCCTATAAAATGCTGTCTGCGCCTCGCAGTCGCGCCAACGACACAGGCATTCCTACAAAATGCTCTCTGCGCCTCACCGTCGCGCCGACGACACAGGCATTCCTATAAAATGCTGTCTGCACCTCACAGTCGCGCCGACGACACAGGCATTCCTACAAAATGCTGTCTGCGCCTCGCAGTCGCGCCAACGACACAGGCATTCCTACAAAATGCTCTCTGCGCCTCACCGTCGCGCCGACGACACAGGCATTCCTATAAAATGCTGTCTGCGCCTCACAGTCGCGCCGACGACACAGGCATTCCTATAAAATGCTGTCTGCGCTTCACAGTCGCGCCGACGACACAGGCATTCCTAAAAAATGCTGTCTGCGCCTCGCTGTCGCGCCAACGACACAGGCATTCCTACAAGATGCTGTCTGCGCCTCACAGTCGCGCCGACGACACAGGCATTCCTATAAAATGCTGTCTGCGCCTCACAGTCGCGCCAACGACACAGGCATTCCTACAAAAAGCTGTCTGCGCGTCGCAGTCGCGCCAACGACACAGGCATTCCTATAAAATGCTGTCTGCGCCTCACAGTCGCGCCGACGACACAGGCATTCCTATAAAATGCTGTCTGCGCCTCACAGTCGCGCCGACGACACAGGCATTCCTATAAAATGCTGTCTGCGCCTCACCGTCGCGCCGACGACACAGGCATTCCTATAAAATGCTGTCTGCGCCTCACAGTCGCGCCGACGACACAGGCATTCCTACAAAATGCTGTCTGCGCCTCGCAGTCGCGCCAACGACACAGGCATTCCTACAAAATGCTCTCTGCGCCTCACCGTCGCGCCGACGACACAGGCATTCCTATAAAATGCTGTCTGCGCCTCACAGTCGCGCCGACGACACAGGCATTCCTACAAAATGCTGTCTGCGCCTCACAGTCGCGCCGACGACACAGGCATTCCTACAAAAAGCTGTCTGCGCCTCGCAGTCGCGCCAACGACACAGGCATTCCTATAAAATGCTGTCTGCGCCTCACAGTCGCGCCAACGACACAGGCATTCCTACAAAATGCTGTCTGCGCCTCACCGTCGCGCCGACGACACAGGCATTCCTATAAAATGCTGTCTGCACCTCACAGTCGCGCCGACGACACAGGCATTCCTACAAAATGCTGTCTGCGCCTCGCAGTCGCGCCAACGACACAGGCATTCCTATAAAATGCTGTCTGCGCCTCACAGTCGCGCCGACGACACAGGCATTCCTACAAAAAGCTGTCTGCGCCTCGCAGTCGCGCCAACGACACAGGCATTCCTATAAAATGCTGTCTGCGCCTCACAGTCGCGCCGACGACACAGGCATTCCTATAAAATGCTGTCTGCGCCTCGCAGTCGCGCCAACGACACAGGCATTCCTACAACATGCTCTCTGCGCCTCACCGTCGCGCCGACGACACAGGCATTCCTATAAAATGCTGTCTGCGCCTCACAGTCGCGCCGACGACACAGGCATTCCTACAAAATGCTGTCTGCGCCTCGCAGTCGCGCCAACGACACAGGCATTCCTACAAAATGCTCTCTGCGCCTCACCGTCGCGCCGACGACACAGGCATTCCTATAAAATGCTGTCTGCGCCTCACAGTCGCGCCGACGACACAGGCATTCCTATAAAATGCTGCCTGCGCTTCACAGTCGCGCCGACGACACAGGCATTCCTACAAAATGCTGTCTGCGCCTCGCTGTCGCGCCAACGACACAGGCATTCCTACAAGATGCTGTCTGCGCCTCACAGTCACGCCGACGACACAGGCATTCCTATAAAATGCTGTCTGCGCCTCACAGTCGCGCCGACGACACAGGCATTCCTACAAAAAGCTGTCTGCGCGTCGCAGTCGCGCCAACGACACAGGCATTCCTATAAAATGCTGTCTGCGCCTCACAGTCGCGCCGACGACACAGGCATTCCTACAAAATGCTGTCTGCGCCTCACAGTCGCGCCGACGACACAGGCATTCCTATAAAATGCTGTCTGCGCCTCGCAGTCGCGCCAACGACACTGGCATTCCTACAAAATGCTGTCTGCGCCTCACAGTCGCGCCGACGACACAGGCATTCCTATAAAATGCTGTCTGCGCCTCACAGTCGCGCCGACGACACAGGCATTCCTACAAAAAGCTGTCTGCGCCTCGCAGTCACGCCAACGACACAGGCATTCCTATAAAATGCTGTCTGCGCCTCACAGTTGCGCCGACGACACAGGCATTCCTATAAAATGCTGTCTGCGCCTCGCAGTCGCGCCAACGGCACAGGCATTCCTACAAAATGCTCTCTGCGCCTCACCGTCGCGCCGACGACACAGGCATTCCTATAAAATGCTGTCTGCGCCTCACAGTCGCGCCAACGACACAGGCATTCCTATAAAATGCTGTCTGCGCCTCAAGGTCGCGCCAACGACACAGGCATTCCTACAAAATGCTCTCTGCGCCTCACCGTCGCGCCGATGACACAGGCATTCCTATAAAATGCTGTCTGCACCTCACAGTCGCGCCGACGACACAGGCATTCCTATAAAATGCTGTCTGCGCCTCGCAGTCGCGCCAACGACACAGGCATTCCTACAAAATGCTCTCTGCGCCTCACCGTCGCGCCGACGACACGGGCATTCCTATAAAATGCTGTCTGCGCCTCACAGTCGCGCCGACGACACAGGCATTCCTACAAAATGCTGTCTGCGCCTCGCAGTCGCGCCAACGACACAGGCATTCCTATAAAATGCTGTCTGCGCCTCACAGTCGCGCCGACGACACAGGCATTCCTATAAAATGCTGTCTGCGCCTCGCAGTCGCGCCAACGACACAGGCATTCCTACAAAATGCTCTCTGCGCCTCACCGTCGCGCCGACGACACAGGCATTCCTATAAAATGCTCTCTGCGCCTCACCGTCGCGCCGACGACACAGGCATTCCTATAAAATGCTGTCTGCGCCTCGCAGTCGCGCCAACGACACTGGCATTCCTACAAAATGCTGTCTGTGCCTCACAGTCGCGCCGACGACACAGGCATTCCTATAAAATGCTGTCTGCGCCTCACAGTCGCGCCGACGACAGAGGCATTCCTACAAAAAGCTGTCTGCGCCTCGCAGTCGCGCCAACGACACAGGCATTCCTATAAAATGCTGTCTGCGCCTCACAGTCGCGCCGACGACACAGGCATTCCTATAAAATGCTGTCTGCGCCTCGCAGTCGCACCAACGACACAGGCATTCCTACAAAATGCTCTCTGCGCCTCACCGTCGCGCCGACGACACAGGCATTCCTATAAAATGCTGTCTGCGCCTCACAGTCGCGCCGACGACACAGGCATTCCTACAAAATGCTGTCTGCGCCTCGCAGTCGCGCCAACGACACAGGCATTCCTACAAAATGCTCTCTGCGCCTCACCGTCGCGCCGACGACACAGGCATTCCTATAAAATGCTGTCTGCGCCTAGCAGTCGCGCCGACGACACAGGCATTCCTATAAAATGCTGTCTGCGCTTCACAGTCGCGCCAACGACACAGGCATTCCTACAAGATGCTGTCTGCGCCTCACAGTCACGCCGACGACACAGGCATTCCTATAAAATGCTGTCTGCGCCTCACAGTCGCGCCGACGACACAGGCATTCCTACAAAAAGCTGTCTGCGCGTCGCAGTCGCGCCAACGACACAGGCATTCCTATAAAATGCTGTCTGCGCCTCACAGTCGCGCCGACGACACAGGCATTCCTACAAAATGCTGTCTGCGCCTCACAGTCGCGCCAACGACACAGGCATTCCTATAAAATGCTGTCTGCGCCTCGCAGTCGCGCCAACGACACTGGCATTCCTACAAAATGCTGTCTGCACCTCACAGTCGCGCCGACGACACAGGCATTCCTATAAAATGCTGTCTGCGCCTCACAGTTGCGCCGACGACACAGGCATTCCTATAAAATGCTGTCTGCGCCTTGCAGTCGCGCCAACGACACAGGCATTCCTAAAAAATGCTGTCTGCGCCTCACAATCGCGCCGACGACACAGGCATTCCTACAAAATGCTGTCTGCGCCTCACAGTCGCGCCGACGACACAGGCATTCCTATAAAATGCTGTCTGCGCCTCGCAGTCGCGCCAACGACACAGGCATTCCTACAAAATGCTCTCTGCGCCTCACCCTCGCGCCGACGACACAGGCATTCCTATAAAATGCTGTCTGCGCCTCACAGTCGCGCCGACGACACAGGCATTCCTACAAAATGCTGTCTGCGCCTCGCAGTCGCGCCAACGACACAGGCATTCCTATAAAATGCTGTCTGCGCCTCACAGTCGCACCGACGACACAGGCATTCCTATAAAATGCTGTCTGCGCCTCGCAGTCGCGCCAACGACACAGGCATTCCTACAAAATGCTCTCTGCGCCTCACCGTCGCGCCGACGACACAGGCATTCCTATAAAATGCTGTCTGCGCCTCACAGTCGCGCCGACGACACAGGCATTCCTATAAAATGCTGTCTGCCCCTCGCAGTCGCGCCAACGACACTGGCATTCCTACAAAATGCTGTCTGCGCCTCACAGTCGCGCCGACGACACAGGCATTCCTATAAAATGCTGTCTGCGCCTCACCGTCGTGCCGACGACACAGGCATTCCTATAAAATGCTGTCTGCGGCCTCACAGTCGCGCCGACGACACAGGCATTCCTACAAAATGCTGTCTGCGCCTCACAGTCGCGCCGACGACACAGGCATTCCTATAAAATGCTGTCTGCGCCTCGCAGTCGCGCCGACGACACAGGCATTCCTATAAAATGCTGTCTGTGCCTCACAGTCGCGCCGACGACACAGGCATTCCTATAAAATGCTGTCTGCGCCTCGCAGTCGCGCCAACGACACTGGCATTCCTACAAAATGCTGTCTGCGCCTCACAGTCGCGCCGACGACACAGGCATTCCTATAAAATGCTGTCTGCGCCTCACAGTTGCGCCGACGACACAGGCATTCCTACAAAATGCTGTCTGCGCCTCGCAGTCGCGCCAACGACACAGGCATTCCTATAAAATGCTGCCTGCGCCTCACAGTCGCGCCGACGACACAGGCATTCCTATAAAATGCTGTCTGCGCCTCGCAGTCGCGCCAACGACACAGGCATTCCTACAAAATGCTCTCTGCGCCTCACCGTCGCGCCGACGACACAGGCATTCCTATAAAATGCTGTCTGCGCCTCACAGTCGCGCCGACGACACAGGCATTCCTATAAAATGCTGTCTGCGCCTCGCAGTCGCGCCAACGACACTGGCATTCCTACAAAATGCTGTCTGCGCCTCACAGTTGCGCCGGCGACACAGGCATTCCTATAAAATGCTGTCTGCGCCTCACAGTCGCGCCGACGACACAGGCATTCCTACAAAAAGCTGTCTGCGCCTCGCAGTCGCGCCAACGACACAGGCATTCCTATAAAATGCTGTCTGCGCTTCACAGTCGCGCCGACGACACAGGCATTCCTACAAAATGCTGACTGCGCCTCGCAGTCGCGCCAACGACACAGGCATTCCTACAAGATGCTGTCTGCGCCTCACAGTCGCGCCGACGACACAGGCATTCCTATAAAATGCTGTCTGCGCCTCACAGTCGCGCCGACGACACAGGCATTCCTATAAAATGCTGTCTGCGCCACGCAGTCGCGCCAACGACACAGGCATTCCTACAAAATGCTCTCTGCGCCTCACCGTCGCGCCGACGACACAGGCATTCCTATAAAATGCTGTCTGCGCCTCACAGTCGCGCCGACGACACAGGCATTCCTACAAAATGCTGTCTGCGCCTCGCAGTCGCGCCAACGACACAGGCATTCCTATAAAATGCTGTCTGCGCCTCACAGTCGCGCCGACGACACAGGCATTCCTATAAAATGCTGTCCGCGCCTCGCAGTAGCGCCAACGACACAGGCATTCCTACAAAATGCTCTCTGCGCCTCACCGTCGCGCCGACGACACAGGCATTCCTATAAAATGCTGTCTGCGCTTCACAGTCGCGCCGACGACACAGGCATTCCTACAAAATGCTGTCTGCGCCTCGCAGTCGCGCCAACGACACAGGCATTCCTACAAGATGCTGTCTGCGCCTCACAGTCGCGCCGACGACACAGGCATTCCTATAAAATGCTGTCTGCGCCTCACAGTCGCGCCGACGACACAGGCATTCCTACAAAAAGCTGTCTGCGCGTCGCAGTCGCGCCAACGACACAGGCATTCCTATAAAATGCTGTCTGCGCCTCACAGTCGCGCCGACGACACAGGCATTCCTATAAAATGCTGTCTGCGCCTCACAGTCGCGCCGACGACACAGGCATTCCTATAAAATGCTGTCTGCGCCTCGCAGTCGCGCCAACGACACTGGCATTCCTACAAAATGCTTTCTGCGCCTCACAGTCACGCCGACGACACAGGCATTCCTATAAAATGCTGTCTGCGCCTCACAGTCGCGCCGACGACACAGGCATTCCTACAAAAAGCTGTCTGCGCCTCGCAGTCGCGCCAACGACACAGGCATTCCTATAAAATGCTGTCTGCGCCTCACAGTCACGCCGACGACACAGGCATTCCTATAAAATGCTGTCTGCGCCTCGCAGTCGCGCCAATGACACAGGCATTCCTACAAAATGCTCTCTGCGCCTCACCGTCGCGCCGACGACACAGGCATTCCTATAAAATGCTGTCTGCGCCTCACAGTCGCGCCGACGACACAGGCATTCCTACAAAATGCTGTCTGCGCCTCGCAGTCGCACCAACGACACAGGCATTCCTACAGAATGCTCTCTGCGCCTCACCGTCGCGCCGACGACACAGGCGTTCCTATAAAATGCTGTCTGCGCCTCACAGTCGCCCCGACGACACAGGCATTCCTACAAAATGCTGTCTGCGCCTCACAGTCGCGCCGACGACACAGGCATTCCTACAAAAAGCTGTCTGCGCCTCGCAGTCGCGCCAACGACACAGGCATTCCTATAAAATGCTGTCTGCGCCTCACAGTCGCGCCAACGACACAGGCATTCCTACAAAATGCTCTCTGTGCCTCACCGTCGCGCCGACGACACAGGCATTCCTATAAAATGCTGTCTGCACCTCACAGTCGCGCCGACGACACAGGCATTCCTATAAAATGCTGTCTGCGCCTCGCAGTCGCGCCAACGACACAGGCATTCCTACAAAATGCTCTCTGCGCCTCACCGTCGCGCCGACGACACAGGCATTCCTATAAAATGCTGTCTGCGCCTCACAGTCACGCCGACGACACAGGCATTCCTACAAAATGCTGTCTGCGCCTCGCAGTCGCGCCAACGACACAGGCATTCCTATAAAATGCTGTCTGCGCCTCACAGTCGCGCCGACGACACAGGCATTCCTACAAAAAGCTGTCTGCGCCTCGCAGTCGCGCCAACGACACAGGCATTCCTATAAAATGCTGTCTGCGCCTCACAGTCGCGCCGACGACACAGGCATTCCTATAAAATGCTGTCTGCGCCTCGCAGTCGCGCCAACGACACAGGCATTCCTACAACATGCTCTCTGCGCCTCACCGTCGCGCCGACGACACAGGCATTCCTATAAAATGCTGTCTGCGCCTCACAGTCGCGCCGACGACACAGGCATTCCTACAAAATGCTGTCTGCGCCTCGCAGTCGCGCCAACGACACAGGCATTCCTACAAAATGCTCTCTGCGCCTCACCGTCGCGCCGACGACACAGGCATTCCTATAAAATGCTGTCTGCGCCTCACAGTCGCGCCGACGACACAGGCATTCCTATAAAATGCTGCCTGCGCTTCACAGTCGCGCCGACGACACAGGCATTCCTACAAAATGCTGTCTGCGCCTCGCTGTCGCGCCAACGACACAGGCATTCCTACAAGATGCTGTCTGCGCCTCACAGTCACGCCGACGACACAGGCATTCCTATAAAATGCTGTCTGCGCCTCACAGTCGCGCCGACGACACAGGCATTCCTACAAAAAGCTGTCTGCGGGTCGCAGTCGCGCCAACGACACAGGCATTCCTATAAAATGCTGTCTGCGCCTCACAGTCGCGCCGACGACACAGGCATTCCTACAAAATGCTGTCTGCGCCTCACAGTCGCGCCGACGACACAGGCATTCCTATAAAATGCTGTCTGCGCCTCGCAGTCGCGCCAACGACACTGGCATTCCTACAAAATGCTGTCTGCGCCTCACAGTCGCGCCGACGACACAGGCATTCCTATAAAATGCTGTCTGCGCCTCACAGTCGCGCCGACGACACAGGCATTCCTACAAAAAGCTGTCTGCGCCTCGCAGTCACGCCAACGACACAGGCATTCCTATGAAATGCTGTCTGCGCCTCACAGTTGCGCCGACGACACAGGCATTCCTATAAAATGCTGTCTGCGCCTCGCAGTCGCGCCAACGACACAGGCATTCCTACAAAATGCTCTCTGCGCCTCACCGTCGCGCCGACGACACAGGCATTCCTATAAAATGCTGTCTGCGCCTCACAGTCGCGCCAACGACACAGGCATTCCTATAAAATGCTGTCTGCGCCTCAAGGTCGCGCCAACGACACAGGCATTCCTACAAAATGCTCTCTGCGCCTCACCGTCGCGCCGATGACACAGGCATTCCTATAAAATGCTGTCTGCACCTCACAGTCGCGCCGACGACACAGGCATTCCTATAAAATGCTGTCTGCGCCTCGCAGTCGCGCCAACGACACAGGCATTCCTACAAAATGCTCTCTGCGCCTCACCGTCGCGCCGACGACACGGGCATTCCTATAAAATGCTGTCTGCGCCTCACAGTCGCGCCGACGACACAGGCATTCCTACAAAATGCTGTCTGCGCCTCGCAGTCGCGCCAACGACACAGGCATTCCTATAAAATGCTGTCTGCGCCTCACAGTCGCGCCGACGACACAGGCATTCCTATAAAATGCTGTCTGCGCCTCGCAGTCGCGCCAACGACACAGGCATTCCTACAAAATGCTCTCTGCGCCTCACCGTCGCGCCGACGACACAGGCATTCCTATAAAATGCTCTCTGCGCCTCACCGTCGCGCCGACGACACAGGCATTCCTATAAAATGCTGTCTGCGCCTCGCAGTCGCGCCAACGACACTGGCATTCCTACAAAATGCTGTCTGTGCCTCACAGTCGCGCCGACGACACAGGCATTCCTATAAAATGCTGTCTGCGCCTCACAGTCGCGCCGACGACACAGGCATTCCTACAAAAAGCTGTCTGCGCCTCGCAGTCGCGCCAACGACACAGGCATTCCTATAAAATGCTGTCTGCGCCTCACAGTCGCGCCGACGACACAGGCATTCCTATAAAATGCTGTCTGCGCCTCGCAGTCGCGCCAACGACACAGGCATTCCTACAAAATGCTCTCTGCGCCTCACCGTCGCGCCGACGACACAGGCATTCCTATAAAATGCTGTCTGCGCCTCACAGTCGCGCCGACGACACAGGCATTCCTACAAAATGCTGTCTGCGCCTCGCAGTCGCGCCAACGACACAGGCATTCCTACAAAATGCTCTCTGCGCCTCACCGTCGCGCCGACGACACAGGCATTCCTATAAAATGCTGTCTGCGCCTCACAGTCGCGCCGACGACACAGGCATTCCTATAAAATGCTGTCTGCGCTTCACAGTCGCGCCAACGACACAGGCATTCCTACAAGATGCTGTCTGCGCCTCACAGTCACGCCGACGACACAGGCATTCCTATAAAATGCTGTCTGCGCCTCACAGTCGCGCCGACGACACAGGCATTCCTACAAAAAGCTGTCTGCGCGTCGCAGTCGCGCCAACGACACAGGCATTCCTATAAAATGCTGTCTGCGCCTCACAGTCGCGCCGACGACACAGGCATTCCTACAAAATGCTGTCTGCGCCTCACAGTCGCGCCAACGACACAGGCATTCCTATAAAATGCTGTCTGCGCCTCGCAGTCGCGCCAACGACACTGGCATTCCTACAAAATGCTGTCTGCACCTCACAGTCGCGCCGACGACACAGGCATTCCTATAAAATGCTGTCTGCGCCTCACAGTTGCGCCGACGACACAGGCATTCCTATAAAATGCTGTCTGCGCCTCACCGTCGCGCCGACGACACAGGCATTCCTATAAAATGCTGTCTGCGCCTCACAGTCGCGCCGACGACACAGGCATTCCTATAAAATGCTGTCTGCCCCTCGCAGTCGCGCCAACGACACTGGCATTCCTACAAAATGCTGTCTGCGCCTCACAGTCGCGCCGACGACAGAGGCATTCCTATAAAATGCTGTCTGCGCCTCACCGTCGTGCCGACGACACAGGCATTCCTATAAAATGCTGTCTGCGGCCTCACAGTCGCGCCGACGACACAGGCATTCCTACAAAATGCTGTCTGCGCCTCACAGTCGCGCCGACGACACAGGCATTCCTATAAAATGCTGTCTGCGCCTCGCAGTCGCGCCGACGACACAGGCATTCCTATAAAATGCTGTCTGTGCCTCACAGTCGCGCCGACGACACAGGCATTCCTATAAAATGCTGTCTGCGCCTCGCAGTCGCGCCAACGACACTGGCATTCCTACAAAATGCTGTCTGCGCCTCACAGTCGCGCCGACGACACAGGCATTCCTATAAAATGCTGTCTGCGCCTCACAGTTGCGCCGACGACACAGGCATTCCTACAAAATGCTGTCTGCGCCTCGCAGTCGCGCCAACGACACAGGCATTCCTATAAAATGCTGCCTGCGCCTCACAGTCGCGCCGACGACACAGGCATTCCTATAAAATGCTGTCTGCGCCTCGCAGTCGCGCCAACGACACAGGCATTCCTACAAAATGCTCTCTGCGCCTCACCGTCGCGCCGACGACACAGGCATTCCTATAAAATGCTGTCTGCGCCTCACAGTCGCGCCGACGACACAGGCATTCCTATAAAATGCTGTCTGCGCCTCGCAGTCGCGCCAACGACACTGGCATTCCTACAAAATGCTGTCTGCGCCTCACAGTTGCGCCGGCGACACAGGCATTCCTATAAAATGCTGTCTGCGCCTCACAGTCGCGCCGACGACACAGGCATTCCTACAAAAAGCTGTCTGCGCCTCGCAGTCGCGCCAACGACACAGGCATTCCTATAAAATGCTGTCTGCGCCTCACAGTCGCGCCGAAGACACAGACATTCCTATAAAATGCTGTCCGCGCCTCGCAGTCGCGCCAACGACACAGGCATTCCTACAAAATGCTCTCTACGCCTCACCGTCGCGCCGACGACACAGGCATTCCTAAAAAATGCTGTCTGCGCCTCGCAGTCGCGCCAACGACACAGGCATTCCTACAAAATGCTCTCTGCGCCTCACCGTCGCGCCGACGACACAGGCATTCCTATAAAATGCTCTCTGCGCCTCACCGTCGCGCCGACGACACAGGCATTCCTACAAAAAGCTGTCTGCGCCTCGCAGTCGCGCCAACGACACAGGCATTCCTATAAAATGCTGTCTGCGCCTCACAGTCGCGCCGACGACACAGGCATTCCTATAAAATGCTGTCTGCGCCTCGCAGTCGCGCCAACGACACTGGCATTCCTACAAAATGCTGTCTGCGCCTCACAGTCGCGCCGACGACACAGGCATTCCTATAAAATGCTGTCTGCGCCTCACAGTCGCGCCGACGACACAGGCATTCCTACAAAAAGCTGTCTGCGCCTCGCCGTCGCGCCAACGACACAGGCATTCCTATAAAATGCTGTCTGCGCCTCACAGTCGCGCCGACGACACAGGCATTCCTACAAAATGCTCTCTGCGCCTCACCGTCGCGCCGACGACACAGGCATTCCTATAAAATGCTGTCTGCGCCTCACAGTCGCGCCGACGACACAGGCATTCCTATAAAATGCTGTCTGCGCCTCACAGTCGCGCCGACGACGCAGGCATTCCTATAAAATGCTGTCTGCGCCTCGCAGTCGCGCCAACGACACAGGCATTCCTATAAAATGCTGTCTGCGCCTCACAGTCGCGCCGACGACACAGGCATTCCTATAAAATGCTGTCTGCGCCTCGCAGTCGCGCCAACGACACAGGCATTCCTACAAAATGCTCTCTGCGCCTCACCGTCGCGCCGACGACACAGGCATTCCTATAAAATGCTGTCTGCGCCTCACAGTCGCGCCGACGACACAGGCATTCCTACAAAATGCTGTCTGCGCCTCGCAGTCGCGCCAACGACACAGGCATTCCTACAAAATGCTCTCTGCGCCTCACCGTCGCGCCGACGACACAGGCATTCCTATAAAATGCTGTCTGCGCCTCACAGTCGCGCCGACGACACAGGCATTCCTATAAAATGCTGTCTGCGCTTCACAGTCGCGCCAACGACACAGGCATTCCTACAAGATGCTGTCTGCGCCTCACAGTCACGCCGACGACACAGGCATTCCTATAAAATGCTGTCTGCGCCTCACAGTCGCGCCGACGACACAGGCATTCCTACAAAAAGCTGTCTGCGCGTCGCAGTCGCGCCAACGACACAGGCATTCCTATAAAATGCTGTCTGCGCCTCACAGTCGCGCCGACGACACAGGCATTCCTACAAAATGCTGTCTGCGCCTCACAGTCGCGCCAACGACACAGGCATTCCTATAAAATGCTGTCTGCGCCTCGCAGTCGCGCCAACGACACTGGCATTCCTACAAAATGCTGTCTGCACCTCACAGTCGCGCCGACGACACAGGCATTCCTATAAAATGCTGTCTGCGCCTCACAGTTGCGCCGACGACACAGGCATTCCTATAAAATGCTGTCTGCGCCTCACCGTCGCGCCGACGACACAGGCATTCCTATAAAATGCTGTCTGCGCCTCACAGTCGCGCCGACGACACAGGCATTCCTATAAAATGCTGTCTGCCCCTCGCAGTCGCGCCAACGACACTGGCATTCCTACAAAATGCTGTCTGCGCCTCACAGTCGCGCCGACGACAGAGGCATTCCTATAAAATGCTGTCTGCGCCTCACCGTCGTGCCGACGACACAGGCATTCCTATAAAATGCTGTCTGCGGCCTCACAGTCGCGCCGACGACACAGGCATTCCTACAAAATGCTGTCTGCGCCTCACAGTCGCGCCGACGACACAGGCATTCCTATAAAATGCTGTCTGCGCCTCGCAGTCGCGCCGACGACACAGGCATTCCTATAAAATGCTGTCTGTGCCTCACAGTCGCGCCGACGACACAGGCATTCCTATAAAATGCTGTCTGCGCCTCGCAGTCGCGCCAACGACACTGGCATTCCTACAAAATGCTGTCTGCGCCTCACAGTCGCGCCGACGACACAGGCATTCCTATAAAATGCTGTCTGCGCCTCACAGTTGCGCCGACGACACAGGCATTCCTACAAAATGCTGTCTGCGCCTCGCAGTCGCGCCAACGACACAGGCATTCCTATAAAATGCTGCCTGCGCCTCACAGTCGCGCCGACGACACAGGCATTCCTATAAAATGCTGTCTGCGCCTCGCAGTCGCGCCAACGACACAGGCATTCCTACAAAATGCTCTCTGCGCCTCACCGTCGCGCCGACGACACAGGCATTCCTATAAAATGCTGTCTGCGCCTCACAGTCGCGCCGACGACACAGGCATTCCTATAAAATGCTGTCTGCGCCTCGCAGTCGCGCCAACGACACTGGCATTCCTACAAAATGCTGTCTGCGCCTCACAGTTGCGCCGGCGACACAGGCATTCCTATAAAATGCTGTCTGCGCCTCACAGTCGCGCCGACGACACAGGCATTCCTACAAAAAGCTGTCTGCGCCTCGCAGTCGCGCCAACGACACAGGCATTCCTATAAAATGCTGTCTGCGCCTCACAGTCGCGCCGAAGACACAGACATTCCTATAAAATGCTGTCCGCGCCTCGCAGTCGCGCCAACGACACAGGCATTCCTACAAAATGCTCTCTACGCCTCACCGTCGCGCCGACGACACAGGCATTCCTAAAAAATGCTGTCTGCGCCTCGCAGTCGCGCCAACGACACAGGCATTCCTACAAAATGCTCTCTGCGCCTCACCGTCGCGCCGACGACACAGGCATTCCTATAAAATGCTCTCTGCGCCTCACCGTCGCGCCGACGACACAGGCATTCCTACAAAAAGCTGTCTGCGCCTCGCAGTCGCGCCAACGACACAGGCATTCCTATAAAATGCTGTCTGCGCCTCACAGTCGCGCCGACGACACAGGCATTCCTATAAAATGCTGTCTGCGCCTCGCAGTCGCGCCAACGACACTGGCATTCCTACAAAATGCTGTCTGCGCCTCACAGTCGCGCCGACGACACAGGCATTCCTATAAAATGCTGTCTGCGCCTCACAGTCGCGCCGACGACACAGGCATTCCTACAATAAGCTGTCTGCGCCTCGCCGTCGCGCCAACGACACAGGCATTCCTATAAAATGCTGTCTGCGCCTCACAGTCGCGCCGACGACACAGGCATTCCTACAAAATGCTCTCTGCGCCTCACCGTCGCGCCGACGACACAGGCATTCCTATAAAATGCTGTCTGCGCCTCACAGTCGCGCCGACGACACAGGCATTCCTATAAAATGCTGTCTGCGCCTCACAGTCGCGCCGACGACGCAGGCATTCCTATAAAATGCTGTCTGCGCCTCGCAGTCGCGCCAACGACACAGGCATTCCTATAAAATGCTGTCTGCGCTTCACAGTCGCGCCAACGACACAGGCATTCCTACACGATGCTGTCTGCGCCTCACAGTCACGCCGACGGCACAGGCATTCCTATAAAATGCTGTCTGCGCCTCACAGTCGCGCCGACGACACAGGCATTCCTACAAAAAGCTGTCTGCGCGTCGCAGTCGCGCCAACGACACAGGCATTCCTATAAAATGCTGTCTGCGCCTCACAGTCGCGCCGACGACACAGGCATTCCTACAAAATGCTGTCTGCGCCTCACAGTCGCGCCAACGACACAGGCATTGCTATAAAATGCTGTCTGCGCCTCGCAGTCGCGCCAACGACACTGGCATTCCTACAAAATGCTGTCTGCACCTCACAGTCGCGCCGACGACCCAGGCATTCCTATAAAATGCTGTCTGCGCCTCACAGTTGCGCCGACGACACAGGCATTCCTATAAAATGCTGTCTGCGCCTCACCGTCGCGCCGACGACACAGGCATTCCTATAAAATGCTGTCTGCGCCTCACAGTCGCGCCGACGACACAGGCATTCCTATAAAATGCTGTCTGCCCCTCGCAGTCGCGCCAACGACACTGGCATTCCTACAAAATGCTGTCTGCGCCTCACAGTCGCGCCGACGACACAGGCATTCCTATAAAATGCTGTCTGCGCCTCGCAGTCGCGCCGACGACACAGGCATTCCTATAAAATGCTGTCTGTGCCTCACAGTCGCGCCGACGACACAGGCATTCCTATAAAATGCTGTCTGCGCCTCGCAGTCGCGCCAACGACACTGGCATTCCTACAAAATGCTGTCTGCGCCTCACAGTCGCGCCGACGACACAGGCATTCCTATAAAATGCTGTCTGCGCCTCACAGTTGCGCCGACGACACAGGCATTCCTACAAAATGCTGTCTGCGCCTCGCAGTCGCGCCAACGACACAGGCATTCCTATAAAATGCTGCCTGCGCCTCACAGTCGCGCCGACGACACAGGCATTCCTATAAAATGCTGTCTGCGCCTCGCAGTCGCGCCAACGACACAGGCATTCCTACAAAATGCTCTCTGCGCCTCACCGTCGCGCCGACGACACAGGCATTCCTATAAAATGCTGTCTGCGCCTCACAGTCGCGCCGACGACACAGGCATTCCTATAAAATGCTGTCTGCGCCTCGCAGTCGCGCCAACGACACTGGCATTCCTACAAAATGCTGTCTGCGCCTCACAGTTGCGCCGGCGACACAGGCATTCCTATAAAATGCTGTCTGCGCCTCACAGTCGCGCCGACGACACAGGCATTCCTACAAAAAGCTGTCTGCGCCTCGCAGTCGCGCCAACGACACAGGCATTCCTATAAAATGCTGTCTGCGCCTCACAGTCGCGCCGAAGACACAGACATTCCTATAAAATGCTGTCCGCGCCTCGCAGTCGCGCCAACGACACAGGCATTCCTACAAAATGCTCTCTACGCCTCACCGTCGCGCCGACGACACAGGCATTCCTAAAAAATGCTGTCTGCGCCTCGCAGTCGCGCCAACGACACAGGCATTCCTACAAAATGCTCTCTGCGCCTCACCGTCGCGCCGACGACACAGGCATTCCTATAAAATGCTCTCTGCGCCTCACCGTCGCGCCGACGACACAGGCATTCCTACAAAAAGCTGTCTGCGCCTCGCAGTCGCGCCAACGACACAGGCATTCCTATAAAATGCTGTCTGCGCCTCACAGTCGCGCCGACGACACAGGCATTCCTATAAAATGCTGTCTGCGCCTCGCAGTCGCGCCAACGACACTGGCATTCCTACAAAATGCTGTCTGCGCCTCACAGTCGCGCCGACGACACAGGCATTCCTATAAAATGCTGTCTGCGCCTCACAGTCGCGCCGACGACACAGGCATTCCTACAAAAAGCTGTCTGCGCCTCGCCGTCGCGCCAACGACACAGGCATTCCTATAAAATGCTGTCTGCGCCTCACAGTCGCGCCGACGACACAGGCATTCCTACAAAATGCTCTCTGCGCCTCACCGTCGCGCCGACGACACAGGCATTCCTATAAAATGCTGTCTGCGCCTCACAGTCGCGCCGACGACACAGGCATTCCTATAAAATGCTGTCTGCGCCTCACAGTCGCGCCGACGACGCAGGCATTCCTATAAAATGCTGTCTGCGCCTCGCAGTCGCGCCAACGACACAGGCATTCCTACAAAATGCTCTCTGCGCCTCACCGTCGCGCCGACGACACAGGCATTCCTATAAAATGCTGTCTGCGCCTCACAGTCGCGCCGACGACACAGGCATTCCTACAAAATGCTGTCTGCGCCTCGCAGTCGCGCCAACGACACAGGCATTCCTATAAAATGCTGTCTGCGCCTCACAGTCGCACCGACGACACAGGCATTCCTATAAAATGCTGTCTGCGCCTCGCAGTCGCGCCAACGACACAGGCATTCCTACAAAATGCTCTCTGCGCCTCACCGTCGCGCCGACGACACAGGCATTCCTATAAAATGCTGTCTGCGCCTCACAGTCGCGCCGACGACACAGGCATTCCTATAAAATGCTGTCTGCCCCTCGCAGTCGCGCCAACGACACTGGCATTCCTACAAAATGCTGTCTGCGCCTCACAGTCGCGCCGACGACACAGGCATTCCTATAAAATGCTGTCTGCGCCTCACCGTCGTGCCGACGACACAGGCATTCCTATAAAATGCTGTCTGCGGCCTCACAGTCGCGCCGACGACACAGGCATTCCTACAAAATGCTGTCTGCGCCTCACAGTCGCGCCGACGACACAGGCATTCCTATAAAATGCTGTCTGCGCCTCGCAGTCGCGCCGACGACACAGGCATTCCTATAAGATGCTGTCTGTGCCTCACAGTCGCGCCGACGACACAGGCATTCCTATAAAATGCTGTCTGCGCCTCGCAGTCGCGCCAACGACACTGGCATTCCTACAAAATGCTGTCTGCGCCTCACAGTCGCGCCGACGACACAGGCATTCCTATAAAATGCTGTCTGCGCCTCACAGTTGCGCCGACGACACAGGCATTCCTACAAAATGCTGTCTGCGCCTCGCAGTCGCGCCAACGACACAGGCATTCCTATAAAATGCTGCCTGCGCCTCACAGTCGCGCCGACGACACAGGCATTCCTATAAAATGCTGTCTGCGCCTCGCAGTCGCGCCAACGACACAGGCATTCCTACAAAATGCTCTCTGCGCCTCACCGTCGCGCCGACGACACAGGCATTCCTATAAAATGCTGTCTGCGCCTCACAGTCGCGCCGACGACACAGGCATTCCTATAAAATGCTGTCTGCGCCTCGCAGTCGCGCCAACGACACTGGCATTCCTACAAAATGCTGTCTGCGCCTCACAGTTGCGCCGGCGACACAGGCATTCCTATAAAATGCTGTCTGCGCCTCACAGTCGCGCCGACGACACAGGCATTCCTACAAAAAGCTGTCTGCGCCTCGCAGTCGCGCCAACGACACAGGCATTCCTATAAAATGCTGTCTGCGCCTCACAGTCGCGCCGAAGACACAGACATTCCTATAAAATGCTGTCCGCGCCTCGCAGTCGCGCCAACGACACAGGCATTCCTACAAAATGCTCTCTACGCCTCACCGTCGCGCCGACGACACAGGCATTGCTATAAAATGCTGTCTGCGCTTCACAGTCGCGCCGACGACACAGGCATTCCTACAAAATGCTGTCTGCGCCTCGCAGTCGCGCCAACGACACAGGCATTCCTACAAGATGCTGTCTGCGCCTCACAGTCGCGCCGACGACACAGGCATTCCTATAAAATGCTGTCTGCGCCTCACAGTCGCGCCGACGACACAGGCATTCCTACAAAAAGCTGTCTGCGCGTCGCAGTCGCGCCAACGACACAGGCATTCCTATAAAATGCAGTCTGCGCCTCACAGTCGCGCCGACGACACAGGCATTCCTATAAAATGCTGTCTGCGCCTCACAGTCGCGCCGACGACACAGGCATTCCTATAAAATGCTGTCTGCGCCTCGCAGTCGCGCCAACGACACTGGCATTCCTACAAAATGCTGTCTGCGCCTCACAGTCGCGCCGACGACACAGGCATTCCTATAAAATGCTGTCTGCGCCTCACAGTCGCGCCGACGACACAGGCATTCCTACAAAAAGCTGTCTGCGCCTCGCAGTCGCGCCAACGACACAGGCATTCCTATAAAATGCTGTCTGCGCCTCACAGTCGCGCCGACGACACAGGCATTCCTATAAAATGCTGTCTGCGCCTCGCAGTCGCGCCAACGACACAGGCATTCCTACAAAATGCTCTCTGCGCCTCACCGTCACGCCGACGACACAGGCATTCCTATAAAATGCTGTCTGCGCCTCACAGTCGCGCCGACGACACAGGCATTCCTACAAAATGCTGTCTGCGCCTCGCAGTCGCGCCAACGACACAGGCATTCCTATAAAATGCTGTCTGCGCCTCACAATCGCGCCGACGACACAGGCATTCCTACAAAATGCTGTCTGCGCCTCACAGTCGCGCCGACGACACAGGCATTCCTATAAAATGCTGTCTGCGCCTCGCAGTCGCGCCGACGACACAGGCATTCCTATAAAATGCTGTCTGCGCCTCACAGTCGCGCCGACGACACAGGCATTCCTATAAAATGCTGTCTGCGCCTCGCAGTCGCGCCAACCACACTGGCATTCCTACAAAATGCTGTCTGCGCCTCACAGTCGCGCCGACGACACAGGCATTCCTATAAAATGCTGTCTGCGCCTCACAGTCGCGCCGACGACACAGGCATTCATACAAAAAGCTGTCTGCGCCTCGCAGTCGCGCCAACGACACAGGCATTCCTACAAAATGCTCTCTGCGCCTCACCGTCGCGCCGACGACACAGGCATTCCTATAAAATGCTGTCTGCGCCTCACAGTCGCGCCGACGACACAGGCATTCCTACAAAATGCTGTTTGCTCCTCGCAGTCGCGCCAACGACACAGGCATTCCTATAAAATGCTGTCTGCGCCTCACAGTCACGCCGACGACACAGGCATTCCTATAAAATGCTGTCTGCGCCTCACAGTCGCGCCGACGACACAGGCATTCCTATAAAATGCTGTCTGCGCCTCGCAGTCTCGCCAACGACACAGGCATTCCTACAAAATGCTCTCTGCGCCTCACCGTCGCGCCGACGACACAGGCATTCCTATAAAATGCTGTCTGCGCCTCACAGTCGCGCCGACGACACAGGCATTCCTACAAAATGCTGTCTGCTCCTCGCAGTCGCGCCAACGACACAGGCATTCATATAAAATGCTGTCCGCGCCTCACAGTCGCGCCGACGACACAGGCATTCCTATAAAATGCTGTCTGCGCCTCGCAGTCGCGCCAACGACACAGGCATTCCTACAAAATGCTCTCTGCGCCTCACCGTCGCGCCGACGACAAAGGCATTCCTATAAAATGCTGTCTGCGCCTCACAGTCGCGCCGACGACACAGGCATTCCTATAAAATGCTGTCTGCGCCTCGCAGTCGCGCCAACGACACTGGCATTCCTACAAAATGCTGTCTGCGCCTCACAGTCGCGCCGACGACACAGGCATTCCTATAAAATGCTGTCTGCGTCTCGCAGTCGCGCCAACGACACAGGCATTCCTACAAAATGCTTTCTGCGCCTCACCGTCGCGCCGACGACACAGGCATTCCTATAAAATGCTGTCTGCGCCTCACAGTCGCGCCGACGACACAGGCATTCCTATAAAATGCTGTCTGCGCCTCGCAGTCGCGCCAACGACACTGGCATTCCTACAAAATGCTGTCTGCGCCTCACAGTCGCGCCGACGACACAGGCATTCCTATAAAATGCTGTCTGCGCCTCACCGTCGCGCCGACGACACAGGCATTCCTATAAAATGCTGTCTGCGCCTCACAGTCGCGCCGACGACACAGGCATTCGTACAAAATGCTGTCTGCGCCTCACAGTCGCGCCGACGACACAGGCATTCCTATAAAATGCTGTCTGCGCCTCGCAGTCGCGCCAACGACACTGGCATTCCTACAAAATGCTGTCTGCGCCTCACAGTCGCGCCGACGACACAGGCATTCCTATAAAATGCTGTCTGCGCCTCACAGTCGCGCCGACGACACAGGCATTCCTACAAAAAGCTGTCTGCGCCTCGCCGTCGCGCCAACGACACAGGCATTCCTATAAAATGCTGTCTGCGCCTCACAGTCGCGCCGACGACACAGGCATTCCTACAAAATGCTCTCTGCGCCTCACCGTCGCGCCGACGACACAGGCATTCCTATAAAATGCTGTCTGCGCCTCACAGTCGCGCCGACGACACAGGCATTCCTATAAAATGCTGTCTGCGCCTCACAGTCGCGCCGACGACGCAGGCATTCCTATAAAATGCTGTCTGCGCCTCGCAGTCGCGCCAACGACACAGGCATTCCTACAAAATGCTCTCTGCGCCTCACCGTCGCGCCGACGACACAGGCATTCCTATAAAATGCTGTCTGCGCCTCACAGTCGCGCCGACGACACAGGCATTCCTACAAAATGCTGTCTGCGCCTCGCAGTCGCGCCAACGACACAGGCATTCCTATAAAATGCTGTCTGCGCCTCACAGTCGCACCGACGACACAGGCATTCCTATAAAATGCTGTCTGCGCCTCGCAGTCGCGCCAACGACACAGGCATTCCTACAAAATGCTCTCTGCGCCTCACCGTCGCGCCGACGACACAGGCATTCCTATAAAATGCTGTCTGCGCCTCACAGTCGCGCCGACGACACAGGCATTCCTATAAAATGCTGTCTGCCCCTCGCAGTCGCGCCAACGACACTGGCATTCCTACAAAATGCTGTCTGCGCCTCACAGTCGCGCCGACGACACAGGCATTCCTATAAAATGCTGTCTGCGCCTCACCGTCGTGCCGACGACACAGGCATTCCTATAAAATGCTGTCTGCGGCCTCACAGTCGCGCCGACGACACAGGCATTCCTACAAAATGCTGTCTGCGCCTCACAGTCGCGCCGACGACACAGGCATTCCTATAAAATGCTGTCTGCGCCTCGCAGTCGCGCCGACGACACAGGCATTCCTATAAAATGCTGTCTGTGCCTCACAGTCGCGCCGACGACACAGGCATTCCTATAAAATGCTGTCTGCGCCTCGCAGTCGCGCCAACGACACTGGCATTCCTACAAAATGCTGTCTGCGCCTCACAGTCGCGCCGACGACACAGGCATTCCTATAAAATGCTGTCTGCGCCTCACAGTTGCGCCGACGACACAGGCATTCCTACAAAATGCTGTCTGCGCCTCGCAGTCGCGCCAACGACACAGGCATTCCTATAAAATGCTGCCTGCGCCTCACAGTCGCGCCGACGACACAGGCATTCCTATAAAATGCTGTCTGCGCCTCGCAGTCGCGCCAACGACACAGGCATTCCTACAAAATGCTCTCTGCGCCTCACCGTCGCGCCGACGACACAGGCATTCCTATAAAATGCTGTCTGCGCCTCACAGTCGCGCCGACGACACAGGCATTCCTATAAAATGCTGTCTGCGCCTCGCAGTCGCGCCAACGACACTGGCATTCCTACAAAATGCTGTCTGCGCCTCACAGTTGCGCCGGCGACACAGGCATTCCTATAAAATGCTGTCTGCGCCTAACAGTCGCGCCGACGACACAGGCATTCCTACAAAAAGCTGTCTGCGCCTCGCAGTCGCGCCAACGACACAGGCATTCCTATAAAATGCTGTCTGCGCCTCACAGTCGCGCCGAAGACACAGACATTCCTATAAAATGCTGTCCGCGCCTCGCAGTCGCGCCAACGACACAGGCATTCCTACAAAATGCTCTCTACGCCTCACCGTCGCGCCGACGACACAGGCATTCCTATAAAATGCTGTCTGCGCTTCACAGTCGCGCCGACGACACAGGCATTCCTACAAAATGCTGTCTGCGCCTCGCAGTCGCGCCAACGACACAGGCATTCCTACAAGATGCTGTCTGCGCCTCACAGTCGCGCCGACGACACAGGCATTCCTATAAAATGCTGTCTGCGCCTCACAGTCGCGCCGACGACACAGGCATTCCTACAAAAAGCTGTCTGCGCGTCGCAGTCGCGCCAACGACACAGGCATTCCTATAAAATGCAGTCTGCGCCTCACAGTCGCGCCGACGACACAGGCATTCCTATAAAATGCTGTCTGCGCCTCACAGTCGCGCCGACGACACAGGCATTCCTATAAAATGCTGTCTGCGCCTCGCAGTCGCCCCAACGACACTGGCATTCCTACAAAATGCTGTCTGCGCCTCACAGTCGCGCCGACGACACAGGCATTCCTATAAAATGCTGTCTGCGCCTCACAGTCGCGCCGACGACACAGGCATTCCTACAAAAAGCTGTCTGCGCCTCGCAGTCGCGCCAACGACACAGGCATTCCTATAAAATGCTGTCTGCGCCTCACAGTCGCGCCGACGACACAGGCATTCCTATAAAATGCTGTCTGCGCCTCGCAGTCGCGCCAACGACACAGGCATTCCTACAAAATGCTCTCTGCGCCTCACCGTCACGCCGACGACACAGGCATTCCTATAAAATGCTGTCTGCGCCTCACAGTCGCGCCGACGACACAGGCATTCCTACAAAATGCTGTCTGCGCCTCGCAGTCGCGCCAACGACACAGGCATTCCTATAAAATGCTGTCTGCGCCTCACAATCGCGCCGACGACACAGGCATTCCTACAAAATGCTGTCTGCGCCTCACAGTCGCGCCGACGACACAGGCATTCCTATAAAATGCTGTCTGCGCCTCGCAGTCGCGCCGACGACACAGGCATTCCTATAAAATGCTGTCTGCGCCTCACAGTCGCGCCGACGACACAGGCATTCCTATAAAATGCTGTCTGCGCCTCGCAGTCGCGCCAACGACACTGGCATTCCTACAAAATGCTGTCTGCGCCTCACAGTCGCGCCGACGACACAGGCATTCCTATAAAATGCTGTCTGCGCCTCACAGTCGCGCCGACGACACAGGCATTCATACAAAAAGCTGTCTGCGCCTCGCAGTCGCGCCAACGACACAGGCATTCCTACAAAATGCTCTCTGCGCCTCACCGTCGCGCCGACGACACAGGCATTCCTATAAAATGCTGTCTGCGCCTCACAGTCGCGCCGACGACACAGGCATTCCTACAAAATGCTGTTTGCTCCTCGCAGTCGCGCCAACGACACAGGCATTCCTATAAAATGCTGTCTGCACCTCACAGTCACGCCGACGACACAGGCATTCCTATAAAATGCTGTCTGCGCCTCACAGTCGCGCCGACGACACAGGCATTCCTATAAAATGCTGTCTGCGCCTCGCAGTCTCGCCAACGACACAGGCATTCCTACAAAATGCTCTCTGCGCCTCACCGTCGCGCCGACGACACAGGCATTCCTATAAAATGCTGTCTGCGCCTCACAGTCGCGCCGACGACACAGGCATTCCTACAAAATGCTGTCTGCTCCTCGCAGTCGCGCCAACGACACAGGCATTCATATAAAATGCTGTCCGCGCCTCACAGTCGCGCCGACGACACAGGCATTCCTATAAAATGCTGTCTGCGCCTCGCAGTCGCGCCAACGACACAGGCATTCCTACAAAATGCTCTCTGCGCCTCACCGTCGCGCCGACGACAAAGGCATTCCTATAAAATGCTGTCTGCGCCTCACAGTCGCGCCGACGACACAGGCATTCCTATAAAATGCTGTCTGCGCCTCGCAGTCGCGCCAACGACACTGGCATTCCTATAAAATGCTGTCTGCGTCTCGCAGTCGCGCCAACGACACAGGCATTCCTACAAAATGCTTTCTGCGCCTCACCGTCGCGCCGACGACACAGGCATTCCTATAAAATGCTGTCTGCGCCTCACAGTCGCGCCGACGACACAGGCATTCCTATAAAATGCTGTCTGCGCCTCGCAGTCGCGCCAACGACACTGGCATTCCTACAAAATGCTGTCTGCGCCTCACAGTCGCGCCGACGACACAGGCATTCCTATAAAATGCTGTCTGCGCCTCACCGTCGCGCCGACGAGACAGGCATTCCTATAAAATGCTGTCTGCGCCTCACAGTCGCGCCGACGACACAGGCATTCGTACAAAATGCTGTCTGCGCCTCACAGTCGCGCCGACGACACAGGCATTCCTATAAAATGCTGTCTGCGCCTCGCAGTCGCGCCAACGACACTGGCATTCCTACAAAATGCTGTCTGCGCCTCACAGTCGCGCCGACGACACAGGCATTCCTATAAAATGCTGTCTGCGCCTCACAGTCGCGCCGACGACACAGGCATTCCTACAAAAAGCTGTCTGCGCCTCGCAGTCGCGCCAACGACACAGGCATTCCTGTAAAATGCTGTCTGCACCTCACAGTCGCGCCGACGACACAGGCATTCCTATAAAATGCTGTCTGCGCCTCGCAGTCTCGCCAACGACACAGGCATTCCTACAAAATGCTCTCTGCGCCTCACCGTCGCGCCGACGACACAGGCATTCCTATAGAATGCTGTCTGCGCCTCACAGTCGCGCCGACGACACAGGCATTCCTACAAAATGCTGTCTGCTCCTCGCAGTCGCGCCAACGACACAGGCATTCCTATAAAATGCTGTCTGCGCCTCACAGTCGCGCCGACGACACAGGCATTCCTATAAAATGCTGTCTGCGCCTCGCAGTTGCGCCAACGACACAGGCATTCCTACAAAATGCTCTCTGCGCCTCACCGTCGCGCCGACGACAAAGGCATTCCTATAAAATGCTGTCTGCGCCTCACAGTCGCGCCGACGACACAGGCATTCCTATAAAATGCTGTCTGCGCCTCGCAGTCGCGCCAACGACACTGGCATTCCTACAAAATGCTGTCTGCGCCTCACAGTCGCGCCGACGACACAGGCATTCCTATAAAATGCTGTCTGCGCCTCACAGTCGCGCCGACGACACAGGCATTCCTATAAAATGCTGTCTGCGCCTCGCAGTCGCGCCAACGACACTGGCATTCCTACAAAATGCTGTCTACGCCTCACAGTCGCGCCGACGACACAGGCATTCCTATAGAATGCTGTCTGCGCCTCACAGTCGCGCCGACGACACGGGCATTCCTACAAAAAGCTGTCTGCGCCTCGCAGTCACGCCAACGACACAGGCATTCCTATAAAATGCTGTCTGCGCCTCACAGTCGCGCCGACGACACAGGCATTCCTATAAAATGCTGTCTGCGCCTCACAGTCGCGCCGACGACACAGGCATTCCTATAAAATGCTGTCTGCGCCTCGCAGTCGCGCCAACGACACTGGCATTCCTACAAAATGCTGTCTGCGCCTCACAGTCGCGCCGACGACACAGGCATTCCTATAGAATGCTGTCTGCGCCTCACAGTCGCGCCGACGACACGGGCATTCCTACAAAAAGCTGTCTGCGCCTCGCAGTCACGCCAACGACACAGGCATTCCTATAAAATGCTGTCTGCGCCTCACAGTCGCGCCGACGACACAGGCATTCCTATAAAATGCTGTCTGGGCCTCGCAGTCGCGCCAACGACACTGGCATTCCTACAAAATGCTGTCTGCGCCTCACAGTCGCGCCGACGACACAGGCATTCCTATAAAATGCTGTCTGCGCCTCACAGTCGCGCCGACGACACAGGCATTCCTACAAAAAGCTGTCGGCGCCTCGTAGTCGCGCCAACGACACAGGCATTCCTATAAAATGCTCTCTGCGCCTCACCGTCGCGCCGACGACACAGGCATTCCTATAAAATGCTGTCTGCGCCTCGCAGTCGCGCCAACGACACTGGCAGTCCTACAAAATGCTGTCTGCGCCTCACAGTCGCGCCGACGACACAGGCATTCCTATAAAATGCTGTCTGCGCCTCACAGTCGCGCCGACGACACAGGCATTCCTACAAAAAGCTGTCGGCGCCTCGTAGTCGCGCTAACGACACAGGCATTCCTACAAAATGCTCTCTGCGCCTCACCGTCGCGCCGACGACACAGGCATTCCTATAAAATGCTGTCTGCGCCTCACAGTCGCGCCGACGACACAGGCATTCCTACAAAATGCTCTCTGCGCCTCACCGTCGCGCCGACGACACAGGCATTCCTATAAAATGCTGTCTGCGCCTCACAGTCGCGCCGACGACACAGGCATTCCTATAAAATGCTGTCTGCGCCTCACAGTCGCGCCGACGACGCAGGCATTCCTATAAAATGCTGTCTGCGCCTCGCAGTCGCGCCAACGACACAGGCATTCCTACAAAATGCTCTCTGCGCCTCACCGTCGCGCCGACGACACAGGCATTCCTATAAAATGCTGTCTGCGCCTCACAGTCGCGCCGACGACACAGGCATTCCTACAAAATGCTGTCTGCGCCTCGCAGTCGCGCCAACGACACAGGCATTCCTATAAAATGCTGTCTGCGCCTCACAGTCGCACCGACGACACAGGCATTCCTATGAAATGCTGTCTGCGCCTCGCAGTCGCGCCAACGACACAGGCATTCCTACAAAATGCTCTCTGCGCCTCACCGTCGCGCCGACGACACAGGCATTCCTATAAAATGCTGTCTGCGCCTCACAGTCGCGCCGACGACACAGGCATTCCTATAAAATGCTGTCTGCCCCTCGCAGTCGCGCCAACGACACTGGCATTCCTACAAAATGCTGTCTGCGCCTCACAGTCGCGCCGACGACACAGGCATTCCTATAAAATGCTGTCTGCGCCTCACCGTCGTGCCGACGACACAGGCATTCCTATAAAATGCTGTCTGCGGCCTCACAGTCGCGCCGACGACACAGGCATTCCTACAAAATGCTGTCTGCGCCTCACAGTCGCGCCGACGACACAGGCATTCCTATAAAATGCTGTCTGCGCCTCGCAGTCGCGCCGACGACACAGGCATTCCTATAAAATGCTGTCTGTGCCTCACAGTCGCGCCGACGACACAGGCATTCCTATAAAATGCTGTCTGCGCCTCGCAGTCGCGCCAACGACACTGGCATTCCTACAAAATGCTGTCTGCGCCTCACAGTCGCGCCGACGACACAGGCATTCCTATAAAATGCTGTCTGCGCCTCACAGTTGCGCCGACGACACAGGCATTCCTACAAAATGCTGTCTGCGCCTCGCAGTCGCGCCAACGACACAGGCATTCCTATAAAATGCTGCCTGCGCCTCACAGTCGCGCCGACGACACAGGCATTCCTATAAAATGCTGTCTGCGCCTCGCAGTCGCGCCAACGACACAGGCATTCCTACAAAATGCTCTCTGCGCCTCACCGTCGCGCCGACGACACAGGCATTCCTATAAAATGCTGTCTGCGCCTCACAGTCGCGCCGACGACACAGGCATTCCTATAAAATGCTGTCTGCGCCTCGCAGTCGCGCCAACGACACTGGCATTCCTACAAAATGCTGTCTGCGCCTCACAGTTGCGCCGGCGACACAGGCATTCCTATAAAATGCTGTCTGCGCCTCACAGTCGCGCCGACGACACAGGCATTCCTACAAAAAGCTGTCTGCGCCTCGCAGTCGCGCCAACGACACAGGCATTCCTATAAAATGCTGTCTGCGCCTCACAGTCGCGCCGAAGACACAGACATTCCTATAAAATGCTGTCCGCGCCTCGCAGTCGCGCCAACGACACAGGCATTCCTACAAAATGCTCTCTACGCCTCACCGTCGCGCCGACGACACAGGCATTCCTATAAAATGCTGTCTGCGCTTCACAGTCGCGCCGACGACACAGGCATTCCTACAAAATGCTGTCTGCGCCTCGCAGTCGCGCCAACGACACAGGCATTCCTACAAAATGCTCTCTGCGCCTCACCGTCGCGCCGACGACACAGGCATTCCTATAAAATGCTGTCTGCGCCTCACAGTCGCGCCGACGACACAGGCATTCTTATAAAATGCTGTCTACGCCTCGCAGTCGCGCCAACGACACTGGCATTCCTGCAAAATGCTGTCTGCGCCTCACAGTCGCGCCGACGACACAGGCATTCCTATAAAATGCTGTCTGCGCCTCGCAGTCGCGCCAACGACACTGGCATTCCTACAAAATGCTGTCTGCGCCTCACAGTCGCGCCGACGACACAGGCATTCCTATAAAATGCTGTCTGCGCCTCGCAGTCGCGCCAACGACACTGGCATTCCTACAAAATGCTGTCTGCGCCTCACAGTCGCGCCGACGACACAGGCATTCCTATAGAATGCTGTCTGCGCCTCACAGTCGCGCCGACGACACGGGCATTCCTACAAAAAGCTGTCTGCGCCTCGCAGTCTTGCCAACGACACAGGCATTCCTATAAAATGCTGTCTGCGCCTCACAGTCGCGCCGACGACACTGGCATTCCTACAAAATGCTGTCTGCGCTTCACAGTCACGCCGACGACACAGGCATTCCTATAAAATGCTGTCTGCGCCTCACAGTCGCGCCGACGACACAGGCATTCCTGCAAAAAGCTGTCTCCGCCTCGCAGTCGCGCCGACGACACAGGCATTCCTATAAAATGCTCTTTGCGCCTCGCAGTCGCGCCAACGACACAGGCATTCCTACAAAATGCTGTCTTCGCCTCGCAGTCGCACCAACGACACAGGCATTCCTATAAAATGCTGTCTGCGCCTCGCAGTCGCGCCAACGACACAGGCACTCCTACAAAATGCTCTCTGCGCCTGACCGTCGCGCCGACGACACAGGCATTCCTATAAAATGCTGTCCGCGCCTCACAGTCGCGCCGACGACACAGGCATTCCTATAAAATGCTGTCTGCGCCTCGCAGTCGCACCAACGACACTGGCATTCCTACAAAATGCTGTCTGCGCCTCACACTCGCGCCGACGGCACAGGCATTCCTATAAAATGCTGTCTGCGCCTCACAGTCGCGCCGACGACACAGGCATTCCTACAAAAAGCTGTCTGCGCCTCCCAGTCGCGCCAACGACACAGGCATTCCTATAAAATGCTGTCTGCGCCTCACAGTCGCGCCGACGACACAGGCATTCCTATAAAATGCTGTCTGCGCCTCACAGTCGCGCCGACGACACAGGCATTCCTATAAAATGCTGTCTGCGCCTCGTAGTCGCGCCAACGACACAGGCATTCCTACAAAATGCTCTCTGCGCCTCACCGTCGCGCCGACGACACAGGCATTCCTATAAAATGCTGTCTGCGCCTCACAGTCGCGCCGACGATACAGGCATTCCTATAAAATGCTGTCTGCGCCTCGCAGTCGCGCCAACGACACTGGCATTCCTACAAAATGCTGTCTGCGCCTCACAGTCGCGCCGACGACACAGGCATTCCTATAAAATGCTGTCTGCGCCTCACAGTCGCGCCGACGACACAGGCATTCCTACAAAAAGCTGTCTGCGCTTCGCAGTCCCGCCAACGACACAGGCATTCCTATAAAATGCTGTCTGCGCCTCACAGTCGCGCCGACGACACAGGCATTCCTATTAAATGCTGTCTGCGCCTCGCAGTCGCGCCAACGACACAGGCATTCCTACAAAATGCTCTCTGCGCCTCACCGTCGCGCCGACGACACAGGCATTCCTATAAAATGCTGTCTGCGCCTCACAGTCGCGCCGACGACACAGGCATTCTTATAAAATGCTGTCTACGCCTCGCAGTCGCGCCAACGACACTGGCATTCCTGCAAAATGCTGTCTGCGCCTCACAGTCGTGCCGACGACACAGGCATTCCTATAAAATGCTGTCTGCGCCTCACAGTCGCGCCGACGACACAGGCATTCCTACGAAAAGCTGTCTGCGCCTCGCAGTCGCGCCAACGACACAGGCATTCCTATAAAATGCTGTCTGCGCCTCACAGTCGCGCCGACGACACAGGCATTCCTATAAAATGCTGTCTGCGCCTCGCAGTCGCACCAACGACACAGGCATTCCTACAAATTGCTCTCTGCGCCTCACCGTCGCGCCGACGACACAGGCATTCCTATAAAATGCTGTCTGCGCCTCACAGTCACGCCGATGACACAAGCATTCCTACAAAATGCTGTCTGCGCCTCGCAGTCGTGCCAACGACACAGGCATTCCTATAAAATGCTGTCTGCGCCTCACAGTCGCGACGACGACACAGGCATTCCTATAAAATGCTGTCTGCGCCTCGCAGTCGCGCCAACGACACAGGCATTCCTACAAAATGCTCTTTGCGCCTCACCGTCGCGCCGACGACACAGGCATTCCTATAAAATGCTGTCTGCGCCGCACAGTCGCGCCGACGACATAGGCATTCCTATCAAATGCTGTCTGCGCCTCGCAGTCGCGCCAACGACACTGGCATTCCTACAAAATGCTGTCTGCGCCTCACAGTCGCGCCGACGACACAGGCATTCCTATAAAATGCTGTCTGCGCCTCACAGTCGCGCCGACGACACAGGCATTCCTACAAAATGCTGTCTGCGCCTCGCAGTCGCGCCACCGACACAGGCATTCCTATAAAATGCTGTCTGCGCCTCACAGTCGCGCCGACGACACAGGCATTCCTATAAAATGCTGTCTGCGCCTCGCAGTCGCGCCAACGACACAGGCATTCCTACAAAATGCTCTCTGCGCCTCACCGTCGCGCCGACGACACAGGCATTCCTTTAAAATGCTGTCTGTGCCTCACAGTCGCGCCGACGACACAGGCATTCCTATAAAAAGCTGTCTGCGCCTCGCAGTCGCACGAACGACACAGGCATTCCTATAAAATGCTGTCTGCGCCTCGCAGTCGCGCCAACGACACAGGCACTCCTACAAAATGCTCTCTGCGCCTGACCGTCGCGCCGACGACACAGGCATTCCTATAAAATGCTGTCCGCGCCTCACAGTCGCGCCGACGACACAGGCATTCCTATAAAATGCTGTCTGCGCCTCGCAGTCGCACCAACGACACTGGCATTCCTACAAAATGCTGTCTGCGCCTCACACTCGCGCCGACGGCACAGGCATTCCTATAAAATGCTGTCTGCGCCTCACAGTCGCGCCGACGACACAGGCATTCCTACAAAAAGCTGTCTGCGCCTCCCAGTCGCGCCAACGACACAGGCATTCCTATAAAATGCTGTCTGCGCCTCACAGTCGCGCCGACGACACAGGCATTCCTATAAAATGCTGTCTGCGCCTCACAGTCGCGCCGACGACACAGGCATTCCTATAAAATGCTGTCTGCGCCTCGTAGTCGCGCCAACGACACAGGCATTCCTACAAAATGCTCTCTGCGCCTCACCGTCGCGCCGACGACACAGGCATTCCTATAAAATGCTGTCTGCGCCTCACAGTCGCGCCGACGATACAGGCATTCCTATAAAATGCTGTCTGCGCCTCGCAGTCGCGCCAACGACACTGGCATTCCTACAAAATGCTGTCTGCGCCTCACAGTCGCGCCGACGACACAGGCATTCCTATAAAATGCTGTCTGCGCCTCACAGTCGCGCCGACGACACAGGCATTCCTACAAAAAGCTGTCTGCGCCTCGCAGTCCCGCCAACGACACAGGCATTCCTATAAAATGCTGTCTGCGCCTCACAGTCGCGCCGACGACACAGGCATTCCTATTAAATGCTGTCTGCGCCTCGCAGTCGCGCCAACGACACAGGCATTCCTACAAAATGCTCTCTGCGCCTCACCGTCGCGCCGACGACACAGGCATTCCTATAAAATGCTGTCTGCGCCTCACAGTCGCGCCGACGACACAGGCATTCTTATAAAATGCTGTCTACGCCTCGCAGTCGCGCCAACGACACTGGCATTCCTGCAAAATGCTGTCTGCGCCTCACAGTCGCGCCGACGACACAGGCATTCCTATAAAATGCTGTCTGCGCCTCGCAGTCGCGCCAACGACACTGGCATTCCTACAAAATGCTGTCTGCGCCTCACAGTCGCGCCGACGACACAGGCATTCCTATAAAATGCTGTCTGCGCCTCGCAGTCGCGCCAACGACACTGGCATTCCTACAAAATGCTGTCTGCGCCTCACAGTCGCGCCGACGACACAGGCATTCCTATAGAATGCTGTCTGCGCCTCACAGTCGCGCCGACGACACGGGCATTCCTACAAAAAGCTGTCTGCGCCTCGCAGTCTTGCCAACGACACAGGCATTCCTATAAAATGCTGTCTGCGCCTCACAGTCGCGCCGACGACACTGGCATTCCTACAAAATGCTGTCTGCGCTTCACAGTCACGCCGACGACACAGGCATTCCTATAAAATGCTGTCTGCGCCTCACAGTCGCGCCGACGACACAGGCATTCCTGCAAAAAGCTGTCTCCGCCTCGCAGTCGCGCCGACGACACAGGCATTCCTATAAAATGCTCTTTGCGCCTCGCAGTCGCGCCAACGACACAGGCATTCCTACAAAATGCTCTCTTCGCCTCGCAGTCGCACCAACGACACAGGCATTCCTATAAAATGCTGTCTGCGCCTCGCAGTCGCGCCAACGACACAGGCACTCCTACAAAATGCTCTCTGCGCCTGACCGTCGCGCCGACGACACAGGCATTCCTATAAAATGCTGTCCGCGCCTCACAGTCGCGCCGACGACACAGGCATTCCTATAAAATGCTGTCTGCGCCTCGCAGTCGCACCAACGACACTGGCATTCCTACAAAATGCTGTCTGCGCCTCACACTCGCGCCGACGGCACAGGCATTCCTATAAAATGCTGTCTGCGCCTCACAGTCGCGCCGACGACACAGGCATTCCTACAAAAAGCTGTCTGCGCCTCCCAGTCGCGCCAACGACACAGGCATTCCTATAAAATGCTGTCTGCGCCTCACAGTCGCGCCGACGACACAGGCATTCCTATAAAATGCTGTCTGCGCCTCACAGTCGCGCCGACGACACAGGCATTCCTATAAAATGCTGTCTGCGCCTCGTAGTCGCGCCAACGACACAGGCATTCCTACAAAATGCTCTCTGCGCCTCACCGTCGCGCCGACGACACAGGCATTCCTATAAAATGCTGTCTGCGCCTCACAGTCGCGCCGACGATACAGGCATTCCTATAAAATGCTGTCTGCGCCTCGCAGTCGCGCCAACGACACTGGCATTCCTACAAAATGCTGTCTGCGCCTCACAGTCGCGCCGACGACACAGGCATTCCTATAAAATGCTGTCTGCGCCTCACAGTCGCGCCGACGACACAGGCATTCCTACAAAAAGCTGTCTGCGCTTCGCAGTCCCGCCAACGACACAGGCATTCCTATAAAATGCTGTCTGCGCCTCACAGTCGCGCCGACGACACAGGCATTCCTATTAAATGCTGTCTGCGCCTCGCAGTCGCGCCAACGACACAGGCATTCCTACAAAATGCTCTCTGCGCCTCACCGTCGCGCCGACGACACAGGCATTCCTATAAAATGCTGTCTGCGCCTCACAGTCGCGCCGACGACACAGGCATTCTTATAAAATGCTGTCTACCCCTCGCAGTCGCGCCAACGACACTGGCATTCCTGCAAAATGCTGTCTGCGCCTCACAGTCGTGCCGACGACACAGGCATTCCTATAAAATGCTGTCTGCGCCTCACAGTCGCGCCGACGACACAGGCATTCCTACGAAAAGCTGTCTGCGCCTCGCAGTCGCGCCAACGACACAGGCATTCCTATAAAATGCTGTCTGCGCCTCACAGTCGCGCCGACGACACAGGCATTCCTATAAAATGCTGTCTGCGCCTCGCAGTCGCACCAACGACACAGGCATTCCTACAAATTGCTCTCTGCGCCTCACCGTCGCGCCGACGACACAGGCATTCCTATAAAATGCTGTCTGCGCCTCACAGTCACGCCGATGACACAAGCATTCCTACAAAATGCTGTCTGCGCCTCGCAGTCGTGCCAACGACACAGGCATTCCTATAAAATGCTGTCTGCGCCTCACAGTCGCGACGACGACACAGGCATTCCTATAAAATGCTGTCTGCGCCTCGCAGTCGCGCCAACGACACAGGCATTCCTACAAAATGCTCCTTGCGCCTCACCGTCGCGCCGACGACACAGGCATTCCTATAAAATGCTGTCTGCGCCGCACAGTCGCGCCGACGACATAGGCATTCCTATCAAATGCTGTCTGCGCCTCGCAGTCGCGCCAACGACACTGGCATTCCTACAAAATGCTGTCTGCGCCTCACAGTCGCGCCGACGACACAGGCATTCCTATAAAATGCTGTCTGCGCCTCACAGTCGCGCCGACGACACAGGCATTCCTACAAAATGCTGTCTGCGCCTCGCAGTCGCGCCACCGACACAGGCATTCCTATAAAATGCTGTCTGCGCCTCACAGTCGCGCCGACGACACAGGCATTCCTATAAAATGCTGTCTGCGCCTCGCAGTCGCGCCAACGACACAGGCATTCCTACAAAATGCTCTCTGCGCCTCACCGTCGCGCCGACGACACAGGCATTCCTTTAAAATGCTGTCTGTGCCTCACAGTCGCGCCGACGACACAGGCATTCCTATAAAAAGCTGTCTGCGCCTCGCAGTCGCGCCAACGACACAGGCATTCCTATAAAATGCTGTCTGCGCCTCAAAGTCGCGCCGACGACAAAGGCATTCCTATAAAATGCTGTCTGCGCCTCGCAGTCGCGCCAACGACACAGGCATTCCTACAAAATGCTCTCTGCGCCTCACCGTCGCGCCGACGACACAGGAATTCCTATAAAATGCTGTCTGCGCCTCACAGTCGCGCCGACGACACAGGCATTCCTATAAAATGCTGTCTGCGCCTCACAGTCACGCCGACGACACAGGCAATCCTATAAAATGCTGTCTGCGCCTCACAGTCGCGCCGATGGCACAGGCATTCCTACAAAAAGCTGTCTGCGCCTCGCAGTCGCGCCAACGACACAGGCATTCCTATAAAATGCTGTCTGCGCCTCACAGTCGTGCCGACGACTCAGGCATTCCTATAAAATGCTGTCTGCGCCTCGCAGTCGCGCCAACGACACAGGCATTCCTACAAAATGCTCTCTGCGCCTCACCGTCGCGCCGACGACGCAGGCATTCCTATAAAATGCTGTCTGCGCCTCGCAGTCGCGCCAACCACACAGGCATTCCTATAAAATGCTGTCTGCGCCTCACAGTCGCGCCGACGACACAGGCATTCCTATAAAATGCTGTCTGCGCCTCGCAGTCGTGCCAACGTCACAGGCATTCCTACAAAATGCTCTCTGCGCCTCACCGTCGCGCCGACGACACAGGCATTCCTATAAAATGCTGTCTGTGCCTCACAGTCGCGCCGACGACACAGGCATTCCTATAAAATGCTGTCTGCGCCTCGCAGTCGCGCCAACGACACAGGCATTCCTATAAAATGCTGTCTGCGCCTCACAGTCACGCCGACGACACAGGCATTCCTATAAAATGCTGTCTGCGCCTCGCAGTCGCGCCAACAACACAGGCATTCCTACAAAATGCTCTCTGCGCCTCACCGTCGCGCCGACGACGCAGGCATTCCTATAAAATGCTGTCTGCGCCTCACAGTCGCGCCAACGACACTGGCATTCCTACAAAATGCTGTCTGCGCCTCACAGTCGCGCCGACGACACAGGCATTCCTATAAAATGCTGTCTGCGCCTCACAGTCGCGCCGACGACACTGGCATTCCTACAAAATGCTGTCTGGGCCTCACAGTCGCGCCGACGACACAGGCATTCCTATAAAATGCTGTCTGCGCCTCACAGTCGCGCCGACGACACAGGCATTCCTACAAAAAGCTGTCTGCGCCTCGCAGTCGCGCCAACGACACAGGCATTCCTATAAAATGCTGTCTGCGCCTCACAGTCGCGCCGACGACACAGGCATTCCTATAAAATGCTGTCTGCGCCTCGCAGTCGCGCCAACGACACAGGCATTCCTACAAAATGCTCTCTGCGCCTCACCGTGGTGCCGACGACACAGGAATTCCTATAAAATGCTGTCTGCGCCTCACAGTCGCGCCGACGACACAGGCATTCCTATAAAATGCTGTCTGCGCCTCACAGTCACGCCGACGACACAGGCAATCCTATAAAATGCTGTCTGCGCCTCACAGTCGCGCCGACGGCACAGGCATTCCTACAAAAAGCTGTCTGCGCCTCGCAGTCGCGCCAACGACACAGGCATTCCTATAAAATGCTGTCTGCGCCTCACAGTCGCGCCGACGACTCAGGCATTCCTATAAAATGCTGTCTGCGCCTCGCAGTCGCGCCAACGACACAGGCATTCCTACAAAATGCTCTCTGCGCCTCACCGTCGCGCCGACGACACAGGCATTCCTATAAAATGCCGTCTGCGCCTCGCAGTCACGCCAACCACACAGGCATTCCTATAAAATGCTGTCTGCGCCTCACAGTCGCGCCGACGACACAGGCATTCCTATAAAATGCTGTCTGCGCCTCGCAGTCGTGCCAACGTCACAGGCATTCCTACAAAATGCTCTCTGCGCCTCACCGTCGCGCCGACGACACAGGCATTCCTATAAAATGCTGTCTGTGACTCACAGTCGCGCCGACGACACAGGCATTCCTATAAAATGCTGTCTGCGCCTCGCAGTCGCGCCAACGACACAGGCATTCCTATAAAATGCTGTCTGCGCCTCACAGTCACGCCGACGACACAGGCATTCCTATAAAATGCTGTCTGCGCCTCGCAGTCGCGCCAACAACACAGGCATTCCTACAAAATGCTCTCTGCGCCTCACCGTCGCGCCGACGACACAGGCATTCCTATAAAATGCTGTCTGCGCCTCACAGTCGCGCCAACGACACTGGCATTCCTACAAAATGCTGTCTGCGCCTCACAGTCGCGCCGACGACACAGGCATTCCTATAAAATGCTGTCTGCGCTTCACAGTCGCGCCGACGACACAGGGATTCCTACAAAAAGCTGTCTGCGCCTCGCAGTCGCGCCAACGACACAGGCATTCCTATAAAATGCTGTCTGCGCCTCGCAGTCGCGCCGACGACACAGGCATTCCTATAAAATGCTGTCTGCGCCTCGCAGTCGCGCCAACGACACAGGCATTCCTATAAAATGCTGTCTGCGCCTCACAGTCGCGCCGACGACACAGGCATTCCTCTAAAATGCTGTCTGCGCCTCGCAGTCGCGCCTACAACACAGGCATTCCTACAAAATGCTCTCTGCGCCTCACCGTCGCGCCAACAACACAGGCATTCCTATAAAATGCTGTCTGCGCCTCACAGTCGCGCCGACGACACAGGCATTCCTATAAAATGCTGTCTGCGCCTTGCAGTCGTGCCAGCGACACTGGCATTCCTACAAAATGCTGTCTGCGCCTCACAGTCGCGCCAACGACACAGGCATTCCTACAAAATGCTGTCTGCGCCTCACAGTCGCGCCAACGACACAGGCATTCCTACAAAATGCTCTCTGCGCCTCACCGTCGCGCCGACGACACAGGCATTCCTATAAAATGCTGTCTGCGCCTCGCAGTCGCGCCAACCACACAGGCATTCCTATAAAATGCTGTCTGCGCCTCACAGTCGCGCCGACGACACAGGCATTCCTATAAAATGCTGTCTGCGCCTCGCAGTCGTGCCAACGTCACAGGCATTCCTACAAAATGCTCTCTGCGCCTCACCGTCGCGCCGACGACACAGGCATTCCTATAAAATGCTGTCTGTGCCTCACCGTCGCGCCAACGACACAGGCATTCCTATAAAATGCTGTCTGCGCCTCACAGTCGCGCCGACGACACAGGCATTCCTACAAAATGCTCTCTGCGCCTCACCGTCGTGCCGACGACACAGGCATTCCTATAAAATGCTGTCTGCGCCTCACAGTCGCGCCGACGACACAGGCATTCCTATAAAATGCTGTCTGCGCCTCGCAGTCGCGCCAACGACACAGGCATTCCTATAAAATGCTGTCTGCGCCTCGCAGTCGCGCCAACGACACTGGCATTCCTACAAAATGCTGTCTGCGCCTCGCAGTCGCGCCAACGACACAGGCATACCCATAAAATGCTGTCTGCGCCTCACAGTCGCGCTGACGACACAGGCATTCCTATAAAATGCTGTCTGCGCCTCGCAGTCGCGCCAACGACACAGGCATTCCTACAAAATGCTCTCAGCGCCTCACCGTCGCGCCGACGACACAGGCATTCCTATAAAATGCTGTCTGCGCCTCACAGTCACGCCGACGACACAGGCATTCCTATAAAATGCTGTCTGCGCCTCGCAGTCGCGCCAACGACACAGGCATTCCTACAAAATGCTCTCTGCGCCTCACCGTCGCGCCAACAACACAGGCATTCCTACAAAATGCTCTCTGCGCCTCACCGTCGCGCCGACGACACAGGCATTCCTATAAAATGCTGTCTGCGCCTCACAGTCGCGCCGACGACACAGGCATTCCTATCAAATGCTGTCTGCGACTCGCGGTCGCGCCAACGACACTGGCATTCCTACAAAATGCTGTCTGCGCCTCACAGACGCGCAAACGACACAGGCATTCCTATAAAATGCTCTCTGCGCCTCACCATCGCGCCGACGACACAGGCATTCCTATAAAATGCTGCCTGCGCCTCACAGTCGCGCCGACGACACAGGCATTCCTATAAAATGCTGTCTGCACCTCGCAGTCGCGCCAACGACACTGGCATTCCTACAAAATGCTGTCTGCGCCTCACATTCACGCCGACGACACAGGCATTCCTATAAAATGCTGTCTGCGCCTCACAGTCGCGCCGAAGACACAGGCATTCCTACAAAAAGCTGTCTGCGCCTCGCAGT
Organism: Dermacentor andersoni; assembly: GCF_023375885.2. Lineage (NCBI taxonomy): Eukaryota > Metazoa > Arthropoda > Arachnida > Ixodida > Ixodidae > Dermacentor > Dermacentor andersoni. The sequence continues at coordinate 142,706,443 of NC_092822.1, read as the reverse complement.
CGCGCCAACGACACAGGCATTCCTATAAAATCCTGTTGCGCCTCACAGTCGCGCCGACGACAAAGGCATTCCTATAAAATGCTGTCTGCGCCTCGCAGTCGCGCCAACGACACAGGCATTCCTACAAAATGCTCTCTGCGCCTCACCGTCGCGCCAACGACACAGACATTCCTATAAAATGCTGTCTGCGCCTCACAGTCGCGCGAACGACACTGGCATTCCTACAAAATGCTGTCTGCGCCTCACAGTCGCGCCGACGACACAGGCATTCCTACAAAAAGCTGTCTGCGCCTCGCAGTCGCGCCAACGACACAGGCATTCCTATAAAATGCTGTCTGCGCCTCACAGTCGCGCCGACGACACAGGCATTCCTATAAAATGCTGTCTGCGCCTCGCAGTCGCGCCAACGACACAGGCATTCCTATAAAATGCTGTCTGCGCCTCACAGTCGCGCCGACGACACAGGCATTCCTATAAATGCTGTCTGCGCCTCGCAGTCGCGCCAACAACACAGGCATTCCTACAAAATGCTCTCTGCGCCTCACCGTCGCGCCGACGACACAGGCATTCCTATAAAATGCTGTCTGCGCCTCACAGTCGCGCCGACGACACAGGCATTCCTATTAAATGCTGTCTGCGCCTTGCAGTCGTGCCAGTGACACTGGCATTCCTACAAAATGCTGTCTGCGCCTCACAGTCGCGCCGACGACACAGGCATTCCTATAAAATGCTGTCTGCGCCTCACAGTCGCGCCGACGACACAGGCATTCCTACAAAAAGCTGTCTGCGCCTCGCAGTCGCGCCAACGACACAGGCATTCCTATAAAATGCTGTCGGCGCCTCACAGTCGCGCCGACGACACAGGCATTCTTATAAAATGCTGTCTGCGCCTCGCAGTCGCGCCAACGACACAGGCATTCCTACAATATGCTCTCTGCGCCTCACCGTCGCGCCGACGACACAGGCATTCCTATAAAATGCTGTCTGCGCCTCACAGTCGCGCCGACGACACAGGCATTCCTACAAAATGCTGAATGCGCCTCGCAGTCACGCCAACGACACAGGCATTCCTATAAAATGCTGTCTGCGCCTCACAGTCGCGCCGACGACACAGGCATTCCTACAAAATGCTGAATGCGCCTCGCAGTCACGCCAACGACACAGGCATTCCTATAAAATGCTGTCTGCGCCTCACAGTCGCGCCGACGACACAGGCATTCGTATAAAATGCTGTCTGCGCCTCGCAGTCGCGCCAACGACACAGGCATTCCTACAAAATGCTCTCTGCGCCTCACCGTCGCGCCGACGACACAGGCATTCCTATAAAATGCTGTCTGCGCCTCGCAGTCGCACCAACGACACTGGCATTCCTACAAAATGCTGTCTGCGCCTCACAGTCGCGCCGACGACACAGGCATCCCTATAAAATGCTGTCTGCGCCTCACAGTCGCGCCGACGACACAGGCATTCCTACAAAAAGCTGTCTGCGCCTCGCAGTCGCGCCAACGACACAGGCATTCCTATAAAATCCTGTTGCGCCTCACAGTCGCGCCGACGACAAAGGCATTCCTATAAAATGCTGTCTGCGCCTCGCAGTCGCGCCAACGACACAGGCATTCCTACAAAATGCTCTCTGCGCCTCACCGTCGCGCCAACGACACAGGCATTCCTATAAAATGCTGTCTGCGCCTCACAGTCGCGCGAAAGACACTGGCATTCCTACAAAATGCTGTCTGCGCCTCACAGTCGCGCCGACGACACAGGCATTCCTATAAAATGCTGTCTGCGCCTCACAGTCGCGCCGACGACACAGGCATTCCTATAAAATGCTGTCTGCGCCTCAAAGTCGCGCCGACGACACAGGCATTCCTACAAAAAGCTGTCTGCGCCTCGCAGTCGCGCCAACGACACAGGCATTCCTATAAAATGCTGTCTGCGCCTCACAGTCGCGCCGACGACACAGGCATTCCTACAAAAAGCTGTCTGCGCCTCGCAGTCGCGCCAACGACAAAGGCATTCCTATAAAATCCTGTTGCGCCTCACAGTCGCGCCGACGACAAAGGCATTCCTATAAAATGCTGTCTGCGCCTCGCAGTCGCGCCAACGACACAGGCATTCCTACAAAATGCTCTCTGCGCTTCACCGTCGCGCCAACGACACAGGCATTCCTATAAAATGCTGTCTGCGCCTCACAGTCGCGCGAACGACACTGGCATTCCTACAAAATGCTGTCTGCGCCTCACAGTCGCGCCGACGACACAGGCATTCCTATAAAATGCTGTCTGCGCCTCACAGTCGCGCCGACGACACAGGCATTCCTATAAAATGCTGTCTGCGCCTCGCAGTCACGCCAACGACACAGGCATTCCTATAAAATGCTGTCTGCGCCTCACAGTCGCGCCGACGACACAGGCATTCCTATTAAATGCTGTCTGCGCCTCGCAGTCGCGCCAACAACACAGGCATTCCTACAAAATGCTCTCTGCGCCTCACCGTCGCGCCGACGACACAGGCATTCCTATAAAATGCTGTCTGCGCCTCACAGTCGCGCCGACGACACAGGCATTCCTATAAAATGCTGTCTGCGCCTTGCAGTCGTGCCAGCTACACTGGCATTACTACAAAAAGCTGTCTGCGCCTCGCAGTCGCGCCAACGACACAGGCATTCCTATAAAATGCTGTCGGCGCCTCACAGTCGCGCCGACGACACAGGCGTTCTTATAAAATGCTGTCTGCGCCTCGCAGTCGCGCCAACGACACAGGCATTCCTACAATATGCTCTCTGCGCCTCACCGTCGCGCCGACGACACAGGCATTCCTATAAAATGCTGTCTGCGCCTCACAGTCGCGCCGACGACACAGGCATTCCTACAAAATGCTGAATGCGCCTCGCAGTCACGCCAACGACACAGGCATTCCTATAAAATGCTGTCTGCGCCTCACAGTCGCGCCGACGACACAGGCATTCCTATAAAATGCTGTCTGCGCCTCGCAGTCGCGCCAACGACACTGGCATTCCTACAAAATGCTGTCTGCGCCTCGCAGTCGCGCCAACGACACAGGCATTCCTATAAAATGCTGTCTGCGCCTCACAGTCGCGCCGACGACACAGGCATTCCTATAAAATGCTGTCTGCGCCTTGCAGTCGCGCCAACGTCACAGGCATTCCTACAAAATGCTCTCTGCACCTCACCGTCGCGCCGACGACACAGGCATTCCTATAAAATGCTGTCTGCGCCTCACAGTCGCGCCGACGACACAGGCATTCCTATAAAATGCTGTCTGCGCCTCGCAGTCGCGCCAACGACACAGGCATTCCTATAAAATGGTGTCTGCGCCTCACAGTCGCGCCGACGACACAGGAATTCCTATAAAATGCTGTCAGCGCCTCGCAGTCGCGCCAACGACACAGGCATTCTCACAAAATGCTCTCTGCGCCTCACCGTCGCGCCGACGACACAGGCATTCCTATAAAATGCTGTCTGCGCCTCACAGTCGCGCCGACGACACAGGCATTCCTATAAAATGCTGTCTGCGCCTCGCAGTCGCGCCAACGACACTGGCATTCCTACAAAATGCTGTCTGCGCCTCACAGTCGCGCCAACGACACAGGCATTCCTATAAAATGCTGTCTGCGCCTCACAGTCGCGCCGACGACACAGGCATTCCTATAAAATGCTGTCTGCGCCTTGCAGTCGCGCCAACGTCACAGGCATTCCTACAAAATGCTCTCTGCACCTCACCGTCGCGCCGACGACACAGGCATTCCTATAAAATGCTGTCTGCGCCTCACAGTCGCGCCGACGACACAGGCATTCCTATAAAATGCTGTCTGCGCCTCGCAGTCGCGCCAACGACACAGGCATTCCTATAAAATGGTGTCTGCGCCTCACAGTCGCGCCGACGACACAGGAATTCCTATAAAATGCTGTCAGCGCCTCGCAGTCGCGCCAACGACACAGGCATTCCTACAAAATGCTCTCTGCGCCTCACCGTCGCGCCGACGACACAGGCATTCCTATAAAATGCTGTCTGCGCCGCACAGTCGCGCCGACGACATAGGCATTCCTATCAAATGCTGTCTGCGCCTCGCAGTCGCGCCAACGACACTGGCATTCCTACAAAATGCTGTCTGCGCCTCACAGTCGCGCCGACGACACAGGCATTCCTATAAAATGCTGTCTGCGCCTCACAGTCGCGCCGACGACACAGGCATTCCTACAAAATGCTGTCTGCGCCTCGCAGTCGCGCCACCGACACAGGCATTCCTATAAAATGCTGTCTGCGCCTCACAGTCGCGCCGACGACACAGGCATTCCTATAAAATGCTGTCTGCGCCTCGCAGTCGCGCCAACGACACAGGCATTCCTACAAAATGCTCTCTGCGCCTCACCGTCGCGCCGACGACACAGGCATTCCTTTAAAATGCTGTCTGTGCCTCACAGTCGCGCCGACGACACAGGCATTCCTATAAAAAGCTGTCTGCGCCTCGCAGTCGCGCCAACGACACAGGCATTCCTATAAAATGCTGTCTGCGCCTCAAAGTCGCGCCGACGACAAAGGCATTCCTATAAAATGCTGTCTGCGCCTCGCAGTCGCGCCAACGACACAGGCATTCCTACAAAATGCTCTCTGCGCCTCACCGTCGCGCCGACGACACAGGAATTCCTATAAAATGCTGTCTGCGCCTCACAGTCGCGCCGACGACACAGGCATTCCTATAAAATGCTGTCTGCGCCTCACAGTCACGCCGACGACACAGGCAATCCTATAAAATGCTGTCTGCGCCTCACAGTCGCGCCGATGGCACAGGCATTCCTACAAAAAGCTGTCTGCGCCTCGCAGTCGCGCCAACGACACAGGCATTCCTATAAAATGCTGTCTGCGCCTCACAGTCGCGCCGACGACTCAGGCATTCCTATAAAATGCTGTCTGCGCCTCGCAGTCACGCCAACGACACAGGCATTCCTACAAAATGCTCTCTGCGCCTCACCGTCGCGCCGACGACACAGGCATTCCTATAAAATGCTGTCTGCGCCTCACAGTCGCGCCGACGACACAGGCATTCCTATAAAATGCTGTCTGCGCCTCGCAGTCGCGCCAACGACACTGGCATTCCTACAAAATACTGTCTGCGCTTCACAGTCACGCCGACGACACAGGCATTCCTATAAAATGCTGTCTGCGCCTCACAGTCGCGCCGACGACACAGGCATTCCTGCAAAAAGCTGTCTCCGCCTCGCAGTCGCGCCAACGACACAGGGATTCCTATAAAATGCTGTCTGCGCCTCACAGTCGCGCCGACGACACAGGCATTCCTATAAAATGCTCCTTGCGCCTCGCAGTCGCGCCAACGACACAGGCATTCCTACAAAATGCTGTCTGCGCCTCGCAGTCGCACGAACGACACAGGCATTCCTATAAAATGCTGTCTGCGCCTCGCAGTCGCGCCAACGACACAGGCACTCCTACAAAATGCTCTCTGCGCCTGACCGTCGCGCCGACGACACAGGCATTCCTATAAAATGCTGTCCGCGCCTCACAGTCGCGCCGACGACACAGGCATTCCTATAAAATGCTGTCTGCGCCTCGCAGTCGCACCAACGACACTGGCATTCCTACAAAATGCTGTCTGCGCCTCACACTCGCGCCGACGGCACAGGCATTCCTATAAAATGCTGTCTGCGCCTCACAGTCGCGCCGACGACACAGGCATTCCTACAAAAAGCTGTCTGCGCCTCCCAGTCGCGCCAACGACACAGGCATTCCTATAAAATGCTGTCTGCGCCTCACAGTCGCGCCGACGACACAGGCATTCCTATAAAATGCTGTCTGCGCCTCACAGTCGCGCCGACGACACAGGCATTCCTATAAAATGCTGTCTGCGCCTCGTAGTCGCGCCAACGACACAGGCATTCCTACAAAATGCTCTCTGCGCCTCACCGTCGCGCCGACGACACAGGCATTCCTATAAAATGCTGTCTGCGCCTCACAGTCGCGCCGACGATACAGGCATTCCTATAAAATGCTGTCTGCGCCTCGCAGTCGCGCCAACGACACTGGCATTCCTACAAAATGCTGTCTGCGCCTCACAGTCGCGCCGACGACACAGGCATTCCTATAAAATGCTGTCTGCGCCTCACAGTCGCGCCGACGACACAGGCATTCCTACAAAAAGCTGTCTGCGCCTCGCAGTCCCGCCAACGACACAGGCATTCCTATAAAATGCTGTCTGCGCCTCACAGTCGCGCCGACGACACAGGCATTCCTATTAAATGCTGTCTGCGCCTCGCAGTCGCGCCAACGACACAGGCATTCCTACAAAATGCTCTCTGCGCCTCACCGTCGCGCCGACGACACAGGCATTCCTATAAAATGCTGTCTGCGCCTCACAGTCGCGCCGACGACACAGGCATTCTTATAAAATGCTGTCTACGCCTCGCAGTCGCGCCAACGACACTGGCATTCCTGCAAAATGCTGTCTGCGCCTCACAGTCGCGCCGACGACACAGGCATTCCTATAAAATGCTGTCTGCGCCTCGCAGTCGCGCCAACGACACTGGCATTCCTACAAAATGCTGTCTGCGCCTCACAGTCGCGCCGACGACACAGGCATTCCTATAAAATGCTGTCTGCGCCTCGCAGTCGCGCCAACGACACTGGCATTCCTACAAAATGCTGTCTGCGCCTCACAGTCGCGCCGACGACACAGGCATTCCTATAGAATGCTGTCTGCGCCTCACAGTCGCGCCGACGACACGGGCATTCCTACAAAAAGCTGTCTGCGCCTCGCAGTCTTGCCAACGACACAGGCATTCCTATAAAATGCTGTCTGCGCCTCACAGTCGCGCCGACGACACTGGCATTCCTACAAAATGCTGTCTGCGCTTCACAGTCACGCCGACGACACAGGCATTCCTATAAAATGCTGTCTGCGCCTCACAGTCGCGCCGACGACACAGGCATTCCTGCAAAAAGCTGTCTCCGCCTCGCAGTCGCGCCGACGACACAGGCATTCCTATAAAATGCTCTTTGCGCCTCGCAGTCGCGCCAACGACACAGGCATTCCTACAAAATGCTGTCTTCGCCTCGCAGTCGCACCAACGACACAGGCATTCCTATAAAATGCTGTCTGCGCCTCGCAGTCGCGCCAACGACACAGGCACTCCTACAAAATGCTCTCTGCGCCTGACCGTCGCGCCGACGACACAGGCATTCCTATAAAATGCTGTCCGCGCCTCACAGTCGCGCCGACGACACAGGCATTCCTATAAAATGCTGTCTGCGCCTCGCAGTCGCACCAACGACACTGGCATTCCTACAAAATGCTGTCTGCGCCTCACACTCGCGCCGACGGCACAGGCATTCCTATAAAATGCTGTCTGCGCCTCACAGTCGCGCCGACGACACAGGCATTCCTACAAAAAGCTGTCTGCGCCTCCCAGTCGCGCCAACGACACAGGCATTCCTATAAAATGCTGTCTGCGCCTCACAGTCGCGCCGACGACACAGGCATTCCTATAAAATGCTGTCTGCGCCTCACAGTCGCGCCGACGACACAGGCATTCCTATAAAATGCTGTCTGCGCCTCGTAGTCGCGCCAACGACACAGGCATTCCTACAAAATGCTCTCTGCGCCTCACCGTCGCGCCGACGACACAGGCATTCCTATAAAATGCTGTCTGCGCCTCACAGTCGCGCCGACGATACAGGCATTCCTATAAAATGCTGTCTGCGCCTCGCAGTCGCGCCAACGACACTGGCATTCCTACAAAATGCTGTCTGCGCCTCACAGTCGCGCCGACGACACAGGCATTCCTATAAAATGCTGTCTGCGCCTCACAGTCGCGCCGACGACACAGGCATTCCTACAAAAAGCTGTCTGCGCTTCGCAGTCCCGCCAACGACACAGGCATTCCTATAAAATGCTGTCTGCGCCTCACAGTCGCGCCGACGACACAGGCATTCCTATTAAATGCTGTCTGCGCCTCGCAGTCGCGCCAACGACACAGGCATTCCTACAAAATGCTCTCTGCGCCTCACCGTCGCGCCGACGACACAGGCATTCCTATAAAATGCTGTCTGCGCCTCACAGTCGCGCCGACGACACAGGCATTCTTATAAAATGCTGTCTACGCCTCGCAGTCGCGCCAACGACACTGGCATTCCTGCAAAATGCTGTCTGCGCCTCACAGTCGTGCCGACGACACAGGCATTCCTATAAAATGCTGTCTGCGCCTCACAGTCGCGCCGACGACACAGGCATTCCTACGAAAAGCTGTCTGCGCCTCGCAGTCGCGCCAACGACACAGGCATTCCTATAAAATGCTGTCTGCGCCTCACAGTCGCGCCGACGACACAGGCATTCCTATAAAATGCTGTCTGCGCCTCGCAGTCGCACCAACGACACAGGCATTCCTACAAATTGCTCTCTGCGCCTCACCGTCGCGCCGACGACACAGGCATTCCTATAAAATGCTGTCTGCGCCTCACAGTCACGCCGATGACACAAGCATTCCTACAAAATGCTGTCTGCGCCTCGCAGTCGTGCCAACGACACAGGCATTCCTATAAAATGCTGTCTGCGCCTCACAGTCGCGACGACGACACAGGCATTCCTATAAAATGCTGTCTGCGCCTCGCAGTCGCGCCAACGACACAGGCATTCCTACAAAATGCTCTTTGCGCCTCACCGTCGCGCCGACGACACAGGCATTCCTATAAAATGCTGTCTGCGCCGCACAGTCGCGCCGACGACATAGGCATTCCTATCAAATGCTGTCTGCGCCTCGCAGTCGCGCCAACGACACTGGCATTCCTACAAAATGCTGTCTGCGCCTCACAGTCGCGCCGACGACACAGGCATTCCTATAAAATGCTGTCTGCGCCTCACAGTCGCGCCGACGACACAGGCATTCCTACAAAATGCTGTCTGCGCCTCGCAGTCGCGCCACCGACACAGGCATTCCTATAAAATGCTGTCTGCGCCTCACAGTCGCGCCGACGACACAGGCATTCCTATAAAATGCTGTCTGCGCCTCGCAGTCGCGCCAACGACACAGGCATTCCTACAAAATGCTCTCTGCGCCTCACCGTCGCGCCGACGACACAGGCATTCCTTTAAAATGCTGTCTGTGCCTCACAGTCGCGCCGACGACACAGGCATTCCTATAAAAAGCTGTCTGCGCCTCGCAGTCGCGCCAACGACACAGGCATTCCTATAAAATGCTGTCTGCGCCTCAAAGTCGCGCCGACGACAAAGGCATTCCTATAAAATGCTGTCTGCGCCTCGCAGTCGCGCCAACGACACAGGCATTCCTACAAAATGCTCTCTGCGCCTCACCGTCGCGCCGACGACACAGGAATTCCTATAAAATGCTGTCTGCGCCTCACAGTCGCGCCGACGACACAGGCATTCCTATAAAATGCTGTCTGCGCCTCACAGTCACGCCGACGACACAGGCAATCCTATAAAATGCTGTCTGCGCCTCACAGTCGCGCCGATGGCACAGGCATTCCTACAAAAAGCTGTCTGCGCCTCGCAGTCGCGCCAACGACACAGGCATTCCTATAAAATGCTGTCTGCGCCTCACAGTCGCGCCGACGACTCAGGCATTCCTATAAAATGCTGTCTGCGCCTCGCAGTCGCGCCAACGACACAGGCATTCCTACAAAATGCTCTCTGCGCCTCACCGTCGCGCCGACGACACAGGCATTCCTATAAAATGCTGTCTGCGCCTCGCAGTCGCGCCAACCACACAGGCATTCCTATAAAATGCTGTCTGCGCCTCACAGTCGCGCCGACGACACAGGCATTCCTATAAAATGCTGTCTGCGCCTCGCAGTCGTGCCAACGTCACAGGCATTCCTACAAAATGCTCTCTGCGCCTCACCGTCGCGCCGACGACACAGGCATTCCTATAAAATGCTGTCTGTGCCTCACAGTCGCGCCGACGACACAGGCATTCCTATAAAATGCTGTCTGCGCCTCGCAGTCGCGCCAACGACACAGGCATTCCTATAAAATGCTGTCTGCGCCTCACAGTCACGCCGACGACACAGGCATTCCTATAAAATGCTGTCTGCGCCTCGCAGTCGCGCCAACAACACAGGCATTCCTACAAAATGCTCTCTGCGCCTCACCGTCGCGCCGACGACGCAGGCATTCCTATAAAATGCTGTCTGCGCCTCACAGTCGCGCCAACGACACTGGCATTCCTACAAAATGCTGTCTGCGCCTCACAGTCGCGCCGACGACACAGGCATTCCTATAAAATGCTGTCTGCGCCTCACAGTCGCGCCGACGACACTGGCATTCCTACAAAATGCTGTCTGGGCCTCACAGTCGCGCCGACGACACAGGCATTCCTATAAAATGCTGTCTGCGCCTCACAGTCGCGCCGACGACACAGGCATTCCTACAAAAAGCTGTCTGCGCCTCGCAGTCGCGCCAACGACACAGGCATTCCTATAAAATGCTGTCTGCGCCTCACAGTCCCGCCGACGACACAGGCATTCCTATAAAATGCTGTCTGCGCCTCGCAGTCGCGCCAACGACACAGGCATTCCTACAAAATGCTCTCTGCGCCTCACCGTGGTGCCGACGACACAGGAATTCCTATAAAATGCTGTCTGCGCCTCACAGTCGCGCCGACGACACAGGCATTCCTATAAAATGCTGTCTGCGCCTCACAGTCACGCCGACGACACAGGCAATCCTATAAAATGCTGTCTGCGCCTCACAGTCGCGCCGACGGCACAGGCATTCCTACAAAAAGCTGTCTGCGCCTCGCAGTCGCGCCAACGACACAGGCATTCCTATAAAATGCTGTCTGCGCCTCACAGTCGCGCCGACGACTCAGGCATTCCTATAAAATGCTGTCTGCGCCTCGCAGTCGCGCCAACGACACAGGCATTCCTACAAAATGCTCTCTGCGCCTCACCGTCGCGCCGACGACACAGGCATTCCTATAAAATGCCGTCTGCGCCTCGCAGTCACGCCAACCACACAGGCATTCCTATAAAATGCTGTCTGCGCCTCACAGTCGCGCCGACGACACAGGCATTCCTATAAAATGCTGTCTGCGCCTCGCAGTCGTGCCAACGTCACAGGCATTCCTACAAAATGCTCTCTGCGCCTCACCGTCGCGCCGACGACACAGGCATTCCTATAAAATGCTGTCTGTGACTCACAGTCGCGCCGACGACACAGGCATTCCTATAAAATGCTGTCTGCGCCTCGCAGTCGCGCCAACGACACAGGCATTCCTATAAAATGCTGTCTGCGCCTCACAGTCACGCCGACGACACAGGCATTCCTATAAAATGCTGTCTGCGCCTCGCAGTCGCGCCAACAACACAGGCATTCCTACAAAATGCTCTCTGCGCCTCACCGTCGCGCCGACGACACAGGCATTCCTATAAAATGCTGTCTGCGCCTCACAGTCGCGCCAACGACACTGGCATTCCTACAAAATGCTGTCTGCGCCTCACAGTCGCGCCGACGACACAGGCATTCCTATAAAATGCTGTCTGCGCTTCACAGTCGCGCCGACGACACAGGGATTCCTACAAAAAGCTGTCTGCGCCTCGCAGTCGCGCCAACGACACAGGCATTCCTATAAAATGCTGTCTGCGCCTCACAGTCGCGCCGACGACACAGGCATTCCTATAAAATGCTGTCTGCGCCTCGCAGTCGCGCCAACGACACAGGCATTCCTATAAAATGCTGTCTGCGCCTCACAGTCGCGCCGACGACACAGGCATTCCTCTAAAATGCTGTCTGCGCCTCGCAGTCGCGCCTACAACACAGGCATTCCTACAAAATGCTCTCTGCGCCTCACCGTCGCGCCAACAACACAGGCATTCCTATAAAATGCTGTCTGCGCCTCACAGTCGCGCCGACGACACAGGCATTCCTATAAAATGCTGTCTGCGCCTTGCAGTCGTGCCAGCGACACTGGCATTCCTACAAAATGCTGTCTGCGCCTCACAGTCGCGCCAACGACACAGGCATTCCTACAAAATGCTGTCTGCGCCTCACAGTCGCGCCAACGACACAGGCATTCCTACAAAATGCTCTCTGCGCCTCACCGTCGCGCCGACGACACAGGCATTCCTATAAAATGCTGTCTGCGCCTCGCAGTCGCGCCAACCACACAGGCATTCCTATAAAATGCTGTCTGCGCCTCACAGTCGCGCCGACGACACAGGCATTCCTATAAAATGCTGTCTGCGCCTCGCAGTCGTGCCAACGTCACAGGCATTCCTACAAAATGCTCTCTGCGCCTCACCGTCGCGCCGACGACACAGGCATTCCTATAAAATGCTGTCTGTGCCTCACCGTCGCGCCAACGACACAGGCATTCCTATAAAATGCTGTCTGCGCCTCACAGTCGCGCCGACGACACAGGCATTCCTACAAAATGCTCTCTGCGCCTCACCGTCGTGCCGACGACACAGGCATTCCTATAAAATGCTGTCTGCGCCTCACAGTCGCGCCGACGACACAGGCATTCCTATAAAATGCTGTCTGCGCCTCGCAGTCGCGCCAACGACACAGGCATTCCTATAAAATGCTGTCTGCGCCTCGCAGTCGCGCCAACGACACTGGCATTCCTACAAAATGCTGTCTGCGCCTCACCGTCGCGCCGACGACACAGGCATTCCTATAAAATGCTGTCTGCGCCTCACAGTCACGCCGACGACACAGGCATTCCTATAAAATGCTGTCTGCGCCTCGCAGTCGCGCCAACGACACAGGCATTCCTACAAAATGCTCTCTGCGCCTCACCGTCGCGCCAACAACACAGGCATTCCTACAAAATGCTCTCTGCGCCTCACCGTCGCGCCGACGACACAGGCATTCCTATAAAATGCTGTCTGCGCCTCACAGTCGCGCCGACGACACAGGCATTCCTATCAAATGCTGTCTGCGACTCGCGGTCGCGCCAACGACACTGGCATTCCTACAAAATGCTGTCTGCGCCTCACAGACGCGCAAACGACACAGGCATTCCTATAAAATGCTCTCTGCGCCTCACCATCGCGCCGACGACACAGGCATTCCTATAAAATGCTGCCTGCGCCTCACAGTCGCGCCGACGACACAGGCATTCCTATAAAATGCTGTCTGCGCCTCGCAGTCGCGCCAACGACACTGGCATTCCTACAAAATGCTGTCTGCGCCTCACATTCACGCCGACGACACAGGCATTCCTATAAAATGCTGTCTGCGCCTCACAGTCGCGCCGAAGACACAGGCATTCCTACAAAAAGCTGTCTGCGCCTCGCAGTCGCGCCAACGACACAGGCATTCCTATAAAATCCTGTTGCGCCTCACAGTCGCGCCGACGACAAAGGCATTCCTATAAAATGCTGTCTGCGCCTCGCAGTCGCGCCAACGACACAGGCATTCCTACAAAATGCTCTCTGCGCCTCACCGTCGCGCCAACGACACAGACATTCCTATAAAATGCTGTCTGCGCCTCACAGTCGCGCGAACGACACTGGCATTCCTACAAAATGCTGTCTGCGCCTCACAGTCGCGCCGACGACACAGGCATTCCTACAAAAAGCTGTCTGCGCCTCGCAGTCGCGCCAACGACACAGGCATTCCTATAAAATGCTGTCTGCGCCTCACAGTCGCGCCGACGACACAGGCATTCCTATAAAATGCTGTCTGCGCCTCGCAGTCGCGCCAACGACACAGGCATTCCTAAAAATGCTGTCTGCGCCTCACAGTCGCGCCGACGACACAGGCATTCCTATAAATGCTGTCTGCGCCTCGCAGTCGCGCCAACAACACAGGCATTCCTACAAAATGCTCTCTGCGCCTCACCGTCGCGCCGACGACACAGGCATTCCTATAAAATGCTGTCTGCGCCTCACAGTCGCGCCGACGACACAGGCATTCCTATTAAATGCTGTCTGCGCCTTGCAGTCGTGCCAGTGACACTGGCATTCCTACAAAATGCTGTGTGCGCCTCACAGTCGCGCCGACGACACAGGCATTCCTATAAAATGCTGTCTGCGCCTCACAGTCGCGCCGACGACACAGGCATTCCTACAAAAAGCTGTCTGCGCCTCGCAGTCGCGCCAACGACACAGGCATTCCTATAAAATGCTGTCGGCGCCTCACAGTCGCGCCGACGACACAGGCATTCTTATAAAATGCTGTCTGCGCCTCGCAGTCGCGCCAACGACACAGGCATTCCTACAATATGCTCTCTGCGCCTCACCGTCGCGCCGACGACACAGGCATTCCTATAAAATGCTGTCTGCGCCTCACAGTCGCGCCGACGACACAGGCATTCCTACAAAATGCTGAATGCGCCTCGCAGTCACGCCAACGACACAGGCATTCCTATAAAATGCTGTCTGCGCCTCACAGTCGCGCCGACGACACAGGCATTCCTACAAAATGCTGAATGCGCCTCGCAGTCACGCCAACGACACAGGCATTCCTATAAAATGCTGTCTGCGCCTCACAGTCGCGCCGACGACACAGGCATTCGTATAAAATGCTGTCTGCGCCTCGCAGTCGCGCCAACGACACAGGCATTCCTACAAAATGCTCTCTGCGCCTCACCGTCGCGCCGACGACACAGGCATTCCTATAAAATGCTGTCTGCGCCTCGCAGTCGCACCAACGACACTGGCATTCCTACAAAATGCTGTCTGCGCCTCACAGTCGCGCCGACGACACAGGCATCCCTATAAAATGCTGTCTGCGCCTCACAGTCGCGCCGACGACACAGGCATTCCTACAAAAAGCTGTCTGCGCCTCGCAGTCGCGCCAACGACACAGGCATTCCTATAAAATCCTGTTGCGCCTCACAGTCGCGCCGACGACAAAGGCATTCCTATAAAATGCTGTCTGCGCCTCGCAGTCGCGCCAACGACACAGGCATTCCTACAAAATGCTCTCTGCGCCTCACCGTCGCGCCAACGACACAGGCATTCCTATAAAATGCTGTCTGCGCCTCACAGTCGCGCGAAAGACACTGGCATTCCTACAAAATGCTGTCTGCGCCTCACAGTCGCGCCGACGACACAGGCATTCCTATAAAATGCTGTCTGCGCCTCACAGTCGCGCCGACGACACAGGCATTCCTACAAAAAGCTGTCTGCGCCTCGCAGTCGCGCCAACGACACAGGCATTCCTATAAAATGCTGTCTGCGCCTCACAGTCGCGCCGACGACACAGGCATTCCTACAAAAAGCTGTCTGCGCCTCGCAGTCGCGCCAACGACAAAGGCATTCCTATAAAATCCTGTTGCGCCTCACAGTCGCGCCGACGACAAAGGCATTCCTATAAAATGCTGTCTGCGCCTCGCAGTCGCGCCAACGACACAGGCATTCCTACAAAATGCTCTCTGCGCTTCACCGTCGCGCCAACGACACAGGCATTCCTATAAAATGCTGTCTGCGCCTCACAGTCGCGCGAACGACACTGGCATTCCTACAAAATGCTGTCTGCGCCTCACAGTCGCGCCGACGACACAGGCATTCCTATAAAATGCTGTCTGCGCCTCACAGTCGCGCCGACGACACAGGCATTCCTATAAAATGCTGTCTGCGCCTCGCAGTCACGCCAACGACACAGGCATTCCTATAAAATGCTGTCTGCGCCTCACAGTCGCGCCGACGACACAGGCATTCCTATTAAATGCTGTCTGCGCCTCGCAGTCGCGCCAACAACACAGGCATTCCTACAAAATGCTCTCTGCGCCTCACCGTCGCGCCGACGACACAGGCATTCCTATAAAATGCTGTCTGCGCCTCACAGTCGCGCCGACGACACAGGCATTCCTATAAAATGCTGTCTGCGCCTTGCAGTCGTGCCAGCTACACTGGCATTACTACAAAAAGCTGTCTGCGCCTCGCAGTCGCGCCAACGACACAGGCATTCCTATAAAATGCTGTCGGCGCCTCACAGTCGCGCCGACGACACAGGCGTTCTTATAAAATGCTGTCTGCGCCTCGCAGTCGCGCCAACGACACAGGCATTCCTACAATATGCTCTCTGCGCCTCACCGTCGCGCCGACGACACAGGCATTCCTATAAAATGCTGTCTGCGCCTCACAGTCGCGCCGACGACACAGGCATTCCTACAAAATGCTGAATGCGCCTCGCAGTCACGCCAACGACACAGGCATTCCTATAAAATGCTGTCTGCGCCTCACAGTCGCGCCGACGACACAGGCATTCCTATAAAATGCTGTCTGCGCCTCGCAGTCGCGCCAACGACACTGGCATTCCTACAAAATGCTGTCTGCGCCTCGCAGTCGCGCCAACGACACAGGCATTCCTATAAAATGCTGTCTGCGCCTCACAGTCGCGCCGACGACACAGGCATTCCTATAAAATGCTGTCTGCGCCTTGCAGTCGCGCCAACGTCACAGGCATTCCTACAAAATGCTCTCTGCACCTCACCGTCGCGCCGACGACACAGGCATTCCTATAAAATGCTGTCTGCGCCTCACAGTCGCGCCGACGACACAGGCATTCCTATAAAATGCTGTCTGCGCCTCGCAGTCGCGCCAACGACACAGGCATTCCTATAAAATGGTGTCTGCGCCTCACAGTCGCGCCGACGACACAGGAATTCCTATAAAATGCTGTCAGCGCCTCGCAGTCGCGCCAACGACACAGGCATTCCTACAAAATGCTCTCTGCGCCTCACCGTCGCGCCGACGACACAGGCATTCCTATAAAATGCTGTCTGCGCCTCACAGTCGCGCCGACGACACAGGCATTCCTATAAAATGCTGTCTGCGCCTCGCAGTCGCGCCAACGACACTGGCATTCCTACAAAATGCTGTCTGCGCCTCACAGTCGCGCCAACGACACAGGCATTCCTATAAAATGCTGTCTGCGCCTCACAGTCGCGCCGACGACACAGGCATTCCTATAAAATGCTGTCTGCGCCTTGCAGTCGCGCCAACGTCACAGGCATTCCTACAAAATGCTCTCTGCACCTCACCGTCGCGCCGACGACACAGGCATTCCTATAAAATGCTGTCTGCGCCTCACAGTCGCGCCGACGACACAGGCATTCCTATAAAATGCTGTCTGCGCCTCGCAGTCGCGCCAACGACACAGGCATTCCTATAAAATGGTGTCTGCGCCTCACAGTCGCGCCGACGACACAGGAATTCCTATAAAATGCTGTCAGCGCCTCGCAGTCGCGCCAACGACACAGGCATTCCTACAAAATGCTCTCTGCGCCTCACCGTCGCGCCGACGACACAGGCATTCCTATAAAATGCTGTCTGCGCCTCACAGTCGCGCCGACGACACAGGCATTCCTATAAAATGCTGTCTGCGCCTCGCAGTCGCGCCAACGACACTGGCATTCCTACAAAATGCTGTCTGCGCCTCACAGTCGCGCCGACGACACAGGCATTCCTACAAAATGCTGAATGCGCCTCGCAGTCACGCCAACGACACAGGCATTCCTATAAAATGCTGTCTGCGCCTCGCAGTCGCGCCAACGACACAGGCATTCCTACAAAATGCTGTCTGCGCCTCACCATCGCGCCGACGACACAGGCATTCCTATAAAATGCTGCCTGCGCCTCGCAGTCGCGCCAACGACACTGGCATTCCTACAAAATGCTGTCTGCGCCTCGCAGTCGCGCCAACGACACAGGCATTCCTATAAAATGCTGTCTGCGCCTCACAGTCGCGCCGACGACACAGGCATTCCTATAAAATGCTGTCTGCGCCTCGCAGTCGCGCCAACGTCACAGGCATTCCTACAAAATGCTCTCTGCGCCTCACCGTCGCGCCGACGACACAGGCATTCCTATAAAATGCTGTCTGCGCCTCACAGTCGCGCCGACGACACAGGCATTCCTATAAAATGCTGTCTGCGCCTCGCAGTCGCGCCAACGACACAGGCATTCCTATAAATTGGTGTCTGCGCCTCACAGTCGCGCCGACGACACAGGAATTCCTATAAAATGCTGTCAGCGCCTCGCAGTCGCGCCAACGACACAGGCATTCCTACAAAATGCTCTCTGCGCCTCACCGTCGCGCCGACGACACAGGCATTCCTATAAAATGCTGTCTGCGCCTCACAGTCGCGCCGACGACACAGGCATTCCTATAAAATGCTGTCTGCGCCTCGCAGTCGCGCCAACGACACAGGCATTCCTACAAAATGCTCTCTGCGCCTCACCGTCGCGCCGACGACACAGGCATTCCTATAAAATGCTGTCTGCGCCTCACAGTCGCGCCGACGACACAGGCATTCCTATCAAATGCTGTCTGCGACTCGCGGTCGCGCCAACGACACTGGCATTCCTACAAAATGCTGTCTGCGCCTCACAGACGCGCAAACGACACAGGCATTCCTATAAAATGCTCTCTGCGCCTCACCATCGCGCCGACGACACAGGCATTCCTATAAAATGCTGCCTGCACCTCACAGTCGCGCCGACGACACAGGCATTCCTATAAAATGCTGTCTGCGCCTCGCAGTCGCGCCAACGACACTGGCATTCCTACAAAATGCTGTCTGCGCCTCACATTCGCGCCGACGACACAGGCATTCCTATAAAATGCTGTCTGCGCCTCACAGTCGCGCCGACGACACAGGCATTCCTACAAAAAGCTGTCTGCGCCTCGCAGTCGCGCCAACGACACAGGCATTCCTATAAAATCCTGTTGCGCCTCACAGTCGCGCCGACGACAAAGGCATTCCTATAAAATGCTGTCTGCGCCTCGCAGTCGCGCCAACGACACAGGCATTCCTACAAAATGCTCTCTGCGCCTCACCGTCGCGCCAACGACACAGGCATTCCTATAAAATGCTGTCTGCGCCTCACAGTCGCGCGAACGACACTGGCATTCCTACAAAATGCTGTCTGCGCCTCACAGTCGCGCCGACGACACAGGCATTCCTATAAAATGCTGTCTGCGCCTCACAGTCGCGCCGACGACACAGGCATTCCTATAAAATGCTGTCTGCGCCTCGCAGTCGCGCCAACGACACAGGCATTCCTATAAAATGCTGTCTGCGCCTCACAGTCGCGCCGACGACACAGGCATTCCTATAAAATGCTGTCTGCGCCTCGCAGTCGCGCCAACAACACAGGCGTTCCTACAAAATGCTCTCTGCGCCTCACCGTCGCGCCGACGACACAGGCATTCCTATAAAATGCTGTCTGCGCCTCACAGTCGCGCCGACGACACAGGCATTCCTATAAAATGCTGTCTGCGCCTTGCAGTCGTGCCAGCGACACTGGCATTCCTACAAAATGCTGTCTGCGCCTCACAGTCGCGCCCACGACACAGGCATTCCTATAAAATGCTGTCTGCGCCTCGCAGTCGCGCCAACGACACAGGCATTCCTATAAAATGCTGTCGGCGCCTCACAGTCGCGCCGACGACACAGGCATTCTTATAAAATGCTGTCTGCGCCTCGCAGTCGCGCCAACGACACAGGCATTCCTACAATATGCTCTCTGCGCCTCACCGTCGCGCCGACGACACAGGCATTCCTATAAAATGCTGTCTGCGCCTCACAGTCGCGCCGACGACACAGGCATTCCTACAAAATGCTGAATGCGCCTCGCAGTCACGCCAACGACACAGGCATTCCTATAAAATGCTGTCTGCGCCTCACAGTCGCGCCGACGACACAGGCATTCCTACAAAATCCTGAATGCGCCTCGCAGTCACGCCAACGACACAGGCATTCCTATAAAATGCTGTCTGCGCCTCACAGTCGCGCCGACGACACAGGCATTCGTATAAAATGCTGTCTGCGCCTCGCAGTCGCGCCAACGACACAGGCATTCCTACAAAATGCTCTCTGCGCCTCACCGTCGCGCCGACGACACAGGCATTCCTATAAAATGCTGTCTGCGCCTCGCTGTCGCGCCAACGACACTGGCATTCCTACAAAATGCTAACTGCGCCTCACAGTCGCGCCGACGACACAGGCATCCCTATAAAATGCTGTCTGCGCCTCACAGTCGCGCCGACGACACAGGCATTCCTACAAAAAGCTGTCTGCGCCTCGCAGTCGCGCCAACGACACAGGCATTCCTATAAAATCCTGTTGCGCCTCACAGTCGCGCCGACGACAAAGGCATTTCTATAAAATGCTGTCTGCGCCTCGCAGTCGCGCCAACGACACAGGCATTCCTACAAAATGCTCTCTGCGCCTCACCGTCGCGCCAACGACACAGGCATTCCTATAAAATGCTGTCTGCGCCTCACAGTCGCGCGAACGACACTGGCATTCCTACAAAATGCTGTCTGCGCCTCACAGTCGCGCCGACGACACAGGCATTCCTATAAAATGCTGTCTGCGCCTCACAGTCGCGCCGACGACACAGGCATTCCTACAAAAAGCTGTCTGCGCCTCGCAGTCGCGCCAACGACACAGGCATTCCTATAAAATGCTGTCTGCGCCT
Source organism: Dermacentor andersoni (assembly GCF_023375885.2). Taxonomy (NCBI): domain Eukaryota; kingdom Metazoa; phylum Arthropoda; class Arachnida; order Ixodida; family Ixodidae; genus Dermacentor; species Dermacentor andersoni. The sequence continues at coordinate 142,686,010 of NC_092822.1, read as the reverse complement.
CACAGTCGCGCCGACGACACAGGCATTCCTATAAAATGCTGTCTGCGCCTCGCAGTCGCGCCAACGACACAGGCATTCCTATAAAATGCTGTCTGTGCCTCACAGTCGCGCCGACGACACAGGCATTCCTATAAAATGCTGTCTGCGCCTCGCAGTCGCGCCAACAACACAGGCATTCCTACAAAATGCTCTCTGCGCCTCACCGTCGCGCCGACGACACAGGCATTCCTATAAAATGCTGTCTGCGCCTCACAGTCGCGCCGACGACACAGGCATTCCTATAAAATGCTGTCTGCGCCTTGCAGTCGTGCCAGCTACACTGGCATTCCTACAAAATGCTGTCTGCGCCTCACAGTCGCGCCGACGACACAGGCATTCCTATAAAATGCTGTCTGCGCCTCACAGTCGCGCCGACGACACAGGCATTCCTATAAAATGCTGTCTGCGCCTCGCAGTCGCGCCAACGACACAGGCATTCCTACAAAATGCTCTCTGCGCCTCACCGTCGCGCCGACGACACAGGCATTCCTATAAAATGCTGTCTGCGCCTCGCAGTCGCGCCAACGACACTGGCATTCCTACAAAATGCTGTCTGCGCCTCACAGTCGCGCCGACGACACAGGCATCCCTATAAAATGCTGTCTGCGCCTCACAGTCACGCCGACGACACAGGCATTCCTACAAAAAGTTGTCTGCGCCTCGCAGTCGCGCCAATGACACAGGCATTCCTATAAAATCCTGTTGCGCCTCACAGTCGCGCCGACGACAAAGGCATTCCTATAAAATGCTGTCTGCGCCTCGCAGTCGCGCCAACGACACAGGCATTCCTACAAAATGCTCTCTGCGTCTCACCGTCGCGCCAACGACACAGGCATTCCTATAAAATGCTGTCTGCGCCTCACAGTCGCGCGAACGACACTGGCATTCCTACAAAATGCTGTCTGCGCCTCACAGTCGCGCCGACGACACAGGCATTCCTATAAAATGCTGTCTGCGCCTCACAGTCGCGCCGACGACACAGGCATTCCTACAAAAAGCTGTCTGCGCCTCGCAGTCGCGCCAACGACACAGGCATTCCTATAAAATGCTGTCTGCGCCTCACAGTCGCGCCGACGACACAGGCATTCCTACAAAAAGCTGTCTGCGCCTCGCAGTCGCGCCAACGACACAGGCATTCCTATAAAATCCTGTTGCGCCTCACAGTCGCGCCGACGACAAAGGCATTCCTATAAAATGCTGTCTGCGCCTCGCAGTCGCGCCAACGACACAGGCATTCCTACAAAATGCTCTCTGCGCCTCACCGTCGCGCCAACGACACAGGCATTCCTATAAAATGCTGTCTGCGCCTCACAGTCGCGCGAACGACACTGGCATTCCTACAAAATGCTGTCTGCGCCTCACAGTCGCGCCGACGACACAGGCATTCCTATAAAATGCTGTCTGCGCCTCACAGTCGCGCCGACGACACAGGCATTCCTACAAAAAGCTGTCTGCGCCTCGCAGTCGCGCCAACGACACAGGCATTCCTATAAAATGCTGTCTGCGCCTCACAGTCGCGCCGACGACACAGGCATTCCTATAAAATGCTGTCTGCGCCTCGCAGTCGCGCCAACGACACAGGCATTCCTATAAAATGCTGTCTGCGCCTCACAGTCGCGCCGACGACACAGGCATTCCTATAAAATGCTGTCTGCGCCTCGCAGTCGCGCCAACAACACAGGCATTCCTACAAAATGCTCTCTGCGCCTCACCGTCGCGCCGACGACACAGGCATTCCTATAAAATGCTGTCTGCGCCTCACAGTCGCGCCGACGACACAGGCATTCCTATAAAATGCTGTCTGCGCCTTGCAGTCGTGCCAGCTACACTGGCATTCCTACAAAAAGCTGTCTGCGCCTCGCAGTCGCGCCAACGACACAGGCATTCCTATAAAATGCTGTCGGCGCCTCACAGTCGCGCCGACGACACAGGCGTTCTTATAAAATGCTGTCTGCGCCTCGCAGTCGCGCCAACGACACAGGCATTCCTACAATATGCTCTCTGCGCCTCACCGTCGCGCCGACGACACAGGCATTCCTATAAAATGCTGTCTGCGCCTCACAGTCGCGCCGACGACACAGGCATTCCTACAAAATGCTGAATGCGCCTCGCAGTCACGCCAACGACACAGGCATTCCTATAAAATGCTGTCTGCGCCTCACAGTCGCGCCGACGACACAGGCATTCCTATAAAATGCTGTCTGCGCCTCGCAGTCCGCCAACGACACTGGCATTCCTACAAAATGCTGTCTGCGCCTCGCAGTCGCGCCAACGACACAGGCATTCCTATAAAATGCTGTCTGCGCCTCACAGTCGCGCCGACGACACAGGCATTCCTATAAAATGCTGTCTGCGCCTCGCAGTCGCGCCAACGACACAGGCATTCCTATAAAATGCTGTCTGCGCCTCACAGTCGCGCCGACGACACAGGCATTCCTATAAAATGCTGTCTGCGCCTCGCAGTCGCGCCAACGACACAGGCATTCCTATAAAATGCTGTCTGCGCCTCACAGTCGCGCCGACGACACAGGCATTCCTATAAAATGCTGTCTGCGCCTCGCAGTCGCGCCAACGACACAGGCATTCCTATAAAATGGTGTCTGCGCCTCACAGTCGCGCCGACGACACAGGAATTCCTATAAAATGCTGTCAGCGCCTCGCAGTCGCGCCAACGACACAGGCATTCCTACAAAATGCTCTCTGCGCCTCACCGTCGCGCCGACGACACAGGCATTCCTATAAAATGCTGTCTGCGCCTCACAGTCGCGCCGACGACACAGGCATTCCTATAAAATGCTGTCTGCGCCTCGCAGTCGCGCCAACGACACTGGCATTCCTACAAAATGCTGTCTGCGCCTCACAGTCGCGCCGACGACACAGGCATTCCTACAAAATGCTGAATGCGCCTCGCAGTCACGCCAACGACACAGGCATTCCTATCAAATGCTGTCTGCACCTCGCAGTCGCGCCAACGACACAGGCATTCCTACAAAATGCTCTCTGCGCCTCACCATCGCGCCGACGACACAGGCATTCCTATAAAATGCTGCCTGCGCCTCGCAGTCGCGCCAACGACACTGGCATTCCTACAAAATGCTGTCTGCGCCTCGCAGTCGCGCCAACGACACAGGCATTCCTACAAAATGCTCTCTGCGCCTCACCGTCGCGCCGACGACACAGGCATTCCTATAAAATGCTGTCTGCGCCTCACAGTCGCGCCGACGACACAGGCATTCCTATAAAATGCTGTCTGCGCCTCGCAGTCGCGCAAACGACACAGGCATTCCTATAAAATGGTGTCTGCGCCTCACAGTCGCGCCGACGACACAGGAATTCCTATAAAATGCTGTCAGCGCCTCGCAGTCGCGCCAACGACACAGGCATTCCTACAAAATGCTCTCTGCGCCTCACCGTCGCGCCGACGACACAGGCATTCCTATAAAATGCTGTCTGCGCCTCACAGTCGCGCCGACGACACAGGCATTCCTATAAAATGCTGTCTGCGCCTCGCAGTCGCGCCAACGACACTGGCATTCCTACAAAATGCTGCCTGCGCCTCACAGTCGCGCCGACGACACAGGCATTCCTATAAAATGCTGTCTGCGCCTCACAGTCGCGCCGACGACACAGGCATTCCTACAAAAAGCTGTCTGCGCCTCGCAGTCGCGCCGACGACACAGGCATTCCTATAAAATGCTGTCTGCGCCTCGCAGTCGCGCCAACGACACAGGCATTCCTACAAAATGCTCTCTGCGCCTCACCGTCGCGCCGACGACACAGGCATTCCTATAAAATGCTGTCTGCGCCTCACAGTCGCGCCGACGACACAGGCATTCCTACAAAATGCTGTCTGCGCCTCGCAGTCGCGCCGACGACACAGGCATCCCTATAAAATGCTGTCTGCGCCTCACAGTCACGCCGACGACACAGGCATTCCTACAAAAATTGTCTGCGCCTCGCAGTCGCGCCAACGACACAGGCATTCCTATAAAATCCTGTTGCGCCTCACAGTCGCGCCGACGACAAAGGCATTCCTATAAAATGCTGTCTGCGCCTCGCAGTCGCGCCAACGACACAGGCATTCCTACAAAATGCTCTCTGCGTCTCACCGTCGCGCCAACGACACAGGCATTCCTATAAAATGCTGTCTGCGCCTCACAGTCGCGCGAACGACACTGGCATTCCTACAAAATGCTGTCTGCGCCTCACAGTCGCGCCGACGACACAGGCATTCCTATAAAATGCTGTCTGCGCCTCACAGTCGCGCCGACGACACAGGCATTCCTACAAAAAGCTGTCTGCGCCTCGCAGTCGCGCCAACGACACAGGCATTCCTATAAAATGCTGTCTGCGCCTCACAGTCGCGCCGACGACACAGGCATTCCTACAAAAAGCTGTCTGCGCCTCGCAGTCGCGCCAACGACACAGGCATTCCTATAAAATCCTGTTGCGCCTCACAGTCGCGCCGACGACAAAGGCATTCCTATAAAATGCTGTCTGCGCCTCGCAGTCGCGCCAACGACACAGGCATTCCTACAAAATGCTCTCTGCGCCTCACCGTCGCGCCAACGACACAGGCATTCCTATAAAATGCTGTCTGCGCCTCACAGTCGCGCGAACGACACTGGCATTCCTACAAAATGCTGTCTGCGCCTCACAGTCGCGCCGACGACACAGGCATTCCTATAAAATGCTGTCTGCGCCTCACAGTCGCGCCGACGACACAGGCATTCCTACAAAAAGCTGTCTGCGCCTCGCAGTCGCGCCAACGACACAGGCATTCCTATAAAATGCTGTCTGCGCCTCACAGTCGCGCCGACGACACAGGCATTCCTATAAAATGCTGTCTGCGCCTCGCAGTCGCGCCAACGACACTGGCATTCCTACAAAATGCTGCCTGCGCCTCACAGTCGCGCCGACGACACAGGCATTCCTATAAAATGCTGTCTGCGCCTCACAGTCGCGCCGACGACACAGGCATTCCTACAAAAAGCTGTCTGCGCCTCGCAGTCGCGCCGACGACACAGGCATTCCTATAAAATGCTGTCTGCGCCTCGCAGTCGCGCCAACGACACAGGCATTCCTACAAAATGCTCTCTGCGCCTCACCGTCGCGCCGACGACACAGGCATTCCTATAAAATGCTGTCTGCGCCTCACAGTCGCGCCGACGACACAGGCATTCCTACAAAATGCTGTCTGCGCCTCGCAGTCGCGCCGACGACACAGGCATCCCTATAAAATGCTGTCTGCGCCTCACAGTCACGCCGACGACACAGGCATTCCTACAAAAATTGTCTGCGCCTCGCAGTCGCGCCAACGACACAGGCATTCCTATAAAATCCTGTTGCGCCTCACAGTCGCGCCGACGACAAAGGCATTCCTATAAAATGCTGTCTGCGCCTCGCAGTCGCGCCAACGACACAGGCATTCCTACAAAATGCTCTCTGCGTCTCACCGTCGCGCCAACGACACAGGCATTCCTATAAAATGCTGTCTGCGCCTCACAGTCGCGCGAACGACACTGGCATTCCTACAAAATGCTGTCTGCGCCTCACAGTCGCGCCGACGACACAGGCATTCCTATAAAATGCTTTCTGCGCCTCACAGTCGCGCCGACGACACAGGCATTCCTACAAAAAGCTGTCTGCGCCTCGCAGTCGCGCCAACGACACAGGCATTCCTATAAAATGCTGTCTGCGCCTCACAGTCGCGCCGACGACACAGGCATTCCTACAAAAAGCTGTCTGCGCCTCGCAGTCGCGCCAACGACACAGGCATTCCTATAAAATCCTGTTGCGCCTCACAGTCGCGCCGACGACAAAGGCATTCCTATAAAATGCTGTCTGCGCCTCGCAGTCGCGCCAACGACACAGGCATTCCTACAAAATGCTCTCTGCGCCTCACCGTCGCGCCAACGACACAGGCATTCCTATAAAATGCTGTCTGCGCCTCACAGTCGCGCGAACGACACTGGCATTCCTACAAAATGCTGTCTGCGCCTCACAGTCGCGCCGACGACACAGGCATTCCTATAAAATGCTGTCTGCGCCTCACAGTCGCGCCGACGACACAGGCATTCCTACAAAAAGCTGTCTGCGCCTCGCAGTCGCGCCAACGACACAGGCATTCCTATAAAATGCTGTCTGCGCCTCACAGTCGCGCCGACGACACAGGCATTCCTATAAAATGCTGTCTGCGCCTCGCAGTCGCGCCAACGACACAGGCATTCCTATAAAATGCTGTCTGCGCCTCACAGTCGCGCCGACGACACAGGCATTCCTATAAAATGCTGTCTGCGCCTCGCAGTCGCGCCAACAACACAGGCATTCCTACAAAAAGCTGTCTGCGCCTCACCGTCGCGCCGACGACACAGGCATTCCTATAAAATGCTGTCTGCGCCTCGCAGTCGCGCCAACGACACTGGCATTCCTACAAAATGCTGTCTGCGCCTCACAGTCGCGCCGACGACACAGGCATCCCTATAAAATGCTGTCTGCGCCTCACAGTCACGCCGACGACACAGGCATTCCTACAAAAAGTTGTCTGCGCCTCGCAGTCGCGCCAACGACACAGGCATTCCTATAAAATCCTGTTGCGCCTCACAGTCGCGCCGACGACAAAGGCATTCCTATAAAATGCTGTCTGCGCCTCGCAGTCGCGCCAAAGACACAGGCATTCCTACAAAATGCTCTCTGCGTCTCACCGTCGCGCCAACGACACAGGCATTCCTATAAAATGCTGTCTGCGCCTCACAGTCGCGCGAACGACACTGGCATTCCTACAAAATGCTGTCTGCGCCTCACAGTCGCGCCGACGACACAGGCATTCCTATAAAATGCTGTCTGCGCCTCACAGTCGCGCCGACGACACAGGCATTCCTACAAAAAGCTGTCTGCGCCTCGCAGTCGCGCCAACGACACAGGCATTCCTATAAAATGCTGTCTGCGCCTCACAGTCGCGCCGACGACACAGGCATTCCTACAAAAAGCTGTCTGCGCCTCGCAGTCGCGCCAACGACACAGGCATTCCTATAAAATCCTGTTGCGCCTCACAGTCGCGCCGACGACAAAGGCATTCCTATAAAATGCTGTCTGCGCCTCGCAGTCGCGCCAACGACACAGGCATTCCTACAAAATGCTCTCTGCGCCTCACCGTCGCGCCAACGACACAGGCATTCCTATAAAATGCTGTCTGCGCCTCACAGTCGCGCGAACGACACTGGCATTCCTACAAAATGCTGTCTGCGCCTCACAGTCGCGCCGACGACACAGGCATTCCTATAAAATGCTGTCTGCGCCTCACAGTCGCGCCGACGACACAGGCATTCCTACAAAAAGCTGTCTGCGCCTCGCAGTCCCGCCAACGACACAGGCATTCCTATAAAATGCTGTCTGCGCCTCACAGTCGCGCCGACGACACAGGCATTCCTATAAAATGCTGTCTGCACCTCGCAGTCGCGCCAACGACACAGGCATTCCTATAAAATGCTGTCTGCGCCTCACAGTCGCGCCGACGACACAGGCATTCCTATAAAATGCTGTCTGCGCCTCGCAGTCGCGCCAACAACACAGGCATTCCTACAAAATGCTCTCTGCGCCTCACCGTCGCGCCGACGACACAGGCATTCCTATAAAATGCTGTCTGCGCCTCACAGTCGCGCCGACGACACAGGCATTCCTATAAAATGCTGTCTGCGCCTTGCAGTCGTGCCAGCTACACTGGCATTCCTACAAAAAGCTGTCTGCGCCTCGCAGTCGCGCCAACGACACAGGCATTCCTATAAAATGCTGTCGGCGCCTCACAGTCGCGCCGACGACACAGGCGTTCTTATAAAATGCTGTCTGCGCCTCGCAGTCGCGCCAACGACACAGGCATTCCTACAATATGCTCTCTGCGCCTCACCGTCGCGCCGACGACACAGGCATTCCTATAAAATGCTGTCTGCGCCTCACAGTCGCGCCGACGACACAGGCATTCCTACAAAATGCTGAATGCGCCTCGCACTCACGCCAACGACACAGGCATTCCTATAAAATGCTGTCTGCGCCTCACAGTCGCGCCGACGACACAGGCATTCCTATAAAATGCTGTCTGCGCCTCGCAGTCCGCCAACGACACTGGCATTCCGACAAAATGCTGTCTGCGCCTCGCAGTCGCGCCAACGACACAGGCATTCCTATAAAATGCTGTCTGCGCCTCACAGTCGCGCCGACGACACAGGCATTCCTATAAAATGCTGTCTGCGCCTCGCAGTCGCGCCAACGTCACAGGCATTCCTATAAAATGCTGTCTGCGCCTCACAGTCGCGCCGACGACACAGGCATTCCTACAAAATGCTGTCTGCGCCTCGCAGTCGCGCCAACGACACAGGCATTCCTATAAAATGCTGTCTGCGCCTCACAGTCGCGCAGACGACACAGGCATTCCTATAAAATGCTTTCTGCGCCTCGCAGTCGCGCCAACGACACAGGCATTCCTATAAAATGCTGTCTGCGCCTCACAGTCGCGCCGACGACACAGGCATTCCTATAAAATGCTGTCTGCGCCTCGCAGTCGCGCCAACGACACAGGCATTCCTATAAAATGGTGTCTGCGCCTCACAGTCGCGCCGACGACACAGGAATTCCTATAAAATGCTGTCAGCGCCTCGCAGTCGCGCCAACGACACAGGCATTCCTACAAAATGCTCTCTGCGCCTCACCGTCGCGCCGACGACACAGGCATTCCTATAAAATGCTGTCTGCGCCTCACAGTCGCGCCGACGACACAGGCATTCCTATAAAATGCTGTCTGCGCCTCGCAGTCGCGCCAACGACACTGGCATTCCTACAAAATGCTGTCTGCGCCTCACAGTCGCGCCGACGACACAGGCATTCCTACAAAATGCTGAATGCGCCTCGCAGTCACGCCAACGACACAGGCATTCCTATCAAATGCTGTCTGCGCCTCGCAGTCGCGCCAACGACACAGGCATTCCTACAAAATGCTCTCTGCGCCTCACCATCGCGCCGACGACACAGGCATTCCTATAAAATGCTGCCTGCGCCTCGCAGTCGCGCCAACGACACTGGCATTCCTACAAAATGCTGTCTGCGCCTCGCAGTCGCGCCAACGACACAGGCATTCCTACAAAATGCTCTCTGCGCCTCACCGTCGCGCCGACGACACAGGCATTCCTATAAAATGCTGTCTGCGCCTCACAGTCGCGCCGACGACACAGGCATTCCTATAAAATGCTGTCTGCGCCTCGCAGTCGCGCAAACGACACAGGCATTCCTATAAAATGGTGTCTGCGCCTCACAGTCGCGCCGACGACACAGGAATTCCTATAAAATGCTGTCAGCGCCTCGCAGTCGCGCCAACGACACAGGCATTCCTACAAAATGCTCTCTGCGCCTCACCGTCGCGCCGACGACACAGGCATTCCTATAAAATGCTGTCTGCGCCTCACAGTCGCGCCGACGACACAGGCATTCCTATAAAATGCTGTCTGCGCCTCGCAGTCGCGCCAACGACACTGGCATTCCTACAAAATGCTGCCTGCGCCTCACAGTCGCGCCGACGACACAGGCATTCCTATAAAATGCTGTCTGCGCCTCACAGTCGCGCCGACGACACAGGCATTCCTACAAAAAGCTGTCTGCGCCTCGCAGTCGCGCCGACGACACAGGCATTCCTATAAAATGCTGTCTGCGCCTCGCAGTCGCGCCAACGACACAGGCATTCCTACAAAATGCTCTCTGCGCCTCACCGTCGCGCCGACGACACAGGCATTCCTATAAAATGCTGTCTGCGCCTCACAGTCGCGCCGACGACACAGGCATTCCTACAAAATGCTGTCTGCGCCTCGCAGTCGCGCCAACGACACAGGCATTCCTATAAAATGCTGTCTGCGCCTCACAGTCGCGCCGACGACACAGGCATTCCTATAAAATGCTGTCTGCGCCTCGCAGTCGCGCCAACGACACAGGCATTCCTACAAAATGCTCTCTGCGCCTCACCGTCGCGCCGACGACACAGGCATTCCTACAAAATGCTGTCTGCGCCTCGTAGTCGCGCCGACGACACAGGCATTCCTATAAAATGCTGTCTGCGCCTCACAGTCGCGCCGACGACACAGCCATTCCTATAAAATGCTGTCTGCGCCTCGCAGTCGCGCCAACGACACAGGCATTCCTATAAAATGCTGTCTGCGCCTCACAGTCGCGCCGACGACACAGGCATTGCTACAAAAAGCTGTCTGCGCCTCGCAGTCGCGCCAACGACACAGGCATTCCTGTAAAATGCTGTCTGCGCCTCACAGTCGCGCCGACGACACAGGCATTCCTATAAAATGCTGTCTGCGCCTCGCAGTCGCGCCAACGACACAGGCATTCCTACAAAATGCTCTCTGCGCCTCACCGTCGCGCCGACGACACAGGCATTCCTATAAAATGCTGTCTGCGCCTCACAGTCGCGCCGACGACACAGGCATTCCTACAAAATGCTGTCTGCGCGTCGCAGTCGCGCCAACGACACAGGCATACCCATAAAATGCTGTCTGCGCCTCACAGTCGCGCCGACGACACAGGCATTCCTATAAAATGCTGTCTGCGCCTCACAGTCGCGCCGACGACACAGGCATTCCTATAAATTGCTGTCTGCGCCTCGCAGTCTCGCCAACGACACAGGCATTCCTATAAAATGCTCTCTGCGCCTCACCGTCGCGCCGACGACACAGGCATTCCTATAAAATGCTGTCTGCGCCTCACAGTCGCGTCGACGACACAGGCATTCCTACAAAATGCTGTCTGCGCCTCGCAGTCGCGCCAACGACACAGGCATTCCTATAAAATGCTGTCTGCGCCTCACAGTCGCGCCGACGACACAGGCATTCCTATAAAATGCTGTCTGCGCCTCGCAGTCGCGCCAACGACACTGGCATTCCTACAAAATGCTGTCTGCGCCTCACAGTCGCGCCGACGCCACAGGCATTCCTATAAAATGCTGTCTGCGCCTCACAGTCGCGCCGACGACACAGGCATTCCTATAAAATGCTGTCTGCGCCTCGCAGTCGCGCCAACGACACAGGCATTCCTACAAAATGCTCTCTGCGCCTCACCGTCGCGCCGACGACACAGGCATTCCTATAAAATGCTGTCTGCGCCTCACAGTCGCGTCGACGACACAGGCATTCCTACAAAATGCTGTCTGCGCCTCGCAGTCGCGCCAACGACACAGGCATTCCTATAAAATGCTGTCTGCGCCTCACAGTCGCGCCGACGACACAGGCATTCCTATAAAATGCTGTCTGCGCCTCGCAGTCGCGCCAACGACAAAGGCATTCCTACAAAATGCTCTCTGCGCCTCACCGTCACGCCGACGACACAGGCATTCCTATAAAATGCTGTCTGCGCCTCACAGTCGCGCCGACGACACAGGCATTCCTATAAAATGCTGTCTGCGCCTCGCCGTCGCGCCAACGACACTGGCATTCCTACAAAATGCTGTCTGCGCCTCACAGTCGCGCTGACGACACAGGCATTCCTATAAAATGCTGTCTGCGCCTCACAGTCGCGCCGACGACACAGGCATTCCTACAAAAAGCTGTCTGCGCCTCGCAGTCGCACCAACGACACAGGCATTCCTATAAAATGCTGTCTGCGCCTCACAGTCGCGCCGACGACACAGGCATTCGTATAAAATGCTGTCTGCGCCTCGCAGTCGCGCCAACGACACAGGCATTCCTACAATATGCTCTCTGCGCCTCACCGTCGCGCCGACGACACAGGCATTCCTATAAAATGCTGTCTGCACCTCACAGTCGCGCCGACGACACAGGCATTCCTACAAAATGCTGAATGCGCCTCGCAGTCACGCCAACGACACAGGCATTCCTATAAAATGCTGTCTGCGCCTCACAGTCGCGCCGACGACACAGGCATTCCTATAAAATGCTGTCTGCGCCTCGCAGTCGCGCCGACGACACAGGCATTCCTATAAAATGCTGTCTGCACCTCGCAGTCGCGCCGACGACACAGGCATTCCTATAAAATGCTGTCTGCGCCTCACACTCGCGCCGACGACACATGCATTCCTATAAAATGCTGTCTGCGCCTCACAGTCGCGCCGACGACACATGCATTCCTACAAAATGCTGAATGCGCCTCGCAGTCCCGCCAACGACACTGGCATTCTTAAAAAATGCTGTCTGCGCCTCACAGTCGCGCCGACGACACAGGCATTCCTATAAAATGCTGTCTGCGCCTCGCAGTCGCGCCGACGACACAGGCATTCCTATAAAATGCTGTCTGCGCCTCGCAGTCGCGCCAACGACACAGGCATTCCTACAATATGCTCTCTGCGCCTCACCGTCGCGCCGACGACACAGGCATTCCTATAAAATGCTGTCTGCGCCTCACAGTCGCGCCGACGACACAGGCATTCCTATAAAATGCTGTCTGCGCCTCACAGTCGCGCCGACGACACATGCATTCCTATAAATTGCTGTCTGCGCCTCGCTGTCGCGCCAACGACACAGGCATTCCTACAAAATGCTCTCTGCGCCTCACCGTCGCGCCGACAACACAGGCATTCCTATAAAATGCTGTCTGCGCCTCACAGTCACGCCGACGACACAGGAATTCCTATAAAATGCTGTCTGCGCCTCGCAGTCGCGCCAACGACACAGGCATTCCTACAAAATGCTCTCTGCGCCTCACCGTCGCGCCGACGACAAAGGCATTCCTATAAAATGCTGTCTGCGCCTCACAGTCGCGCCGACGACACAGGCATTCCTATAAAATGCTGTCTGCGCCTCGCAGTCGCGCCAACGACACTGGCATTCCTATAAAATGCTGTCTGCGCCTCACAGTCGCGCCGACGACACAGGCATTCCTATAAAATGCTGTCTGCGCCTCGCAGTCGCGCCAACGACACTGGCATTCCTACAAAATGCTGTCTGCACCTCACAGTCGCGCCGACGACACAGGCATTCCTATAAAATGCTGTCTCCGCCTCACAGTCGCGCCGACGACACTGGCATTCCTACAAAAAGCTGTCTGCGCCTCGCAGTCGCGCCAACGACAAAGGCATTCCTACAAAATGCTCTCTGCGCCTCACCGTCACGCCGACGACACAGGCATTCCTATAAAATGCTGTCTGCGCCTCACAGTCGCGCCGACGACACAGGCATTCCTATAAAATGCTGTCTGCGCCTCGCCGTCGCGCCAACGACACTGGCATTCCTACAAAATGCTGTCTGCGCCTCACAGTCGCGCTGACGACACAGGCATTCCTATAAAATGCTGTCTGCGCCTCACACTCGCGCCGACGACACATGCATTCCTATAAAATGCTGTCTGCGCCTCGCAGTCGCGCCGACGACACAGGCATTCCTATAAAATGCTGTCTGCGCCTCACACTCGCGCCGACGACACATGCATTCCTATAAAATGCTGTCTGCGCCTCACAGTCGCGCCGACGACACATGCATTCCTACAAAATGCTGAATGCGCCTCGCAGTCCCGCCAACGACACTGGCATTCTTAAAAAATGCTGTCTGCGCCTCACAGTCGCGCCGACGACACAGGCATTCCTATAAAATGCTGTCTGCGCCTCGCAGTCGCGCCGACGACACAGGCATTCCTATAAAATGCTGTCTGCGCCTCGCAGTCGCGCCAACGACACAGGCATTCCTACAATATGCTCTCTGCGCCTCACCGTCGCGCCGACGACACAGGCATTCCTATAAAATGCTGTCTGCGCCTCACAGTCGCGCCGACGACACAGGCATTCCTATAAAATGCTGTCTGCGCCTCACAGTCACGCCGACGACACATGCATTCCTATAAATTGCTGTCTGCGCCTCGCTGTCGCGCCAACGACACAGGCATTCCTACAAAATGCTCTCTGCGCCTCACCGTCGCGCCGACAACACAGGCATTCCTATAAAATGCTGTCTGCGCCTCACAGTCACGCCGACGACACAGGAATTCCTATAAAATGCTGTCTGCGCCTCGCAGTCGCGCCAACGACACAGGCATTCCTACGAAATGCTCTCTGCGCCTCACCGTCGCGCCGACGACAAAGGCATTCCTATAAAATGCTGTCTGCGCCTCACAGTCGCGCCGACGACACAGGCATTCCTATAAAATGCTGACTGCGCCTCGCAGTCGCGCCAACGACACTGGCAGTCCTATAAAATGCTGTCTGCGCCTCACAGTCGCGCCGACGACACAGGCATTCCTATAAAATGCTGTCTGCGCCTCGCAGTCGCGCCAACGACACTGGCATTCCTACAAAATGCTGTCTGCACCTCACAGTCGCGCCGACGACACAGGCATTCCTATAAAATGCTGTCTGCGCCTCACAGTCGCGCCGACGACACAGGCATTCCTACAAAAAGCTGTCTGCGCCTCGCAGTCGCGCCAACGACACAGGCATTCCTATAAAATGCTGTCTGCGCCTCGCAGTCGCGCCAACGACACAGGCATTCCTATAAAATGCTGTCTGCGCCTCACAGTCATGCCGACAACACAGGCATTCCTATAAAATGCTGTCTGCGCCTCGCAGTCGCGCCAACGACACAGGCATTCCTACAAAATGCTCTCTGCGCCTCACCGTCGCGCCGACGACACAGGCATTCCTATAAAATGCTGTCTGCGCCTCACAGTCGCGCCGACGACACAGGTATTCCTACAAAATGCTGTCTGCGCCTCGCAGTCGCGCCAACGACACAGGCATTCCTATAAAATGCTGTCTGCGCCTCACAGTCGCGCCGACGACACAGGCATTCCTATAAAATGCTGTCTGCGCCTCGCAGTCGCGCCAACGACACAGGCATTCCTACAAAATGCTCTCTGCGCCTCACCGTCGCGCCGACGACACAGGCATTCCTATAAAATGCTGTCTGCGCCTCACAGTCGCGCCGACGACACAGGCATTCCTATAAATTGCTGTCTGCTCTCGCAGTCGCGCCAACGACACTGGCATTCCTACAAAATGCTGTCTGCACCTCACAGTCGCGCCGACGACACAGGCATTCCTATAAAATGCTGTCTGCGCCTCACAGTCGCGCCGACGACACAGGCATTCCTACAAAAAGCTGTCTGCGCCTCGCAGTCGCGCCAACGACACAGGCATTCCTATAAAATGCTGTCTGCGCCTCGCAGTCGCGCCAACGACACAGGCATTCCTACAAAATGCTCTGTGCGCCTCACCGTCGCGCCAACGACACAGGCATTCCTACAAAATGCTCTCTGCGCCTCACCGTCGCGCCGACGATACAGGCATTCCTATAAAATGCTGTCTGCGCCTCACAGTCGCGCCGACGACACAGGCATTCCTATAAAATGCTGTCTGCGCCTCGCAGTCGCGCCAACGACACTGGCATTCCTACAAAATGCTGTCTGCCCCTCACAGTCGCGCCGACGACACAGGTATTCCTATAAAATGCTGTCTTTGCCTCACAGCCGCGCCGACGACACAGGCATTCCTACAAAAAGCTGTCTGCGCCTCGCAGTCGCGCCAACGACACAGGCGTTCCTATAAAATGCTGTCTGCGCCTCGCAGTCGCGCCAACGACACTGGCATTCTTACAAAATGCTGTCTGCGCCTCACAGTCGCGCCGACGACACAGGCATTCCTATAAAATGCTGTCTGCGCCTCACAGTCGCGCCGACGACACAGGCATTCCTACAAAAAGCTGTCTGCGCCTCGCAGTCGCGCCAACGACACAGGCATTCCTATAAAATGCTGTCTGCGCCTCGCAGTCGCGCCAACGACACAGGCATTCCTACAAAATGCTGTCTGCGCCTCACCGTCGCGCCAACGACACAGGCATTCCTACAAAATGCTCTCTGCGCCTCACCGTCGCGCCGACGATACAGGCATTCCTATAAAATGCTGTCTGCGCCTCACAGTCGCGCCGACGACACAGGCATTCCTATAAAATGCTGTCTGCGCCTCGCAGTCGCGCCAACGACACTGGCATTCCTACAAAATGCTGTCTGCGCCTCACAGTCGCGCCGACGACACAGGTATTCCTATAAAATGCTGTCTGCGCCTCACAGTCGCGCCGACGACACAGGCATTCCTACAAAAAGCTGTCTGCGCCTCGCAGTCGCGCCAACGACACAGGCGTTCCTATAAAATGCTGTCTGCGCCTCGCAGTCGCGCCAACGACACTGGCATTCTTACAAAATGCTGTCTGCGCCTCACAGTCGCGCCGACGACACAGGCATTCCTATAAAATGCTGTCTGCGCCTCACAGTCGCGCCGACGACACAGGCATTCCTATAAAATGCTGTCTGCGCCTCACAGTCACGCCGACGACACATGCATTCCTATAAATTGCTGTCTGCGCCTCGCTGTCGCGCCAACGACACAGGCATTCCTACAAAATGCTCTCTGCGCCTCACCGTCGCGCCGACAACACAGGCATTCCTATAAAATGCTGTCTGCGCCTCACAGTCACGCCGACGACACAGGAATTCCTATAAAATGCTGTCTGCGCCTCGCAGTCGCGCCAACGACACAGGCATTCCTACGAAATGCTCTCTGCGCCTCACCGTCGCGCCGACGACAAAGGCATTCCTATAAAATGCTGTCTGCGCCTCACAGTCGCGCCGACGACACAGGCATTCCTATAAAATGCTGACTGCGCCTCGCAGTCGCGCCAACGACACTGGCAGTCCTATAAAATGCTGTCTGCGCCTCACAGTCGCGCCGACGACACAGGCATTCCTATAAAATGCTGTCTGCGCCTCGCAGTCGCGCCAACGACACTGGCATTCCTACAAAATGCTGTCTGCACCTCACAGTCGCGCCGACGACACAGGCATTCCTATAAAATGCTGTCTGCGCCTCACAGTCGCGCCGACGACACAGGCATTCCTACAAAAAGCTGTCTGCGCCTCGCAGTCGCGCCAACGACACAGGCATTCCTATAAAATGCTGTCTGCGCCTCGCAGTCGCGCCAACGACACAGGCATTCCTACAAAATGCTCTCTGCGCCTCTTCGTCGCGCCGACGACACAGGCATTCCTATAAAATGCTGTCTGCGCCTCACAGTCATGCCGACAACACAGGCATTCCTATAAAATGCTGTCTGCGCCTCGCAGTCGCGCCAACGACACAGGCATTCCTACAAAATGCTCTCTGCGCCTCACCGTCGCGCCGACGACACAGGCATTCCTATAAAATGCTGTCTGCGCCTCACAGTCGCGCCGACGACACAGGTATTCCTACAAAATGCTGTCTGCGCCTCGCAGTCGCGCCAACGACACAGGCATTCCTATAAAATGCTGTCTGCGCCTCACAGTCGCGCCGACGACACAGGCATTCCTATAAAATGCTGTCTGCGCCTCGCAGTCGCGCCAACGACACAGGCATTCCTACAAAATGCTCTCTGCGCCTCACCGTCGCGCCGACGACACAGGCATTCCTATAAAATGCTGTCTGCGCCTCACAGTCGCGCCGACGACACAGGCATTCCTATAAATTGCTGTCTGCTCTCGCAGTCGCGCCAACGACACTGGCATTCCTACAAAATGCTGTCTGCACCTCACAGTCGCGCCGACGACACAGGCATTCCTATAAAATGCTGTCTGCGCCTCACAGTCGCGCCGACGACACAGGCATTCCTACAAAAAGCTGTCTGCGCCTCGCAGTCGCGCCAACGACACAGGCATTCCTATAAAATGCTGTCTGCGCCTCGCAGTCGCGCCAACGACACAGGCATTCCTACAAAATGCTCTGTGCGCCTCACCGTCGCGCCAACGACACAGGCATTCCTACAAAATGCTCTCTGCGCCTCACCGTCGCGCCGACGATACAGGCATTCCTATAAAATGCTGTCTGCGCCTCACAGTCGCGCCGACGACACAGGCATTCCTATAAAATGCTGTCTGCGCCTCGCAGTCGCGCCAACGACACTGGCATTCCTACAAAATGCTGTCTGCCCCTCACAGTCGCGCCGACGACACAGGTATTCCTATAAAATGCTGTCTTTGCCTCACAGTCGCGCCGACGACACAGGCATTCCTACAAAAAGCTGTCTGCGCCTCGCAGTCGCGCCAACGACACAGGCGTTCCTATAAAATGCTGTCTGCGCCTCGCAGTCGCGCCAACGACACTGGCATTCTTACAAAATGCTGTCTGCGCCTCACAGTCGCGCCGACGACACAGGCATTCCTATAAAATGCTGTCTGCGCCTCACAGTCGCGCCGACGACACAGGCATTCCTACAAAAAGCTGTCTGCGCCTCGCAGTCGCGCCAACGACACAGGCATTCCTATAAAATGCTGTCTGCGCCTCGCAGTCGCGCCAACGACACAGGCATTCCTACAAAATGCTGTCTGCGCCTCACCGTCGCGCCAACGACACAGGCATTCCTACAAAATGCTCTCTGCGCCTCACCGTCGCGCCGACGATACAGGCATTCCTATAAAATGCTGTCTGCGCCTCACAGTCGCGCCGACGACACAGGCATTCCTATAAAATGCTGTCTGCGCCTCGCAGTCGCGCCAACGACACTGGCAGTCCTATAAAATGCTGTCTGCGCCTCACAGTCGCGCCGACGACACAGGCATTCCTATAAAATGCTGTCTGCGCCTCGCAGTCGCGCCAACGACACTGGCATTCCTACAAAATGCTGTCTGCACCTCACAGTCGCGCCGACGACACAGGCATTCCTATAAAATGCTGTCTGCGCCTCACAGTCGCGCCGACGACACAGGCATTCCTACAAAAAGCTGTCTGCGCCTCGCAGTCGCGCCAACGACACAGGCATTCCTATAAAATGCTGTCTGCGCCTCGCAGTCGCGCCAACGACACAGGCATTCCTACAAAATGCTCTCTGCGCCTCTTCGTCGCGCCGACGACACAGGCATTCCTATAAAATGCTGTCTGCGCCTCACAGTCATGCCGACAACACAGGCATTCCTATAAAATGCTGTCTGCGCCTCGCAGTCGCGCCAACGACACAGGCATTCCTACAAAATGCTCTCTGCGCCTCACCGTCGCGCCGACGACACAGGCATTCCTATAAAATGCTGTCTGCGCCTCACAGTCGCGCCGACGACACAGGTATTCCTACAAAATGCTGTCTGCGCCTCACAGTCGCGCCGACGACACAGGCATTCCTATAAATTGCTGTCTGCTCTCGCAGTCGCGCCAACGACACTGGCATTCCTACAAAATGCTGTCTGCACCTCACAGTCGCGCCGACGACACAGGCATTCCTATAAAATGCTGTCTGCGCCTCACAGTCGCGCCGACGACACAGGCATTCCTACAAAATGCTGTCTGCCCCTCACAGTCGCGCCGACGACACAGGTATTCCTATAAAATGCTGTCTTTGCCTCACAGTCGCGCCGACGACACAGGCATTCCTACAAAAAGCTGTCTGCGCCTCGCAGTCGCGCCAACGACACAGGCGTTCCTATAAAATGCTGTCTGCGCCTCGCAGTCGCGCCAACGACACTGGCATTCTTACAAAATGCTGTCTGCGCCTCACAGTCGCGCCGACGACACAGGCATTCCTATAAAATGCTGTCTGCGCCTCACAGTCGCGCCGACGACACAGGCATTCCTACAAAAAGCTGTCTGCGCCTCGCAGTCGCGCCAACGACACAGGCATTCCTATAAAATGCTGTCTGCGCCTCGCAGTCGCGCCAACGACACAGGCATTCCTACAAAATGCTGTCTGCGCCTCACCGTCGCGCCAACGACACAGGCATTCCTACAAAATGCTCTCTGCGCCTCACCGTCGCGCCGACGATACAGGCATTCCTATAAAATGCTGTCTGCGCCTCACAGTCGCGCCGACGACACAGGCATTCCTATAAAATGCTGTCTGCGCCTCGCAGTCGCGCCAACGACACTGGCAGTCCTATAAAATGCTGTCTGCGCCTCACAGTCGCGCCGACGACACAGGCATTCCTATAAAATGCTGTCTGCGCCTCGCAGTCGCGCCAACGACACTGGCATTCCTACAAAATGCTGTCTGCACCTCACAGTCGCGCCGACGACACAGGCATTCCTATAAAATGCTGTCTGCGCCTCACAGTCGCGCCGACGACACAGGCATTCCTACAAAAAGCTGTCTGCGCCTCGCAGTCGCGCCAACGACACAGGCATTCCTATAAAATGCTGTCTGCGCCTCGCAGTCGCGCCAACGACACAGGCATTCCTACAAAATGCTCTCTGCGCCTCTTCGTCGCGCCGACGACACAGGCATTCCTATAAAATGCTGTCTGCGCCTCACAGTCATGCCGACAACACAGGCATTCCTATAAAATGCTGTCTGCGCCTCGCAGTCGCGCCAACGACACAGGCATTCCTACAAAATGCTCTCTGCGCCTCACCGTCGCGCCGACGACACAGGCATTCCTATAAAATGCTGTCTGCGCCTCACAGTCGCGCCGACGACACAGGTATTCCTACAAAATGCTGTCTGCGCCTCACAGTCGCGCCGACGACACAGGCATTCCTATAAATTGCTGTCTGCTCTCGCAGTCGCGCCAACGACACTGGCATTCCTACAAAATGCTGTCTGCACCTCACAGTCGCGCCGACGACACAGGCATTCCTATAAAATGCTGTCTTTGCCTCACAGTCGCGCCGACGACACAGGCATTCCTACAAAAAGCTGTCTGCGCCTCGCAGTCGCGCCAACGACACAGGCGTTCCTATAAAATGCTGTCTGCGCCTCGCAGTCGCGCCAACGACACTGGCATTCTTACAAAATGCTGTCTGCGCCTCACAGTCGCGCCGACGACACAGGCATTCCTATAAAATGCTGTCTGCGCCTCACAGTCGCGCCGACGACACAGGCATTCCTACAAAAAGCTGTCTGCGCCTCGCAGTCGCGCCAACGACACAGGCATTCCTATAAAATGCTGTCTGCGCCTCGCAGTCGCGCCAACGACACAGGCATTCCTACAAAATGCTGTCTGCGCCTCACCGTCGCGCCAACGACACAGGCATTCCTACAAAATGCTCTCTGCGCCTCACCGTCGCGCCGACGATACAGGCATTCCTATAAAATGCTGTCTGCGCCTCACAGTCGCGCCGACGACACAGGCATTCCTATAAAATGCTGTCTGCGCCTCGCAGTCCCGCCAACGACACTGGCATTCCTACAAAATGCTGTCTGCGCCTCACAGTCGCGCCGACGACACAGGTATTCCTATAAAATGCTGTCTGCGCCTCACAGTCGCGCCGACGACACAGGCATTCCTACAAAAAGCTGTCTGCGCCTCGCAGTCGCGCCAACGACACAGGCGTTCCTATAAAATGCTGTCTGCGCCTCGCAGTCGCGCCAACGACACTGGCATTCTTACAAAATGCTGTCTGCGCCTCACAGTCGCGCCGACGACACAGGCATTCCTATAAAATGCTGTCTGCGCCTCACAGTCACGCCGACGACACAGGCATTCCTATAAAATGCTGTCTGCGCCTCGCAGTCGCGCCAACGACACAGGCATTCCTACAAAATGCTCTCTGCGTCTCTTCGTCGCGCCGACGACACAGGCATTCCTATAAAATGCTGTCTGCGCCTCGCAGTCGCGCCAACGACACTGGCATTCCTACAAAATGCTCTCTGCGCCTCTTCGTCGCGCCGACGACACAGGCATTCCTATAAAATGCTGTCTGCGCCTCGCAGTCGCGCCAACGACACTGGCATTCCTACAAAATGCTGTCTGCGCCTCGCAGTCGCGCCAACGACACTGGCATTCCTACAAAATGCTGTCTGCGCCTCACAGTCGCGCCGACGACAAAGGCATTCCTATAAAATGCTGTCTGCGCCTCACAGGCGCGCCGACGACACAGGCATTCCTACAAAAAGCTGTCTTCGCCTCGCAGTCGCGCCAACGACACAGGCATTCCTATAAAATGCTGTCTGCGCCTCACAGTCGCGCCGACGACACAGGCATTCCTATAAAATGCTGTCTGCGCCTCGCAGTCGCGCCAACGACACAGGCATTCCTACAAAATGCTCTCTGCGCCTCACCGTCGCGCCGACGACACAGGCATTCCTATAAAATGCTGTCTGCGCCTCACAGTCGCGCCGACGACACAGGCATTCCTATAAAATGCTGTCCGCTCTCGCAGTCGCGCCAACGACACTGGCATTCCTACAAAATGCTGTCTGCACCTCACAGTCGCGCCGACGACACAGGCATTCCTAAAAAATGCTGTCTGCGCCTCACAGTCGCGCCGACGACACAGGCATTCCTACAAAAAGCTGTCTGCGCCTCGCAGTCGCGCCAACGACACAGGCATTCCTATAAAATGCTGTCTGCGCCTCGCAGTCGCGCCAACGACACAGGCATTCCTACAAAATGCTCTCTGCGCCTCACCGTCGCGCCAACGACACAGGCATTCCTACAAAATGCTCTCTGCGCCTCACCGTCGCGCCGACGATACAGGCATTCCTACAAAATGCTGTCTGCGCCTCACAGTCGCGCCGACGACACAGGCATTCCTATAAAATGCTGTCTGCGCCTCGCAGTCGCGCCAACGACACTGGCATTCCTACAAAATGCTGTCTGCGCCTCACAGTCGCGCCGACGACACAGGTATTCCTATAAAATGCTGTCTGCGCCTCACAGTCGCGCCGACGACACAGGCATTCCTACAAAAAGCTGTCTGCGCCTCGCAGTCGCGCCAACGACACAGGCGTTCCTATAAAATGCTGTCTGCGCCTCGCAGTCGCGCCAACGACACTGGCATTCTTACAAAATGCTGTCTGCGCCTCACAGTCGCGCCGACGACACAGGCATTCCTATAAAATGCTGTCTGCGCCTCACAGTCGCGCCGACGACACAGGCATTCCTACAAAATGCTGTATGCGCCTCGCAGTCTCGCCAATGACACAGGCATTCCTATAAAATGCTGTCTGCGCCTCACAGTCGCGCAGACGACACAGGCATTCCTATAAAATGCTGTCTGCGCCTCGCAGTCGCGCCAACGACACAGGCATTCCTACAAAATGCTCTCTGCGCCTCACCGTCGCGCCGACGACACAGGCATTCCTATAAAATGCTGTCTGCGCCTCACAGTCGCGCCGACGACACAGGCATTCCTACAAAATGCTGTCTGCGCCTCGCAGTCGCGCCAACGACACAGGCATTCCTACAAAATGCTCTCTGCGCCTCACCGTCGCGCCGACGACACAGGCATTCCTACAAAAAGCTGTCTGCGCCTCGCAGTCACGCCGACGACACAGGCATTCCTATAAAATGCTGTCTGCGCCTCGCAGTCGCGCCAACGACACAGGCATTCCTACAAAATGCTCTCTGCGCCTCAGCGTCGCGCCGACGACACAGGCATTCCTATAAAATGCTGTCTGCGCCTCACAGTCGCGCCGACGACACAGGCATTCCTACAAAATGCTGTCTGCGCCTCGCAGTCGCGCCAACGACACAGGCATTCCTATAAAATGCTGTCTGCGCCTCACAGTCGCGCCGACGACACAGGCATTCCTATAAAATGCTGTGTGCGCCTCGCAGTCACGCCAACGACACAGGCATTCCTACAAAATGCTCTCTGCGCCTCACCGTCGCGCCGACGACACAGGCATTCCTATAAAATGCAGTCTGCGCCTCACAGTCGCGCCGACGACACAGGCATTCCTATAAAATGCTGTCTGCGCCTCACAGTCGCGCCGACGACACAGGCATTCCTACAAAATGCTGTCTGCGCCTCGCAGTCGCGCCAACGACACAGGCATTCCTATAAAATGCTGTCTGCGCCTCGCAGTCGCGCCAACGACACAGGCATTCCTACAAAATGCTCTCTGCGCCTCTTCGTCGCGCCGACGACACAGGCATTCCTATAAAATGCAGTCTGCACCTCACAGTCGCGCCGACGACACAGGCATTCCTATAAAATGCTGTCTGCGCCTCACAGTCGCGCCGACGACACAGGCATTCCTACAAAAAGCTGTCTGCGCCTCGCAGTCGCGCCAACGACACAGGCATTCCTATAAAATGCTGTCTGCGCCTCGCAGTCGCGCCAACGACACAGGCATTCCTACAAAATGCTCTCTGCGCCTCTTCGTCGCGCCGACGACACAGGCATTCCTATAAAATGCTGTCTGCGCCTCACAGTCACGCCGACAACACAGGCATTCCTATAAAATGCTGTCTGCGCCTCGCAGTCGCGCCAACGACACAGGCATTCCTACAAAATGCTCTCTGCGCCTCACCGTCGCGCCGACGACACAGGCATTCCTATAAAATGCTGTCTGCGCCTCACAGTCGCGCCGACGACACAGGCATTCCTACAAAATGCTGTCTGCGCCTCGCAGTCGCGCCAACGACACAGGCATTCCTATAAAATGCTGTCTGCGCCTCACAGTCGCGCCGACGACACAGGCATTCCTATAAAATGCTGTCTGCGCCTCGCAGTCGCGCCAACGACACAGGCATTCCTACAAAATGCTCTCTGCGCCTCACCGTCGCGCCGACGACACAGGCATTCCTATAAAATGCTGTCTGCGCCTCACAGTCGCGCCGACGACACAGGCATTCCTATAAATTGCTGTCTGCTCTCGCAGTCGCGCCAACGACACTGGCATTCCTACAAAATGCTGTCTGCACCTCACAGTCGCGCCGACGACACAGGCATTCCTATAAAATGCTGTCTGCGCCTCACAGTCGCGCCGACGACACAGGCATTCCTACAAAAAGCTGTCTGCGCCTCGCAGTCGCGCCAACGACACAGGCATTCCTATAAAATGCTGTCTGCGCCTCGCAGTCGCGCCAACGACACAGGCATTCCTACAAAATGCTCTCTGCGCCTCACCGTCGCGCCAACGACACAGGCATTCCTACAAAATGCTCTCTGCGCCTCACCGTCGCGCCGACGATACAGGCATTCCTATAAAATGCTGTCTGCGCCTCACAGTCGCGCCGACGACACAGGCATTCCTATAAAATGCTGTCTGCGCCTCGCAGTCGCGCCAACAACACTGGCATTCCTACAAAATGCTGTCTGCGCCTCACAGTCGCGCCGACGACACAGGTATTCCTATAAAATGCTGTCTGCGCCTCACAGTCGCGCCGACGACACAGGCATTCCTACAAAAAGCTGTCTGCGCCTCGCAGTCGCGCCAACGACACAGGCGTTCCTATAAAATGCTGTCTGCGCCTCGCAGTCGCGCCAACGACACTGGCATTCTTACAAAATGCTGTCTGCGCCTCACAGTCGCGCCGACGACACAGGCATTCCTATAAAATGCTGTCTGCGCCTCACAGTCGCGCCGACGACACAGGCATTCCTACAAAAAGCTGTCTGCGCCTCGCAGTCTCGCCAACGACACAGGCATTCCTATAAAATGCTGTCTGCGCCTCACAGTCGCGCCGACGACACAGGCATTCCTATAAAATGCTGTCTGCGCCTCGCAGTCGCGCCAACGACACAGGCATTCCTACAAAATGCTCTCTGCGCCTCACCGTCGCGCCGACGACACAGGCATTCCTATAAAATGCTGTCTGCGCCTCACAGTCGCGCCGACGACACAGGCATTCCTACAAAATGCTGTCTGCGCCTCGCAGTCGCGCCAACGACACAGGCATTCCTATAAATTGCTGTCTGCGCCTCACAGTCGCGCCGACGACACAGGCATTCCTATAAAATGCTGTCTGCGCCTCACAGTCGCGCCGACGACACAGGCATTCCTACAAAAAGCTGTCTGCGCCTCGCAGTCGCGCCAACGACACAGGCATTCCTATAAAATGCTGTCTGCGCCTCACAGTCGCGCCGACGACACAGGCATTCCCATAAAATGCTGTCTGCGCCTCGCAGTCGCGCCAACGACACAGGCATTCCTACAAAATGCTCTCTGCGCCTCACCGTCGCGCCGACGACACAGGCATTCCTATAAAATGCTGTCTGCGCCTCACAGTCGCGCCAACGACACTGGCATTCCTACAAAATGCTGTCTGCGCCTCACAGTCGCGCCGACGACACAGGCATTCCTATAAAATGCTGTCTGTGCCTCACAGTCGCGCCGACGACACAGGCATTCGTACAAAAAGCTGTCTGCGCCTCGCAGTCGCGCCAACCACACAGGCATTCCTACAAAAGCTGTCTTCGCCTCGCAGTCGCGCCAACGACACAGGCATTCCTATAAAATGCTGTCTGCGCCTCACAGTCACGCCGACGACACAGGCATTCCTATAAAATGCTGTCTGCGCCTCGCAGTCGCGCCAACGACACAGGCATTCCTACAAAATGCTCTCTGCGCCTCTTCGTCGCGCCGACGACACAGGCATTCCTATAAAATGCTGTCTGCGCCTCGCAGTCGCGCCAACGACACTGGCATTCCTACAGAATGCTGTCTGCGCCTCGCAGTCGCGCCAACGACACTGGCATTCCTACAAAATGCTGTCTGCGCCTCACAGTCGCGCCGACGACACAGGCATTCCTATAAAATGCTGTCTGCGCCTCACAGGCGCGCCGACGACACAGGCATTCCTACAAAAAGCTGTCTTCGCCTCGCAGTCGCGCCAACGACACAGGCATTCCTATAAAATGCTGTCTGCGCCTCACAGTCGCACCGACGACACAGGCATTCCTATAAAATGCTGTCTGCGCCTCGCAGTCGCGCCAACGACACAGGCATTCCTACAAAATGCTCTCTGCGCCTCACCGTCGCGCCGACGACACAGGCATTCCTATAAAATGCTGTCTGCGCCTCACAGTCGCGCCGACGACACAGGCATTCCTATAAAATGCTGTCTGCTCTCGCAGTCGCGCCAACGACACTGGCATTCCTACAAAATGCTGTCTGCACCTCACAGTCGCGCCGACGACACAGGCATTCCTAAAAAATGCTGTCTGCGCCTCACAGTCGCGCCGACGACACAGGCATTCTACAAAAAGCTGTCTGCGCCTCGCAGTAGCGCCAACGACACAGGCATTCCTATATAATGCTGTCTGCGCCTCGCAGTCGCGCCAACGACACAGGCATTCCTACAAAATGCTCTCTGCGCCTCACCGTCGCGCCAACGACACAGGCATTCCTACAAAATGCTCTCTGCGCCTCACCGTCGCGCCGACGATACAGGCATTCCTATAAAATGCTGTCTGCGCCTCACAGTCGCGCCGACGACACAGGCATTCCTATAAAATGCTGTCTGCGCCTCGCAGTCGCGCCAACGACACTGGCATTCCTACAAAATGCTGTCTGCGCCTCACAGTCGCGCCGACGACACAGGTATTCCTATAAAATGCTGTCTGCGCCTCACAGTCGCGCCGACGACACAGGCATTCCTACAAAAAGCTGTCTGCGCCTCGCAGTCACGCCAACGACACAGGCGTTCCTATAAAATGCTGTCTGCGCCTCGCAGTCGCGCCAACGACACTGGCATTCTTACAAAATGCTGTCTGCGCCTCACAGTCGCGCCGACGACACAGGCATTCCTATAAAATGCTGTCTGCGCCTCACAGTCGCGCCGACGACACAGGCATTCCTACAAAATGCTGTCTGCGCCTCGCAGTCTCGCCAATGACACAGGCATTCCTATAAAATGCTGTCTGCGCCTCACAGTCGCGCAGACGACACAGGCATTCCTATAAAATGCTGTCTGCGCCTCGCAGTCGCGCCAACGACACAGGCATTCCTACAAAATGCTCTCTGCGCCTCACCGTCGCGCCGACGACACAGGCATTCCTATAAAATGCTGTCTGCGCCTCACAGTCGCGCCGACGACACAGGCATTCCTACAAAATGCTGTCTGCGCCTCGCAGTCGCGCCAACGACACAGGCATTCCTATAAATTGCTGTCTGTGCCTCACAGTCGCGCCAACGACACAGGCATTCCTATAAAATGCTGTCTGCGCCTCACAGTCGCGCCGACGACACAGGCATTCCTATAAAATGCTGTCTGCGCCTCGCAGTCGCGCCAACGACACAGGCATTCCTACAAAATGCTCTCTGCGCCTCACCGTCGCGCCGACGACACAGGCATTCCTATAAAATGCTGTCTGCGCCTCGCAGTCGCGCCAACGACACTGGCATTCTTACAAAATGCTGTCTGCGCCTCACAGTCGCGCCGACGACACAGGCATTCCTATAAAATGCTGTCTGTGCCTCACAGTCGCGCCGACGACACAGGCATTCCTACAAAAAGCTGTCTGCGCCTCGCAGTCGCGCCAACCACACAGGCATTCCTACAAAAGCTGTCTTCGCCTCGCAGTCGCGCCAACGACACAGGCATTCCTATAAAATGCTGTCTGCGCCTCACAGTCACGCCGACGACACAGGCATTCCTATAAAATGCTGTCTGCGCCTCGCAGTCGCACCAACGACACAGGCATTCCTACAAAATGCTCTCTGCGCCTCACCGTCGCGCCGACGACACAGGCATTCCTATAAAATGCTGTCTGCGCCTCGCAGTCGCGCCAACGACACTGGCATTCCTACAAAATGCTGTCTGCGCCTCGCAGTCGCGCCAACGACACTGGCATTCCTACAAAATGCTGTCTGCGCCTCACAGTCGCGCCGACGACACAGGCATTCCTATAAAATGCTGTCTGCGCCTCACAGGCGCGCCGACAACACAGGCATTCCTACAAAAAGCTGTCTTCGCCTCGCAGTCGCGCCAACGACACAGGCATTCCTATAAAATGCTGTCTGCGCCTCACAGTCGCGCCGACGACACAGGCATTCCTATAAAATGCGGTCTGCGCCTCACAGTCGCGCCAACGACACTGGCATTCCTACAAAATGCTGTCTGCGCCTCACAGTCGCGCCGACGACACAGGCATTCCTACAAAAAGCTGTCTTCGCCTCACAGTCGCGCCAACGACACAGGCATTCCTATAAAATGCTGTCTGCGCCTCACAGTCGCGCCGACGACACAGGCATTCCTATAAAATGCTGTCTGCGCCTCGCAGTCGCGCCAACGACACAGGCATTCCTACAAAATGCTCTCTGCGCCTCACCGTCGCGCCGACGACACAGGCATTCCTATAAAATGCTGTCTGCGCCTCACAGTCACGCCGACGACACAGGCATTCCTATAAAATGCTGTCTGCGCCTCGCAGTCGCGCCAACGACACTGGCATTCCTACAAAATGCTGTCTGCACCTCACAGTCGCGCCGACGACACAGGCATTCCTATAAAATGCTGTCTGCGCCTCACAGTCGCGCCGACGACACAGGGATTCCTACAAAAAGCTGTCTGCGCCTCGCAGTCGCGCCAACGACACAGGCATTCCTATAAAATGCTGTCTGCGCCTCGCAGTCGCGCCAACGACACAGGCATTCCTACAAAATGCTCTCTGCGCCTCACCGTCGCGCCGACGACACAGGCATTCCTATAAAATGCTGTCTGCGCCTCACAGTCGCGCCGACGACACAGGCATTCCTATAAAATGCTGTCTGCGCCTCGCAGTCGCGCCAACGACACTGGCATTCCTACAAAATGCTGTCTGCACCTCACAGTCGCGCCGACGACACAGGCATTCCTATAAAATGCTGTCTGCGCCTCACAGTCGCGCCGACGACACAGGCATTCCAACAAAAAGCTGTCTGCGCCTCGCAGTCGCGCCAACGACACAGGCATTCCTACAAAATGCTCTCTGCGCCTCACCGTCGCGCCAACGACACAGGCATTCCTACAAAATGCTCTCTGCGCCTCACCGTCGCGCCGACGACACAGGCATTCCTATAAAATGCTGTCTGCGCCTCACAGTCGCGCCGACGACACAGGCATTCCTATAAAATGCTGTCTGTGCCTCACAGTCGCGCCGACGACACAGGCATTCCTACAAAAAGCTGTCTGCGCCTCGCAGTCGCGCCAACCACACAGGCATTCCTACAAAAGCTGTCTTCGCCTCGCAGTCGCGCCAACGACACAGGCATTCCTATAAAATGCTGTCTGCGCCTCACAGTCACGCCGACGACACAGGCATTCCTATAAAATGCTGTCTGCGCCTCGCAGTCGCACCAACGACACAGGCATTCCTACAAAATGCTCTCTGCGCCTCACCGTCGCGCCGACGACACAGGCATTCCTATAAAATGCTGTCTGCGCCTCGCAGTCGCGCCAACGACACTGGCATTCCTACAAAATGCTGTCTGCGCCTCGCAGTCGCGCCAACGACACTGGCATTCCTACAAAATGCTGTCTGCGCCTCACAGTCGCGCCGACGACACAGGCATTCCTATAAAATGCTGTCTGCGCCTCACAGGCGCGCCGACAACACAGGCATTCCTACAAAAAGCTGTCTTCGCCTCGCAGTCGCGCCAACGACACAGGCATTCCTATAAAATGCTGTCTGCGCCTCACAGTCGCGCCGACGACACAGGCATTCCTATAAAATGCGGTCTGCGCCTCACAGTCGCGCCAACGACACTGGCATTCCTACAAAATGCTGTCTGCGCCTCACAGTCGCGCCGACGACACAGGCATTCCTACAAAAAGCTGTCTTCGCCTCACAGTCGCGCCAACGACACAGGCATTCCTATAAAATGCTGTCTGCGCCTCACAGTCGCGCCGACGACACAGGCATTCCTATAAAATGCTGTCTGCGCCTCGCAGTCGCGCCAACGACACAGGCATTCCTACAAAATG
This sequence comes from Dermacentor andersoni, assembly GCF_023375885.2. Taxonomy (NCBI): domain Eukaryota; kingdom Metazoa; phylum Arthropoda; class Arachnida; order Ixodida; family Ixodidae; genus Dermacentor; species Dermacentor andersoni. Next base: position 142,655,395 of record NC_092822.1, on the reverse strand, counting down.
CTCTCTGCGCCTCACCGTCGCGCCGACGACACAGGCATTCCTATAAAATGCTGTCTGCGCCTCACAGTCACGCCGACGACACAGGCATTCCTATAAAATGCTGTCTGCGCCTCGCAGTCGCGCCAACGACACTGGCATTCCTACAAAATGCTGTCTGCACCTCACAGTCGCGCCGACGACACAGGCATTCCTATAAAATGCTGTCTGCGCCTCACAGTCGCGCCGACGACACAGGGATTCCTACAAAAAGCTGTCTGCGCCTCGCAGTCGCGCCAACGACACAGGCATTCCTATAAAATGCTGTCTGCGCCTCGCAGTCGCGCCAACGACACAGGCATTGCTACAAAATGCTCTCTGCGCCTCACCGTCGCGCCGACGACACAGGCATTCCTATAAAATGCTGTCTGCGCCTCACAGTCGCGCCGACGACACAGGCATTCCTATAAAATGCTGTCTGCGCCTCGCAGTCGCGCCAACGACACTGGCATTCCTACAAAATGCTGTCTGCACCTCACAGTCGCGCCGACGACACAGGCATTCCTATAAAATGCTGTCTGCGCCTCACAGTCGCGCCGACGACACAGGCATTCCAACAAAAAGCTGTCTGCGCCTCGCAGTCGCGCCAACGACACAGGCATTCCTACAAAATGCTCTCTGCGCCTCACCGTCGCGCCAACGACACAGGCATTCCTACAAAATGCTCTCTGCGCCTCACCGTCGCGCCGACGACACAGGCATTCCTATAAAATGCTGTCTGCGCCTCACAGTCGCGCCGACGACACAGGCATTCCTATAAAATGCTGTCTGCGCCTCGCAGTCGCGCCAACGACACAGGCATTCCTACAAAATGCTCTCTGCGCCTCACCGTCGCGCCGACGACACAGGCATTCCTATAAAATGCTGTCTGCGCCTCACAGTCGCGCCGACGACACAGGCATTCCTACAAAATGCTGTCTGCGCCTCGCAGTCGCGCCAACGACACAGGCATTCCTACAAAATGCTCTCTGCGCCTCACCGTCGCGCCGACGACACAGGCATTCCTATAAAATGCTGTCTGCGCCTCACAGTCGCGCCGACGACACAGGCATTCCTATAAAATGCTGTCTGCGCCTCGCAGTCGCGCCAACGACACTGGCATTCCTACAAAATGCTGTCTGCACCTCACAGTCGCGCCGACGACACAGGCATTCCTATAAAATGCTGTCTGCGCCTCACAGTCGCGCCGACGACACAGGCATTCCTACAAAAAGCTGTCTGCGCCTCGCAGTCGCGCCAACGACACAGGCATTCCTATAAAATGCTGTCTGCGCCTCGCAGTCGCGCCAACGACACAGGCATTCCTACAAAATGCTCTCTGCGCCTCACCGTCGCGCCGACGACACAGGCATTCCTATAAAATGCTGTCTGCGCCTCACAGTCGCGCCGACGACACAGGCATTCCTACAAAATGCTGTCTGCGCCTCGCAGTCGCGCCGACGACACAGGCATTCCTATAAAATGCTGTCTGCGCCTCACAGTCACGCCGACAACACAGGCATTCCTATAAAATGCTGTCTGCGCCTCGCAGTCGCGCCAACGACACAGGCATTCCTACAAAATGCTCTCTGCGCCTCACCGTCGCGCCGACGACACAGGCATTCCTATAAAATGCCGACTGCGCCTCACAGTCGCGCCGACGACACAGGCATTCCTACAAAATGCTGTCTGCGCCTCGCAGTCGCGCCAACGACACAGGCATTCCTATAAAATGCTGTCTGCGCCTCACAGTCGCGCCGACGACACAGGCATTCCTATAAAATGCTGTCTGCGCCTCGCAGTCGCGCCAACGACACAGGCATTCCTACAAAATGCTCTCTGCGCCTCACCGTCGCGCCGACGACACAGGCATTCCTATAAAATGCTGTCTGCGCCTCACAGTCGCGCCGACGACACAGGCATTCCTATAAATTGCTGTCTGCTCTCGCAGTCGCGCCAACGACACTGGCATTCCTACAAAATGCTGTCTGCACCTCACAGTCGCGCCGACGACACAGGCATTCCTATAAAATGCTGTCTGCGCCTCACAGTCGCGCCGACGACACAGGCATTCCTACAAAAAGCTGTCTGCGCCTCGCAGTCGCGCCAACGACACAGGCATTCCTATAAAATGCTGTCTGCGCCTCGCAGTCGCGCCAACGACACAGGCATTCCTACAAAATGCTCTCTGCGCCTCACCGTCGCGCCAACGACACAGGCATTCCTACAAAATGCTCTCTGCGCCTCACCGTCGCGCCGACGATACAGGCATTCCTATAAAATGCTGTCTGCGCCTCACAGTCGCGCCGACGACACAGGCATTCCTATAAAATGCTGTCTGCGCCTCGCAGTCGCGCCAACGACACTGGCATTCCTACAAAATGCTGTCTGCGCCTCACAGTCGCGCCGACGACACAGGTATTCCTATAAAATGCTGTCTGCGCCTCACAGTCGCGCCGACGACACAGGCATTCCTACAAAAAGCTGTCTGCGCCTCGCAGTCGCGCCAACGACACAGGCGTTCCTATAAAATGCTGTCTGCGCCTCGCAGTCGCGCCAACGACACTGGCATTCTTACAAAATGCTGTCACGTGGTGGTGACGTTGAAGAAAGAACACAGTAGCAATACTGTGAACAAGAAAACTAACTTTTATTGGGCGAACCTGTGCCCACAAAACAGGCTACACTTATAGCGCAACGATAGCGGCGAACACGCTCGGCGATCGTCGAAAATCTGCTCAGCGGGTCAAGCGCGTCGGCTTTTATAGAGCAGTCGTCGAATGTTCCAGACTAATCGTTTGGACCCGCGTGCTTTCCACAAAGTTCTACACCATTCGCGCTACGCGATGAAATCAGATAACACAAGGTTCGGCGACAACAGACAGCCGGGTAGAAGCATCGATAACTTTCCAGAAACGTCGGATACATGCAGGCGCGTCCCGCGCTGTGCGATTGCATTTGTTAAGCGGCGAAACGTGGTCGCCCGATAAAGATAAGTACACGTATCAATACCCCCCTCTTAAAAAGCATCGTCCCGATGCTACAAATATAAGAGAGCGAAACACAAAAGGACACTTATTAAACATAAGTAACAAACAACGAAAGGAAACAAAGTCCAAAGGTCAGTTACGCGAAGCCCCAAAGTTCATTAACGCTGGTAGTACGGCTTGAGTCGCACAACGTGGACTATTTCAGGTCGTGAGCGGCGCCGCTGTGATAGCGAAATGCCGTCTGGCACGACCTCATAGTCCAGTGCGCCAATACGTCGGATAATCTTGTACGGCCCGAAATAGCGACGCAAAAGCTTCTCGCTCAGTCCTCGTCGGCGTATCGGAGTCCAAACCCAAACACGGTCGCCGGGCTGGTACTCAACAAAGCGTCGTCGGAGGTTGTAGTGTCGGCTGTCGGTCCTCTGTTGGTTCTTGATCCGTAGGCGGGCGAGCTGTCGGGCTTCTTCGGCTCGCTGGAGATAGCTAGCGACGTCAACATTCTCTTCGTCAGTGACGTGGGGCAGCATGGCGTCGAGCGTCGTCGTCGGGTTCCTGCCGTAAACCAGCTTAAACGGCGTGATCTGTGTTGTTTCTTGCACCGCCGTGTTGTAAGCGAATGTTACGTACGGCAGGACGGCATCCCAGGTCTTGTGTTCGACGTCGACGTACATCGCTAGCATGTCGGCGAGGGTCTTATTCAGCCGTTCCGTAAGACCATTCGTCTGCGGGTGGTAGGCCGTGGTTCTCCTGTGCCTTGTCTGACTGTATTTCAGAATGGCTTGGGTGAGCTCCGCTGTAAAGGCCGTTCCTCTGTCGGTGATGAGGACTTCTGGGGCGCCATGTCGAAGCAGGATGTTTTCGACAAAGAATTTCGCCACTTCGGCTGCGCTACCTTTCGGCAGTGCTTTAGTTTCAGCGAAGCGGGTGAGGTAGTCTGTCGCCACGACGATCCACTTATTTCCGGTTGTTGACGTCGGAAAGGGTCCCAGCAAGTCCATCCCGATCTGCTGGAATGGTCGGCAGGGAGGCTCGATTGGCTGTAGTAATCCGGCTGGCCTTGTCGGCGGTGTCTTGCGTCGCTGACAGTCTCGGCATGTTCTGACATAACGGGCGACGTCGGCGGTCAGGCGCGGCCAATAATACTTTTCTTGTATCCTCGATAGTGTCCGGGAAAAACCGAGGTGTCCAGCGGTCGGATCGTCATGTAGGGCGTGCAATACTTCTGGACGAAGTCCTGACGGGACAACAAGAAGGTAGTTGGCGCGGACTGGTGAAAAGTTCTTCTTCACGAGGAGATTGTTTTGAAGCGTGAAGGAAGATAATCCGCGCTTAAATGCCCTGGGGACAACGTCGGTGTGCCCTTCCAAATATTCCACCAGGCCTTTTAGCTCCGGGTCTGCCCGTTGCTGTTCAGCGAAGTCTTCCGCGCTTATCATGCCAAGGAAGGCGTCATCTTCGTCATCTTGCGGCGGCGGGTCAATGGGGGCGCGTGATAGGCAATCGGCATCGGAGTGTTTTCGTCCTGACTTGTAGGTTACAGTGATGTCGTATTCTTGTAGTCTGAGGCTCCACCGTGCCAGTCGTCCTGAAGGATCCTTTATACTCGCTAGCCAACACAACGCGTGATGGTCACTGACGACTTTGAATGGCCTGCCATAAAGATAAGGGCGAAATTTAGCTGTAGCCCAAACGATGGCGAGGCATTCCTTTTCGGTTGTAGAATAGTTGCCTTCCGCTTTTGACAGCGACCGGCTAGCGTAAGCTATCACCTGTTCGACTCCGTTTCTCCTCTGGACTAGAACGGCACCGAGGCCTAGGCTACTGGCGTCAGTATGGATTTCTGTATCGGCGTACTCGTCGAAGTGCGCAAGTACCGGCGGCGACTGCATGCGTCGTTTGAGTTCTTCAAATGCGTCGGCCTGCGGCGTTTCCCACTTGAACTCAACATCACATTTAGTTAGACGTGTCAACGGCTCGGCGATGCGTGAAAAGTCCTTGACAAAGCGCCTGTAGTAGGCACACATGCCAAGGAATCTACGCACTGCTTTCTTGTCGGTGGGCTGCGGGAACTTTGCGATGGCAGCTGTTTTCTGGGGGTCGGGGCGTACTCCGGATTTACTGATGACGTGGCCTAGGAACACAAGCTCGTCGTAAGCGAAGCGGCATTTTTCTGGCTTCAGAGTGAGCCCTGATGACTTGATGGCCTCTAGTACTGTGGCAAGCCGCCTAAGGTGATCGTCGAAATTTCCGGCGAATACAACGACGTCATCCAAGTAAACGAGACAGGTCTGCCATTTCAATCCCGCTAAAACCGTGTCCATCACGCGCTGGAACGTTGCAGGCGCCGAGCACAGTCCAAATGGCATAACCTTGAACTCGTAGAGGCCGTCTGGGGTGATGAAGGCGGTCTTTTCGCGATCTCTTTCGTCGACTTCTATTTGCCAATAGCCAGACTTGAGGTCCATCGAGGAGAAGTACTTAGCGTTGCAGAGCCGATCCAATGCGTCGTCTATCCGTGGAAGGGGGTATACGTCCTTCTTCGTGATCTTGTTCAGACGACGATAATCGACGCAGAAACGTAGGGTTCCGTCCTTTTTCTTCACCAGGACAACAGGGGATGCCCATGGGCTTTTCGACGGCTGGATGATGTCGTCGCGCAGCATTTCGTCGACTTGTTCTCTTATAGCTTCGCGTTCTCGCGGCGAAACTCGGTAAGGGCTTTGGCGGAGTGGTCGAGCGTACTCCTCGGTGATTATGCGATGCTTGGCGACTGGTGTTTGTCGAATCCTCGATGTCGTCGAAAAGCAGCTTTTGTATCGTCGGAGCAGACTTCTGAGCTGCTGTTGCTTAATCACTGGGAGACTTGGATTAATGTCGTAGTCTGGTTCGGGAACCATGGTCGTCGGGGTAGATGCGGCGGAATCCGAGAGGACAAACGCATTACTTGTTTCCAGAATTTCCTCGATGTACGCGATCGTCGTGCCCTTGTTGAGGTGCTTGAACTCCTGGCTGAAGTTTGTCAGCAACACTTCAGTTTTCCCTCCATGCAGTCGAGCGATCCCTCTTGCGACGCAAATTTCACGGTCTAGCAGTAGACGTTGGTCGCCTTCGATGACGCCTTCTACGTCAGCGGGTATTTCGGTGCCGACCGAAATAACAATGCTGGAGCGGGGCGGGATGCTCACTTGGTCTTCGAGCACATTCAAGGCGTGGTGACTACGAGGGCTCTCCGGCGGTATCGCTTTATCTTCCGACAGCGTTATTGACTTCGACTTCAGGTTGATGATTGCGCCGTGTTGGTCCAGGAAGTCCATACCGAGAATGACGTCTCGTGAACACTGTTGGAGGATAACGAAGGTGACAGGGTAAGTCCGGTCGTGAATGGTAATTCTTGCCGTGCACATTCCTGTCGGCGTGATGAGGTGTCCTCCTGCGGTGCGGATTTGAGGGCCTTGCCACGCAGTCTTAACCTTCTTCAACTGGGCGGCGATGTGTCCACTCATGACGGAGTAATCAGCCCCTGTGTCCACTAAGGCGGTAACTGCGTGGCCGTCGAGAAGCACGTCGAGGTCGGTGGTTCTTTGTCTTGCGTTGCAGTTGGGTCTTGGCGTCGGATCACGGCTGCGTCGTGTTGAATTGAAGCTAGTACGTCGCGTCGTGAAGTCGTCTTTCGTCGGTGCGGTCTTGGCTTCCTGACTTCCTCGGGACGGCGGCGCGTCGTCATTATGTCGTCGAGATGGTTTCTTCGGCGCTTTCGTCGGCGGCGGAGGATCTTCGTCAGTTCGACGAACAGCAACCGCACCTCCATCGGTTGCTGCTTTTAGTTTTCCGGATATGGGCTCGCTGACCGGCCCCGGGCTGGGCCACTGTATGGTCGGCGCTGCGGCGACAAGTAGCGGCCTGGTGATGGCGAACGCGACGATCGTCGAGAGCTCCATTGAGTAGCGGCGAGGTAGTCGGCGATGTCACGTGGGCGCTCTCCAAGCTGTGGACGCGGCGCGTTAACGGCGAAACCTCGCAGTCCCATCTCTCGGTATGGGCATCGTCGGTAGACGTGACCTGCCTCTCCGCAGTGGTAGCAGAGCGGGCGGTGGTCAGGAGCGCGCCAAACGTCAGTCTTCCTCGGGTAGCTGCGCTGGGCGACGGGTGGGCGTGCTGGCGGCGGCGGTGGTGGTCGACGGAATTGCGGCGTTACGGGGCCCTGGCGCGGTAGTGGAAAGGGACCTTGACGGCGGGCGACGGCGGCGTAGCTCATCGCTTGCGGCTGAGGCTGCGGTGGTTCTGGTTGCACCTCAGGAACTCCAAGCGATCGGTGCACCTCTTCTTTTACGATGTCGGCGATCGAAGCCACTTGAGGCTGCGACGAAGGCAAGACCTTGCGCAGTTCTTCGCGCACAATGGCCCTGATGGTCTCGCGCAGATCGTCCGTGGCCAGTGATTGAATTCCTGCGTAGGGGGTAGAGCTTGTACGGCGGTTGAATTGCCGGTTCCGCATTTCGAGTGTCTTCTCGATGTTCGTCGCCTCACGAAGAAACTCTTCGACGGTCTTCGGTGGGCTTCTTACCATCCCGGCGAAAAGTTCCTCCTTCACACCACGCATGAGTAGGCGAACTTTCTTTTCCTCGGCCATATCCGGGTCGGCGTGGCGGAACAGACGGGTCATTTCTTCCGTAAAGATGGCAACGTTCTCGTTTGGTAGCTGCACTCGGGCGTCCAGCATAGCTTCGGCCCTTTCCTTGCGCACGACACTTGTAAAGGTGCACAGGAAGCCGCTACGGAACAGGTCCCACGTAGTCAAGGTCGACTCCCTGTTCTCAAACCACGTTCTGGCGGCGTCTTCTAAGGCGAAGTAGACATGCCGCAGCTTGTCGTCGGAGTCCCAGTTGTTGAATGTCGCGATTCGCTCGTAGGTCTCCAGCCAAGATTCCGGGTCTTCAGTCGCTGCTCCATGGAAGGTCGGTGGGTCCCGGGGTTGTTGTAGGATAACGGGGGACGCTGGGGCAGCCATTGAGGTTGTCTTGACCACGATCTTCCTTGTCGCCTCAGGTAGAAGTCCGTGCTCTGGGGGCAGGCCTTGCAGTCTGCGGCTAGCACGCTGGTCTTGGGCGGTGTCGGTTTTGTCCTCGGGCTTCGGGCTTGGATCGCGGCTTTGCGGGGGCGTTCGGTACATGAACGCACAAGCACCTCCACCAGATGTCACGTGGTGGTGACGTTGAAGAAAGAACACAGTAGCAATACTGTGAACAAGAAAACTAACTTTTATTGGGCGAACCTGTGCCCACAAAACAGGCTACACTTATAGCGCAACGATAGCGGCGAACACGCTCGGCGATCGTCGAAAATCTGCTCAGCGGGTCAAGCGCGTCGGCTTTTATAGAGCAGTCGTCGAATGTTCCAGACTAATCGTTTGGACCCGCGTGCTTTCCACAAAGTTCTACACCATTCGCGCTACGCGATGAAATCAGATAACACAAGGTTCGGCGACAACAGACAGCCGGGTAGAAGCATCGATAACTTTCCAGAAACGTCGGATACATGCAGGCGCGTCCCGCGCTGTGCGATTGCATTTGTTAAGCGGCGAAACGTGGTCGCCCGATAAAGATAAGTACACGTATCAATGCTGTCTGCGCCTCACAGTCGCGCCGACGACACAGGCATTCCTATAAAATGCTGTCTGCGCCTCACAGTCGCGCCGACGACACAGGCATTCCTACAAAAAGCTGTCTGCGCCTCGCAGTCTCGCCAACGACACAGGCATTCCTATAAAATGCTGTCTGCGCCTCGCAGTCGCGCCAACGACACAGGCATTCCTACAAAATGCTCTCTGCGCCTCACCGTCGCGCCGACGACACAGGCATTCCTATAAAATGCTGTCTGCGCCTCACAGTCGCGCCGACGACACAGGCATTCCTACAAAATGCTGTCTGCGCCTCGCAGTCGCGCCAACGACACAGGCATTCCTATAAATTGCTGTCTGCGCCTCACAGTCGCGCCGACGACACAGGCATTCCTATAAAATGCTGTCTGCGCCTCACAGTCGCGCCGACGACACAGGCATTCCTACAAAAAGCTGTCTGCGCCTCGCAGTCGCGCCAACGACACAGGCATTCCTATAAAATGCTGTCTGCGCCTCACAGTCGCGCCGACGACACAGGCATTCCCATAAAATGCTGTCTGCGCCTCGCAGTCGCGCCAACGACACAGGCATTCCTACAAAATGCTCTCTGCGCCTCACCGTCGCGCCGACGACACAGGCATTCCTATAAAATGCTGTCTGCGCCTCACAGTCGCGCCAACGACACTGGCATTCCTACAAAATGCTGTCTGCGCCTCACAGTCGCGCCGACGACACAGGCATTCCTATAAAATGCTGTCTGTGCCTCACAGTCGCGCCGACGACACAGGCATTCCTACAAAAAGCTGTCTGCGCCTCGCAGTCGCGCCAACCACACAGGCATTCCTACAAAAGCTGTCTTCGCCTCGCAGTCGCGCCAACGACACAGGCATTCCTATAAAATGCTGTCTGCGCCTCACAGTCATGCCGACGACACAGGCATTCCTATAAAATGCTGTCTGCGCCTCGCAGTCGCGCCAACGACACAGGCATTCCTACAAAATGCTCTCTGCGCCTCTTCGTCGCGCCGACGACACAGGCATTCCTATAAAATGCTGTCTGCGCCTCGCAGTCGCGCCAACGACACTGGCATTCCTACAAAATGCTGTCTGCGCCTCGCAGTCGCGCCAACGACACTGGCATTCCTACAAAATGCTGTCTGCGCCTCACAGTCGCGCCGACGACACAGGCATTCCTATAAAATGCTGTCTGCGCCTCACAGGCGCGCCGACGACACAGGCATTCCTACAAAAAGCTGTCTTCGCCTCGCAGTCGCGCCAACGACACAGGCATTCCTATAAAATGCTGTCTGCGCCTCACAGTCGCACCGACGACACAGGCATTCCTATAAAATGCTGTCTGCGCCTCGCAGTCGCGCCAACGACACAGGCATTCCTACAAAATGCTCTCTGCGCCTCACCGTCGCGCCGACGACACAGGCATTCCTATAAAATGCTGTCTGCGCCTCACAGTCGCGCCGACGACACAGGCATTCCTATAAAATGCTGTCTGCTCTCGCAGTCGCGCCAACGACACTGGCATTCCTACAAAATGCTGTCTGCACCTCACAGTCGCGCCGACGACACAGGCATTCCTAAAAAATGCTGTCTGCGCCTCACAGTCGCGCCGACGACACAGGCATTCCTACAAAAAGCTGTCTGCGCCTCGCAGTCGCGCCAACGACACAGGCATTCCTATAAAATGCTGTCTGCGCCTCGCAGTCGCGCCAACGACACAGGCATTCCTACAAAATGCTCTCTGCGACTCACCGTCGCGCCAACGACACAGGCATTCCTACAAAATGCTCTCTGCGCCTCACCGTCGCGCCGACGATACAGGCATTCCTATAAAATGCTGTCTGCGCCTCACAGTCGCGCCGACGACACAGGCATTCCTATAAAATGCTGTCTGCGCCTCGCAGTCGCGCCAACGACACTGGCATTCCTACAAAATGCTGTCTGCGCCTCACAGTCGCGCCGACGACACAGGTATTCCTATAAAATGCTGTCTGCGCCTCACAGTCGCGCCGACGACACAGGCATTCCTACAAAAAGCTGTCTGCGCCTCGCAGTCGCGCCAACGACACAGGCGTTCCTATAAAATGCTGTCTGCGCCTCGCAGTCGCGCCAACGACACTGGCATTCTTACAAAATGCTGTCTGCGCCTCACAGTCGCGCCGACGACACAGGCATTCCTATAAAATGCTGTCTGCGCCTCACAGTCGCGCCGACGACACAGGCATTCCTACAAAATGCTGTCTGCGCCTCGCAGTCTCGCCAATGACACAGGCATTCCTATAAAATGCTGTCTGCGCCTCACAGTCGCGCAGACGACACAGGCATTCCTATAAAATGCTGTCTGCGCCTCGCAGTCGCGCCAACGACACAGGCATTCCTACAAAATGCTCTCTGCGCCTCACCGTCGCGCCAACGACACAGGCATTCCTACAAAATGCTCTCTGCGCCTCACCGTCGCGCCGACGATACAGGCATTCCTATAAAATGCTGTCTGCGCCTCACAGTCGCGCCGACGACACAGGCATTCCTATAAAATGCTGTCTGCGCCTCACAGGCGCGCCGACGACACAGGCATTCCTACAAAAAGCTGTCTTCGCCTCGCAGTCGCGCCAACGACACAGGCATTCCTATAAAATGCTGTCTGCGCCTCACAGTCGCACCGACGACACAGGCATTCCTATAAAATGCTGTCTGCGCCTCGCAGTCGCGCCAACGACACAGGCATTCCTACAAAATGCTCTCTGCGCCTCACCGTCGCGCCGACGACACAGGCATTCCTATAAAAAGCTGTCTGCGCCTCGCAGTCGCGCCAACGACACAGGCATTCCTATAAAATGCTGTCTGCGCCTCGCAGTCGCGCCAACGACACAGGCATTCCTACAAAATGCTCTCTGCGCCTCACCGTCGCGCCAACGACACAGGCATTCCTACAAAATGCTCTCTGCGCCTCACCGTCGCGCCGACGATACAGGCATTCCTATAAAATGCTGTCTGCGCCTCACAGTCGCGCCGACGACACAGGCATTCCTATAAAATGCTGTCTGCGCCTCGCAGTCGCGCCAACGACACTGGCATTCCTACAAAATGCTGTCTGCGCCTCACAGTCGCGCCGACGACACAGGTATTCCTATAAAATGCTGTCTGCGCCTCACAGTCGCGCCGACGACACAGGCATTCCTACAAAAAGCTGTCTGCGCCTCGCAGTCGCGCCAACGACACAGGCGTTCCTATAAAATGCTGTCTGCGCCTCGCAGTCGCGCCAACGACACTGGCATTCTTACAAAATGCTGTCTGCGCCTCACAGTCGCGCCGACGACACAGGCATTCCTATAAAATGCTGTCTGCGCCTCACAGTCGCCCCGACGACACAGGCATTCCTACAAAAAGCTGTCTGCGCCTCGCAGTCTCGCCAACGACACAGGCATTCCTATAAAATGCTGTCTGCGCCTCGCAGTCGCGCCAACGACACAGGCATTCCTACAAAATGCTCTCTGCGCCTCACCGTCGCGCCGACGACACAGGCATTCCTATAAAATGCTGTCTGCGCCTCACAGTCGCGCCGACGACACAGGCATTCCTACAAAATGCTGTCTGCGCCTCGCAGTCGCGCCAACGACACAGGCATTCCTATAAATTGCTGTCTGCGCCTCACAGTCGCGCCGACGACACAGGCATTCCTATAAAATGCTGTCTGCGCCTCACAGTCGCGCCGACGACACAGGCATTCCTACAAAAAGCTGTCTGCGCCTCGCAGTCGCGCCAACGACACAGGCATTCCTATAAAATGCTGTCTGCGCCTCACAGTCGCGCCGACGACACAGGCATTCCCATAAAATGCTGTCTGCGCCTCGCAGTCGCGCCAACGACACAGGCATTCCTACAAAATGCTCTCTGCGCCTCACCGTCGCGCCGACGACACAGGCATTCCTATAAAATGCTGTCTGCGCCTCACAGTCGCGCCAACGACACTGGCATTCCTACAAAATGCTGTCTGCGCCTCACAGTCGCGCCGACGACACAGGCATTCCTATAAAATGCTGTCTGTGCCTCACAGTCGCGCCGACGACACAGGCATTCCTACAAAAAGCTGTCTGCGCCTCGCAGTCGCGCCAACCACACAGGCATTCCTACAAAAGCTGTCTTCGCCTCGCAGTCGCGCCAACGACACAGGCATTCCTATAAAATGCTGTCTGCGCCTCACAGTCATGCCGACGACACAGGCATTCCTATAAAATGCTGTCTGCGCCTCGCAGTCGCGCCAACGACACAGGCATTCCTACAAAATGCTCTCTGCGCCTCTTCGTCGCGCCGACGACACAGGCATTCCTATAAAATGCTGTCTGCGCCTCGCAGTCGCGCCAACGACACTGGCATTCCTACAAAATGCTGTCTGCGCCTCGCAGTCGCGCCAACGACACTGGCATTCCTACAAAATGCTGTCTGCGCCTCACAGTCGCGCCGACGACACAGGCATTCCTATAAAATGCTGTCTGCGCCTCACAGGCGCGCCGACGACACAGGCATTCCTACAAAAAGCTGTCTTCGCCTTGCAGTCGCGCCAACGACACAGGCATTCCTATAAAATGCTGTCTGCGCCTCACAGTCGCACCGACGACACAGGCATTCCTATAAAATGCTGTCTGCGCCTCGCAGTCGCGCCAACGACACAGGCATTCCTACAAAATGCTCTCTGCGCCTCACCGTCGCGCCGACGACACAGGCATTCCTATAAAATGCTGTCTGCGCCTCACAGTCGCGCCGACGACACAGGCATTCCTATAAAATGCTGTCTGCTCTCGCAGTCGCGCCAACGACACTGGCATTCCTACAAAATGCTGTCTGCACCTCACAGTCGCGCCGACGACACAGGCATTCCTAAAAAATGCTGTCTGCGCCTCACAGTCGCGCCGACGACACAGGCATTCCTACAAAAAGCTGTCTGCGCCTCGCAGTCGCGCCAACGACACAGGCATTCCTATAAAATGCTGTCTGCGCCTCGCAGTCGCGCCAACGACACAGGCATTCCTACAAAATGCTCTCTGCGCCTCACCGTCGCGCCAACGACACAGGCATTCCTACAAAATGCTCTCTGCGCCTCACCGTCGCGCCGACGATACAGGCATTCCTATAAAATGCTGTCTGCGCCTCACAGTCGCGCCGACGACACAGGCATTCCTATAAAATGCTGTCTGCGCCTCGCAGTCGCGCCAACGACACTGGCATTCCTACAAAATGCTGTCTGCGCCTCACAGTCGCGCCGACGACACAGGTATTCCTATAAAATGCTGTCTGCGCCTCACAGTCGCGCCGACGACACAGGCATTCCTACAAAAAGCTGTCTGCGCCTCGCAGTCGCGCCAACGACACAGGCGTTCCTATAAAATGCTGTCTGCGCCTCGCAGTCGCGCCAACGACACTGGCATTCTTACAAAATGCTGTCTGCGCCTCACAGTCGCGCCGACGACACAGGCATTCCTATAAAATGCTGTCTGCGCCTCACAGTCGCGCCGACGACACAGGCATTCCTACAAAATGCTGTCTGCGCCTCGCAGTCTCGCCAATGACACAGGCATTCCTATAAAATGCTGTCTGCGCCTCACAGTCGCGCAGACGACACAGGCATTCCTATAAAATGCTGTCTGCGCCTCGCAGTCGCGCCAACGACACAGGCATTCCTACAAAATGCTCTCTGCGCCTCACCGTCGCGCCGACGACACAGGCATTCCTATAAAATGCTGTCTGCGCCTCACAGTCGCGCCGACGACACAGGCATTCCTACAAAATGCTGTCTGCGCCTCGCAGTCGCGCCAACGACACAGGCTTTCCTATAAATTGCTGTCTGCGCCTCACAGTCGCGCCGACGACACAGGCATTCCTATAAAATGCTGTCTGCGCCTCACAGTCGCGCCGACGACACAGGCATTCCTACAAAAAGCTGTCTGCGCCTCGCAGTCGCGCCAACGACACAGGCATTCCTATAAAATGCTGTCTGCGCCTCACAGTCGCGCCGACGACACAGGCATTCCTATGAAATGCTGTCTGCGCCTCGCAGTCGCGCCAACGATACAGGCATTCCTACAAAATGCTCTCTGCGCCTCACCGTCGCGCCGACGACACAGGCATTCCTATAAAATGCTGTCTGCGCCTCGCAGTCGCGCCAACGACACTGGCATTCCTACAAAATGCTGTCTGCGCCTCACAGTCGCGCCGACGACACAGGCATTCCTATAAAATGCTGTCTGTGCCTCACAGTCGCGCCAACGACACAGGCATTCCTATAAAATGCTGTCTGCGCCTCACAGTCGCGCCGACGACACAGGCATTCCTATAAAATGCTGTCTGCGCCTCGCAGTCGCGCCAACGACACAGGCATTCCTACAAAATGCTCTCTGCGCCTCACCGTCGCGCCGACGACACAGGCATTCCTATAAAATGCTGTCTGCGCCTCGCAGTCGCGCCAACGACACTGGCATTCCTACAAAATGCTGTCTGCGCCTCGCAGTCGCGCCGACGACACAGGCATTCCTATAAAATGCTGTCTCTGCCTCACAGTCGCGCCGACGACACAGGCATTCCTACAAAAAGCTGTCTGCGCCTCGCAGTCGCGCCAACCACACAGGCATTCCTACAAAAGCTGTCTTCGCCTCGCAGTCGCGCCAACGACACAGGCATTCCTATAAAATGCTGTCTGCGCCTCACAGTCACGCCGACGACACAGGCATTCCTATAAAATGCTGTCTGCGCCTCGCAGTCGCGCCGACGACACAGGCATTCCTATAAAATGCTGTCTGCGCCTCACAGTCGCGCCGACGACACAGGCATTCCTACAAAAAGCTGTCTGCGCCTCGCAGTCGCGCCAACGACACAGGCATTCCTATAAAATGCTGTCTGCGCCTCACAGTCGCGCCGACGACACAGGCATTCCTATAAAATGCTGTCTGCGCCTCGCAGTCGCGCCAACGACACAGGCATTCCTACAAAATGCTCTCTGCGCCTCACCGTCGCGCCGACGACACAGGCATTCCTATAAAATGCTGTCTGCGCCTCGCAGTCGCGCCAACGACACTGGCATTCCTACAAAATGCTGTCTGCGCCTCACAGTCGCGCCGACGACACAGGCATTCCTATAAAATGCTGTCTGTGCCTCACAGTCGCGCCGACGACACAGGCATTCCTACAAAAAGCTGTCTGCGCCTCGCAGTCGCGCCAACCACACAGGCATTCCTACAAAAGCTGTCTTCGCCTCGCAGTCGCGCCAACGACACAGGCATTCCTATAAAATGCTGTCTGCGCCTCACAGTCACGCCGACGACACAGGCATTCCTATAAAATGCTGTCTGCGCCTCGCAGTCGCGCCAACGACACAGGCATTCCTACAAAATGCTCTCTGCGCCTCACCGTCGCGCTGACGACACAGGCATTCCTATAAAATGCTGTCTGCGCCTCGCAGTCGCGCCAACGACACTGGCATTCCTACAAAATGCTGTCTGCGCCTCGCAGTCGCGCCAACGACACTGGCATTCCTACAAAATGCTGTCTGCGCCTCACAGTCGCGCCGACGACACAGGCATTCCTATAAAATGCTGTCTGCGCCTCACAGTCGCGCGGACGACACAGGCATTCCTATAAAATGCTGTCTGCGCCTCGCAGTCGCGCCAACGACACAGGCATTCCTACAAAATGCTCTCTGCGCCTCACCGTCGCGCCGACGACACAGGCATTCCTATAAAATGCTGTCTGCGCCTCCCAGTCGCGCCAACGACACAGGCATTCCTACAAAATGCTCTCTGCGCCTCACCGTCGCGCCGACGACACAGGCATTCCTCTAAAATGCGGTCTGCGCCTCACAGTCGCGCCAACGACACTGGCATTCCTACAAAATGCTGTCTGCGCCTCACAGTCGCGCCGACGACACAGGCATTCCTACAAAAAGCTGTCTTCGCCTCACAGTCGCGCCAACGACACAGGCATTCCTATAAAATGCTGTCTGCGCCTCACAGTCGCGCCAACGACACAGGCATTCCTACAAAATGCTCTCTGCGCCTCACCGTCGCGCCGACGACACAGGCATTCCTATAAAATGCTGTCTGCGCCTCACAGTCGCGCCGACGACAAGGGCATTCCTATCAAATGCTGTCTGTGCCTCGCAGTCGCGCCAACGACACTGGTATTCCTACAAAATGCTGTCTGTGCCTCGCAGTCGCGCCAACGACACTGGTATTCCTACAAAATGCTGTCTGCGCCTCACAGTCGCGCCGACGACACAGGCATTCCTATAAAATGCTGTCTGCGCCTCACAGTCGCGCCGACGACACAGGCATTCCTACAAAATGCTCTCTGCGCCTCACCGTCGCGCCGACGACACAGGCATTCCTATAAAATGCTGTCTGCGCCTCACAGTGGCGCCGACGACACAGGCATTCCTACAAAATGCTGTCTGCGCCTCGCAGTCGCGCCAACGACACAGGCATTCCTATAAAATGCTGTGTGCGCCTCACAGTCGCGCCGACGACACAGGCATTCCTACAAAATGCTCTCTGCGCCTCACCGTCGCCCCGACGACACAGGCATTCCTATAAAATGCTGTGTGCGCCTCACAGTCGCGCCGACGACACAGGCATTCCTATAAAATGCTGTCTGCGCCTCGCAGTCGCGCCAACGACACTGGCATTCCTACAAAATGCTGTCTGCGCCTCACAGTCGCGCCGACGACACAGACATTCCTATAAAATGCTGTCTGCGCCTCACAGTCGCGCCGACGACACAGGCATTCCTACAAAAAGCTGTCTGCACCTCGCAGTCGCGCCGACGACATAGGCATTCCTATAAAATGCTGTCTGCGCCTCACAGTCGCGCGGACGACACAGGCATTCCTATAAAATGCTGTCTGCGCCTCGCAGTCGCGCCAATGACACAGGCATTCCTACAAAATGCTCTCTGCGCCTCACCGTCGCGCCGACGACACAGGCATTCCTATAAAATGCTGTCTGCGCCTCACAGTCGCGCCAACGACACAGGCATTCGTACAAAATGCTCTCTGCGCCTCACCGTCGCGCCGACGACACAGGCATTCCTATAAAATGCGGTCTGCGCCTCACAGTCGCACCAACGACACTGGCATTCCTACAAAATGCTGTCTGCGCCTCACAGTCGCACCGACGACACAGGCATTCCTATAAAATGCTGTCTGCGCCTCACAGTCGCGCCAACGACACAGGCATTCCTACAAAATGCTCTCTGCGCCTCACCGTCGCGCCGACGACACAGGCATTCCTATAAAATGCTGTCTGCGCCTCGCAGTCGCGCCAACGAAACTGGCATTCCTACAAAATGCTGTCTGCGCCTCACAGTCGCGCCGACGACACAGGCATTCCTACAAAAAGCTGTCTTCGCCTCGCAGTCGCGCCAACGACACAGGCATTCCTATAAAATGCTGTCTGCGCCTCACAGTCGCGCCGACGACACAGGCATTCCTATAAAATGCTGTCTGCGCCTCGCAGTCGCGCCAACGACACAGGCATTCCTACAAAATGCTCTCTGCGCCTCACCGTCGCGCCGATGACACAGGCATTCCTATAAAATGCGGTCTGCGCCTCACCGTCGCGCCGACGACACAGGCATTCCTATAAAATGCTGTCTCCGCCTCACAGTCGCGCCGACGACACACGCATTCCTACAAAATGCTGTCTGCGCCTCGCAGTCGCGCCAACAACACAGGCATTCCTATAAAATGCTGTCTGCGCCTCACAGTCGCGCCGACGACACAGGCATTCCTATAAAATGCTCTCTGCGCCTCGCAGTCGCGCCAACGACACTGGCATTCCTACAAAATGCTGTCTGCGCCTCACAGTCGCGCCGACGACACAGGCATTCCTATAAAATGCTGTCTGCGCCTCACAGTCGCGCCGACGACACAGGCATTCCTACAAAAAGCTGTCTTCGCCTAGCAGTTGCGCCAACGACACAGGCATTCCTATAACATGCTGTCTGCGCCTCACAGTCGCGCCGACGACACAGGCATTCCTATAAAATGCTGTCTGCGCCTCGCAGTCGCGCCAACGACACAGGCATTCCTACAAAATGCTCTCTGCGCCTCACCGTCGCGCCGACGACACAGGCATTCCTATAAAATGCTGTCTGCGCCTCACAGTCGCGCCGACGACACAGGCATTCCTATAAAATGCTGTCTGCGCCTCGCAGTCGTGCCAACGACACTGGCATTCCTACAAAATGCTGTCTGCGCCTCACAGTCGCGCCGACGACACAGACATTCCTATAAAATGCTGTCTGCGCCTCACAGTCGCGCCGACGACACAGGCATTCCTACAAAAAGCTGTCTGCACCTCGCAGTCGCGCCAACGACACAGGCATTTCTATAAAATGCTGTCTGCGCCTCACAGTCGCGCCGACGACACAGGCATTCCTATAAAATGCTGTCTGCGCCTCGCAGTCGCGCCAACGACACTGGCATTCCTACAAAAGGCTGTCTGCGCCTCACAGTCGCGCCGACGACACAGGCATTCCTATAAAATGCTGTCTGCGCCTCACAGTCGCGCCGACGACACAGGCATTCCTACAAAAAGCTGTCTTCGCCTCGCAGTCGCGCCAACGATACAGGCATTCCTGTAAAATGCTGTCTGCGCCTCACAGTCGCGCCGACGATACAGGCATTCCTATAAAATGCTGTCTGCGCCTCACAGTCGCGCCGACGACACAGGCATTCCTACAAAATGCTCTCTGCGCCTCACAGTCGCGCCGACGACACAGGCATTCCTATAAAATGCTGTCTGCGCCTCACAGTCGCGCCGACGACACAGGCATTCCTACAAAATGCTGTCTGCGCCTCACAGTCGCGCCGACGACACAGGCATTCCTACAAAAAGCTCTCTGCGCCTCGCAGTCGCGCCAACGACACAGGCATTCCTATAAAATGCTGTCTGCGCCTCACAGTCGCGCCGACGACACAGGCATTCCTATAAAATGCTGTCTGCGCCTCGCAGTCGCGCCAACGACACAGGCATTCCTACAAAATGCTCTCTGCGCCTCACCGTCGCGCCGACGACACAGGCATTCCTATAAAATGCTGTCTGCGCCTCACAGTGGCGCCGACGACACAGGCATTCCTACAAAATGCTGTCTGCGCCTCGCAGTCGCGCCAACGACACAGGCATTCCTATAAAATGCTGTGTGCGCCTCACAGTCGCGCCGACGACACAGGCATTCCTACAAAATGCTCTCTGCGCCTCACCGTCGCCCCGACGACACAGGCATTCCTATAAAATGCTGTGTGCGCCTCACAGTCGCGCCGACGACACAGGCATTCCTATAAAATGCTGTCTGCGCCTCGCAGTCGCGCCAACGACACTGGCATTCCTACAAAATGCTGTCTGCGCCTCACAGTCGCGCCGACGACACAGACATTCCTATAAAATGCTGTCTGCGCCTCACAGTCGCGCCGACGACACAGGCATTCCTACAAAAAGCTGTCTGCACCTCGCAGTCGCGCCGACGACATAGGCATTCCTATAAAATGCTGTCTGCGCCTCACAGTCGCGCGGACGACACAGGCATTCCTATAAAATGCTGTCTGCGCCTCGCAGTCGCGCCAATGACACAGGCATTCCTACAAAATGCTCTCTGCGCCTCACCGTCGCGCCGACGACACAGGCATTCCTATAAAATGCTGTCTGCGCCTCACAGTCGCGCCAACGACACAGGCATTCGTACAAAATGCTCTCTGCGCCTCACCGTCGCGCCGACGACACAGGCATTCCTATAAAATGCGGTCTGCGCCTCACAGTCGCACCAACGACACTGGCATTCCTACAAAATGCTGTCTGCGCCTCACAGTCGCACCGACGACACAGGCATTCCTATAAAATGCTGTCTGCGCCTCACAGTCGCGCCAACGACACAGGCATTCCTACAAAATGCTCTCTGCGCCTCACCGTCGCGCCGACGACACAGGCATTCCTATAAAATGCTGTCTGCGCCTCGCAGTCGCGCCAACGAAACTGGCATTCCTACAAAATGCTGTCTGCGCCTCACAGTCGCGCCGACGACACAGGCATTCCTACAAAAAGCTGTCTTCGCCTCGCAGTCGCGCCAACGACACAGGCATTCCTATAAAATGCTGTCTGCGCCTCACAGTCGCGCCGACGACACAGGCATTCCTATAAAATGCTGTCTGCGCCTCGCAGTCGCGCCAACGACACAGGCATTCCTACAAAATGCTCTCTGCGCCTCACCGTCGCGCCGATGACACAGGCATTCCTATAAAATGCGGTCTGCGCCTCACCGTCGCGCCGACGACACAGGCATTCCTATAAAATGCTGTCTCCGCCTCACAGTCGCGCCGACGACACACGCATTCCTACAAAATGCTGTCTGCGCCTCGCAGTCGCGCCAACAACACAGGCATTCCTATAAAATGCTGTCTGCGCCTCACAGTCGCGCCGACGACACAGGCATTCCTATAAAATGCTCTCTGCGCCTCGCAGTCGCGCCAACGACACTGGCATTCCTACAAAATGCTGTCTGCGCCTCACAGTCGCGCCGACGACACAGGCATTCCTATAAAATGCTGTCTGCGCCTCACAGTCGCGCCGACGACACAGGCATTCCTACAAAAAGCTGTCTTCGCCTAGCAGTTGCGCCAACGACACAGGCATTCCTATAACATGCTGTCTGCGCCTCACAGTCGCGCCGACGACACAGGCATTCCTATAAAATGCTGTCTGCGCCTCGCAGTCGCGCCAACGACACAGGCATTCCTACAAAATGCTCTCTGCGCCTCACCGTCGCGCCGACGACACAGGCATTCCTATAAAATGCTGTCTGCGCCTCACAGTCGCGCCGACGACACAGGCATTCCTATAAAATGCTGTCTGCGCCTCGCAGTCGTGCCAACGACACTGGCATTCCTACAAAATGCTGTCTGCGCCTCACAGTCGCGCCGACGACACAGACATTCCTATAAAATGCTGTCTGCGCCTCACAGTCGCGCCGACGACACAGGCATTCCTACAAAAAGCTGTCTGCACCTCGCAGTCGCGCCAACGACACAGGCATTTCTATAAAATGCTGTCTGCGCCTCACAGTCGCGCCGACGACACAGGCATTCCTATAAAATGCTGTCTGCGCCTCGCAGTCGCGCCAACGACACTGGCATTCCTACAAAAGGCTGTCTGCGCCTCACAGTCGCGCCGACGACACAGGCATTCCTATAAAATGCTGTCTGCGCCTCACAGTCGCGCCGACGACACAGGCATTCCTACAAAAAGCTGTCTTCGCCTCGCAGTCGCGCCAACGATACAGGCATTCCTGTAAAATGCTGTCTGCGCCTCACAGTCGCGCCGACGATACAGGCATTCCTATAAAATGCTGTCTGCGCCTCACAGTCGCGCCGACGACACAGGCATTCCTACAAAATGCTCTCTGCGCCTCACAGTCGCGCCGACGACACAGGCATTCCTATAAAATGCTGTCTGCGCCTCACAGTCGCGCCGACGACACAGGCATTCCTACAAAATGCTGTCTGCGCCTCACAGTCGCGCCGACGACACAGGCATTCCTACAAAAAGCTCTCTGCGCCTCGCAGTCGCGCCAACGACACAGGCATTCCTATAAAATGCTGTCTGCGCCTCACAGTCGCGCCGACGACACAGGCATTCCTATAAAATGCTGTCTGCGCCTCGCAGTCGCGCCAACGACACAGGCATTCCTACAAAATGCTCTCTGCGCCTCACCGTCGCGCCGACGACACAGGCATTCCTATAAAATGCTGTCTGTGCCTCGCAGTCGCGCCAACGACACTGGCATTCCTATAAAATGCTCTCTGCGCCTCACAGTCGCGCCGACGACACAGGCATTCCTATAAAATGCTGTCTGCGCCTCGCAGTCGCGCCAACGACACAGGCATTCCTACAAAATGCTCTCTGCGCCTCACCGTCGCGCCGACGACACAGGCATTCCTATAAAATGCTGTCCGCGCCTCACAGTCGCGCCGACGACACAGGCATTCCTATAAAATGCTGTCTGCGCCTCGCAGTCGCGCCAACGACACTGGCATTCCTTCAAAAGGCTGTCTGCGCCTCACAGTCGCGCCGACCACACAGGCATTCCTATAAAATGCTGTCTGCGCCTCACAGTCGCGCCGACGACACAGGCATTCCTACAAAAAGCTGTCTTCGCCTCGCAGTCGCGCCAACGACACAGGCATTCCTGTAAAATGCTGTCTGCGCCTCACAGTCGCGCCGACGATACAGGCATTCCTATAAAATGCTGTCTGCGCCTCGCAGTCGCGCCAACGACACAGGCATTCGTACAAAATGCTCTCTGCGCCTCACCGTCGCGCCGACGACACAGGCATTCCTATAAAATGCGGTCTGCGCCTCACAGTCGCGCCAACGACACTGGCATTCCTACAAAATGCTGTCTGCGCCTCACAGTCGCACCGACGACACAGGCATTCCTACAAAATGCTCTCTGCGCCTCACCGTCGCGCCGACGACACAGGCATTCCTATAAAATGCTGTCTGCGCCTCGCAGTCGCGCCAACGACACAGGCATTCCTACAAAATGCTCTCTGCGCCTCACCGTCGCGCCGACGACACAGGCATTCCTCTAAAATGCGGTCTGCGCCTCACAGTCGCGCCAACGACACTGGCATTCCTACAAAATGCTGTCTGCGCCTCACAGTCGCGCCGACGACACAGGCATTCCTACAAAAAGCTGTCTTCGCCTCACAGTCGCGCCAACGACACAGGCATTCCTATAAAATAGTGTCTGCGCCTCACAGTCGCGCCAACGACACAGGCATTCCTACAAAATGCTCTCTGCGCCTCACCGTCGCGCCGACGACACAGGCATTCCTATAAAATGCTGTCTGCGCCTCACAGTCGCGCCGACGACAAGGGCATTCCTATCAAATGCTGTCTGCGCCTCGCAGTCGCGCCAACGACACTGGTATTCCTACAAAATGCTGTCTGCGCCTCACAGTCGCGCCGACGACACAGGCATTCCTATAAAATGCTGTCTGCGCCTCACAGTCGCGCCGACGACACAGGCATTCCTACAAAATGCTCTCTGCGCCTCACCGTCGCGCCGACGACACAGGCATTCCTATAAAATGCTGTCTGCGCCTCACAGTGGCGCCGACGACACAGGCATTCCTACAAAATGCTGTCTGCGCCTCGCAGTCGCGCCAACGACACAGGCATTCCTATAAATTCTGTGTGCGCCTCACAGTCGCGCCGACGACACAGGCATTCCTACAAAATGCTCTCTGCGCCTCACCGTCGCCCCGACGACACAGGCATTCCTATAAAATGCTGTGTGCGCCTCACAGTCGCGCCGACGACACAGGCATTCCTATAAAATGCTGTGTGCGCCTCGCAGTCGCGCCAACGACACTGGCATTCCTACAAAATGCTGTCTGCGCCTCACAGTCGCGCCGACGACACAGACATTCCTATAAAATGCTGTCTGCGCCTCACAGTCGCGCCGACGACACAGGCATTCCTACAAAAAGCTGTCTGCACCTCGCAGTCGCGCCGACGACATAGGCATTCCTATAAAATGCTGTCTGCGCCTCACAGTCGCGCGGACGACACAGGCATTCCTATAAAATGCTGTCTGCGCCTCGCAGTCGCGCCAACGACACAGGCATTCCTACAAAATGCTCTCTGCGCCTCACCGTCGCGCCGACGACATAGGCATTCCTATAAAATGCTGTCTGCGCCTCACAGTCGCGCCGACGACACAGGCATTCCTATAAAATGCTGTCTGCGCCTCGCAGTCGCGCCAACGACACTGGCATTCCTACAAAATGCTGTCTGCGCCTCACAGTCGCGCCGACGACACAGGCATTCCTATAAAATGCTGTCTGCGCCTCACAGTCGCGCCGACGACACAGGCATTCCTACAAAAAGCTGTCTTCGCCTCGCAGTCGCGCCAACGACACAGGCATTCCTATAAAATGCTGTGTGCGCCTCACAGTCGCGCCGACGACACAGGCATTCCTATAAAATGCTGTCTGCGCCTCGCAGTCGCGCCAACGACACAGGCATTCCTACAAAATGCTCTCTGCGCCTCACCGTCGCGCCGACGACACAGGCATTCCTATAAAATGCGGTCTGCGCCTCACAGTCGCGCCAACGACACTGGCATTCCTACAAAATGCTGTCTGCGCCTCACAGTCGCGCCGACGACGCAGGCATTCCTATAAAATGCTGTCTGCGCCTCACAGTCGCGCCGACGACACAGGCATTCCTACAAAAAGCTGTCTGCGCCTCGCAGTCGCGCCAACGACACAGGCGTTCCTATAAAATGCTGTCTGCGCCTCACAGTCGCGCCGACGACACAGGCATTCCTATAAAATGCTGTCTGCGCCTCGCAGTCGCGCCAACGACACAGGCATTCCTACAAAATGCTCTCTGCGCCTCACCGTCGCGCCGACGACACAGGCATTCCTATAAAATGCTGTCTGCGCCTCACAGTCGCGCCGACGACACAGGCATTCCTACAAAATGCTGTCTGCGCCTCACAGTCGCGCCGACGACACAGGCATTCCTACAAAAAGCTGTCTGCGCCTCGCAGTCGCGCCAACGACACAGGCATTCCTATAAAATGCTGTCTGCGCCTCACAGTCACGCCGACGACACAGGCATTCCTATAAAATGCTGTCTGCGCCTCGCAGTCGCGCCAACGACACAGGCATTCCTACAAAATGCTCTCTGCGCCTCACCGTCGCGCCGACGACACAGGCATTCCTATAAAATGCTGTCTGCGCCTCGCAGTCGCGCCAACGACACTGGCATTCCTACAAAATGCTGTCTGCGCCTCACAGTCGCGCCAACGACACAGGCATTCCTATAAAATGCTGTCTGCGCCTCGCAGTCGCGCCAACGGCACAGGCATTCCTACAAAATGCTCTCTGCGCCTCACAGTCGCGCCGACGACACAGGCATTCCTATAAAATGCTGTCTGCGCCTCACAGTCGCGCCGACGACACAGGCATTCCTACAAAATGCTCTCTGCGCCTCACCGTCGCGCCGACGACACAGGCATTCCTATAAAATGCTGTCTGCGCCTCACAGTGGCGCCGACGACACAGGCATTCCTACAAAATGCTGTCTGCGCCTCGCAGTCGCGCCAACGACACAGGCATTCCTATAAATTCTGTGTGCGCCTCACAGTCGCGCCGACGACACAGGCATTCCTACAAAATGCTCTCTGCGCCTCACCGTCGCCCCGACGACACAGGCAATCCTATAAAATGCTGTGTGCGCCTCACAGTCGCGCCGACGACACAGGCATTCCTATAAAATGCTGTGTGCGCCTCGCAGTCGCGCCAACGACACTGTCATTCCTACAAAATGCTGTCTGCGCCTCACAGTCGCGCCGACGACACAGACATTCCTATAAAATGCTGTCTGCGCCTCACAGTCGCGCCGACGACACAGGCATTCCTACAAAAAGCTGTCTGCACCTCGCAGTCGCGCCGACGACATAGGCATTCCTATAAAATGCTGTCTGCGCCTCACAGTCGCGCGGACGACACAGGCATTCCTATAAAATGCTGTCTGCGCCTCGCAGTCGCGCCAACGACACAGGCATTCCTACAAAATGCTCTCTGCGCCTCACCGTCGCGCCGACGACACAGGCATTCCTATAAAATGCTGTCTGCGCCTCACAGTCGCGCCGACGACACAGGCATTCCTATAAAATGCTGTCTGCGCCTCGCAGTCGCGCCAACGACACTGGCATTCCTACAAAATGCTGTCTGCGCCTCACAGTCGCGCCGACGACACAGGCATTCCTATAAAATGCTGTCTGCGCCTCACAGTCGCGCCGACGACACAGGCATTCCTACAAAAAGCTGTCTTCGCCTCGCAGTCGCGCCAACGACACAGGCATTCCTATAAAATGCTGTGTGCGCCTCACAGTCGCGCCGACGACACAGGCATTCCTATAAAATGCTGTCTGCGCCTCGCAGTCGCGCCAACGACACAGGCATTCCTACAAAATGCTCTCTGCGCCTCACCTTCGCGCCGACGACACAGGCATTCCTATAAAATGCGGTCTGCGCCTTACAGTCGCGCCAACGACACTGGCATTCCTACAAAATGCTGTCTGCGCCTCACAGTCGCGCCGACGACGCAGGCATTCCTATAAAATGCTGTCTGCGCCTCACAGTCGCGCCGACGACACAGGCATTCCTACAAAAAGCTGTCTGCGCCTCGCAGTCGCGCCAACGACACAGGCGTTCCTATAAAATGCTGTCTGCGCCTCACAGTCGCGCCGACGACACAGGCATTCCTATAAAATGCTGTCTGCGCCTCGCAGTCGCGCCAACGACACAGGCATTCCTACAAAATGCTCTCTGCGCCTCACCGTCGCGCCGACGACACAGGCATTCCTATAAAATGCTGTCTGCGCCTCACAGTCGCGCCGACGACACAGGCATTCCTACAAAATGCTGTCTGCGCCTCACAGTCGCGCCGACGACACAGGCATTCCTACAAAAAGCTGTCTGCGCCTCGCAGTCGCGCCAATGACACAGGCATTCCTATAAAATGCTGTCTGCGCCTCACAGTCACGCCGACGACACAGGCATTCCTATAAAATGCTGTCTGCGCCTCGCAGTCGCGCCAACGACACAGGCATTCCTACAAAATGCTCTCTGCGCCTCACCGTCGCGCCGACGACACAGGCATTCCTATAAAATGCTGTCTGCGCCTCGCAGTCGCGCCAACGACACTGGCATTCCTACAAAATGCTGTCTGCGCCTCACAGTCGCGCCAACGACACAGGCATTCCTATAAAATGCTGTCTGCGCCTCGCAGTCGCGCCAACGGCACAGGCATTCCTACAAAATGCTCTCTGCGCCTCACCGTCGCGCCGACGACACAGGCATTCCTATAAAATGCTGTCTGCGCCACGCAGTCGCGCCAACGACACAGGCATTCCTACAAAATGCTCTCTGCGCCTCACCGTCGCGCCGACGACACAGGCATTCCTATAAAATGCTGTCTGCGCCTCACAGTCGTGCCGACGACACAGGCATTCCTCTAAAATGCTGTCTGCGCCTCGCAGTCATGCCAACGACACTGGCATTCCTACAAAATGCTGTCTGCGCCTCAAAGTCGCGCCGACGACACAGGCATTCCTACAAAAAGCTGTCTGCGCCTCGCAGTCGCGCCAACCACACAGGCATTCCTATAAAATGCTGTCTGCGCCTCACAGTCGCGCCGACGACACAGGCATTCCTATAAAATGCTGTCTGCGCCTCACAGTCGCGCCGACGACACAGGCATTCCTATAAAATGCTGTCTGCGCCTCGCAGTCGCGCCAACGACACAGGCATTCCTACAAAATGCTCTCTGCGCCTCACCGTCGCGCCGACGACACAGGCATTCCTATAAAATGCTGTGTGCGCCTCACAGTCGCGCCGACGACACAGGCATTCCTACAAAATGCTGTCTGCGCCTCACAGTCGCGCCGACGACACAGGCATTCCTACAAAAAGCTGTCTGCGCCTCGCA
Organism: Dermacentor andersoni; assembly: GCF_023375885.2. Lineage (NCBI taxonomy): Eukaryota > Metazoa > Arthropoda > Arachnida > Ixodida > Ixodidae > Dermacentor > Dermacentor andersoni. The sequence continues at coordinate 142,627,212 of NC_092822.1, read as the reverse complement.
GTCGCGCCAACGACACAGGCATTCCTATAAAATGCTGTCTGCGCCTCACAGTCGCGCCGACGACACAGGCATTCCTATAAAATGCTGTCTGCGCCTCGCAGTCGCGCCAACGACACAGGCATTCCTACAAAATGCTCTCTGCGCCTCACCGTCGCGCCGACGACACAGGCACTCCTATAAAATCCTGGCTGCGCCTCGCAGTCGCGCCAACGACACTGGCATTCCTACAAAATGCTGTCTGCGCCTCACAGTCGCGCCGACGACACAGGCATTCCTATAAAATGCTGTCTGCGCCTCAGAGTCGCGCCGACGACACAGGCATTCCTACAAAAAGCTGTCTGCGCCTCGCAGTCGCGCCAACCACACAGGCATTCCTATAAAATGCTGTCTGCGCCTCACAGTCGCGCCGACGACACAGGCATTCCTATAAAATGCTGTCTGCGCCTCGCCGTCGCGCCAACGACACAGGCATTCCTACAAAATGCTCTCTGCGCCTCACCGTCGCGCCGACGACACAGGCATTCCTACAAAAAGCTGTCTGCGCCTCGCAGTCGCGCCAACGACACAGGCATTCCTATAAAATGCTGTCTGCGCCTCACAGTCGCGCCGACGACACAGGCATTCCTATAAAATGCTGTCTGCGCCTCGCAGTCGCGCCAACGACACAGGCATTCCTACAAAATGCTCTCTGCGCCTCACCGTCGCGCCGACGACACAGGCATTCCTATAAAATGCTGTCTGCGCCACGCAGTCGCGCCAACGACACAGGCATTCCTACAAAATGCTCTCTGCGCCTCACCGTCGCGCCGACGACACAGGCATTCCTATAAAATGCTGTCTGCGCCTCACAGTCGCGCCGACGACACAGGCATTCCTATAAAATGCTGTCTGTGCCTCGCAGTCATGCCAACGACACTGGCATTCCTACAAAATGCTGTCTGCGCCTCAAAGTCGCGCCGACGACACAGGCATTCCTACAAAAAGCTGTCTGCGCCTCGCAGTCGCGCCAACCACACAGGCATTCCTATAAAATGCTGTCTGCGCCTCACAGTCGCGCCGACGACACAGGCATTCCTATAAAATGCTGTCTGCGCCTCGCAGTCGCGCCAACGACACAGGCATTCCTACAAAATGCTCTCTGCGCCTCACCGTCGCGCCGACGACACAGGCATTCCTATAAAATGCTGTCTGCGCCTCACAGTCGCGCCGACGACACAGGCATTCCTACAAAATGCTGTCGGCGCCTCGCAGTCGCGCCAACGACACAGGCATTCCTATAAAATGCTGTCTGCGCCTCACAGTCGCGCCGACGACACAGGCATTCCTATAAAATGCTGTCTGCGCCTCGCAGTCGCGCCAACGACACAGGCATTCCTACAAAATGCTGTCTGCGCCTCGCAGTCGCGCCAACGACACAGGCATTCCTACAAAATGCTCTTTGCGCCTCACCGTCGCGCCAACGACACAGGCATTCCTACAAAATGCTCTCTGCGCCTCACCGTCGCGCCGACGACACAGGCATTCCTATAAAATGCTGTCTGCGCCTCACAGTCGCGCCGACGACACAGGCATTCCTATAAAATGCTGTCTGCGCCTCGCAGTCGCGCCAACGACACAGGCATTCCTATAAAATGCTGTCTGCGCCTCGCAGTCGCGCCAACGACACTGGCATTCCTACAAAATGCTGTCTGCGCCTCACAGTCGCGCCGTCGACACAGGCATTCCTATAAAATGCTGTCTGCGCCTCACAGTCGCGCCGACGAGACAGGCATTCCTACAAAATGCTGTCTGCGCCTCACAGTCGCGCCGACGACACAGGCATTCCTATAAATTGCTGTCTGCGCCTCACAGTCGCGCCGACGACACAGGCATTCCTATAAAATGCTGTCTGCGCCTCACAGTCACGCCGACGACACAGGCATTCCTACAAAAAGCTGTCTGCGCCTCGCAGTCGCGCCAACGACACTGGCATTCCTACAAAATGCTGTCTGCGCCTCACAGTCGCGCCGACGACACAGGCATTCCTATAAAATGCTGTCTGCGCCTCACAGTCGCGCCGACGACACAGGCATTCCTACAAAAAGCTGTCTGCGCCTCGCAGTCGCGCCAACGACACAGGCATTCCTATAAAATGCTGTCTGCGCCTCACAGTCGCGCGGACGACACAGGCATTCCTATAAAATGCTGTCTGCGCCTCGCAGTCGCGCCAACGACACAGGCATTCCTACAAAATGCTCTCTGCGCCTCACCGTCGCGCCGACGACACAGGCATTCCTATAAAATGCTGTCTCCGCCTCACAGTCGCGCCGACGACACACGCATTCCTACAAAATGCTGTCTGCGCCTCGCAGTCGCGCCAACGACACAGGCATTCCTATAAAATGCTGTCTGCGCCTCACAGTCGCGCCGACGACACAGGCATTCCTATAAAATGCTGTCTGCGCCTCGCAGTCGCGCCAACGACACTGGCATTCCTACAAAATGCTGTCTGCGCCTCACAGTCGCGCCGACGACACAGGCATTCCTATAAAATGCTGTCTGCGCCTCACAGTCGCGCCGACGACACAGGCATTCCTACAAAAAGCTGTCTTCGCCTCGCAGTCGCGCCAACGACACAGGCATTCCTATAAAATGCTGTCTGCGCCTCACAGTCGCGCCGACGACACAGGCATTCCTATAAAATGCTGTCTGCGCCTCGCAGTCGCGCCAACGACACAGGCATTCCTACAAAATGCTCTCTGCGCCTCACCGTCGCGCCGATGACACAGGCATTCCTATAAAATGCGGTCTGCACCTCACCGTCGCGCCGACGACACAGGCATTCCTATAAAATGCTGTCTCCGCCTCACAGTCGCGCCGACGACACACGCATTCCTACAAAATGCTGTCTGCGCCTCGCAGTCGCGCCAACAACACAGGCATTCCTATAAAATGCTGTCTGCGCCTCACAGTCGCGCCGACGACACAGGCATTCCTATAAAATGCTCTCTGCGCCTCGCAGTCGCGCCAACGACACTGGCATTCCTACAAAATGCTGTCTGCGCCTCACAGTCGCGCCGACGACACAGGCATTCCTATAAAATGCTGTCTGCGCCTCACAGTCGCGCCGACGACACAGGCATTCCTACAAAAAGCTGTCTTCGCCTAGCAGTCGCGCCAACGACACAGGCATTCCTATAACATGCTGTCTGCGCCTCACAGTCGCGCCGACGACACAGGCATTCCTATAAAATGCTGTCTGCGCCTTGCAGTCGCGCCAACGACACAGGCATTCCTACAAAATGCTCTCTGCGCCTCACCGTCGCGCCGATGACACAGGCATTCCTATAAAATGCTGTCTGCGCCTCACAGTCGCGCCGACGACACAGGCATTCCTATAAAATGCTGTCTGCGCCTCGCAGTCGCGCCAACGACACTGGCATTCCTACAAAATGCTGTCTGCGCCTCACAGTCGCGCCGACGACACAGACATTCCTATAAAATGCTGTCTGCGCCTCACAGTCGCGCCGACGACACAGGCATTCCTACAAAAAGCTGTCTGCACCTCGCAGTCGCGCCAACGACACAGGCATTTCTATAAAATGCTGTCTGCGCCTCACAGTCGCGCGGACGACACAGGCATTCCTATAAAATGCTGTCTGCGCCTCACAGTCGCGCCGACGACACAGGCATTCCTACAAAAAGCTGTCTTCGCCTCGCAGTCGCGCCAACGACACAGGCATTCCTGTAAAATGCTGTCTGCGCCTCACAGTCGCGCCGACGATACAGGCATTCCTATAAAATGCTGTCTGCGCCTCGCAGTCGCGCCAACGACACAGGCATTCGTACAAAATGCTCTCTGCGCCTCGCCGTCGCGCCGACGACACAGGCATTCCTATAAAATGCGGTCTGCGCCTCACAGTCGCGCCAACGACACAGGCATTCCTACAAAATGCTCTCTGCGCCTCACCGTCGCGCCGACGACACAGGCATTCCTATAAAATGCTGTCTGCGCCTCACAGTCGCGCCGACGACACAGGCATTCCTACAAAATGCTGTCTGTGCCTCACAGTCGCGCCGACGACACAGGCATTCCTATAAAATGTTCTCTGCGCCTCGCAGTCGCGCCAACGACACTGGCATTCCTACAAAATGCTGTCTGCGCCTCACAGTCGCGCCGACGACACAGGCATTCCTATAAAATGCTGTCTGCGCCTCACAGTCGCGCCGACGACACAGGCATTCCTACAAAAAGCTGTCTTCGCCTAGCAGTCGCGCCAACGACACAGGCATTCCTATAACATGCTGTCTGCGCCTCACAGTCGCGCCGACGACACAGGCATTCCTATAAAATGCTGTCTGCGCCTTGCAGTCGCGCCAACGACACAGGCATTCCTACAAAATGCTCTCTGCGCCTCACCGTCGCGCCGATGACACAGGCATTCCTATAAAATGCTGTCTGCGCCTCACAGTCGCGCCGACGACACAGGCATTCCTATAAAATGCTGTCTGCGCCTCACAGTCGCGCCGACGATACAGGCATTCCTATAAAATGCTGTCTGCGCCTCGCAGTCGCGCCAACGACACAGGCATTCGTACAAAATGCTCTCTGCGCCTCGCCGTCGCGCCGACGACACAGGCATTCCTATAAAATGCGGTCTGCGCCTCACAGTCGCGCCAACGACACAGGCATTCCTACAAAATGCTCTCTGCGCCTCACCGTCGCGCCGACGACACAGGCATTCCTATAAAATGCTGTCTGCGCCTCACAGTCGCGCCGACGACACAGGCATTCCTACAAAATGCTGTCTGTGCCTCGCAGTCGCGCCAACGACACAGGCATTCCTATAAAATGCTCTCTGCGCCTCACAGTCGCGCCGACGACACAGGCATTCCTATAAAATGCTGTCTGCGCCTCGCAGTCGCGCCAACGACACAGGCATTCCTACAAAATGCTCTCTGCGCCTCACCGTCGCGCCGACGACACAGGCATTCCTATAAAATGCTGTCCGCGCCTCACAGTCGCGCCGACGACACAGGCATTCCTATAAAATGCTGTCTGCGCCTCGCAGTCGCGCCAACGACACTGGCATTCCTACAAAAGGCTGTCTGCGCCTCACAGTCGCGCCGACGACACAGGCATTCCTATAAAATGCTGTCTGCGCCTCACAGTCGCGCCGACGACACAGGCATTCCTACAAAAAGCTGTCTTCGCCTCGCAGTCGCGCCAACGACACAGGCATTCCTGTAAAATGCTGTCTGCGCCTCACAGTCGCGCCGACGATACAGGCATTCCTATAAAATGCTGTCTGCGCCTCGCAGTCGCGCCAACGACACAGGCATTCGTACAAAATGCTCTCTGCGCCTCACCGTCGCGCCGACGACACAGGCATTCCTATAAAATGCGGTCTGCGCCTCACAGTCGCGCCAACGACACTGGCATTCCTACAAAATGCTGTCTGCGCCTCACAGTCGCACCGACGACACAGGCATTCCTATAAAATGCTGTCTGCGCCTCACAGTCGCGCCGACGACACAGGCATTCCTACAAAAAGCTGTCTGCGCCTCGCAGTCGCGCCAACGACACAGGCATTCCTATAAAATGCTGTCTGCGCCTCACAGTCGCGCCGACGACACAGGCATTCCTATAAAATGCTGTCTGCGCCTCGCAGTCGCGCCAACGACACAGGCATTCCTACAAAATGCTCTCTGCGCCTCACCGTCGCGCCGACGACACAGGCATTCCTATAAAATGCTGTCTGCGCCTCACAGTCGCGCCGACGACACAGGCATTCCTACAAAATGCTGTCTGCGCCTCACAGTCGCGCCGACGACACAGGCATTCCTACAAAAAGCTCTCTGCGCCTCGCAGTCGCGCCAACGACACAGGCATTCCTATAAAATGCTGTCTGCGCCTCACAGTCGCGCCGACGACACAGGCATTCCTATAAAATGCTGTCTGCGCCTCGCAGTCGCGCCAACGACACAGGCATTCCTACAAAATGCTCTCTGCGCCTCACCGTCGCGCCGACGACACAGGCATTCCTATAAAATGCTGTCTGTGCCTCGCAGTCGCGCCAACGACACTGGCATTCCTATAAGATGCTCTCTGCGCCTCACAGTCGCGCCGACGACACAGGCATTCCTATAAAATGCTGTCTGCGCCTCGCAGTCGCGCCAACGACACAGGCATTCCTACAAAATGCTCTCTGCGCCTCACCGTCGCGCCGACGACACAGGCATTCCTATAAAATGCTGTCCGCGCCTCACAGTCGCGCCGACGACACAGGCATTCCTATAAAATGCTGTCTGCGCCTCGCAGTCGCGCCAACGACACTGGCATTCCTTCAAAAGGCTGTCTGCGCCTCACAGTCGCGCCGACCACACAGGCATTCCTATAAAATGCTGTCTGCGCCTCACAGTCGCGCCGACGACACAGGCATTCCTACAAAAAGCTGTCTTCGCCTCGCAGTCGCGCCAACGACACAGGCATTCCTGTAAAATGCTGTCTGCGCCTCACAGTCGCGCCGACGATACAGGCATTCCTATAAAATGCTGTCTGCGCCTCGCAGTCGCGCCAACGACACAGGCATTCCTACAAAATGCTCTCTGCGCCTCACCGTCGCGCCGACGACACAGGCATTCCTATAAAATGCTGTCTGCGCCTCACAGTCGCGCCGACGACACAGGCATTCCTATAAAATGCTGTCTGCGCCTCGCAGTCGCGCCAACGACACTGGCATTCCTACAAAATGCTGTCTGCGCCTCACAGTCGCGCCGACGACACAGACATTCCTATAAAATGCTGTCTGCGCCTCACAGTCGCGCCGACGACACAGGCATTCCTACAAAAAGCTGTCTGCACCTCGCAGTCGCGCCAACGACACAGGCATTTCTATAAAATGCTGTCTGCGCCTCACAGTCGCGCGGACGACACAGGCATTCCTATAAAATGCTGTCTGCGCCTCACAGTCGCGCCGACGACACAGGCATTCCTACAAAAAGCTGTCTTCGCCTCGCAGTCGCGCCAACGACACAGGCATTCCTGTAAAATGCTGTCTGCGCCTCACAGTCGCGCCGACGATACAGGCATTCCTATAAAATGCTGTCTGCGCCTCGCAGTCGCGCCAACGACACAGGCATTCGTACAAAATGCTCTCTGCGCCTCACCGTCGCGCCGACGACACAGGCATTCCTATAAAATGCGGTCTGCGCCTCACAGTCGCGCCAACGACACAGGCATTCCTACAAAATGCTCTCTGCGCCTCACCGTCGCGCCGACGACACAGGCATTCCTATAAAATGCTGTCTGCGCCTCACAGTCGCGCCGACGACACAGGCATTCCTACAAAATGCTGTCTGTGCCTCGCAGTCGCGCCAACGACACAGGCATTCCTATAAAATGCTCTCTGCGCCTCACAGTCGCGCCGACGACACAGGCATTCCTATAAAATGCTGTCTGCGCCTCGCAGTCGCGCCAACGACACAGGCATTCCTACAAAATGCTCTCTGCGCCTCACCGTCGCGCCGACGACACAGGCATTCCTATAAAATGCTGTCCGCGCCTCACAGTCGCGCCGACGACACAGGCATTCCTATAAAATGCTGTCTGCGCCTCGCAGTCGCGCCAACGACACTGGCATTCCTACAAAAGGCTGTCTGCGCCTCACAGTCGCGCCGACGACACAGGCATTCCTATAAAATGCTGTCTGCGCCTCACAGTCGCGCCGACGACACAGGCATTCCTACAAAAAGCTGTCTTCGCCTCGCAGTCGCGCCAACGACACAGGCATTCCTGTAAAATGCTGTCTGCGCCTCACAGTCGCGCCGACGATACAGGCATTCCTATAAAATGCTGTCTGCGCCTCGCAGTCGCGCCAACGACACAGGCATTCGTACAAAATGCTCTCTGCGCCTCACCGTCGCGCCGACGACACAGGCATTCCTATAAAATGCGGTCTGCGCCTCACAGTCGCGCCAACGACACTGGCATTCCTACAAAATGCTGTCTGCGCCTCACAGTCGCACCGACGACACAGGCATTCCTATAAAATGCTGTCTGCGCCTCACAGTCGCGCCGACGACACAGGCATTCCTACAAAAAGCTGTCTGCGCCTCGCAGTCGCGCCAACGACACAGGCATTCCTATAAAATGCTGTCTGCGCCTCACAGTCGCGCCGACGACACAGGCATTCCTATAAAATGCTGTCTGCGCCTCGCAGTCGCGCCAACGACACAGGCATTCCTACAAAATGCTCTCTGCGCCTCACCGTCGCGCCGACGACACAGGCATTCCTATAAAATGCTGTCTGCGCCTCACAGTCGCGCCTACGACACAGGCATTCCTACAAAATGCTGTCTGCGCCTCACAGTCGCGCCGACGACACAGGCATTCCTACAAAAAGCTCTCTGCGCCTCGCAGTCGCGCCAACGACACAGGCATTCCTATAAAATGCTGTCTGCGCCTCACAGTCGCGCCGACGACACAGGCATTCCTATAAAATGCTGTCTGCGCCTCGCAGTCGCGCCAACGACACAGGCATTCCTACAAAATGCTCTCTGCGCCTCACCGTCGCGCCGACGACACAGGCATTCCTATAAAATGCTGTCTGTGCCTCGCAGTCGCGCCAACGACACTGGCATTCCTATAAGATGCTCTCTGCGCCTCACAGTCGCGCCGACGACACAGGCATTCCTTTAAAATGCTGTCTGCGCCTCGCAGTCGCGCCAACGACACAGGCATTCCTACAAAATGCTCTCTGCGCCTCACCGTCGCGCCGACGACACAGGCATTCCTATAAAATGCTGTCCGCGCCTCACAGTCGCGCCGACGACACAGGCATTCCTATAAAATGCTGTCTGCGCCTCGCAGTCGCGCCAACGACACTGGCATTCCTTCAAAAGGCTGTCTGCGCCTCACAGTCGCGCCGACCACACAGGCATTCCTATAAAATGCTGTCTGCGCCTCACAGTCGCGCCGACGACACAGGCATTCCTACAAAAAGCTGTCTTCGCCTCGCAGTCGCGCCAACGACACAGGCATTCCTGTAAAATGCTGTCTGCGCCTCACAGTCGCGCCGACGATACAGGCATTCCTATAAAATGCTGTCTGCGCCTCGCAGTCGCGCCAACGACACAGGCATTCGTACAAAATGCTCTCTGCGCCTCACCGTCGCGCCGACGACACAGGCATTCCTATAAAATGCGGTCTGCGCCTCACAGTCGCGCCAACGACACTGGCATTCCTACAAAATGCTGTCTGCGCCTCACAGTCGCACCGACGACACAGGCATTCCTATAAAATGCTGTCTGCGCCTCACAGTCGCGCCGACGACACAGGCATTCCTACAAAAAGCTGTCTGCGCCTCGCAGTCGCGCCAACGACACAGGCATTCCTATAAAATGCTGTCTGCGCCTCACAGTCGCGCCGACGACACAGGCATTCCTATAAAATGCTGTCTGCGCCTCGCAGTCGCGCCAACGACACAGGCATTCCTACAAAATGCTCTCTGCGCCTCACCGTCGCGCCGACGACACAGGCATTCCTATAAAATGCTGTCTGCGCCTCGCAGTCGCGCCAACGACACTGGCATTCCTACAAAATGCTGTCTGCGCCTCACAGTCACGCCGACGACACAGGCATTCCTATAAAATGCTGTCTGCGCCTCGCAGTCGCGCCAACGACACAGGCATTCCTACAAAATGCTCTCTGCGCCTCACCGTCGCGCCGACGACACAGGCATTCCTATAAAATGCTGTCTGCGCCTCACAGTCGCGCCGACGACACAGGCATTCCTCTAAAATGCTGTCTGCGCCTCGCAGTTATGCCAACGACACTGGCATTCCTACAAAATGCTGTCTGCGCCTCAAAGTCACGCCGACGACACAGGCATTCCTACAAAAAGCTGTCTGCGCCTCGCAGTCGCGCCAACCACACAGGCATTCCTATAAAATGCTGTCTGCGCCTCACAGTCGTGCCGACGACACAGGCATTCCTATAAAATGCTGTCTGCGCCTCACAGTCGCGCCGACGACACAGGCATTCCTATAAAATGCTGTCTGCGCCTCGCAGTCGCGCCAACGACACAGGCATTCCTACAAAATGCTCTCTGCGCCTCACCGTCGCGCCGACGACACAGGCATTCCTATAAAATGCTGTCTGCGCCTCACAGTCGCGCCGACGACACAGGCATTCCTACAAAATGCTGTCTGCGCCTCGCAGTCGCGCCAACGACACAGGCATTCCTACAAAATGCTCTCTGCGCCTCACCGTCGCGCCGACGACACAGGCATTCCTATAAAATGCTGTCTGCGCCACGCAGTCGCGCCAACGACACAGGCATTCCTACAAAATGCTCTCTGCGCCTCACCGTCGCGCCGACGACACAGGCATTCCTATAAAATGCTGTCTGCGCCTCACAGTCGCGCCGACGACACAGGCATTCCTATAAAATGCTGTCTGCGCCTCGCAGTCGCGCCAACGACACAGGCATTCCTACAAAATGCTCTCTGCGCCTCACCGTCGCGCCGACGACACAGGCATTCCTATAAAATGCTGTCTGCGCCTCACAGTCGCGCCGACGACACAGGCATTCCTACAAAATGCTGTCTGCGCCTCGCAGTCGCGCCAACGACACAGGCATTCCTATAAAATGCTGTCTGCGCCTCACAGTCGCGCCGACGACACAGGCATTCCTATAAAATGCTGTCTGCGCCTCACAGTCGCGCCGACGACACAGGCATTCCTACAAAAAGCTGTCTGCGCCTCGCAGTCGCGCCAACGACACAGGCATTCCTACAAAATGCTCTCTGCGCCTCACCGTCGCGCCAACGACACAGGCATTCCTACAAAATGCTCTCTGCGCCTCACCGTCGCGCCGACGACACAGGCATTCCTATAAAATGCTGTCTGCGCCTCACAGTCGCGCCGACGACACAGGCATTCCTATAAAATGCTGTCTGCGCCTCGCAGTCGCGCCAACGACACAGGCATTCCTACAAAATGCTCTCTGCGCCTCACCGTCGCGCCGACGACACAGGCATTCCTATAAAATGCTGTCTGCGCCTCGCAGTCGCGCCAACGACACAGGCATTCCTACAAAATGCTCTCTGCGCCTCACCGTCGTGCCGACGACACAGGCATTCCTATAAAATGCTGTCTGCGCCTCACAGTCGCGCCGACGACACAGGCATTCCTATAAAATGCTGTCTGCGCCTCGCAGTCGCGCCAACGACACTGGCATTCCTACAAAATGCTGTCTGCACCTCACAGTCGCGCCGACGACACAGGCATTCCTATAAAATGCTGTCTGCGCCTCACAGTCGCGCCGACGACACAGGCATTCCTACAAAAAGCTGTCTGCGCCTCGCAGTCGCGCCAACGACACAGGCATTCATACAAAATGCTCTCTGCGCCTCACCGTCGCGCCAACGACACAGGCATTCCTACAAAATGCTCTCTGCGCCACACCGTCGCGCCGACGACACAGGCATTCCTATAAAATGCTGTCTGCGCCTCACAGTCGCGCCGACGACACAGGCATTCCTATAAAATGCTGTCTGCGCCTCGCAGTCGCGCCAACGACACAGGCGTTCCTACAAAATGCTCTCTGCGCCTCACCGTCGCGCCGACGACACAGGCATTCCTATAAAATGCTGTCTGCGCCTCGCAGTCGCGCCAACGACACAGGCATTCCTATAAAATGCTGTCTGCGCCTCACAGTCGCGCCGACGACACAGGCATTCCTATAAAATGCTGTCTGCGCCTCGCAGTCGCGCCAACGACACAGGCATTCCTACAAAATGCTCTCTGCGCCTCACCGTCGCGCCGACGACACAGGCATTCCTATAAAATGCTGTCTGCACCTCACAGTCGCGCCGACGACACAGGCATTCCTATAAAATGCTGTCTGCGCCTCGCAGTCGCGCCAACGACACTGGCATTCCTACAAAATGCTGTCTGCACCTCACAGTCGCGCCGACGACACAGGCATTCCTATAAAATGCTGTCTGCGCCTCACAGTCGCGCCGACGACACAGGCATTCCTACAAAAAGCTGTCTGCGCCTCGCAGTCGCGCCAACGACACAGGCATTCCTATAAAATGCTGTCTGCGCCTCGCAGTCGCGCCAACGACACAGGCATTCCTACAAAATGCTCTCTGCGCCTCTTCGTCGCGCCGACGACACAGGCATTCCTATAAAATGCTGTCTGCGCCTCACAGTCGCGCCGACGACACAGGCATTCCTATAAAATGCTGTCTGCGCCTCGCAGTCGCGCCAACGACACAGGCATTCCTACAATATGCTCTCTGCGCCTCACCGTCGCGCCGACGACACAGGCATTCCTATAAAATGCTGTCTGCGCCTCACAGTCGCGCCGACGACACAGGCATTCCCACAAAATGCTGTCTGCGCCTCGCAGTCGCGCCAACGACACAGGCATTCCTATAAAATGCTGTCTGCGCCTCACAGTCGCGCCGACGACACAGGCATTCCTATAAAATGCTGTCTGCGCCTCGCAGTCGCGCCAACGACACAGGCATTCCTACAAAATGCTCTCTGCGCCTCACCGTCGCGCCGACGACACAGGCATTCCTATAAAATGCTGTCTGCGCCTCACAGTCGCGCCGACGACACAGGCATTCCTATAAAATGCTGTCTGCTCTCGCAGTCGCGCCAACGACACTGGCATTCCTACAAAATGCTGTCTGCACCTCACAGTCGCGCCGACGACACAGGCATTCCTATAAAATGCTGTCTGCGCCTCACAGTCGCGCCGACGACACAGGCATTCCTACAAAAAGCTGTCAGCGCCTCGCAGTCGCGCCAACGACACAGGCATTCCTATAAAATGCTGTCTGCGCCTCGCAGTCGCGCCAACGACACAGGCATTCCTACAAAATGCTCTCTGCGCCTACCGTCGCGCCAACGACACAGGCATTCCTACAAAATGCTCTCTGCGCCTCACCGTCGCGCCGACGATACAGGCATTCCTATAAAATGCTGTCTGCGCCTCACAGTCGCGCCGACGACACAGGCATTCCTATAAAATGCTGTCTGCGCCTCGCAGTCGCGCCAACGACACTGGCATTCCTACAAAATGCTGTCTGTGCCTCACAGTCGCGCCGACGACAAAGGTATTCCTATAAAATGCTGTCTGCGCCTCACAGTCGCGCCGACGACACAGGCATTCCTACAAAAAGCTGTCTGCGCCTCGCAGTCGCGCCAACGACACAGGCGTTCCTATAAAATGCTGTCTGCGCCTCGCAGTCGCGCCAACGACACTGGCATTCTTACAAAATGCTGTCTGCGCCTCACAGTCGCGCCGACGACACAGGCATTCCTATAAAATGCTGTCTGCGCCTCACAGTCGCGCCGACGACACAGGCATTCCTACAAAAAGCAGTCTGCGCCTCGCAGTCTCGCCAACGACACAGGCATTCCTATAAAATGCTGTCTGCGCCTCACAGTCGCGCCGACGACACAGGCATTCCTATAAAATGCTGTCTGCGCCTCGCAGTCGCGCCAACGACACAGGCATTCCTACAAAATGCTCTCTGCGCCTCACCGTCGCGCCGACGACACAGGCATTCCTATAAAATGCTGTCTGCGCCTCACAGTCGCGCCGACGACACAGGCATTCCTACAAAATGCTGTCTGCGCCTCGCAGTCGCGCCAACGACACAGGCATTCCTATAAATTGCTGTCTGCGCCTCACAGTCGCGCCGACGACACAGGCATTCCTATAAAATGCTGTCTGCGCCTCACAGTCGCGCCGACGACACAGGCATTCCTACAAAAAGCTGTCTGCGCCTCGCAGTCGCGCCAACGACACAGGCATTCCTATAAAATGCTGTCTGCGCATCACAGTCGCGCCGACGACACAGGCATTCCTATAAAATGCTGTCTGCGCCTCGCAGTCACGCCAACGACACAGGCATTCCTACAAAATGCTCTCTGCGCCTCACCGTCGCGCCAACGACACTGGCATTCCTACAAAATGCTGTCTGCGCCTCACAGTCGCGCCGACGACACAGGCATTCCTATAAAATGCTGTCTGTGCCTCACAGTCGCGCCGACGACACAGGCATTCCTACAAAAAGCTGTCTGCGCCTCGCAGTCGCGCCAACCACACAGGCATTCCTACAAAAGCTGTCTTCGCCTCGCAGTCGCGCCAACGACACAGGCATTCCTATAAAATGCTGTCTGCGCCTCACAGTCACGCCGACGACACAGGCATTCCTATAAAATGCTGTCTGCGCCTCGCAGTCGCGCCAACGACACAGGCATTCCTACAAAATGCTCTCTGCGCCTCACCGTCGCGCTGACGACACAGGCATTCCTATAAAATGCTGTCTGCGCCTCGCAGTCGCGCCAACGACACTGGCATTCCTACAAAATGCTGTCTGCGCCTCGCAGTCGCGCCAACGACACTGGCATTCCTACAAAATGCTGTCTGCGCCTCACAGTCGCGCCGACGACACAGGCATTCCTATAAAATGCTGTCTGCGCCTCACAGTCGCGCCGACGACACAGGCATTCCTACAAAAAGCTGTCTTCGCCTCGCAGTCGCGCCAACGACACAGGCATTCCTATAAAATGCTGTCTGCGCCTCACAGTCGCGCCGACGACACAGGCATTCCTATAAAATGCTGTCTGCGCCTCACAGTCGCGCCAACGACACTGGCATTCCTACAAAATGCTGTCTGCGCCTCACAGTCGCGCCGACGACACAGGCATTCCTACAAAATGCTCTCTGCGCCTCACCGTCGCGCTGACGACACAGGCATTCCTATAAAATGCTGTCTGCGCCTCGCAGTCGCGCCAACGACACTGGCATTCCTACAAAATGCTGTCTGCGCCTCGCAGTCGCGCCAACGACACTGGCATTCCTACAAAATGCTGTCTGCGCCTCACAGTCGCGCCGACGACACAGGCATTCCTATAAAATGCTGTCTGCGCCTCACAGTCGCGCCGACGACACAGGCATTCCTACAAAAAGCTGTCTTCGCCTCGCAGTCGCGCCAACGACACAGGCATTCCTATAAAATGCTGTCTGCGCCTCACAGTTGCGCCGACGACACAGGCATTCCTACAAAATGCTCTCTGCGCCTCACCGTCGCGCTGACGACACAGGCATTCCTATAAAATGCTGTCTGCGCCTCGCAGTCGCGCCAACGACACTGGCATTCCTACAAAATGCTGTCTGCGCCTCGCAGTCGCGCCAACGACACTGGCATTCCTACAAAATGCTGTCTGCGCCTCACAGTCGCGCCGACGACACAGGCATTCCTATAAAATGCTGTCTGCGCCTCACAGTCGCGCCGACGACACAGGCATTCCTACAAAAAGCTGTCTTCGCCTCGCAGTCGCGCCAACGACACAGGCATTCCTATAAAATGCTGTCTGCGCCTCACAGTCGCGCCGACGACACAGGCATTCCTATAAAATGCTGTCTGCGCCTCGCAGTCGCGCCAACGACACAGGCATTCCTACAAAATGCTCTCTGCGCCTCACCGTCGCGCCGACGACACAGGCATTCCTATAAAATGCGGTCTGCGCCTCACAGTCGCGCCAACGACACTGGCATTCCTACAAAATGCTGTCTGCGCCTCACAGTCGCGCCGACGACACAGGCATTCCTACAAAAAGCTGTCTTCGCCTCACAGTCGCGCCAACGACACAGGCATTCCTATAAAATGCTGTCTGCGCCTCGCAGTCGCGCCAACGACACAGGCATTCCTACAAAATGCTCTCTGCGCCTCACCGTCGCGCCGACGACACAGGCATTCCTACAAAATGCTCTCTGCGCCTCACCGTCGTGCCGACGACACAGGCATTCCTATAAAATGCTGTCTGCGCCTCACAGTCGCGCCGACGACACAGGCATTCCTATAAAATGCTGTCTGCGCCTCGCAGTCGCGCCAACGACACTGGCATTCCTACAAAACGCTGTCTGCACCTCACAGTCGCGCCGACGACACAGGCATTCCTATAAAATGCTGTCTGCGCCTCACAGTCGCGCCGACGACACAGGCATTCCTACAAAAAGCTGTCTGCGCCTCGCAGTCGCGCCAACGACACAGGCATTCATACAAAAAGCTCTCTGCGCCTCACCGTCCCGCCAACGACACAGGCATTCCTACAAAATGCTCTCTGCGCCACACCGTCGCGCCGGCGACACAGGCATTCCTATAAAATGCTGTCTGCGCCTCACAGTCGCGCCGACGACACAGGCATTCCTATAAAATGCTGTCTGCGTCTCGCAGTCGCGCCAACGACACAGGCGTTCCTACAAAATGCTCTCTGCGCCTCACCGTCGCGCCGACGACACAGGCATTCCTATAAAATGCTGTCTGCGCCTCGCAGTCGCGCCAACGACACAGGCATTCCTATAAAATGCTGTCTGCGCCTCACAGTCGCGCCGACGACACAGGCATTCCTATAAAATGCTGTCTGCGCCTCGCAGTCGCGCCAACGACACAGGCATTCCTACAAAATGCTCTCTGCGCCTCACCGTCGCGCCGACGACACAGGCATTCCTATAAAATGCTGTCTGCGCCTCACAGTCGCGCCGACGACACAGGCATTCCTATAAAATGCTGTCTGCGCCTCGCAGTCGCGCCAACGACACTGGCATTCCTACAAAATGCTGTCTGCACCTCACAGTCGCGCCGACGACACAGGCATTCCTATAAAATGCTGTCTGCGCCTCACAGTCGCGCCGACGACACAGGCATTCCTACAAAAAGCTGTCTGCGCCTCGCAGTCGCGCCAACGACACAGGCATTCCTATAAAATGCTGTCTGCGCCTCGCAGTCGCGCCAACGACACAGGCATTCCTACAAAATGCTCTCTGCGCCTCTTCGTCGCGCCGACGACACAGGCATTCCTATAAAATGCTGTCTGCGCCTCACAGTCGCGCCGACGACACAGGCATTCCTATAAAATGCTGTCTGCGCCTCGCAGTCGCGCCAA
Source organism: Dermacentor andersoni (assembly GCF_023375885.2). NCBI lineage: Eukaryota > Metazoa > Arthropoda > Arachnida > Ixodida > Ixodidae > Dermacentor > Dermacentor andersoni. The sequence continues at coordinate 142,610,255 of NC_092822.1, read as the reverse complement.
CGACACAGGCATTCCTACAAAATGCTCTCTGCGCCTCACCGTCGCGCCGACGACACAGGCATTCCTATAAAATGCTGTCTGCGCCTCACAGTCGCGCCGACGACACAGGCATTCCTACAAAATGCTGTCTGCGCCTCGCAGTCGCGCCAACGACACAGGCATTCCTATAAAATGCTGTCTGCGCCTCACAGTCGCGCCGACGACACAGGCATTCCTATAAAATGCTGTCTGCGCCTCGCAGTCGCGCCAACGACACAGGCATTCCTACAAAATGCTCTCTGCGCCTCACCGTCGCGCCGACGACACAGGCATTCCTATAAAATGCTGTCTGCGCCTCACAGTCGCGCCGACGACACAGGAATTCCTATAAAATGCTGTCTGCTCTCGCAGTCGCGCCAACGACACTGGCATTCCTACAAAATGCTGTCTGCACCTCACAGTCGCGCCGACGACACAGGCATTCCTATAAAATGCTGTCTGCGCCTCACAGTCGCGCCGACGACACAGGCATTCCTACAAAAAGCTGTCAGCGCCTCGCAGTCGCGCCAACGACACAGGCATTCCTATAAAATGCTGTCTGCGCCTCGCAGTCGCGCCAACGACACAGGCATTCCTACAAAATGCTCTCTGCGCCTCACCGTCGCGCCAACGACACAGGCATTCCTACAAAATGCTCTCTGCGCCTCACCGTCGCGCCGACGATACAGGCATTCCTATAAAATGCTGTCTGCGCCTCACAGTCGCGCCGACGACACAGGCATTCCTATAAAATGCTGTCTGCGCCTCGCAGTCGCGCCAACGACACTGGCATTCCTACAAAATGCTGTCTGTGCCTCACAGTCGCGCCGACGACACAGGTATTCCTATAAAATGCTGTCTGCGCCTCACAGTCGCGCCGACGACACAGGCATTCCTACAAAAAGCTGTCTGCGCCTCGCAGTCGCGCCAACCACACAGGCATTCCTACAAAAGCTGTCTTCGCCTCGCAGTCGCGCCAACGACACAGGCATTCCTATAAAATGCTGTCTGCGCCTCACAGTCACGCCGACGACACAGGCATTCCTATAAAATGCTGTCTGCGCCTCGCAGTCGCGCCAACGACACAGGCATTCCTACAAAATGCTCTCTGCGCCTCACCGTCGCGCTGACGACACAGGCATTCCTATAAAATGCTGTCTGCGCCTCACAGTCGCGCCGACGACACAGGCATTCCTATAAAATGCTGTCTGCGCCTCGCAGTCGCGCCAACGACACAGGCATTCCTACAAAATGCTCTCTGCGCCTCACCGTCGCGCCGACGACACAGGCATTCCTATAAAATGCGGTCTGCGCCTCACAGTCGCGCCAACGACACTGGCATTCCTACAAAATGCTGTCTGCGCCTCACAGTCGCGCCGACGACACAGGCATTCCTACAAAAAGCTGTCTTCGCCTCACAGTCGCGCCAACGACACAGGCATTCCTATAAAATGCTGTCTGCGCCTCACAGTCGCGCCGACGACACAGGCATTCCAATAAAATGCTGTCTGCGCCTCGCAGTCGCGCCAACGACACAGGCATTCCTACAAAATGCTCTCTGCGCCTCACCGTCGCGCCGACGACACAGGCATTCCTATAAAATGCTGTCTGCGCCTCACAGTCGCGCCTACGACACAGGCATTCCTATAAAATGCTGTCTGCGCCTCGCAGTCGCGCCAACGACACTGGTATTCCTACAAAATGCTGTCTGCGCCTCACAGTCGCGCCGACGACACAGGCATTCCTATAAAATGCTGTCTGCGCCTCACAGTCGCGCCGACGACACAGGCATTCCCACAAAATGCTCTCTGCGCCTCACCGTCGCGCCTACGACACAGGCATTCCTATAAAATGCTGTCTGCGCCTCAAAGTGGCGCCGACGACACAGGCATTCCTACAAAATGCTGTCTGCGCCTCGCAGTCGCGCCAACGACACAGGCATTCCTATAAAATTCTGTCTGCGCCTCACAGTCGCGCGGACGACACAGGCATTCCTATAAAATGCTGTCTGCGCCTCGCAGTCGCGCCAACGACACAGGCATTCCTACAAAATGCTCTCTGCGCCTCACCGTCGCGCCGACGACACAGGCATTCCTATAAAATGCTGTCTGCGCCTCGCAGTCGCGCCAACGACACAGGCATTCCTACAAAATGCTCTCTGCGCCTCACCGTCGCGCCGACGACACAGGCATTCCTCTAAAATGCGGTCTGCGCCTCACAGTCGCGCCAACGACACTGGCATTCCTACAAAATGCTGTCTGCGCCTCACAGTCGCGCCGACGACACAGGCATTCCTACAAAAAGCTGTCTTCGCCTCACAGTCGCGCCAACGACACAGGCATTCCTATAAAATGCTGTCTGCGCCTCACAGTCGCGCCAACGACACAGGCATTCCTACAAAATGCTCTCTGCGCCTCACCGTCGCGCCGACGACACAGGCATTCCTATAAAATGCTGTCTGCGCCTCACAGTCGCGCCGACGACACAGGCATTCCTATCAAATGCTGTCTGCGCCTCGCAGTCGCGCCAACGACACTGGTATTCCTACAAAATGCTGTCTGCGCCTCACAGTCGCGCCGACGACACAGGCATTCCTATAAAATGCTGTCTGCGCCTCACAGTCGCGCTGACGACACAGGCATTCCTACAAAATGCTCTCTGCGCCTCACCGTCGCGCCGACGACACAGGCATTCCTATAAAATGCTGTCTGCGCCTCACAGTGGCGCCGACGACACAGGCATTCCTACAAAATGCTGTCTGCGCCTCGCAGTCGCGCCAACGACACAGGCATTCCTATAAAATGCTGTGTGCGCCTCAGTCGCGCCGACGACACAGGCATTCCTACAAAATGCTCTCTGCGCCTCACCGTCGCCCCGACGACACAGGCATTCCTATAAAATGCTGTGTGCGCCTCACAGTCGCGCCGACGACACAGGCATTCCTATAAAATGCTGTCTGCGCCTCGCAGTCGCGCCAACGACACTGGCATTCCTACAAAATGCTGTCTGCGCCTCACAGTCGCGCCGACGACACAGACATTCCTATAAAATGCTGTCTGCGCCTCACAGTCGCGCCGACGACACAGGCATTCCTACAAAAAGCTGTCTGCACCTCGCAGTCGCGCCGACGACATAGGCATTCCTATAAAATGCTGTCTGCGCCTCACAGTCGCGCGGACGACACAGGCATTCCTATAAAATGCTGTCTGCGCCTCGCAGTCGCGCCAACGACACAGGCATTCCTACAAAATGCTCTCTGCGCCTCACAGTCGCGCCGACGACACAGGCATTCCTATAAAATGCTGTCTGCGCCTCGCAGTCGCGCCAACGACACAGGCATTCCTACAAAATGCTCTCTGCGCCTCACCGTCGCGCCGACGACACAGGCATTCCTATAAAATGCTGTCTGCGCCTCACAGTCGCGCCGACGACACAGGCATTCCTACAAAATGCTGTCTGCGCCTCGCAGTCGCGCCAACGACACAGGCATTCCTATAAAATGCTGTCTGCGCCTCACAGTCGCGCCGACGACACAGGCATTCCTATAAAATGCTGTCTGCGCCTCACAGTCACGCCGACGACACAGGCATTCCTATAAAATGCTGTCTGCGCCTCACAGTCGCGCCGACGACACAGGCATTCCTATCAAATGCTGTCTGCGCCTCGCAGTCGCGCCAACGACACTGGTATTCCTACAAAATGCTGTCTGCGCCTCACAGTCGCGCCGACGACACAGGCATTCCTATAAAATGCTGTCTGCGCCTCACAGTCGCGCCGACGACACAGGCATTCCTACAAAATGCTCTCTGCGCCTCACCGTCGCGCCGACGACACAGGCATTCCTATAAAATGCTGTCTGCGCCTCACAGTGGCGCCGACGACACAGGCATTCCTACAAAATGCTGTCTGCGCCTCGCAGTCGCGCCAACGACACAGGCATTCCTATAAAATGCTGTGTGCGCCTCACAGTCGCGCCGACGACACAGGCATTCCTACAAAATGCTCTCTGCGCCTCACCGTCGCCCCGACGACACAGGCATTCCTATAAAATGCTGTGTGCGCCTCACAGTCGCGCCGACGACACAGGCATTCCTATAAAATGCTGTCTGCGCCTCGCAGTCGCGCCAACGACACTGGCATTCCTACAAAATGCTGTCTGCGCCTCACAGTCGCGCCGACGACACAGACATTCCTATAAAATGCTGTCTGCGCCTCACAGTCGCGCCGACGACACAGGCATTCCTACAAAAAGCTGTCTGCACCTCGCAGTCGCGCCGACGACATAGGCATTCCTATAAAATGCTGTCTGCGCCTCACAGTCGCGCGGACGACACAGGCATTCCTATAAAATGCTGTCTGCGCCTCGCAGTCGCGCCAACGACACAGGCATTCCTACAAAATGCTCTCTGCGCCTCACAGTCGCGCCGACGACACAGGCATTCCTATAAAATGCTGTCTGCGCCTCGCAGTCGCGCCAACGACACAGGCATTCCTACAAAATGCTCTCTGCGCCTCACCGTCGCGCCGACGACACAGGCATTCCTATAAAATGCTGTCTGCGCCTCACAGTCGCGCCGACGACACAGGCATTCCTACAAAATGCTGTCTGCGCCTCGCAGTCGCGCCAACGACACAGGCATTCCTATAAAATGCTGTCTGCGCCTCACAGTCGCGCCGACGACACAGGCATTTCTATAAAATGCTGTCTGCGCCTCACAGTCGCGCCGACGACACAGGCATTCCTACAAAAAGCTGTCTGCGCCTCGCAGTCGCGCCAACGACACAGGCATTCCTACAAAATGCTCTCTGCGCCTCACCGTCGCGCCGACGACACAGGCATTCCTATAAAATGCTGTCTGCGCCTCACAGTCGCGCCGACGACACAGGCATTCCTACAAAATGCTGTCTGCGCCTCGCAGTCGCGCCAACGACACAGGCATTCCTATAAATTGCTGTCTGCGCCTCACAGTCGCGCCGACGACACAGGCATTCCTATAAAATGCTGTCTGCGCCTCACAGTCGCGCCGACGACACAGGCATTCCTACAAAAAGCTGTCTGCGCCTCGCAGTCGCGCCAACGACACAGGCATTCCTATAAAATGCTGTCTGCGCCTCACAGTCGCGCCGACGACACAGGCATTCCTATAAAATGCTGTCTGCGCCTCGCAGTCACGCCAACGACACAGGCATTCCTACAAAATGCTCTCTGCGCCTCACCGTCGCGCCAACCACACAGGCATTCCTATAAAATGCTGTCTGCGCCTCGCAGTCGCGCCAACGACACTGGCATTCCTACAAAATGCTGTCTGCGCCTCACAGTCGCGCCGACGACACAGGCATTCCTATAAAATGCTGTCTGTGCCTCACAGTCGCGCCGACGACACAGGCATTCCTACAAAAAGCTGTCTGCGCCTCGCAGTCGCGCCAACCACACAGGCATTCCTACAAAAGCTGTCTTCGCCTCGCAGTCGCGCCAACGACACAGGCATTCCTATAAAATGCTGTCTGCGCCTCACAGTCACGCCGACGACACAGGCATTCCTATAAAATGCTGTCTGCGCCTCGCAGTCGCGCCAACGACACAGGCATTCCTACAAAATGCTCTCTGCGCCTCACCGTCGCGCTGACGACACAGGCATTCCTATAAAATGCTGTCTGCGCCTCGCAGTCGCGCCAACGACACAGGCATTCCTACAAAATGCTCTCTGCGCCTCACCGTCGCGCCGACGACACAGGCATTCCTATAAAATACTGTCTGCGCCTCACAGTCGCGCCGACGACACAGGCATTCCTATAAAATGCTGTCTGCGCCTCGCAGTCGCGCCAACGACACTGGTATTCCTACAAAATGCTGTCTGCGCCTCACAGTCGCGCCGACGACACAGGCATTCCTATAAAATGCTGTCTGCGCCTCACAGTCGCGCCGACGACACAGGCATTCCCACAAAATGCTCTCTGCGCCTCACCGTCGCGCCTACGACACAGGCATTCCTATAAAATGCTGTCTGCGCCTCAAAGTGGCGCCGACGACACAGGCATTCCTACAAAATGCTGTCTGCGCCTCGCAGTCGCGCCAACGACACAGGCATTCCTATAAAATTCTGTCTGCGCCTCACAGTCGCGCGGACGACACAGGCATTCCTATAAAATGCTGTCTGCGCCTCGCAGTCGCGCCAACGACACAGGCATTCCTACAAAATGCTCTCTGCGCCTCACCGTCGCGCCGACGACACAGGCATTCCTATAAAATGCTGTCTGCGCCTCGCAGTCGCGCCAACGACACAGGCATTCCTACAAAATGCTCTCTGCGCCTCACCGTCGCGCCGACGACACAGGCATTCCTCTAAAATGCGGTCTGCGCCTCACAGTCGCGCCAACGACACTGGCATTCCTACAAAATGCTGTCTGCGCCTCACAGTCGCGCCGACGACACAGGCATTCCTACAAAAAGCTGTCTTCGCCTCACAGTCGCGCCAACGACACAGGCATTCCTATAAAATGCTGTCTGCGCCTCACAGTCGCGCCAACGACACAGGCATTCCTACAAAATGCTCTCTGCGCCTCACCGTCGCGCCGACGACACAGGCATTCCTATAAAATGCTGTCTGCGCCTCACAGTCGCGCCGACGACACAGGCATTCCTATCAAATGCTGTCTGCGCCTCGCAGTCGCGCCAACGACACTGGTATTCCTACAAAATGCTGTCTGCGCCTCACAGTCGCGCCGACGACACAGGCATTCCTATAAAATGCTGTCTGCGCCTCACAGTCGCGCCGACGACACAGGCATTCCTACAAAATGCTCTCTGCGCCTCACCGTCGCGCCGACGACACAGGCATTCCTATAAAATGCTGTCTGCGCCTCACAGTGGCGCCGACGACACAGGCATTCCTACAAAATGCTGTCTGCGCCTCGCAGTCGCGCCAACGACACAGGCATTCCTATAAAATGCTGTGTGCGCCTCACAGTCGCGCCGACGACACAGGCATTCCTACAAAATGCTCTCTGCGCCTCACCGTCGCCCCGACGACACAGGCATTCCTATAAAATGCTGTGTGCGCCTCACAGTCGCGCCGACGACACAGGCATTCCTATAAAATGCTGTCTGCGCCTCGCAGTCGCGCCAACGACACTGGCATTCCTACAAAATGCTGTCTGCGCCTCACAGTCGCGCCGACGACACAGACATTCCTATAAAATGCTGTCTGCGCCTCACAGTCGCGCCGACGACACAGGCATTCCTACAAAAAGCTGTCTGCACTTCGCAGTCGCGCCGACGACATAGGCATTCCTATAAAATGCTGTCTGCGCCTCACAGTCGCGCGGACGACACAGGCATTCCTATAAAATGCTGTCTGCGCCTCGCAGTCGCGCCAACGACACAGGCATTCCTACAAAATGCTCTCTGCACCTCACAGTCGCGCCGACGACACAGGCATTCCTATAAAATGCTGTCTGCGCCTCGCAGTCGCGCCAACGACACAGGCATTCCTACAAAATGCTCTCTGCGCCTCACCGTCGCGCCGACGACACAGGCATTCCTATAAAATGCTGTCTGCGCCTCACAGTCGCGCCGACGACACAGGCATTCCTACAAAATGCTGTCTGCGCCTCGCAGTCGCGCCAACGACACAGGCATTCCTATAAAATGCTGTCTGCGCCTCACAGTCGCGCCGACGACACAGGCATTCCTATAAAATGCTGTCTGCGCCTCACAGTCGCGCCGACGACACAGGCATTCCTATAAAATGCTGTCTGCGCCTCACAGTCGCGCCGACGACACAGGCATTCCTATCAAATGCTGTCTGCGCCTCGCAGTCGCGCCAACGACACTGGTATTCCTACAAAATGCTGTCTGCGCCTCACAGTCGCGCCGACGACACAGGCATTCCTATAAAATGCTGTCTGCGCCTCACAGTCGCGCCGACGACACAGGCATTCCTACAAAATGCTCTCTGCGCCTCACCGCCGCGCCGACGACACAGGCATTCCTATAAAATGCAGTCTGCGCCTCACAGTGGCGCCGACGACACAGGCATTCCTACAAAATGCTGTCTGCGCCTCGCAGTCGCGCCAACGACACAGGCATTCCTATAAAATGCTGTGTGCGCCTCACAGTCGCGCCGACGACACAGGCATTCCTACAAAATGCTCTCTGCGCCTCACCGTCGCCCCGACGACACAGTCATTCCTATAAAATGCTGTGTGCGCCTCACAGTCGCGCCGACGACACAGGCATTCCTATAAAATGCTGTCTGCGCCTCGCAGTCGCGCCAACGACACTGGCATTCCTACAAAATGCTGTCTGCGCCTCACAGTCGCGCCGACGACACAGACATTCCTATAAAATGCTGTCTGCGCCTCACAGTCGCGCCGACGACACAGGCATTCCTACAAAAAGCTGTCTGCACCTCGCAGTCGCGCCGACGACATAGGCATTCCTATAAAATGCTGTCTGCGCCTCACAGTCGCGCGGACGACACAGGCATTCCTATAAAATGCTGTCTGCGCCTCGCAGTCGCGCCAACGACACAGGCATTCCTACAAAATGCTCTCTGCGCCTCACAGTCGCGCCGACGACACAGGCATTCCTATAAAATGCTGTCTGCGCCTCGCAGTCGCGCCAACGACACAGGCATTCCTACAAAATGCTCTCTGCGCCTCACCGTCGCGCCGACGACACAGGCATTCCTATAAAATGCTGTCTGCGCCTCACAGTCGCGCCGACGACACAGGCATTCCTACAAAATGCTGTCTGCGCCTCGCAGTCGCGCCAACGACACAGGCATTCCTATAAAATGCTGTCTGCGCCTCACAGTCGCGCCGACGACACAGGCATTCCTATAAAATGCTGTCTGCGCCTCACAGTCGCGCCGACGACACAGGCATTCCTACAAAAAGCTGTCTGCGCCTCGCAGTCGCGCCAACGACACAGGCATTCCTACAAAATGCTCTCTGCGCCTCACCGTCGCGCCAACGACACAGGCATTCCTACAAAATGCTCTCTGCGCCTCACCGTCGCGCCGACGACACAGGCATTCCTATAAAATGCTGTCTGCGCCTCACAGTCGCGCCGACGACACAGGCATTCCTATAAAATGCTGTCTGCGCCTCGCAGTCGCGCCAACGACACAGGCATTCCTACAAAATGCTCTCTGCGCCTCACCGTCGCGCCGACGACACAGGCATTCCTATAAAATGCTGTCTGCGCCTCGCAGTCGCGCCAACGACACAGGCATTCCTACAAAATGCTCTCTGCGCCTCACCGTCGTGCCGACGACACAGGCATTCCTATAAAATGCTGTCTGCGCCTCACAGTCGCGCCGACGACACAGGCATTCCTATAAAATGCTGTCTGCGCCTCGCAGTCGCGCCAACGACACTGGCATTCCTACAAAATGCTGTCTGCACCTCACAGTCGCGCCGACGACACAGGCATTCCTATAAAATGCTGTCTGCGCCTCACAGTCGCGCCGACGACACAGGCATTCCTACAAAAAGCTGTCTGCGCCTCGCAGTCGCGCCAACGACACAGGCATTCCTACAAAATGCTCTCTGCGCCTCACCGTCGCGCCAACGACACAGGCATTCCTACAAAATGCTCTCTGCGCCACACCGTCGCGCCGACGACACAGGCATTCCTATAAAATGCTGTCTGCGCCTCACAGTCGCGCCGACGACACAGGCATTCCTATAAAATGCTGTCTGCGCCTCGCAGTCGCGCCAACGACACAGGCATTCCTACAAAATGCTCTCTGCGCCTCACCGTCGCGCCGACGACACAGGCATTCCTATAAAATGCTGTCTGCGCCTCGCAGTCGCGCCAACGACACAGGCATTCCTATAAAATGCTGTCTGCGCCTCACAGTCGCGCCGACGACACAGGCATTCCTATAAAATGCTGTCTGCGCCTCGCAGTCGCGCCAACGACACAGGCATTCCTACAAAATGCTCTCTGCGCCTCACCGTCGCGCCGACGACACAGGCATTCCTATAAAATGCTGTCTGCGCCTCACAGTCGCGCCGACGACACAGGCATTCCTATAAAATGCTGTCTGCGCCTCGCAGTCGCGCCAACGACACTGGCATTCCTACAAAATGCTGTCTGCACCTCACAGTCGCGCCGACGACACAGGCATTCCTATAAAATGCTGTCTGCGCCTCACAGTCGCGCCGACGACACAGGCATTCCTACAAAAAGCTGTCTGCGCCTCGCAGTCGCGCCAACGACACAGGCATTCCTATAAAATGCTGTCTGCGCCTCGCAGTCGCGCCAACGACACAGGCATTCCTACAAAATGCTCTCTGCGCCTCACCGTCGCGCCGACGACACAGGCATTCCTATAAAATGCTGTCTGCGCCTCGCAGTCGCGCCAACGACACAGGCATTCCTACAAAATGCTCTCTGCGCCTCACCGTCGCGCCGACGACACAGGCATTCCTCTAAAATGCGGTCTGCGCCTCACAGTCGCGCCAACGACACTGGCATTCCTACAAAATGCTGTCTGCGCCTCACAGTCGCGCCGACGACACAGGCATTCCTACAAAAAGCTGTCTTCGCCTCACAGTCGCGCCAACGACACAGGCATTCCTATAAAATGCTGTCTGCGCCTCACAGTCGCGCCAACGACACAGGCATTCCTACAAAATGCTCTCTGCGCCTCACCGTCGCGCCGACGACACAGGCATTCCTATAAAATGCTGTCTGCGCCTCACAGTCGCGCCGACGACACAGGCATTCCTACAAAATGCTCTCTGCGCCTCACCGTCGCGCCGACGACACAGGCATTCCTATAAAATGCTGTCTGCGCCTCACAGTGGCGCCGACGACACAGGCATTCCTACAAAATGCTGTCTGCGCCTCGCAGTCGCGCCAACGACACAGGCATTCCTATAAAATGCTGTGTGCGCCTCACAGTCGCGCCGACGACACAGGCATTCCTACAAAATGCTCTCTGCGCCTCACCGTCGCCCCGACGACACAGGCATTCCTATAAAATGCTGTGTGCGCCTCACAGTCGCGCCGACGACACAGGCATTCCTATAAAATGCTGTCTGCGCCTCGCAGTCGCGCCAACGACACTGGCATTCCTACAAAATGCTGTCTGCGCCTCACAGTCGCGCCGACGACACAGACATTCCTATAAAATGCTGTCTGCGCCTCACAGTCGCGCCGACGACACAGGCATTCCTACAAAAAGCTGTCTGCACCTCGCAGTCGCGCCGACGACATAGGCATTCCTATAAAATGCTGTCTGCGCCTCACAGTCGCGCGGACGACACAGGCATTCCTATAAAATGCTGTCTGCGCCTCGCAGTCGCGCCAACGACACAGGCATTCCTACAAAATGCTCTCTGCGCCTCACCGTCGCGCCGACGACACAGGCATTCCTATAAAATGCTGTCTGCGCCTCACAGTCGCGCCGACGACACAGGCATTCCTATAAAATGCTGTCTGCGCCTCGCAGTCGCGCCAACGACACAGGCATTCCTACAAAATGCTCTCTGCGCCTCACCGTCGCGCCGACGACACAGGCATTCCTATAAAATGCTGTCTGCGCCTCGCAGTCGCGCCAACGACACTGGCATTCCTACAAAATGCTGTCTGCGCCTCGCAGTCGCGCCAACGACACAGGCATTCCTATAAAATGCTGTCTGCGCCTCACAGTCGCGCCGACGACACAGGCATTCCTATAAAATGCTGTCTGCGCCTCACAGTCGCGCCGACGACACAGGCATTCCTACAAAAAGCTGTCTGCGCCTCGCAGTCGCGCCAACGACACAGGCATTCCTACAAAATGCTCTCTGCGCCTCACCGTCGCGCCAACGACACAGGCATTCCTACAAAATGCTCTCTGCGCCTCACCGTCGCGCCGACGACACAGGCATTCCTATAAAATGCTGTCTGCGCCTCACAGTCGCGCCGACGACACAGGCATTCCTATAAAATGCTGTCTGCGCCTCGCAGTCGCGCCAACGACACAGGCATTCCTACAAAATGCTCTCTGCGCCTCACCGTCGCGCCGACGACACAGGCATTCCTATAAAATGCTGTCTGCGCCTCGCAGTCGCGCCAACGACACAGGCATTCCTACAAAATGCTCTCTGCGCCTCACCGTCGTGCCGACGACACAGGCATTCCTATAAAATGCTGTCTGCGCCTCACAGTCGCGCCGACGACACAGGCATTCCTATAAAATGCTGTCTGCGCCTCGCAGTCGCGCCAACGACACTGGCATTCCTACAAAATGCTGTCTGCACCTCACAGTCGCGCCGACGACACAGGCATTCCTATAAAATGCTGTCTGCGCCTCACAGTCGCGCCGACGACACAGGCATTCCTACAAAAAGCTGTCTGCGCCTCGCAGTCGCGCCAACGACACAGGCATTCCTACAAAATGCTCTCTGCGCCTCACCGTCGCGCCAACGACACAGGCATTCCTACAAAATGCTCTCTGCGCCACACCGTCGCGCCGACGACACAGGCATTCCTATAAAATGCTGTCTGCGCCTCACAGTCGCGCCGACGACACAGGCATTCCTATAAAATGCTGTCTGCGCCTCGCAGTCGCGCCAACGACACAGGCATTCCTACAAAATGCTCTCTGCGCCTCACCGTCGCGCCGACGACACAGGCATTCCTATAAAATGCTGTCTGCGCCTCGCAGTCGCGCCAACGACACAGGCATTCCTATAAAATGCTGTCTGCGCCTCACAGTCGCGCCGACGACACAGGCATTCCTATAAAATGCTGTCTGCGCCTCGCAGTCGCGCCAACGACACAGGCATTCCTACAAAATGCTCTCTGCGCCTCACCGTCGCGCCGACGACACAGGCATTCCTATAAAATGCTCTCTGCGCCTCACAGTCGCGCCGACGACACAGGCATTCCTATAAAATGCTGTCTGCGCCTCGCAGTCGCGCCAACGACACTGGCATTCCTACAAAATGCTGTCTGCACCTCACAGTCGCGCCGACGACACAGGCATTCCTATAAAATGCTGTCTGCGCCTCACAGTCGCGCCGACGACACAGGCATTCCTACAAAAAGCTGTCTGCGCCTCGCAGTCGCGCCAACGACACAGGCATTCCTATAAAATGCTGTCTGCGCCTCGCAGTCGCGCCAACGACACAGGCATTCCTACAAAATGCTCTCTGCGCCTCTTCGTCGCGCCGACGACACAGGCATTCCTATAAAATGCTGTCTGCGCCTCACAGTCGCGCCGACGACACAGGCATTCCTATAAAATGCTGTCTGCGCCTCGCAGTCGCGCCAACGACACAGGCATTCCTACAAAATGCTCTCTGCGCCTCACCGTCGCGCCGACGACACAGGTATTCCTATAAAATGCTGTCTGCGCCTCACAGTCGCGCCGACGACACAGGCATTCCTACAAAATGCTGTCTGCGCCTCGCAGTCGCGCCAACGACACAGGCATTCCTATAAAATGCTGTCTGCGCCTCACAGTCGCGCCGACGACACAGGCATTCCTATAAAATGCTGTCTGCGCCTCGCAGTCGCGCCAACGACACAGGCATTCCTACAAAATGCTCTCTGCGCCTCACCGTCGCGCCGACGACACAGGCATTCCTATAAAATGCTGTCTGCGCCTCACAGTCGCGCCGACGACACAGGCATTCCTATAAAATGCTGTCTGCTCTCGCAGTCGCGCCAACGACACTGGCATTCCTACAAAATGCTGTCTGCACCTCACAGTCGCGCCGACGACACAGGCATTCCTATAAAATGCTGTCTGCGCCTCACAGTCGCGCCGACGACACAGGCATTCCTACAAAAAGCTGTCAGCGCCTCGCAGTCGCGCCAACGACACAGGCATTCCTATAAAATGCTGTCTGCGCCTCGCAGTCGCGCCAACGACACAGGCATTCCTACAAAATGCTCTCTGCGCCTCACCATCGCGCCAACGACACAGGCATTCCTACAAAATGCTCTCTGCGCCTCACCGTCGCGCCGACGATACAGGCATTCCTATAAAATGCTGTCTGCGCCTCACAGTCGCGCCGACGACACAGGCATTCCTATAAAATGCTGTCTGCGCCTCGCAGTCGCGCCAACGACACTGGCATTCCTACAAAATGCTGTCTGCGCCTCACAGTCGCGCCGACGACACAGGTATTCCTATAAAATGCTGTCTGCGCCTCACAGTCGCGCCGACGACACAGGCATTCCTACAAAAAGCTGTCTGCGCCTCGCAGTCACGCCAACGACACAGGCGTTCCTATAAAATGCTGTCTGCGCCTCGCAGTCGCGCCAACGACACTGGCATTCTTACAAAATGCTGTCTGCGCCTCACAGTCGCGCCGACGACACAGGCATTCCTATAAAATGCTGTCTGCGCCTCACAGTCGCGCCGACGACACAGGCATTCCTACAAAAAGCTGTCTGCGCCTCGCAGTCTCGCCAACGACACAGGCATTCCTATAAAATGCTGTCTGCGCCTCACAGTCGCGCCGACAACACAGGCATTCCTATAAAATGCTGTCTGCGCCTCGCAGTCGCGCCAACGACACAGGCATTCCTACAAAATGCTCTCTGCGCCTCACCGTCACGCCGACGACACAGGCATTCCTATAAAATGCTGTCTGCGCCTCACAGTCGCGCCGACGACACAGGCATTCCTACAAAATGCTGTCTGCGCCTCACAGTCACGCCGACGACACAGGCATTCCTATAAATTGCTGTCTGCGCCTCACAGTCGCGCCGACGACACAGGCATTCCTACAAAATGCTCTCTGCGCCTCACCGTCGCGCTGACGACACAGGCATTCCTATAAAATGCTGTCTGCGCCTCGCAGTCGCGCCAACGACACTGGCATTCCTACAAAATGCTGTCTGCGCCTCGCAGTCGCGCCAACGACACTGGCATTCCTACAAAATGCTGTCTGCGCCTCACAGTCGCGCCGACGACACAGGCATTCCTATAAAATGCTGTCTGCGCCTCACAGTCGCGCCGACGACACAGGCATTCCTACAAAAAGCTGTCTTCGCCTCGCAGTCGCGCCAACGACACAGGCATTCCTATAAAATGCTGTCTGCGCCTCACAGTCGCGCCGACGACACAGGCATTCCTATAAAATGCTGTCTGCGCCTCGCAGTCGCGCCAACGACACAGGCATTCCTACAAAATGCTCTCTGCGCCTCACCGTCGCGCCGACGACACAGGCATTCCTATAAAATGCGGTCTGCGCCTCACAGTCGCGCCAACGACACTGGCATTCCTACAAAATGCTGTCTGCGCCTCACAGTCGCGCCGACGACACAGGCATTCCTACAAAATGCTCTCTGCGCCTCACCGTCGCGCTGACGACACAGGCATTCCTATAAAATGCTGTCTGCGCCTCGCAGTCGCGCCAACGACACTGGCATTCCTACAAAATGCTGTCTGCGCCTCGCAGTCGCGCCAACGACACTGGCATTCCTACAAAATGCTGTCTGCGCCTCACAGTCGCGCCGACGACACAGGCATTCCTATAAAATGCTGTCTGCGCCTCACAGTCGCGCCGACGACACAGGCATTCCTACAAAAAGCTGTCTTCGCCTCGCAGTCGCGCCAACGACACAGGCATTCCTATAAAATGCTGTCTGCGCCTCACAGTCGCGCCGACGACACAGGCATTCCTATAAAATGCTGTCTGCGCCTCGCAGTCGCGCCAACGACACAGGCATTCCTACAAAATGCTCTCTGCGCCTCACCGTCGCGCCGACGACACAGGCATTCCTATAAAATGCGGTCTGCGCCTCACAGTCGCGCCAACGACACTGGCATTCCTACAAAATGCTGTCTGCGCCTCACAGTCGCGCCGACGACACAGGCATTCCTACAAAAAGCTGTCTTCGCCTCACAGTCGCGCCAACGACACAGGCATTCCTATAAAATGCTGTCTGCGCCTCACAGTCGCGCCGACGACACAGGCATTCCTATAAAATGCTGTCTGCGCCTCGCAGTCGCGCCAACGACACAGGCATTCCTACAAAATGCTCTCTGCGCCTCACCGTCGCGCCGACGACACAGGCATTCCTATAAAATGCTGTCTGCGCCTCACAGTCGCGCCGACGACACAGGCATTCCTATAAAATGCTGTCTGCGCCTCGCAGTCGCGCCAACGACACTGGTATTCCTACAAAATGCTGTCTGCGCCTCACAGTCGCGCCGACGACACAGGCATTCCCACAAAATGCTCTCTGCGCCTCACCGTCGCGCCTACGACACAGGCATTCCTATAAAATGCTGTCTGCGCCTCAAAGTGGCGCCGACGACACAGGCATTCCTACAAAATGCTGTCTGCGCCTCGCAGTCGCGCCAACGACACAGGCATTCCTATAAAATTCTGTCTGCGCCTCACAGTCGCGCGGACGACACAGGCATTCCTATAAAATGCTGTCTGCGCCTCGTAGTCGCGCCAACGACACAGGCATTCCTACAAAATGCTATTTGCGCCTCACCGTCGCGCCGACGACACAGGCATTCCTATAAAATGCTGTCTGCGCCTCGCAGTCGCGCCAACGACACAGGCATTCCTACAAAATGCTCTCTGCGCCTCACCGTCGCGCCGACGACACAGGCATTCCTCTAAAATGCGGTCTGCGCCTCACAGTCGCGCCAACGACACTGGCATTCCTACAATATGC
Organism: Dermacentor andersoni; assembly: GCF_023375885.2. Taxonomy (NCBI): domain Eukaryota; kingdom Metazoa; phylum Arthropoda; class Arachnida; order Ixodida; family Ixodidae; genus Dermacentor; species Dermacentor andersoni. The sequence goes on along the minus strand of NC_092822.1, from coordinate 142,593,586 downwards.
TGTCTGCGCCTCACAGTCGCGCCGACGACACAGGCATTCCTACAAAAAGCTGTCTTCGCCTCACAGTCGCGCCAACGACACAGGCATTCCTATAAAATGCTGTCTGCGCCTCACAGTCGCGCCAACGACACAGGCATTCCTACAAAATGCTCTCTGCGCCTCACCGTCGCGCCGACGACACAGGCATTCCTATAAAATGCTGTCTGCGCCTCACAGTCGCGCCGACGACACAGGCATTCCTATCAAATGCTGTCTGCGCCTCGCAGTCGCGCCAACGACACTGGTATTCCTACAAAATGCTGTCTGCGCCTCACAGTCGCGCCGACGACACAGGCATTCCTATAAAATGCTGTCTGCGCCTCACAGTCGCGCCGACGACACAGGCATTCCTACAAAATGCTCTCTGCGCCTCACCGTCGCGCCGACGACACAGGCATTCCTATAAAATGCTGTCTGCGCCTCACAGTGGCGCCGACGACACAGGCATTCCTACAAAATGCTGTCTGCGCCTCGCAGTCGCGCCAACGACACAGGCATTCCTATAAAATGCTGTGTGCGCCTCACAGTCGTGCCGACGACACAGGCATTCCTACAAAATGCTCTCTGCGCCTCACCGTCGCCCCGACGACACAGGCATTCCTATAAAATGCTGTGTGCGCCTCACAGTCGCGCCGACGACACAGGCATTCCTATAAAATGCTGTCTGCGCCTCGCAGTCGCGCCAAGGACACTGGCATTCCTACAAAATGCTGTCTGCGCCTCACAGTCGCGCCGACGACACAGACATTCCTATAAAATGCTGTCTGCGCCTCACAGTCGCGCCGACGACACAGGCATTCCTACAAAAAGCTGTCTGCATCTCGCAGTCGCGCCGACGACATAGGCATTCCTATAAAATGCTGTCTGCGCCTCACAGTCGCGCGGACGACACAGGCATTCCTATAAAATGCTGTCTGCGCCTCGCAGTCGCGCCAACGACACAGGCATTCCTACAAAATGCTCTCTGCGCCTCACCGTCGCGCCGACGACACAGGCATTCCTATAAAATGCTGTCTGCGCCTCACAGTCGCGCCGACGACACAGGCATTCCTATAAAATGCTGTCTGCGCCTCGCAGTCGCGCCAACGACACTGGCATTCCTACAAAATGCTGTCTGCGCCTCACAGTCGCGCCGACGACACAGGCATTCCTATAAAATGCTGTCTGCGCCTCACAGTCGCGCCGACGACACAGGCATTCCTACAAAAAGCTGTCTTCGCCTCGCAGTCGCGCCAACGACACAGGCATTCCTATAAAATGCTGTGTGCGCCTCACAGTCGCGCCGACGACACAGGCATTCCTATAAAATGCTGTCTGCGCCTCGCAGTCGCGCCAACGACACAGGCATTCCTACAAAATGCTCTCTGCGCCTCACCGTCGCGCCGACGACACAGGCATTCCTATAAAATGCGGTCTGCGCCTCACAGTCACGCCAACGACACTGGCATTCCTACAAAATGCTGTCTGCGCCTCACAGTCGCGCCGACGACGCAGGCATTCCTATAAAATGCTGTCTGCGACTCACAGTCGCGCCGACGACACAGGCATTCCTACAAAAAGCTGTCTGCGCCTCGCAGTCGCGCCAACGACACAGGCATTCCTATAAAATGCTGTCTGCGCCTCACAGTCGCGCCGACGACACAGGCATTCCTATAAAATGCTGTCTGCGCCTCGCAGTCGCGCCAACGACACAGGCATTCCTACAAAATGCTCTCTGCGCCTCACCATCGCGCCGACGACACAGGCATTCCTATAAAATGCTGTCTGCGCCTCACAGTCGCGCCGACGACACAGGCATTCCTACAAAAAGCTGTCTGCGCCTCACAGTCGCGCCGACGACACAGGCATTCCTACAAAAAGCTGTCTGCGCCTCGCAGTCGCGCCAACGACACAGGCATTCCTATAAAATGCTGTCTGCGCCTCACAGTCGCGCCGACGACACAGGCATTCCTATAAAATGCTGTCTGCGCCTCGCAGTCGCGCCAACGACACAGGCATTCCTACAAAATGCTCTCTGCGCCTCACCGTCGCGCCGACGACACAGGCATTCCTATAAAATGCTGTCTGCGCCTCGCAGTCGCGCCAACGACACTGGCATTCCTACAAAATGCTGTCTGCGCCTCACAGTCGCGCCAACGACACAGGCATTCCTATAAAATGCTGTCTGCGCCTCACCGTCGCGCCGACGACACAGGCATTCCTATAAAATGCTGTCTGCGCCACGCAGTCGCGCCAACGACACAGGCATTCCTACAAAATGCTCTCTGCGCCTCACCGTCGCGCCGACGACACAGGCATTCCTATAAAATGCTGTCTGCGCCTCACAGTCGCGCCGACGACACAGACATTCCTACAAAAAGCTGTCTGCGCCTCGCAGTCGCGCCAACGACACAGGCATTCCTATAAAATGCTGTCTGCGCCTCACAGTCGCGCCGACGACACAGGCATTCCTATAAAATGCTGTCTGCGCCTCGCAGTCGCGCCAACGACACAGGCATTCCTACAAAATGCTCTCTGCGCCTCACCGTCGCGCCGACGACACAGGCATTCCTATAAAATGCTGTCTGCGCCTCGCAGTCGCGCCAACGACACTGGCATTCCTACAAAATGCTGTCTGCGCCTCACAGTCGCGCCGACGACACAGGCATTCCTATAAAATGCTGTCTGTGCCTCACAGTCGCGCCGACGACACAGGCATTCCTACAAAAAGCTGTCTGCGCCTCGCAGTCGCGCCAACCACACAGGCATTCCTACAAAAGCTGTCTTCGCCTCGCAGTCGCGCCAACGACACAGGCATTCCTATAAAATGCTGTCTGCGCCTCACAGTCACGCCGACGACACAGGCATTCCTATAAAATGCTGTCTGCGCCTCGCAGTCGCGCCAACGACACAGGCATTCCTACAAAATGCTCTCTGCGCCTCACCGTCGCGCTGACGACACAGGCATTCCTATAAAATGCTGTCTGCGCCTCGCAGTCGCGCCAACGACACTGGCATTCCTACAAAATGCTGTCTGCGCCTCGCAGTCGCGCCAACGACACTGGCATTCCTACAAAATGCTGTCTGCGCCTCACAGTCGCGCCGACGACACAGGCATTCCTATAAAATGCTGTCTGCGCCTCACAGTCGCGCCGACGACACAGGCATTCCTACAAAAAGCTGTCTTCGCCTCGCAGTCGCGCCAACGACACAGGCATTCCTATAAAATGCTGTCTGCGCCTCACAGTCGCGCCGACGACACAGGCATTCCTATAAAAAGCTGTCTGCGCCTCGCAGTCGCGCCAACGACACAGGCATTCCTACAAAATGCTCTCTGCGCCTCACCGTCGCGCCGACGACACAGGCATTCCTATAAAATGCGGTCTGCGCCTCACAGTCGCGCCAACGACACTGGCATTCCTACAAAATGCTGTCTGCGCCTCACAGTCGCGCCGACGACACAGGCATTCCTACAAAAAGCTGTCTTCGCCTCACAGTCGCGCCAACGACACAGGCATTCCTATAAAATGCTGTCTGCGCCTCACAGTCGCGCCGACGACACAGGCATTCCTATAAAATGCTGTCTGCGCCTCGCAGTCGCGCCAACGACACAGGCATTCCTACAAAATGCTCTCTGCGCCTCACCGTCGCGCCGACGACACAGGCATTCCTATAAAATGCTGTCTGCGCCTCACAGTCGCGCCGACGACACAGGCATTCCTATAAAATGCTGTCTGCGCCTCGCAGTCGCGCCAACGACACTGGTATTCCTACAAAATGCTGTCTGCGCCTCACAGTCGCGCCGACGACACAGGCATTCCTATAAAATGCTGTCTGCGCCTCACAGTCGCGCCGACGACACAGGCATTCCCACAAAATGCTCTCTGCGCCTCACCGTCGCGCCGACGACACAGGCATTCCTATAAAATGCTGTCTGCGCCTCAAAGTGGCGCCGACGACACAGGCATTCCTACAAAATGCTGTCTGCGCCTAGCAGTCGCGCCAACGACACAGGCATTCCTATAAAATTCTGTCTGCGCCTCACAGTCGCGCGGACGACACAGGCATTCCTATAAAATGCTGTCTGCGCCTCGCAGTCGCGCCAACGACACAGGCATTCCTACAAAATGCTCTCTGCGCCTCACCGTCGCGCCGACGACACAGGCATTCCTATAAAATGCTGTCTGCGCCTCGCAGTCGCGCCAACGACACAGGCATTCCTACAAAATGCTCTCTGCGCCTCACCGTCGCGCCGACGACACAGGCATTCCTCTAAAATGCGGTCTGCGCCTCACAGTCGCGCCAACGACACTGGCATTCCTACAAAATGCTGTCTGCGCCTCACAGTCGCGCCGACGACACAGGCATTCCTACAAAAAGCTGTCTTCGCCTCACAGTCGCGCCAACGACACAGGCATTCCTATAAAATGCTGTCTGCGCCTCACAGTCGCGCCAACGACACAGGCATTCCTACAAAATGCTCTCTGCGCCTCACCGTCGCGCCGACGACACAGGCATTCCTATAAAATGCTGTCTGCGCCTCACAGTCGCGCCGACGACACAGGCATTCCTATCAAATGCTGTCTGCGCCTCGCAGTCGCGCCAACGACACTGGTATTCCTACAAAATGCTGTCTGCGCCTCACAGTCGCGCCGACGACACAGGCATTCCTATAAAATGCTGTCTGCGCCTCACAGTCGCGCCGACGACACAGGCATTCCTACAAAATGCTCTCTGCGCCTCACCGTCGCGCCTACGACACAGGCATTCCTATAAAATGCTGTCTGCGCCTCAAAGTGGCGCCGACGACACAGGCATTCCTACAAAATGCTGTCTGCGCCTCGCAGTCGCGCCAACGACACAGGCATTCCTATAAAATGCTGTCTGCGCCTCACAGTCGCGCCGACGACACAGGCATTCCTATAAAATGCTGTCTGCGCCTCGCAGTCGCGCCAACGACACAGGCATTCCTACAAAATGCTCTCTGCGCCTCACCGTCGCGCCGACGACACAGGCATTCCTATAAAATGCTGTCTGCGCCTCGCAGTCGCGCCAACGACACTGGCATTCCTACAAAATGCTGTCTGCGCCTCACAGTCGCGCCAACGACACAGGCATTCCTATAAAATGCTGTCTGCGCCTCACCGTCGCGCCGACGACACAGGCATTCCTATAAAATGCTGTCTGCGCCACGCAGTCGCGCCAACGACACAGGCATTCCTACAAAATGCTCTCTGCGCCTCACCGTCGCGCCGACGACACAGGCATTCCTATAAAATGCTGCCTGCGCCTCACAGTCGCGCCGACGACACAGACATTCCTACAAAAAGCTGTCTGCGCCTCGCAGTCGCGCCAACGACACAGGCATTCCTATAAAATGCTGTCTGCGCCTCACAGTCGCGCCGACGACACAGGCATTCCTATAAAATGCTGTCTGCGCCTCGCAGTCGCGCCAACGACACAGGCATTCCTACAAAATGCTCTCTGCGCCTCACCGTCGCGCCGACGACACAGGCATTCCTATAAAATGCTGTCTGCGCCTCGCAGTCGCGCCAACGACACTGGCATTCCTACAAAATGCTGTCTGCGCCTCACAGTCGCGCCGACGACACAGGCATTCCTATAAAATGCTGTCTGTGCCTCACAGTCGCGCCGACGACACAGGCATTCCTACAAAAAGCTGTCTGCGCCTCGCAGTCGCGCCAACCACACAGGCATTCCTACAAAAGCTGTCTTCGCCTCGCAGTCGCGCCAACGACACAGGCATTCCTATAAAATGCTGTCTGCGCCTCACAGTCACGCCGACGACACAGGCATTCCTATAAAATGCTGTCTGCGCCTCGCAGTCGCGCCAACGACACAGGCATTCCTACAAAATGCTCTCTGCGCCTCACCGTCGCGCTGACGACACAGGCATTCCTATAAAATGCTGTCTGCGCCTCGCAGTCGCGCCAACGACACTGGCATTCCTACAAAATGCTGTCTGCGCCTCGCAGTCGCGCCAACGACACTGGCATTCCTACAAAATGCTGTCTGCGCCTCACAGTCGCGCCGACGACACAGGCATTCCTATAAAATGCTGTCTGCGCCTCACAGTCGCGCCCACGACACAGGCATTCCTACAAAAAGCTGTCTTCGCCTCGCAGTCGCGCCAACGACACAGGCATTCCTATAAAATGCTGTCTGCGCCTCACAGTCGCGCCGACGACACAGGCATTCCTCTAAAATGCGGTCTGCGCCTCACAGTCGCGCCAACGACACTGGCATTCCTACAAAATGCTGTCTGCGCCTCACAGTCGCGCCGACGACACAGGCATTCCTACAAAAAGCTGTCTTCGCCTCACAGTCGCGCCAACGACACAGGCATTCCTATAAAATGCTGTCTGCGCCTCACAGTCGCGCCAACGACACAGGCATTCCTACAAAATGCTCTCTGCGCCTCACCGTCGCGCCGACGACACAGGCATTCCTATAAAATGCTGTCTGCGCCTCACAGTCGCGCCGACGACACAGGCATTCCTATCAAATGCTGTCTGCGCCTCGCAGTCGCGCCAACGACACTGGTATTCCTACAAAATGCTGTCTGCGCCTCACAGTCGCGCCGACGACACAGGCATTCCTATAAAATGCTGTCTGCGCCTCACAGTCGCGCCGACGACACAGGCATTCCTACAAAATGCTCTCTGCGCCTCACCGTCGCGCCGACGACACAGGCATTCCTATAAAATGCTGTCTGCGCCTCACAGTGGCGCCGACGACACAGGCATTCCTACAAAATGCTGTCTGCGCCTCGCAGTCGCGCCAACGACACAGGCATTCCTATAAAATGCTGTGTGCGCCTCACAGTCGCGCCGACGACACAGGCATTCCTACAAAATGCTCTCTGCGCCTCACCGTCGCCCCGACGACACAGGCATTCCTATAAAATGCTGTGTGCGCCTCACAGTCGCGCCGACGACACAGGCATTCCTATAAAATGCTGTCTGCGCCTCGCAGTCGCGCCAACGACACTGGCATTCCTACAAAATGCTGTCTGCGCCTCACAGTCGCGCCGACGACACAGACATTCCTATAAAATGCTGTCTGCGCCTCACAGTCGCGCCGACGACACAGGTATTCCTACAAAAAGCTGTCTGCACCTCGCAGTCGCGCCGACGACATAGGCATTCCTATAAAATGCTGTCTGCGCCTCACAGTCGTGCGGACGACACAGGCATTCCTATAAAATGCTGTCTGCGCCTCGCAGTCGCGCCAACGACACAGGCATTCCTACAAAATGCTCTCTGCGCCTCACCGTCGCGCCGACGACACAGGCATTCCTATAAAATGCTGTCTGCGCCTCACAGTCGCGCCGACGACACAGGCATTCCTATAAAATGCTGTCTGCGCCTCGCAGTCGCGCCAACGACACTGGGATTCCTACAAAATGCTGTCTGCGCCTCACAGTCGCGCCGACGACACAGGCATTCCTATAAAATGCTGTCTGCGCCTCACAGTCGCGCCGACGACACAGGCATTCCTACAAAAAGCTGTCTTCGCCTCGCAGTCGCGCCAACGACACAGGCATTCCTATAAAATGCTGTGTGCGCCTCACAGTCGCGCCGACGACACAGGCATTCCTATAAAATGCTGTCTGCGCCTCGCAGTCGCGCCAACGACACAGGCATTCCTACAAAATGCTCTCTGCGCCTCACCGTCGCGCCGACGACACAGGCATTCCTATAAAATGCGGTCTGCGCCTCACAGTCGCGCCAACGACACTGGCATTCCTACAAAATGCTGTCTGCGCCTCACAGTCGCGCCGACGATGCAGGCATTCCTATAAAATGCTGTCTGCGCCTCACAGTCGCGCCGACGACACAGGCATTCCTACAAAAAGCTGTCTGCGCCTCGCAGTCGCGCCAACGACACAGGCATTCCTATAAAATGCTGTCTGCGCCTCACAGTCGCGCCGACGACACAGGCATTCCTATAAAATGCTGTCTGCGCCTCACAGTCGCGCCGACGACACAGGCATTCCTACAAAAAGCTGTCTTCGCCTCGCAGTCGCGCCAACGACACAGGCATTCCTATAAAATGCTGTGTGCGCCTCACAGTCGCGCCGACGACACAGGCATTCCTATAAAATGCTGTCTGCGCCTCGCAGTCGCGCCAACGACACAGGCATTCCTACAAAATGCTCTCTGCGCCTCACCGTCGCGCCGACGACACAGGCATTCCTATAAAATGCGGTCTGCGCCTCACAGTCGCGCCAACGACACTGGCATTCCTACAAAATGCTGTCTGCGCCTCACAGTCGCGCCGACGATGCAGGCATTCCTATAAAATGCTGTCTGCGCCTCACAGTCGCGCCGACGACACAGGCATTCCTACAAAAAGCTGTCTGCGCCTCGCAGTCGCGCCAACGACACAGGCATTCCTATAAAATGCTGTCTGCGCCTCACAGTCGCGCCGACGACACAGGCATTCCTATAAAATGCTGTCTGCGCCTCGCAGTCGCGCCAACGACACAGGCATTCCTACAAAATGCTCTCTGCGCCTCACCGTCGCGCCGACGACACAGGCATTCCTATAAAATGCTGTCTGCGCCTCGCAGTCGCGCCAACGACACTGGCATTCCTACAAAATGCTGTCTGCGCCTCACAGTCGCGCCAACGACACAGGCATTCCTATAAAATGCTGTCTGCGCCTCGCAGTCGCGCCAACGGCACAGGCATTCCTACAAAATGCTCTCTGCGCCTCACCGTCGCGCCGACGACACAGGCATTCCTATAAAATGCTGTCTGCACCACGCAGTCGCGCCAACGACACAGGCATTCCTACAAAATGCTCTCTGCGCCTCACCGTCGCGCCGACGACACAGGCATTCCTATAAAATGCTGTCTGCGCCTCACAGTCGCGCCGACGACACAGGCATTCCTACAAAAAGCTGTCTTCGCCTCGCAGTCGCGCCAACGACACAGGCATTCCTATAAAATGCTGTCTGCGCCTCACAGTCGCGCCGACGACACAGGCATTCCTATAAAAAGCTGTCTGCGCCTCGCAGTCGCGCCAACGACACAGGCATTCCTACAAAATGCTCTCTGCGCCTCACCGTCGCGCCGACGACACAGGCATTCCTATAAAATGCGGTCTGCGCCTCACAGTCGCGCCAACGACACTGGCATTCCTACAAAATGCTGTCTGCGCCTCACAGTCGCGCCGACGACACAGGCATTCCTACAAAAAGCTGTCTTCGCCTCACAGTCGCGCCAACGACACAGGCATTCCTATAAAATGCTGTCTGCGCCTCACAGTCGCGCCGACGACACAGGCATTCCTATAAAATGCTGTCTGCGCCTCGCAGTCGCGCCAACGACACAGGCATTCCTACAAAATGCTCTCTGCGCCTCACCGTCGCGCCGACGACACAGGCATTCCTATAAAATGCTGTCTGCGCCTCGCAGTCGCGCCAACGACACTGGTATTCCTACAAAATGCTGTCTGCGCCTCACAGTCGCGCCGACGACACAGGCATTCCTATAAAATGCTGTCTGCGCCTCACAGTCGCGCCGACGACACAGGCATTCCCACAAAATGCTCTCTGCGCCTCACCGTCGCGCCGACGACACAGGCATTCCTATAAAATGCTGTCTGCGCCTCAAAGTGGCGCCGACGACACAGGCATTCCTACAAAATGCTGTCTGCGCCTCGCAGTCGCGCCAACGACACAGGCATTCCTATAAAATTCTGTCTGCGCCTCACAGTCGCGCGGACGACACAGGCATTCCTATAAAATGCTGTCTGCGCCTCGCAGTCGCGCCAACGACACAGGCATTCCTACAAAATGCTCTCTGCGCCTCACCGTCGCGCCGACGACACAGGCATTCCTATAAAATGCTGTCTGCGCCTCGCAGTCGCGCCAACGACACAGGCATTCCTACAAAATGCTCTCTGCGCCTCACCGTCGCGCCGACGACACAGGCATTCCTCTAAAATGCGGTCTGCGCCTCACAGTCGCGCCAACGACACTGGCATTCCTACAAAATGCTGTCTGCGCCTCACAGTCGCGCCGACGACACAGGCATTCCTATAAAATGCTGTCTGCGCCTCGCAGTCGCGCCAACGACACAGGCATTCCTACAAAATGCTCTCTGCGCCTCACCGTCGCGCCGACGACACAGGCATTCCTATAAAATGCTGTCTGCGCCTCGCAGTCGCGCCAACGACACTGGCATTCCTACAAAATGCTGTCTGCGCCTCACAGTCGCGCCGACGACACAGGCATTCCTATAAAATGCTGTCTGTGCCTCACAGTCGCGCCGACGACACAGGCATTCCTACAAAAAGCTGTCTGCGCCTCGCAGTCGCGCCAACGACACAGGCATTCCTATAAAATGCTGTCTGCGCCTCACAGTCGCGCCGACGACACAGGCATTCCTATAAAATGCTGTCTGCGCCTCGCAGTCGCGCCAACGACACAGGCATTCCTACAAAATGCTCTCTGCGCCTCACCGTCGCGCCGACGACACAGGCATTCCTATAAAATGCTGTCTGCGCCTCGCAGTCGCGCCAACGACACTGGCATTCCTACAAAATGCTGTCTGCGCCTCACAGTCGCGCCAACGACACAGGCATTCCTATAAAATGCTGTCTGCGCCTCGCAGTCGCGCCAACGGCACAGGCATTCCTACAAAATGCTCTCTGCGCCTCACCGTCGCGCCGACGACACAGGCATTCCTATAAAATGCTGTCTGCACCACGCAGTCGCGCCAACGACACAGGCATTCCTACAAAATGCTCTCTGCGCCTCACCGTCGCGCCGACGACACAGGCATTCCTATAAAATGCTGTCTGCGCCTCACAGTCGCGCCGACGACACAGGCATTCCTACAAAAAGCTGTCTTCGCCTCGCAGTCGCGCCAACGACACAGGCATTCCTATAAAATGCTGTCTGCGCCTCACAGTCGCGCCGACGACACAGGCATTCCTATAAAAAGCTGTCTGCGCCTCGCAGTCGCGCCAACGACACAGGCATTCCTACAAAATGCTCTCTGTGCCTCACCGTCGCGCCGACGACACAGGCATTCCTATAAAATGCGGTCTGCGCCTCACAGTCGCGCCAACGACACTGGCATTCCTACAAAATGCTGTCTGCGCCTCACAGTCGCGCCGACGACACAGGCATTCCTACAAAAAGCTGTCTTCGCCTCACAGTCGCGCCAACGACACAGGCATTCCTATAAAATGCTGTCTGCGCCTCACAGTCGCGCCGACGACACAGGCATTCCTATAAAATGCTGTCTGCGCCTCGCAGTCGCGCCAACGACACAGGCATTCCTACAAAATGCTCTCTGCGCCTCACCGTCGCGCCGACGACACAGGCATTCCTATAAAATGCTGTCTGCGCCTCGCAGTCGCGCCAACGACACTGGTATTCCTACAAAATGCTGTCTGCGCCTCACAGTCGCGCCGACGACACAGGCATTCCTATAAAATGCTGTCTGCGCCTCACAGTCGCGCCGACGACACAGGCATTCCCACAAAATGCTCTCTGCGCCTCACCGTCGCGCCGACGACACAGGCATTCCTATAAAATGCTGTCTGCGCCTCAAAGTGGCGCCGACGACACAGGCATTCCTACAAAATGCTGTCTGCGCCTCGCAGTCGCGCCAACGACACAGGCATTCCTATAAAATTCTGTCTGCGCCTCACAGTCGCGCGGACGACACAGGCATTCCTATAAAATGCTGTCTGCGCCTCGCAGTCGCGCCAACGACACAGGCATTCCTACAAAATGCTCTCTGCGCCTCACCGTCGCGCCGACGACACAGGCATTCCTATAAAATGCTGTCTGCGCCTCGCAGTCGCGCCAACGACACAGGCATTCCTACAAAATGCTCTCTGCGCCTCACCGTCGCGCCGACGACACAGGCATTCCTCTAAAATGCGGTCTGCGCCTCACAGTCGCGCCAACGACACTGGCATTCCTACAAAATGCTGTCTGCGCCTCACAGTCGCGCCGACGACACAGGCATTCCTACAAAAAGCTGTCTTCGCCTCACAGTCGCGCCAACGACACAGGCATTCCTATAAAATGCTGTCTGCGCCTCACAGTCGCGCCGACGACACAGACATTCCTACAAAAAGCTGTCTGCGCCTCGCAGTCGCGCCAACGACACAGGCATTCCTATAAAATGCTGTCTGCGCCTCACAGTCGCGCCGACGACACAGGCATTCCTATAAAATGCTGTCTGCGCCTCGCAGTCGCGCCAACGACACAGGCATTCCTACAAAATGCTCTCTGCGCCTCACCGTCGCGCCGACGACACAGGCATTCCTATAAAATGCTGTCTGCGCCTCGCAGTCGCGCCAACGACACTGGCATTCCTACAAAATGCTGTCTGCGCCTCACAGTCGCGCCGACGACACAGGCATTCCTATAAAATGCTGTCTGTGCCTCACAGTCGCGCCGACGACACAGGCATTCCTACAAAAAGCTGTCTGCGCCTCGCAGTCGCGCCAACCACACAGGCATTCCTACAAAAGCTGTCTTCGCCTCGCAGTCGCGCCAACGACACAGGCATTCCTATAAAATGCTGTCTGCGCCTCACAGTCACGCCGACGACACAGGCATTCCTATAAAATGCTGTCTGCGCCTCGCAGTCGCGCCAACGACACAGGCATTCCTACAAAATGCTCTCTGCGCCTCACCGTCGCGCTGACGACACAGGCATTCCTATAAAATGCTGTCTGCGCCTCGCAGTCGCGCCAACGACACTGGCATTCCTACAAAATGCTGTCTGCGCCTCGCAGTCGCGCCAACGACACTGGCATTCCTACAAAATGCTGTCTGCGCCTCACAGTCGCGCCGACGACACAGGCATTCCTATAAAATGCTGTCTGCGACTCACAGTCGCGCCGACGACACAGGCATTCCTACAAAAAGCTGTCTTCGCCTCGCAGTCGCGCCAACGACACAGGCATTCCTATAAAATGCTGTCTGCGCCTCACAGTCGCGCCGACGACACAGGCATTCCTATAAAAAGCTGTCTGCGCCTCGCAGTCGCGCCAACGACACAGGCATTCCTACAAAATGCTCTCTGCGCCTCACCGTCGCGCCGACGACACAGGCATTCCTATAAAATGCGGTCTGCGCCTCACAGTCGCGCCAACGACACTGGCATTCCTACAAAATGCTGTCTGCGCCTCACAGTCGCGCCGACGACACAGGCATTCCTACAAAAAGCTGTCTTCGCCTCACAGTCGCGCCAACGACACAGGCATTCCTATAAAATGCTGTCTGCGCCTCACAGTCGCGCCGACGACACAGGCATTCCTATAAAATGCTGTCTGCGCCTCGCAGTCGCGCCAACGACACAGGCATTCCTACAAAATGCTCTCTGCGCCTCACCGTCGCGCCGACGACACAGGCATTCCTATAAAATGCTGTCTGCGCCTCACAGTCGCGCCGACGACACAGGCATTCCTATAAAATGCTGTCTGCGCCTCGCAGTCGCGCCAACGACACTGGTATTCCTACAAAATGCTGTCTGCGCCTCACAGTCGCGCCGACGACACAGGCATTCCTATAAAATGCTGTCTGCGCCTCAAAGTGGCGCCGACGACACAGGCATTCCTACAAAATGCTGTCTGCGCCTCGCAGTCGCGCCAACGACACAGGCATTCCTATAAAATTCTGTCTGCGCCTCACAGTCGCGCGGACGACACAGGCATTCCTATAAAATGCTGTCTGCGCCTCGCAGTCGCGCCAACGACACAGGCATTCCTACAAAATGCTCTCTGCGCCTCACCGTCGCGCCGACGACACAGGCACTCCTATAAAATGCTGTCTGCGCCTCGCAGTCGCGCCAACGACACAGGCATTCCTACAAAATGCTCTCTGCGCCTCACCGTCGCGCCGACGACACAGGCATTCCTCTAAAATGCGGTCTGCGCCTCACAGTCGCGCCAACGACACTGGCATTCCTACAAAATGCTGTCTGCGCCTCACAGTCGCGCCGACGACACAGGCATTCCTACAAAAAGCTGTCTTCGCCTCACAGTCGCGCCAACGACACAGGCATTCCTATAAAATGCTGTCTGCGCCTCACAGTCGCGCCAACGACACAGGCATTCCTACAAAATGCTCTCTGCGCCTCACCGTCGCGCCGACGACACAGGCATTCCTATAAAATGCTGTCTGCGCCTCACAGTCGCGCCGACGACACAGGCATTCCTATCAAATGCTGTCTGCGCCTCGCAGTCGCGCCAACGACACTGGTATTCCTACAAAATGCTGTCTGCGCCTCACAGTCGCGCCGACGACACAGGCATTCCTATAAAATGCTGTCTGCGCCTCACAGTCGCGCCGACGACACAGGCATTCCTACAAAATGCTCTCTGCGCCTCACCGTCGCGCCGACGACACAGGCATTCCTATAAAATGCTGTCTGCGCCTCACAGTGGCGCCGACGACACAGGCATTCCTACAAAATGCTGTCTGCGCCTCGCAGTCGCGCCAACGACACAGGCATTCCTATAAAATGCTGTGTGCGCCTCACAGTCGCGCCGACGACACAGGCATTCCTACAAAATGCTCTCTGCGCCTCACCGTCGCCCCGACGACACAGGCATTCCTATAAAATGCTGTGTGCGCCTCACAGTCGCGCCGACGACACAGGCATTCCTATAAAATGCTGTCTGCGCCTCGCAGTCGCGCCAACGACACTGGCATTCCTACAAAATGCTGTCTGCGCCTCACAGTCGCGCCGACGACACAGACATTCCTATAAAATGCTGTCTGCGCCTCACAGTCGCGCCGACGACACAGGTATTCCTACAAAAAGCTGTCTGCACCTCGCAGTCGCGCCGACGACATAGGCATTCCTATAAAATGCTGTCTGCGCCTCACAGTCGTGCGGACGACACAGGCATTCCTATAAAATGCTGTCTGCGCCTCGCAGTCGCGCCAACGACACAGGCATTCCTACAAAATGCTCTCTGCGCCTCACCGTCGCGCCGACGACACAGGCATTCCTATAAAATGCTGTCTGCGCCTCACAGTCGCGCCGACGACACAGGCATTCCTATAAAATGCTGTCTGCGCCTCGCAGTCGCGCCAACGACACTGGGATTCCTACAAAATGCTGTCTGCGCCTCACAGTCGCGCCGACGACACAGGCATTCCTATAAAATGCTGTCTGCGCCTCACAGTCGCGCCGACGACACAGGCATTCCTATAAAATGCTGTCTGCGCCTCGCAGTCGCGCCAACGACACTGGGATTCCTACAAAATGCTGTCTGCGCCTCACAGTCGCGCCGACGACACAGGCATTCCTACAAAATGCTGTCTGCGCCTCACAGTCGCGCCGACGACACAGGCATTCCTATAAAATGCTGTCTGCGACTCACAGTCGCGCCGACGACACAGGCATTCCTACAAAAAGCTGTCTTCGCCTCGCAGTCGCGCCAACGACACAGGCATTCCTATAAAATGCTGTCTGCGCCTCACAGTCGCGCCGACGACACAGGCATTCCTATAAAAAGCTGTCTGCGCCTCGCAGTCGCGCCAACGACACAGGCATTCCTACAAAATGCTCTCTGCGCCTCACCGTCGCGCCGACGACACAGGCATTCCTATAAAATGCGGTCTGCGCCTCACAGTCGCGCCAACGACACTGGCATTCCTACAAAATGCTGTCTGCGCCTCACAGTCGCGCCGACGACACAGGCATTCCTACAAAAAGCTGTCTTCGCCTCACAGTCGCGCCAACGACACAGGCATTCCTATAAAATGCTGTCTGCGCCTCACAGTCGCGCCGACGACACAGGCATTCCTATAAAATGCTGTCTGCGCCTCGCAGTCGCGCCAACGACACAGGCATTCCTACAAAATGCTCTCTGCGCCTCACCGTCGCGCCGACGACACAGGCATTCCTATAAAATGCTGTCTGCGCCTCACAGTCGCGCCGACGACACAGGCATTCCTATAAAATGCTGTCTGCGCCTCGCAGTCGCGCCAACGACACTGGTATTCCTACAAAATGCTGTCTGCGCCTCACAGTCGCGCCGACGACACAGGCATTCCTATAAAATGCTGTCTGCGCCTCAAAGTGGCGCCGACGACACAGGCATTCCTACAAAATGCTGTCTGCGCCTCGCAGTCGCGCCAACGACACAGGCATTCCTATAAAATTCTGTCTGCGCCTCACAGTCGCGCGGACGACACAGGCATTCCTATAAAATGCTGTCTGCGCCTCGCAGTCGCGCCAACGACACAGGCATTCCTACAAAATGCTCTCTGCGCCTCACCGTCGCGCCGACGACACAGGCACTCCTATAAAATGCTGTCTGCGCCTCGCAGTCGCGCCAACGACACAGGCATTCCTACAAAATGCTCTCTGCGCCTCACCGTCGCGCCGACGACACAGGCATTCCTCTAAAATGCGGTCTGCGCCTCACAGTCGCGCCAACGACACTGGCATTCCTACAAAATGCTGTCTGCGCCTCACAGTCGCGCCGACGACACAGGCATTCCTACAAAAAGCTGTCTTCGCCTCACAGTCGCGCCAACGACACAGGCATTCCTATAAAATGCTGTCTGCGCCTCACAGTCGCGCCAACGACACAGGCATTCCTACAAAATGCTCTCTGCGCCTCACCGTCGCGCCGACGACACAGGCATTCCTATAAAATGCTGTCTGCGCCTCACAGTCGCGCCGACGACACAGGCATTCCTATCAAATGCTGTCTGCGCCTCGCAGTCGCGCCAACGACACTGGTATTCCTACAAAATGCTGTCTGCGCCTCACAGTCGCGCCGACGACACAGGCATTCCTATAAAATGCTGTCTGCGCCTCACAGTCGCGCCGACGACACAGGCATTCCTACAAAATGCTCTCTGCGCCTCACCGTCGCGCCGACGACACAGGCATTCCTATAAAATGCTGTCTGCGCCTCACAGTGGCGCCGACGACACAGGCATTCCTACAAAATGCTGTCTGCGCCTCGCAGTCGCGCCAACGACACAGGCATTCCTATAAAATGCTGTGTGCGCCTCACAGTCGCGCCGACGACACAGGCATTCCTACAAAATGCTCTCTGCGCCTCACCGTCGCCCCGACGACACAGGCATTCCTATAAAATGCTGTGTGCGCCTCACAGTCGCGCCGACGACACAGGCATTCCTATAAAATGCTGTCTGCGCCTCGCAGTCGCGCCAACGACACTGGCATTCCTACAAAATGCTGTCTGCGCCTCACAGTCGCGCCGACGACACAGACATTCCTATAAAATGCTGTCTGCGCCTCACAGTCGCGCCGACGACACAGGTATTCCTACAAAAAGCTGTCTGCACCTCGCAGTCGCGCCGACGACATAGGCATTCCTATAAAATGCTGTCTGCGCCTCACAGTCGTGCGGACGACACAGGCATTCCTATAAAATGCTGTCTGCGCCTCGCAGTCGCGCCAACGACACAGGCATTCCTACAAAATGCTCTCTGCGCCTCACCGTCGCGCCGACGACACAGGCATTCCTATAAAATGCTGTCTGCGCCTCACAGTCGCGCCGACGACACAGGCATTCCTATAAAATGCTGTCTGCGCCTCGCAGTCGCGCCAACGACACTGGGATTCCTACAAAATGCTGTCTGCGCCTCACAGTCGCGCCGACGACACAGGCATTCCTATAAAATGCTGTCTGCGCCTCACAGTCGCGCCGACGACACAGGCATTCCTACAAAAAGCTGTCTTCGCCTCGCAGTCGCGCCAACGACACAGGCATTCCTATAAAATGCTGTGTGCGCCTCACAGTCGCGCCGACGACACAGGCATTCCTATAAAATGCTGTCTGCGCCTCGCAGTCACGCCAACGACACAGGCATTCCTACAAAATGCTCTCTGCGCCTCACCGTCGCGCCGACGACACAGGCATTCCTATAAAATGCGGTCTGCGCCTCACAGTCGCGCCAACGACACTGGCATTCCTACAAAATGCTGTCTGCGCCTCACAGTCGCGCCGACGATGCAGGCATTCCTATAAAATGCTGTCTGCGCCTCACAGTCGCGCCGACGACACAGGCATTCCTACAAAAAGCTGTCTGCGCCTCGCAGTCGCGCCAACGACACAGGCATTCCTATAAAATGCTGTCTGCGCCTCACAGTCGCGCCGACGACACAGGCATTCCTATAAAATGCTGTCTGCGCCTCGCAGTCGCGCCAACGACACAGGCATTCCTACAAAATGCTCTCTGCGCCTCACCGTCGCGCCGACGACACAGGCATTCCTATAAAATGCTGTCTGCGCCTCGCAGTCGCGCCAACGACACTGGCATTCCTACAAAATGCTGTCTGCGCCTCACAGTCGCGCCAACGACACAGGCATTCCTATAAAATGCTGTCTGCGCCTCGCAGTCGCGCCAACGGCACAGGCATTCCTACAAAATGCTCTCTGCGCCTCACCGTCGCGCCGACGACACAGGCATTCCTATAAAATGCTGTCTGCACCACGCAGTCGCGCCAACGACACAGGCATTCCTACAAAATGCTCTCTGCGCCTCACCGTCGCGCCGACGACACAGGCATTCCTATAAAATGCTGTCTGCGCCTCACAGTCGCGCCGACGACACAGGCATTCCTCTAAAATGCTGTCTGCGCCTCGCAGTCATGCCAACGACACTGGCATTCCTACAAAATGCTGTCTGCGCCTTAAAGTCGCGCAGACGACACAGGCATTCCTACAAAAAGCTGTCTGCGCCTCGCAGTCGCGCCAACCACACAGGCATTCCTATAAAATGCTGTCTGCGCCTCACAGTCGCGCCGACGACACAGGCATTCCTATAAAATGCTGTCTGCGCCTCGCAGTCGCGCCAACGACACAGGCATTCCTACAAAATGCTCTCTGCGCCTCACCGTCGCGCCGACGACACAGGCATTCCTATAAAATGCTGTCTGCGCCTCACAGTCGCGCCGACGACACAGGCATTCCTACAAAATGCTGTCTGCGCCTCACAGTCGCGCCGACGACACAGGCATTCCTACAAAAAGCTGTCTGCGCCTCGCAGTCGCGCCAACGACACAGGCATTCCTATAAAATGCTGTCTGCGCCTCACAGTCGCGCCGACGACACAGGCATTCCTATAAAATGCTGTCTGCGCCTCGCAGTCGCGCCAACGACACAGGCATTCCTACAAAATGCTCTCTGCGCCTCACCGTCGCGCCGACGACACAGGCATTCCTATAAAATGCTGGCTGCGCCTCGCAGTCGCGCCAACGACACTGGCATTCCTACAAAATGCTGTCTGCGCCTCACAGTCGCGCCGACGACACAGGCATTCCTATAAAATGCTGTCTGCGCCTCACAGTCGCGCCGACGACACAGGCATTCCTACAAAAAGCTGTCTGCGCCTCACAGTCGCGCCAACCACACAGGCATTCCTATAAAATGCTGTCTGCGCCTCACAGTCGCGCCGACGACACAGGCATTCCTATAAAATGCTGTCTGCGCCTCGCCGTCGCACCAACGACACAGGCATTCCTACAAAATGCTCTCTGCGCCTCACCGTCGCGCCGACGACACAGGCATTCCTACAAAAAGCTGTCTGCGCCTCGCAGTCGCGCCAACGACACAGGCATTTCTATAAAATGCTGTCTGCGCCTGACAGTCGCGCCGACGACACAGGCATTCCTATAAAATGCTGTCTGCGCCTCGCAGTCGCGCCAACGACACAGGCATTCCTACAAAATGCTCTCTGCGCCTCACCGTCGCGCCGACGACACAGGCATTCCTATAAAATGCTGTCTGTGCCTCGCAGTCATGCCAACGACACTGGCATTCCTACAAAATGCTGTCTGCGCCTCAAAGTCGCGCCGACGACACAGGCATTCCTACAAAAAGCTGTCTGCGCCTCGCAGTCGCGCCAACCACACAGGCATTCCTATAAAATGCTGTCTGCGCCTCACAGTTGCGCCGACGACACAGGCATTCCTATAAAATGCTGTCTGCGCCTCGCAGTCGCGCCAACGACACAGGCATTCCTACAAAATGCTCTCTGCGCCTCACCGTCGCGCCGACGACACAGGCATTCCTATAAAATGCTGTCTGCGCCTCACAGTCGCGCCGACGACACAGGCATTCCTACAAAATGCTGTCGGTGCCTCGCAGTCGCGCCAACGACACAGGCAATCCTATAAAATGCTGTCTGCGCCTCACAGTCGCGCCGACGACACAGGCATTCCTATAAAATGCTGTCTGCGCCTCGCAGTCGCGCCAACGACACAGGCATTCCTACAAAATGCTGTCTGCGCCTCGCAGTCGCGCCAACGACACAGGCATTCCTACAAAATGCTCTCTGCGCCTCACCGTCGCGCCGACGACACAGGCATTCCTATAAAATGCTGTCTGCGCCTCACAGTCGCGCCGACGACACAGGCATTCCTATAAAATGCTGTCTGCGCCTCGCAGTCGCGCCAACGACACTGGCATTCCTACAATATGCTGTCTGCGCCTCACAGTCGCGCCGACGACACAGGTATTCCTATAAAATGCTGTCTGCGCCTCACAGTCGCGCCGACGACACAGGCATTCCTACAAAAAGCTCTCTGCGCCTCGCAGTCGCGCCAACGACACAGGCATTCCTATAAAATGCTGTCTGCGCCTCGCAGTCGCGCCAACGACACTGGCATTCCTACAAAATGCTGTCTGCGCCTCACAGTCGCGCCGTCGACACAGGCATTCCTATAAAATGCTGTCTGCGCCTCACAGTCGCGCCGACGAGACAGGCATTCCTACGAAATGCTGTCTGCGCCTCGCCGTCGCACCAACGACACAGGCATTCCTACAAAATGCTCTCTGCGCCTCACCGTCGCGCCGACGACACAGGCATTCCTACAAAATGCTGTCTGCGCCTCACA
The DNA here is from genome assembly GCF_023375885.2 of Dermacentor andersoni. Classification (NCBI taxonomy): domain Eukaryota; kingdom Metazoa; phylum Arthropoda; class Arachnida; order Ixodida; family Ixodidae; genus Dermacentor; species Dermacentor andersoni. The sequence goes on along the minus strand of NC_092822.1, from coordinate 142,572,674 downwards.
GTCGCGCCGACGACACAGGTATTCCTATAAAATGCTGTCTGCGCCTCACAGTCGCGCCGACGACACAGGCATTCCTACAAAAAGCTGTCTGCGCCTCGCAGTCGCGCCAACGACACAGGCATTCCTATAAAATGCTGTCTGCGCCTCGCAGTCGCGCCAACGACACTGGCATTCCTACAAAATGCTGTCTGCACCTCACAGTCGCGCCGACGACACAGGCATTCCTATAAAATGCTGTCTGCGCCTCACAGTCGCGCCGACGACACAGGCATTCCTACAAAAAGCTGTCTGCGCCTCGCAGTCTCGCCAACGACACAGGCATTCCTATAAAATGCTGTCTGCGCCTCACAGTCGCGCCGACGACACAGGCATTCCTATAAAATGCTGTCTGCGCCTCGCAGTCGCGCCAACGACACAAGCATTCCTACAAAATGCTCTCTGCGCCTCACCGTCGCGCCGACGACACAGGCATTCCTATAAAATGCTGTCTGCGCCTCACAGTCGCGCCGACGACACAGGCATTCCTACAAAATGCTGTCTGCGCCTCGCAGTCGCGCCAACGACACAGGCATTCCTATAAATTGCTGTCTGCGCCTCACAGTCGCGCCGACGACACAGGCATTCCTATAAAATGCTGTCTGCGCCTCGCAGTCGCGCCAACGACACAGGCATTCCTACAAAATGCTCTCTGAGCCTCACCGTCGCGCCGACGACACAGGCATTCCTATAAAATGCTGTCTGCGCCTCACAGTCGCGCCGACGACACAGGCATTCCTATAAAATGCTGTCTGCGCCTCGTAGTCGCGCCAACGACACTGGCATTCCTCCAAAATGCTGTCTGCGCCTCACAGTCGCGCCGACGACACAGGCATTCCTACAAAATGCTGTCTGCGCCTCACAGCCGCGCCGACGACACAGGCATTCCTACAAAAAGCTCTCTGCGCCTCGCAGTCGCGCCAACGACACAGGCATTCCTATAAAATGCTGTCTGCGCCTCACAGTCACGCCGACGACACAGGCATTCCTACAAAATGCTCTCTGCGCCTCGCAGTCGCGCCAACGACACAGGCATTCCTACAAAATGCTCTCTGCGCCTCACCGTCGCGCCGACGACACAGGCATTCCTATAAAATGCTGTCTGCGCCTCACAGTCGCGCCTACGACACAGGCATTCCTACAAAATGCTGTCTGCGCCTCGCAGTCGCGCCAACGACACAGGCATTCCTATAAAATGCTGTCTGCGCCTCACAGTCGCGCCGACGACACAGGCATTCCTATAAAATGCTGTCTGCGCCTCGCAGTCGCGCCAACGACACAGGCATTCCTACAAAATGCTCTCTGCGCCTCACCGTCGCGCCGACGACACAGGCATTCCTATAAAATGCTTTCTGCGCCTCACAGTCGCGCCGACGACACAGGCATTCCTATAAAATGCTGTCTGCGCCTCGCAGTCGCGCCAACAACGCTGCCATTCCTACAAAATGCTGTCTGCGCCTCACAGTCGCGCCGACGACACAGGCATTCCTATAAAATGCTGTCGGCGCCTCACAGTCGCGCCGACGACACAGGCATTCCTACAAAATGCTGTCTGCGCCTCGCAGTCGCGCCAACGACACAGGCGTTCCTACAAAATGCACTCTGCGCCTCACCGTCGCGCCGACGACACAGGCATTCCTATAAAATGCTGTCTGCGCCTCACAGTCGCGCCGACGACACAGGCATTCCTACAAAATGCTGTCTGCGCCTCGCAGTCGCGCCGACGACACAGGCATTACTATAAAATGCTGTCTGCGCCTCGCAGTCGCGCCAACGACACAGGCATTCCTACAAAATGCTCTCTGCGCCTCACCGACGCGCCGACGACACAGGCATTCCTATAAAATGCTGTCCGCGCCTCACAGTCGCGCCGACGACACAGGCATTCCTTTAAAATGCTGTCTGCGCCTCGCAGTCGCGCCAACAACACTGGCATTCCTACAAAATGCTGCCTGCGCCTCGCAGTCGCGCCGACGACACAGGCATTACTATAAAATGCTGTCTGCGCCTCGCAGTCGCGCCAACGACACAGGCATTCCTACAAAATGCTCTCTGCGCCTCACCGGCGCGCCGACGACACAGGCATTCCTATAAAATGCTGTCCGCGCCTCACAGTCGCGCCGACGACACAGGCATTCCTCTAAAATGCTGTCTGCGCCTCGCTGTCGCGCCAACGACACTGGCATTCCTACAAAATGCTGTCTGCGCCTCACAGTCGCGCCGACGACACAGGTATTCCTGTAAAATGCTGTCTGCGCCTCACAGTCGCGCCGACGACACAGGCATTCCTACAAAAAGCTGTCTGCGCCTCGCAGTCGCGCCAACGACACAGGCATTCCTATAAAATGCTGTCTGCGCCTCGCAGTCGCGCCAACGACACTGGCATTCCTACAAAATGCTGTCTGCACCTCACAGTCGCGCCGACGACACAGGCATTCCTATAAAATGCTGTCTGCGCCTCACAGTCGCGCCGACGACACAGGCATTCCTACAAAAAGCTGTCTGCGCCTCGCAGTCTCGCCAACGACACAGGCATTCCTATAAAATGCTGTCTGCGCCTCACAGTCGCGCCGACGACACAGGCATTCCTATAAAATGCTGTCTGTGCCTCGCAGTCGCGCCAACGACACAAGCATTCCTACAAAATGCTCTCTGCGCCTCACCGTCGCGCCGACGACACAGGCATTCCTATAAAATGCTGTCTGCGCCTCACAGTCGCGCCGACGACACAGGCATTCCTACAAAATGCTGTCTGCGCTTCGCAGTCGCGCCAACGACACAGGCATTCCTATAAATTGCTGTCTGCGCCTCACAGTCGCGCCGACGACACAGGCATTCCTATAAAATGCTGTCTGCGCCTCGCAGTCGCGCCAACGACACAGGCATTCCTACAAAATGCTCTCTGAGCCTCACCGTCGCGCCGACGACACAGGCATTCCTATAAAATGCTGTCTGCGCCTCACAGTCGCGCCGACGACACAGGCATTCCTATAAAATGGTGTCTGCGCCTCGCAGTCGCGCCAACGACACTGGCATTCCTACAAAATGCTGTCTGCACCTCACAGTCGCGCCGACGACACAGGCATTCCTATAAAATGCTGTCTGCGCCTCACAGTCGCGCCGACGACACAGGCATTCCTACAAAAAGCTGTCTGCGCCTCGCAGTCGCGCCAACGACACAGGCATTCCTATAAAATGCTGTCTGCGCCTCGCAGTCGCGCCAACGACACAGGCATTCCTACAAAATGCTCTCTGCGCCTCACCGTCGCGCCAACGACACAGGCATTCCTACAAAATGCTCTCTGCGCCTCACCGTCGCGCCGACGACACAGGCATTCCTATAAAATGCTGTCTGCGCCTCACAGTCGCGCCGACGACACAGCCATTCCTATAAAATGCTGTCTGCGCCTCGCAGTCGCGCCAACGACACTGGCATTCCTACAAAATGCTGTCTGCGCCTCACAGTCGCGCCGACGACACAGGTATTCCTATAAAATGCTGTCTGCGCCTCACAGTCGCGCCGACGACACAGGCATTCCTACAAAAAGCTGTCTGCGCCTCGCAGTCGCGCCAACGACACAGGCATTCCTATAAAATGCTGTCTGCGCCTCGCAGTCGCGCCAACGACACTGGCATTCCTACAAAATGCTGTCTGCACCTCACAGTCGCGCCGACGACACAGGCATTCCTATAAAATGCTGTCTGCGCCTCACAGTCGCGCCGACGACACAGGCATTCCTACAAAAAGCTGTCTGCGCCTCGCAGTCTCGCCAACGACACAGGCATTCCTATAAAATGCTGTCTGCGCCTCACAGTCGCGCCGACGACACAGGCATTCCTATAAAATGCTGTCTGCGCCTCGCAGTCGCGCCAACGACACAAGCATTCCTACAAAATGCTCTCTGCACCTCACCGTCGCGCCGACGACACAGGCATTCCTATAAAATGCTGTCTGCGCCTCACAGTCGCGCCGACGACACAGGCATTCCTACAAAATGCTGTCTGCGCCTCGCAGTCGCGCCAACGACACAGGCATTCCTATAAATTGCTGTCTGCGCCTCACAGTCGCGCCGACGACACAGGCATTCCTATAAAATGCTGTCTGCGCCTCGCAGTCGCGCCAACGACACAGGCATTCCTACAAAATGCTCTCTGAGCCTCACCGTCGCGCCGACGACACAGGCATTCCTATAAAATGCTGTCTGCGCCTCACAGTCGCGCCGACGACACAGGCATTCCTATAAAATGCTGTCTGCGCCTCGTAGTCGCGCCAACGACACTGGCATTCCTCCAAAATGCTGTCTGCGCCTCACAGTCGCGCCGACGACACAGGCATTCCTATAAAATGCTGTCTGCGCCTCACAGCCGCGCCGACGACACAGGCATTCCTACAAAAAGCTCTCTGCGCCTCGCAGTTGCGCCAACGACACAGGCATTCCTATAAAATGCTGTCTGCGCCTCACAGTCACGCCGACGACACAGGCATTCCTACAAAATGCTCTCTGCGCCTCGCTGTCGCGCCAACGACACAGGCATTCCTACAAAATGCTGTCTGCGCCTCACAGTCACGCCGACGACACAGGCATTCCTACAAAATGCTCTCTGCGCCTCGCAGTCGCGCCAACGACACAGGCATTCCTACAAAATGCTCTCTGCGCCTCACCGTCGCGCCGACGACACAGGCATTCCTATAAAATGCTGTCTGCGCCTCACAGTCGCGCCTACGACACAGGCATTCCTACAAAATGCTGTCTGCGCCTCGCAGTCGCGCCAACGACACAGGCATTCCTATAAAATGCTGTCTGCGCCTCACAGTCGCGCCGACGACACAGGCATTCCTATAAAATGCTGTCTGCGCCTCGCAGTCGCGCCAACGACACAGGCATTCCTACAAAATGCTCTCTGCGCCTCACCGTCGCGCCGACGACACAGGCATTCCTATAAAATGCTTTCTGCGCCTCACAGTCGCGCCGACGACACAGGCATTCCTATAAAATGCTGTCTGCGCATCGCAGTCGCGCCAACAACGCTGCCATTCCTACAAAATGCTGTCTGCGCCTCACAGTCGCGCCGACGACACAGGCATTCCTATAAAATGCTGTCGGCGCCTCACAGTCGCGCCGACGACACAGGCATTCCTACAAAATGCTGTCTGCGCCTCGCAGTCGCGCCAACGACACAGGCGTTCCTACAAAATGCACTCTGCGCCTCACCGTCGCGCCGACGACACAGGCATTCCTATAAAATGCTGTCTGCGCCTCACAGTCGCGCCGACGACACAGGCATTCCTACAAAATGCTGTCTGCGCCTCGCAGTCGCGCCGACGACACAGGCATTACTATAAAATGCTGTCTGCGCCTCGCAGTCGCGCCAACGACACAGGCATTCCTACAAAATGCTCTCTGCGCCTCACCGACGCGCCGACGACACAGGCATTCCTATAAAATGCTGTCCGCGCCTCACAGTCGCGCCGACGACACAGGCATTCCTTTAAAATGCTGTCTGCGCCTCGCAGTCGCGCCAACAACACTGGCATTCCTACAAAATGCTGCCTGCGCCTCGCAGTCGCGCCGACGACACAGGCATTACTATAAAATGCTGTCTGCGCCTCGCAGTCGCGCCAACGACACAGGCATTCCTACAAAATGCTCTCTGCGCCTCACCGACGCGCCGACGACACAGGCATTCCTATAAAATGCTGTCCGCGCCTCACAGTCGCGCCGACGACACAGGCATTCCTCTAAAATGCTGTCTGCGCCTCGCTGTCGCGCCAACGACACTGGCATTCCTACAAAATGCTGTCTGCGCCTCACAGTCGCGCCGACGACACAGGTATTCCTATAAAATGCTGTCTGCGCCTCACAGTCGCGCCGACGACACAGGCATTCCTACAAAAAGCTGTCTGCGCCTCGCAGTCGCGCCAACGACACAGGCATTCCTATAAAATGCTGTCTGCGCCTCGCAGTCGCGCCAACGACACTGGCATTCCTACAAAATGCTGTCTGCACCTCACAGTCGCGCCGACGACACAGGCATTCCTATAAAATGCTGTCTGCGCCTCACAGTCGCGCCGACGACACAGGCATTCCTACAAAAAGCTGTCTGCGCCTCGCAGTCTCGCCAACGACACAGGCATTCCTATAAAATGCTGTCTGCGCCTCACAGTCGCGCCGACGACACAGGCATTCCTATAAAATGCTGTCTGCGCCTCGCAGTCGCGCCAACGACACAAGCATTCCTACAAAATGCTCTCTGCGCCTCACCGTCGCGCCGACGACACAGGCATTCCTATAAAATGCTGTCTGCGCCTCACAGTCGCGCCGACGACACAGGCATTCCTACAAAATGCTGTCTGCGCTTCGCAGTCGCGCCAACGACACAGGCATTCCTATAAATTGCTGTCTGCGCCTCACAGTCGCGCCGACGACACAGGCATTCCTATAAAATGCTGTCTGCGCCTCGCAGTCGCGCCAACGACACAGGCATTCCTACAAAATGCTCTCTGAGCCTCACCGTCGCGCCGACGACACAGGCATTCCTACAAAATGCTCTCTGCGCCTCACCGTCGCGCCGACGACACAGGCATTCCTACAAAAAGCTGTCTGCGCCTCGCAGTCGCGCCAACGACACAGGCATTCCTATAAAATGCTGTCTGCGCCTGACAGTCGCGCCGACGACACAGGCATTCCTATAAAATGCTGTCTGCGCCTCGCAGTCGCGCCAACGACACAGGCATTCCGACAAAATGCTCTCTGCGCCTCACCGTCGCGCCGACGACACAGGCATTCCTATAAAATGCTGTCTGTGCCTCGCAGTCATGCCAACGACACTGGCATTCCTACAAAATGCTGTCTGCGCCTCAAAGTCGCGCCGACGACACAGGCATTCCTACAAAAAGCTGTCTGCGCCTCGCAGGCGCGCCAACCACACAGGCATTCCTATAAAATGCTGTCTGCGCCTCACAGTCGCGCCGACGACACAGGCATTCCTATAAAATGCTGTCTGCGCCTCGCAGTCGCGCCAACGACACAGGCATTCCTACAAAATGCTCTCTGCGCCTCACCGTCGCGCCGACGACACAGGCATTCCTATAAAATGCTGTCTGCGCCTCACAGTCGCGCCGACGACACAGGCATTCCTACAAAATGCTGTCGGTGCCTCGCAGTCGCGCCAACGACACAGGCATTCCTATAAAATGCTGTCTGCGCGTCACAGTCGCGCCGACGACACAGGCATTCCTATAAAATGCTGTCTGCGCCTCGCAGTCGCGCCAACGACACAGGCATTCCTACAAAATGCTGTCTGCGCCTCGCAGTCGCGCCAACGACACAGGCATTCCTACAAAATGCTCTCTGCGCCTCACCGTCGCGCCAACGACACAGGCATTCCTACAAAATGCTCTCTGCGCCTCACCGTCGCGCCGACGACACAGGCATTCCTATAAAATGCTGTCTGCGCCTCACAGTCGCGCCGACGACACAGGCATTCCTATAAAATGCTGTCTGCGCCTCACAGTCGCGCCGACGACACAGGCATTCCTACAAAATGCTGTCGGTGCCTCGCAGTCGCGCCAACGACACAGGCATTCCTATAAAATGCTGTCTGCGCCTCACAGTCGCGCCGACGACACAGGCATTCCTATAAAATGCTGTCTGCGCCTCGCAGTCGCGCCAACGACACAGGCATTCCTACAAAATGCTGTCTGCGCCTCGCAGTCGCGCCAACGACACAGGCATTCCTACAAAATGCTCTCTGCGCCTCACCGTCGCGCCAACGACACAGGCATTCCTATAAAATGCTGTCTGCGCCTCGCAGTCGCGCCAACGACACTGGCATTCCTACAAAATGCTGTCTGCGCCTCACAGTCGCGCCGTCGACACAGGCATTCCTATAAAATGCTGTCTGCGCCTCACAGTCGCGCCGACGAGACAGGCATTCCTACGAAATGCTGTCTGCGCCTCACAGTCGCGCCGACGACACAGGCATTCCTATAAATTGCTGTCTGCGCCTCACAGTCGCGCCGACGACACAGGCATTCCTATAAAATGCTGTCTGCGCCTCACAGTCACGCCGACGACACAGGCATTCCTACAAAAAGCTGTCTGCGCCTCGCAGTCGCGCCAACGACACAGGCATTCCTATAAAATGCTGTCTGCGCCTCACAGTCGCGCCGACGACACAGGCATTCCTATAAAATGCTGTCTGCGCCTCGCAGTCGCGCCAACGACACAGGCATTCCTACAAAATGCTCTCTGCGCCTCACCGTCGCGCCGACGACACAGGCATTCCTATAAAATGCTGTCTGCGCCTCACAGTCGCGCCGACGACACAGGCATTCCTACAAAATGCTGTCTGCGCCTCGCAGTCGCGCCAACGACACAGGCATTCCTATAAAATGCTGTCTGCGCCTCACGGTCGCGCCGACGACACAGGCATTCCTACAAAATGCTGTCTGCGCCTCGCAGTCGCGCCAACGACACAGGCATTCCTATAAAATGCTGTCTGCGCCTCACAGTCGCGCCGACGACACAGGCATTTCTATAAAATGCTGTCTGCGCCTCGCAGTCGCGCCAACGACACAGGCATTCCTATAAATTGCTGTCTGCGCCTCACAGTCGCGCCGACGACACAGGCATTCCTATAAAATGCTGTCTGCGCCTCGCAGTCGCGCCAACGACACAGGCATTCCTACAAAATGCTCTCTGAGCCTCACCGTCGCGCCGACGACACAGGCATTCCTATAAAATGCTGTCTGCGCCTCACAGTCGCGCCGACGACACAGGCATTCCTATAAAATGCTGTCTGCGCCTCGTAGTCGCGCCAACGACACTGGCATTCCTCCAAAATGCTGTCTGCGCCTCACAGTCGCGCCGACGACACAGGCATTCCTATAAAATGCTGTCTGCGCCTCACAGCCGCGCCGACGACACAGGCATTCCTACAAAAAGCTCTCTGCGCCTCGCAGTCGCGCCAACGACACAGGCATTCCTATAAAATGCTGTCTGCGCCTCACAGTCACGCCGACGACACAGGCATTCCTACAAAATGCTCTCTGCGCCTCGCAGTCGCGCCAACGACACAGGCATTCCTACAAAATGCTCTCTGCGCCTCACCGTCGCGCCGACGACACAGGCATTCCTATAAAATGCTGTCTGCGCCTCACAGTCGCGCCTACGACACAGGCATTCCTACAAAATGCTGTCTGCGCCTCGCAGTCGCGCCAACGACACAGGCATTCCTATAAAATGCTGTCTGCGCCTCACAGTCGCGCCGACGACACAGGCATTCCTATAAAATGCTGTCTGCGCCTCGCAGTCGCGCCAACGACACAGGCATTCCTACAAAATGCTCTCTGCGCCTCACCGTCGCGCCGACGACACAGGCATTCCTATAAAATGCTTTCTGCGCCTCACAGTCGCGCCGACGACACAGGCATTCCTATAAAATGCTGTCTGCGCCTCGCAGTCGCGCCAACAACGCTGCCATTCCTACAAAATGCTGTCTGCGCCTCACAGTCGCGCCGACGACACAGGCATTCCTATAAAATGCTGTCGGCGCCTCACAGTCGCGCCGACGACACAGGCATTCCTACAAAATGCTGTCTGCGCCTCGCAGTCGCGCCAACGACACAGGCGTTCCTACAAAATGCACTCTGCGCCTCACCGTCGCGCCGACGACACAGGCATTCCTATAAAATGCTGTCTGCGCCTCACAGTCGCGCCGACGACACAGGCATTCCTACAAAATGCTGTCTGCGCCTCGCAGTCGCGCCGACGACACAGGCATTACTATAAAATGCTGTCTGCGCCTCGCAGTCGCGCCAACGACACAGGCATTCCTACAAAATGCTCTCTGCGCCTCACCGACGCGCCGACGACACAGGCATTCCTATAAAATGCTGTCCGCGCCTCACAGTCGCGCCGACGACACAGGCATTCCTTTAAAATGCTGTCTGCGCCTCGCAGTCGCGCCAACAACACTGGCATTCCTACAAAATGCTGCCTGCGCCTCGCAGTCGCGCCGACGACACAGGCATTACTATAAAATGCTGTCTGCGCCTCGCAGTCGCGCCAACGACACAGGCATTCCTACAAAATGCTCTCTGCGCCTCACCGACGCGCCGACGACACAGGCATTCCTATAAAATGCTGTCCGCGCCTCACAGTCGCGCCGACGACACAGGCATTCCTCTAAAATGCTGTCTGCGCCTCGCTGTCGCGCCAACGACACTGGCATTCCTACAAAATGCTGTCTGCGCCTCACAGTCGCGCCGACGACACAGGTATTCCTATAAAATGCTGTCTGCGCCTCACAGTCGCGCCGACGACACAGGCATTCCTACAAAAAGCTGTCTGCGCCTCGCAGTCGCGCCAACGACACAGGCATTCCTATAAAATGCTGTCTGCGCCTCGCAGTCGCGCCAACGACACTGGCATTCCTACAAAATGCTGTCTGCACCTCACAGTCGCGCCGACGACACAGGCATTCCTATAAAATGCTGTCTGCGCCTCACAGTCGCGCCGACGACACAGGCATTCCTACAAAAAGCTGTCTGCGCCTCGCAGTCTCGCCAACGACACAGGCATTCCTATAAAATGCTGTCTGCGCCTCACAGTCGCGCCGACGACACAGGCATTCCTATAAAATGCTGTCTGCGCCTCGCAGTCGCGCCAACGACACAAGCATTCCTACAAAATGCTCTCTGCGCCTCACCGTCGCGCCGACGACACAGGCATTCCTATAAAATGCTGTCTGCGCCTCACAGTCGCGCCGACGACACAGGCATTCCTACAAAATGCTGTCTGCGCTTCGCAGTCGCGCCAACGACACAGGCATTCCTATAAATTGCTGTCTGCGCCTCACAGTCGCGCCGACGACACAGGCATTCCTATAAAATGCTGTCTGCGCCTCGCAGTCGCGCCAACGACACAGGCATTCCTACAAAATGCTCTCTGAGCCTCACCGTCGCGCCGACGACACAGGCATTCCTACAAAATGCTCTCTGCGCCTCACCGTCGCGCCGACGACACAGGCATTCCTACAAAAAGCTGTCTGCGCCTCGCAGTCGCGCCAACGACACAGGCATTCCTATAAAATGCTGTCTGCGCCTGACAGTCGCGCCGACGACACAGGCATTCCTATAAAATGCTGTCTGCGCCTCGCAGTCGCGCCAACGACACAGGCATTCCTACAAAATGCTCTCTGCGCCTCACCGTCGCGCCGACGACACAGGCATTCCTATAAAATGCTGTCTGTGCCTCGCAGTCATGCCAACGACACTGGCATTCCTACAAAATGCTGTCTGCGCCTCAAAGTCGCGCCGACGACACAGGCATTCCTACAAAAAGCTGTCTGCGCCTCGCAGTCGCGCCAACCACACAGGCATTCCTATAAAATGCTGTCTGCGCCTCACAGTCGCGCCGACGACACAGGCATTCCTATAAAATGCTGTCTGCGCCTCGCAGTCGCGCCAACGACACAGGCATTCCTACAAAATGCTCTCTGCGCCTCACCGTCGCGCCGACGACACAGGCATTCCTATAAAATGCTGTCTGCGCCTCACAGTCGCGCCGACGACACAGGCATTCCTACAAAATGCTGTCGGTGCCTCGCAGTCGCGCCAACGACACAGGCATTCCTATAAAATGCTGTCTGCGCCTCACAGTCGCGCCGACGACACAGGCATTCCTATAAAATGCTGTCTGCGCCTCGCAGTCGCGCCAACGACACAGGCATTCCTACAAAATGCTGTCTGCGCCTCGCAGTCGCGCCAACGACACAGGCATTCCTACAAAATGCTCTCTGCGCCTCACCGTCGCGCCAACGACACAGGCATTCCTACAAAATGCTCTCTGCGCCTCACCGTCGCGCCGACGACACAGGCATTCCTATAAAATGCTGTCTGCGCCTCACAGTCGCGCCGACGACACAGGCATTCCTATAAAATGCTGTCTGCGCCTCACAGTCGCGCCGACGACACAGGCATTCCTACAAAATGCTGTCGGTGCCTCGCAGTCGCGCCAACGACACAGGCATTCCTATAAAATGCTGTCTGCGCCTCACAGTCGCGCCGACGACACAGGCATTCCTATAAAATGCTGTCTGCGCCTCGCAGTCGCGCCAACGACACAGGCATTCCTACAAAATGCTGTCTGCGCCTCGCAGTCGCGCCAACGACACAGGCATTCCTACAAAATGCTCTCTGCGCCTCACCGTCGCGCCAACGACACAGGCATTCCTATAATATGCTGTCTGCGCCTCGCAGTCGCGCCAACGACACTGGCATTCCTACAAAATGCTGTCTGCGCCTCACAGTCGCGCCGTCGACACAGGCATTCCTATAAAATGCTGTCTGCGCCTCACAGTCGCGCCGACGAGACAGGCATTCCTACGAAATGCTGTCTGCGCCTCACAGTCGCGCCGACGACACAGGCATTCCTATAAATTGCTGTCTGCGCCTCACAGTCGCGCCGACGACACAGGCATTCCTATAAAATGCTGTCTGCGCCTCACAGTCACGCCGACGACACAGGCATTCCTACAAAAAGCTGTCTGCGCCTCGCAGTCGCGCCAACGACACAGGCATTCCTATAAAATGCTGTCTGCGCCTCACAGTCGCGCCGACGACACAGGCATTCCTATAAAATGCTGTCTGCGCCTCGCAGTCGCGCCAACGACACAGGCATTCCTACAAAATGCTCTCTGCGCCTCACCGTCGCGCCGACGACACAGGCATTCCTATAAAATGCTGTCTGCGCCTCACAGTCGCGCCGACGACACAGGCATTCCTACAAAATGCTGTCTGCGCCTCGCAGTCGCGCCAACGACACAGGCATTCCTATAAAATGCTGTCTGCGCCTCACAGTCGCGCCGACGACACAGGCATTCCTACAAAAAGCTGTCTGCGCCTCGCAGTCGCGCCAACCACACAGGCATTCCTATAAAATGCTGTCTGCGCCTCACAGTCGCGCCAACGACACTGGCATTCCTACAAAATGCTGTCTGCGCCTCACAGTCGCGCCGACGACACAGGCATTCCTACAAAAAGCTGTCTGCGCCTCGCAGTCGCGCCAACCACACAGGCATTCCTATAAAATGCTGTCTGCGTCTCACAGTCGCGCCGACGACACAGGCATTCCTATAAAATGCTGTCTGCGCCTCGCAGTCGCGCCAACGACACAGGCATTCCTACAAAATGCTCTCTGCGCCTCACCGTCGCGCCGACGACACAGGCATTCCTATAAAATGCTGTCTGCGCCTCACGGTCGCGCCGACGACACAGGCATTCCTACAAAATGCTGTCTGCGCCTCGCAGTCGCGCCAACGACACAGGCATTCCTATAAAATGCTGTCTGCGCCTCACAGTCGCGCCGACGACACAGGCATTTCTATAAAATGCTGTCTGCGCCTCGCAGTCGCGCCAACGACACAGGCATTCCTACAAAATGCTCTCTGCGCCTCACCGTCGCGCCGACGACACAGGCATTCCTATAAAATGCTGTCTGCGCCTCACAGTCGCGCCGACGACACAGGCATTCCTATAAAATGGTGTCTGCGCCTCGCAGTCGCGCCAACGACACTGGCATTCCTACAAAATGCTGTCTGCACCTCACAGTCGCGCCGACGACACAGGCATTCCTATAAAATGCTGTCTGCGCCTCACAGTCGCGCCGACGACACAGGCATTCCTACAAAAAGCTGTCTGCGCCTCGCAGTCGCGCCAACGACACAGGCATTCCTATAAAATGCTGTCTGCGCCTCGCAGTCGCGCCAACGACACAGGCATTCCTACAAAATGCTCTCTGCGCCTCACCGTCGCGCCAACGACACAGGCATTCCTACAAAATGCTCTCTGCGCCTCACCGTCGCGCCGACGACACAGGCATTCCTATAAAATGCTGTCTGCGCCTCACAGTCGCGCCGACGACACAGGCATTCCTATAAAATGCTGTCTGCGCCTCGCAGTCGCGCCAACGACACTGGCATTCCTACAAAATGCTGTCTGCGCCTCACAGTCGCGCCGACGACACAGGTATTCCTATAAAATGCTGTCTGCGCCTCACAGTCGCGCCGACGACACAGGCATTCCTACAAAAAGCTGTCTGCGCCTCGCAGTCGCGCCAACGACACAGGCATTCCTATAAAATGCTGTCTGCGCCTCGCAGTCGCGCCAACGACACTGGCATTCCTACAAAATGCTGTCTGCACCTCACAGTCGCGCCGACGACACAGGCATTCCTATAAAATGCTGTCTGCGCCTCACAGTCGCGCCGACGACACAGGCATTCCTACAAAAAGCTGTCTGCGCCTCGCAGTCTCGCCAACGACACAGGCATTCCTATAAAATGCTGTCTGCGCCTCACAGTCGCGCCGACGACACAGGCATTCCTATAAAATGCTGTCTGCGCCTCGCAGTCGCGCCAACGACACAAGCATTCCCACAAAATGCTCTCTGCGCCTCACCGTCGCGCCGACGACACAGGCATTCCTATAAAATGCTGTCTGCGCCTCACAGTCGCGCCGACGACACAGGCATTCCTACAAAATGCTGTCTGCGCCTCGCAGTCGCGCCAACGACACAGGCATTCCTATAAATTGCTGTCTGCGCCTCACAGTCGCGCCGACGACACAGGCATTCCTATAAAATGCTGTCTGCGCCTCGCAGTCGCGCCAACGACACAGGCATTCCTACAAAATGCTCTCTGAGCCTCACCGTCGCGCCGACGACACAGGCATTCCTATAAAATGCTGTCTGCGCCTCACAGTCGCGCCGACGACACAGGCATTCCTATAAAATGCTGTCTGCGCCTCGTAGTCGCGCCAACGACACTGGCATTCCTCCAAAATGCTGTCTGCGCCTCACAGTCGCGCCGACGACACAGGCATTCCTATAAAATGCTGTCTGCGCCTCACAGCCGCGCCGACGACACAGGCATTCCTACAAAAAGCTCTCTGCGCCTCGCAGTCGCGCCAACGACACAGGCATTCCTATAAAATGCTGTCTGCGCCTCACAGTCACGCCGACGACACAGGCATTCCTACAAAATGCTCTCTGCGCCTCGCAGTCGCGCCAACGACACAGGCATTCCTACAAAATGCTCTCTGCGCCTCACCGTCGCGCCGACGACACAGGCATTCCTACAAAATGCTGTCTGCGCCTCACAGTCGCGCCTACGACACAGGCATTCCTACAAAATGCTGTCTGCGCCTCGCAGTCGCGCCAACGACACAGGCATTCCTATAAAATGCTGTCTGCGCCTCACAGTCGCGCGAACGACACAGGCATTCCTATAAAATGCTGTCTGCGCCTCGCAGTCGCGCCAACGACACAGGCATTCCTACAAAATGCTCTCTGCGCCTCACCGTCGCGCCGACGACACAGGCATTCCTATAAAATGCTGTCTGCGCCTCACAGTCGCGCCGACGACACAGGCATTCCTACAAAATGCTGTCTGCGCCTCGCAGTCGCGCCGACGACACAGGCATTACTATAAAATGCTGTCTGCGCCTCGCAGTCGCGCCAACGACACAGGCATTCCTACAAAATGCTCTCTGCGCCTCACCGACGCGCCGACGACACAGGCATTCCTATAAAATGCTGTCCGCGCCTCACAGTCGCGCCGACGACACAGGCATTCCTTTAAAATGCTGTCTGCGCCTCGCAGTCGCGCCAACAACACTGGCATTCCTACAAAATGCTGCCTGCGCCTCGCAGTCGCGCCGACGACACAGGCATTACTATAAAATGCTGTCTGCGCCTCGCAGTCGCGCCAACGACACAGGCATTCCTACAAAATGCTCTCTGCGCCTCACCGACGCGCCGACGACACAGGCATTCCTACAAAATGCTGTCCGCGCCTCACAGTCGCGCCGACGACACAGGCATTCCTCTAAAATGCTGTCTGCGCCTCGCTGTCGCGCCAACGACACTGGCATTCCTACAAAATGCTGTCTGCGCCTCACAGTCGCGCCGACGACACAGGTATTCCTATAAAATGCTGTCTGCGCCTCACAGTCGCGCCGACGACACAGGCATTCCTACAAAAAGCTGTCTGCGCCTCGCAGTCGCGCCAACGACACAGGCATTCCTATAAAATGCTGTCTGCGCCTCGCAGTCGCGCCAACGACACTGGCATTCCTACAAAATGCTGTCTGCACCTCACAGTCGCGCCGACGACACAGGCATTCCTATAAAATGCTGTCTGCGCCTCACAGTCGCGCCGACGACACAGGCATTCCTACAAAAAGCTGTCTGCGCCTCGCAGTCTCGCCAACGACACAGGCATTCCTATAAAATGCTGTCTGCGCCTCACAGTCGCGCCGACGACACAGGCATTCCTATGAAATGCTGTCTGCGCCTCGCAGTCGCGCCAACGACACAAGCATTCCTACAAAATGCTCTCTGCGCCTCACCGTCGCGCCGACGACACAGGCATTCCTATAAAATGCTGTCTGCGCCTCACAGTCGCGCCGACGACACAGGCATTCCTACAAAATGCTGTCTGCGCTTCGCAGTCGCGCCAACGACACAGGCATTCCTATAAATTGCTGTCTGCGCCTCACAGTCGCGCCGACGACACAGGCATTCCTATAAAATGCTGTCTGCGCCTCGCAGTCGCGCCAACGACACAGGCATTCCTACAAAATGCTCTCTGAGCCTCACCGTCGCGCCGACGACACAGGCATTCCTATAAAATGCTGTCTGCGCCTCACAGTCGCGCCGACGACACAGGCATTCCTATAAAATGCTGTCTGCGCCTCGTAGTCGCGCCAACGACACTGGCATTCCTCCAAAATGCTGTCTGCGCCTCACAGTCGCGCCGACGACACAGGCATTCCTATAAAATGCTGTCTGCGCCTCACAGCCGCGCCGACGACACAGGCATTCCTACAAAAAGCTCTCTGCGCCTCGCAGTCGCGCCAACGACACAGGCATTCCTATAAAATGCTGTCTGCGCCTCACAGTCACGCCGACGACACAGGCATTCCTACAAAATG
Source organism: Dermacentor andersoni (assembly GCF_023375885.2). Taxonomy (NCBI): domain Eukaryota; kingdom Metazoa; phylum Arthropoda; class Arachnida; order Ixodida; family Ixodidae; genus Dermacentor; species Dermacentor andersoni. The sequence goes on along the minus strand of NC_092822.1, from coordinate 142,555,640 downwards.
CTCTCTGCGCCTCGCAGTCGCGCCAACGACACAGGCATTCCTACAAAATGCTCTCTGCGCCTCACCGTCGCGCCGACGACACAGGCATTCCTATAAAATGCTGTCTGCGCCTCACAGTCGCGCCTACGACACAGGCATTCCTACAAAATGCTGTCTGCGCCTCGCAGTCGCGCCAACGACACAGGCATTCCTATAAAATGCTGTCTGCGCCTCACAGTCGCGCCGACGACACAGGCATTCCTATAAAATGCTGTCTGCGCCTCGCAGTCGCGCCAACGACACAGGCATTCCTACAAAATGCTCTCTGCGCCTCACCGTCGCGCCGACGACACAGGCATTCCTATAAAATGCTTTCTGCGCCTCACAGTCGCGCCGACGACACAGGCATTCCTATAAAATGCTGTCTGCGCCTCGCAGTCGCGCCAACAACGCTGCCATTCCTACAAAATGCTGTCTGCGCCTCACAGTCGCGCCGACGACACAGGCATTCCTATAATATGCTGTCGGCGCCTCACAGTCGCGCCGACGACACAGGCATTCCTACAAAATGCTGTCTGCGCCTCGCAGTCGCGCCAACGACACAGGCGTTCCTACAAAATGCACTCTGCGCCTCACCGTCGCGCCGACGACACAGGCATTCCTATAAAATGCTGTCTGCGCCTCACAGTCGCGCCGACGACACAGGCATTCCTACAAAATGCTGTCTGCGCCTCGCAGTCGCGCCGACGACACAGGCATTACTATAAAATGCTGTCTGCGCCTCGCAGTCGCGCCAACGACACAGGCATTCCTACAAAATGCTCTCTGCGCCTCACCGACGCGCCGACGACACAGGCATTCCTATAAAATGCTGTCCGCGCCTCACAGTCGCGCCGACGACACAGGCATTCCTTTAAAATGCTGTCTGCGCCTCGCAGTCGCGCCAACAACACTGGCATTCCTACAAAATGCTGCCTGCGCCTCGCAGTCGCGCCGACGACACAGGCATTACTATAAAATGCTGTCTGCGCCTCGCAGTCGCGCCAACGACACAGGCATTCCTACAAAATGCTCTCTGCGCCTCACCGACGCGCCGACGACACAGGCATTCCTATAAAATGCTGTCCGCGCCTCACAGTCGCGCCGACGACACAGGCATTCCTCTAAAATGCTGTCTGCGCCTCGCTGTCGCGCCAACAACACTGGCATTCCTACAAAATGCTGTCTGCGCCTCACAGTCGCGCCGATGACACAGGCATTCCTATAAAATGCTGTCTGCGCCTCACAGTCGCGCCGACGACACAGGCATTCCTACAAAAAGCTGTCTGCGCCTCGCAGTCGCGCCAACGACACAGGCATTCCTATAAAATGCTGTCTGCGCCTCACAGTCGCGCCGACGACACAGGCATTCCTATAAAATGCTGTCTGCGCCTCGCAGTCGCGCCAACGACACAGGCATTCCTACAAAATGCTCTCTGCGCCTCACCGTCGCGCCGACGACACAGGCATTCCTATAAAATGCTGTCTGCGCCTCACAGTCGCGCCGACGACACAGGCATTCCTACAAAATGCTGTCTGCGCCTCGCAGTCGCGCCAACGACACAGGCATTCCTATAAAATGCTGTCTGCGCCTCACAGTCGCGCCGACGACACAGGCATTGCTATAAAATGCTGTCTGCGCCTCGCGGTCGCGCCAACGACACAGGCATTCCTACAAAATGCTCTCAGCGCCTCACCGTCGCGCCGACGACACAGGCATTCCTATAAAATGCTGTCTGCGCCTCACAGTCGCGCCGACGACACAGGCATTCCTATAAAATGCTGTCTGCGCCTCGCAGTCGCGCCAACGACACTGGCATTCCTATAAAATGCTGTCTGCGCCTCGCAGTCGCGCCGACTACACAGGCATTCCTACAAAATGCTGTCTGCGCCTCACAGTCGCGCCGACGACACAGGCATTCCTACAAAATGCTGTCTGCGCCTCACAGTCGCGCCGACGACACAGGCATTCCTACAAAATGCTGTCTGCGCCTCGCAGTCGCGCCGACGACACAGGCATTCCTACAAAATGCTGTCTGCGCCTCGCAGTTGCGCCGACGACACAGGCATTCCTACAAAAAGCTGTCTGCGCCTCGCAGTCGCGCCAACGACAAAGGCATTCCTATGAAATGCTGTCTGCGCCTCACAGTCGCGCCGACGACACAGGCATTCCTATAAAATGCTGTCTGCGCCTCGCAGTCGCGCCAACGACACAGGCATTCCTACAAAATGCTCTCTGCGCCTCTCCGTCGCGCCGACGACACAGGCATTCCTATAAAATGCTGTCTGCGCCTCACAGTCGCGCCGACGACACAGGCATTCCTACAAAATGCTGTCTGCACCTCACAGTCGCGCCGACGACACTGGCATTCCTACAAAATGCTGGCTGCGCCTCGCAGTCGCGCCGACGACACAGCCATTCGTACAAAATGCTGTCTGCGCCTCACATTCGTGCCGACGACACAGGCATTCCTACAAAATGCTGTCTGCGGCTCACAGTCGCGCCGACGACACAGGCATTCCTACAAAATGCTGTCTGCGCCTCGCAGTCGCGCCGACGACACAGGCATTCCTATAAAATGCTGTCTGCGCCTCACAGTCGCGCCGACGACACAGGCATTCCTACAAAAAGCTGTCTGCGCCTCGCAGTCGCGCCAACGACACAGGCATTCCTATAAAATGCTGTCTGCGCCTCACAGTCGCGCCAACGACAGAGGCATTCCTAGAAAAAGCTGTCTGCGTCTCACAGTCGCGCCGACGACACAGGCATTCCTACAAAATGCTGTCTGCGCCTCGCAGTCGCGCCGACGACACAGGCATTCCTACAAAAAGCTGTCTGCGCCTCGCAGTCGCGCCGACGACACAGGCATTCCTACAAAATGCTGTCAGCGCCTCACAGTCGCGCCGACGACACAGGCATTCCTACAAAATGCTGTGTGCGCCTCACAGTCGCGCCGACGACACAGGCATTCCCACAAAATGCTGTCTGCGCCTCGCAGTCGCGCCGACGACACAGGCATTCCTAGAAAATGCTGTCTGCGCCTCACAGTCGAGCCAACGACACAGGCATTCCTAGAATAAGCTGTCTGCGCCTCACAGTCGCGCCAACGATACAGGCATTCCTACAAAATGCTGTCTGCGCCTCACAGTCGCGCCGACGACACAGGCGATCCTACAAAAAGCTGTCTGCGCCTCGCAGTCGCGCCAACAACACAGGCGTTGCTACAAAATGCTCTCTGCGCCTCACCGTCGCGCCGACGACACAGGCATTCCGATAAAATGCTGTCTGCGCCTCACAGTCGCGCCGACGACACAGGCATTCCTACAAAATGCTGTCTGCGCCTCGCAGTCGCGCCAACGACACAGGCATTCCTATAAAATGCTGTCTGCGCCTCACAGTCGCGCCGACGACACAGGCATTCCTATAAAATGCTGTCTGCGCCTCGCGGTCGCGCCAATGACACAGGCATTCCTACAAAATGCTCTCAGCGCCTCACCGTCGCGCCGACGACACAGGCATTCCTATAAAATGCTGTCTGCGCCTCACAGTCGCGCCGACGACACAGGCATTCCTATAAAATGCTGTCTGCGCCTCGCAGTCGCGCCAACGACACTGGCATTCCTACAAAATGCTGTCTGCGCCTCACAGTCGCGCCGACGACACAGGCATTCCCACAAACTGCTGTCTGCGCCTCGCAGTCGCGCCGACGACACAGGCATTCCTAGAAAATGCTGTCTGCGCCTCACAGTTGAGCCAACGACACAGGCATTCCTAGAATAAGCTGTCTGCGCCTCACAGTCGCGCCAACGACACAGGCATTCCTACAAAATGCTGTCTGCGCCTCACAGTCGCGCCGACGACACAGCCGATCCTACAAAAAGCTGTCTGCGCCTCGCAGTCGCGCCAACAACACAGGCGTTCCTACAAAATGCTCTCTGCGCCTCACCGTTGCGCCGACGACACAGACATTCCGATAAAATGCTGTCTGCGCCTCACAGTCGCGCCGACGACACAGGCATTCCTACAAAATGCTGTCTGCGCCTCGCAGTCGCGCCGACGACACAGGCGATTCTACAAAAAGCTGTCTGCGCCTCGCAGTCGCGCCAACAACACAGGCGTTCCTACAAAATGCTCTCTGCGCCTCACCGTCGCGCCGACGACACAGGCATTCCGATAAAATGCTGTCTGCGCCTCACAGTCGCGCCGACGACACAGGCATTCCTACAAAATGCTGTCTGCGCCTCGCAGTCGCGCCAACGACACAGGCATTCCTATAAAATGCTGTCTGCGCCTCACAGTCGCGCCGACGACACAGGCATTCCTATAAAATGCTGTCTGCGCCTCGCGGTCGCGCCAACGACACAGGCATTCCTACAAAATGCTCTCAGCGCCTCACCGTCGCGCCGACGACACAGGCAGTCCTATAAAATGCTGTCTGCGCCTCGCAGTCGCGCCGACTACACAGGCATTCCTACAAAATGCTGTCTGCGCCTCACTGTCGCGCCGACGACACAGGCATTCCTACAAAATGCTGTCTGCGCCTCACAGTCGCGCCGACGACACAGGCATTCTTACAAAATGCTGTGTGCGCCTCACAGTTGTGCCGACGACACAGGCATTCCTACAAAATGCTGTCTGCGCCTCGCAGTCGCGCCGACGACACAGGCATTCCTACAAAATGCTGTCTGCGCCTCGCAGTCGCGCCGACGACACAGGCATTCCTACAAAAAGCTGTCTGCGCCTCGCAGTCGCGCCAACGACAAAGGCATTCCTATCAAATGCTGTCTGCGCCTCACAGTCGCGCCGACGACACAGGCATTCCTATAAAATGCTGTCTGCGCCTCGCAGTCGCGCCAACGACACAGGCATTCCTACAAAATGCTCTCTGCGCCTCTCCGTCGCGCCGACGACACAGGCATTCCTATAAAATGCTGTCTGCGCCTCACAGTCGCGCCGACGACACAGGCATTCCTACAAAATGCTGTCTGCGCCTCGCAGTCGCGCCAACGACACTGGCATTCCTACAAAATGCTGTCTGCGCCTCACAGTCGCGCCGACGACACAGGCATTCCCACAAACTGCTGTCTGCGCCTCGCAGTCGCGCCGACGACACAGGCATTCCTAGAAAATGCTGTCTGCGCCTCACAGTTGAGCCAACGACACAGGCATTCCTAGAATAAGCTGTCTGCGCCTCACAGTCGCGCCAACGACACAGGCATTCCTATAAAATGCTGTCTGCGCCTCGCAGTCGCGCCAACGACACTGGCATTCCTACAAAATGCTGTCTGCGCCTCACAGTCGCGCCGACGACACAGGCATTCCCACAAACTGCTGTCTGCGCCTCGCAGTCGCGCCGACGACACAGGCATTCCTAGAAAATGCTGTCTGCGCCTCACAGTTGAGCCAACGACACAGGCGATTCTACAAAAAGCTGTCTGCGCCTCGCAGTCGCGCCAACAACACAGGCGTTCCTACAAAATGCTCTCTGCGCCTCACCGTCGCGCCGACGACACAGGCATTCCGATAAAATGCTGTCTGCGCCTCACAGTCGCGCCGACGACACAGGCATTCCTACAAAATGCTGTCTGCGCCTCGCAGTCGCGCCAACGACACAGGCATTCCTATAAAATGCTGTCTGCGCCTCACAGTCGCGCCGACGACACAGGCATTCCTATAAAATGCTGTCTGCGCCTCGCGGTCGCGCCAACGACACAGGCATTCCTACAAAATGCTCTCAGCGCCTCACCGTCGCGCCGACGACACAGGCAGTCCTATAAAATGCTGTCTGCGCCTCGCAGTCGCGCCGACTACACAGGCATTCCTACAAAATGCTGTCTGCGCCTCACTGTCGCGCCGACGACACAGGCATTCCTACAAAATGCTGTCTGCGCCTCACAGTCGCGCCGACGACACAGGCATTCTTACAAAATGCTGTGTGCGCCTCACAGTTGTGCCGACGACACAGGCATTCCTACAAAATGCTGTCTGCGCCTCGCAGTCGCGCCGACGACACAGCCATTCCTACAAAATGCTGTCTGCGCCTCACATTCGTGCCGACGACACAGGCATTCCTACAAAATGTTGTCTGCGGCTCACAGTCGCGCCGACGACACAGGCATTCCTATAAAATGCTGTCTGCGCCTCGCAGTCGCGCCGACGACACAGGCATTCCTATAAAATTCTGTCTGCGCCTCACAGTCGCGCCGACGACACAGGCATTCCTATAAAAAGCTGTCTGCGCCTCGCAGTCGCGCCAACGACACAGGCATTCCTATAAAACGCTGTCTGCGCCTCGCAGTCGCGCCAACGACACAGGCATTCCTACAAAATGCTCTCTGCGCCTCACCGTCGCGCCGACGACACAGGCATTCCGATAAAATGCTGTCTGCGCCTCACAGTCGCGCCGACGACACAGGCATTCCTACAAAATGCTGTCTGCGCCTTACAGTCGCGCCGACGACACAGGCATTCCTACAAAATGCTCTCAGCGCCTCACCGTCGCGCCGACGACACAGGCATTCCTATAAAATGCTGTCTGCGCCTCACAGTCGCGCCGACGACACAGGCATTCCTATAAAATGCTGTCTGCGCCTCGCAGTCGCGCCAACGACACTGGCATTCCTACAAAATGCTGTCTGCGCCTCACAGTCGCGCCGACGACACAGCCATTCCCACAAACTGCTGTCTGCGCCTCGCAGTCGCGCCGACGACACAGGCATTCCTAGAAAATGCTGTCTGCGCCTCACAGTTGAGCCAACGACACAGGCATTCCTAGAATAAGCTGTCTGCGCCTCACAGTCGCGCCAACGACACAGGCATTCCTATAAAATGCTGTCTGCGCCTCACAGTCGCGCCGACGACACAGGCATTCCTATAAAATGCTGTCTGCGCCTCGCAGTCGCGCCAACGACACTGGCATTCCTACAAAATGCTATCTGCGCCTCACAGTCGCGCCGACGACACAGGCATTCCCACAAACTGCTCTCTGCGCCTCACCGTCGCGCCGACGACACAGGCATTCCGATAAAATGCTGTCTGCGCCTCACAGTCGCGCCGACGACACAGGCATTCCTACAAAATGCTGTCTGCGCCTTACAGTCGCGCCGACGACACAGGCATTCCTACAAAATGCTCTCAGCGCCTCACCGTCGCGCCGACGACACAGGCATTCCTATAAAATGCTGTCTGCGCCTCACAGTCGCGCCGACGACACAGGCATTCCTATAAAATGCTGTCTGCGCCTCGCAGTCACGCCAACGACACTGGCATTCCTACAAAATGCTGTCTGCGCCTCACAGTCGCGCCGACGACACAGCCATTCCCACAAACTGCTGTCTGCGCCTCGCAGTCGCGCCGACGACACAGGCATTCCTAGAAAATGCTGTCTGCGCCTCACAGTTGAGCCAACGACACAGGCATTCCTAGAATAAGCTGTCTGCGCCTCACAGTCGCGCCAACGACACAGGCATTCCTATAAAATGCTGTCTGCGCCTCACAGTCGCGCCGACGACACAGGCATTCCTATAAAATGCTGTCTGCGCCTCGCAGTCGCGCCAACGACACTGGCATTCCTACAAAATGCTATCTGCGCCTCACAGTCGCGCCGACGACACAGGCATTCCCACAAACTGCTCTCTGCGCCTCACCGTCGCGCCGACGACACAGGCATTCCGATAAAATGCTGTCTGCGCCTCACAGTCGCGCCGACGACACAGGCATTCCTACAAAATGCTGTCTGCGCCTCGCAGTCGCGCCGACGACACAGGCGATCCTACAAAAAGCTGTCTGCGCCTCGCAGTCGCGCCAACAACACAGGCGTTCCTACAAAATGCTCTCTGCGCCTCACCGTCGCGCCGACGACACAGGCATTCTGATAAAATGCTGTCTGCGCCTCACAGTCGCGCCGACGACACAGGCATTCCTACAAAATGCTGTCTGCGCCTCGCAGTCGCGCCAACGACACAGGCATTCCTACAAAATGCTGTCTGCGCCTCACTGTCGCGCCGACGACACAGGCATTCCTACAAAATGCTGTCTGCGCCTCACAGTCGCGCCGACGACACAGGCATTCTTACAAAATGCTGTGTGCGCCTCACAGTTGTGCCGACGACACAGGCATTCCTACAAAATGCTGTCTGCGCCTCGCAGTCGCGCCGACGACACAGCCATTCCTACAAAATGCTGTCTGCGCCTCACATTCGTGCCGACGACACAGGCATTCCTACAAAATGTTGTCTGCGGCTCACAGTCGCGCCGACGACACAGGCATTCCTATAAAATGCTGTCTGCGCCTCGCAGTCGCGCCGACGACACAGGCATTCCTATAAAATTCTGTCTGCGCCTCACAGTCGCGCCGACGACACAGGCATTCCTATAAAAAGCTGTCTGCGCCTCGCAGTCGCGCCAACGACACAGGCATTCCTATAAAACGCTGTCTGCGCCTCGCAGTCGCGCCAACGACACAGGCATTCCTACAAAATGCTCTCTGCGCCTCACCGTCGCGCCGACGACACAGGCATTCCGATAAAATGCTGTCTGCGCCTCACAGTCGCGCCGACGACACAGGCATTCCTACAAAATGCTGTCTGCGCCTTACAGTCGCGCCGACGACACAGGCATTCCTACAAAATGCTCTCAGCGCCTCACCGTCGCGCCGACGACACAGGCATTCCTATAAAATGCTGTCTGCGCCTCACAGTCGCGCCGACGACACAGGCATTCCTATAAAATGCTGTCTGCGCCTCGCAGTCGCGCCAACGACACTGGCATTCCTACAAAATGCTGTCTGCGCCTCACAGTCGCGCCGACGACACAGCCATTCCCACAAACTGCTGTCTGCGCCTCGCAGTCGCGCCGACGACACAGGCATTCCTAGAAAATGCTGTCTGCGCCTCACAGTTGAGCCAACGACACAGGCATTCCTAGAATAAGCTGTCTGCGCCTCACAGTCGCGCCAACGACACAGGCATTCCTATAAAATGCTGTCTGCGCCTCACAGTCGCGCCGACGACACAGGCATTCCTATAAAATGCTGTCTGCGCCTCGCAGTCGCGCCAACGACACTGGCATTCCTACAAAATGCTATCTGCGCCTCACAGTCGCGCCGACGACACAGGCATTCCCACAAACTGCTCTCTGCGCCTCACCGTCGCGCCGACGACACAGGCATTCCGATAAAATGCTGTCTGCGCCTCACAGTCGCGCCGACGACACAGGCATTCCTACAAAATGCTGTCTGCGCCTCGCAGTCGCGCCGACGACACAGGCGATCCTACAAAAAGCTGTCTGCGCCTCGCAGTCGCGCCAACAACACAGGCGTTCCTACAAAATGCTCTCTGCGCCTCACCGTCGCGCCGACGACACAGGCATTCTGATAAAATGCTGTCTGCGCCTCACAGTCGCGCCGACGACACAGGCATTCCTACAAAATGCTGTCTGCGCCTCGCAGTCGCGCCAACGACACAGGCATTCCTATAAAATGCTGTCTGCGCCTCACAGTCGCGCCGACGACACAGGCATTCCTATAAAATGCTGTCTGCGCCTCGCGGTCGCGCCAACGACACAGGCATTCCTACAAAATGCTCTCAGCGCCTCACCGTCGCGCCGACGACACAGGCAGTCCTATAAAATGCTGTCTGCGCCTCGCAGTCGCGCCGACTACACAGGCATTCCTACAAAATGCTGTCTGCGCCTCACTGTCGCGCCGACGACACAGGCATTCCTACAAAATGCTGTCTGCGCCTCACAGTCGCGCCGACGACACAGGCATTCTTACAAAATGCTGTGTGCGCCTCACAGTTGTGCCGACGACACAGGCATTCCTACAAAATGCTGTCTGCGCCTCGCAGTCGCGCCGACAACACAGGCATTCCTACAAAATGCTGTCTGCGCCTCGCAGTCGCGCCGACGACACAGGCATTCCTACAAAAAGCTGTCTGCGCCTCGCAGTCGCGCCAACGACAAAGGCATTCCTATCAAATGCTGTCTGCGCCTCACAGTCGCGCCGACGACACAGGCATTCCTATAAAATGCTGTCTGCGCCTCGCAGTCGCGCCAACGACACAGGCATTCCTACAAAATGCTCTCTGCGCCTCTCCGTCGCGCCGACGACACAGGCATTCCTATAAAATGCTGTCTGCGCCTCACAGTCGCGCCGACGACACAGGCATTCCTACAAAATGCTGTCTGCGCCTCACAGTCGCGCCGACGACACTGGCATTCCTACAAAATGCTGGCTGCGCCTCGCAGTCGCGCCGACGACACAGCCATTCCTACAAAATGCTGTCTGCGCCTCACATTCGTGCCGACGACACAGGCATTCCTACAAAATGCTGTCTGCGGCTCACAGTCGCGCCGACGACACAGGCATTCCTACAAAATGCTGTCTGCGCCTCGCAGTCGCGCCGACGACACAGGCATTCCTATAAAATTCTGTCTGCGCCTCACAGTCGCGCCGACGACACAGGCATTCCTACAAAAAGCTGTCTGCGCCTCGCAGTCGCGCCAACGACACAGGCATTCCTATAAAACGCTGTCTGCGCCTCGCAGTCGCGCCAACGACACAGGCATTCCTACAAAATGCTCTCTGCGCCTCACCGTCGCGCCGACGACACAGGCATTCCGATAAAATGCTGTCTGCGCCTCACAGTCGCGCCGACGACACAGGCATTCCTACAAAATGCTGTCTGCGCCTTACAGTCGCGCCGACGACACTGGCATTCCTACAAAATGCTGTCTGCGCCTCGCAGTCGCGCCGACGACACAGGCATTCCTACAAAATGCTGTCTGCGCCTAGCAGTCGCGCCGACGACACAGGCATTCCTACAAAATGCTGTCTGCGCCTCACAGTCGCGCCAACGACAGAGGCATTCCTAGAAAAAGCTGTCTGCGCCTCACAGTCGCGCCGACGACACAGGCATTCCTACAAAATGCTGTCTGCGCCTCGCAGTCGCGCCGACGACACAGGCATTCCTACAAAAAGCTGTCTGCGCCTCGCAGTCGCGCCGACGACACAGGCATTCCTACAAAATGCTGTGTGCGCCTCACAGTTGTGCCGACGACACAGGCATTCCTACAAAATGCTCTCTGCGCCTCACCGTCGCGCCAACGACACAGGCATTCCTACAAAATGCTCTCTGCGCCTCACCGTCGCGCCGACGACACAGGCATTCCTATAAAATGCTGTCTGCGCCTCACAGTCGCGCCGACGACACAGGCATTCCTATAAAATGCTGTCTGCGCCTCGCAGTCGCGCCAACGACACTGGCATTCCTACAATATGCTGTCTGCGCCTCACAGTCGCGCCGACGACACAGGTATTCCTATAAAATGCTGTCTGCGCCTCACAGTCGCGCCGACGACACAGGCATTCCTACAAAAAGCTCTCTGCGCCTCGCAGTCGCGCCAACGACACAGGCATTCCTATAAAATGCTGTCTGCGCCTCGCAGTCGCGCCAACGACACTGGCATTCCTACAAAATGCTGTCTGCGCCTCACAGTCGCGCCGTCGACACAGGCATTCCTATAAAATGCTGTCTGCGCCTCACAGTCGCGCCGACGAGACAGGCATTCCTACAAAATGCTGTCTGCGCCTCACAGTCGCGCCGACGACACAGGCATTCCTATAAATTGCTGTCTGCGCCTCACAGTCGCGCCGACGACACAGGCATTCCTATAAAATGCTGTCTGCGCCTCACAGTCACGCCGACGACACAGGCATTCCTACAAAAAGCTGTCTGCGCCTCGCAGTCGCGCCAACGACACAGGCATTCCTATAAAATGCTGTCTGCGCCTCACAGTCGCGCCGACGACACAGGCATTCCTATAAAATGCTGTCTGCGCCTCGCAGTCGCGCCAACGACACAGGCATTCCTACAAAATGCTCTCTGCGCCTCACCGTCGCGCCGACGACACAGGCATTCCTATAAAATGCTGTCTGCGCCTCACAGTCGCGCCGACGACACAGGCATTCCTACAAAATGCTGTCTGCGCCTCGCAGTCGCGCCAACGACACAGGCATTCCTATAAAATGCTGTCTGCGCCTCACAGTCGCGCCGACGACACAGGCATTCCTACAAAAAGCTGTCTGCGCCTCGCAGTCGCGCCAACCACACAGGCATTCCTATAAAATGCTGTCTGCGCCTCACAGTCGCGCCGACGACACAGGCATTCCTATAAAATGCTGTCTGCGCCTCGCCGTCGCGCCAACGACACAGGCATTCCTACAAAATGCTCTCTGCGCCTCACCGTCGCGCCGACGACACAGGCATTCCTACAAAAAGCTGTCTGCGCCTCGCAGTCGCGCCAACGACACAGGCATTCCTATAAAATGCTGTCTGCGCCTCACAGTCGCGCCGACGACACAGGCATTCCTATAAAATGCTGTCTGCGCCTCGCAGTCGCGCCAACGACACAGGCATTCCTACAAAATGCTCTCTGCGCCTCACCGTCGCGCCGACGACACAGGCATTCCTATAAAATGCTGTCTGCGCCACGCAGTCGCGCCAACAACACAGGCATTCCTACAAAATGCTCTCTGCGCCTCACCGTCGCGCCGACGACCCAGGCATTCCTATAAAATGCTGTCTGCGCCTCACAGTCGCGCCGACGACACAGGCATTCCTATAAAATGCTGTCTGCGCCTCGCAGTCATGCCAACGACACTGGCATTCCTACAAAATGCTGTCTGCGCCTCACAGTCGCGCCGACGACACAGGCATTCCTACAAAAAGCTGTCTGCGCCTCGCAGTCGCGCCAACCACACAGGCATTCCTATAAAATGCTGTCTGCGTCTCACAGTCGCGCCGACGACACAGGCATTCCTATAAAATGCTGTCTGCGCCTCGCAGTCGCGCCAACGACACAGGCATTCCTACAAAATGCTCTCTGCGCCTCACCGTCGCGCCGACGACACAGGCATTCCTATAAAATGCTGTCTGCGCCTCGCAGTCGCGGCAACGACACAGGCATTCCTATAAAATGCTGTCTGCGCCTCACAGTCGCGCCGACGACACAGGCATTTCTATAAAATGCTGTCTGCGCCTCGCAGTCGCGCCAACGACACAGGCATTCCTACAAAATGCTCTCTGCGCCTCACCGTCGCGCCGACGACACAGGCATTCCTATAAAATGCTGTCTGCGCCTCACAGTCGCGCCGACGACACAGGCATTCCTATAAAATGGTGTCTGCGCCTCGCAGTCGCGCCAACGACACTGGCATTCCTACAAAATGCTGTCTGCACCTCACAGTCGCGCCGACGACACAGGCATTCCTATAATATGCTGTCTGCGCCTCACAGTCGCGCCGACGACACAGGCATTCCTACAAAAAGCTGTCTGCGCCTCGCAGTCGCGCCAACGACACAGGCATTCCTATAAAATGTTGTCTGCGCCTCGCAGTCGCGCCAACGACACAGGCATTCCTACAAAATGCTCTCTGCGCCTCACCGTCGCGCCAACGACACAGGCATTCCTACAAAATGCTCTCTGCGCCTCACCGTCGCGCCGACGACACAGGCATTCCTATAAAATGCTGTCTGCGCCTCACAGTCGCGCCGACGACACAGGCATTCCTATAATATGCTGTCTGCGCCTCGCAGTCGCGCCAACGACACTGGCATTCCTACAAAATGCTGTCTGCGCCTCACAGTCGCGCCGACGACACAGGTATTCCTATAAAATGCTGTCTGCGCCTCACAGTCGCGCCGACGACACAGGCATTCCTACAAAAAGCTGTCTGCGCCTCGCAGTCGCGCCAACGACACAGGCATTCCTATAAAATGCTGTCTGCGCCTCGCAGTCGCGCCAACGACACTGGCATTCCTACAAAATGCTGTCTGCACCTCACAGTCGCGCCGATGACACAGGCATTCCTATAAAATGCTGTCTGCGCCTCACAGTCGCGCCGACGACACAGGCATTCCTACAAAAAGCTGTCTGCGCCTCGCAGTCTCGCCAACGACACAGGCATTCCTATAAAATGCTGTCTGCGCCTCACAGTCGCGCCGACGACACAGGCATTCCTATAAAATGCTGTCTGCGCCTCGCAGTCGCGCCAACGACACAAGCATTCCTACAAAATGCTCTCTGCGCCTGACCGTCGCGCCGACGACACAGGCATTCCTATAAAATGCTGTCTGCGCCTCACAGTCGCGCCGACGACACAGGCATTCCTACAAAATGCTGTCTGCGCCTCACAGTCGCGCCGACGACACAGGCATTCCTACAAAAAGCTGTCTGCGCCTCGCAGTCGCGCCAACGACACAGGCATTCCTATAAAACGCTGTCTGCGCCTCGCAGTCGCGCCAACGACACAGGCATTCCTACAAAATGCTCTCTGCGCCTCACCGTCGCGCCGACGACACAGGCATTCCGATAAAATGCTGTCTGCGCCTCACAGTCGCGCCGACGACACAGGCATTCCTACAAAATGCTGTCTGCGCCTTACAGTCGCGCCGACGACACAGGCATTCCTACAAAATGCTCTCAGCGCCTCACCGTCGCGCCGACGACACAGGCATTCCTATAAAATGCTGTCTGCGCCTCACAGTCGCGCCGACGACACAGGCATTCCTATAAAATGCTGTCTGCGCCTCGCAGTCGCGCCAACGACACTGGCATTCCTACAAAATGCTGTCTGCGCCTCACAGTCGCGCCGACGACACAGGCATTCCCACAAACTGCTGTCTGCGCCTCGCAGTCGCGCCGACGACACAGGCATTCCTAGAAAATGCTGTCTGCGCCTCACAGTTGAGCCAACGACACAGGCATTCCTAGAATAAGCTGTCTGCGCCTCACAGTCGCGCCAACGACACAGGCATTCCTACAAAATGCTGTCTGCGCCTCACAGTCGCGCCGACGACACAGCCGATCCTACAAAAAGCTGTCTGCGCCTCGCAGTCGCGCCAACAACACAGGCGTTCCTACAAAATGCTCTCTGCGCCTCACCGTCGCGCCGACGACACAGGCATTCCGATAAAATGCTGTCTGCGCCTCACAGTCGCGCCGACGACACAGGCATTCCTACAAAATGCTGTCTGCGCCTCGCAGTCGCGCCGACGACACAGGCGATCCTACAAAAAGGTGTCTGCGCCTCGCAGTCGCGCCAACAACACAGGCGTTCCTACAAAATGCTCTCTGCGCCTCACCGTCGCGCCGACGACACAGGCATTCCGATAAAATGCTGTCTGCGCCTCACAGTCGCGCCGACGACACAGGCATTCCTACAAAATGCTGTCTGCGCCTCGCAGTCGCGCCAACGACACAGGCATTCCTATAAAATGCTGTCTGCGCCTCACAGTCGCGCCGACGACACAGGCATTCCTATAAAATGCTGTCTGCGCCTCGCGGTCGCGCCAACGACACAGGCATTCCTACAAAATGCTCTCAGCGCCTCACCGTCGCGCCGACGACACAGGCAGTCCTATTAAATGCTGTCTGCGCCTCGCAGTCGCGCCGACTACACAGGCATTCCTACAAAATGCTGTCTGCGCCTCACTGTCGCGCCGACGACACAGGCATTCCTACAAAATGCTGTCTGCGCCTCACAGTCGCACCGACGACACAGGCATTCTTACAAAATGCTGTGTGCGCCTCACAGTTGTGCCGACGACACAGGCATTCCTACAAAATGCTGTCTGCGCCTCGCAGTCGCGCCGACAACACAGGCATTCCTACAAAATGCTGTCTGCGCCTCGCAGTCGCGCCGACGACACAGGCATTCCTACAAAAAGCTGTCTGCGCCTCGCAGTCGCGCCAACGACAAAGGCATTCCTATCAAATGCTGTCTGCGCCTCACAGTCGCGCCGACGACACAGGCATTCCTATAAAATGCTGTCTGCGCCTCGCAGTCGCGCCAACGACACAGGCATTCCTACAAAATGCTCTCTGCGCCTCTCCGTCGCGCCGACGACACAGGCATTCCTATAAAATGCTGTCTGCGCCTCACAGTCGCGCCGACGACACAGGCATTCCTACAAAATGCTGTCTGCGCCTCACAGTCGCGCCGACGACACTGGCATTCCTACAAAATGCTGGCTGCGCCTCGCAGTCGCGCCGACGACACAGCCATTCCTACAAAATGCTGTCTGCGCCTCACATTCGTGCCGACGACACAGGCATTCCTACAAAATGCTGTCTGCGGCTCACAGTCGCGCCGACGACACAGGCATTCCTACAAAATGCTGTCTGCGCCTCGCAGTCGCGCCGACGACACAGGCATTCCTATAAAATTCTGTCTGCGCCTCACAGTCGCGCCGACGACACAGGCATTCCTACAAAAAGCTGTCTGCGCCTCGCAGTCGCGCCAACGACACAGGCATTCCTATAAAACGCTGTCTGCGCCTCGCAGTCGCGCCAACGACACAGGCATTCCTACAAAATGCTCTCTGCGCCTCACCGTCGCGCCGACGACACAGGCATTCCGATAAAATGCTGTCTGCGCCTCACAGTCGCGCCGACGACACAGGCATTCCTACAAAATGCTGTCTGCGCCTTACAGTCGCGCCGACGACACTGGCATTCCTACAAAATGCTGTCTGCGCCTCGCAGTCGCGCCGACGACACAGGCATTCCTACAAAATGCTGTCTGCGCCTAGCAGTCGCGCCGACGACACAGGCATTCCTACAAAATGCTGTCTGCGCCTCACAGTCGCGCCAACGACAGAGGCATTCCTAGAAAAAGCTGTCTGCGCCTCACAGTCGCGCCGACGACACAGGCATTCCTACAAAATGCTGTCTGCGCCTCGCAGTCGCGCCGACGACACAGGCATTCCTACAAAAAGCTGTCTGCGCCTCGCAGTCGCGCCGACGACACAGGCATTCCTACAAAATGCTGTGTGCGCCTCACAGTTGTGCCGACGACACAGGCATTCCTACAAAATGCTCTCTGCGCCTCACCGTCGCGCCAACGACACAGGCATTCCTACAAAATGCTCTCTGCGCCTCACCGTCGCGCCGACGACACAGGCATTCCTATAAAATGCTGTCTGCGCCTCACAGTCGCGCCGACGACACAGGCATTCCTATAAAATGCTGTCTGCGCCTCGCAGTCGCGCCAACGACACTGGCATTCCTACAATATGCTGTCTGCGCCTCACAGTCGCGCCGACGACACAGGTATTCCTATAAAATGCTGTCTGCGCCTCACAGTCGCGCCGACGACACAGGCATTCCTACAAAAAGCTCTCTGCGCCTCGCAGTCGCGCCAACGACACAGGCATTCCTATAAAATGCTGTCTGCGCCTCGCAGTCGCGCCAACGACACTGGCATTCCTACAAAATGCTGTCTGCGCCTCACAGTCGCGCCGTCGACACAGGCATTCCTATAAAATGCTGTCTGCGCCTCACAGTCGCGCCGACGAGACAGGCATTCCTACAAAATGCTGTCTGCGCCTCACAGTCGCGCCGACGACACAGGCATTCCTATAAATTGCTGTCTGCGCCTCACAGTCGCGCCGACGACACAGGCATTCCTACAAAATGCTCTCTGCGCCTCACCGTCGCGCCGACGACACAGGCATTCCTATAAAATGCTGTCTGCGCCTCACAGTCGCGCCGACGACACAGGCATTCCTACAAAATGCTGTCTGCGCCTCGCAGTCGCGCCAACGACACAGGCATTCCTATAAAATGCTGTCTGCGCCTCACAGTCGCGCCGACGACACAGGCATTCCTACAAAAAGCTGTCTGCGCCTCGCAGTCGCGCCAACCACACAGGCATTCCTATAAAATGCTGTCTGCGCCTCACAGTCGCGCCGACGACACAGGCATTCCTATAAAATGCTGTCTGCGCCTCGCCGTCGCGCCAACGACACAGGCATTCCTGCAAAATGCTCTCTGCGCCTCACCGTCGCGCCGACGACACAGGCATTCCTACAAAAAGCTGTCTGCGCCTCGCAGTCGCGCCAACGACACAGGCATTCCTATAAAATGCTGTCTGCGCCTCACAGTCGCGCCGACGACACAGGCATTCCTATAAAATGCTGTCTGCGCCTCGCAGTCGCGCCAACGACACAGGCATTCCTACAAAATGCTGTCTGCGCGTCACTGTCGCGCCGACGACACAGGCATTCCTACAAAATGCTGTCTGCGCCTCACAGTCGCGCCGACGACACAGGCATTCTTACAAAATGCTGTGTGCGCCTCACAGTTGTGCCGACGACACAGGCATTCCTACAAAATGCTGTCTGCGCCTCGCAGTCGCGCCGACGACACAGGCATTCCTACAAAATGCTGTCTGCGCCTCGCAGTCGCGCCGACGACACAGGCATTCCTACAAAAAGCTGTCTGCGCCTCGCAGTCGCGCCAACGATAAAGGCATTCCTATCAAATGCTGTCTGCGCCTCACAGTCGCGCCGACGACACAGGCATTCCAATAAAATGCTGTCTTCGCCTCGCAGTCGCGCCAACGACACAGGCATTCCTACAAAATGCTCTCTGCGCCTCTCCGTCGCGCCGACGACACAGGCATTCCTATAAAATGCTGTCTGCGCCTCACAGTCGCGCCGACGACACAGGCATTCCTACAAAATGCTGTCTGCGCCTCACAGTCGCGCCGACGACAGTGGCATTCCTACAAAATGCTGGCTGCGCCTCGCAGTCGCGCCGACGACACAGCCATTCCTACAAAATGCTGTCTGCGCCTCACATTCGTGCCGACGACACAGGCATTCCTACAAAATGCTGTCTGCGGCTCACAGTCGCGCCGACGACACAGGCATTCCTACAAAATGCTGTCTGCGCCTCGCAGTCGCGCCGACGACACAGGCATTCCTATAAAATGCTGTCTGCGCCTCACAGTCGCGCCGACGACACAGGCATTCCTACAAAAAGCTGTCTGCGCCTCGCAGTCGCGCCAACGACACAGGCATACCTATAAAACGCTGTCTGCGCCTCGCAGTCGCGCCAACGACACAGGCATTCCTACAAAATGCTCTCTGCGCCTCACCGTCGCGCCGACGACACAGGCATTCCGATAAAATGCTGTCTGCGCCTCACAGTCGCGCCGACGACACAGGCATTCCTACAAAATGCTGTCTGCGCCTTACAGTCGCGCCGACGACACTGGCATTCCTACAAAATGCTGTTTGCGCCTCGCAGTCGCGCCGACGACACAGGCATTCCTACAAAATGCTGTCTGCGCCTAGCAGTCGCGCCGACGACACAGGCATTCCTACAAAATGCTGTCTGCGCCTCACAGTCGCGCCAACGACAGAGGCATTCCTAGAAAATGCTGTCTGCGCCTCACAGTCGCGCCGACGACACAGGCATTCCTACAAAATGCTGTCTGCGCCTCGCAGTCGCGCCGACGACACAGGCATTCCTACAAAAAGCTGTCTGCGCCTCGCAGTCGCGCCGACGACACAGGCATTCCTACAAAATGCTGTCAGCGCATCACAGTCGCGCCGACGACACAGGCATTCCTACAAAATGCTGTGTGCGCCTCACAGTCGCGCCGACGACACAGGCATTCCCACAAAATGCTGTCTGCGCCTCGCAGTCGCGCCGACGACACAGGCATTCCTAGAAAATGCTGTCTGCGCCTCACAGTCGAGCCAACGACACAGGCATTCCTAGAATAAGCTGTCTGCGCCTCACAGTCGCGCCAACGACACAGGCATTCCTACAAAATGCTGTCTGCGCCTCACAGTCGCGCCGACGACACAGGCGATCCTACAAAAAGCTGTCTGCGCCTCGCAGTCGCGCCAACAACACAGGCGTTCCTACAAAATGCTCTCTGCGCCTCACCGTCGCGCCGACGACACAGGCATTCCGATAAAATGCTGTCTGCGCCTCACAGTCGAGCCGACGACACAGGTATTTCTACAAAATGCTGTCTGCGCCTCGCAGTCGCTCCAACGACACAGGCATTCCTATAAAATGCTGTCTGCGCCTCACAGTCGCGCCGACGACACAGGCATTCCTATAAAATGCTGTCTGCGCCTCGCAGTCGCGCCAACGACACAGGCATTCCTACAAAATGCTCTCTGCGCCTCACCGTCGCGCCGACGACACAGGCATTCCTATAAAATGCTGTCCGCGCCTCACAGTCGCGCCGACGACACAGGCATTCCTCTAAAATGCTGTCTGCGCCTCGCTGTCGCGCCAACAACACTGGCATTCCTACAAAATGCTGTCTGTGCCTCACAGTCGCGCCGATGACACAGGCATTCCTATAAAATGCTGTCTGCGCCTCACAGTCGCGCCGACGACACAGGCATTCCTATAAAATGCTGTCTGCGCCTCGCAGTCGCGCCAACGACACAGGCATTCCTACAAAATGCTCTCTGCGCCTCACCGTCGCGCCGACGACACAGGCATTCCTATAAAATGCTGTCTGCGCCTCACAGTCGCGCCGACGACACAGGCATTCCTACAAAATGCTGTCTGCGCCTCGCAGTCGCGCCAACGACACAGGCATTCCTATAAAATGCTGTCTGCGCCTCACAGTCGCGCCGACGACACAGGCATTCCTATAAAATGCTGTCTGCGCCTCACAGTCGCGCCGACGACACAGGCATTCCTACAAAATGCTGTCTGTGCCTCACAGTCGCGCCGACGACACTGGCATTCCTACAAAATGCTGGCTGCGCCTCGCAGTCGCGCCGACGACACAGCCATTCCTACAAAATGCTGTCTGCGCCTCACATTCGTGCCGACGACACAGGCATTCCTACAAAATGCTGTCTGCGGCTCACAGTCGCGCCGACGACACAGGCATTCCTACAAAATGCTGTCTGCGCCTCGCAGTCGCGTCGACGACACAGGCATTCCTATAAAATGCTGTCTGCGCCTCACAGTCGCGCCGACGACACAGGCATTCCTACAAAAAGCTGTCTGCGCCTCGCAGTCGCGCAAACGACACAGGCATTCCGATAAAACGCTGTCTGCGCCTCGCGGTCGCGCCAACGACACAGGCATTCCTACAAAATGTTCTCAGCGCCTCACCGTCGCGCCGACGACACAGGCATTCCTATAAAATGCTGTCTGCGCCTCGCGGTCGCGCCAACGACACAGGCATTCCTACAAAATGCTCTCAGCGCCTCACCGTCGCGCCGACGACACAGGCTTTCCTATAAAATGCTGTCTGCGCCTCACAGTCGCGCCGACGACACAGGCATTCCTATAAAATGCTGTCTGCGCCTCGCAGTCGCGCCAACGACACTGGCATTCCTACAAAATGCTGTCTGCGCCTCACAGTCGCGCCGACGACACAGGCATTCCCACAAAATGCTGTCTGCGCCTCGCAGTCGCGCCGACGACACAGGCATTCCTAGAAAATGCTGTCTGCGCCTCACAGTTGAGCCAACGACATAGGCATTCCTAGAATAAGCTGTCTGCGCCTCACAGTCGCGCCAACGACAAAGGCATTCCTATCAAATGCTGTCTGCGCCTCACAGTCGCGCCGACGACACAGGCATTCCTATAAAATGCTGTCTGCGCCTCGCAGTCGCGCCAACGACACAGGCATTCCTACAAAATGCTGTCTGCGCCTCACAGTCGCGCCGACGACACAGGCATTCCTATAAAATGCTGTCTGCGCCTCGCGGTCGCGCCAACGACACAGGCATTCCTACAAAATGCTCTCAGCGCCTCACCGTCGCGCCGACGACACAGGCAGTCCTATAAAATGCTGTCTGCGCCTCGCAGTCGCGCCGACTACACAGGCATTCCTACAAAATGCTGTCTGCGCCTCACTGTCGCGCCGACGACACAGGCATTCCTACAAAATGCTGTCTGCGCCTCACAGTCGCGCCGACGACACAGGCATTCTTACAAAATGCTGTGTGCGCCTCACAGTTGTGCCGACGACACAGGCATTCCTACAAAATGCTGTCTGCGGCTCACAGTCGCGCCGACGACACAGGCATTCCTACAAAATGCTGTCTGCGCCTCGCAGTCGCGCCGACGACACAGGCATTCCTACAAAAAGCTGACTGCGCCTCGCAGTCGCGCCAACGACACAGGCATTCCTATAAAACGCTGTCTGCGCCTCGCAGTCGCGCCAACGACACAGGCATTCCTACAAAATGCTCTCTGCGCCTCACCGTCGCGCCGACGACACAGGCATTCCGATAAAATGCTGTCTGCGCCTCACAGTCGCGCCGACGACACAGGCATTCCTACAAAATGCTGTCTGCGCCTTACAGTCGCGCCGACGACACTGGCATTCCTACAAAATGCTGTCTGCGCCTCGCAGTCGCGCCGACGACACAGGCATTCCTACAAAATGCTGTCTGCGCCTAGCAGTCGCGCCGACGACACAGGCATTCCTACAAAATGCTGTCTGCGCCTCACAGTCGCGCCAACGACAGAGGCATTCCTAGAAAAAGCTGTCTGCGCCTCACAGTCGCGCCGACGACACAGGCATTCCTACAAAATGCTGTCTGCGCCTCGCAGTCGCGCCGACGACACAGGCATTCCTACAAAAAGCTGTCTGCGCCTCGCAGTCGCGCCGACGACACAGGCATTCCTACAAAATGCTGTCAGCGCCTCACAGTCGCGCCGACGACACAGGCATTCCTACAAAATGCTGTGTGCGCCTCACAGTCGCGCCGACGACACAGGCATTCCCACAAAATGCTGTATGCGCCTCGCAGTCGCGCCGACGACACATGCATTCCTAGAAAATGCTGTCTGCGCCTCACAGTCGAGCCAACGACACAGGCATTCCTAGAATAAGCTGTCTGCGCCTCACAGTCGCGCCAACGACACAGGCATTCCTACAAAATGCTGTCTGCGCCTCACAGTCGCGCCGACGACACAGGCGATCCTACAAAAAGCTGTCTGCGCCTCGCAGTCGCGCCAACAACACAGGCGTTCCTACAAAATGCTCTCTGCGCCTCACCGTCGCGCCGACGACACAGGCATTCCGATAAAATGCTGTCTGCGCCTCACAGTCGAGCCGACGACACAGGTATTTCTACAAAATGCTGTCTGCGCCTCGCAGTCGCTCCAACGACACAGGCATTCCTATAAAATGCTGTCTGCGCCTCACAGTCGCGCCGACGACACAGGCATTCCTATAAAATGCTGTCTGCGCCTCGCAGTCGCGCCAACGACACAGGCATTCCTACAAAATGCTCTCTGCGCCTCACCGTCGCGCCGACGACACAGGCATTCCTATAAAATGCTGTCCGCGCCTCACAGTCGCGCCGACGACACAGGCATTCCTCTAAAATGCTGTCTGCGCCTCGCTGTCGCGCCAACAACACTGGCATTCCTACAAAATGCTGTCTGTGCCTCACAGTCGCGCCGATGACACAGGCATTCCTATAAAATGCTGTCTGCACCTCACAGTCGCGCCGACGACACAGGCATTCCTATAAAATGCTGTCTGCGCCTCGCAGTCGCGCCAACGACACAGGCATTCCTACAAAATGCTCTCTGCGCCTCACCGTCGCGCCGACGACACAGGCATTCCTATAAAATGCTGTCTGCGCCTCACAGTCGCGCCGACGACACAGGCATTCCTACAAAATGCTGTCTGCGCCTCACAGTCGCGCCGACGACACTGGCATTCCTACAAAATGCTGGCTGCGCCTCGCAGTCGCGCCGACGACACAGCCATTCCTACAAAATGCTGTCTGCGCCTCACATTCGTGCCGACGACACAGGCATTCCTACAAAATGCTGTCTGCGGCTCACAGTCGCGCCGACGACACAGGCATTCCTACAAAATGCTGTCTGCGCCTCGCAGTCGCGTCGACGACACAGGCATTCCTATAAAATGCTGTCTGCGCCTCACAGTCGCGCCGACGACACAGGCATTCCTACAAAAAGCTGTCTGCGCCTCGCAGTCGCGCCAACGACACAGGCATTCCGATAAAACGCTGTCTGCGCCTCGCAGTCGCGCCAACGACACAGGCATTCCTGCAAAATGCTCTCTGCGCCTCACCGTCGCGCCGACGACACAGGCATTCCGATAAAATGCTGTCTGCGCCTCACAGTCGCGCCGACGACACAGGCATTCCTACAAAATGCTGTCTGCGCCTTACAGTCGCGCCGACGACACTGGCATTCCTACAAAATGCTGTCTGCGCCTCGCAGTCGCGCCGACGACACAGGCATTCCTACAAAATGCTGTCTGCGCCTAGCAGTCGCGCCGACGACACAGGCATTCCTACAAAATGCTGTCTGCGCCTCACAGTCGCGCCAACGACAGAGGCATTCCTAGAAAAAGCTGTCTGCGCCTCACAGTCGCGCCGACGACACAGGCATTCCTACAAAAAGCTGTCTGCGCCTCGCAGTCGCGCCGACGACACAGGCATTCCTACAAAATGCTGTCAGCGCCTCACAGTCGCGCCGACGACACAGGCATTCCTACAAAATGCTGTGTGCGCCTCACAGTCGCGCCGACGACACAGGCATTCCCACAAAATGCTGTCTGCGCCTCGCAGTCGCGCCGACGACACAGGCATTCCTAGAAAATGCTGTCTGCGCCTCACAGTCGAGCCAACGACACAGGCATTCCTAGAATAAGCTGTCTGCGCCTCACAGTCGCGCCAACGACACAGGTATTCCTACAAAATACTGTCTGCGCCTCACAGTCGCGCCGACGACACAGGCATTCCTATAAAATGCTGTCTGCGCCTCACAGTCGCGCCGACGGCACAGGCATTCCTATAAAATGCTGTCTGCGCCTCGCAGTCGCGCCAACGACACAGGCATTCCTATAAAATGCTGTCTGCGCCTCACAGTCGCGCCGACGACACAGGCATTCCTACAAAATGCTGTCTGCGCCTCACAGTCGCGCCGACGACACTGGCATTCCTACAAAATGCTGGCTGCGCCTCGCAGTCGCGCCGACGACACAGCCATTCCTACAAGATGCTGTCTGCGCCTCACATTCGTGCCGACGACACAGGCATTCCTACAAAATGCTGTCTGCGGCTCACAGTCGCGCCGACGACACAGGCATTCCTACAAAATGCTGTCTGCGCCTCGCAGTCGCGCCGACGACACAGGCATTCCTATAAAATGCTGTCTGCGCCTCACAGTCGCGCCGACGACACAGGCATTCCTACAAAAAGCTGTCTGCGCCTCGCAGTCGCGCCAACGACACAGGCATTCCTATAAAACGCTGTCTGCGCCTCGCAGTCGCGCCAACGACACAGGCATTCCTACAAAATGCTCTCTGGGCCTCACCGTCGCGCCGACGACACAGGCATTCCGATAAAATGCTGTCTGCGCCTCACAGTCGCGCCGACGACACAGGCATTCCTACGAAATGCTGTCTGCGCCTTACAGTCGCGCCGACGACACTGGCATTCCTACAAAATGCTGTCTGCGCCTCGCAGTCGCGCCGACGACACAGGCATTCCTACAAAATGCTGTCTGCGCCTAGCAGTCGCGCCGACGACACAGGCATTCCTACAAAATGCTGTCTGCGCCTCACAGTCGCGCCAACGACAGAGGCATTCCTAGAAAAAGCTGTCTGCGCCTCACAGTCGCGCCGACGACACAGGCATTCCTACAAAATGCTGTCTGCGCCTCGCAGTCGCGCCGACGACACAGGCATTCCTACAAAAAGCTGTCTGCGCCTCGCAGTCGCGCCGACGACACAGGCATTCCTACAAAATGCTGTCAGCGCCTCACAGTCGCGCCGACGACACAGGCATTCCTACAAAATGCTGTGTGCGCCTCACAGTCGCGCCGACGACACAGGCATTCCCACAAAATGCTGTCTGCGCCTCGCAGTCGCGCCGACGACACAGGCATTCCTAGAAAATGCTGTCTGCGCCTCACAGTCGAGCCAACGACACAGGCATTCCTAGAATAAGCTGTCTGCGCCTCACAGTCGCGCCAACGACACAGGCATTCCTACAAAATGCTGTCTGCGCCTCACAGTCGCGCCGACGACACAGGCGATCCTACAAAAAGCTGTCTGCGCCTCGCAGTCGCGCCAACAACACAGGCGTTCCTACAAAATGCTCTCTGCGCCTCACCGTCGCGCCGACGACACAGGCATTCCGATAAAATGCTGTCTGCGCCTCACAGTCGAGCCGACGACACAGGTATTTCTACAAAATGCTGTCTGCGCCTTGCAGTCGCTCCAACGACACAGGCATTCCTATAAAATGCTGTCTGCGCCTCACAGTCGCGCCGACGACACAGGCATTCCTATAAAATGCTGTCTGCGCCTCGCAGTCGCGCCAACGACACAGGCATTCCTACAAAATGCTTTCTGCGCCTCACCGTCGCGCCGACGACACAGGCATTCCTATAAAATGCTGTCCGCGCCTCACAGTCGCGCCGACGACACAGGCATTCCTCTAAAATGCTGTCTGCGCCTCGCTGTCGCGCCAACAACACTGGCATTCCTACAAAATGCTGTCTGTGCCTCACAGTCGCGCCGATGACACAGGCATTCCTATAAAATGCTGTCTGCGCCTCGCAGTCGCGCCAACGACACAGGCATTCCTACAAAATGCTCTCTGCGCCTCACCGTCGCGCCGACGACACAGGCATTCCTATAAAATGCTGTCTGCGCCTCACAGTCGCGCCGACGACACAGGCATTCCTACAAAATGCTGTCTGCGCCTCGCAGTCGCGCCAACGACACAGGCATTCCTATAAAATGCTGTCTGCGCCTCACAGTCGCGCCGACGACACAGGCATTCCTATAAAATGCTGTCTGCGCCTCACAGTCGCGCCGACGACACAGGCATTCCTACAAAATGCTGTCTGCGCCTCACAGTCGCGCCGACGACACTGGCATTCCTACAAAATGCTGGCTGCGCCTCGCAGTCGCGCCGACGACACAGCCATTCCTACAAAATGCTGTCTGCGCCTCACATTCGTGCCGACGACACAGGCATTCCTACAAAATGCTGTCTGCGGCTCACAGTCGCGCCGACGACACAGGCATTCCTACAAAATGCTGTCTGCGCCTCGCAGTCGCGTCGACGACACAGGCATTCCTATAAAATGCTGTCTGCGCCTCACAGTCGCGCCGACGACACAGGCATACCTACAAAAAGCTGTCTGCGCCTCGCAGTCGCGCCAACGACACAGGCATTCCGATAAAACGCTGTCTGCGCCTCGCAGTCGCGCCAACGACACAGGCATTCCTACAAAATGCTCTCTGCGCCTCACCGTCGCGCCGACGACACAGGCATTCCGATAAAATGCTGTCTGCGCCTCACAGTCGCGCCGACGACACAGGCATTCCTACAAAATGCTGTCTGCGCCTTACAGTCGCGCCGACGACACTGGCATTCCTACAAAATGCTGTCTGCGCCTCGCAGTCGCGCCGACGACACAGGCATTCCTACAAAATGCTGTCTGCGCCTAGCAGTCGCGCCGACGACACAGGCATTCCTACAAAATGCTGTCTGCGCCTCACAGTCGCGCCAACGACAGAGGCATTCCTAGAAAAAGCTGTCTGCGCCTCACAGTCGCGCCGACGACACAGGCATTCCTACAAAATGCTGTCTGCGCCTCGCAGTCGCGCCGACGACACAGGCATTCCTACAAAAAGCTGTCTGCGCCTCGCAGTCGCGCCGACGACACAGGCATTCCTACAAAATGCTGTCAGCGCCTCACAGTCGCGCCGACGACACAGGCATTCCTACAAAATGCTGTGTGCGCCTCACAGTCGCGCCGACGACACAGGCATTCCCACAAAATGCTGTCTGCGCCTCGCAGTCGCGCCGACGACACAGGCATTCCTAGAAAATGCTGTCTGCGCCTCACAGTCGAGCCAACGACACAGGCATTCCTAGAATAAGCTGTCTGCGCCTCACAGTCGCGCCAACGACACAGGTATTCCTACAAAATACTGTCTGCGCCTCACAGTCGCGCCGACGACACAGGCATTCCTATAAAATGCTGTCTGCGCCTCACAGTCGCGCCGACGGCACAGGCATTCCTATAAAATGCTGTCTGCGCCTCGCAGTCGCGCCAACGACACAGGCATTCCTATAAAATGCTGTCTGCGCCTCACAGTCGCGCCGACGACACAGGCATTCCTATAAAATGCTGTCTGCGCCTCGCAGTCGCGCCAACGACACTGGCATTCCTACAAAATGCTGTCTGCGCCTCACAGTCGCGCCGACGACACAGGCATTCCTATAAAATGCTGTCTGCGCCTCACAGTCGCGCCGACGACACAGGCAATCCTGCAAAAAGCTTTCTGCGCCTCGCAGTCGCGCCAACGACACAGGCATTCCTATAAAATGCTGTCTGCGCCTCGCAGTCGCGCCGACGACACAGGCATTCCTATAAAATGCTGTCTGCGCCTCGCAGTCGCGCCAACGACACAGGCGTTCCTACAAAATGCACTCTGCGCCTCACCGTCGCGCCAACGACACAGGCATTCCTATAAAATGCTGTCTGCGCCTCACAGTCGCGCCGACGACACAGGCATTCCTACAAAATGCTGTCTGCGCCTCGCAGTCGCGCCGACGACACAGGCATTACTATAAAATGCTGTCTGCGCCTCGCAGTCGCGCCAACGACACAGGCATTCCTACAAAATGCTCTCTGCGCCTCACCGACGCGCCGACGACACAGGCATTCCTATAAAATGCTGTCCGCGCCTCACAGTCGCGCCGACGACACAGGCATTCCTTTAAAATGCTGTCTGCGCCTCGCAGTCGCGCCAACAACACTGGCATTCCTACAAAATGCTGCCTGCGCCTCACAGTCGCGCCGACGACACAGGCATTCCTATAAAATGCTGTCTGCGCCTCACAGTCGCGCCGACGACACAGGCCATCCTACAAAAAGCTGTCTGCGCCTCGCAGTCGCGCCAACGACACAGGCATTCCTATAAAACGCTGTCTGCGCCTCGCAGTCGCGCCAACGACACAGGCATTCCTACAAAATGCTCTCTGCGCCTCACCGTCGCGCCGACGACACAGGCATTCCGATAAAATGCTGTCTGCGCCTCACAGTCGCGCCGACGACACAGGCATTCCTACAAAATGCTGTCTGCGCCTTACAGTCGCGCCGACGACACTGGCATTCCTACAAAATGCTGTCTGCGCCTCGCAGTCGCGCCGACGACACAGGCATTCCTACAAAATGCTGTCTGCGCCTAGCAGTCGCGCCGACGACACAGGCATTCCTACAAAATGCTGTCTGCGCCTCACAGTCGCGCCAACGACAGAGGCATTCCTAGAAAATGCTGTCTGCGCCTCACAGTCGCGCTGACGACACAGGCATTCCTATAAAATGCTGTCTGCGCCTCGCAGTCGCGCCAACGACACAGGCATTCCTACAAAATGCTCTCTGCCCCTCACCGTCGCGCCGACGACACAGGCATCCCTATAAAATGCTGTCCGCGCCTCACAGTCGCGCCGACGACACAGGCATTCCTCTAAAATGCTGTCTGCGCGTCGCTGTCGCGCCAACAACACTGGCATTCCTACAAAATGCTGTCTGTGCCTCACAGTCGCGCCGATGACACAGGCATTCCTATAAAATGCTGTCTGCGCCTCACAGTCGCGCCGACGACACAGGCATTCCTATAAAATGCTGTCTGCGCCTCGCAGTCGCGCCAACGACACAGGCATTCCTACAAAATGCTCTCTGCGCCTCACCGTCGCGCCGACGACACAGGCATTCCTATAAAATGCTGTCTGCGCCTCACAGTCGCGCCGACGACACAGGCATTCCTACAAAATGCTGTCTGCGCCTCGCAGTCGCGCCAACGACACAGGCATTCCTATAAAATGCTGTCTGCGCCTCACAGTCGCGCCGACGACACAGGCATTCCTATAAAATGCTGTCTGCGCCTCACAGTCGCGCCGACGACACAGGCATTCCTACAAAATGCTGTCTGCGCCTCACAGTCGCGCCGACGACACTGGCATTCCTACAAAATGCTGGCTGCGCCTCGCAGACGCGCCGACGACACAGCCATTCCTACAAAATGCTGTCTGCGCCTCACATTCGTGCCGACGACACAGGCATTCCTACAAAACGCTGTCTGCGCCTCGCAGTCGCGCCGACGACACAGGCATTCCTATAAAATGCTGTCTGCGCCTCACAGTCGCGCCGACGGCACAGGAATTCCTATAAAATGCTGTCTGCGCCTCGCAGTCGCGCCAACGACACAGGCATTCCTATAAAATGCTGTCTGCGCCTCACAGTCGCGCCGACGACACAGGCATTCCTATAAAATGCTGTCTGCGCCTCGCAGTCGCGCCAACGACACTGGCATTCCTACAAAATGCTGTCTGCGCCTCACAGTCGCGCCGACGACACAGGCATTCCTATAAAATGCTGTCTGCGCCTCACAGTCGCGCCGACGACACAGGCAATCCTGCAAAAAGCTTTCTGCGCCTCGCAGTCGCGCCAACGACACAGGCATTCCTATAAAATGCTGTCTGCGCCTCGCAGTCGCGCCGACGACACAGGCATTCCTATAAAATGCTGTCTGCGCCTCGCAGTCGCGCCAACGACACAGGCGTTCCTACAAAATGCACTCTGCGCCTCACCGTCGCGCCAACGACACAGGCATTCCTATAAAATGCTGTCTGCGCCTCACAGTCGCGCCGACGACACAGGCATTCCTACAAAATGCTGTCTGCGCCTCGCAGTCGCGCCGACGACACAGGCATTACTATAAAATGCTGTCTGCGCCTCGCAGTCGCGCCAACGACACAGGCATTCCTACAAAATGCTCTCTGCGCCTCACCGACGCGCCGACGACACAGGCATTCCTATAAAATGCTGTCCGCGCCTCACAGTCGCGCCGACGACACAGGCATTCCTTTAAAATGCTGTCTGCGCCTCGCAGTCGCGCCAACAACACTGGCATTCCTACAAAATGCTGCCTGCGCCTCACAGTCGCGCCGACGACACAGGCATTCCTATAAAATGCTGTCTGCGCCTCACAGTCGCGCCGACGACACAGGCAATCCTACAAAAAGCTGTCTGCGCCTCGCAGTCGCGCCAACGACACAGGCATTCCTATAAAACGCTGTCTGCGCCTCGCAGTCGCGCCAACGACACAGGCATTCCTACAAAATGCTCTCTGCGCCTCACCGTCGCGCCGACGACACAGGCATTCCGATAAAATGCTGTCTGCGCCTCACAGTCGCGCCGACGACACAGGCATTCCTACAAAATGCTGTCTGCGCCTTACAGTCGCGCCGACGACACTGGCATTCCTACAAAATGCTGTCTGCGCCTCGCAGTCGCGCCGACGACACAGGCATTCCTACAAAATGCTGTCTGCGCCTAGCAGTCGCGCCGACGACACAGGCATTCCTACAAAATGCTGTCTGCGCCTCACAGTCGCGCCAACGACAGAGGCATTCCTAGAAAATGCTGTCTGCGCCTCACAGTCGCGCTGACGACACAGGCATTCCTATAAAATGCTGTCTGCGCCTCGCAGTCGCGCCAACGACACAGGCATTCCTACAAAATGCTCTCTGCGCCTCACCGTCGCGCCGACGACACAGGCATCCCTATAAAATGCTGTCCGCGCCTCACAGTCGCGCCGACGACACAGGCATTCCTCTAAAATGCTGTCTGCGCGTCGCTGTCGCGCCAACAACACTGGCATTCCTACAAAATGCTGTCTGTGCCTCACAGTCGCGCCGATGACACAGGCATTCCTATAAAATGCTGTCTGCGCCTCACAGTCGCGCCGACGACACAGGCATTCCTATAAAATGCTGTCTGCGCCTCGCAGTCGCGCCAACGACACAGGCATTCCTACAAAATGCTCTCTGCGCCTCACCGTCGCGCCGACGACACAGGCATTCCTATAAAATGCTGTCTGCGCCTCACAGTCGCGCCGACGACACAGGCATTCCTACAAAATGCTGTCTGCGCCTCGCAGTCGCGCCAACGACACAGGCATTCCTATAAAATGCTGTCTGCGCCTCACAGTCGCGCCGACGACACAGGCATTCCTATAAAATGCTGTCTGCGCCTCACAGTCGCGCCGACGACACAGGCATTCCTACAAAATGCTGTCTGCGCCTCACAGTCGCGCCGACGACACTGGCATTCCTACAAAATGCTGGCTGCGCCTCGCAGACGCGCCGACGACACAGCCATTCCTACAAAATGCTGTCTGCGCCTCACATTCGTGCCGACGACACAGGCATTCCTACAAAATGCTGTCTGCGGCTCACAGTCGCGCCGACGACACAGGCATTCCTACAAAATGCTGTCTGCGCCTCGCAGTCGCGTCGACGACACAGGCATTCCTATAAAATGCTGTCTGCGCCTCACAGTCGCGCCGACGACACAGGCATTCCTACAAAAAGCTGTCTGCGCCTCGCAGTCGCGCCAACGACACAGGCATTCCGATAAAACGCTGTCTGCGCCTCGCAGTCGCGCCGACGACACAGGCATTCCTACAAAATGCTGTCTGCGCCTAGCAGTCGCGCCGACGACACAGGCATTCCTACAAAATGCTGTCTGCGCCTCACAGTCGCGCCAACGACAGAGGCATTCCTAGAAAAAGCTGTCTGCGCCTCACAGTCGCGCCGACGACACAGGCATTCCTACAAAATGCTGTCTGCGCCTCGCAGTCGCGCCGACGACACAGGCATTCCTACAAAAAGCTGTCTGCGCCTCGCAGTCGCGCCGACGACACAGGCATTCCTACAATATGCTGTCAGCGCCTCACAGTCGCGCCGACGACACAGGCATTCCTACAAAATGCTGTGTGCGCCTCACAGTCGCGCCGACGGCACAGGCATTCCCACAAAATGCTGTCTGCGCCTCGCAGTCGCGCCGACGACACAGGCATTCCTAGAAAATGCTGTCTGCGCCTCACAGTCGAGCCAACGACACAGGTATTCCTAGAATAAGCTGTCTGCGCCTCACAGTCGCGCCAACGACACAGGTATTCCTACAAAATACTGTCTGCGCCTCACAGTCGCGCCGACGACACAGGCATTCCTATAAAATGCTGTCTGCGCCTCACAGTCGCGCGGACGGCACAGGCATTCCTATAAAATGCTGTCTGCGCCTCGCAGTCGCGCCAACGACACAGGCATTCCTATAAAATGCTGTCTGCGCCTCACAGTCGCGCCGACGACACAGGCATTCCTATAAAATGCTGTCTGCGCCTCGCAGTCGCGCCAACGACACTGGCATTCCTACAAAATGCTGTCTGCGCCTCACAGTCGCGCCGACGACACAGGCATTCCTATAAAATGCTGTCTGCGCCTCACAGTCGCGCCGACGACACAGGCATTCCTACAAAATGCTGTCTGCGCCTCGCAGTCGCGCCGACGACACAGGCAATCCTACAAAAAGCTGTCTGCGCCTCGCAGTCGCGCCAACGACACAGGCATTCCTATAAAACGCTGTCTGCGCCTCGCAGTCGCGCCAACGACACAGGCATTCCTACAAAATGCTCTCTGCGCCTCACCGTCGCGCCGACGACACAGGCATTCCGATAAAATGCTGTCTGCGCCTCACAGTCGCGCCGACGACACAGGGATTCCTACAAAATGCTGTCTGCGCCTTACAGTCGCGCCGACGACACTGGCATTCCTACAAAATGCTGTCTGCGCCTCGCAGTCGCGCCGACGACACAGGCATTCCTACAAAATGCTGTCTGCGCCTAGCAGTCGCGCCGACGACACAGGCATTCCTACAAAAATGCTGTCTGCGCCTCACAGTCGCGCCAACGACAGAGGCATTCCTAGAAAAAGCTGTCTGCGCCTCACAGTCGCGCCGACGACACAGGTATTCCTACAAAATGCTGTCTGCGCCTCGCAGTCGCGCCGACGACACAGGCATTCCTACAAAAAGCTGTCTGCGCCTCGCAGTCGCGCCGACGACACAGGCATTCCTACAAAATGCTGTCAGCGCCTCACAGTCGCGCCGACGACACAGGCATTCCTACAAAATGCTGTGTGCGCCTCACAGTCGCGCCGACGACACAGGCATTCCCACAAAATGCTGTCTGCGCCTCGCAGTCGCGCCGACGACAATGGCATTCCTAGAAAATGCTGTCTGCGCCTCACAGTCGAGCCAACGACACAGGCATTCCTAGAATAAGCTGTCTGCACCTCACAGTCGCGCCAACGACACAGGCATTCCTACAATATACTGTCTGCGCCTCACAGTCGCGCCGACGACACAGGCATTCCTATAAAATGCTGTCTGCGCCTCACAGTTGCGCCGACGGCACAGGCATTCCTATAAAATGCTGTCTGCACCTCGCAGTCGCGCCAACGACACAGGCATTCCTACAAAATGCTCTCTGCGCCTCACCGTCGCGCCGACGACACAGGCATTCCGATAAAATGCGGTCTGCGCCTCACAGTCGCGCCGACGACACAGGCATTCCTACAAAATGCTGTCTGCGCCTCGCAGTCGCGCCAACGACACAGGCATTCCTACAAAATGCTGCCTGCGCCTCACAGTCGCGCCGACGACACAGGCATTCCTATAAAATGCTGTCTGCGCCTCACAGTCGCGCCGACGACACAGGCATTCCTACAAAAAGCTGTCGGCGCCTCGCAGTCGCGCCAACGACACAGGCATTCCTATAAAATGCTGTCTGCGCCTCACAGTCGCGCCGACGACACAGGCATTCCTATAAAATGCTGTCTGCGCCTCGAAGTCGCGCCAACGACACAGGCATTCCTACAAAATGCGGTCTGCGCCTCACAGTCGCGCCGACGACACAGGCATTCCTATAAAATGCTGTCTGCGCCTCACAGTCGCGCCGACGACACAGGCATTCCTATAAAATGCTGTCTGCGCCTCGCAGTCGCGCCAACGACACAGGCATTCCTACAAAATGCTCTCTGCGCCTCACCGTCGCGCCGACGACACAGGCATTCCTATAAAATGCGGTCTGCGCCTCACAGTCGCGCCGACGACACAGGCATTCCTACAAAATGCTGTCTGCGCCTCGCAGTCGCGCCAACGACACAGGCATTCCTATAAAATGCTGTCTGCGCCTCACAGTCGCGCCGACGACACAGGCATTCCTATAAAATGCTGTCTGCACCTCACAGTCGCGCCGACGACACAGGCATTCCTACAAAATGCTGTCTGCGCCTCACAGTCGCGCCGACGACACTGGCATTCCTACAAAATGCTGGCTGCGCCTCGCAGTCGCGCCGACGACACAGCCATTCCTACAAAATGCTGTCTGCGCCTCACATTCGTGCCGACGACACAGGCATTCCTACAAAATGCTGTCTGCGGCTCACAGTCGCGCCGACGACACAGGCATTCCTACAAAATGCTGTCTGCGCCTCGCAGTCGCGTCGACGACACAGGCATTCCTATAAAATGCTGTCTGCGCCTCACAGTCGCGCCGACGACACAGGCATTCCTACAAAAAGCTGTCTGCGCCTCGCAGTCGCGCCAACGACACAGGCATTCCGATAAAACGCTGTCTGCGCCTCGCAGTCGCGCCAACGACACAGGCATTCCTACAAAATGCTCTCTGCGCCTCACCGTCGCGCCGACGACACAGGCATTCCGATAAAATGCTGTCTGCGCCTCACAGTCGCGCCGACGACACAGGCATTCCTACAAAATGCTGTCTGCGCCTTACAGTCGCGCCGACGACACAGGCATTCCTACAAAATGCTGTCTGCGCCTAGCAGTCGCGCCGACGACACAGGCATTCCTACAAAATGCTGTCTGCGCCTCACAGTCGCGCCAACGACAGAGGCATTCCTAGAAAAAGCTGTCTGCGCCTCACAGTCGCGCCGACGACACAGGCATTCCTACAAAATGCTGTCTGCGCCTCGCAGTCGCGCCGACGACACAGGCATTCCTACAAAAAGCTGTCTGCGCCTCGCAGTCGCGCCGACGACACAGGCATTCCTACAAAATGCTGTCAGCGCCTCACAGTCGCGCCGACGACACAGGCATTCCTACAAAATGCTGTGTGCGCCTCACAGTCGCGCCGACGACACAGGCATTCCCACAAAATGCTGTCTGCGCCTCGCAGTCGCGCCGACGACACAGGCATTCCTAGAAAATGCTCTCTGCGCCTCACAGTCGAGCCAACGACACAGGCATTCCTAGAATAAGCTGTCTGCGCCTCACAGTCGCGCCAACGACACAGGTATTCTTACAAAATACTGTCTGCGCCTCACAGTCGCGCCGACGACACAGGCATTCCTATAAAATGCTGTCTGCGCCTCGAAGTCGCGCCAACGACACAGGCATTCCTACAAAATGCGGTCTGCGCCTCACAGTCACGCCGACGACACAGGCATTCCTATAAAATGCTGTCTGCGCCTCACAGTCGCGCCGACGACACAGGCATTCCTATAAAATGCTGTCTGCGCCTCGCAGTCGCGCCAACGACACAGGCATTCCTACAAAATGCTCTCTGCGCCTCACCGTCGCGCCGACGACACAGGCATTCCTATAAAATGCGGTCTGCGCCTCACAGTCGCGCCGACGACACAGGCATTCCTACAAAATGCTGTCTGCGCCTCGCAGTCGCGCCAACGACACAGGCATTCCTATAAAATGCTGTCTGCGCCTCACAGTCGCGCCGACGACACAGGCATTCCTATAAAATGCTGTCTGCACCTCACAGTCGCGCCGACGACACAGGCATTCCTACAAAATGCTGTCTGCGCCTCACAGTCGCGCCGACGACACTGGCATTCCTACAAAATGCTGGCTGCGCCTCGCAGTCGCGCCGACGACACAGCCATTCCTACAAAATGCTGTCTGCGCCTCACATTCGTGCCGACGACACAGGCATTCCTACAAAATGCTGTCTGCGGCTCACAGTCGCGCCGACGACACAGGCATTCCTACAAAATGCTGTCTGCGCCTCGCAGTCGCGTCGACGACACAGGCATTCCTATAAAATGCTGTCTGCGCCTCACAGTCGCGCCGACGACACAGGCATTCCTACAAAAAGCTGTCTGCGCCTCGCAGTCGCGCCAACGACACAGGCATTCCGATAAAACGCTGTCTGCGCCTCGCAGTCGCGCCGACGACACAGGCATTCCTACAAAATGCTCTCTGCGCCTCACCGTCGCGCCGACGACACAGGCATTCCGATAAAATGCTGTCTGCGCCTCACAGTCGCGCCGACGACACAGGCATTCCTACAAAATGCTGTCTGCGCCTTACAGTCGCGCCGACGACATAGGCATTCCTACAAAATGCTGTCTGCGCCTAGCAGTCGCGCCGACGACACAGGCATTCCTACAAAATGCTGTCTGCGCCTCACAGTCGCGCCAACGACAGAGGCATTCCTAGAAAAAGCTGTCTGCGCCTCACAGTCGCACCGACGACACAGGCATTCCTACAAAATGCTGTCTGCGCCTCGCAGTCGCGCCGACGACACAGGCATTCCTACAAAAAGCTGTCTGCGCCTCGCAGTCGCGCCGACGACACAGGCATTCCTACAAAATGCTGTCAGCGCCTCACAGTCGCGCCGACGACACAGGCATTCCTACAAAATGCTGTGTGCGCCTCACAGTCGCGCCGACGACACAGGCATTCCCACAAAATGCTGTCTGCGCCTCGCAGTCGCGCCGACGACACAGGCATTCCTAGAAAATGCTGTCTGCGCCTCACAGTCGAGCCAACGACACAGGCATTCCTAGAATAAGCTGTCTGCGCCTCACAGTCGCGCCAACGACACAGGTATTCCTACAAAATACTGTCTGCGCCTCACAGTCGCGCCGACGACACAGGCATTCCTATAAAATGCTGTCTGCGCCTCACAGTCGCGCCGACGGCACAGGCATTCCTATAAAATGCTGTCTGCGCCTCGCAGTCGCACCAACGACACAGGCATTCCTATAAAATGCTGTCTGCGCCTCACAGTCGCGCCGACGACACAGGCATTCCTATAAAATGCTGTCTGCGCCTCGCAGTCGCGCCAACGACACTGGCATTCCTACAAAATGCTGTCTGCGCCTCACAGTCGCGCCGACGACACAGGCATTCCTATAAAATGCTGTCCGCGCCTCACAGTCGCGCCGACGACACAGGCAATCCTACAAAAAGCTTTCTGCGCCTCGCAGTCGCGCCAACGACACAGGCATTCCTATAAAATGCTGTCTGCGCCTCGCAGTCGCGCCGACGACACAGGCATTCCTATAAAATGCTGTCTGCGCCTCGCAGTCGCGCCAACGACACAGGCGTTCCTACAAAATGCACTCTGCGCCTCACCGTCGCGCCGACGACACAGGCATTCCTATAAAATGCTGTCTGCGCCTCACAGTCGCGCCGACGACACAGGCATTCCTACAAAATGCTGTCTGCGCCTCGCAGTCGCACCAACGACACAGGCATTCCTACAAAATGCTCCCTGCGCCTCACCGACGCGCCGACGACACAGGCATTCCTATAAAATGCTGTCCGCGCCTCACAGTCGCGCCGACGACACAGGCATTCTTTTAAAATGCTGTCTGCGCCTCACAGTCGCGCCGACGACACAGGCATTCCTATAAAGTGCTGTCTGCGCCTCGCAGTCCCGCCGACGACACAGGCATTCCTACAAAATGCTGTCTGCGCCTCACAGTCGCGCCGACGACACAGGCATTCCTATAAAATGCTGTCTGCGCCTCACAGTCGCGCCGACGACACAGGCATTCCCTTAAAATGCTGTCTGCGCCTCGCTGTCACGCCAACGACACAGGCATTCCTACAAAATGCTGTCTGCGCCTCGCAGTCGCGCCGACGGCACAGGCATTCCTAGAAAATGCTGTCTGCGCCTCACAGTCGCGCCGACGACACAGGCATTCCCACAAAATGCTGTCTGCGCCTCGCAGTCGCGCCGACGACACAGGCATTCCTACAAAATACTGTCTGCGCCTCGCAGTCGCGCCGACGACACAGGCATTCCTAGAAAATGCTGTCTGCGCCTCACAGTCGCGCCAACGACACAGGCATTCCTAGAATAAGCTGTCTGCGCCTCACAGTCGCGCCAACGACACAGGCATTCCTACAAAATACTGTCTGCGCCTCACAGCGCGCCGACGACACAGGCATTCCTACAAAATGCTGTCTGCACCTCGCAGTCGCGCCGACGACACAGGCATTCCTACAAAATGCTGTCTGCGCCCCACAGTCGCGCCGACGACCCAGGCATTCCTACAAAATGCTGTCTGCGCCTCACAGTCGCGCCAACGACACAGGCATTCCTAGAAAAGCTGTCTGCGCCTCGCAGTCCCGCCGACTACACAGGCATTCCTACAAAATGCTGTCTGCGCCTCACAGTCGCGCCGACGACACAGGCATTCCTACAAAATGCTGTCTGCGCCTAACAGTCGCGCCGACGACACAGGCATTCCTACAAAATGCTGTGTGCGCCTCACAGTTGCGCCGACGACACAGGCATTCCTACAAAATGCTGTCTGCGCCTCGCAGTCGCGCCAACGACACAGGCATTCCTACAAAAAGCTGTCTGCGCCTCGCAGTCGCGCCAACGACAAAGGCATTCCTATCAAATGCTGTCTGCGCCTCACAGTCGCGCCGACGACACACGCATTCCTATAAAATGCTGTCTGCGCCTCGCAGTCGCGCCGACGACACAGGCATTACTACAAAATGCTCTCTGCGCCTCACCGTCGCGCCGACGACACAGGCATTCCTATAAAATGCTGTCTACGCCTCACAGTCGCGCCGACGACACAGGCATTCCTACAAAATGCTGTCTGCGCCTCACAGTCGCGCCAACGACCCAGGCATTCCTACAAAATGCTGTCTGCGCCTCACAGTCGCGCCAACGACACAGGCATTCCTAGAAAAGCTGTCTGCGCCTCGCAGTCCCGCCGACTACACAGGCATTCCTACAAAATGCTGTCTGCGCCTCACAGTCGCGCCGACGACACAGGCATTCCTACAAAATGCTGTCTGCGCCTAACAGTCGCGCCGACGACACAGGCATTCCTACAAAATGCTGTGTGCGCCTCACAGTTGCGCCGACGACACAGGCATTCCTACAAAATGCTGTCTGCGCCTCGCAGTCGCGCCAACGACACAGGCATTCCTACAAAAAGCTGTCTGCGCCTCGCAGTCGCGCCAACGACAAAGGCATTCCTATCAAATGCTGTCTGCGCCTCACAGTCGCGCCGACGACACACGCATTCCTATAAAATGCTGTCTGCGCCTCGCAGTCGCGCCGACGACACAGGCATTCCTACAAAATGCTCTCTGCGCCTCACCGTCGCGCCGACGACACAGGCATTCCTATAAAATGCTGTCTACGCCTCACAGTCGCGCCGACGACACAGGCATTCCTACAAAATGCTGTCTGCGCCTCACAGTCGCGCCAACGACACAGGCATTCCTATAAAATGCTGTCTGCGCCTCACAGTCGCGCCGACGACACAGGCATTCCTACAAAATGCTGTGTGCGCGTCACAGTCGTGCCGACTACACAGGCATTCCTACAAAATGCTGTCTGCGCCTCGCAGTCGCGCCGACGACACAGGCATTCCTACAAAATGCTGTCTGCGCCTCGCAGTCGCGCCGACGACACAGGCATTCCTAGAAAATGCTGTCTGCGCCTCACAGTCGCGCCAACGACACAGGCATTCCAAGAAAAAGCTGTCTGCGCCTCACAGTCGCGCCAACGACACAGGCATTCCTACAAAATACTGTGTGCGCCTCACAGTCGCGCCGACGACACAGGCATTCCTAGAAAATGCTGTCTGCGCCTCACAGTCGCGCCGACGACACAGGCATTCCTACAAAATGCTGTCTGCGCCTCGCAGTCGTGCCGACAACACAGGCATTCCTATAAAATGCTGCCTGCGCCTCACAGTCGCGCCGACGACACAGGCATTCCTACAAAATGCTGTCTGCGCCTCACAGTCGCGCCGACGACACAGGCATTCCTATAAAATGCTGTCTGCGCCTCACAGTCGCGCCGAAGACACAGGCATTCTTATAAAATGCTGTCTGCGCCTCGCAGTCGCGCCGACGACACAGGCATTCCTACAAAATGCTGTCTGCGCCTCACAGTCGCGCCGACGACACAGGCATTCCTATAAAATGCTGTCTGCGCCTCACAGTCGCGCCGACGACACAGGCATTCTTATAAAATGCTGTCTGCGCCTCGCAGTCGCGCCGACGACACAGGCATTCCTACAAAATGCTGTCTGCTTCTCACAGTCGCGCCGACGACACAGGCATTCCTATAAAATGCTGTCTGCGCCTCACAGTCGCGCCGATGACACAGGCATTCCTATAAAATGCTGTCTGCGCCTCGCAGTCCCGCCGACGACACAGGCATTCCTACAAAATGCTGTCTGCGCCTCACAGTCGCGCCGACGACACAGGCATTCCTATAAAATGCTGTCTGCGCCTCACAGTCGCGCCGACGACACAGGCATTCCCTCAAAATGCTGTCTGCGCCTCGCTGTCACGCCAACGACACAGGCATTCCTACAAAATGCTGTCTGCGCCTCGCAGTCACGCCGACGGCACAGGCATTCCTAGAAAATGCTGTCTGCGCCTCACAGTCGCGCCGACGACACCGGCATTCCCACAAAATGCTGTCTGCGCCTCGCAGTCGCGCCGACGACACAGGCATTCCTACAAAATACTGTCTGCGCCTCGCAGTCGCGCCGACGACACAGGCATTCCTAGAAAATGCTGTCTGCGCCTCACAGTCGCGCCAACGACACAGGCATTCCTAGAATAAGCTGTCTGCGCCTCACAGTCGCGCCAACGACACAGACATTCCTACAAAATACTGTCTGCGCCTCACAGCGCGCCGACGACACAGGCATTCCTACAAAATGCTGTCTGCACCTCGCAGTCGCGCCGACGACACAGGCATTCCTACAAAATGCTGTCTGCGCCTCACAGTCGCGCCGACGACCCAGGCATTCCTACAAAATGCTGTCTGCGCCTCACAGTCGCGCCAACGACACAGGCATTCCTAGAAAAAGCTGTCTGCGCCTCGCAGTCGCGCCGACTACACAGGCATTCCTACAAAATGCTGTCTGCGCCTCACAGTCGCGCCGACGACACAGGCATTCCTACAAAATGCTGTCTGCGCCTAACAGTCGCGCCGACGACACAGGCATTCCTACAAAATGCTGTGTGCGCCTCACAGTTGCGCCGACGACACAGGCATTCCTACAAAATGCTGTCTGCGCCTCGCAGTCGCGCCGACGACACAGGCATTCCTACAAAATGCTGTCTGCGCCTCGCAGTCGCGCCGACGACACAGGCATTCCTACAAAAAGCTGTCTGCGCCTCGCAGTCGCGCCAACGACAAAGGCATTCCTATCAAATGCTGTGTGCGCCTCACAGTCGCGCCGACGACACAGGCATTCCTATAAAATGCTGTCTGCGCCTCGCAGTCACGCCAACGACACAGGCATTCCTACAAAATGCTGTCTGCGCCTCGCAGTCGCGCCGACGACACAGGCATTCCAAGAAAAAGCTGTCTGCGCCTCGCAGTCGCGCCGACTACACAGGCATTCCTACAAAATGCTGTCTGCGCCTCACAGTCGCGCCGACGACACAGGCATTCCTACAAAATGCTGTCTGCGCCTAACAGTCGCGCCGACGACACAGGCATTCCTATAAAATGCTGTCTGCGCCTCACAGTCGCGCCGACGACACAGGCATTCTTATAAAATGCTGTCTGCGCCTCGCAGTCGCGCCGACGACACAGGCATTCCTACAAAATGCTGTCTGCTTCTCACAGTCGCGCCGACGACACAGGCATTCCTATAAAATGCTGTCTGCGCCTCACAGTCGCGCCGATGACACAGGCATTCCTACAAAATGCTGTCTGCGCCTCACAGTCGCGCCGACGACACAGGCATTCCTATAAAATGCTGTCTGCGCCTCACAGTCGCGCCGACGACACAGGCATTCCCTCAAAATGCTGTCTGCGCCTCGCTGTCACGCCAACGACACAGGCATTCCTACAAAATGCTGTCTGCGCCTCGCAGTCACGCCGACGGCACAGGCATTCCTAGAAAATGCTGTCTGCGCCTCACAGTCGCGCCGACGACACAGGCATTCCCACAAAATGCTGTCTGCGCCTCGCAGTCGCGCCGACGACACAGGCATTCCTACAAAATACTGTCTGCGCCTCGCAGTCGCGCCGACGACACAGGCATTCCTAGAAAATGCTGTCTGCGCCTCACAGTCGCGCCAACGACACAGGCATTCCTAGAATAAGCTGTCTGCGCCTCACAGTCGCGCCAACGACACAGACATTCCTACAAAATACTGTCTGCGCCTCACAGCGCGCCGACGACACAGGCATTCCTACAAAATGCTGTCTGCACCTCGCAGTCGCGCCGACGACACAGGCATTCCTACAAAATGCTGTCTGCGCCTCACAGTCGCGCCGACGACCCAGGCATTCCTACAAAATGCTGTCTGCGCCTCACAGTCGCGCCAACGACACAGGCATTCCTAGAAAAAGCTGTCTGCGCCTCGCAGTCGCGCCGACTACACGGCATTCCTACAAAATGCTGTCTGCGCCTCACAGTCGCGCCGACGACACAGGCATTCCTACAAAATGCTGTATGCGCCTAACAGTCGCGCCGACGACACAGGCATTCCTACAAAATGCTGTGTGCGCCTCACAGTTGCGCCGACGACACAGGCATTCCTACAAAATGCTGTCTGCGCCTCGCAGTCGCGCCGACGACACAGGCATTCCTACAAAATGCTGTCTGCGCCTCGCAGTCGCGCCGACGACACAGGCATTCCTACAAAAAGCTGTCTGCGCCTCGCAGTCGCGCCAACGACAAAGGCATTCCTATCAAATGCTGTGTGCGCCTCACAGTCGCGCCGACGACACAGGCATTCCTATAAAATGCTGTCTGCGCCTCGCAGTCACGCCAACGACACAGGCATTCCTACAAAATGCTGTCTGCGCCTCGCAGTCGCGCCGACGACACAGGCATTCCAAGAAAAAGCTGTCTGCGCCTCGCAGTCGCGCCGACTACACAGGCATTCCTACAAAATGCTGTCTGCGCCTCACAGTCGCGCCGACGACACAGGCATTCCTACAAAATGCTGTCTGCGCCTAACAGTCGCGCCGACGACACAGGCATTCCTACAAAATGCTGTGTGCGCCTCACAGTTGCGCCGACGACACAGGCATTCCTACAAAATGCTGTCTGCGCCTCGCAGTCGCGCCGACGACACAGGCATTCCTACAAAATGCTGTCTGCGCCTCGCAGTCGCGCCGACGACACAGGCATTCCTACAAAAAGCTGTCTGCGCCTCGCAGTCGCGCCAACGACAAAGGCATTCCTATCAAATGCTGTCTGCGCCTCACAGTCGCGCCGACGACACAGGCATTCCTATAAAATGCTGTCTGCGCCTCGCAGTCACGCCAACGACACAGGCATTCCTACAAAATGCTGTCTGCGCCTCGCAGTCGCGCCGACGACAGAGGCATTCCAAGAAAATGCTGTCTGCGCCTCACAGTCACGCCGACGACACAGGCATTCCTACAAAATGCTGTCTGCGCCTCGCTGTCGCGCCGACGACACAGGCATTCCTATAAAATGCTGTCTGCGCCTCGCAGTCGCGCCGACGACACAGGCATTCCTATAAAATGCTGTCTGCGCCTCACAGTCGCGCCGACGACACAGGCATTCCTACAAAAAGCTGTCTGCGCCTCGCAGTCGCGCCAACGACACAGGCATTCCTATAAAATGCTGTCTGCGCCTCACAGTCGCGCCGACGACACAGGCATTCCTATAAAGTGCTGTCTGCGCCTCGCAGTCCCGCCAACGACACAGGCATTCCTACAAAATGCTGTCTGCGCCTCACAGTCGCGCCGACGACACAGGCATTCCTATAAAATGCTGTCTGCGCCTCACAGTCGCGCCGACGACACAGGCATTCCCTTAAAATGCTGTCTGCGCCTCGCTGTCACGCCAACGACACAGGCATTCCTACAAAATGCTGTCTGCGCCTCGCAGTCGCGCCGACGGCACAGGCATTCCTAGAAAATGCTG
Organism: Dermacentor andersoni; assembly: GCF_023375885.2. Classification (NCBI taxonomy): domain Eukaryota; kingdom Metazoa; phylum Arthropoda; class Arachnida; order Ixodida; family Ixodidae; genus Dermacentor; species Dermacentor andersoni. The sequence goes on along the minus strand of NC_092822.1, from coordinate 142,510,742 downwards.
TCTGCGCCTCACAGTCGCGCCGACGACACAGGCATTCCCACAAAATGCTGTCTGCGCCTCGCAGTCGCGCCGACGACACAGGCATTCCTACAAAATACTGTCTGCGCCTCGCAGTCGCGCCGACGACACAGGCATTCCTAGAAAATGCTGTCTGCGCCTCACAGTCGCGCCAACGACACAGGCATTCCTAGAATAAGCTGTCTGCGCCTCACAGTCGCGCCAACGACACAGGCATTCCTAGAAAATGCTGTCTGCGCCTCACAGTCGCGCCGACAACACAGCAATTCCTACAAAATGCTGTCTGCGCCTCGCAGTCGCGCCGACGACACAGGCATTCCTATAAAATGCTGTCTGCGCCTCACAGTCACGCCGACGACACAGGCATTCCTACAAAATGCTGTCTGCGCCTCGCAGTCGCGCCAACGACACAGGCATTCCTAGAAAAAGCTGTCTGCGCCTCACAGTCGCGCCAACGACACAGGCATTCCTACAAAATACTGTGTGCGCCTCACAGTCGCGCCGACGACACAGGCATTCCTAGAAAATGCTGTCTGCGCCTCACAGTCGCGCCGACGACACAGGCATTCCTACAAAATGCTGTCTGCGCCTCGCAGTCATGCCGACAACACAGGCATTCCTATAAAATGCTGTCTGCGCCTCACAGTCGCGCCAACGACACAGGCATTCCTAGAAAAAGCTGTCTGCGCCTCGCAGTCGCGCCGACTACACAGGCATTCCTACAAAATGCTGTCTGCGCCTCACAGTCGCGCCGACGACACAGGCATTCCTACAAAATGCTGTCTGCGCCTAACAGTCGCGCCGACGACACAGGCATTCCTACAAAATGCTGTGTGCGCCTCACAGTTGCGCCGACGACACAGGCATTCCTACAAAATGCTGTCTGCGCCTCGCAGTCGCGCCGACGACACAGGCATTCCTACAAAATGCTGTCTGCGCCTCGCAGTCGCGCCGACGACACAGGCATTCCTACAAAAAGCTGTCTGCGCCTCGCAGTCGCGCCAACGACAAAGGCATTCCTATCAAATGCTGTCTGCGCCTCACAGTCGCGCCGACGACACAGGCATTCCTATAAAATGCTGTCTGCGCCTCGCAGTCACGCCAACGACACAGGCATTCCAAGAAAATGCTGTCTGCGCCTCACAGTCACGCCGACGACACAGGCATTCCTATAAAATGCTGTCTGCGCCTCACAGTCGCGCCGACGACACAGGCATTCCTACAAAAAGCTGTCTGCGCCTCGCAGTCGCCAACGACACAGGCATTCCTATAAAATGCTGTCTGCGCCTCACAGTCGCGCCGACGACACAGGCATTCCTATAAAGTGCTGTCTGCGCCTCGCAGTCCCGCCGACGACACAGGCATTCCTACAAAATGCTGTCTGCGCCTCACAGTCGCGCCGACGACACAGGCATTCCTACAAAATGCTGTGCGCGCCTCACAGTAGCGCCGACGACACAGGCATTCCTACAAAAAGCTGTCTGCGCCTCATAGTCGCGCCGACGACACAGGCAGTCCTACAAAATGCTGTCTGCGCCTCGCAGTCGCGCCGACGACACAGGCATGCCTACAAAATGCTGTCTGCGCCTCACAGTCGCGCCGACGACACAGGCATTCCTACAAAATGCTGTGTGCGCGTCACAGTCGTGCCGACGACACAGGCATTCCTACAAAATGCTGTCTGCGCCTCGCAGTCGCGCCGACGACACAGGCATTTCTACAAAATGCTGTCTGCACCTCGCAGTCGCGCCGACGACACAGGCATTCCTAGAAAATGCTGTCTGCGCCTCACAGTCGCGCCAACGACACAGGCATTCCTAGAAAAAGCTGTCTGCGCCTCACAGTCGCGCCAACGACACAGGCATTCCTACAAAATACTGTGTGCGCCTCACAGTCGCGCCGACGACACAGGCATTCCTAGAAAATGCTGTCTGCGCCTAACAGTCGCGCCGACGACACAGGCATTCCTACAAAATGCTGTGTGCGCCTCACAGTTGCGCCGACGACACAGGCATTCCTACAAAATGCTGTCTGCGCCTCGCAGTCGCGCCGACGACACAGGCATTCCTACAAAATGCTGTCTGCGCCTCGCAGTCGCGCCGACGACACAGGCATTCCTACCAAAAGCTGTCTTCGCCTCGCAGTCGCGCCAACGACAAAGGCATTCCTATCAAATGCTGTCTGCGCCTCACAGTCGCGCCGACGACACAGGCATTCCTATAAAATGCTGTCTGCGCCTCGCAGTCACGCCAACGACACAGGCATTCCAAGAAAATGCTGTCTGCGCCTCACAGTCGCGCTGACGACACAGGCATTCCTACAAAATGCTGTCTGCGCCTCGCTGTCGCGCCGACGACACAGGCATTCCTATAAAATGCTGTCTGCGCCTCGCAGTCGCGCCGACGACACAGGCATTCCTATAAAATGCTGTCTGCGCCTCACAGTCGCGCCGACGACACAGGCATTCCTACAAAAAGCTGTCTGCGCCTCGCAGTCGCGCCAACGACACAGGCATTCCTATAAAATGCTGTCTGCGCCTCACAGTCGCGCCGACGACACAGGCATTCCTATAAAGTGCTGTCTGCGCCTCGCAGTCCCGCCGACGACACAGGCATTCCTACAAAATGCTGTCTGCGCCTCACAGTCGCGCCGACGACACAGGCATTCCTATAAAATGCTGTCTGCGCCTCACAGTCGCGCCGACGACACAGGCATTCCCTTAAAATGCTGTCTGCGCCTCGCTGTCACGCCAACGACACAGGCATTCCTACAAAATGCTGTCTGCGCCTCGCAGTCGCGCCGACGGCACAGGCATTCCTAGAAAATGCTGTCTGCGCCTCACAGTCGCGCCGACGACACAGGCATTCCCACAAAATGCTGTCTGCGCCTCGCAGTCGCGCCGACGACACAGGCATTCCTACAAAATACTGTCTGCGCCTCGCAGTCGCGCCGACGACACAGGCATTCCTAGAAAATGCTGTCTGCGCCTCACAGTCGCGCCAACGACACAGGCATTCCTAGAATAAGCTGTCTGCGCCTCACAGTCGCGCCAACGACACAGGCATTCCTAGAAAATGCTGTCTGCGCCTCACAGTCGCGCCGACAACACAGGCATTCCTACAAAATGCTGTCTGCGCCTCGCAGTCGCGCCAACGACACAGGCATTCCTACAAAATGCTGTGCGCGCCTCACAGTAGCGCCGACGACACAGGCATTCCTACAAAAAGCTGTCTGCGCCTCATAGTCGCGCCGACGACACAGGCAGTCCTACAAAATGCTGTCTGCGCCTCGCAGTCGCGCCGACGACACAGGCATGCCTACAAAATGCTGTCTGCGCCTCACAGTCGCGCCGACGACACAGGCATTCCTACAAAATGCTGTGTGCGCGTCACAGTCGTGCCGACGACACAGGCATTCCTACAAAATGCTGTCTGCGCCTCGCAGTCGCGCCGACAACACAGGCATTTCTACAAAATGCTGTCTGCGCCTCGCAGTCGCGCCGACGACACAGGCATTCCTAGAAAATGCTGTCTGCGCCTCACAGTCGCGCCAACGACACAGGCATTCCTAGAAAAAGCTGTCTGCGCCTCACAGTCGCGCCAACGACACAGGCATTCCTACAAAATACTGTGTGCGCCTCACAGTCGCGCCGACGACACAGGCATTCCTAGAAAATGCTGTCTGCGCCTCACAGTCGCGCCGACGACACAGGCATTCCTACAAAATGCTGTCTGCGCCTCGCAGTCATGCCGACAACACAGGCATTCCTATAAAATGCTGTCTGCGCCTCACAGTCGCGCCAACGACACAGGCATTCCTAGAAAAAGCTGTCTGCGCCTCGCAGTCGCGCCGACTACACAGGCATTCCTACAAAATGCTGTCTGCGCCTCACAGTCGCGCCGACGACACAGGCATTCCTACAAAATGCTGTCTGCGCCTAACAGTCGCGCCGACGACACAGGCATTCCTACAAAATGCTGTGTGCGCCTCACAGTTGCGCCGACGACACAGGCATTCCTACAAAATGCTGTCTGCGCCTCGCAGTCGCGCCGACGACACAGGCATTCCTACAAAATGCGGTCTGCGCCTCGCAGTCGCGCCGACGACACAGGCATTCCTACAAAAAGCTGTCTGCGCCTCGCAGTCGCGCCAACGACAAAGGCATTCCTATCAAATGCTGTCTGCGCCTCACAGTCGCGCCGACGACACAGGCATTCCTATAAAATGCTGTCTGCGCCTCGCAGTCACGCCAACGACACAGGCATTCCTACAAAATGCTGTCTGCGCCTCGCAGTCGCGCCGACGACACAGGCATTCCAAGAAAATGCTGTCTGCGCCTCACAGTCGCGCCGACGACACAGGCATTCCTACAAAATGCTGTCTGCGCCTCGCTGTCGCGCCGACGACACAGGCATTCCTATAAAATGCTGTCTGCGCCTCGCAGTCGCGCCGACGACACAGGCATTCCTATAAAATGCTGTCTGCGCCTCACAGTCGCGCCGACGACACAGGCATTCCTACAAAAAGCTGTCTGCGCCTCGCAGTCGCGCCAACGACACAGGCATTCCTATAAAATGCTGTCTGCGCCTCACAGTCGCGCCGACGACACAGGCATTCCTATAAAGTGCTGTCTGCGCCTCGCAGTCCCGCCGACGACACAGGCATTCCTACAAAATGCTGTCTGCGCCTCACAGTCGCGCCGACGACACAGGCATTCCTATAAAATGCTGTCTGCGCCTCACAGTCGCGCCGACGACACAGGCATTCCCTTAAAATGCTGTCTGCGCCTCGCTGTCACGCCAACGACACAGGCATTCCTACAAAATGCTGTCTGCGCCTCGCAGTCGCGCCGACGGCACAGGCATTCCTAGAAAATGCTGTCTGCGCCTCACAGTCGCGCCGACGACACAGGCATTCCCACAAAATGCTGTCTGCGCCTCGCAGTCGCGCCGACGACACAGGCATTCCTACAAAATACTGTCTGCGCCTCGCAGTCGCGCCGACGACACAGGCATTCCTAGAAAATGCTGTCTGCGCCTCACAGTCGCGCCAACGACACAGGCATTCCTAGAATAAGCTGTCTGCGCCTCACAGTCGCGCCAACGACACAGGCATTCCTACAAAATACTGTCTGCGCCTCACAGCGCGCCGACGACACAGGCATTCCTACAAAATGCTGTCTGCACCTCGCAGTCGCGCCGACGACACAGGCATTCCTACAAAATGCTGTCTGCGCCTCACAGTCGCGCCGACGACCCAGGCATTCCTACAAAATGCTGTCTGCGCCTCACAGTCGCGCCAACGACACAGGCATTCCTAGAAAAGCTGTCTGCGCCTCGCAGTCGCGCCGACTACACAGGCATTCCTACAAAATGCTGTCTGCGCCTCACAGTCGCGCCGACGACACAGGCATTCCTACAAAATGCTGTCTGCGCCTAACAGTCGCGCCGACGACACAGGCATTCCTACAAAATGCTGTGTGCGCCTCACAGTTGCGCCGACGACACAGGCATTCCTACAAAATGCTGTCTGCGCCTCGCAGTCGCGCCAACGACACAGGCATTCCTACAAAAAGCTGTCTGCGCCTCGCAGTCGCGCCAACGACAAAGGCATTCCTATCAAATGCTGTCTGCGCCTCACAGTCGCGCCGACGACACACGCATTCCTATAAAATGCTGTCTGCGCCTCGCAGTCGCGCCGACGACACAGGCATTCCTACAAAATGCTCTCTGCGCCTCACCGTCGCGCCGACGACACAGGCATTCCTATAAAATGCTGTCTACGCCTCACAGTCGCGCCGACGACACAGGCATTCCTACAAAATGCTGTCTGCGCCTCACAGTCGCGCCAACGACACAGGCATTCCTATAAAATGCTGTCTGCGCCTCACAGTCGCGCCGACGACACAGGCATTCCTACAAAATGCTCTGTGCGCGTCACAGTCGTGCCGACGACACAGGCATTCCTAGAAAATGCTGTCTGCGCCTCGCAGTCGCGCCGACGACACAGGCATTCCTACAAAATGCTGTCTGCGCCTCGCAGTCGCGCCGACGACACAGGCATTCCTAGAAAATGCTGTCTGCGCCTCACAGTCGCGCCAACGACACAGGCATTCCTAGAAAAAGCTGTCTGCGCCTCACAGTCGCGCCAACGACACAGGCATTCCTACAAAATACTGTGTGCGCCTCACAGTCGCGCCGACGACACAGGCATTCCTAGAAAATGCTGTCTGCGCCTCACAGTCGCGCCGACGACACAGGCATTCCTACAAAATGCTGTCTGCGCCTCGCAGTCGTGCCGACAACACAGGCATTCCTATAAAATGCTGCCTGCGCCTCACAGTCGCGCCGACGACACAGGCATTCCTACAAAATGCTGTCTGCGCCTCACAGTCGCGCCGACGACACAGGCATTCCTATAAAATGCTGTCTGCGCCTCACAGTCGCGCCGAAGACACAGGCATTCTTATAAAATGCTGTCTGCGCCTCGCAGTCGCGCCGACGACACAGGCATTCCTACAAAATGCTGTCTGCGCCTCACAGTCGCGCCGACGACACAGGCATTCCTATAAAATGCTGTCTGCGCCTCACAGTCGCGCCGACGACACAGGCATTCTTATAAAATGCTGTCTGCGCCTCGCAGTCGCGCCGACGACACAGGCATTCCTACAAAATGCTGTCTGCTTCTCACAGTCGCGCCGACGACACAGGCATTCCTATAAAATGCTGTCTGCGCCTCACAGTCGCGCCGATGACACAGGCATTCCTATAAAATGCTGTCTGCGCCTCGCAGTCCCGCCGACGACACAGGCATTCCTACAAAATGCTGTCTGCGCCTCACAGTCGCGCCGACGACACAGGCATTCCTATAAAATGCTGTCTGCGCCTCACAGTCGCGCCGACGACACAGGCATTCCCTCAAAATGCTGTCTGCGCCTCGCTGTCACGCCAACGACACAGGCATTCCTACAAAATGCTGTCTGCGCCTCGCAGTCACGCCGACGGCACAGGCATTCCTAGAAAATGCTGTCTGCGCCTCACAGTCGCGCCGACGACACAGGCATTCCCACAAAATGCTGTCTGCGCCTCGCAGTCGCGCCGACGACACAGGCATTCCTACAAAATACTGTCTGCGCCTCGCAGTCGCGCCGACGACACAGGCATTCCTAGAAAATGCTGTCTGCGCCTCACAGTCGCGCCAACGACACAGGCATTCCTAGAATAAGCTGTCTGCGCCTCACAGTCGCGCCAACGACACAGACATTCCTACAAAATACTGTCTGCGCCTCACAGCGCGCCGACGACACAGGCATTCCTACAAAATGCTGTCTGCACCTCGCAGTCGCGCCGACGACACAGGCATTCCTACAAAATGCTGTCTGCGCCTCACAGTCGCGCCGACGACCCAGGCATTCCTACAAAATGCTGTCTGCGCCTCACTGTCGCGCCGACGACACAGGCATTCCTATAAAATGCTGTCTGCGCCTCACAGTCGCGCCGACGACACAGGCATTCCTACAAAAAGCTGTGTGCGCCTCGCAGTCGCGCCAACGACACAGGCATTCCTATAAAATGCTGTCTGCGCCTCACAGTCGCGCCGACGACACAGGCATTCCTATAAAGTGCTGTCTGCGCCTCGCAGTCCCGCCGACGACACAGGCATTCCTACAAAATGCTGTCTGCGCCTCACTGTCGCGCCGACGACACAGGCATTCCTATAAAATGCTGTCTGCGCCTCACAGTCGCGCCGACGACACAGGCATTCCCTTAAAATGCTGTCTGCGCCTCGCTGTCACGCCAACGACACAGGCATTCCTACAAAATGCTGTCTGCGCCTCGCAGTCGCGCCGACGGCACAGGCATTCCTAGAAAATGCTGTCTGCGCCTCACAGTCGCGCCGACGACACAGGCATTCCCACAAAATGCTGTCTGCGCCTCGCAGTCGCGCCGACGACACAGGCATTCCTACAAAATACTGTCTGCGCCTCGCAGTCGCGCCGACGACACAGGCATTCCTAGAAAATGCTGTCTGCGCCTCACAGTCGCGCCAACGACACAGGCATTCCTAGAATAAGCTGTCTGCGCCTCACAGTCGCGCCAACGACACAGGCATTCCTACAAAATACTGTCTGCGCCTCACAGCGCGCCGACGACACAGGCATTCCTACAAAATGCTGTCTGCACCTCGCAGTCGCGCCGACGACACAGGCATTCCTACAAAATGCTGTCTGCGCCTCACAGTCGCGCCGACGACCCAGGCATTCCTACAAAATGCTGTCTGCGCCTCACAGTCGCGCCAACGACACAGGCATTCCTAGAAAAGCTGTCTGCGCCTCGCAGTCGCGCCGACTACACAGGCATTCCTACAAAATGCTGTCTGCGCCTCACAGTCGCGCCGACGACACAGGCATTCCTACAAAATGCTGTCTGCGCCTAACAGTCGCGCCGACGACACAGGCATTCCTACAAAATGCTGTGTGCGCCTCACAGTTGCGCCGACGACACAGGCATTCCTAGAAAATGCTGTCTGCGCCTCACAGTCGCGCCAACGACACAGGCATTCCTAGAATAAGCTGTCTGCGCCTCACAGTCACGCCAACGACACAGGCATTCCTAGAAAAAGCTGTCTGCGCCTCGCAGTCACGCCGACTAGACAGGCATTCCTACAAAATGCTGTCTGCGCATCACAGTCGCGCCGACGACACAGGCATTCCTACAAAATGCTGTCTGCACCTCACAGTCGCGCCGACGACACAGGCATTCCTACAAAATGCTGTCTGCGCCTCGCAGTCGCGCCGACGACACAGGAATTCCTACAAAATGCTGTCTGCGCCTCGCAGTCGCGCCGACGACACAGGCATTCCTACAAAAAGCTGTCTGCGCCTCGCAGTCGCGCCAACGACAAAGGCATTCCTATCAAATGCTGTCTGCGCCTCACAGTCGCGCCGACGACACAGGCATTCCTATAAAATGCTGTCTGCGCCTCGCCGTCGCGCCAACGACACAGGCATTCCTACAAAATGCTCTCTGCGCCTCACCGTCGCGCCGACGACACAGGCATTCCTATAAAATGCTGTCTGCGCCTCACAGTCGCGCCGACGACACAGGCATTCCTATAAAATGCTGTCTGCGCCTCGCAGTCGCGCCAACGACACAGGCATTCCTACAAAATGCTGTCTGCGCCTCGCAGTCGCGCCGACGACACAGGCATTCCTATAAAATGCTGTCTGCGCCTCACAGTCGCGCCGAGGACACAGGCATTCCTACAAAATGCTGTCTGCGCCTCGCAGTCGCGCCAACGACACAGGCATTCCTACAAAATGCTGTGCGCGCCTCACAGTAGCGCCGACAACACAGGCATTCCTATAAAATGCTCTCTGCGCCTCGCAGTTGCGCCGACGACACAGGCATTCCTACAAAATGCTGTCTGCGCCTCACAGTCGCGCCGACGACACAGGCATTCCTATAAAATGCTGTCTGCGCCTCACAGTCGCGCCGACGACACAGGCATTCCTATAAAATGCTGTCTGCGCCTCGCAGTCGCGCCGACGACACAGACATTCCTACAAAATCCTGTTTGCGCCTCACAGTCGCGCCGACGACACAGCCATTCCTATAAAATGCTGTCTGCGCCTCACAGTCGCGCCGACGACACAGGCATTCCTACAAAATGCTGTCTGCGCCTCACAGTCGCGCCGACGACACTGGCATTCCTATAAAATGCTGTCTGCGCCTCGCAGTCGCGCCGACGACACAGACATTCCTACAAAATCCTGTTTGCGCCTCACAGTCGCGCCGACGACACAGCCCTTCCTATAAAATGCTGTCTGCGCCTCACAGTCGCGCCGACGACACAGGCATTCCTACAAAATGCTGTCTGCGCCTCGCAGTCGCGCCGACGACACAGGCATTCCTTCAAAATGCTGTCTGCACCTCGCAGTCGCGCCGACGACACAGGCATTCCTACAAAAAGCTGTCTGCGCCTCGCAGTCGCGCCAACGACAAAGGCATTCCTATGAAATGCTGTCTGCGCCTCACAGTCGCGCCGACGACACAGGCCTTCCTATAAAATGCTGTCTGCGCCTCGCAGTCGCGCCAACGACACAGGCATTCCTACAAAATGCTCTCTGTGCCTCACCGTCGCGCCGACGACACAGGCATTCATATAAAATGCTGTCTGCGCCTTGCAGTCGCGCCGACGACACAGGCATTCCTACAAAATGCTGTCTGCGCCTCACAGTCGCGCCGACGACACTGGCATTCCTACAAAATGCTGTCTGCGCCTCGCAGTCGCGCCGACGACACAGGCATTCCTATAAAATGCTGTCTGCGCCTTACAGTCGCGCCGACGACACAGGCATTCCTACAAAAAGCTGTCGGCGCCTCGCAGTCGCGCCAACGACACAGGCATTCCTATTAAATGCTGTCTGCGCCTCACAGTCGCGCCGACGACACAGGCATTCATATAAAATGCTGTCTGCGCCTCGCAGTCGCGCCAACGACACAGGCATTCCTACAAAATGCTGTCTGCGCCTCACAGTCGCGCCGACGACACAGGCATTCCTATAAAATGCTGTCTGCGCCTCGCAGTCGCGCCGATGACACAGGCATTCCTACAAAATGCTGTATGCGCTTCGCAGTCGCGCCGATGGCACAGGCATTCCTAGAAAATGCTGTCTGCGCCTCACAGTTGCGCCAACGACACAGGCATTCCTAGAAAAAGCTGTCTGCGCCTCACAGTCACGCCGACGACACAGGCATTCCTACAAAATGCTGTCTGCGCCTCACAGTCGCGCCGACGACACAGGCATTCCTATAAAATGCTGTCTGCGCCTCACAGTCGCGCCGACAACACAGGCATTCCTATAAAATGCTCTCTGCGCCTCGCAGTTGCGCGACGACACAGGCATTCCTACAAAATGCTGTCTGCGCCTCACAGTCGCGCCGACGACACAGGCATTCCTATAAAATGCTGTCTGCGCCTCACAGTCGCGCCGACGACACAGGCATTCCTATAAAATGCTGTCTGCGCCTCGCAGTCGCGCCGACGACACAGACATTCCTACAAAATCCTGTTTGCGCCTCACAGTCGCGCCGACGACACAGCCATTCCTATAAAATGCTGTCTGCGCCTCACAGTCGCGCCGACGACGCAGGCATTCCTATAAAATGCTGTCTGCGCCTCGCAGTCACGCCACCGACACAGGCATTCCTACAAGATGCTGTCTGCGCCTCACAGTCGCGCCGACGACACAGGCATTCCTAGAAAATGCTGTCTGCGCCTCACAGTCGCGCCGACAACACAGGCATTCCTACAAAATGCTGTCTGCGCCTCGCAGTCGCGCCGACGACACAGGCATTCCTATAAAATGCTGTCTGCGCCTCACAGTCGCGCCGACGACACAGGCATTCCTACAAAATGCTGTCTGCGCCTCGCAGTCGCGCCAACGACACAGGCATTCCTACAAAATGCTGTGCGCGCCTCACAGTAGCGCCGACGACACAGGCATTCCTACAAAAAGCTGTCTGCGCCTCATAGTCGCGCCGACGACACAGGCAGTCCTACAAAATGCTGTCTGCGCCTCGCAGTCGCGCCGACGACACAGGCATGCCTACAAAATGCTGTCTGCGCCTCACAGTCGCGCCGACGACACAGGCATTCCTATAAAATGCTGTGTGCGCCTCACAGTCGCGCCGACGACACAGGCATTCCTACAAAATGCTGCCTGCGCCTCGCAGTCGCGCCGACGACACAGGCATTCCTACAAAATGCTGTCTGCGCCTCGCAGTCGCACCGACGACACAGGCATTCCTAGAAAATGCTGTCTGCGCCTCACAGTCGCGCCAACGACAGAGGCATTCCTAGAAGAAGCTGTCTGCGCCACACAGTCGCGCCAACGACACAGACATTCCTACAAAATACTGTGTGCGCCTCACAGTCGCGCCGACGACACAGGCATTCCTAGAAAATGCTGTCTGCGCCTCACAGTCGCGCCGACGACACAGGCATTCCTACAAAATGCTGTCTGCGCCTCGCAGTCGTGCCGACAACACAGGCATTCCTATAAAATGCTGTCTGCGCCTCACAGTCGCGCCGACGACACAGGCATTCCTACAAAATGCTGTCTGCGCCTCACAGTCGCGCCGACGACACAGGCATTCCTATAAAATGCTGTCTGCGCCTCACAGTCGCGCCGACGACACAGGCATTCCTACAAAATGCTGTCTGCGCCTCACAGTAGCGCCGACGACACAGGCATTCCTATAAAATGCTGTCTGCGCCTCACAGTCGCGCCGACGACACAGGCATTCTTATAAAATGCTGTCTGCGCCTCGCAGTCGCGCCGACGACACAGGCATTCCTACAAAATGTTGTCTGCTTCTCACAGTCGCGCCGACGACACAGGCATTCCTATAAAATGCTGTCTGCGCCTCACAGTCGCGCCGATGACACAGGCATTCCTATAAAATGCTGTCTGCGCCTCGCAGTCACGCCAACGACACAGGCATTCCTACAAAATGCTGTCTGCGCCTCGCAGTCGCAACGACGACACAGGCATTCCAAGAAAATGCTGTCTGCGACTCACAGTCGCGCCGACGACACAGGCATTACTACAAAATGCTGTCTGCGCCTCGCAGTCGCGCCGACGACACAGGCATTCCTATAAAATGCTGTCTGCGCCTCACAGTCGCGCCGACGACACAGGCATTCCTACAAAAAGCTGTCTGCGCCTCGCAGTCGCGCCGACGACACAGGCATTCCTACAAAATGCTGTCTGCGCCTCGCAGTCGCGCCGACGACACAGGCATTCCTACAAAAACATGTCTGCGCCTCGCAGTCGCGCCAACGACAAAGGCATTCCTATCAAATGCTGTCTGCGCCTCACAGTCGCGCCGACGACACAGGCATTCCTATAAAATGCTGTCTGGGCCTCGCAGTCGCGCCAACGACACAGGCCTTCCTACAAAATGCTGTGTGCGCATCACAGTAGCGTCGACGACACAGGCATTCCTAGAAAATGCTGTCTGCGCCTCGCAGTCGCGCCGACGACACAGGCATTCCTACAAAATGCTGTCTGCACCTAGCAGTCGCGCCGACGACACAGGCATTCCCACAAAATGCTGTCTGCGCCTCGCAGTCGCGCCGACGACACAGGCATTCCTACAAAATACTGTCTGCGCCTCGCAGTCGCGCCGACGACACAGGCATTCCTAGAAAATGCTGTCTGCGCCTCACAGTCGCGCCAACGACACAGGCATTCCTAGAATAAGCTGTCTGCGCCTCACAGTCGCGCCAACGACACAGGCATTCCTAGAAAAAGCTGTCTGCGCCTCGCAGTCACGCCGACTACACAGGCATTCCTACAAAATGCTGTCTGCGCATCACAGTCGCGCCGACGACACAGGCATTCCTACAAAATGCTGTCTGCGCCTCACAGTCGCGCCGACGACACAGGCATTCCTACAAAATGCTGTCTGCGCCTCGCAGTCGCGCCGACGACACAGGAATTCCTACAAAATGCTGTCTGCGCCTCGCAGTCGCACCGACGACACAGGCATTCCTACAAAAAGCTGTCTGCGCCTCGCAGTCGCGCCAACGACAAAGGCATTCCTATCAAATGCTGTCTGCGCCTCACAGTCGCGCCGACGACACAGGCATTCCTATAAAATGCTGTCTGCGCCTCGCAGTCGCGCCAACGACACAGGCATTCCTACAAAATGCTCTCTGCGCCTCACCGTCGCGCCGACGACACAGGCATTCCTATAAAATGCTGTCTGCGCCTCACAGTCGCGCGGACGACACAGGCATTCCTACAAAATGCTGTCTGCGCCTCACAGTCGCGCCGACGACACTGGCATTCCTACAAAATGCTGTCTGCGCCTCGCAGTCGCGCCAACGACACAGGCATTCCTATTAAATGCTGTCTGCGCCTCACAGTCGCGCCGACGACACAGGCATTCCTATAAAATGCTGTCTGCGCCTCGCAGTCGCGCCAACGACACAGGCATTCCTACAAAATGCTGTCTGCGCCTCGCAGTCGCGCCGACGACACAGGCATTCCTATAAAATGCTGTCTGCGCCTCACAGTCGCGCCGACGACACAGGCATTCCTACAAAATGCTGTCTGCGCCTCGCAGTCGCGCCAACGACACAGGCATTCCTACAAAATGCTGTGCGCGCCTCACAGTCGCGCGGACGACACAGGAATTCCTACAAAATGCTGTCTGCGCCTCACAGTCGCGCCGACGACACTGGCATTCCTACAAAATGCTGTCTGCGCCTCGCAGTCGCGCCGACGACACAGGCATTCCTATAAAATGCTGTCTGCGCCTCACAGTCGCGCCGACGACAAAGGCATTCCTACAAAAAGCTGTCGGCGCCTCGCAGTCGCGCCAACGACACAGGCATTCCTATTAAATGCTGTCTGCGCCTCACAGTCGCGCCGACGACACAGGCATTCCTATAAAATGCTGTCTGCGCCTCGCAGTCGCGCCAACGACACAGGCATTCCTACAAAATGCTGTCTGCGCCTCGCAGTCGCGCCGACGACACAGGCATTCCTATAAAATGCTGTCTGCGCCTCACAGTCGCGCCGACGACACAGGCATTCCTACAAAATGCTGTCTGCGCCTCGCAGTCGCGCCAACGACACAGGCATTCCTACAAAATGCTGTGCGCGCCTCACAGTAGCGCCGACAACACAGGCATTCCTATAAAATGCTCTCTGCGCCTCGCAGTTGCGCCGACGACACAGGCATTCCTACAAAATGCTGTCTGCGCCTCACAGTCGCGCCGACGACACAGGCATTCCTATAAAATGCTGTCTGCGCCTCACAGTCGCGCCGACGACACAGGCATTCCTATAAAATGCTGTCTGCGCCTCGCAGTCGCGCCGACGACACAGACATTCCTACAAAATCCTGTTTGCGCCTCACAGTCGCGCCGACGACACAGCCATTCCTATAAAATGCTGTCTGCGCCTCACAGTCGCGCCGACGACACAGGCATTCCTACAAAATGCTGTCTGCGCCTCACAGTCGCGCCGACGACACTGGCATTCCTATAAAATGCTGTCTGCGCCTCGCAGTCGCGCCGACGACACAGACATTCCTACAAAATCCTGTTTGCGCCTCACAGTCGCGCCGACGACACAGCCCTTCCTATAAAATGCTGTCTGCGCCTCACAGTCGCGCCGACGACACAGGCATTCCTACAAAATGCTGTCTGCGCCTCGCAGTCGCGCCGACGACACAGGCATTCCTACAAAATGCTGTCTGCACCTCGCAGTCGCGCCGACGACACAGGCATTCCTACAAAAAGCTGTCTGCGCCTCGCAGTCGCGCCAACGACAAAGGCATTCCTATGAAATGCTGTCTGCGCCTCACAGTCGCGCCGAGAGACACAGGCCTTCCTATAAAATGCTGTCTGCGCCTCGCAGTCGCGCCAACGACACAGGCATTCCTACAAAATGCTCTCTGTGCCTCACCGTCGCGCCGACGACACAGGCATTCCTATAAAATGCTGCCTGCGCCTTACAGTCGCGCCGACGACACAGGCATTCCTACAAAATGCTGTCTGCGCCTCACAGTCGCGCCGACGACACTGGCATTCCTACAAAATGCTGTCTGCGCCTCGCAGTCGCGCCGACGACACAGGCATTCCTATAAAATGCTGTCTGCGCCTCACAGTCGCGCCGACGACACAGGCATTCCTACAAAAAGCTGTCGGCGCCTCGCAGTCGCGCCAACGACACAGGCATTCCTATTAAATGCTGTCTGCGCCTCACAGTCGCGCCGACGACACAGGCATTCCTATAAAATGCTGTCTGCGCCTCGCAGTCGCGCCAACGACACAGGCATTCCTACAAAATACTGTCCGCGCCTCACAGTCGCGCCGACGACACAGGCATTCCTATAAAATGCTGTCTGCGCCTCGCAGTCGCGCCGATGACACAGGCATTCCTACAAAATGCTGTATGCGCTTCGCAGTCGCGCCGATGGCACAGGCATTCCTAGAAAATGCTGTCTGCGCCTCACAGTTGCGCCAACGACACAGGCATTCCTAGAAAAAGCTGTCTGCGCCTCACAGTCACGCCGACGACACAGGCATTCCTACAAAATGCTGTCTGCGCCTCACAGTCGCGCCGACGACACAGGCATTCCTATAAAATGCTGTCTGCGCCTCACAGTCGCGCCGACAACACAGGCATTCCTATAAAATGCTCTCTGCGCCTCGCAGTTGCGCCGACGACACAGGCATTCCTACAAAATGCTGTCTGCGCCTCACAGTCGCGCCGACGACACAGGCATTCCTACAAAATGCTGTCTGCGCCTCACAGTCGCGCCCACGACACAGGCATTCCTATAAAATGCTGTCTGCGCCTCGCAGTCGCGCCGACGACACAGACATTCCTACAAAATCCTGTTTGCGCCTCACAGTCGCGCCGACGACACAGCCATTCCTATAAAATGCTGTCTGCGCCTCACAGTCGCGCCGACGACGCAGGCATTCCTATAAAATGCTGTCTGCGCCTCGCAGTCACGCCACCGACACAGGCATTCCTACAAGATGCTGTCTGCGCCTCACAGTCGCGCCGACGACACAGGCATTCCTAGAAAATGCTGTCTGCGCCTCACAGTCGCGCCGACAACACAGGCATTCCTACAAAATGCTGTCTGCGCCTCGCAGTCGCGCCGACGACACAGGCATTCCTATAAAATGCTGTCTGCGCCTCAAAGTCGCGCCGACGACACAGGCATTCCTACAAAATGCTGTCTGCGCCTCGCAGTCGCGCCAACGACACAGGCATTCCTACAAAATGCTGTGCGCGCCTCACAGTAGCGCCGACGACACAGGCATTCCTACAAAAAGCTGTCTGCGCCTCATAGTCGCGCCGACGACACAGGCAGTCCTACAAAATGCTGTCTGCGCCTCGCAGTCACGCCGACGACACAGGCATGCCTACAAAATGCTGTCTGCGCCTCACAGTCGCGCCGACGACACAGGCATTCCTACAAAATGCTGTGTGCGCCTCACAGTCGCGCCGACGACACAGGCATTCCTACAAAATGCTGTCTGCGCCTCGCAGTCGCGCCGACGACACAGGCATTCCTACAAAATGCTGTCTGCGCCTCGCAGTCGCACCGACGACAGAGGCATTCCTAGAAAATGCTGTCTGCGCCTCACAGTCGCGCCAACGACAGAGGCATTCCTAGAAAAAGCTGTCTGCGCCACACAGTCGCGCCAACGACACAGACATTCCTACAAAATACTGTGCGCGCCGCAAAGTCGCGCCGACGACACAGGCATTCCTAGAAAATGCTGTCTGCGCCTCACAGTCGCGCCGACGACACAGGCATTCCTACAAAATGCTGTCTGCGCCTCGCAGTCGTGCCGACAACACAGGCATTCCTATAAAATGCTGTCTGCGCCTCACAGTCGCGCCGACGACACAGGCATTCCTACAAAATGCTGTCTGCGCCTCACAGTCGCGCCGACGACACAGGCATTCCTATAAAATGCTGTCTGCGCCTCACAGTCGCGCCGACGACACAGGCATTCGTATAAAATGCTGTCTGCGCCTCGCAGTCGCGCCGACGACACAGGCATTCCTACAAAATGCTGTCTGCGCCTCACAGTCGCGCCGATGACACAGGCATTCCTATAAAATGCTGTCTGCGCCTCACAGTCGCGCCGACGACACAGGCATTCTTATAAAATGCTGTCTGCGCCTCGCAGTCGCGCCGACGACACAGGCATTCCTACAAAATGTTGTCTGCTTCTCACAGTCACGCCGACGACACAGGCATTCCTATAAAATGCTGTCTGCGCTTCACAGTCGCGCCGATGACACAGGCATTCTTATAAAATGCTGTCTGCGCCTCGCAGTCACGCCAACGACACAGGCATTCCTACAAAATGCTGTCTGCGCCTCGCAGTCGCGCCGACGACACAGGCATTCCAAGAAAATGCTGTCTGCGCCTCACAGTCGTGCCGACGACACAGGCATTACTACAAAATGCTGTCTGCGCCTCGCTGTCGCGCCGACGACACAGGCATTCCTATAAAATGCTGTCTGCGCCTCGCAGTCGCGCCGACGACACAGGCATTCCTCTAAAATGCTGTCTGCGCCTCACAGTCGCGCCGACGACACAGGCATTCCTACAAAAAGCTGTCTGCGCCTCGCAGTCGCGCCAACGACACAGGCATTCCTACAAAATGCTGTCTGCGCCTCACAGTCGCGCCGACGACACAGGCATTCCTATAAAGTGCTGTCTGCGACTCGCAGTCCCGCCGACGACACAGGCATTCCTACAAAATGCTGTCTGCGCCTCACAGTCGCGCCGACGAAACAGGCATTCCTATAAAATGCTGTCTGCGCCTCACAGTCGCGCCGACGACACAGGCATTCCCTTAAAATGCTGTCTGCGCCTCGCTGTCACGCCAACGACACAGGCATTCCTACAAAATGCTGTCTGCGCCTCGCAGTCGCGCCGACGGCACAGGCATTCCTAGAAAATGCTGTCTGCGCCTCACAGTCGCGCCGACGACACAGGCATTCCCACAAAATGCTGTCTGCGCCTCGCAGTCGCGCCGACGACACAGGCATTCCTACAAAATACTGTCTGCGCCTCGCAGTCGCGCCGACGACACAGGCATTCCTAGAAAATGCTGTCTGCGCCTCACAGTCGCGCCAACGACACAGGCATTCCTAGAATAAGCTGTCTGCGCCTCACAGTCGCGCCAACGACACAGGCATTCCTACAAAATACTGTCTGCGCCTCACAGCGCGCCGACGACACAGGCATTCTTATAAAATGCTGTCTGCGCCTCGCAGTCGCGCCGACGACACAGGCATTCCTACAAAATGCTGTCTGCTTCTCACAGTCGCGCCGACGACACAGGCATTCCTATAAAATGCTGTCTGCGCCTCACAGTCGCGCCGATGACACAGGCATTCCTATAAAATGCTGTCTGCGCCTCGCAGTCACGCCAACGACACAGGCATTCCTATTAAATGCTGTCTGCGCCTCACAGTCGCGCCGACGACACAGGCATTCATATAAAATGCTGTCTGCGCCTCGCAGTCGCGCCAACGACACAGGCATTCCTACAAAATGCTGTCTGCGCCTCACAGTCGCGCCGACGACACAGGCATTCCTATAAAATGCTGTCTGCGCCTCGCAGTCGCGCCGATGACACAGGCATTCCTACAAAATGCTGTATGCGCTTCGCAGTCGCGCCGATGGCACAGGCATTCCTAGAAAATGCTGTCTGCGCCTCACAGTTGCGCCAACGACACAGGCATTCCTAGAAAAAGCTGTCTGCGCCTCACAGTCACGCCGACGACACAGGCATTCCTACAAAATGCTGTCTGCGCCTCACAGTCGCGCCGACGACACAGGCATTCCTATAAAATGCTGTCTGCGCCTCACAGTCGCGCCGACAACACAGGCATTCCTATAAAATGCTCTCTGCGCCTCGCAGTTGCGCGACGACACAGGCATTCCTACAAAATGCTGTCTGCGCCTCACAGTCGCGCCGACGACACAGGCATTCCTATAAAATGCTGTCTGCGCCTCACAGTCGCGCCGACGACACAGGCATTCCTATAAAATGCTGTCTGCGCCTCGCAGTCGCGCCGACGACACAGACATTCCTACAAAATCCTGTTTGCGCCTCACAGTCGCGCCGACGACACAGCCATTCCTATAAAATGCTGTCTGCGCCTCACAGTCGCGCCGACGACGCAGGCATTCCTATAAAATGCTGTCTGCGCCTCGCAGTCACGCCACCGACACAGGCATTCCTACAAGATGCTGTCTGCGCCTCACAGTCGCGCCGACGACACAGGCATTCCTAGAAAATGCTGTCTGCGCCTCACAGTCGCGCCGACAACACAGGCATTCCTACAAAATGCTGTCTGCGCCTCGCAGTCGCGCCGACGACACAGGCATTCCTATAAAATGCTGTCTGCGCCTCACAGTCGCGCCGACGACACAGGCATTCCTACAAAATGCTGTCTGCGCCTCGCAGTCGCGCCAACGACACAGGCATTCCTACAAAATGCTGTGCGCGCCTCACAGTAGCGCCGACGACACAGGCATTCCTACAAAAAGCTGTCTGCGCCTCATAGTCGCGCCGACGACACAGGCAGTCCTACAAAATGCTGTCTGCGCCTCGCAGTCGCGCCGACGACACAGGCATGCCTACAAAATGCTGTCTGCGCCTCACAGTCGCGCCGACGACACAGGCATTCCTATAAAATGCTGTGTGCGCCTCACAGTCGCGCCGACGACACAGGCATTCCTACAAAATGCTGCCTGCGCCTCGCAGTCGCGCCGACGACACAGGCATTCCTACAAAATGCTGTCTGCGCCTCGCAGTCGCACCGACGACACAGGCATTCCTAGAAAATGCTGTCTGCGCCTCACAGTCGCGCCAACGACAGAGGCATTCCTAGAAGAAGCTGTCTGCGCCACACAGTCGCGCCAACGACACAGACATTCCTACAAAATACTGTGTGCGCCTCACAGTCGCGCCGACGACACAGGCATTCCTAGAAAATGCTGTCTGCGCCTCACAGTCGCGCCGACGACACAGGCATTCCTACAAAATGCTGTCTGCGCCTCGCAGTCGTGCCGACAACACAGGCATTCCTATAAAATGCTGTCTGCGCCTCACAGTCGCGCCGACGACACAGGCATTCCTACAAAATGCTGTCTGCGCCTCACAGTCGCGCCGACGACACAGGCATTCCTATAAAATGCTGTCTGCGCCTCACAGTCGCGCCGACGACACAGGCATTCCTACAAAATGCTGTCTGCGCCTCACAGTAGCGCCGACGACACAGGCATTCCTATAAAATGCTGTCTGCGCCTCACAGTCGCGCCGACGACACAGGCATTCTTATAAAATGCTGTCTGCGCCTCGCAGTCGCGCCGACGACACAGGCATTCCTACAAAATGTTGTCTGCTTCTCACAGTCGCGCCGACGACACAGGCATTCCTATAAAATGCTGTCTGCGCCTCACAGTCGCGCCGATGACACAGGCATTCCTATAAAATGCTGTCTGCGCCTCGCAGTCACGCCAACGACACAGGCATTCCTACAAAATGCTGTCTGCGCCTCGCAGTCGCAACGACGACACAGGCATTCCAAGAAAATGCTGTCTGCGACTCACAGTCGCGCCGACGACACAGGCATTACTACAAAATGCTGTCTGCGCCTCGCAGTCGCGCCGACGACACAGGCATTCCTATAAAATGCTGTCTGCGCCTCACAGTCGCGCCGACGACACAGGCATTCCTACAAAAAGCTGTCTGCGCCTCGCAGTCGCGCCGACGACACAGGCATTCCTACAAAATGCTGTCTGCGCCTCGCAGTCGCGCCGACGACACAGGCATTCCTACAAAAACATGTCTGCGCCTCGCAGTCGCGCCAACGACAAAGGCATTCCTATCAAATGCTGTCTGCGCCTCACAGTCGCGCCGACGACACAGGCATTCCTATAAAATGCTGTCTGGGCCTCGCAGTCGCGCCAACGACACAGGCCTTCCTACAAAATGCTGTGTGCGCATCACAGTAGCGTCGACGACACAGGCATTCCTAGAAAATGCTGTCTGCGCCTCGCAGTCGCGCCGACGACACAGGCATTCCTACAAAATGCTGTCTGCACCTAGCAGTCGCGCCGACGACACAGGCATTCCCACAAAATGCTGTCTGCGCCTCGCAGTCGCGCCGACGACACAGGCATTCCTACAAAATACTGTCTGCGCCTCGCAGTCGCGCCGACGACACAGGCATTCCTAGAAAATGCTGTCTGCGCCTCACAGTCGCGCCAACGACACAGGCATTCCTAGAATAAGCTGTCTGCGCCTCACAGTCGCGCCAACGACACAGGCATTCCTAGAAAAAGCTGTCTGCGCCTCGCAGTCACGCCGACTACACAGGCATTCCTACAAAATGCTGTCTGCGCATCACAGTCGCGCCGACGACACAGGCATTCCTACAAAATGCTGTCTGCGCCTCACAGTCGCGCCGACGACACAGGCATTCCTACAAAATGCTGTCTGCGCCTCGCAGTCGCGCCGACGACACAGGAATTCCTACAAAATGCTGTCTGCGCCTCGCAGTCGCACCGACGACACAGGCATTCCTACAAAAAGCTGTCTGCGCCTCGCAGTCGCGCCAACGACAAAGGCATTCCTATCAAATGCTGTCTGCGCCTCACAGTCGCGCCGACGACACAGGCATTCCTATAAAATGCTGTCTGCGCCTCGCAGTCGCGCCAACGACACAGGCATTCCTACAAAATGCTCTCTGCGCCTCACCGTCGCGCCGACGACACAGGCATTCCTATAAAATGCTGTCTGCGCCTCACAGTCGCGCGGACGACACAGGCATTCCTACAAAATGCTGTCTGCGCCTCACAGTCGCGCCGACGACACTGGCATTCCTACAAAATGCTGTCTGCGCCTCGCAGTCGCGCCAACGACACAGGCATTCCTATTAAATGCTGTCTGCGCCTCACAGTCGCGCCGACGACACAGGCATTCCTATAAAATGCTGTCTGCGCCTCGCAGTCGCGCCAACGACACAGGCATTCCTACAAAATGCTGTCTGCGCCTCGCAGTCGCGCCGACGACACAGGCATTCCTATAAAATGCTGTCTGCGCCTCACAGTCGCGCCGACGACACAGGCATTCCTACAAAATGCTGTCTGCGCCTCGCAGTCGCGCCAACGACACAGGCATTCCTACAAAATGCTGTGCGCGCCTCACAGTCGCGCGGACGACACAGGAATTCCTACAAAATGCTGTCTGCGCCTCACAGTCGCGCCGACGACACTGGCATTCCTACAAAATGCTGTCTGCGCCTCGCAGTCGCGCCGACGACACAGGCATTCCTATAAAATGCTGTCTGCGCCTCACAGTCGCGCCGACGACAAAGGCATTCCTACAAAAAGCTGTCGGCGCCTCGCAGTCGCGCCAACGACACAGGCATTCCTATTAAATGCTGTCTGCGCCTCACAGTCGCGCCGACGACACAGGCATTCCTATAAAATGCTGTCTGCGCCTCGCAGTCGCGCCAACGACACAGGCATTCCTACAAAATGCTGTCTGCGCCTCGCAGTCGCGCCGACGACACAGGCATTCCTATAAAATGCTGTCTGCGCCTCACAGTCGCGCCGACGACACAGGCATTCCTACAAAATGCTGTCTGCGCCTCGCAGTCGCGCCAACGACACAGGCATTCCTACAAAATGCTGTGCGCGCCTCACAGTAGCGCCGACAACACAGGCATTCCTATAAAATGCTCTCTGCGCCTCGCAGTTGCGCCGACGACACAGGCATTCCTACAAAATGCTGTCTGCGCCTCACAGTCGCGCCGACGACACAGGCATTCCTATAAAATGCTGTCTGCGCCTCACAGTCGCGCCGACGACACAGGCATTCCTATAAAATGCTGTCTGCGCCTCGCAGTCGCGCCGACGACACAGACATTCCTACAAAATCCTGTTTGCGCCTCACAGTCGCGCCGACGACACAGCCATTCCTATAAAATGCTGTCTGCGCCTCACAGTCGCGCCGACGACACAGGCATTCCTACAAAATGCTGTCTGCGCCTCACAGTCGCGCCGACGACACTGGCATTCCTATAAAATGCTGTCTGCGCCTCGCAGTCGCGCCGACGACACAGACATTCCTACAAAATCCTGTTTGCGCCTCACAGTCGCGCCGACGACACAGCCCTTCCTATAAAATGCTGTCTGCGCCTCACAGTCGCGCCGACGACACAGGCATTCCTACAAAATGCTGTCTGCGCCTCGCAGTCGCGCCGACGACACAGGCATTCCTACAAAATGCTGTCTGCACCTCGCAGTCGCGCCGACGACACAGGCATTCCTACAAAAAGCTGTCTGCGCCTCGCAGTCGCGCCAACGACAAAGGCATTCCTATGAAATGCTGTCTGCGCCTCACAGTCGCGCCGAGAGACACAGGCCTTCCTATAAAATGCTGTCTGCGCCTCGCAGTCGCGCCAACGACACAGGCATTCCTACAAAATGCTCTCTGTGCCTCACCGTCGCGCCGACGACACAGGCATTCCTATAAAATGCTGCCTGCGCCTTACAGTCGCGCCGACGACACAGGCATTCCTACAAAATGCTGTCTGCGCCTCACAGTCGCGCCGACGACACTGGCATTCCTACAAAATGCTGTCTGCGCCTCGCAGTCGCGCCGACGACACAGGCATTCCTATAAAATGCTGTCTGCGCCTCACAGTCGCGCCGACGACACAGGCATTCCTACAAAAAGCTGTCGGCGCCTCGCAGTCGCGCCAACGACACAGGCATTCCTATTAAATGCTGTCTGCGCCTCACAGTCGCGCCGACGACACAGGCATTCCTATAAAATGCTGTCTGCGCCTCGCAGTCGCGCCAACGACACAGGCATTCCTACAAAATACTGTCCGCGCCTCACAGTCGCGCCGACGACACAGGCATTCCTATAAAATGCTGTCTGCGCCTCGCAGTCGCGCCGATGACACAGGCATTCCTACAAAATGCTGTATGCGCTTCGCAGTCGCGCCGATGGCACAGGCATTCCTAGAAAATGCTGTCTGCGCCTCACAGTTGCGCCAACGACACAGGCATTCCTAGAAAAAGCTGTCTGCGCCTCACAGTCACGCCGACGACACAGGCATTCCTACAAAATGCTGTCTGCGCCTCACAGTCGCGCCGACGACACAGGCATTCCTATAAAATGCTGTCTGCGCCTCACAGTCGCGCCGACAACACAGGCATTCCTATAAAATGCTCTCTGCGCCTCGCAGTTGCGCCGACGACACAGGCATTCCTACAAAATGCTGTCTGCGCCTCACAGTCGCGCCGACGACACAGGCATTCCTACAAAATGCTGTCTGCGCCTCACAGTCGCGCCCACGACACAGGCATTCCTATAAAATGCTGTCTGCGCCTCGCAGTCGCGCCGACGACACAGACATTCCTACAAAATCCTGTTTGCGCCTCACAGTCGCGCCGACGACACAGCCATTCCTATAAAATGCTGTCTGCGCCTCACAGTCGCGCCGACGACGCAGGCATTCCTATAAAATGCTGTCTGCGCCTCGCAGTCACGCCACCGACACAGGCATTCCTACAAGATGCTGTCTGCGCCTCACAGTCGCGCCGACGACACAGGCATTCCTAGAAAATGCTGTCTGCGCCTCACAGTCGCGCCGACAACACAGGCATTCCTACAAAATGCTGTCTGCGCCTCGCAGTCGCGCCGACGACACAGGCATTCCTATAAAATGCTGTCTGCGCCTCAAAGTCGCGCCGACGACACAGGCATTCCTACAAAATGCTGTCTGCGCCTCGCAGTCGCGCCAACGACACAGGCATTCCTACAAAATGCTGTGCGCGCCTCACAGTAGCGCCGACGACACAGGCATTCCTACAAAAAGCTGTCTGCGCCTCATAGTCGCGCCGACGACACAGGCAGTCCTACAAAATGCTGTCTGCGCCTCGCAGTCACGCCGACGACACAGGCATGCCTACAAAATGCTGTCTGCGCCTCACAGTCGCGCCGACGACACAGGCATTCCTACAAAATGCTGTGTGCGCCTCACAGTCGCGCCGACGACACAGGCATTCCTACAAAATGCTGTCTGCGCCTCGCAGTCGCGCCGACGACACAGGCATTCCTACAAAATGCTGTCTGCGCCTCGCAGTCGCACCGACGACAGAGGCATTCCTAGAAAATGCTGTCTGCGCCTCACAGTCGCGCCAACGACAGAGGCATTCCTAGATAAAGCTGTCTGCGCCACACAGTCGCGCCAACGACACAGACATTCCTACAAAATACTGTGCGCGCCGCAAAGTCGCGCCGACGACACAGGCATTCCTAGAAAATGCTGTCTGCGCCTCACAGTCGCGCCGACGACACAGGCATTCCTACAAAATGCTGTCTGCGCCTCGCAGTCGTGCCGACAACACAGGCATTCCTATAAAATGCTGTCTGCGCCTCACAGTCGCGCCGACGACACAGGCATTCCTACAAAATGCTGTCTGCGCCTCACAGTCGCGCCGACGACACAGGCATTCCTATAAAATGCTGTCTGCGCCTCACAGTCGCGCCGACGACACAGGCATTCGTATAAAATGCTGTCTGCGCCTCGCAGTCGCGCCGACGACACAGGCATTCCTACAAAATGCTGTCTGCGCCTCACAGTCGCGCCGATGACACAGGCATTCCTATAAAATGCTGTCTGCGCCTCACAGTCGCGCCGACGACACAGGCATTCTTATAAAATGCTGTCTGCGCCTCGCAGTCGCGCCGACGACACAGGCATTCCTACAAAATGTTGTCTGCTTCTCACAGTCACGCCGACGACACAGGCATTCCTATAAAATGCTGTCTGCGCTTCACAGTCGCGCCGATGACACAGGCATTCTTATAAAATGCTGTCTGCGCCTCGCAGTCACGCCAACGACACAGGCATTCCTACAAAATGCTGTCTGCGCCTCGCAGTCGCGCCGACGACACAGGCATTCCAAGAAAATGCTGTCTGCGCCTCACAGTCGTGCCGACGACACAGGCATTACTACAAAATGCTGTCTGCGCCTCGCTGTCGCGCCGACGACACAGGCATTCCTATAAAATGCTGTCTGCGCCTCGCAGTCGCGCCGACGACACAGGCATTCCTCTAAAATGCTGTCTGCGCCTCACAGTCGCGCCGACGACACAGGCATTCCTACAAAAAGCTGTCTGCGCCTCGCAGTCGCGCCAACGACACAGGCATTCCTACAAAATGCTGTCTGCGCCTCACAGTCGCGCCGACGACACAGGCATTCCTATAAAGTGCTGTCTGCGACTCGCAGTCCCGCCGACGACACAGGCATTCCTACAAAATGCTGTCTGCGCCTCACAGTCGCGCCGACGAAACAGGCATTCCTATAAAATGCTGTCTGCGCCTCACAGTCGCGCCGACGACACAGGCATTCCCTTAAAATGCTGTCTGCGCCTCGCTGTCACGCCAACGACACAGGCATTCCTACAAAATGCTGTCTGCGCCTCGCAGTCGCGCCGACGGCACAGGCATTCCTAGAAAATGCTGTCTGCGCCTCACAGTCGCGCCGACGACACAGGCATTCCCACAAAATGCTGTCTGCGCCTCGCAGTCGCGCCGACGACACAGGCATTCCTACAAAATACTGTCTGCGCCTCGCAGTCGCGCCGACGACACAGGCATTCCTAGAAAATGCTGTCTGCGCCTCACAGTCGCGCCAACGACACAGGCATTCCTAGAATAAGCTGTCTGCGCCTCACAGTCGCGCCAACGACACAGGCATTCCTACAAAATACTGTCTGCGCCTCACAGCGCGCCGACGACACAGGCATTCTTATAAAATGCTGTCTGCGCCTCGCAGTCGCGCCGACGACACAGGCATTCCTACAAAATGCTGTCTGCTTCTCACAGTCGCGCCGACGACACAGGCATTCCTATAAAATGCTGTCTGCGCCTCACAGTCGCGCCGATGACACAGGCATTCCTATAAAATGCTGTCTGCGCCTCGCAGTCACGCCAACGACACAGGCATTCCTACAAAATGCTGTCTGCGCCTCGCAGTCGCGCCGACGACACAGGCATTCCAAGAAAATGCTGTCTGTGCCTCACAGTCGCGCCGACGACACAGGCATTCCTACAAAATGCTGTCTGCGCCTCGCAGTCGCGCCGACGACACAGGCATTCCTATAAAATGCTGTCTGCGCCTCGCAGTCGCGCCGACGACACAGGCATTCCTATAAAATGCTGTCCGCGCCTCACAGTCGCGCCGACGACACAGGCATTCCTACAAAAAGCTGTCTGCGCCTCGCAGTCGCGCCAACGACACAGGCATTCCTATAAAATGCTGTCTGCGCCTCACAGTCGCGCCGACGACACAGGCATTCCTATAAAGTGCTGTCTGCGCCTCGCAGTCCCGCCGACGACACAGGCATTCCTACAAAATGCTGTCTGCGCCTCGCAGTCGCGCCGACGACACAGGCATTCCTATAAAATGCTGTCTGCGCCTCGCAGTCGCGCCAACGACACAGGCATTCCTACAAAATGCTGTGTGCGCCTCACAGTAGCGCCGACGACACAGGCATTCCTACAAAAAGCTGTCTGCGCCTCATAGTCGCGCCGACGACACAGGCAGTCCTACAAAATGCTGTCTGCACCTCGCAGTCGCGCCGACGACACAGGCATTCCTACAAAATGCTGTCTGCGCCTCACAGTCGCGCCGACGACACAGGCATTCCTACAAAATGCTGCGTGCGCCTCACAGTCGCGCCGACGACACAGGCATTCCTACAAAATGCTGTCGGCGCCCCGCAGTCGCGCCGACGACACAGGCATTCCTACAAAATGCTGTCTGCGCCTCGCAGTCGCGCCGACGACACAGGCATTCCTAGAAAATGCTGTCTGCGCCTCACAGTCGCGCCAACGACACAGGCATTCCTAGAAAAAGCTGTCTGCGCCTCACAGTCGCGCCAACGACACAGGCATTCCTACAAAATACTCTGTGCGCCTCACAGTCGCGCCGACGACACAGGCATTCCTAGAAAATGCTGTCTGCGCCTCACAGTCGCGCCGACGACACAGGCATTCCTACAAAATGCTGTCTGCGCCTCGCAGTCGTGCCGACAACACAGGCATTCCTATAAAATGCTGTCTGCGCCTCACAGTCGCGCCGACGACACAGGCATTCCTACAAAATGCTGTCTGCGCCTCACAGTCGCGCCGACGACACAGGCATTCCTATAAAATGCTGTCTGCGCCTCACAGTCGCGCCGACGACACAGGCATTCTTATAAAATGCTGTCTGCGCCTCGCAGTCGCGCCGACGACACAGGCATTCCTACAAAATGCTGTCTGCTTCTCACAGTCGCGCCGACGACACAGGCATTCCTATAAAATGCTGTCTGCGCCTCAAAGTCGCGCCGATGACACAGGTATTCCTATAAAATGCTGTCTGCGCCTCGCGGTCACGCCAACGACACAGGCATTCCTACAAAATGCTGTCTGCGCCTCGCAGTCGCGCCGACGACACAGGCATTCCAAGAAAATGCTGTCTGCGCCTCACAGTCGCGCCGACGACACAGGCAGTCCTACAAAATGCTGTCTGCGCCTCGCAGTCGCGCCGACGACACAGGCATTCCTATAAAATGCTGTCTGCGCCTCGCAGTCGCGCCGACGACACAGGCATTCCTATAAAATGCTGTCTGCGCCTCACAGTCGCGCCGACGACACAGGCATTCCTACAAAAAGCTGTCTGCGCCTCGCAGTCGCGCCAACGACACAGGCATTCCTATAAACTGCTGTCTGCGCCTCACAGTCGCGCCGACGACACAGGCATTCCTATAAAGTGCTGTCTGCGCCTCGCAGTCCCGCCGACGACACAGGCATTCCTACAAAATGCTGTCTGCGCCTCGCAGTCGCGCCGACGACACAGGCATTCCTATAAAATGCTGTCTGCGCCTCACAGTCGCGCCGACGACACAGGCATTCCTACAAAAAGCTGTCTGCGCCTCGCAGTCGCGCCAACGACACAGGCATTACTACAAAATGCTGTCTGCGCCTCGCAGTCGCGCCGACGACACAGGCATTCCTAGAAAATGCTGTCTGCGCCTCACAGTCGCGCCAACGACACAGGCATTCCTAGAAAATGCTGTCTGCGCCTCACAGTCGCGCCGACGACGCAGGCATTCCTACAAAATGGTGTCTGCACCTCGCTGTCGCGCCGACGACACAGGCATTCCTATAAAATGCTGTCTGCGCCTCGCAGTCGCGCCGACGACACAGGCATTCCTATAAAATGCTGTCTGCGCCTCACAGTCGCGCCGACGACACAGGCAGTCCTACAAAATGCTGTCTGCGCCTCGCAGTCGCGCCGACGACACAGGCATTCCTACAAAATGCTGTCTGCGCCTCACAGTCGCGTCGACGACACAGGCATTCCTACAAAATGCTGCGTGCGCCTCACAGTCGCGCCGACGACACAGGCATTCCTACAAAATGCTGTCGGCGCCTCGCAGTCGCGCCGACGACACAGGCATTCCTACAAAATGCTGTCTGCGCCTCGCAGTCGCGCCGACGACACAGGCATTCCTAGAAAATGCTGGCTGCGCCTCACAGTCGCGCCAACGACACAGGCATTCCTAGAAA
Organism: Dermacentor andersoni; assembly: GCF_023375885.2. Classification (NCBI taxonomy): domain Eukaryota; kingdom Metazoa; phylum Arthropoda; class Arachnida; order Ixodida; family Ixodidae; genus Dermacentor; species Dermacentor andersoni. Next base: position 142,480,507 of record NC_092822.1, on the reverse strand, counting down.
AAGCTGTCTGCGCCTCACAGTCGCGCCAACGACACAGGCATTCCTACAAAATACTGTGTGCGCCTCACAGTCGCGCCGACGACACAGGCATTCCTAGAAAATGCTGTCTGCGCCTCACAGTCGCGCCGACGACACACGCATTCCTACAATATGCTGTCTGCGCCTCGCAGTCGTGCCGACAACACAGGCATTCCTATAAAATGCTGTCTGCGCCTCACAGTCGCGCCGACGACACAGGCATTCCTACAAAATGCTGTCTGCGCCTCACAGTCGCGCCGACGACACAGGCATTCCTATAAAATGCTGTCTGCGCCTCACAGTCGCGCCGACGACACAGGCATTCTTAGAAAATGCTGTCTGCGCCTCGCAGTCGCGCCGACGACACAGGCATTCCTACAAAATGCTGTCTGCTTCTCACAGTCGCGCCGACGACACAGGCATTCCTATAAAATGCTGTCTGCGCCTCACAGTCGCGCCGATGACACAGGCATTCCTATAAAATGCTGTCTGCGCCTCGCAGTCACGCCAACGACACAGGCATTCCTACAAAATGCTGTCTGCGCCTCGCAGTCGCGCCGACGACACAGGCATTCCAAGAAAATGCTGTCTGCGCCTCACAGTCGCGCCGACGACACAGGCATTCCTACAAAATGCTGTCTGCGCCTCGCAGTCGCGCCGTCGACACAGGCATTCCTATAAAATGCTGTCTGCGCCTCGCAGTCGCGCCGACGACACAGGCATTCCTATAAAATGCTGTCTGCGCCTCACAGTCGCGCCGACGACACAGGCATTCCTACAAAAAGCTGTCTGCGCCTCGCAGTCGCGCCAACGACACAGGCATTCCTATAAAATGCTGTCTGCGCCTCACAGTCGCGCCGACGACACAGGCATTCCTATAAAGTGCTGTCTGCGCCTCGCAGTCCCGCCGACGACACAGGCATTCCTACAAAATGCTGTCTGCGCCTCGCAGTCGCGCCGACGACACAGGCATTCCTATAAAATGCTGTCTGCGCCTCACAGTCGCGCCGACGACAAAGGCATTCCTACAAAAAGCTGTCTGCGCCTCGCAGTCGCGCCAACGACACAGGCATTACTACAAAATGCTGTCTGCGCCTCGCAGTCGCGCCGACGACACAGGCATTCCTAGAAAATGCTGTCTGCGCCTCACAGTCGCGCCAACGACACAGGCATTCCTAGAAAATGCTGTCTGCGCCTCGCAGTCGTGCCGACAACACAGGCATTCCTATAAAATGCTGTGTGCGCCTCACAGTCGCGCCGACGATACAGGCATTCCTACAAAATGCTGTCTGCGCCTCGCAGTCGCGCCGACGACACAGGCATTCCTACAAAATGCTGTCTGCGCCTCGCAGTCGCGCCGACGACACAGGCATTCCTAGAAAATGCTGTCTGCGCCTCACAGTCGCGCCAACGACACAGGCATTCCTAGAAAAAGCTGTCTGCGCCTCACAGTCGCGCCAACGACACAGGCATTCCTACAAAATACTGTGTGTGCCTCACAGTCGCGCCGACGATACAGGCATTCCTAGAAAATGCTGTCTGCGCCTCACAGTCGCGCCGACGACGCAGGCATTCCTACAAAATGCTGTCTGCGCCTCGCAGTCGTGCCGACAACACAGGCATTCCTATAAAATGCTGTCTGCGCCTCACAGTCGCGCCGACGACACAGGCATTCCTACAAAATGCTGTCTGCGCCTCACAGTCGCGCCGACGACACAGGCATTCCTATAAAACGCTGTCTGCGCCTCACAGTCGCGCCGACGACACAGGCATTCTTATAAAATGCTGTCTGCGCCTCGCAGTCGCGCCGACGACACAGACATTCCTACAAAATGCTGTCTGCGCCTCACAGTCGCGCCGACGACACAGGCATTCCTATAAAATGCTGTCTGCGCCTCACAGTCGCGCCGACGACACAGGCATTCTTATAAAATGCTGTCTGCGCCTCGCAGTCGCGCCGACGACACAGGCATTCCTACAAAATGCTGTCTCCTTCTCACAGTCGCGCCGACGACACAGGCATTCCTATAAAATGCTGTCTGCGCCTCACAGTCGCGCCGATGACACAGGCATTCCTATAAATTGCTGTCTGCGCCTCGCAGTCACGCCAACGACACAGGCATTCCTTCAAAATGCTGTCTGCTCCTCGCAGTCGCGCCGACGACACAGGCATTCCAAGAAAATGCTGTCTGCGCCTCACAGCCGCGCCGACGACACAGGCATTCCTACAAAATGCTGTCTGCGCCTCGCTGTCGCACCGACGACACAGGCATTCCTATAAAATGCTGTCTGCGCCTCGCAGTCGCGCCGACGACACAGGCATTCCTATAAAATGCTGTCTGCGCCTCACAGTCGCGCCGACGACACAGGCATTCCTGCGAAAAGCTGTCTGCGCCTCGCAGTCGCGCCAATGACACAGGCACTCCTATAAAGTGCTGTCTGCGCCTCGCAGTCCCGCCGACGACACAGGCATTCCTACAAAATGCTGTCTGCGCCTCACAGTCGCGCCGACGACACAGGCATTCCTATAAAATGCTGTCTGCGCCTCACAGTCGCGCCGACGACACAGGCATTCCCTTAAAATGCTGTCTGCGCCTCGCTGTCACGCCAACGACACAGGCATTCCTACAAAATGCTGTCTGCGCCTCGCAGTCGCGCCGACGGCACAGGCATTCCTAGAAAATGCTGTCTGTGCCTCACAGTCGCGCCGACGATACAGGCATTCCCACAAAATGCTGTCTGCGCCTCGCAGTCGCGCCGACGACACAGGCATTCCTACAAAATACTGTCTGCGCCTCGCAGTCGCGCCGACGACACAGGCATTCCTACAAAAAGCTGTCGGCGCCTCGCAGTCGCGCCAACGACACAGGCATTCCTATTAAATGCTGTCTGCAACTCACAGTCGCGCCGACGACACAGGCATTCCTACAAAATGCTGTGTGCGCCTCACAGTTGCGCCGACGACACAGGCATTCCTACAAAATGCTGTCTGCGCCTCGCATTCGCGCCGACGACACAGGCATTCCTACAAAAACCTGTCTGCGCCTCGCAGTCGCGCCAACGACAAAGGCATTCCTATCAAATGCTGTCTGCGCCTCACAGTCGCGCCGACGACACAGGCATTCCTATAAAATGCTGTCTGCGCCTCGCAGTCGCGCCAACGACACAGGCATTCCTACAAAATGCTCTCTGCGCCTCACCGTCGCGCCGACGACACAGGCATTCCTATAAAATGCTGTCTGCGCCTCACAGTCGCGCCGACGACACACGCATTCCTACAAAATGCTGTCTGCGCCTCACAGTCGCGCCGACAACACTGGCATTCCTACAAAATGCTGTCTGCGCCTCGCAGTCGCGCCGACGACACAGGCATTCCTATAAAATGCTGTCTGCGCCTCACAGTCGCGCCGACGACACAGGCATTCCTACAAAAAGCTGTCGGCGCCTCGCAGTCGCGCCAACAACACAGGCATTCCTATTAAATGCTGTCTGCACCTCACAGTCGCGCCGACGACACAGGCATTCCTATAAAATGCTGTCTGCGCCTCGCAGTCGCGCCAACGACACAGGCATTCCTACAAAATGCTGTCTGCGCCTCACAGTCACGCCGACGACACAGGCATTCCTATAAAATGCTGTATGCGCTTCGCAGTCGCGCCGGTGGCACAGGCATTCCTAGAAAATGCTGCCTGCGCCTCACAGTTGCGCCAACGACACAGGCATTCCTAGAAAAAGCTGTCTGCGCCTCACAGTCACGCCGACGACACAGGCATTCCTACAAAATGCTGTCTGCGCCTCACAGTCGCGCCGACGACAGAGGCATTCCTATAAAATGCTGTCTGCGCCTCACAGTCGCGCCGACAACACAGGCATTCCTATAAAATGCTCTCTGCGCCTCACAGTCACGCCGACGACACAGGCATTCCTATAAAATGCTGTCTGCGCCTCGCAGTCGCGCCGACGACACAGACATTCCTACAAAATCCTGTTTGCGCCTCACAGTCGCGCCGACGACACAGGCATTCCTATAAAATGCTGTCTGCGCCTCACAGTCGCGCCGACGACACAGGCATTCCTATAAAATGCTGTCTGCGCCTCGCAGTCACGCCACCGACACAGGCATTCCTACAAGATGCTGTCTGCGCCTCACAGTCGCGCCGACGACACAGGCATTCCTATAAAATGCTGTCTGCGCCTCACAGTCGCGCCGACGACACAGGCATTCCCTTAAAATGCTGTCTGCGCCTCGCTGTCACGCCAACGACACAGGCATTCCTACAAAATGCTGTCTGCGCCTCGCAGTCGCGCCGACGGCACAGGCATTCCTAGAAAATGCTGTCTGCGCCTCACAGTCGCGCCGACGACACAGGCATTCCCACAAAATGCTGTCTGCGCCTCGCAGTCGCGCCGACGACACAGGCATTCCTACAAAATACTGTCTGCGCCTCGCAGTCACGCCGACGACACAGGCATTCCTAGAAAATGCTGTCTGCGCCTCACAGTCGCGCCAACGACACAGGCATTCCTATTAAATGCTGTCTGCGCCTCACAGTCGCGCCGACGACACAGGCATTCCTATAAAATGCTGTCTGCGCCTCGCAGTCGCGCCAACGACACAGGCATTCCTACAAAATGCTGTCTGCGCCTCACAGTCGCGCCGACGACACAGGCATTCCTATAAAATGCTGTCTGCGCCTCGCAGTCGCGCCGATGACACAGGCATTCCTACAAAATGCTGTATGCGCTTCGCAGTCGCGCCGATGGCACAGGCATTCCTAGAAAATGCTGTCTGCGCCTCACAGTTGCGCCAACGACAAAGGCATTCCTAGAAAAAGCTGTCTGCGCCTCACAGTCACGCCGACGACACAGGCATTCCTACAAAATGCTGTCTGTGCCTCACAGTCGCGCCGACGACACAGGCATTCCTACAAAATGCTGTGTGCGCCTCACAGTTGCGCCGACGACACAGGCATTCCTACAAAATGCTGTCTGCGCCTCGCAGTCGCGCCGACGACACAGGCATTCCTACAAAATGCTGTCTGCGCCTCGCAGTCGCGCCGACGACACAGGCATTCCTACAAAAACCTGTCTGCGCCTCGCAGTCGCGCCAACGACAAAGGCATTCCTATCAAATGCTGTCTGCGCCTCACAGTCGCGCCGACGACACAGGCATTCCTATAAAATGCTGTCTGCGCCTCACAGTCGCGCCGACGACACAGGCATTCCTACAAAATGCTGTCTGCGCCTCACAGTCGCGCCGACAACACTGGCATTCCTACAAAATGCTGTCTGCGCCTCGCAGTCGCGCCGACGACACAGGCATTCCTATAAAATGCTGTCTGCGCCTCACAGTCGCGCCGACGACACAGGCATTCCTACAAAAAGCTGTCGGCGCCTCGCAGTCGCGCCAACAACACAGGCATTCCTATTAAATGCTGTCTGCACCTCACAGTCGCGCCGACGACACAGGCATTCCTATAAAATGCTGTCTGCGCCTCGCAGTCGCGCCAACGACACAGGCATTCCTACAAAATGCTGTCTGCGCCTCACAGTCACGCCGACGACACAGGCATTCCTATAAAATGCTGTATGCGCTTCGCAGTCGCGCCGGTGGCACAGGCATTCCTAGAAAATGCTGTCTGCGCCTCACAGTTGCGCCAACGACACAGGCATTCCTAGAAAAAGCTGTCTGCGCCTCACAGTCACGCCGACGACACAGGCATTCCTACAAAATGCTGTCTGCGCCTCACAGTCGCGCCGACGACACAGGCATTCCTATAAAATGCTGTCTGCGCCTCACAGTCGCGCCGACAACACAGGCATTCCTATAAAATGCTCTCTGCGCCTCACAGTCGCGCCGACGACACAGGCATTCCTATAAAATGCTGTCTGCGCCTCGCAGTCGCGCCGACGACACAGACATTCCTACAAAATCCTGTTTGCGCCTCACAGTCGCGCCGACGACACAGGCATTCCTATAAAATGCTGTCTGCGCCTCACAGTCGCGCCGACGACACAGGCATTCCTATAAAATGCTGTCTGCGCCTCGCAGTCACGCCACCGACACAGGCATTCCTACAAGATGCTGTCTGCGCCTCGCAGTCGCGCCGACGACACAGTCATTCCTAGAAAATGCTGTCTGCGCCTCACAGTCGCGCCGACAACACAGGCATTCCTACAAAATGCTGTCTGCGCCTCGCAGTCGCGCCGACGACACAGGCATTCCTATAAAATGCTGTCTGCGCCTCACAGTCGCGCCGACGACACAGGCATTCCTACAAAATGCTGTCTGCGCCTCGCAGTCGCGCCAACGACACAGGCATTCCTACAAAATGCTGTGTGCGCCTCACAGTAGCGCCGACGACACAGGCATTCCTACAAAAAGCTGTCTGCGCCTCGCAGTCGCGCCGACGACACAGGCATTCCTACAAAATGCTGTCTGCGCCTCGCAGTCGCGCCGACGACAAAGGCATTCCTATCAAATGCTGTCTGCGCCTCACAGTCGCGTCGACGACACAGGCATTCCTATAAAATGCTGTCTGCGCCTCGCAGTCGCGCCAACGACACAGGCATTCCTACAAAATGCTCTCTGCGCCTCACCGTCGCGCCGACGACACAGGCATTCCTATAAAATGCTGTCTGCGCCTCACAGTCGCGCCGACGACACAGGCATTCCTACAAAATGCTGTCTGCGCCTCACAGTCGCGCCGACAACACTGGCATTCCTACAAAATGCTGTCTGCGCCTCGCAGTCACGCCGACGACACAGGCATTCCTATAAAATGCTGTCTGCGCCTCGCAGTCGCGCCGATGACAAAGGCATTCCTACAAAATGCTGTATGCGCTTCGCAGTCGCGCCGGTGGCACAGGCATTCCTAGAAAATGCTGTCTGCGCCTCACATTTGCGCCAACGACACAGGCATTCCTAGAAAAAGCTGTCTGCGCCTCACAGTCACGCCGACGACACAGGCATTCCTACAAAATGCTGTCTGCGCCTCACAGTCGCGCCGACGACACAGGCATTCCTATAAAATGCTCTCTGCACCTCACAGTCGCGCCGACAACACAGGCATTCCTATAAAATGCTGTCTGCGCCTCGCAGTCGCGCCGACGACACAGTCATTCCTAGAAAATGCTGTCTGCGCCTCACAGTCGCGCCGACAACACAGGCATTCCTACAAAATGCTGTCTGCGCCTCGCAGTCGCGCCGACGACACAGGCATTCCTATAAAATGCTGTCTGCGCCTCACAGTCACGCCGACGACACAGGCATTCCTACAAAATGCTGTCTGCGCCTCACAGTCGCGCCGACGACACAGGCATTCCTATAAAATGCTGTCTGCACCTCACAGTCGCGCCGACAACACAGGCATTCCTATAAAATGCTGTCTGCGCCTCGCAGTCGCGCCGACGACACAGTCATTCCTAGAAAATGCTGTCTGCGCCTCACAGTCGCGCCGACAACACAGGCATTCCTACAAAATGCTGTCTGCGCCTCGCAGTCGCGCTGACGACACAGGCATTCCTATAAAATGCTGTCTGCGCCTCACAGTCGCGCCGACGACACAGGCATTCCTACAAAATGCTGTCTGCGCCTCGCAGTCGCGCCAACGACAAAGGCATTCCTACAAAATGCTGTGTGCGCCTCACAGTAGCGCCGACGACACAGGCATTCCTACAAAAAGCTGTCTGCGCCTCGCAGTCGCGCCGACGACACAGGCATTCCTACAAAATGCTGTCTGCGCCTCGCAGTCGCGCCGACGACAAAGGCATTCCTATCAAATGCTGTCTGCGCCTCACAGTCGCGTCGACGACACAGGCATTCCTATAAAATGCTGTCTGCGCCTCGCAGTCGCGCCAACGACACAGGCATTCCTACAAAATGCTCTCTGCGCCTCACCGTCGCGCCGACGACACAGGCATTCCTATAAAATGCTGTCTGCGCCTCACAGTCGCGCCGACGACACAGGCATTCCTACAAAATGCTGTCTGCGCCTCACAGTCGCGCCGACAACACTGGCATTCCTACAAAAAGCTGTCGGCGCCTCGCAGTCCCGCCAACAACACAGGCATTCCTATTAAATGCTGTCTGCACCTCACAGTCGCGCCGACGACACAGGCATTCCTATAAAATGCTGTCTGCGCCTCGCAGTCGCGCCAACGACACAGGCATTCCTACAAAATGCTGTCTGCGCCTCACAGTCACGCCGACGACACAGGCATTCCTATAAAATGCTGTATGCGCTTCGCAGTCGCGCCGGTGGCACAGGCATTCCTAGAAAATGCTGTCTGCGCCTCACAGTTGCGCCAACGACACAGGCATTCCTAGAAAAAGCTGTCTGCGCCTCACAGTCACGCCGACGACACAGGCATTCCTACAAAATGCTGTCTGCGCCTCACAGTCGCGCCGACGACACAGGCATTCCTATAAAATGCTGTCTGCGCCTCACAGTCGCGCCGACAACACAGGCATTCCTAGAAAATGCTGTCTGCGCCTCACAGTCGCGCCGACGACACAGGCATTCCCACAAAATGCTGTCTGCGCCTCGCAGTCGCGCCGACGACACAGGCATTCCTACAAAATGCTGTGTGCGCCTCACAGTTGCGCCGACGACACAGGCATTCCTACAAAATGCTGTCTGCGCCTCGCAGTCGCGCCGACGACACAGGCATTCCTACAAAATGCTGTCTGCGCCTCGCAGTCGCGCCGACGACACAGGCATTCCTACAAAAACCTGTCTGCGCCTCGCAGTCGCGCCAACGACAAAGGCATTCCTATCAAATGCTGTCTGCGCCTCACAGTCGCGCCGACGACACAGGCATTCCTATAAAATGCTGTCTGCGCCTCACAGTCGCGCCGACGACACAGGCATTCCTACAAAATGCTGTCTGCGCCTCACAGTCGCGCCGACAACACTGGCATTCCTACAAAATGCTGTCTGCGCCTCGCAGTCGCGCCGACGACACAGGCATTCCTATAAAATGCTGTCTGCGCCTCACAGTCGCGCCGACGACACAGGCATTCCTACAAAAAGCTGTCGGCGCCTCGCAGTCGCGCCAACAACACAGGCATTCCTATTAAATGCTGTCTGCACCTCACAGTCGCGCCGACGACACAGGCATTCCTATAAAATGCTGTCTGCGCCTCGCAGTCGCGCCAACGACACAGGCATTCCTACAAAATGCTGTCTGCGCCTCACAGTCACGCCGACGACACAGGCATTCCTATAAAATGCTGTATGCGCTTCGCAGTCGCGCCGGTGGCACAGGCATTCCTAGAAAATGCTGTCTGCGCCTCACAGTTGCGCCAACGACACAGGCATTCCTAGAAAAAGCTGTCTGCGCCTCACAGTCACGCCGACGACACAGGCATTCCTACAAAATGCTGTCTGCGCCTCACAGTCGCGCCGACGACACAGGCATTCCTATAAAATGCTGTCTGCGCCTCACAGTCGCGCCGACAACACAGGCATTCCTATAAAATGCTCTCTGCGCCTCACAGTCGCGCCGACGACACAGGCATTCCTATAAAATGCTGTCTGCGCCTCGCAGTCGCGCCGACGACACAGACATTCCTACAAAATCCTGTTTGCGCCTCACAGTCGCGCCGACGACACAGGCATTCCTATAAAATGCTGTCTGCGCCTCACAGTCGCGCCGACGACACAGGCATTCCTATAAAATGCTGTCTGCGCCTCGCAGTCACGCCACCGACACAGGCATTCCTACAAGATGCTGTCTGCGCCTCGCAGTCGCGCCGACGACACAGTCATTCCTAGAAAATGCTGTCTGCGCCTCACAGTCGCGCCGACAACACAGGCATTCCTACAAAATGCTGTCTGCGCCTCGCAGTCGCGCCGACGACACAGGCATTCCTATAAAATGCTGTCTGCGCCTCACAGTCGCGCCGACGACACAGGCATTCCTACAAAATGCTGTCTGCGCCTCGCAGTCGCGCCAACGACACAGGCATTCCTACAAAATGCTGTGTGCGCCTCACAGTAGCGCCGACGACACAGGCATTCCTACAAAAAGCTGTCTGCGCCTCGCAGTCGCGCCGACGACACAGGCATTCCTACAAAATGCTGTCTGCGCCTCGCAGTCGCGCCGACGACAAAGGCATTCCTATCAAATGCTGTCTGCGCCTCACAGTCGCGTCGACGACACAGGCATTCCTATAAAATGCTGTCTGCGCCTCGCAGTCGCGCCAACGACACAGGCATTCCTACAAAATGCTCTCTGCGCCTCACCGTCGCGCCGACGACACAGGCATTCCTATAAAATGCTGTCTGCGCCTCACAGTCGCGCCGACGACACAGGCATTCCTACAAAATGCTGTCTGCGCCTCACAGTCGCGCCGACAACACTGGCATTCCTACAAAATGCTGTCTGCGCCTCGCAGTCACGCCGACGACACAGGCATTCCTATAAAATGCTGTCTGCGCCTCGCAGTCGCGCCGATGACAAAGGCATTCCTACAAAATGCTGTATGCGCTTCGCAGTCGCGCCGGTGGCACAGGCATTCCTAGAAAATGCTGTCTGCGCCTCACATTTGCGCCAACGACACAGGCATTCCTAGAAAAAGCTGTCTGCGCCTCACAGTCACGCCGACGACACAGGCATTCCTACAAAATGCTGTCTGCGCCTCACAGTCGCGCCGACGACACAGGCATTCCTATAAAATGCTCTCTGCACCTCACAGTCGCGCCGACAACACAGGCATTCCTATAAAATGCTGTCTGCGCCTCGCAGTCGCGCCGACGACACAGTCATTCCTAGAAAATGCTGTCTGCGCCTCGCAGTCGCGCCGACAACACAGGCATTCCTACAAAATGCTGTCTGCGCCTCGCAGTCGCGCCGACGACACAGGCATTCCTATAAAATGCTGTCTGCGCCTCACAGTCACGCCGACGACACAGGCATTCCTACAAAATGCTGTCTGCGCCTCACAGTCGCGCCGACGACACAGGCATTCCTATAAAATGCTGTCTGCACCTCACAGTCGCGCCGACAACACAGGCATTCCTATAAAATGCTGTCTGCGCCTCGCAGTCGCGCCGACGACACAGTCATTCCTAGAAAATGCTGTCTGCGCCTCACAGTCGCGCCGACAACACAGGCATTCCTACAAAATGCTGTCTGCGCCTCGCAGTCGCGCCGACGACACAGGCATTCCTATAAAATGCTGTCTGCGCCTCACAGTCGCGCCGACGACACAGGCATTCCTACAAAATGCTGTCTGCGCCTCGCAGTCGCGCCAACGACAAAGGCATTCCTACAAAATGCTGTGTGCGCCTCACAGTAGCGCCGACGACACAGGCATTCCTACAAAAAGCTGTCTGCGCCTCGCAGTCGCGCCGACGACACAGGCATTCCTACAAAATGCTGTCTGCGCCTCGCAGTCGCGCCGACGACAAAGGCATTCCTATCAAATGCTGTCTGCGCCTCACAGTCGCGTCGACGACACAGGCATTCCTATAAAATGCTGTCTGCGCCTCACAGCCGCGCCAACGACACAGGCATTCCTACAAAATGCTGTGTGCGCCTCACAGTAGCGCCGACGACACAGGCATTCCTACAAAAAGCTGTCTGCGCCTCGCAGTCGCGCCGACGACACAGGCATTCCTACAAAATGCTGTCTGCGCCTCGCAGTCGCGCTGACGACAAAGGCATTCCTATCAAATGCTGTCTGCGCCTCACAGTCGCGTCGACGACACAGGCATTCCTATAAAATGCTGTCTGCGCCTCGCAGTCGCGCCAACGACACAGGCATTCCTACAAAATGCTCTCTGCGCCTCACCGTCGCGCCGACGACACAGGCATTCCTATAAAATGCTGTCTGCGCCTCACAGTCGCGCCGACGACACAGGCATTCCTACAAAATGCTGTCTGCGCCTCACAGTCGCGCCGACAACACTGGCATTCCTACAAAAAGCTGTCGGCGCCTCGCAGTCCCGCCAACAACACAGGCATTCCTATTAAATGCTGTCTGCACCTCACAGTCGCGCCGACGACACAGGCATTCCTATAAAATGCTGTCTGCGCCTCGCAGTCGCGCCAACGACACAGGCATTCCTACAAAATGCTGTCTGCGCCTCACAGTCACGCCGACGACACAGGCATTCCTATAAAATGCTGTATGCGCTTCGCAGTCGCGCCGGTGGCACAGGCATTCCTAGAAAATGCTGTCTGCGCCTCACAGTTGCGCCAACGACACAGGCATTCCTAGAAAAAGCTGTCTGCGCCTCACAGTCACGCCGACGACACAGGCATTCCTACAAAATGCTGTCTGCGCCTCACAGTCGCGCCGACGACACAGGCATTCCTATAAAATGCTGTCTGCGCCTCACAGTCGCGCCGACAACACAGGCATTCCTATAAAATGCTCTCTGCGCCTCACAGTCGCGCCGACGACACAGGCATTCCTATAAAATGCTGTCTGCGCCTCGCAGTCGCGCCGACGACACAGACATTCCTACAAAATCCTGTTTGTGCCTCACAGTCGCGCCGACGACACAGGCATTCCTATAAAATGCTGTCTGCGCCTCGCAGTCACGCCACCGACACAGGCATTCCTACAAGATGCTGTCTGCGCCTCGCAGTCGCGCCGACGACACAGTCATTCCTAGAAAATGCTGTCTGCGCTTCACAGTCGCGCCGACAACACAGGCATTCCTACAAAATGCTGTCTGCGCCTCGCAGTCGCGCCGACGACACAGGCATTCCTATAAAATGCTGTCTGCGCCTCACAGTCGCGCCGACGACACAGGCATTCCTACAAAATGCTGTCTGCGCCTCGCAGTCGCGCCAACGACACAGGCATTCCTACAAAATGCTGTGTGCGCCTCACAGTAGCGCCGACGACACAGGCATTCCTACAAAAAGCTGTCTGCGCCTCGCAGTCGCGCCGACGACACAGGCATTCCTACAAAATGCTGTCTGCGCCTCGCAGCCGCGCCGACGACAAAGGCATTCCTATCAAATGCTGTCTGCGCCTCACAGTCGCGTCGACGACACAGGCATTCCTATAAAATGCTGTCTGCGCCTCGCAGTCGCGCCAACGACACAGGCATTCCTACAAAATGCTCTCTGCGCCTCACCGTCGCGCCGACGACACAGGCATTCCTATAAAATGCTGTCTGCGCCTCACAGTCGCGCCGACGACACAGGCATTCCTACAAAATGCTGTCTGCGCCTCACAGTCGCGCCGACAACACTGGCATTCCTACAAAATGCTGTCTGCGCCTCGCAGTCACGCCGACGACACAGGCATTCCTATAAAATGCTGTCTGCGCCTCGCAGTCGCGCCGATGACAAAGGCATTCCTACAAAATGCTGTATGCGCTTCGCAGTCGCGCCGGTGGCACAGGCATTCCTAGAAAATGCTGTCTGCGCCTCACATTTGCGCCAACGACACAGGCATTCCTAGAAAAAGCTGTCTGCGCCTCACAGTCACGCCGACGACACAGGCATTCCTACAAAATGCTGTCTGCGCCTCACAGTCGCGCCGACGACACAGGCATTCCTATAAAATGCTGTCTGCACCTCACAGTCGCGCCGACAACACAGGCATTCCTATAAAATGCTGTCTGCGCCTCGCAGTCGCGCCGACGACACAGTCATTCCTAGAAAATGCTGTCTGCGCCTCACAGTCGCGCCGACAACACAGGCATTCCTACAAAATGCTGTCTGCGCCTCGCAGTCGCGCCGACGACACAGGCATTCCTATAAAATGCTGTCTGTGCCTCACAGTCGCGCCGACGACACAGGCATTCCTACAAAATGCTGTCTGCGCCTCGCAGTCGCGCCAACGACAAAGGCATTCCTACAAAATGCTGTGTGCGCCTCACAGTAGCGCCGACGACACAGGCATTCCTACAAAAAGCTGTCTGCGCCTCGCAGTCGCGCCGACGACACAGGCATTCCTACAAAATGCTGTCTGCGCCTCGCAGTCGCGCCGACGACAAAGGCATTCCTATCAAATGCTGTCTGCGCCTCACAGTCGCGTCGACGACACAGGCATTCCTATAAAATGCTGTCTGCGCCTCACAGTCGCGCCAACGACACAGGCATTCCTACAAAATGCTGTGTGCGCCTCACAGTAGCGCCGACGACACAGGCATTCCTACAAAAAGCTGTCTGCGCCTCGCAGTCGCGCCGACGACACAGGCATTCCTACAAAATGCTGTCTGCGCCTCGCAGTCGCGCCGACGACAAAGGCATTCCTATCAAATGCTGTCTGCGCCTCACAGTCGCGTCGACGACACAGGCATTCCTATAAAATGCTGTCTGCGCCTCGCAGTCGCGCCAACGACACAGGCATTCCTACAAAATGCTCTCTGCGCCTCACCGTCGCGCCGACAACACAGGCATTCCTATAAAATGCTGTCTGCGCCTCACAGTCGCGCCGACGACACAGGCATTCCTACAAAATGCTGTCTGCGCCTCACAGTCGCGCCGACAACACTGGCATTCCTACAATATGCTGTCTGCGCCTCGCAGTCACGCCGACGACACAGGCATTCCTATAAAATGCTGTCTGCGCCTCGCAGTCGCGCCGATGACAAAGGCATTCCTACAAAATGCTGTCTGCGCCTCGCAGTCGCGCCAACGACACAGGCATTCCTACAAAATGCTGTCTGCGCCTCACAGTCACGCCGACGACACAGGCATTCCTATAAAATGCTGTCTGCGCCTCGCAGTCGCGCCGATGACAAAGGCATTCCTACAAAATGCTGTATGCGCTTCGCAGTCGCGCCGGTGGCACAGGCATTCCTAGAAAATGCTGTCTGCGCCTCACATTTGCGCCAACGACACAGGCATTCCTATAAAATGCTGTCTGCGCCTCACAGTCGCGCCGACGACACAGGCATTCCTATAAAATGCTGTCTGCGCCTCGCAGTCACGCCGACGACACAGACATTCCTACAAAATCCTGTTTGCGCCTCACAGTCGCGCCGACGACACAGGCATTCCTATAAAATGCTGTCTGCGCCTCACAGTCGCGCCGACGACACAGGCATTCCTATAAAATGCTGTCTGCGCCTCGCAGTCACGCCACCGACACAGACATTCCTACAAGATGCTGTCTGTGCCTCGCAGTCGCGCCGACGACACAGTCATTCCTAGAAAATGCTGTCTGCCCCTCACAGTCGCGCCGACAACACAGGCATTCCTACAAAATGCTGTCTGCGCCTCGCAGTCGCGCCGACGACACAGGCATTCCTATAAAATGCTGTCTGCGCCTCACAGTCGCGCCGACGACACAGGCATTCCTACAAAATGCTGTCTGCGCCTCGCAGTCGCGCCAACGACACAGGCATTCCTACAAAATGCTGTGTGCGCCTCACAGTAGCGCCGACGACACAGGCATTCCTACAAAAAGCTGTCTGCGCCTCGCAGTCGCGCCGACGACACAGGCATTCCTACAAAATGCTGTCTGCGCCTCGCAGTCGCGCCGACGACACAGGCATTCCTAGAAAATGCTGTCTGCGCCTCACAGTCGCGCCAACGACACAGGCATTCCTAGAAAAAGCTGTCTGCGCCTCACAGTCGCGCCAACGACACAGGCATTCCTACAAAATGCTGTCTGCGCCTCGCAGCCGCGCCGACGACAAAGGCATTCCTATCAAATGTTGTCTGCGCCTCACAGTCGCGTCGACGACACAGGCATTCCTATAAAATGCTGTCTGTGCCTCGCAGTCGCGCCAACGACACAGGCATTCCTACAAAATGCTCTCTGCGCCTCACCGTCGCGCCGACGACACAGGCATTCCTATAAAATGCTGTCTGCGCCTCACAGTCGCGCCGACGACACAGGCATTCCTACAAAATGCTGTCTGCGCCTCACAGTCGCGCCGACAACACTGGCATTCCTACAAAATGCTGTCTGCGCCTCGCAGTCACGCCGACGACACAGGCATTCCTATAAAATGCTGTCTGCGCCTCGCAGTCGCGCCGATGACAAAGGCATTCCTACAAAATGCTGTATGCGCTTCGCAGTCGCGCCGGTGGCACAGGCATTCCTAGAAAATGCTGTCTGCGCCTCACATTTGCGCCAACGACACAGGCATTCCTAGAAAAAGCTGTCTGCGCCTCGCAGTCGCGCCAACGACAAAGGCATTCCTACAAAATGCTGTGTGCGCCTCACAGTAGCGCCGACGACACAGGCATTCCTACAAAAAGCTGTCTGCGCCTCGCAGTCGCGCCGACGACACAGGCATTCCTACAAAATGCTGTCTGCGCCTCGCAGTCGCGCCGACGACAAAGGCATTCCTATCAAATGCTGTCTGCGCCTCACAGTCGCGTCGACGACACAGGCATTCCTATAAAATGCTGTCTCCGCCTCACAGTCGCGCCAACGACACAGGCATTCCTACAAAATGCTGTGTGCGCCTCACAGTAGCGCCGACGACACAGGCATTCCTACAAAAAGCTGTCTGCGCCTCGCAGTCACGCCGACGACACAGGCATTCCTACAAAATGCTGTCTGCGCCTCGCAGTCGCGCCGACGACAAAGGCATTCCTATCAAATGCTGTCTGCGCCTCACAGTCGCGTCGACGACACAGGCATTCCTATAAAATGCTGTCTGCGCCTCGCAGTCGCGCCAACGACACAGGCATTCCTACAAAATGCTCTCTGCGCCTCACCGTCGCGCCGACGACACAGGCATTCCTATAAAATGCTGTCTGCGCCTCACAGTCGCGCCGACGACACAGGCATTCCTACAAAATGCTGTCTGCGCCTCACAGTCGCGCCGACAACACTGGCATTCCTACAAAATGCTGTCTGCGCCTCGCAGTCGCGCCGACGACACAGGCATTCCTATAAAATGCTGTCTGCGCCTCACAGTCACGCCGACGACACAGGCATTCCTATAAAATGCTGTCTGCGCCTCGCAGTCGCGCCGATGACAAAGGCATTCCTACAAAATGCTGTCTGCGCCTCGCAGTCGCGCCAACGACACAGGCATTCCTACAAAATGCTGTCTGCGCCTCACAGTCACGCCGACGACACAGGCATTCCTATAAAATGCTGTCTGCGCCTCGCAGTCGCGCCGATGACAAAGGCATTCCTACAAAATGCTGTATGCGCTTCGCAGTCGCGCCGGTGGCACAGGCATTCCTAGAAAATGCTGTCTGCGCCTCACATTTGCGCCAACGACACAGGCATTCCTAGAAAAAGCTGTCTGCGCCTCACAGTCACGCCGACGACACAGGCATTCCTACAAAATGCTGTCTGCGCCTCGCAGTCGCGCCAACGACACAGGCATTCCTACAAAATGCTGTGTGCGCCTCACAGTAGCGCCGACGACACAGGCATTCCTACAAAAAGCTGTCTGCGCCTCGCAGTCGCGCCGACGACACAGGCATTCCTACAAAATGCTGTCTGCGCCTCGCAGCCGCGCCGACGACAAAGGCATTCCAATCAAATGCTGTCTGCGCCTCACAGTCGCGTCGACGACACAGGCATTCCTATAAAATGCTGTCTGCGCCTCGCAGTCGCGCCAACGACACAGGCATTCCTACAAAATGTGAGGCGCAGACAGCATTTTCTAGGAACACAGGCATTCCTACAAAATGCTGTCTGCGCCTCGCAATGTCGCCGACGACACAGGCATTCCTAGAAAATGCTGTCTGCGCGTCACAGTCGCGCCGACGACACAGGCATTCCTATAAAATGCTGTCTGCGCCTCACAGTCGCGCCGACGACACAGGCATTCCTACAAAATGCTGTCTGCGCCTCACAGTCGCGCCGACGACACAGGCATTCCTACAAAATGCTGTCTGCGCCTCGCAGTCGCGCCGACGACACAGGCATTCCTACAAAATACTGTCTGCGCCTCACAGTCGCGCCGACGACGCAGGCATTCCTACAAAATGCTGTCTGCGCCTCACAGTCGCGCCGACGACACAGGCATTCCTATAAAATGCTGTCTGTGCCTCACAGTCGCGCCGACGACACAGGCATTCCTACAAAATGCTGTCTGCGCCTCGCAGTCGCGCCGACGACACAGGCATTCCTACAAAATGCTGTCTGCGCCTCACAGTCGCGCCGACGACACAGGCATTCCTACAAAATGCTGTCTGCGCCTCACAGTCGCGCCAACGACACAGGCATTCCTACAAAATGCTGTCTGCGCCTTACAGTCGCGCCGACGACACAAGCCTTCCTATAAAATGCTGTCTGCGCCTTGCAGTCGCGCCGACGACACAGGCATTCCTACAAAAAGCTGTCTGCGCCTCGCAGTCGCGCCAACGACACAGGCATTCCTATAAAATGCTGTCTGCGCCTCACAGTCGCGCCGACGACACAGGCATTCCTATAAAATGCTGTCTGCGCCTCGCAGTCACGCCGACGACACAGGCATTCCTACAAAAAGCTGTCTGCGCCTCACAGTCGCGCCGACAACACAGGCATTCCTACAAAATGCTGTCTGCGCCTCGCAGTCGCGCCGACGACACAGGCATTCCTACAAAATGCTGTCTGCGCCTCACAGTCGTGCCGACGACACAGGCATTCCTACAAAATGCTGTGTGCGCCTCGCAGTCGCGCCGACGACACAGGCATTCCTACAAAATGCTGTCTGCGCCTCGCAGTCGCGCCGACGACACAGGCATTACTACAAAATGCTGTCTGCGCCTCGCAGTCGCGCCGACGACACAGGCATTCCTAGAAAATGCTGTCTGCGCCTCACAGTCGCGCCAACGACACAGGCATTCCTAGAAAATGCTGTCTGCGCCTCACAGTCGCGCCGACGACACAGGCATTCCTAGAAAATGCTGTCTGCGCCTCACAGTCGCGCCGACGACACAGGCATTCCTACAAAATGCAGTCTGCGCCTCGCAGTCGTGCCGACAACACAGGCATTCCTATAAAATGCTGTCTGTGCCTCACAGTCGCGCCGACGACACAGGCATTCCTACAAAATGCTGTCTGCGCCTCACAGTCGCGCCGACGACACAGGCATTCCTATAAAATGCTGTCTGTGCCTCACAGTCGCGCCGACGACACAGGCATTCTTATAAAATGCTGTCTGCGCCTCACAGTCGCGCCGACGACACAGGCATTCCTACAAAATGCTGTCTGCGCCTCGCAGTCGCGCCGACGACACAGGCATTCCTACAAAATGCTGTCTGTGCCTCACAGTCGCGCCGATGACACTGGCATTCCTACAAAATGCTGTCTGCACCTCGCAGTCGCGCCGACGACACAGGCATTCCTATAAAACGCTGTCTGCGCCTTGCAGTCGCGCCGACGACACAGGCATTCCTACAAAAAGCTGTCTGCGCCTCGCAGTCGCGCCGACGACACAGGCATTCCTACAAAATGCTGTCTGCGCCTCACAGTCGTGCCGACGACACAGGCATTCCTACAAAATGCTGTGTGCGCCTCGCAGTCGCGCCGACGACACAGGCATTCCTACAAAATGCTGTCTGCGCCTCGCAGTCGCGCCGACGACACAGGCATTACTACAAAATGCTGTCTGCGCCTCGCAGTCGCGCCGACGACACAGGCATTCCTAGAAAATGCTGTCTGCGCCTCACAGTCGCGCCAACGACACAGGCATTCCTAGAAAATGCTGTCTGCGCCTCACAGTCGCGCCGACGACACAGACATTCCTAGAAAATGCTGTCTGCGCCTCACAGTCGCGCCGACGACACAGGCATTCCTACAAAATGCTGTCTGCGCCTCGCAGTCGTGCCGACAACACAGGCATTCCTATAAAATGCTGTCTGCGCCTCACAGTCGCGCCGACGACACAGGCATTCCTACAAAATGCTGTCTGCGCCTCACAGTCGCGCCGACGACACAGGCATTCCTATAAAATGCTGTCTGTGCCTCACAGTCGCGCCGACGACACAGGCATTCTTATAAAATGCTGTCTGCGCCTCACAGTCGCGCCGACGACACAGGCATTCCTACAAAATGCTGTCTGCGCCTCGCAGTCGCGCCGACGACACAGGCATTCCTACAAAATGCTGTCTGCGCCTCACAGTCGCGCCGACGACCCAGGCATTCCTACAAAATTCTGTCTGCGCCTCACAGTCGCGCCAACGACACAGGCATTCCTACAAAATGCTGTCTGCGCCTTACAGTCGCGCCGACGACACAAGCATTCCTATAAAATGCTGTCTGCGCCTCGCAGTCGCGCCGACGACACAGGCATTCCTACAAAATGCTGTCTGTGCCTCACAGTCGCGCCGACGACACTGGCATTCCTACAAAATGCTGTCTGCACCTCGCAGTCGCGCCGACGACACAGGCATTCCTATAAAACGCTGTCTGCGCCTTGCAGTCGCGCCGACGACACAGGCATTCCTACAAAAAGCTGTCTGCGCCTCACAGTCGCGCCGACGACACAGGCATTCCTATAAAATGCTGTCTGCGCCTCGCAGTCGCGCCAACGACACAGGCATTCCTACAAAATGCTGTCTGCGCCTCACAGTCACGCCGACGACACAGGCATTCCTATAAAATGCTGTATGCGCTTCGCAGTCGCGCCGGTGGCACAGGCATTCCTAGAAAATGCTGTCTGCGCCTCACAGTTGCGCCAACGACACAGGCATTCCTAGAAAAAGCTGTCTGCGCCTCACAGTCACGCCGACGACACAGGCATTCCTACAAAATGCTGTCTGCGCCTCACAGTCGCGCCGACGACACAGGCATTCCTATAAAATGCTGTCTGCGCCTCACAGTCGCGCCGACAACACAGGCATTCCTATAAAATGCTCTCTGCGCCTCACAGTCGCGCCGACGACACAGGCATTCCTATAAAATGCTGTCTGCGCCTCGCAGTCGCGCCGACGACACAGACATTCCTACAAAATCCTGTTTGTGCCTCACAGTCGCGCCGACGACACAGGCATTCCTATAAAATGCTGTCTGCGCCTCGCAGTCACGCCACCGACACAGGCATTCCTACAAGATGCTGTCTGCGCCTCGCAGTCGCGCCGACGACACAGTCATTCCTACAAAATGCTGTCTGCGCCTCACAGTCGCGCCGACGACACAGGCATTCCTATAAAATGCTGTCTGCACCTCACAGTCGCGCCGACGACACAGTCATTCCTAGAAAATGCTGTCTGCGCCTCACAGTCGCGCCGACAACACAGGCATTCCTACAAAATGCTGTCTGCGCCTCGCAGTCGCGCCGACGACACAGGCATTCCTATAAAATGCTGTCTGTGCCTCACAGTCGCGCCGACGACACAGGCATTCCTACAAAATGCTGTCTGCGCCTCGCAGTCGCGCCAACGACAAAGGCATTCCTACAAAATGCTGTGTGCGCCTCACAGTAGCGCCGACGACACAGGCATTCCTACAAAAAGCTGTCTGCGCCTCGCAGTCGCGCCGACGACACAGGCATTCCTACAAAATGCTGTCTGCGCCTCGCAGTCGCGCCGACGACAAAGGCATTCCTATCAAATGCTGTCTGCGCCTCACAGTCGCGTCGACGACACAGGCATTCCAATAAAATGCTGTCTGCGCCTCACAGTCGCGCCAACGACACAGGCATTCCTACAAAATGCTGTGTGCGCCTCACAGTAGCGCCGACGACACAGGCATTCCTACAAAAAGCTGTCTGCGCATCGCAGTCGCGCCGACGACACAGGCATTCCTACAAAATGCTGTCTGCGCCTCGCAGTCGCGCCGACGACAAAGGCATTCCTATCAAATGCTGTCTGCGCCTCACAGTCGCGTCGACGACACAGGCATTCCTATAAAATGCTGTCTGCGCCTCGCAGTCGCGCCAACGACACAGGCATTCCTACAAAATGCTCTCTGCGCCTCACCGTCGCGCCGACAACACAGGCATTCCTATAAAATGCTGTCTGCGCCTCACAGTCGCGCCGACGACACAGGCATTCCTACAAAATGCTGTCTGCGCCTCACAGTCGCGCCGACAACACTGGCATTCCTACAATATGCTGTCTGCGCCTCGCAGTCACGCCGACGACACAGGCATTCCTATAAAATGCTGTCTGCGCCTCGCAGTCGCGCCGATGACAAAGGCATTCCTACAAAATGCTGTCTGCGCCTCGCAGTCGCGCCAACGACACAGGCATTCCTACAAAATGCTGTCTGCGCCTCACAGTCACGCCGACGACACAGGCATTCCTATAAAATGCTGTCTGCGCCTCGCAGTCGCGCCGATGACAAAGGCATTCCTACAAAATGCTGTATGCGCTTCGCAGTCGCGCCGGTGGCACAGGCATTCCTAGAAAATGCTGTCTGCGCCTCACATTTGCGCCAACGACACAGGCATTCCTATAAAATGCTGTCTGCGCCTCACAGTCGCGCCGACGACACAGGCATTCCTATAAAATGCTGTCTGCGCCTCGCAGTCACGCCGACGACACAGACATTCCTACAAAATCCTGTTTGCGCCTCACAGTCGCGCCGACGACACAGGCATTCCTATAAAATGCTGTCTGCGCCTCACAGTCGCGCCGACGACACAGGCATTCCTATAAAATGCTGTCTGCGCCTCGCAGTCACGCCACCGACACAGACATTCCTACAAGATGCTGTCTGTGCCTCGCAGTCGCGCCGACGACACAGTCATTCCTAGAAAATGCTGTCTGCCCCTCACAGTCGCGCCGACAACACAGGCATTCCTACAAAATGCTGTCTGCGCCTCGCAGTCGCGCCGACGACACAGGCATTCCTATAAAATGCTGTCTGCGCCTCACAGTCGCGCCGACGACACAGGCATTCCTACAAAATGCTGTCTGCGCCTCGCAGTCGCGCCAACGACACAGGCATTCCTACAAAATGCTGTGTGCGCCTCACAGTAGCGCCGACGACACAGGCATTCCTACAAAAAGCTGTCTGCGCCTCGCAGTCGCGCCGACGACACAGGCATTCCTACAAAATGCTGTCTGCGCCTCGCAGTCGCGCCGACGACACAGGCATTCCTAGAAAATGCTGTCTGCGCCTCACAGTCGCGCCAACGACACAGGCATTCCTAGAAAAAGCTGTCTGCGCCTCACAGTCGCGCCAACGACACAGGCATTCCTACAAAATGCTGTCTGCGCCTCGCAGCCGCGCCGACGACAAAGGCATTCCTATCAAATGTTGTCTGCGCCTCACAGTCGCGTCGACGACACAGGCATTCCTATAAAATGCTGTCTGTGCCTCGCAGTCGCGCCAACGACACAGGCATTCCTACAAAATGCTCTCTGCGCCTCACCGTCGCGCCGACGACACAGGCATTCCTATAAAATGCTGTCTGCGCCTCACAGTCGCGCCGACGACACAGGCATTCCTACAAAATGCTGTCTGCGCCTCACAGTCGCGCCGACAACACTGGCATTCCTACAAAATGCTGTCTGCGCCTCGCAGTCACGCCGACGACACAGGCATTCCTATAAAATGCTGTCTGCGCCTCGCAGTCGCGCCGATGACAAAGGCATTCCTACAAAATGCTGTATGCGCTTCGCAGTCGCGCCGGTGGCACAGGCATTCCTAGAAAATGCTGTCTGCGCCTCACATTTGCGCCAACGACACAGGCATTCCTAGAAAAAGCTGTCTGCTCCTCGCAGTCGCGCCAACGACAAAGGCATTCCTACAAAATGCTGTGTGCGCCTCACAGTAGCGCCGACGACACAGGCATTCCTACAAAAAGCTGTCTGCGCCTCGCAGTCGCGCCGACGACACAGGCATTCCTACAAAATGCTGTCTGCGCCTCGCAGTCGCGCCGACGACAAAGGCATTCCTATCAAATGCTGTCTGCGCCTCACAGTCGCGTCGACGACACAGGCATTCCTATAAAATGCTGTCTCCGCCTCACAGTCGCGCCAACGACACAGGCATTCCTACAAAATGCTGTGTGCGCCTCACAGTAGCGCCGACGACACAGGCATTCCTACAAAAAGCTGTCTGCGCCTCGCAGTCGCGCCGACGACACAGGCATTCCTACAAAATGCTGTCTGCGCCTCGCAGTCGCGCCGACGACAAAGGCATTCCTATCAAATGCTGTCTGCGCCTCACAGTCGCGTCGACGACACAGGCATTCCTATAAAATGCTGTCTGCGCCTCGCAGTCGCGCCAACGACACAGGCATTCCTACAAAATGCTCTCTGCGCCTCACCGTCGCGCCGACGACACAGGCATTCCTATAAAATGCTGTCTGCGCCTCACAGTCGCGCCGACGACACAGGCATTCCTACAAAATGCTGTCTGCGCCTCACAGTCGCGCCGACAACACTGGCATTCCTACAAAATGCTGTCTGCGCCTCGCAGTCGCGCCGACGACACAGGCATTCCTATAAAATGCTGTCTGCGCCTCACAGTCACGCCGACGACACAGGCATTCCTATAAAATGCTGTCTGCGCCTCGCAGTCGCGCCGATGACAAAGGCATTCCTACAAAATGCTGTCTGCGCCTCGCAGTCGCGCCAACGACACAGGCATTCCTACAAAATGCTGTCTGCGCCTCACAGTCACGCCGACGACACAGGCATTCCTATAAAATGCTGTCTGCGCCTCGCAGTCGCGCCGATGACAAAGGCATTCCTACAAAATGCTGTATGCGCTTCGCAGTCGCGCCGGTGGCACAGGCATTCCTAGAAAATGCTGTCTGCGCCTCACATTTGCGCCAACGACACAGGCATTCCTAGAAAAAGCTGTCTGCGCCTCACAGTCACGCCGACGACACAGGCATTCCTACAAAATGCTGTCTGCGCCTCGCAGTCGCGCCAACGACACAGGCATTCCTACAAAATGCTGTGTGCGCCTCACAGTAGCGCCGACGACACAGGCATTCCTACAAAAAGCTGTCTGCGCCTCGCAGTCGCGCCGACGACACAGGCATTCCTACAAAATGCTGTCTGCGCCTCGCAGCCGCGCCGACGACAAAGGCATTCCAATCAAATGCTGTCTGCGCCTCACAGTCGCGTCGACGACACAGGCATTCCTATAAAATGCTGTCTGCGCCTCGCAGTCGCGCCAACGACACAGGCATTCCTACAAAATGTGAGGCGCAGACAGCATTTTCTAGGAACACAGGCATTCCTACAAAATGCTGTCTGCGCCTCGCAATGTCGCCGACGACACAGGCATTCCTAGAAAATGCTGTCTGCGCGTCACAGTCGCGCCGACGACACAGGCATTCCTATAAAATGCTGTCTGCGCCTCACAGTCGCGCCGACGACACAGGCATTCCTACAAAATGCTGTCTGCGCCTCACAGTCGCGCCGACGACACAGGCATTCCTACAAAATGCTGTCTGCGCCTCGCAGTCGCGCCGACGACACAGGCATTCCTACAAAATACTGTCTGCGCCTCACAGTCGCGCCGACGACGCAGGCATTCCTACAAAATGCTGTCTGCGCCTCACAGTCGCGCCGACGACACAGGCATTCCTATAAAATGCTGTCTGTGCCTCACAGTCGCGCCGACGACACAGGCATTCCTACAAAATGCTGTCTGCGCCTCGCAGTCGCGCCGACGACACAGGCATTCCTACAAAATGCTGTCTGCGCCTCACAGTCGCGCCGACGACACAGGCATTCCTACAAAATGCTGTCTGCGCCTCACAGTCGCGCCAACGACACAGGCATTCCTACAAAATGCTGTCTGCGCCTTACAGTCGCGCCGACGACACAAGCCTTCCTATAAAATGCTGTCTGCGCCTTGCAGTCGCGCCGACGACACAGGCATTCCTACAAAAAGCTGTCTGCGCCTCGCAGTCGCGCCAACGACACAGGCATTCCTATAAAATGCTGTCTGCGCCTCACAGTCGCGCCGACGACACAGGCATTCCTATAAAATGCTGTCTGCGCCTCGCAGTCACGCCGACGACACAGGCATTCCTACAAAAAGCTGTCTGCGCCTCACAGTCGCGCCGACAACACAGGCATTCCTACAAAATGCTGTCTGCGCCTCGCAGTCGCGCCGACGACACAGGCATTCCTACAAAATGCTGTCTGCGCCTCACAGTCGTGCCGACGACACAGGCATTCCTACAAAATGCTGTGTGCGCCTCGCAGTCGCGCCGACGACACAGGCATTCCTACAAAATGCTGTCTGCGCCTCGCAGTCGCGCCGACGACACAGGCATTACTACAAAATGCTGTCTGCGCCTCGCAGTCGCGCCGACGACACAGGCATTCCTAGAAAATGCTGTCTGCGCCTCACAGTCGCGCCAACGACACAGGCATTCCTAGAAAATGCTGTCTGCGCCTCACAGTCGCGCCGACGACACAGGCATTCCTAGAAAATGCTGTCTGCGCCTCACAGTCGCGCCGACGACACAGGCATTCCTACAAAATGCTGTCTGCGCCTCGCAGTCGTGCCGACAACACAGGCATTCCTATAAAATGCTGTCTGTGCCTCACAGTCGCGCCGACGACACAGGCATTCCTACAAAATGCTGTCTGCGCCTCACAGTCGCGCCGACGACACAGGCATTCCTATAAAATGCTGTCTGTGCCTCACAGTCGCGCCGACGACACAGGCATTCTTATAAAATGCTGTCTGCGCCTCACAGTCGCGCCGACGACACAGGCATTCCTACAAAATGCTGTCTGCGCCTCGCAGTCGCGCCGACGACACAGGCATTCCTACAAAATGCTGTCTGTGCCTCACAGTCGCGCCGATGACACTGGCATTCCTACAAAATGCTGTCTGCACCTCGCAGTCGCGCCGACGACACAGGCATTCCTATAAAACGCTGTCTGCGCCTTGCAGTCGCGCCGACGACACAGGCATTCCTACAAAAAGCTGTCTGCGCCTCGCAGTCGCGCCGACGACACAGGCATTCCTACAAAATGCTGTCTGCGCCTCACAGTCGTGCCGACGACACAGGCATTCCTACAAAATGCTGTGTGCGCCTCGCAGTCGCGCCGACGACACAGGCATTCCTACAAAATGCTGTCTGCGCCTCGCAGTCGCGCCGACGACACAGGCATTACTACAAAATGCTGTCTGCGCCTCGCAGTCGCGCCGACGACACAGGCATTCCTAGAAAATGCTGTCTGCGCCTCACAGTCGCGCCAACGACACAGGCATTCCTAGAAAATGCTGTCTGCGCCTCACAGTCGCGCCGACGACACAGACATTCCTAGAAAATGCTGTCTGCGCCTCACAGTCGCGCCGACGACACAGGCATTCCTACAAAATGCTGTCTGCGCCTCGCAGTCGTGCCGACAACACAGGCATTCCTATAAAATGCTGTCTGCGCCTCACAGTCGCGCCGACGACACAGGCATTCCTACAAAATGCTGTCTGCGCCTCACAGTCGCGCCGACGACACAGGCATTCCTATAAAATGCTGTCTGTGCCTCACAGTCGCGCCGACGACACAGGCATTCTTATAAAATGCTGTCTGCGCCTCACAGTCGCGCCGACGACACAGGCATTCCTACAAAATGCTGTCTGCGCCTCGCAGTCGCGCCGACGACACAGGCATTCCTACAAAATGCTGTCTGCGCCTCACAGTCGCGCCGACGACCCAGGCATTCCTACAAAATTCTGTCTGCGCCTCACAGTCGCGCCAACGACACAGGCATTCCTACAAAATGCTGTCTGCGCCTTACAGTCGCGCCGACGACACAAGCATTCCTATAAAATGCTGTCTGCGCCTCGCAGTCGCGCCGACGACACAGGCATTCCTACAAAATGCTGTCTGTGCCTCACAGTCGCGCCGACGACACTGGCATTCCTACAAAATGCTGTCTGCACCTCGCAGTCGCGCCGACGACACAGGCATTCCTATAAAACGCTGTCTGCGCCTTGCAGTCGCGCCGACGACACAGGCATTCCTACAAAAAGCTGTCTGCGCCTCACAGTCGCGCCGACGACACAGGCATTCCTATAAAATGCTGTCTGCGCCTCGCAGTCGCGCCGACGACACTGGCATTCCTACAAAAAGCTGTCTGCGCCTCACAGTCGCGCCGACAACACAGGCATTCCTACAAAATGCTGTCTGCGCCTCGCAGTCGCGCCGACGACACAGGCATTCCTACAAAATGCTGTCTGCGCCTCACAGTCGTGCCGACGACACAGGCATTCCTACAAAATGCTGTGTGCGCCTCACAGTCGCGCCGACGACACAGGCATTCCTACAAAATGCTGTCTGCGCCTCGCAGTCGCGCCGACGACACAGGCATTCCTAGAAAATGCTGTCTGCGCCTCACAGTCGCGCCGACGACACAGGCATTCCTACAAAATGCTGTCTGTGCCTCACAGTCGCGCCGACGACACAGGCATTCTTATAAAATGCTGTCTGCGCCTCACAGTCGCGCCGACGACACAGGCATTCCTACAAAATGCTGTCTGCGCCTCGCAGTCGCGCCGACGACACAGGCATTCCTACAAAATGCTGTCTGCGCCTCACAGTCGCGCCGCCGACCCAGGCATTCCTACAAAATTCTGTCTGCGCCTCACAGTCGCGCCAACGACACAGGCATTCCTACAAAATGCTGTCTGCGCCTTACAGTCGCGCCGACGACACAAGCATTCCTATAAAATGCTGTCTGCGCCTCGCAGTCGCGCCGACGACACAGGCATTCCTACAAAATGCTGTCTGTGCCTCACAGTCGCGCCGACGACACTGGCATTCCTACAAAATGCTGTCTGCACCTCGCAGTCGCGCCGACGACACAGGCATTCCTATAAAACGCTGTCTGCGCCTTGCAGTCGCGCCGACGACACAGGCATTCCTACAAAAAGCTGTCTGCGCCTCACAGTCGCGCCGACGACACAGGCATTCCTATAAAATGCTGTCTGCGCCTCGCAGTCGCGCCGACGACACAGGCATTCCTACAAAAAGCTGTCTGCGCCTCACAGTCGCGCCGACAACACAGGCATTCCTACAAAATGCTGTCTGCGCCTCGCAGTCGCGCCGACGACACAGGCATTCCTACAAAATGCTGTCTGCGCCTCACAGTCGTGCCGACGACACAGGCATTCCTACAAAATGCTGTGTGCGCCTCACAGTCGCGCCGACGACACAGGCATTCCTACAAAATGCTGTCTGCGCCTCGCAGTCGCGCCGACGACACAGGCATTCCTAGAAAATGCTGTCGGCGCCTCACAGTCGCGCCGACGACACAGGCATTCCTACAAAATGCTGTCTGCGCCTCGCAATGTCGCCGACGACACAGGCATTCCTAGAGAATGCTGTCTGCGCCTCACAGTCCCGCCGACGACACAGGCATTCCTACAAAATGCTGTCTGCGCCTCACAGTCGCGCCGACGACACAGGCATTCCTGTAAAATGCTGTCTGCGCCTCACAGTCGCGCCGACGACACAGGCATTCCCTTAAAATGCTGTCTGCGCCTCGCTGTCACGCCAACGACACAGGCATTCCTACAAAATGCTGTCTGCGCCTCACAGTCGCGCCGACGACACAGGCATTCCTACAAAATGCTGTCTGCGCCTCGCAATGTCGCCGACGACACAGGCATTCCTAGAAAATGCTGTCTGCGCGTCACAGTCGCGCCGACGACACAGGCATTCCTATAAAATGCTGTCTGCGCCTCACAGTCGCGCCGACGACACAGGCATTCCTACAAAATGCTGTCTGCGCCTCACAGTCACGCCGACGACACAGGCATTCCTACAAAATGCTGTCTGCGCCTCGCAGTCGCGCCGACGACACAGGCATTCCTACAAAATACTGTCTGCGCCTCACAGTCGCGCCGACGACGCAGGCATTCCTACAAAATGCTGTCTGCGCCTCACAGTCGCGCCGACGACACAGGCATTCCTATAAAATGCTGTCTGTGCCTCACAGTCGCGCCGACGATACAGGCATTCCTACAAAATGCTGTCTGCGCCTCGCAGTCGCGCCGACGACACAGGCATTCCTACAAAATGCTGTCTGCGCCTCACAGTCGCGCCGACGACACAGGCATTCCTACAAAATGCTGTCTGCGCCTCACAGTCGCGCCAACGACACAGGCATTCCTACAAAATGCTGTCTGCGCCTTACAGTCGCGCCGACGACACAAGCCTTCCTATAAAATGCTGTCTGCGCCTTGCAGTCGCGCCGACGACACAGGCATTCCTACAAAAAGCTGTCTGCGCCTCGCAGTCGCGCCAACGACACAGGCATTCCTATAAAATGCTGTCTGCGCCTCACAGTCGCGCCGACGACACAGGCATTCCTATAAAATGCTGTCTGCGCCTCGCAGTCACGCCGACGACACAGGCATTCCTACAAAAAGCTGTCTGCGCCTCACAGTCGCGCCGACAACACAGGCATTCCTACAAAATGCTGTCTGCGCCTCGCAGTCGCGCCGACGACACAGGCATTCCTACAAAATGCTGTCTGCGCCTCACAGTCGTGCCGACGACACAGGCATTCCTACAAAATGCTGTGTGCGCCTCGCAGTCGCGCCGACGACACAGGCATTCCTACAAAATGCTGTCTGCGCCTCGCAGTCGCGCCGACGACACAGGCATTACTACAAAATGCTGTCTGCGCCTCGCAGTCGCGCCGACGACACAGGCATTCCTAGAAAATGCTGTCTGCGCCCGACAGTCGCGCCAACGACACAGGCATTCCTAGAAAATGCTGTCTGCGCCTCACAGTCGCGCCGACGACACAGGCATTCCTAGAAAATGCTGTCTGCGCCTCACAGTCGCGCCGACGACACAGGCATTCCTACAAAATGCTGTCTGCGCCTCGCAGTCGTGCCGACAACACAGGCATTCCTATAAAATGCTGTCTGTGCCTCACAGTCGCGCCGACGACACAGGCATTCCTACAAAATGCTGTCTGCGCCTCACAGTCGCGCCGACGACACAGGCATTCCTATAAAATGCTGTCTGTGCCTCACAGTCGCGCCGACGACACAGGCATTCTTATAAAATGCTGTCTGCGCCTCACAGTCGCGCCGACGACACAGGCATTCCTACAAAATGCTGTCTGCGCCTCGCAGTCGCGCCGACGACACAGGCATTCCTACAAAATGCTGTCTGTGCCTCACAGTCGCGCCGATGACACTGGCATTCCTACAAAATGCTGTCTGCACCTCGCAGTCGCGCCGACGACACAGGCATTCCTATAAAACGCTGTCTGCGCCTTGCAGTCGCGCCGACGACACAGGCATTCCTACAAAAAGCTGTCTGCGCCTCGCAGTCGCGCCGACGACACAGGCATTCCTACAAAATGCTGTCTGCGCCTCACAGTCGTGCCGACGACACAGGCATTCCTACAAAATGCTGTGTGCGCCTCGCAGTCGCGCCGACGACACAGGCATTCCTACAAAATGCTGTCTGCGCCTCGCAGTCGCGCCGACGACACAGGCATTACTACAAAATGCTGTCTGCGCCTCGCAGTCGCGCCGACGACACAGGCATTCCTAGAAAATGCTGTCTGCGCCTCACAGTCGCGCCAACGACACAGGCATTCCTAGAAAATGCTGTCTGCGCCTCACAGTCGCGCCGACGACACAGACATTCCTAGAAAATGCTGTCTGCGCCTCACAGTCGCGCCGACGACACAGGCATTCCTACAAAATGCTGTCTGCGCCTCGCAGTCGTGCCGACAACACAGGCATTCCTATAAAATGCTGTCTGCGCCTCACAGTCGCGCCGACGACACAGGCATTCCTACAAAATGCTGTCTGCGCCTCACAGTCGCGCCGACGACACAGGCATTCCTATAAAATGCTGTCTGTGCCTCACAGTCGCGCCGACGACACAGGCATTCTTATAAAATGCTGTCTGCGCCTCACAGTCGCGCCGACGACACAGGCATTCCTACAAAATGCTGTCTGCGCCTCGCAGTCGCGCCGACGACACAGGCATTCCTACAAAATGCTGTCTGCGCCTCACAGTCGCGCCGACGACCCAGGCATTCCTACAAAATTCTGTCTGCGCCTCACAGTCGCGCCAACGACACAGGCATTCCTACAAAATGCTGTCTGCGCCTTACAGTCGCGCCGACGACACAAGCATTCCTATAAAATGCTGTCTGCGCCTCGCAGTCGCGCCGACGACACAGGCATTCCTACAAAATGCTGTCTGTGCCTCACAGTCGCGCCGACGACACTGGCATTCCTACAAAATGCTGTCTGCACCTCGCAGTCGCGCCGACGACACAGGCATTCCTATAAAACGCTGTCTGCGCCTTGCAGTCGCGCCGACGACACAGGCATTCCTACAAAAAGCTGTCTGCGCCTCACAGTCGCGCCGACGACACAGGCATTCCTATAAAATGCTGTCTGCGCCTCGCAGTCGCGCCGACGACACAGGCATTCCTACAAAAAGCTGTCTGCGCCTCACAGTCGCGCCGACAACACAGGCATTCCTACAAAATGCTGTCTGCGCCTCGCAGTCGCGCCGACGACACAGGCATTCCTACAAAATGCTGTCTGCGCCTCACAGTCGTGCCGACGACACAGGCATTCCTACAAAATGCTGTGTGCGCCTCACAGTCGCGCCGACGACACAGGCATTCCTACAAAATGCTGTCTGCGCCTCGCAGTCGCGCCGACGACACAGGCATTCCTAGAAAATGCTGTCTGCGCCTCACAGTCGCGCCGACGACACAGGCATTCCTACAAAATGCTGTCTGTGCCTCACAGTCGCGCCGACGACACAGGCATTCTTATAAAATGCTGTCTGCGCCTCACAGTCGCGCCGACGACACAGGCATTCCTACAAAATGCTGTCTGCGCCTCGCAGTCGCGCCGACGACACAGGCATTCCTACAAAATGCTGTCTGCGCCTCACAGTCGCGCCGACGACCCAGGCATTCCTACAAAATTCTGTCTGCGCCTCACAGTCGCGCCAACGACACAGGCATTCCTACAAAATGCTGTCTGCGCCTTACAGTCGCGCCGACGACACAAGCATTCCTATAAAATGCTGTCTGCGCCTCGCAGTCGCGCCGACGACACAGGCATTCCTACAAAATGCTGTCTGTGCCTCACAGTCGCGCCGACGACACTGGCATTCCTACAAAATGCTGTCTGCACCTCGCAGTCGCGCCGACGACACAGGCATTCCTATAAAACGCTGTCTGCGCCTTGCAGTCGCGCCGACGACACAGGCATTCCTACAAAAAGCTGTCTGCGCCTCACAGTCGCGCCGACGACACAGGCATTCCTATAAAATGCTGTCTGCGCCTCGCAGTCGCGCCGACGACACAGGCATTCCTACAAAAAGCTGTCTGCGCCTCACAGTCGCGCCGACAACACAGGCATTCCTACAAAATGCTGTCTGCGCCTCGCAGTCGCGCCGACGACACAGGCATTCCTACAAAATGCTGTCTGCGCCTCACAGTCGTGCCGACGACACAGGCATTCCTACAAAATGCTGTGTGCGCCTCACAGTCGCGCCGACGACACAGGCATTCCTACAAAATGCTGTCTGCGCCTCGCAGTCGCGCCGACGACACAGGCATTCCTAGAAAATGCTGTCTGCGCCTCACAGTCGCGCCGACGACACAGGCATTCCTACAAAATGCTGTCTGCGCCTCGCAATGTCGCCGACGACACAGGCATTCCTAGAGAATGCTGTCTGCGCCTCACAGTCGCGCCGACGACACAGGCATTCCTATAAAATGCTGTCTGCGCCTCACAGTCGCGCCGACGACACAGGCATTCCTACAAAATGCTGTCTGCGCCTCACAGTCACGCCGACGACACAGGCATTCCTACAAAATGCTGTCTGCGCCTCGCAGTCGCGCCGACGACACAGGCATTCCTATAAAATGCTGTCTGCGCCTCACAGTCGCGCCGACGACACAGGCTTTCCTACAAAAAGCTGTCTGCGCCTCGCAGTCGCGCCAACGACACAGGCATTACTACAAAATGCTGTCTGCGCCTCGCAGTCGCGCCGACGACAAAGGCATTCCTAGAAAATGCTGTCTGCGCCTCACAGTCGCGCCAACGACACAGGCATTCCTAGAAAATGCTGTCTGCACCTCACACTCGCGCCAACGACACAGGCATTCCTACAAAATACTGTCTGCGCCTCACAGTCGCGCCGACGACACAGGCATTCCTACAAAATGCTGTCTGCGCCTCGCAGTCGCGCCGACGATACAGGCATTCCTACAAAATGCTGTGTGCGCCTCACAGTTGCGCCGACGACACAGGCATTCCTAGAAAATGCTGTCTGCGCCTCACAGTCGCGCCAACGACACAGGCATTCCTACAAAATACTGTCTGCGCGTCACAGTCACGCCGACGACACAGCCATTCCTAGAAAATGCTGTCTGCGCCTCGCAGTCACGCCGACGACACAGGCATTACTACAAAATGCTGTCTGCGCCTCGCAGTCGCGCCGACGACACAGCCATTCCTACAAAATGCTGTCTGCGCCTCGCAGTCGCGCCGACGACACAGGCATTACTACAAAATGCTGTCTGCGCCTCGCAGTCGCGCCGACGACACAGGCATTCCTAGAAAATGCTGTCTGCGCCTCACAGTCGCGCCAACGACACAGGCATTCCTAGAAAATGCTGTCTGCGCCTCACAGTCGCGCCGACGACACAGGCATTCCTAGAAAATGCTGTCTGCGCCTCACAGTCGCGCCGACGACACAGGCATTCCTACAAAATGCTGTCTGCGCCTCGCAGTCGTGCCGACAACACAGGCATTCCTATAAAATGCTGTCTGCGCCTCACAGTCGCGCCGACGACACAGGCATTCCTACAAAATGCTGTCTGCGCCTCACAGTCGCGCCGACGACACAGGCATTCCTATAAAATGCTGTTTGTGCCTCACAGTCGCGCCGACGACACAGGCATTCTTATAAAATGCTGTCTGCGCCTCACAGTCGCGCCGACGACACAGGCATTCCTACAAAATGCTGTCTGCGCCTCGCAGTCGCGCCGACGACACAGGCATTCCTACAAAATTCTGTCTGCGCCTCACAGTCGCGCCGACGACCCAGGCATTCCTACAAAATTCTGTCTGCGCCTCACAGTCGCGCCAACGACACAGGCATTCCTACAAAATGCTGTCTGCGCCTCACAGTCGCGCCGACGACACAAGCATTCCTATAAAATGCTGTCTGCGCCTCGCAGTCGCGCCGACGACACAGGCATTCCTACAAAATGCTGTCTGTGCCTCACAGTCGCGCCGACGACACTGGCATTCCTACAAATTGCTGGCTGCACCTCGCAGTCGCGCCGACGACACAGTCATTCCTATAAAACGCTGTCTGCGCCTTGCAGTCGCGCCGACGACACAGGCATTCCTACAAAAAGCTGTCTGCGCCTCGCAGTCGCGCCAACGACACAGGCATTCCTATAAAATGCTGTCTGCGCCTCACAGTCGCGCCGACGACACAGGCATTCCTATAAAATGCTGTCTGCGCCTCGCAGTCGCGCGGACGACACGGGCATTCCTACAAAAAGCTGTCTGCGCCTCACAGTCGCGCCGACAACACAGGCATTCCTACAAAATGCTGTCTGCGCCTCGCAGTCGCGCCGCCGACACAGGCATTCCTACAAAATGCTGTCTGCGCCTCACAGTCGTGCCGACGACACAGGCATTCCTACAAAATGCTGTGTGCGCCTCACAGTCGGGCCGACGACACAGGCATTCCTACAAAATGCTGTCTGCGCCTCGCAGTCGCACCGACGACACAGGCATTCCTAGAAAATGCTGTCTGCGCCTCACAGTCGCGCCGACGACACAGGCATTCCTACAAAATGCTGTCTGCGCCTCGCAATGTCGCCGATGACACAGGCATTCCTAGAGAATGCTGTCTGCGCCTCACAGTCGCGCCGACGACACAGGCATTCCTATAAAATGCTGTCTGCGCCTCACAGTCGCGCCGACGACACACGCATTCCTACAAAATGCTGTCTGCGCCTCACAGTCACGCCGACGACACAGGCATTCCTACAAAATGCTGTCTGCGCCTCGCAGTCGCGCCGACGACACAGGCATTCCTATAAAATGCTGTCTGCGCCTCACAGTCGCGCCGACGACACAGGCATTCCTACAAAAAGCTGTCTGCGCCTCGCAGTCGCGCCAACGACACAGGCATTACTACAAAATGCTGTCTGCGCCTCGCAGTCGCGCCGACGACAAAGGCATTCCTAGAAAATGCTGTCTGCGCCTCACAGTCGCGCCAACGACACAGGCATTCCTAGAAAATGCTGTCTGCACCTCACACTCGCGCCAACGACACAGGCATTCCTAAAAAATACTGTCTGCGCCTCACAGTCGCGCCGACGACACAGGCATTCCTACAAAATGCTGTCTGCGCCTCGCAGTCGCGCCGACGACACAGGCATTCCTACAAAATGCTGTGTGCGCCTCACAGTCGCGCCGACGACACAGGCATTCCTAGAAAATGCTGTCTGCGCCTCACAGTCGCGCCAACGACACAGGCATTCCTACAAAATACTGTCTGCGCGTCACAGTCACGCCGACGACACAGCCATTCCTAGAAAATGCTGTCTGCGCCTCGCAGTCACGCCGACGACACAGGCATTACTACAAAATGCTGTCTGCGCCTCGCAGTCGCGCCGACGACACAGGCATTCCTAGAAAATGCTGTCTGTGCCTCACAGTCGCGCCAACGACACAGGCATTCCTAGAAAATGCTGTCTGCGCCTAACACTCGCGCCAACGACACAGGCATTCCTACAAAATACTGTCTGCGCCTCACAGTCGCGCCGACGACACTGGCATTCCTACAAAATGCTGTCTGCACCTCGCAGTCGCGCCGACGACACAGGCATTCCTATAAAACGCTGTCTGCGCCTTGCAGTCGCGCCGACGACACAGGCATTCCTACAAAAAGCTGTCTGCGCCTCACAGTCGCGCCGACGACACAGGCATTCCTATAAAATGCTGTCTGCGCCTCGCAGTCGCGCCGACGACACAGGCATTCCTACAAAAAGCTGTCTGCGCCTCACAGTCGCGCCGACAACACAGGCATTCCTACAAAATGCTGTCTGCGCCTCGCAGTCGCGCCGACCACACAGGCATTCCTACAAAATGCTGTCTGCGCCTCACAGTCGTGCCGACGACACAGGCATTCCTACAAAATGCTGTGTGCGCCTCACAGTCGCGCCGACGACACAGGCATTCCTACAAAATGCTGTCTGCACCTCGCAGTCGCGCCGACGACACAGGCATTCCTAGAAAATGCTGTCTGCGCCTCACAGTCGCGCCGACGACACAGGCATTCCTACAAAATGCTGTCTGCGCCTCGCAATGTCGCCGACGACACAGGCATTCCTAGAGAATGCTGTCTGCGCCTCACAGTCGCGCCGACGACACAGGCATTCCTATAAAATGCTGTCTGCGCCTCACAGTCACGCCGACGACACAGGCATTCCTACAAAATGCTGTCTGCGCCTCACAGTCACGCCGACGACACAGGCATTCCTACAAAATGCTGTCTGCGCCTCGCAGTCGCGCCGACGACACAGGCATTCCTATAAAATGCTGTCTGCGCCTCACAGTCGCGCCGACGACACAGGCTTTCCTACAAAAAGCTGTCTGCGCCTCGCAGTCGCGCCAACGACACAGGCATTACTACAAAATGCTGTCTGCGCCTCGCAGTCGCGCCGACGACAAAGGCATTCCTAGAAAATGCTGTCTGCGCCTCACAGTCGCGCCAACGACACAGGCATTCCTAGAAAATGCTGTCTGCACCTCACACTCGCGCCAACGACACAGGCATTCCTACAAAATACTGTCTGCGCCTCATAGTCGCGCCGACGACACAGGCATTCCTACAAAATGCTGTCTGCGCCTCGCAGTCGCGCCGACGATACAGGCATTCCTACAAAATGCTGTGTGCGCCTCACAGTCGCGCCGACGACACAGGCATTCCTAGAAAATGCTGTCTGCGCCTCACAGTCGCGCCAACGACACAGGCATTCCTACAAAATACTGTCTGCGCGTCACAGTCACGCCGACGACACAGCCATTCCTAGAAAATGCTGTCTGCGCCTCGCAGTCACGCCGACGACACAGGCATTACTACAAAATGCTGTCTGCGCCTCGCAGTCGCGCCGACGACACAGGCATTCCTACAAAATGCTGTCTGCGCCTCGCAGTCGCGCCGACGACACAGGCATTACTACAAAATGCTGTCTGCGCCTCGCAGTCGCGCCGACGACACAGGCATTCCTAGAAAATGCTGTCTGCGCCTCACAGTCGCGCCAACGACACAGGCATTCCTAGAAAATGCTGTCTGCGCCTCACAGTCGCGCCGACGACACAGGCATTCCTAGAAAATGCTGTCTGCGCCTCACAGTCGCGCCGACGACACAGGCATTCCTACAAAATGCTGTCTGCGCCTCGCAGTCGTGCCGACGACACAGGCATTCCTACAAAATGCTGTCTGCGCCTCACAGTCGTGCCGACGACACAGGCATTCCTACAAAATGCTGTGTGCGCCTCACAGTCGGGCCGACGACACAGGCATTCCTACAAAATGCTGTCTGCGCCTCGCAGTCGCGCCGACGACACAGGCATTCCTAGAAAATGCTGTCTGCGCCTCACAGTCGCGCCGACGACACAGGCATTCCTACAAAATGCTGTCTGCGCCTCGCAATGTTGCCGACGACACAGGCATTCCTAGAGAATGCTGTCTGCGCCTCACAGTCGCGCCGACGACACAGGCATTCCTATAAAATGCTGTCTGCGCCTCACAGTCGCGCCGACGACACACGCATTCCTACAAAATGCTGTCTGCGCCTCACAGTCACGCCGACGACACAGGCATTCCTACAAAATGCTGTCTGCGCCTCGCAGTCGCGCAGACGACACAGGCATTCCTATAAAATGCTGTCTGCGCCTCACAGTCGCGCCGACGACACAGGCATTCCTACAAAAAGTTGTCTGCGCCTCGCAGTCGCGCCAACGACACAGGCATTACTACAAAATGCTGTCTGCGCCTCGCAGTCGCGCCGACGACAAAGGCATTCCTAGAAAATGCTGTCTGTGCCTCACAGTCGCGCCAACGACACAGGCATTCCTAGAAAATGCTGTCTGCACCTCACACTCGCGCCAACGACACAGGCATTCCTACAAAATACTGTCTGCGCCTCACAGTCGCGCCGACGACACAGGCATTCCTACAAAATGCTGTCTGCGCCTCGCAGTCGCGCCGACGACACAGGCATTCCTACAAAATGCTGTGTGCGCCTCACAGTCGCGCCGACGACACAGGCATTCCTAGAAAATGCTGTCTGCGCCTCACAGTCGCGCCAACGACACAGGCATTCCTACAAAATACTGTCTGCGCGTCACAGTCACGCCGACGACACAGCCATTCCTAGAAAATGCTGTCTGCGCCTCGCAGTCACGCCGACGACACAGGCATTACTACAAAATGCTGTCTGCGCCTCGCAGTCGCGCCGACGACACAGGCATTCCTAGAAAATGCTGTCTGTGCCTC
Source organism: Dermacentor andersoni (assembly GCF_023375885.2). NCBI lineage: Eukaryota > Metazoa > Arthropoda > Arachnida > Ixodida > Ixodidae > Dermacentor > Dermacentor andersoni. Next base: position 142,441,145 of record NC_092822.1, on the reverse strand, counting down.
ACAGTCGCGCCAACGACACAGGCATTCCTAGAAAATGCTGTCTGCGCCTAACACTCGCGCCAACGACACAGGCATTCCTACAAAATACTGTCTGCGCCTCACAGTCGCGCCGACGACACAGGCATTCCTACAAAATGCTGTCTGCGCCTCACAGTCGCGCCGACGACACAGGCATTCCTATAAAATGCTGTCTGTGCCTCACAGTCGCGCCGACGACACAGGCATTCTTATAAAATGCTGTCTGCGCCTCACAGTCGCGCCGACGACACAGGCATTCCTACAAAATGCTGTCTGCGCCTCGCAGTCGCGCCGACGACACAGGCATTCCTACAAAATGCTGTCTGCGCCTCACAGTCGCGCCGACGACACAGGCATTCCTACAAAATGCTGTCTGCGCCTCACAGTCGCGCCAACGACACAGGCATTCCTACAAAATGCTGTCTGCGCCTTACAGTCGCGCCGACGACACAAGCACTCCTATAAAATGCTGTCTGCGCCTCGCAGTCGCGCCGACGACACAGGCATTCCTACAAAATGCTGTCTGCACCTCACACTCGCGCCAACGACACAGGCATTCCTACAAAATACTGTCTGCGCCTCACAGTCGCGCCGACGACACAGGCATTCCTACAAAATGCTGTCTGCGCCTCGCAGTCGCGCCGACGACACAGGCATTCCTACAAAATGCTGTGTGCGCCTCACAGTCGCGCCGACGACACAGGCATTCCTAGAAAATGCTGTCTGCGCCTCACAGTCGCGCCAACGACACAGGCATTCCTACAAAATACTGTCTGCGCGTCACAGTCACGCCGACGACACAGCCATTCCTAGAAAATGCTGTCTGCGCCTCGCAGTCACGCCGACGACACAGGCATTACTACAAAATGCTGTCTGCGCCTCGCAGTCGCGCCGACGACACAGGCATTCCTAGAAAATGCTGTCTGTGCCTCACAGTCGCGCCAACGACACAGGCATTCCTAGAAAATGCTGTCTGCGCCTAACACTCGCGCCAACGACACAGGCATTCCTACAAAATACTGTCTGCGCCTCACAGTCGCGCCGACGACACAGGCATTCCTACAAAATGCTGTCTGCGCCTCACAGTCGCGCCGACGACACAGGCATTCCTATAAAATGCTGTCTGTGCCTCACAGTCGCGCCGACGACACAGGCATTCTTATAAAATGCTGTCTGCGCCTCACAGTCGCGCCGACGACACAGGCATTCCTACAAAATGCTGTCTGCGCCTCGCAGTCGCGCCGACGACACAGGCATTCCTACAAAATGCTGTCTGCGCCTCACAGTCGCGCCGACGACACAGGCATTCCTACAAAATGCTGTCTGCGCCTCACAGTCGCGCCAACGACACAGGCATTCCTACAAAATGCTGTCTGCGCCTTACAGTCGCGCCGACGACACAAGCACTCCTATAAAATGCTGTCTGCGCCTCGCAGTCGCGCCGACGACACAGGCATTCCTACAAAATGCTGTCTGCGCCTCACAGTCGCGCCGACGACACTGGCATTCCTACAAAATGCTGTCTGCGCCTCACAGTCGCGCCGACGACACAGGCATTCCTAGAAAATGCTGTCTGCGCCTCACAGTCGCGCCAACGACACAGGCATTGCTACAATATACTGTCTGCGCGTCACAGTCACGCCGACGACACAGCCATTCCTAGAAAATGCTGTCTGTGCCTCGCAGTCGCGCCGACGACACAGGCATTCCTACAAAATGCTGTCTGCGCCTCACAGTCGTGCCGACGACACAGGCATTCCTACAAAATGCTGTGTGCGCCTCACAGTCGTGCCGACGACACAGGCATTCCTACAAAATGCTGTCTGCGCCTCACAGTCGCGCCGACGACACAGGCATTCCTACAAAATGCTGTCTGCGCCTCGCAGTCGCGCCGACGACACAGGCATTCCTATAAAATGCTGTCTGCGCCTCACAGTCGCGCCGACGACACAGGCATTCCTACAAAAAGCTGTCTGCGCCTCGCAGTCGCGCCAACGACACAGGAATTCCTATAAAATGCTGTCTGCGCCTCACAGTCGCGCCGATGACACAGGCATTCCTATAAAGTGCTGTCTGCGCCTCGCAGTCCCGCCGACGACACAGGCATTCCTACAAAATGCTGTCTGCGCCTCACAGTCGCGCCGACGACACAGGCATTCCTACAAAATTCTGTATGCGCTTCGCAGTCGCGCCGATGACACAGGCATTCCTATAAAATGCTGTCTGCGCCTCGCAGTCACGCCAACGACACAGGCATTCCTACAAAATGCTGTCTGCGCCTCGCAGTCGCGCCGACGACACAGGCATTCCAAGAAAATGCTGTCTGCGCCTCACAGTCGCGCCGACGACACAGGCATTCCTACAAAATGCTGTCTGCGCCTCGCAGTCGCGCCGACGACACAGGCATTCCTATAAAATGCTGTCTGCGCCTCGCAGTCGCGCCGACGACACAGGCATTCCTATAAAATGCTGTCTGCGCCTCACAGTCGCGCCGACGACACAGGCATTCCTACAAAAAGCTGTCTGCGCCTCGCAGTCGCGCCAACGACACAGTCATTCCTATAAAATGCTGTCTGCGCCTCACAGTCGCGCCGACGACACAGGCATTCCTATAAAGTGCTGTCTGCGCCTCGCAGTCCCGCCGACGACACAGGCATTCCTACAAAATGCTGTCTGCGCCTCGCAGTCGCGCCGACGACACAGGCATTCCTATAAAATGCTGTCTGCGCCTCACAGTAGCGCCGACGACACAGGCATTCCTACAAAAAGCTGTCTGCGCCTCGCAGTCGCGCCTACGACACAGGCATTACTACAAAATGCTGTCTGCGCCTCGCAGTCGCGCCGACGACACAGGCATTCCTAGAAAATGCTGTCTGCGCCTCACAGTCGCGCCAACGACACAGGCATTCCTAGAAAATGCTGTCTGCGCCTCGCAGTCGTGCCGACAACACAGGCATTCCTATAAAATGCTGTCTGCGCCTCACAGTCGCGCCGACGACACAGGCATTCCTACAAAATGCTGTCTGCGCCTCACTGTCGCGCCGACGACACAGGCATTCCTATAAAACGCTGTCTGCGCCTCACAGTCACGCCGACGACACAGGCATGCTTAAAAAATGCTGTCTGCGCCTCGCAGTCGCGCCGACGACACAGGCATTCCTACAAAATGCTGTCTGCTTCTCACAGTCACGCCGACGACACAGGCATTCCTATAAAATGCTGTCTGGGCCTCACAGTCGCGCCGATGACCCAGGCATTCCTATAAAATGCAGTCTGCGCCTCGCAGTCACGCCAACGACAAAGGCATTCCTACAAAATGCTGCCTGCGCCTCGCAGTCGCGCCGACGACACAGGCATTCCAAGAAAATGCTGTCTGCGCCTCACAGTCGCGCCGACGACACAGGAATTCCTACAAAATGCTGTCTGCGCCTCGCAGTAGCGCCGACGACACAGGCATTCCTATAAAATGCTGTCTGCACCTCGCAGTCGCGCCGACGACACAGGCATTCCTATAAAATGCTGTCTGCGCCTCACATTCGCGCCGACGACACAGGCATTCCTACAAAAAGCTGTCTGCGCCTCGCAGTCGCGCCAACGACACAGGCATTCCTATAAAATGCTGTCTGCGCCTCACAGTCGCGCCGATGACACAGGCATTCCTATAAAGTGGTGTCTGCGCCTCGCAGTCCCGCCGACGACACAGGCATTCCTACAAAATGCTGTCTGCGCCTCGCAGTCGCGCCGACGACACAGGCATTCCTACAAAATGCTGTCTGTGCCTCACAGTCGCGCCGACGACACTGGCATTCCTACAAAATGCTGTCTGCACCTCGCAGTCGCGCCGACGACACAGGCATTCCTATAAAACGCTGTCTGCGCCTTGCAGTCGCGCCGACGATACAGGCATTCCTACAAAAAGCTGTCTGCGCCTCGCAGTCGCGCCGACGACACAGGCATTCCTACAAAATGCTGTCTGCGCCTCACAGTCGTGCCGACGACACAGGCATTCCTACAAAATGCTGTGTGCGCCTCGCAGTCGCGCCGACGACACAGGCATTCCTACAAAATGCTGTCTGCGCCTCGCAGTCGCGCCGACGACACAGGCATTACTACAAAATGCTGTCTGCGCCTCGCAGTCGCGCCGACGACACAGGCATTCCTAGAAAATGCTGTCTGCGCCTCACAGTCGCGCCAACGACACAGGCATTCCTAGAAAATGCTGTCTGCGCCTCACAGTCGCGCCGACGACACAGGCATTCCTACAAAATGCTGTCTGCGCCTCGCAGTCGTGCCGACAACACAGGCATTCCTATAAAATGCTGTCTGCGCCTCACAGTCGCGCCGACGACACAGGCATTCCTACAAAATGCTGTCTGCGCCTCACAGTCGCGCCGACGACACAGGCATTCCTATAAAATGCTGTTTGTGCCTCACAGTCGCGCCGACGACACAGGCATTCTTATAAAATGCTGTCTGCGCCTCACAGTCGCGCCGACGACTCAGGCATTCCTACAAAATGCTGTCTGCGCCTCGCAGTCGCGCCGACGACACAGGCATTCCTACAAAATGCTGTCTGCGCCTCACAGTCGCGCCGACGACCCAGGCATTCCTACAAAATTCTGTCTGCGCCTCACAGTCGCGCCAACGACACAGGCATTCCTACAAAATGCTGTCTGCGCCTTACAGTCGCGCCGACGACACAAGCATTCCTATAAAATGCTGTCTGCGCCTCGCAGTCGCGCCGACGACACAGGCATTCCTACAAAATGCTGTCTGTGCCTCACAGTCGCGCCGACGACACTGGCATTCCTACAAAATGCTGTCTGCACCTCGCAGTCACGCCGTCGACACAGGCATTCCTATAAAACGCTGTCTGCGCCTTGCAGTCGCGCCGACGACACAGGCATTCCTACAAAAAGCTGTCTGCGCCTCGCAGTCGCGCCAACGACACAGGCATTCCTATAAAATGCTGTCTGCGCCTCACAGTCGCGCCGACGACACAGGCATTCCTATAAAATGCTGTCTGCGCCTCGCAGTCGCGCGGACGACACAGGCATTCCTACAAAAAGCTGTCTGCGCCTCACAGTCGCGCCGACAACACAGGCATTCCTACAAAATGCTGTCTGCACCTCGCAGTCGCGCCGACGACACAGGCATTCCTATAAAACGCTGTCTGCGCCTTGCAGTCGCGCCGACGACACAGGCATTCCTACAAAAAGCTGTCTGCGCCTCGCAGTCGCGCCAACGACACAGGCATTCCTATAAAATGCTGTCTGCGCCTCACAGTCGCACCGACGACACAGGCATTCCTATAAAATGCTGTCTGCGCCTCGCAGTCGCGCCGACGACACAGGCATTCCTACAAAAAGCTGTCTGCGCCTCACAGTCGCGCCGACAACACAGGCATTCCTACAAAATGCTGTCTGCGCCTCGCAGTCGCGCCGACGATACAGGCATTCCTACAAAAAGCTGTCTGCGCCTCGCAGTCGCGCCGACGACACAGGCATTCCTACAAAATGCTGTCTGCGCCTCACAGTCGTGCCGACGACACAGGCATTCCTACAAAATGCTGTGTGCGCCTCGCAGTCGCGCCGACGACACAGGCATTCCTACAAAATGCTGTCTGCGCCTCGCAGTCGCGCCGACGACACAGGCATTACTACAAAATGCTGTCTGCGCCTCGCAGTCGCGCCGACGACACAGGCATTCCTAGAAAATGCTGTCTGCGCCTCACAGTCGCGCCAACGACACAGGCATTCCTAGAAAATGCTGTCTGCGCCTCACAGTCGCGCCGACGACACAGGCATTCCTACAAAATGCTGTCTGCGCCTCGCAGTCGTGCCGACAACACAGGCATTCCTATAAAATGCTGTCTGCGCCTCACAGTCGCGCCGACGACACAGGCATTCCTACAAAATGCTGTCTGCGCCTCACAGTCGCGCCGACGACACAGGCATTCCTATAAAATGCTGTTTGTGCCTCACAGTCGCGCCGACGACACAGGCATTCTTATAAAATGCTGTCTGCGCCTCACAGTCGCGCCGACGACTCAGGCATTCCTACAAAATGCTGTCTGCGCCTCGCAGTCGCGCCGACGACACAGGCATTCCTACAAAATGCTGTCTGCGCCTCACAGTCGCGCCGACGACCCAGGCATTCCTACAAAATTCTGTCTGCGCCTCACAGTCGCGCCAACGACACAGGCATTCCTACAAAATGCTGTCTGCGCCTTACAGTCGCGCCGACGACACAAGCCTTCCTATAAAATGCTGTCTGCGCCTCGCAGTCGCGCCGACGACACAGGCATTCCTACAAAATGCTGTCTGTGCCTCACAGTCGCGCCGACGACACTGGCATTCCTACAAAATGCTGTCTGCACCTCGCAGTCACGCCGTCGACACAGGCATTCCTATAAAACGCTGTCTGCGCCTTGCAGTCGCGCCGACGACACAGGCATTCCTACAAAAAGCTGTCTGCGCCTCGCAGTCGCGCCAACGACACAGGCATTCCTATAAAATGCTGTCTGCGCCTCACAGTCGCGCCGACGACACAGGCATTCCTATAAAATGCTGTCTGCGCCTCGCAGTCGCGCGGACGACACAGGCATTCCTACAAAAAGCTGTCTGCACCTCGCAGTCGCGCCGACGACACAGGCATTCCTATAAAACGCTGTCTGCGCCTTGCAGTCGCGCCGACGACACAGGCATTCCTACAAAAAGCTGTCTGCGCCTCGCAGTCGCGCCAACGACACAGGCATTCCTATAAAATGCTGTCTGCGCCTCACAGTCGCACCGACGACACAGGCATTCCTATAAAATGCTGTCTGCGCCTCGCAGTCGCGCCGACGACACAGGCATTCCTACAAAAAGCTGTCTGCGCCTCACAGTCGCGCCGACAACACAGGCATTCCTACAAAATGCTGTCTGCGCCTCGCAGTCGCGCCGACGACACAGGCATTCCTACAAAATGCTGTGTGCGCCTCACAGTCGCGCCGACAACACAGGCATTCCTAGAAAATGCTGTCTGCGCCTCACAGTCGCGCCAACGACACAGGCATTCCTACAAAATACTGTCTGCGCCTCACAGTCGCGCCGACGACACAGCCATTCCTAGAAAATGCTGTCTGCGCGTCGCAGTCACGCCGACGACACAGGCATTACTACAAAATGCTGTCTGCGCCTCGCAGTCGCGCCGACGACACAGGCATTCCTAGAAAATGCTGTCTGCGCCTCACAGTCGCGCCGACGACACAGGCATTCCTATAAAATGCTGTCTGCGCCTCACAGTCGCGCCGACGACACAGGCATTCCCTTAAAATGCTGTCTGCGCCTCGCTGTCACGCCAACGACACAGGCATTCCTACAAAATGCTGTCTGCGCCTCGCAGTCGCGCCGACGGCACAGGCATTCCTAGAAAATGCTGTCTGTGCCTCACAGTCGCGCCGACGACACAGGCATTCCCACAAAATGCTGTCTGCGCCTCGCAGTCGCGCCGACGACACAGGCATTCCTACAAAATACTGTCTGCGCCTCGCAGTCGCGCCGACGACACAGGCATTCCTACAAAAAGCTGTCGGCGCCTCGCAGTCGCGCCAACGACACAGGCATTCCTATTAAATGCTGTCTGCACCTCACAGTCGCGCCGACGACACAGGCATTCCTACAAAATGCTGTGTGCGCCTCACAGTTGCGCCGACGACACAGGCATTCCTACAAAATGCTGTCTGCGCCTCGCAGTCGCGCCGACGACACAGGCATTCCTACAAAATGCTGTCTGCGCCTCGCATTCGCGCCGACGACACAGGCATTCCTACAAAAACCTGTCTGCGCCTCGCAGTCGCGCCAACGACAAAGGCATTCCTATCAAATGCTGTCTGCGCCTCACAGTCGCGCCGACGACACAGGCATTCCTATAAAATGCTGTCTGCGCCTCGCAGTCGCGCCAACGACACAGGCATTCCTACAAAATGCTCTCTGCGCCTCACCGTCGCGCCGACGACACAGGCATTCCTATAAAATGCTGTCTGCGCCTCACAGTCGCGCCGACGACACACGCATTCCTACAAAATGCTGTCTGCGCCTCACAGTCGCGCCGACAACACTGGCATTCCTACAAAATGCTGTCTGCGCCTCGCAGTCGCGCCGACGACACAGGCATTCCTATAAAATGCTGTCTGCGCCTCACAGTCGCGCCGACGACACAGGCATTCCTACAAAAAGCTGTCGGCGCCTCGCAGTCGCGCCAACAATACAGGCATTCCTATTAAATGCTGTCTGCACCTCACAGTCGCGCCAACGACACAGGCATTCCTACAAAATGCTGTCTGCGCCTCACAGTCACGCCGACGACACAGGCATTCCTATAAAATGCTGTATGCGCTTCGCAGTCGCGCCGGTGGCACAGGCATTCCTAGAAAATGCTGCCTGCGCCTCACAGTTGCGCCAACGACACAGGCATTCCTAGAAAAAGCTGTCTGCGCCTCACAGTCACGCCGACGACACAGGCATTCCTACAAAATGCTGTCTGCGCCTCACAGTCGCGCCGACGACACAGGCATTCCTATAAAATGCTGTCTGCGCCTCACAGTCGCGCCGACAACACAGGCATTCCTATAAAATGCTCTCTGCGCATCACAGTCGCGCCGACGACACAGGCATTCCTATAAAATGCTGTCTGCGCCTCACAGTCGCGCCGACGACACAGGCATTCCTATAAAATGCTGTCTGCGCCTCACAGTCGCGCCGACGACACAGGCATTCCCTTAAAATGCTGTCTGCGCCTCGCTGTCACGCCAACGACACAGGCATTCCTACAAAATGCTGTCTGCGCCTCGCAGTCGCGCCGACGGCACAGGCATTCCTAGAGAATGCTGTCTGCGCCTCACAGTCGCGCCGACGACACAGGCATTCCCACAAAATGCTGTCTGCGCCTCGCAGTCGCGCCGACGACACAGGCATTCCTACAAAATACTGTCTGCGCCTCGCAGTCACGCCGACGACACAGGCATTCCTAGAAAACGCTGTCTGCGCCTCACAGTCGCGCCAACGACACAGGCATTCCTATTAAATGCTGTCTGCGCCTCACAGTCGCGCCGACGACACAGGCATTCCTATAAAATGCTGTCTGCGCCTCGCAGTCGCGCCAACGACACAGGCATTCCTACAAAATACTGTCTGCGCCTCACAGTCGCGCCGACGACACAGCCATTCCTAGAAAATGCTGTCTGCGCGTCGCAGTCGCGCCGACGACACAGGCATTCCTACAAAATGCTGTCTGTGCCTCACAGTCGCGCCGACGACACTGGCATTCCTACAAAATGCTGTCTGCACCTCGCAGTCACGCCGTCGACACAGGCATTCCTATAAAACGCTGTCTGCGCCTTGCAGTCGCGCCGACGACACAGGCATTCCTACAAAAAGCTGTCTGCGCCTCGCAGTCGCGCCAACGACACAGGCATTCCTATAAAATGCTGTCTGCGCCTCACAGTCGCGCCGACGACACAGGCATTCCTATAAAATGCTGTCTGCGCCTCGCAGTCGCGCGGACGACACAGGCATTCCTACAAAAAGCTGTCTGCGCCTCACAGTCGCGCCGACAACACAGGCATTCCTACAAAATGCTGTCTGCACCTCGCAGTCGCGCCGACGACACAGGCATTCCTATAAAACGCTGTCTGCGCCTTGCAGTCGCGCCGACGACACAGGCATTCCTACAAAAAGCTGTCTGCGCCTCGCAGTCGCGCCAACGACACAGGCATTCCTATAAAATGCTGTCTGCGCCTCACAGTCGCACCGACGACACAGGCATTCCTATAAAATGCTGTCTGCGCCTCGCAGTCGCGCCGACGACACAGGCATTCCTACAAAAAGCTGTCTGCGCCTCACAGTCGCGCCGACAACACAGGCATTCCTACAAAATGCTGTCTGCGCCTCGCAGTCGCGCCGACGACACAGGCATTCCTACAAAATGCTGTGTGCGCCTCACAGTCGCGCCGACAACACAGGCATTCCTAGAAATTGCTGTCTGCGCCTCACAGTCGCGCCAACGACACAGGCATTCCTACAAAATACTGTCTGCGCCTCACAGTCGCGCCGACGACACAGCCATTCCTAGAAAATGCTGTCTGCGCGTCGCAGTCACGCCGACGACACAGGCATTACTACAAAATGCTGTCTGCGCCTCGCAGTCGCGCCGACGACACAGGCATTCCTAGAAAATGCTGTCTGCGCCTCACAGTCGCGCCGACGACACAGGCATTCCTATAAAATGCTGTCTGCGCCTCACAGTCGCGCCGACGACACAGGCATTCCCTTAAAATGCTGTCTGCGCCTCGCTGTCACGCCAACGACACAGGCATTCCTACAAAATGCTGTTTGCGCCTCGCAGTCGCGCCGACGGCACAGGCATTCCTAGAAAATGCTGTCTGTGCCTCACAGTCGCGCCGACGACACAGGCATTCCCACAAAATGCTGTCTGCGCCTCGCAGTCGCGCCGACGACACAGGCATTCCTACAAAATACTGTCTGCGCCTCGCAGTCGCGCCGACGACACAGGCATTCCTACAAAAAGCTGTCGGCGCCTCGCAGTCGCGCCAACGACACAGGCATTCCTATTAAATGCTGTCTGCACCTCACAGTCGCGCCGACGACACAGGCATTCCTACAAAATGCTGTGTGCGCCTCACAGTTGCGCCGACGACACAGGCATTCCTACAAAATGCTGTCTGCGCCTCGCAGTCGCGCCGACGACACAGGCATTCCTACAAAATGCTGTCTGCGCCTCGCATTCGCGCCGACGACACAGGCATTCCTACAAAAACCTGTCTGCGCCTCGCAGTCGCGCCAACGACAAAGGCATTCCTATCAAATGCTGTCTGCGCCTCACAGTCGCGCCGACGACACAGGCATTCCTATAAAATGCTGTCTGCGCCTCGCAGTCGCGCCAACGACACAGGCATTCCTACAAAATGCTCTCTGCGCCTCACCGTCGCGCCGACGACACAGGCATTCCTATAAAATGCTGTCTGCGCCTCACAGTCGCGCCGACGACACACGCATTCCTACAAAATGCTGTCTGCGCCTCACAGTCGCGCCGACAACACTGGCATTCCTACAAAATGCTGTCTGCGCCTCGCAGTCGCGCCGACGACACAGGCATTCCTATAAAATGCTGTCTGCGCCTCACAGTCGCGCCGACGACACAGGCATTCCTACAAAAAGCTGTCGGCGCCTCGCAGTCGCGCCAACAATACAGGCATTCCTATTAAATGCTGTCTGCACCTCACAGTCGCGCCAACGACACAGGCATTCCTACAAAATGCTGTCTGCGCCTCACAGTCACGCCGACGACACAGGCATTCCTATAAAATGCTGTATGCGCTTCGCAGTCGCGCCGGTGGCACAGGCATTCCTAGAAAATGCTGCCTGCGCCTCACAGTTGCGCCAACGACACAGGCATTCCTAGAAAAAGCTGTCTGCGCCTCACAGTCACGCCGACGACACAGGCATTCCTACAAAATGCTGTCTGCGCCTCACAGTCGCGCCGACGACACAGGCATTCCTATAAAATGCTGTCTGCGCCTCACAGTCGCGCCGACAACACAGGCATTCCTATAAAATGCTCTCTGCGCATCACAGTCGCGCCGACGACACAGGCATTCCTATAAAATGCTGTCTGCGCCTCGCAGTCGCGCCGACGACACAGACATTCCTACAAAATCCTGTTTGCGCCTCACAGTCGCGCCGACGACACAGGCATTCCTATAAAATGCTGTCTGCGCCTCACAGTCGCGCCGACGACACAGGCATTCCTATAAAATGCTGTCTGCGCCTCGCAGTCACGCCACCGACACAGGCATTCCTACAAGATGCTGTCTGCGCCTCGCAGTCGCGCCGACGACACAGTCATTCCTAGAAAATGCTGTCTGCGCCTCACAGTCGCGCCGACAACACAGGCATTCCTACAAAATGCTGTCTGCGCCTCGCAGTCGCGCCGACGACACAGGCATTCCTATAAAATGCTGTCTGCGCCTCACAGTCGCGCCGACGACACAGGCATTCCTATAAAGTGCTGTCTGCGCCTCGCAGTCCCGCCGACGACACAGGCATTCCTACAAAATGCTGTCTGCGCCTCACAGTCGCGCCGACGACACAGGCATTCCTATAAAATGCTGTCTGCGCCTCACAGTCGCGCCGACGACACAGGCATTCCCTTAAAATGCTGTCTGCGCCTCGCTGTCACGCCAACGACACAGGCATTCCTACAAAATGCTGTCTGCGCCTCGCAGTCGCGCCGACGGCACAGGCATTCCTAGAAAATGCTGTCTGCGCCTCACAGTCGCGCCGACGACACAGGCATTCCCACAAAATGCTGTCTGCGCCTCGCAGTCGCGCCGACGACACAGGCATTCCTACAAAATACTGTCTGCGCCTCGCAGTCACGCCGACGACACAGGCATTCCTAGAAAATGCTGTCTGCGCCTCACAGTCGCGCCAACGACACAGGCATTCCTATTAAATGCTGTCTGCGCCTCACAGTCGCGCCGACGACACAGGCATTCCTATAAAATGCTGTCTGCGCCTCGCAGTCGCGCCAACGACACAGGCATTCCTACAAAATGCTGTCTGCGCCTCACAGTCGCGCCGACGACACAGGCATTCCTATAAAATGCTGTCTGCGCCTCGCAGTCGCGCCGATGACACAGGCATTCCTACAAAATGCTGTATGCGCTTCGCAGTCGCGCCGATGGCACAGGCATTCCTAGAAAATGCTGTCTGCGCCTCACAGTTGCGCCAACGACAAAGGCATTCCTAGAAAAAGCTGTCTGCGCCTCACAGTCACGCCGACGACACAGGCATTCCTACAAAATGCTGTCTGCGCCTCACAGTCGCGCCGACGACACAGGCATTCCTACAAAATGCTGTGTGCGCCTCACAGTTGCGCCGACGACACAGGCATTCCTACAAAATGCTGTCTGCGCCTCGCAGTCGCGCCGACGACACAGGCATTCCTACAAAATGCTGTCTGCGCCTCGCAGTCGCGCCGACGACACAGGCATTCCTACAAAAACCTGTCTGCGCCTCGCAGTCGCGCCAACGACAAAGGCATTCCTATCAAATGCTGTCTGCGCCTCACAGTCACGCCGACGACACAGGCATTCCTATAAAATGCTGTCTGCGCCTCGCAGTCGCGCCAACGACACAGGCATTCCTACAAAATGCTCTCTGCGCCTCACCGTCGCGCCGACGACACAGGCATTCCTATAAAATGCTGTCTGCGCCTCACAGTCGCGCCGACGACACAGGCATTCCTACAAAATGCTGTCTGCGCCTCACAGTCGCGCCGACAACACTGGCATTCCTACAAAATGCTGTCTGCGCCTCGCAGTCGCGCCGACGACACAGGCATTCCTACAAAAAGCTGTCGGCGCCTCGCAGTCGCGCCAACAACACAGGCATTCCTATTAAATGCTGTCTGCACCTCACAGTCACGCCGACGACACAGGCATTCCTATAAAATGCTGTCTGCGCCTCGCAGTCGCGCCAACGACACAGGCATTCCTACAAAATGCTGTCTGCGCCTCACAGTCACGCCGACGACACTGGCATTCCTATAAAATGCTGTCTGCGCCTCGCAGTCGCGCCGATGACACAGGCATTCCTACAAAATGCTGTATGCGCTTCGCAGTCGCGCCGATGGCACAGGCATTCCTAGAAAATGCTGTCTGCGCCTCACAGTTGCGCCAACGACAAAGGCATTCCTAGAAAAAGCTGTCTGCGCCTCACAGTCACGCCGACGACACAGGCATTCCTACAAAATGCTGTCTGCGCCTCACAGTCGCGCCGACGACACAGGCATTCCTACAAAATGCTGTGTGCGCCTCACAGTTGCGCCGACGACACAGGCATTCCTACAAAATGCTGTCTGCGCCTCGCAGTCGCGCCGACGACACAGGCATTCCTACAAAATGCTGTCTGCGCCTCGCAGTCGCACCGACGACACAGGCATTCCTACAAAAACCTGTCTGCGCCTCGCAGTCGCGCCAACGACAAAGGCATTCCTATCAAATGCTGTCTGCGCCTCACAGTCGCGCCGACGACACAGGCATTCCTATAAAATGCTGTCTGCGCCTCGCAGTCGCGCCAACGACACAGGCATTCCTACAAAATGCTGTCTGCGCCTCACAGTCACGCCGACGACACAGGCATTCCTATAAAATGCTGTATGCGCTTCGCAGTCGCGCCGGTGGCACAGGCATTCCTAGAAAATGCTGTCTGCGCCTCACAGTTGCGCCAACGACACAGGCATTCCTAGAAAAAGCTGTCTGCGCCTCACAGTCACGCCGACGACACAGGCATTCCTACAAAATGCTGTCTGCGCCTCACAGTCGCGCCGACGACACAGGCATTCCTATAAAATGCTGTCTGCGCCTCACAGTCGCGCCGACAACACAGGCATTCCTATAAAATGCTCTCTGCGCCTCACAGTCGCGCCGACGACACAGGCATTCCTATAAAATGCTGTCTGCGCCTCGCAGTCGCGCCGACGACACAGACATTCCTACAAAATCCTGTTTGCGCCTCACAGTCGCGCCGACGACACAGGCATTCCTATAAAATGCTGTCTGCGCCTCACAGTCGCGCCGACGACACAGGCATTCCTATAAAATGCTGTCTGCGCCTCGCAGTCACGCCACCGACACAGGCATTCCTACAAGATGCTGTCTGCGCGTCGCAGTCGCGCCGACGACACAGTCATTCCTAGAAAATGCTGTCTGCACCTCACAGTCGCGCCGACAACACAGGCATTCCTACAAAATGCTGTCTGCGCCTCGCAGTCGCGCCGACGACACAGGCATTCCTATAAAATGCTGTCTGCGCCTCACAGTCGCGCCGACGACACAGGCATTCCTACAAAATGCTGTCTGCGCCTCGCAGTCGCGCCAACGACACAGGCATTCCTACAAAATGCTGTGTGCGCCTCACAGTAGCGCCGACGACACAGGCATTCCTACAAAAAGCTGTCTGCGCCTCGCAGTCGCGCCGACGACACAGGCATTCCTACAAAATGCTGTCTGCGCCTCGCAGTCGCGCCGACGACCAAGGCATTCCTATCAAATGCTGTCTGCGCCTCACAGTCGCGTCGACGACACAGGCATTCCTATAAAATGCTGTCTGCGCCTCGCAGTCGCGCCAACGACACAGGCATTCCTACAAAATGCTCTCTGCGCCTCACCGTCGCGCCGACGACACAGGCATTCCTATAAAATGCTGTCTGCGCCTCACAGTCGCGCCGACGACACAGGCATTCGTACAAAATGCTGTCTGCGCCTCACAGTCGCGCCGACAACACTGGCATTCCTACAAAATGCTGTCTGCGCCTCGCAGTCACGCCGACGACACAGGCATTCCTATAAAATGCTGTCTGCGCCTCGCAGTCGCGCCGATGACAAAGGCATTCCTACAAAATGCTGTATGCGCTTCGCAGTCGCGCCGGTGGCACAGGCATTCCTAGAAAATGCTGTCTGCGCCTCACATTTGCGCCAACGACACAGGCATTCCTAGAAAAAGCTGTCTGCGCCTCACAGTCACGCCGACGACACAGGCATTCCTACAAAATGCTGTCTGCGCCTCACAGTCGCGCCGACGACACAGGCATTCCTATAAAATGCTGTCTGCACCTCACAGTCGCGCCGACAACACAGGCATTCCTATAAAATGCTGTCTGCGCCTCGCAGTCGCGCCGACGACACAGTCATTCCTAGAAAATGCTGTCTGCGCCTCACAGTCGCGCCGACAACACAGGCATTCCTACAAAATGCTGTCTGCGCCTCGCAGTCGCGCCGACGACACAGGCATTCCTATAAAATGCTGTCTGCGCCTCACAGTCGCGCCGACGACACAGGCATTCCTACAAAATGCTGTCTGCGCCTCGCAGTCGCGCCAACGACAAAGGCATTCCTACAAAATGCTGTGTGCGCCTCACAGTAGCGCCGACGACACAGGCATTCCTACAAAAAGCTGTCTGCGCCTCGCAGTCGCGCCGACGACACAGGCATTCCTACAAAATGCTGTCTGCGCCTCGCAGTCGCGCCGACGACAAACGCATTCCTATCAAATGCTGTCTGCGCCTCACAGTCGCGTCGACGACACAGGCATTCCTATAAAATGCTGTCTGCGCCTCACAGTCGCGCCAACGACACAGGCATTCCTACAAAATGCTGTGTGCGCCTCACAGTAGCGCCGACGACACAGGCATTCCTACAAAAAGCTGTCTGCGCCTCGCAGTCGCGCCGACGACACAGGCATTCCTACAAAATGCTGTCTGCGCCTCGCAGTCGCGCTGACGACAAAGGCATTCCTATCAAATGCTGTCTGCGCCTCACAGTCGCGTCGACGACACAGGCATTCCTATAAAATGCTGTCTGCGCCTCGCAGTCGCGCCAACGACACAGGCATTCCTACAAAATGCTCTCTGCGCCTCACCGTCGCGCCGACGACACAGGCATTCCTATAAAATGCTGTCTGCGCCTCACAGTCGCGCCGACGACACAGGCATTCCTACAAAATGCTGTCTGCGCCTCACAGTCGCGCCGACAACACTGGCATTCCTACAAAAAGCTGTCGGCGCCTCGCAGTCGCGCCAACAACACAGGCATTCCTATTAAATGCTGTCTGCACCTCACAGTCGCGCCGACGACACAGGCATTCCTATAAAATGCTGTCTGCGCCTCGCAGTCGCGCCAACGACACAGGCATTCCTACAAAATGCTGTCTGCGCCTCACAGTCACGCCGACGACACAGGCATTCCTATAAAATGCTGTATGCGCTTCGCAGTCGCGCTGGTGGCACAGGCATTCCTAGAAAATGCTGTCTGCGCCTCACAGTTGCGCCAACGACACAGGCATTCCTAGAAAAAGCTGTCTGCGCCTCACAGTCACGCCGACGACACAGGCATTCCTACAAAATGCTGTCTGCGCCTCACAGTCGCGCCGACGACACAGGCATTCCTATAAAATGCTGTCTGCGCCTCACAGTCGCGCCGACAACACAGGCATTCCTATAAAATGCTCTCTGCGCCTCACAGTCGCGCCGACGACACAGGCATTCCTATAAAATGCTGTCTGCGCCTCGCAGTCGCGCCGACGACACAGACATTCCTACAAAATCCTGTTTGCGCCTCACAGTCGCGCCGACGACACAGGCATTCCTATAAAATGCTGTCTGCGCCTCGCAGTCACGCCACCGACACAGGCATTCCTACAAGATGCTGTCTGCGCCTCGCAGTCGCGCCGACGACACAGTCATTCCTAGAAAATGCTGTCTGCGCCTCACAGTCGCGCCGACAACACAGGCATTCCTACAAAATGCTGTCTGCGCCTCGCAGTCGCGCCGACGACACAGGCATTCCTATAAAATGCTGTCTGCGCCTCACAGTCGCGCCGACGACACAGGCATTCCTACAAAATGCTGTCTGCGCCTCGCAGTCGCGCCAACGACACAGGCATTCCTACAAAATGCTGTGTGCGCCTCACAGTAGCGCCGACGACACAGGCATTCCTACAAAAAGCTGTCTGCGCCTCGCAGTCGCGCCGACGACACAGGCATTCCTACAAAATGCTGTCTGCGCCTCACAGTCGCGTCGACGACACAGGCATTCCTATAAAATGCTGTCTGCGCCTCGCAGTCGCGCCAACGACACAGGCATTCCTACAAAATGCTCTCTGCGCCTCACCGTCGCGCCGACGACACAGGCATTCCTATAAAATGCTGTCTGCGCCTCACAGTCGCGCCGACGACACAGGCATTCCTACAAAATGCTGTCTGCGCCTCACAGTCGCGCCGACAACACTGGCATTCCTACAAAATGCTGTCTGCGCCTCGCAGTCACGCCGACGACACAGGCATTCCTATAAAATGCTGTCTGCGCCTCGCAGTCGCGCCGATGACAAAGGCATTCCTACAAAATGCTGTATGCGCTTCGCAGTCGCGCCGGTGGCACAGGCATTCCTAGAAAATGCTGTCTGCGCCTCACATTTGCGCCAACGACACAGGCATTCCTAGAAAAAGCTGTCTGCGCCTCACAGTCACGCCGACGACACAGGCATTCCTACAAAATGCTGTCTACGCCTCACAGTCGCGCCGACGACACAGGCATTCCTATAAAATGCTGTCTGCACCTCACAGTCGCGCCGACAACACAGGCATTCCTATAAAATGCTGTCTGCGCCTCGCAGTCGCGCCGACGACACAGTCATTCCTAGAAAATGCTGTCTGCGCCTCACAGTCGCGCCGACAACACAGGCATTCCTACAAAATGCTGTCTGCGCCTCGCAGTCGCGCCGACGACACAGGCATTCCTATAAAATGCTGTCTGCGCCTCACAGTCGCGCCGACGACACAGGCATTCCTACAAAATGCTGTCTGCGCCTCGCAGTCGCGCCAACGACAAAGGCATTCCTACAAAATGCTGTGTGCGCCTCACAGTAGCGCCGACGACACAGGCATTCCTACAAAAAGCTGTCTGCGCCTCGCAGTCGCGCCGACGACACAGGCATTCCTACAAAATGCTGTCTGCGCCTCGCAGTCGCGCCGACGACAAAGGCATTCCTATCAAATGCTGTCTGCGCCTCACAGTCGCGTCGACGACACAGGCATTCCTATAAAATGCTGTCTGCGCCTCACAGTCGCGCCAACGACACAGGCATTCCTACAAAATGCTGTGTGCGCCTCACAGTAGCGCCGACGACACAGGCATTCCTACAAAAAGCTGTCTGCGCCTCGCAGTCGCGCCGACGACACAGGCATTCCTACAAAATGCTGTCTGCGCCTCGCAGTCGCGCCGACGACAAAGGCATTCCTATCAAATGCTGTCTGCGCCTCACAGTCGCGTCGACGACACAGGCATTCCTATAAAATGCTGTCTGCGCCTCGCAGTCGCGCCAACGACACAGGCATTCCTACAAAATGCTCTCTGCGCCTCACCGTCGCGCCGACGACACAGGCATTCCTATAAAATGCTGTCTGCGCCTCACAGTCGCGCCGACGACACAGGCATTCCTACAAAATGCTGTCTGCGCCTCACAGTCGCGCCGACAACACTGGCATTCCTACAATATGCTGTCTGCGCCTCGCAGTCACGCCGACGACACAGGCATTCCTATAAAATGCTGTCTGCGCCTCGCAGTCGCGCCGATGACAAAGGCATTCCTACAAAATGCTGTCTGCGCCTCGCAGTCGCGCCAACGACACAGGCATTCCTACAAAATGCTGTCTGCGCCTCACAGTCACGCCGACGACACAGGCATTCCTATAAAATGCTGTCTGCGCCTCGCAGTCGCGCCGATGACAAAGGCATTCCTACAAAATGCTGTATGCGCTTCGCAGTCGCGCCGGTGGCACAGGCATTCCTAGAAAATGCTGTCTGCGCCTCACATTTGCGCCAACGACACAGGCATTCCTAGAAAAAGCTGTCTGCGCCTCACAGTCACGCCGACGACACAGGCATTCCTACAAAATGCTGTCTGCGCCTCACAGTCGCGCCGACGACACAGGCATTCCTATAAAATGCTGTCTGCACCTCACAGTCGCGCCGAGACAACACAGGCATTCCTATAAAATGCTCTCTGCGCCTCACAGTCGCGCCGACGACACAGGCATTCCTATAAAATGCTGTCTGCGCCTCGCAGTCACGCCGACGACACAGACATTCCTACAAAATCCTGTTTGCGCCTCACAGTCGCGCCGACGACACAGGCATTCCTATAAAATGCTGTCTGCGCCTCACAGTCGCGCCGACGACACAGGCATTCCTATAAAATGCTGTCTGCGCCTCGCAGTCACGCCACCGACACAGACATTCCTACAAGATGCTGTCTGCGCCTCGCAGTCGCGCCGACGACACAGTCATTCCTAGAAAATGCTGTCTGCCCCTCACAGTCGCGCCGACAACACAGGCATTCCTACAAAATGCTGTCTGCGCCTCGCAGTCGCGCCGACGACACAGGCATTCCTATAAAATGCTGTCTGCGCCTCACAGTCGCGCCGACGACACAGGCATTCCTACAAAATGCTGTCTGCGCCTCGCAGTCGCGCCAACGACACAGGCATTCCTACAAAATGCTGTGTGCGCCTCACAGTAGCGCTGACGACACAGGCATTCCTACAAAAAGCTGTCTGCGCCTCGCAGTCGCGCCGACGACACAGGCATTCCTACAAAATGCTGTCTGCGCCTCGCAGTCGCGCCGACGACACAGGCATTCCTAGAAAATGCTGTCTGCGCCTCACAGTCGCGCCAACGACACAGGCATTCCTAGAAAAAGCTGTCTGCGCCTCACAGTCGCGCCAACGACACAGGCATTCCTACAAAATACTGTGTGCGCCTCACAGTCGCGCCGACGACACAGGCATTCCTACAAAATACTGTGTGCGCCTCACAGTCGCGCCGACGACACAGGCATTCCTAGAAAATGCTGTCTGCGCCTCACAGTCGCGCCGACGACACAGGCATTCTTATAAAATGCTGTCTGCTTCTCACAGTCGCGCCGACGACACAGGCATTCCTACAAAATGCTGTCTGCGCCTCGCAGTCGCGCCGACGACAAAGGCATTCCTATCAAATGCTGCCTCGCCTCACAGTCGCGCCGACGACACAGGCATTCCTATAAAATGCTGTCTGCGCCTCGCAGTCGCGCCAACGACACAGGCATTCCTACAAAATGCTCTCTGCGCCTCACCGTCGCGCCGACGACACAGGCATTCCTATAAAATGCTGTCTGCGCCTCACAGTCGCGCCGACGACACAGGCATTCCTACAAAATGCTGTCTGCGCCTCACAGTCGCGCCGACAACACTGGCATTCCTACAAATTGCTGTCTGCGCCTCGCAGTCGCGCCGACGACACAGGCATTCCTATAAAATGCTGTCTGCGCCTCACAGTCGCGCCGACGACACAGGCATTCCTACAAAAAGCTGTCGGCGCCTCGCAGTCGCGCCAACAACACAGGCATTCCTATAAAATGCTGTCTGCGCCTCGCAGTCGCGCCAACGACACAGGCATTCCTACAAAATGCTGTCTGCGCCTCACAGTCACGCCGACGACACAGGCATTCCTATAAAATGCTGTCTGCGCCTCGCAGTCGCGCCGATGACAAAGGCATTCCTACAAAATGCTGTATGCGCTTCGCAGTCGCGCCGGTGGCACAGGCATTCCTAGAAAATGCTGTCTGCGCCTCACATTTGCGCCAACGACACAGGCATTCCTAGAAAAAGCTGTCTGCGCCTCACAGTCACGCCGACGACACAGGCATTCCTACAAAATGCTGTCTGCGCCTCACAGTCGCGCCGACGACACAGGCATTCCTATAAAATGCTGTCTGCACCTCACAGTGCGCCGACAACACAGGCATTCCTATAAAATGCTCTCTGCGCCTCACAGTCGCGCCGACGACACAGGCATTCCTATAAAATGCTGTCTGCGCCTCGCAGTCGCGCCGACGACACAGACATTCCTACAAAATCCTGTTTGCGCCTCACAGTCGCGCCGACGACACAGGCATTCCTATAAAATGCTGTCTGCGCCTCACAGTCGCGCCGACGACACAGGCATTCCTATAAAATGCTGTGTGCGCCTCACAGTAGCGCCGACGACACAGGCAATTCTACAAAATGCTGTCTGCGCCTCGCAGTCGCGCCGACGACACAGGCATTCCTACAAAATGCTGTCTGCGCCTCGCATTCGCGCCGACGACACAGGCATTCCTACAAAAACCTGTCTGCGCCTCGCAGTCGCGCCAACGACAAAGGCATTCCTATCAAATGCTGTCTGCGCCTCACAGTCGCGCCGACGACACAGGCATTCCTATAAAATGCTGTCTGCGCCTCGCAGTCGCGCCAACGACACAGGCATTCCTACAAAATGCTCTCTGCGCCTCACCGTCGCGCCGACGACACAGGCATTCCTATAAAATGCTGTCTGCGCCTCACAGTCGCGCCGACGACACACGCATTCCTACAAAATGCTGTCTGCGCCTCACAGTCGCGCCGACAACACTGGCATTCCTACAAAATGCTGTCTGCGCCTCGCAGTCGCGCCGACGACACAGGCATTCCTATAAAATGCTGTCTGCGCCTCACAGTCGCGCCGACGACACAGGCATTCCTACAAAAAGCTGTCGGCGCCTCGCAGTCGCGCCAACAACACAGGCATTCCTATTAAATGCTGTCTGCACCTCACAGTCGCGCCAACGACACAGGCATTCCTACAAAATGCTGTCTGCGCCTCACAGTCACGCCGACGACACAGGCATTCCTATAAAATGCTGTATGCGCTTCGCAGTCGCGCCGGTGGCACAGGCATTCCTAGAAAATGCTGCCTGCGCCTCACAGTTGCGCCAACGACACAGGCATTCCTAGAAAAAGCTGTCTGCGCCTCACAGTCACGCCACACAGGCATTCCTACAAAATGCTGTCTGCGCCTCGCAGTCGCGCCAACGACACAGGCATTCCTACAAAATGCTGTGTGCGCCTCACAGTAGCGCTGACGACACAGGCATTCCTACAAAAAGCTGTCTGCGCCTCGCAGTCACGCCGACGACACAGGCATTCCTACAAAATGCTGTCTGCGCCTCGCAGTCGCGCCGACGACACAGGCATTCCTAGAAAATGCTGTCTGCGCCTCACAGTCGCGCCAACGACACAGGCATTCCTAGAAAAAGCTGTCTGCGCCTCACAGTCGCGCCAACGACACAGGCATTCCTACAAAATACTGTGTGCGCCTCACAGTCGCGCCGACGACACAGGCATTCCTACAAAATACTGTGTGCGCCTCACAGTCGCGCCGACGACACAGGCATTCCTAGAAAATGCTGTCTGCGCCTCACAGTCGCGCCGACGACACAGGCATTCTTATAAAATGCTGTCTGCTTCTCACAGTCGCGCCGACGACACAGGCATTCCTACAAAATGCTGTCTGCGCCTCGCAGTCGCGCCGACGACAAAGGCATTCCTATCAAATGCTGCCTCGCCTCACAGTCGCGCCGACGACACAGGCATTCCTATAAAATGCTGTCTGCGCCTCGCAGTCGCGCCAACGACACAGGCATTCCTACAAAATGCTCTCTGCGCCTCACCGTCGCGCCGACGACACAGGCATTCCTATAAAATGCTGTCTGCGCCTCACAGTCGCGCCGACGACACAGGCATTCCTACAAAATGCTGTCTGCGCCTCACAGTCGCGCCGACAACACTGGCATTCCTACAAATTGCTGTCTGCGCCTCGCAGTCGCGCCGACGACACAGGCATTCCTATAAAATGCTGTCTGCGCCTCACAGTCGCGCCGACGACACAGGCATTCCTACAAAAAGCTGTCGGCGCCTCGCAGTCGCGCCAACAACACAGGCATTCCTATAAAATGCTGTCTGCGCCTCGCAGTCGCGCCAACGACACAGGCATTCCTACAAAATGCTGTCTGCGCCTCACAGTCACGCCGACGACACAGGCATTCCTATAAAATGCTGTCTGCGCCTCGCAGTCGCGCCGATGACAAAGGCATTCCTACAAAATGCTGTATGCGCTTCGCAGTCGCGCCGGTGGCACAGGCATTCCTAGAAAATGCTGTCTGCGCCTCACATTTGCGCCAACGACACAGGCATTCCTAGAAAAAGCTGTCTGCGCCTCACAGTCACGCCGACGACACAGGCATTCCTACAAAATGCTGTCTGCGCCTCACAGTCGCGCCGACGACACAGGCATTCCTATAAAATGCTGTCTGCACCTCACAGTGCGCCGACAACACAGGCATTCCTATAAAATGCTCTCTGCGCCTCACAGTCGCGCCGACGACACAGGCATTCCTATAAAATGCTGTCTGCGCCTCGCAGTCGCGCCGACGACACAGACATTCCTACAAAATCCTGTTTGCGCCTCACAGTCGCGCCGACGACACAGGCATTCCTATAAAATGCTGTCTGCGCCTCACAGTCGCGCCGACGACACAGGCATTCCTATAAAATGCTGTGTGCGCCTCACAGTAGCGCCGACGACACAGGCAATTCTACAAAATGCTGTCTGCGCCTCGCAGTCGCGCCGACGACACAGGCATTCCTACAAAATGCTGTCTGCGCCTCGCATTCGCGCCGACGACACAGGCATTCCTACAAAAACCTGTCTGCGCCTCGCAGTCGCGCCAACGACAAAGGCATTCCTATCAAATGCTGTCTGCGCCTCACAGTCGCGCCGACGACACAGGCATTCCTATAAAATGCTGTCTGCGCCTCGCAGTCGCGCCAACGACACAGGCATTCCTACAAAATGCTCTCTGCGCCTCACCGTCGCGCCGACGACACAGGCATTCCTATAAAATGCTGTCTGCGCCTCACAGTCGCGCCGACGACACACGCATTCCTACAAAATGCTGTCTGCGCCTCACAGTCGCGCCGACAACACTGGCATTCCTACAAAATGCTGTCTGCGCCTCGCAGTCGCGCCGACGACACAGGCATTCCTATAAAATGCTGTCTGCGCCTCACAGTCGCGCCGACGACACAGGCATTCCTACAAAAAGCTGTCGGCGCCTCGCAGTCGCGCCAACAACACAGGCATTCCTATTAAATGCTGTCTGCACCTCACAGTCGCGCCAACGACACAGGCATTCCTACAAAATGCTGTCTGCGCCTCACAGTCACGCCGACGACACAGGCATTCCTATAAAATGCTGTATGCGCTTCGCAGTCGCGCCGGTGGCACAGGCATTCCTAGAAAATGCTGCCTGCGCCTCACAGTTGCGCCAACGACACAGGCATTCCTAGAAAAAGCTGTCTGCGCCTCACAGTCACGCCGACGACACAGGCATTCCTACAAAATGCTGTCTGCGCCTCACAGTCGCGCCGACGACACAGGCATTCCTATAAAATGCTGTCTGCGCCTCACAGTCGCGCCGACAACACAGGCATTCCTATAAAATGCTCTCTGCGCATCACAGTCGCGCCGACGACACAGGCATTCCTATAAAATGCTGTCTGCGCCTCGCAGTCGCGCCGACGACACAGACATTCCTACAAAATCCTGTTTGCGCCTCACAGTCGCGCCGACGACACAGGCATTCCTATAAAATGCTGTCTGCGCCTCACAGTCGCGCCGACGACACAGGCATTCCTATAAAATGCTGTCTGCGCCTCGCAGTCACGCCACCGACACAGTCATTCCTACAAGATGCTGTCTGCGCCTCGCAGTCGCGCCGACGACACAGTCATTCCTAGAAAATGCTGTCTGCGCCTCACAGTCGCGCCGACAACACAGGCATTCCTACAAAATGCTGTCTGCGCCTCGCAGTCGCGCCGACGACACAGGCATTCCTATAAAATGCTGTCTGCGCCTCACAGTCGCGCCGACGACACAGGCATTCCTATAAAGTGCTGTCTGCGCCTCGCAGTCCCGCCGACGACACAGGCATTCCTACAAAATGCTGTCTGCGCCTCACAGTCGCGCCGACGACACAGGCATTCGTATAAAATGCTGTCTGCGCCTCACAGTTGCGCCGACGACACAGGCATTCCCTTAAAATGCTGTCTGCGCCTCGCTGTCACGCCAACGACACAGGCATTCCTACAAAATGCTGTCTGCGCCTCGCAGTCGCGCCGACGGCACAGGCATTCCTAGAAAATGCTGTCTGCGCCTCACAGTCGCGCCGACGACACAGGCATTCCCACAAAATGCTGTCTGCGCCTCGCAGTCGCGCCGACGACACAGGCATTCCTACAAAATACTGTCTGCGCCTCGCAGTCACGCCGACGACACAGGCATTCCTAGAAAATGCTGTCTGCGCCTCACAGTCGCGCCAACGACACAGGCATTCCTATTAAATGCTGTCTGCGCCTCACAGTCGCGCCGACGACACAGGCATTCCTATAAAATGCTGTCTGCGCCTCGCAGTCGCGCCAACGACACAGGCATTCCTACAAAATGCTGTCTGCGCCTCACAGTCGCGCCGACGACACAGGCATTCCTATAAAATGCTGTCTGCGCCTCGCAGTCGCGCCGATGACACAGGCATTCCTACAAAATGCTGTATGCGCTTCGCAGTCGCGCCGATGGCACAGGCATTCCTAGAAAATGCTGTCTGCGCCTCACAGTTGCGCCAACGACAAAGGCATTCCTAGAAAAAGCTGTCTGCGCCTCACAGTCACGCCGACGACACAGGCATTCCTACAAAATGCTGTCTGCGCCTCACAGTCGCGCCGACGACACAGGCATTCCTACAAAATGCTGTGTGCGCCTCACAGTTGCGCCGACGACACAGGCATTCCTACAAAATGCTGTCTGCGCCTCGCAGTCGCGCCGACGACACAGGCATTCCTACAAAATGCTGTCTGCGCCTCGCAGTCGCGCCGACGACACAGGCATTCCTACAAAAACCTGTCTGCGCCTCGCAGTCGCGCCAACGACAAAGGCATTCCTATCAAATGCTGTCTGCGCCTCACAGTCGCGCCGACGACACAGGCATTCCTATAAAATGCTGTCTGCGCCTCGCAGTCGCGCCAACGACACAGGCATTCCTACAAAATGCTCTCTGCGCCTCACCGTCGCGCCGACGACACAGGCATTCCTATAAAATGCTGTCTGCGCCTCACAGTCGCGCCGACGACACAGGCATTCCTACAAAATGCTGTCTGCGCCTCACAGTCGCGCCGACAACACTGGCATTCCTACAAAATGCTGTCTGCGCCTCGCAGTCGCGCCGACGACACAGGCATTCCTACAAAAAGCTGTCGGCGCCTCGCAGTCGCGCCAACAACACAGGCATTCCTATTAAATGCTGTCTGCACCTCACAGTCACGCCGACGACACAGGCATTCCTATAAAATGCTGTCTGCGCCTCGCAGTCGCGCCAACGACACAGGCATTCCTACAAAATGCTGTCTGCGCCTCACAGTCACGCCGACGACACTGGCATTCCTATAAAATGCTGTCTGCGCCTCGCAGTCGCGCCGATGACACAGGCATTCCTACAAAATGCTGTATGCGCTTCGCAGTCGCGCCGATGGCACAGGCATTCCTAGAAAATGCTGTCTGCGCCTCACAGTTGCGCCAACGACAAAGGCATTCCTAGAAAAAGCTGTCTGCGCCTCACAGTCACGCCGACGACACAGGCATTCCTACAAAATGCTGTCTGCGCCTCACAGTCGCGCCGACGACACAGGCATTCCTACAAAATGCTGTGTGCGCCTCACAGTTGCGCCGACGACACAGGCATTCCTACAAAATGCTGTCTGCGCCTCGCAGTCGCGCCGACGACACAGGCATTCCTACAAAATGCTGTGTGCGCCTCACAGTAGCGCCGACGACACAGGCATTCCTACAAAAAGCTGTCTGCGCCTCGCAGTCGCGCCGACGACACAGGCATTCCTACAAAATGCTGTCTGCGCCTCGCAGTCGCGCCGACGACAAAGGCATTCCTATCAAATGCTGTCTGCGCCTCACAGTCGCGTCGACGACACAGGCATTCCTATCAAATGCTGTCTGCGCCTCACAGTCGCGTCGACGACACAGGCATTCCTATAAAATGCTGTCTGCGCCTCACAGTCGCGCCAACGACACAGGCATTCCTACAAAATGCTGTGTGCGCCTCACAGTAGCGCCGACGACACAGGCATTCCTACAAAAAGCTGTCTGCGCCTCGCAGTCGCGCCGACGACACAGGCATTCCTACAAAATGCTGTCTGCGCCTCGCAGTCGCGCCGACGACAAAGGCATTCCTATCAAATGCTGTCTGCGCCTCACAGTCGCGTCGACGACACAGGCATTCCTATAAAATGCTGTCTGCGCCTCGCAGTCGCGCCAACGACACAGGCATTCCTACAAAATGCTCTCTGCGCCTCACCGTCGCGCCGACGACACAGGCATTCCTATAAAATGCTGTCTGCGCCTCACAGTCGCGCCGACGACACAGGCATTCCTACAAAATGCTGTCTGCGCCTCACAGTCGCGCCGACAACACTGGCATTCCTACAATATGCTGTCTGCGCCTCGCAGTCACGCCGACGACACAGGCATTCCTATAAAATGCTGTCTGCGCCTCGCAGTCGCGCCGATGACAAAGGCATTCCTACAAAATGCTGTCTGCGCCTCGCAGTCGCGCCAACGACACAGGCATTCCTACAAAATGCTGTCTGCGCCTCACAGTCACGCCGACGACACAGGCATTCCTATAAAATGCTGTCTGCGCCTCGCAGTCGCGCCGATGACAAAGGCATTCCTACAAAATGCTGTATGCGCTTCGCAGTCGCGCCGGTGGCACAGGCATTCCTAGAAAATGCTGTCTGCGCCTCACATTTGCGCCAACGACACAGGCATTCCTAGAAAAAGCTGTCTGCGCCTCACAGTCACGCCGACGACACAGGCATTCCTACAAAATGCTGTCTGCGCCTCACAGTCGCGCCGACGACACAGGCATTCCTATAAAATGCTGTCTGCACCTCACAGTCGCGCCGAGACAACACAGGCATTCCTATAAAATGCTCTCTGCGCCTCACAGTCGCGCCGACGACACAGGCATTCCTATAAAATGCTGTCTGCGCCTCGCAGTCACGCCGACGACACAGACATTCCTACAAAATCCTGTTTGCGCCTCACAGTCGCGCCGACGACACAGGCATTCCTATAAAATGCTGTCTGCGCCTCACAGTCGCGCCGACGACACAGGCATTCCTATAAAATGCTGTCTGCGCCTCGCAGTCACGCCACCGACACAGACATTCCTACAAGATGCTGTCTGCGCCTCGCAGTCGCGCCGACGACACAGTCATTCCTAGAAAATGCTGTCTGCCCCTCACAGTCGCGCCGACAACACAGGCATTCCTACAAAATGCTGTCTGCGCCTCGCAGTCGCGCCGACGACACAGGCATTCCTATAAAATGCTGTCTGCGCCTCACAGTCGCGCCGACGACACAGGCATTCCTACAAAATGCTGTCTGCGCCTCGCAGTCGCGCCAACGACACAGGCATTCCTACAAAATGCTGTGTGCGCCTCACAGTAGCGCTGACGACACAGGCATTCCTACAAAAAGCTGTCTGCGCCTCGCAGTCGCGCCGACGACACAGGCATTCCTACAAAATGCTGTCTGCGCCTCGCAGTCGCGCCGACGACACAGGCATTCCTAGAAAATGCTGTCTGCGCCTCACAGTCGCGCCAACGACACAGGCATTCCTAGAAAAAGCTGTCTGCGCCTCACAGTCACGCCGACGACACAGGCATTCCTACAAAATGCTGTCTGCGCCTCACAGTCGCGCCGACGACACAGGCATTCCTATAAAATGCTGTCTGCGCCTCACAGTCGCGCCGACAACACAGGCATTCCTATAAAATGCTCTCTGCGCATCACAGTCGCGCCGACGACACAGGCATTCCTATAAAATGCTGTCTGCGCCTCGCAGTCGCGCCGACGACACAGACATTCCTACAAAATCCTGTTTGCGCCTCACAGTCGCGCCGACGACACAGGCATTCCTATAAAATGCTGTCTGCGCCTCACAGTCGCGCCGACGACACAGGCATTCCTATAAAATGCTGTCTGCGCCTCGCAGTCACGCCACCGACACAGTCATTCCTACAAGATGCTGTCTGCGCCTCGCAGTCGCGCCGACGACACAGTCATTCCTAGAAAATGCTGTCTGCGCCTCACAGTCGCGCCGACAACACAGGCATTCCTACAAAATGCTGTCTGCGCCTCGCAGTCGCGCCGACGACACAGGCATTCCTATAAAATGCTGTCTGCGCCTCACAGTCGCGCCGACGACACAGGCATTCCTATAAAGTGCTGTCTGCGCCTCGCAGTCCCGCCGACGACACAGGCATTCCTACAAAATGCTGTCTGCGCCTCACAGTCGCGCCGACGACACAGGCATTCGTATAAAATGCTGTCTGCGCCTCACAGTTGCGCCGACGACACAGGCATTCCCTTAAAATGCTGTCTGCGCCTCGCTGTCACGCCAACGACACAGGCATTCCTACAAAATGCTGTCTGCGCCTCGCAGTCGCGCCGACGGCACAGGCATTCCTAGAAAATGCTGTCTGCGCCTCACAGTCGCGCCGACGACACAGGCATTCCCACAAAATGCTGTCTGCGCCTCGCAGTCGCGCCGACGACACAGGCATTCCTACAAAATACTGTCTGCGCCTCGCAGTCACGCCGACGACACAGGCATTCCTAGAAAATGCTGTCTGCGCCTCACAGTCGCGCCAACGACACAGGCATTCCTATTAAATGCTGTCTGCGCCTCACAGTCGCGCCGACGACACAGGCATTCCTATAAAATGCTGTCTGCGCCTCGCAGTCGCGCCAACGACACAGGCATTCCTACAAAATGCTGTCTGCGCCTCACAGTCGCGCCGACGACACAGGCATTCCTATAAAATGCTGTCTGCGCCTCGCAGTCGCGCCGATGACACAGGCATTCCTACAAAATGCTGTATGCGCTTCGCAGTCGCGCCGATGGCACAGGCATTCCTAGAAAATGCTGTCTGCGCCTCACAGTTGCGCCAACGACAAAGGCATTCCTAGAAAAAGCTGTCTGCGCCTCACAGTCACGCCGACGACACAGGCATTCCTACAAAATGCTGTCTGCGCCTCACAGTCGCGCCGACGACACAGGCATTCCTACAAAATGCTGTGTGCGCCTCACAGTTGCGCCGACGACACAGGCATTCCTACAAAATGCTGTCTGCGCCTCGCAGTCGCGCCGACGACACAGGCATTCCTACAAAATGCTGTCTGCGCCTCGCAGTCGCGCCGACGACACAGGCATTCCTACAAAAACCTGTCTGCGCCTCGCAGTCGCGCCAACGACAAAGGCATTCCTATCAAATGCTGTCTGCGCCTCACAGTCGCGCCGACGACACAGGCATTCCTATAAAATGCTGTCTGCGCCTCGCAGTCGCGCCAACGACACAGGCATTCCTACAAAATGCTCTCTGCGCCTCACCGTCGCGCCGACGACACAGGCATTCCTATAAAATGCTGTCTGCGCCTCACAGTCGCGCCGACGACACAGGCATTCCTACAAAATGCTGTCTGCGCCTCACAGTCGCGCCGACAACACTGGCATTCCTACAAAATGCTGTCTGCGCCTCGCAGTCGCGCCGACGACACAGGCATTCCTACAAAAAGCTGTCGGCGCCTCGCAGTCGCGCCAACAACACAGGCATTCCTATTAAATGCTGTCTGCACCTCACAGTCACGCCGACGACACAGGCATTCCTATAAAATGCTGTCTGCGCCTCGCAGTCGCGCCAACGACACAGGCATTCCTACAAAATGCTGTCTGCGCCTCACAGTCACGCCGACGACACTGGCATTCCTATAAAATGCTGTCTGCGCCTCGCAGTCGCGCCGATGACACAGGCATTCCTACAAAATGCTGTATGCGCTTCGCAGTCGCGCCGATGGCACAGGCATTCCTAGAAAATGCTGTCTGCGCCTCACAGTTGCGCCAACGACAAAGGCATTCCTAGAAAAAGCTGTCTGCGCCTCACAGTCACGCCGACGACACAGGCATTCCTACAAAATGCTGTCTGCGCCTCACAGTCGCGCCGACGACACAGGCATTCCTACAAAATGCTGTGTGCGCCTCACAGTTGCGCCGACGACACAGGCATTCCTACAAAATGCTGTCTGCGCCTCGCAGTCGCGCCGACGACACAGGCATTCCTACAAAATGCTGTCTGCGCCTCGCAGTCGCACCGACGACACAGGCATTCCTACAAAAACCTGTCTGCGCCTCGCAGTCGCGCCAACGACAAAGGCATTCCTATCAAATGCTGTCTGCGCCTCACAGTCGCGCCGACGACACAGGCATTCCTATAAAATGCTGTCTGCGCCTCGCAGTCGCGCCAACGACACAGGCATTCCTACAAAATGCTGTCTGCGCCTCACAGTCACGCCGACGACACAGGCATTCCTATAAAATGCTGTATGCGCTTCGTAGTCGCGCCGGTGGCACAGGCATTCCTAGAAAATGCTGTCTGCGCCTCACAGTTGCGCCAACGACACAGGCATTCCTAGAAAAAGCTGTCTGCGCCTCACAGTCACGCCGACGACACAGGCATTCCTACAAAATGCTGTCTGCGCCTCACAGTCGCGCCGACGACACAGGCATTCCTATAAAATGCTGTCTGCGCCTCACAGTCGCGCCGACAACACAGGCATTCCTATAAAATGCTCTCTGCGCCTCACAGTCGCGCCGACGACACAGGCATTCCTATAAAATGCTGTCTGCGCCTCGCAGTCGCGCCGACGACACAGACATTCCTACAAAATCCTGTTTGCGCCTCACAGTCGCGCCGACGACACAGGCATTCCTATAAAATGCTGTCTGCGCCTCACAGTCGCGCCGACGACACAGGCATTCCTATAAAATGCTGTCTGCGCCTCGCAGTCACGCCACCGACACAGGCATTCCTACAAGATGCTGTCTGCGCCTCGCAGTCGCGCCGACGACACAGTCATTCCTAGAAAATGCTGTCTGCGCCTCACAGTCGCGCCGACAACACAGGCATTCCTACAAAATGCTGTCTGCGCCTCGCAGTCGCGCCGACGACACAGGCATTCCTATAAAATGCTGTCTGCGCCTCACAGTCGCGCCGACGACACAGGCATTCCTACAAAATGCTGTCTGCGCCTCGCAGTCGCGCCAACGACACAGGCATTCCTACAAAATGCTGTGTGCGCCTCACAGTAGCGCCGACGACACAGGCATTCCTACAAAAAGCTGTCTGCGCCTCGCAGTCGCGCCGACGACACAGGCATTCCTACAAAATGCTGTCTGCGCCTCGCTGTCGCGCCGACGACAAAGGCATTCCTATCAAATGCTGTCTGCGCCTCACAGTCGCGTCGACGACACAGGCATTCCTATAAAATGCTGTCTGCGCCTCGCAGTCGCGCCAACGACACAGGCATTCCTACAAAATGCTCTCTGCGCCTCACCGTCGCGCCGACGACACAGGCATTCCTATAAAATGCTGTCTGCGCCTCACAGTCGCGCCGACGACACAGGCATTCCTACAAAATGCTGTCTGCGCCTCACAGTCGCGCCGACAACACTGGCATTCCTACAAAATGCTGTCTGCGCCTCGCAGTCACGCCGACGACACAGGCATTCCTATAAAATGCTGTCTGCGCCTCGCAGTCGCGCCGATGACAAAGGCATTCCTACAAAATGCTGTATGCGCTTCGCAGTCGCGCCGGTGGCACAGGCATTCCTAGAAAATGCTGTCTGCGCCTCACATTTGCGCCAACGACACAGGCATTCCTAGAAAAAGCTGTCTGCGCCTCACAGTCACGCCGACGACACAGGCATTCCTACAAAATGCTGTCTGCGCCTCACAGTCGCGCCGACGACACAGGCATTCCTATAAAATGCTGTCTGCACCTCACAGTCGCGCCGACAACACAGGCATTCCTATAAAATGCTGTCTGCGCCTCGCAGTCGCGCCGACGACACAGTCATTCCTAGAAAATGCTGTCTGCGCCTCACAGTCGCGCCGACAACACAGGCATTCCTACAAAATGCTGTCTGCGCCTCGCAGTCGCGCCGACGACACAGGCATTCCTATAAAATGCTGTCTGCGCCTCACAGTCGCGCCGACGACACAGGCATTCCTACAAAATGCTGTCTGCGCCTCGCAGTCGCGCCAACGACAAAGGCATTCCTACAAAATGCTGTGTGCGCCTCACAGTAGCGCCGACGACACAGGCATTCCTACAAAAAGCTGTCTGCGCCTCGCAGTCGCGCCGACGACACAGGCATTCCTACAAAATGCTGTCTGCGCCTCGCAGTCGCGCCGACGACAAACGCATTCCTATCAAATGCTGTCTGCGCCTCACAGTCGCGTCGACGACACAGGCATTCCTATAAAATGCTGTCTGCGCCTCACAGTCGCGCCAACGACACAGGCATTCCTACAAAATGCTCTGTGCGCCTCACAGTAGCGCCGACGACACAGGCATTCCTACAAAAAGCTGTCTGCGCCTCGCAGTCGCGCCGACGACACAGGCATTCCTACAAAATGCTGTCTGCGCCTCGCAGTCGCGCTGACGACAAAGGCATTCCTATCAAATGCTGTCTGCGCCTCACAGTCGCGTCGACGACACAGGCATTCCTATAAAATGCTGTCTGCGCCTCGCAGTCGCGCCAACGACACAGGCATTCCTACAAAATGCTCTCTGCGCCTCACCGTCGCGCCGACGACACAGGCATTCCTATAAAATGCTGTCTGCGCCTCACAGTCGCGCCGACGACACAGGCATTCCTACAAAATGCTGTCTGCGCCTCACAGTCGCGCCGACAACACTGGCATTCCTACAAAAAGCTGTCGGCGCCTCGCAGTCGCGCCAACAACACAGGCATTCCTATTAAATGCTGTCTGCACCTCACAGTCGCGCCGACGACACAGGCATTCCTATAAAATGCTGTCTGCGCCTCGCAGTCGCGCCAACGACACAGGCATTCCTACAAAATGCTGTCTGCGCCTCACAGTCACGCCGACGACACAGGCATTCCTATAAAATGCTGTATGCGCTTCGCAGTCGCGCTGGTGGCACAGGCATTCCTAGAAAATGCTGTCTGCGCCTCACAGTTGCGCCAACGACACAGGCATTCCTAGAAAAAGCTGTCTGCGCCTCACAGTCACGCCGACGACACAGGCATTCCTACAAAATGCTGTCTGCGCCTCACAGTCGCGCCGACGACACAGGCATTCCTATAAAATGCTGTCTGCGCCTCACAGTCGCGCCGACAACACAGGCATTCCTATAAAATGCTCTCTGCGCCTCACAGTCGCGCCGACGACACAGGCATTCCTATAAAATGCTGTCTGCGCCTCGCAGTCGCGCCGACGACACAGACATTCCTACAAAATCCTGTTTGCGCCTCACAGTCGCGCCGACGACACAGGCATTCCTATAAAATGCTGTCTGCGCCTCGCAGTCACGCCACCGACACAGGCATTCCTACAAGATGCTGTCTGCGCCTCGCAGTCGCGCCGACGACACAGTCATTCCTAGAAAATGCTGTCTGCGCCTCACAGTCGCGCCGACAACACAGGCATTCCTACAAAATGCTGTCTGCGCCTCGCAGTCGCGCCGACGACACAGGCATTCCTATAAAATGCTGTCTGCGCCTCACAGTCGCGCCGACGACACAGGCATTCCTACAAAATGCTGTCTGCGCCTCGCAGTCGCGCCAACGACACAGGCATTCCTACAAAATGCTGTGTGCGCCTCACAGTAGCGCCGACGACACAGGCATTCCTACAAAAAGCTGTCTGCGCCTCGCAGTCGCGCCGACGACACAGGCATTCCTACAAAATGCTGTCTGCGCCTCGCAGTCGCGCCGACGACAAAGGCATTCCTATCAAATGCTGTCTGCGCCTCACAGTCGCGTCGACGACACAGGCATTCCTATAAAATGCTGTCTGCGCCTCGCAGTCGCGCCAACGACACAGGCATTCCTACAAAATGCTCTCTGCGCCTCACCGTCGCGCCGACGACACAGGCATTCCTATAAAATGCTGTCTGCGCCTCACAGTCGCGCCGACGACACAGGCATTCCTACAAAATGCTGTCTGCGCCTCACAGTCGCGCCGACAACACTGGCATTCCTACAAAATGCTGTCTGCGCCTCGCAGTCACGCCGACGACACAGGCATTCCTATAAAATGCTGTCTGCGCCTCGCAGTCGCGCCGATGACAAAGGCATTCCTACAAAATGCTGTATGCGCTTCGCAGTCGCGCCGGTGGCACAGGCATTCCTAGAAAATGCTGTCTGCGCCTCACATTTGCGCCAACGACACAGGCATTCCTAGAAAAAGCTGTCTGCGCCTCACAGTCACGCCGACGACACAGGCATTCCTACAAAATGCTGTCTACGCCTCACAGTCGCGCCGACGACACAGGCATTCCTATAAAATGCTGTCTGCACCTCACAGTCGCGCCGACAACACAGGCATTCCTATAAAATGCTGTCTGCGCCTCGCAGTCGCGCCGACGACACAGTCATTCCTAGAAAATGCTGTCTGCGCCTCACAGTCGCGCCGACAACACAGGCATTCCTACAAAATGCTGTCTGCGCCTCGCAGTCGCGCCGACGACACAGGCATTCCTATAAAATGCTGTCTGCGCCTCACAGTCGCGCCGACGACACAGGCATT
This sequence comes from Dermacentor andersoni, assembly GCF_023375885.2. Classification (NCBI taxonomy): domain Eukaryota; kingdom Metazoa; phylum Arthropoda; class Arachnida; order Ixodida; family Ixodidae; genus Dermacentor; species Dermacentor andersoni. Next base: position 142,404,923 of record NC_092822.1, on the reverse strand, counting down.
CCTACAAAATGCTGTCTGCGCCTCGCAGTCGCGCCAACGACAAAGGCATTCCTACAAAATGCTGTGTGCGCCTCACAGTAGCGCCGACGACACAGGCATTCCTACAAAAAGCTGTCTGCGCCTCGCAGTCGCGCCGACGACACAGGCATTCCTACAAAATGCTGTCTGCGCCTCGCAGTCGCGCCGACGACAAAGGCATTCCTATCAAATGCTGTCTGCGCCTCACAGTCGCGTCGACGACACAGGCATTCCTATAAAATGCTGTCTGCGCCTCACAGTCGCGCCAACGACACAGGCATTCCTACAAAATGCTGTGTGCGCCTCACAGTAGCGCCGACGACACAGGCATTCCTACAAAAAGCTGTCTGCGCCTCGCAGTCGCGCCGACGACACAGGCATTCCTACAAAATGCTGTCTGCGCCTCGCAGTCGCGCCGACGACAAAGGCATTCCTATCAAATGCTGTCTGCGCCTCACAGTCGCGTCGACGACACAGGCATTCCTATAAAATGCTGTCTGCGCCTCGCAGTCGCGCCAACGACACAGGCATTCCTACAAAATGCTCACTGCGCCTCACCGTCGCGCCGACGACACAGGCATTCCTATAAAATGCTGTCTGCGCCTCACAGTCGCGCCGACGACACAGGCATTCCTACAAAATGCTGTCTGCGCCTCACAGTCGCGCCGACAACACTGGCATTCCTACAATATGCTGTCTGCGCCTCGCAGTCACGCCGACGACACAGGCATTCCTATAAAATGCTGTCTGCGCCTCGCAGTCGCGCCGATGACAAAGGCATTCCTACAAAATGCTGTCTGCGCCTCGCAGTCGCGCCAACGACACAGGCATTCCTACAAAATGCTGTCTGCGCCTCACAGTCACGCCGACGACACAGGCATTCCTATAAAATGCTGTCTGCGCCTCGCAGTCGCGCCGATGACAAAGGCATTCCTACAAAATGCTGTATGCGCTTCGCAGTCGCGCCGGTGGCACAGGCATTCCTAGAAAATGCTGTCTGCGCCTCACATTTGCGCCAACGACACAGGCATTCCTAGAAAAAGCTGTCTGCGCCTCACAGTCACGCCGACGACACAGGCATTCCTACAAAATGCTGTCTGCGCCTCGCAGTCGCGCCGACGACAAAGGCATTCCTATCAAATGCTGTCTGCGCCTCACAGTCGCGTCGACGACACAGGCATTCCTATAAAATGCTGTCTGCGCCTCGCAGTCGCGCCAACGACACAGGCATTCCTACAAAATGCTGTGTGCGCCTCACAGTAGCGCCGACGACACAGGCATTCCTACAAAAAGCTGTCTGCGCCTCGCAGTCGCGCCGACGACACAGGCATTCCTACAAAATGCTGTCTGCGCCTCGCAGTCGCGCCGACGACAAAGGCATTCCTATCAAATGCTGTCTGCGCCTCACAGTCGCGTCGACGACACAGGCATTCCTATAAAATGCTGTCTGCGCCTCGCAGTCGCGCCAACGACACAGGCATTCCTACAAAATGCTCTCTGCGCCTCACCGTCGCGCCGACGACACAGGCATTCCTATAAAATGCTGTCTGCGCCTCACAGTCGCGCCGACGACACAGGCATTCCTACAAAATGCTGTCTGCGCCTCACAGTCGCGCCGACAACACTGGCATTCCTACAAAATGCTGTCTGCGCCTCGCAGTCACGCCGACGACACAGGCATTCCTATAAAATCCTGTCTGCGCCTCGCAGTCGCGCCGATGACAAAGGCATTCCTACAAAATGCTGTATGCGCTTCGCAGTCGCGCCGGTGGCACAGGCATTCCTAGAAAATGCTGTCTGCGCCTCACATTTGCGCCAACGACACAGGCATTCCTAGAAAAAGCTGTCTGCGCCTCACAGTCACGCCGACGACACAGGCATTCCTACAAAATGCTGTCTACGCCTCACAGTCGCGCCGACGACACAGGCATTCCTATAAAATGCTGTCTGCACCTCACAGTCGCGCCGACAACACAGGCATTCCTATAAAATGCTGTCTGCGCCTCGCAGTCGCGCCGACGACACAGTCATTCCTAGAAAATGCTGTCTGCGCCTCACAGTCGCGCCGACAACACAGGCATTCCTACAAAATGCTGTCTGCGCCTCGCAGTCGCGCCGACGACACAGGCATTCCTATAAAATGCTGTCTGCGCCTCACAGTCGCGCCGACGACACAGGCATTCCTACAAAATGCTGTCTGCGCCTCGCAGTCGCGCCAACGACAAAGGCATTCCTACAAAATGCTGTGTGCGCCTCACAGTAGCGCCGACGACACAGGCATTCCTACAAAAAGCTGTCTGCGCCTCGCAGTCGCGCCGACGACACAGGCATTCCTACAAAATGCTGTCTGCGCCTCGCAGTCGCGCCGACGACAAAGGCATTCCTATCAAATGCTGTCTGCGCCTCACAGTCGCGTCGACGACACAGGCATTCCTATAAAATGCTGTCTGCGCCTCACAGTCGCGCCAACGACACAGGCATTCCTACAAAATGCTGTGTGCGCCTCACAGTAGCGCCGACGACACAGGCATTCCTACAAAAAGCTGTCTGCGCCTCGCAGTCGCGCCGACGACACAGGCATTCCTACAAAATGCTGTCTGCGCCTCGCAGTCGCGCCGACGACAAAGGCATTCCTATCAAATGCTGTCTGCGCCTCACAGTCGCGTCGACGACACAGGCATTCCTATAAAATGCTGTCTGCGCCTCGCAGTCGCGCCAACGACACAGGCATTCCTACAAAATGCTCTCTGCGCCTCACCGTCGCGCCGACGACACAGGCATTCCTATAAAATGCTGTCTGCGCCTCACAGTCGCGCCGACGACACAGGCATTCCTACAAAATGCTGTCTGCGCCTCACAGTCGCGCCGACAACACTGGCATTCCTACAATATGCTGTCTGCGCCTCGCAGTCACGCCGACGACACAGGCATTCCTATAAAATGCTGTCTGCGCCTCGCAGTCGCGCCGATGACAAAGGCATTCCTACAAAATGCTGTCTGCGCCTCGCAGTCGCGCCAACGACACAGGCATTCCTACAAAATGCTGTCTGCGCCTCACAGTCACGCCGACGACACAGGCATTCCTATAAAATGCTGTCTGCGCCTCGCAGTCGCGCCGATGACAAAGGCATTCCTACAAAATGCTGTATGCGCTTCGCAGTCGCGCCGGTGGCACAGGCATTCCTAGAAAATGCTGTCTGCGCCTCACATTTGCGCCAACGACACAGGCATTCCTAGAAAAAGCTGTCTGCGCCTCACAGTCACGCCGACGACACAGGCATTCCTACAAAATGCTGTCTGCGCCTCACAGTCGCGCCGACGACACAGGCATTCCTATAAAATGCTGTCTGCACCTCACAGTCGCGCCGAGACAACACAGGCATTCCTATAAAATGCTCTCTGCGCCTCACAGTCGCGCCGACGACACAGGCATTCCTATAAAATGCTGTCTGCGCCTCGCAGTCACGCCGACGACACAGACATTCCTACAAAATCCTGTTTGCGCCTCACAGTAGCGCCGACGACACAGGCATTCCTACAAAAAGCTGTCTGCGCCTCGCAGTCGCGCCGACGACAAAGGCATTCCTATCAAATGCTGTCTGCGCCTCACAGTCGCGTCGACGACACAGGCATTCCTATAAAATGCTGTCTGCGCCTCGCAGTCGCGCCAACGACACAGGCATTCCTACAAAATGCTGTGTGCGCCTCACAGTAGCGCCGACGACACAGGCATTCCTACAAAAAGCTGTCTGCGCCTCGCAGTCGCGCCGACGACACAGGCATTCCTACAAAATGCTGTCTGCGCCTCGCAGTCGCGCCGACGACAAAGGCATTCCTATCAAATGCTGTCTGCGCCTCACAGTCGCGTCGACGACACAGGCATTCCTATAAAATGCTGTCTGCGCCTCGCAGTCGCGCCAACGACACAGGCATTCCTACAAAATGCTCTCTGCGCCTCACCGTCGCGCCGACGACACAGGCATTCCTATAAAATGCTGTCTGCGCCTCACAGTCGCGCCGACGACACAGGCATTCCTACAAAATGCTGTCTGCGCCTCACAGTCGCGCCGACCACACTGGCATTCCTACAAAATGCTGTCTGCGCCTCGCAGTCACGCCGACGACACAGGCATTCCTATAAAATGCTGTCTGCGCCTCGCAGTCGCGCCGATGACAAAGGCATTCCTACAAAATGCTGTATGCGCTTCGCAGTCGCGCCGGTGGCACAGGCATTCCTAGAAAATGCTGTCTGCGCCTCACATTTGCGCCAACGACACAGGCATTCCTAGAAAAAGCTGTCTGCGCCTCACAGTCACGCCGACGACACAGGCATTCCTACAAAATGCTGTCTACGCCTCACAGTCGCGCCGACGACACAGGCATTCCTATAAAATGCTGTCTGCACCTCACAGTCGCGCCGACAACACAGGCATTCCTATAAAATGCTGTCTGCGCATCGCAGTCGCGCCGACGACACAGTCATTCCTAGAAAATGCTGTCTGCGCCTCACAGTCGCGCCGACAACACAGGCATTCCTACAAAATGCTGTCTGCGCCTCGCAGTCGCGCCGACGACACAGGCATTCCTATAAAATGCTGTCTGCGCCTCACAGTCGCGCCGACGACACAGGCATTCCTACAAAATGCTGTCTGCGCCTCGCAGTCGCGCCAACGACAAAGGCATTCCTACAAAATGCTGTGTGCGCCTCAGAGTAGCGCCGACGACACAGGCATTCCTACAAAAAGCTGTCTGCGCCTCGCAGTCGCGCCGACGACACAGGCATTCCTACAAAATGCTGTCTGCGCCTCGCAGTCGCGCCGACGACAAAGGCATTCCTATCAAATGCTGTCTGCGCCTCACAGTCGCGTCGACGACACAGGCATTCCTATAAAATGCTGTCTGCGCCTCACAGTCGCGCCAACAACACAGGCATTCCTACAAAATGCTGTGTGCGCCTCACAGTAGCGCCGACGACACAGGCATTCCTACAAAAAGCTGTCTGCGCCTCGCAGTCGCGCCGACGACACAGGCATTCCTACAAAATGCTGTCTGCGCCTCGCAGTCGCGCCGACGACAAAGGCATTCCTATCAAATGCTGTCTGCGCCTCACAGTCGCGTCGACGACACAGGCATTCCTATAAAATGCTGTCTGCGCCTCGCAGTCGCGCCAACGACACAGGCATTCCTACAAAATGCTCTCTGCGCCTCACCGTCGCGCCGACGACACAGGCATTCCTATAAAATGCTGTCTGCGCCTCACAGTCGCGCCGACGACACAGGCATTCCTACAAAATGCTGTCTGCGCCTCACAGTCGCGCCGACAACACTGGCATTCCTACAATATGCTGTCTGCGCCTCGCAGTCACGCCGACGACACAGGCATTCCTATAAAATGCTGTCTGCGCCTCGCAGTCGCGCCGATGACAAAGGCATTCCTACAAAATGCTGTCTGCGCCTCGCAGTCGCGCCAACGACACAGGCATTCCTACAAAATGCTGTCTGCGCCTCACAGTCACGCCGACGACACAGGCATTCCTATAAAATGCTGTCTGCGCCTCGCAGTCGCGCCGATGACAAAGGCATTCCTACAAAATGCTGTATGCGCTTCGCAGTCGCGCCGGTGGCACAGGCATTCCTAGAAAATGCTGTCTGCGCCTCACATTTGCGCCAACGACACAGGCATTCCTAGAAAAAGCTGTCTGCGCCTCACAGTCACGCCGACGACACAGGCATTCCTACAAAATGCTGTCTGCGCCTCACAGTCGCGCCGACGACACAGGCATTCCTATAAAATGCTGTCTGCACCTCACAGTCGCGCCGAGACAACACAGGCATTCCTATAAAATGCTCTCTGCGCCTCACAGTCGCGCCGACGACACAGGCATTCCTATAAAATGCTGTCTGCGCCTCGCAGTCACGCCGACGACACAGACATTCCTACAAAATCCTGTTTGCGCCTCACAGTAGCGCCGACGACACAGGCATTCCTACAAAAAGCTGTCTGCGCCTCGCAGTCGCGCCGACGACAAAGGCATTCCTATCAAATGCTGTCTGCGCCTCACAGTCGCGTCGACGACACAGGCATTCCTATAAAATGCTGTCTGCGCCTCGCAGTCGCGCCAACGACACAGGCATTCCTACAAAATGCTGTGTGCGCCTCACAGTAGCGCCGACGACACAGGCATTCCTACAAAAAGCTGTCTGCGCCTCGCAGTCGCGCCGACGACACAGGCATTCCTACAAAATGCTGTCTGCGCCTCGCAGTCGCGCCGACGACAAAGGCATTCCTATCAAATGCTGTCTGCGCCTCACAGTCGCGTCGACGACACAGGCATTCCTATAAAATGCTGTCTGCGCCTCGCAGTCGCGCCAACGACACAGGCATTCCTACAAAATGCTCTCTGCGCCTCACCGTCGCGCCGACGACACAGGCATTCCTATAAAATGCTGTCTGCGCCTCACAGTCGCGCCGACGACACAGGCATTCCTACAAAATGCTGTCTGCGCCTCACAGTCGCGCCGACAACACTGGCATTCCTACAAAATGCTGTCTGCGCCTCGCAGTCACGCCGACGACACAGGCATTCCTATAAAATGCTGTCTGCGCCTCGCAGTCGCGCCGATGACAAAGGCATTCCTACAAAATGCTGTATGCGCTTCGCAGTCGCGCCGGTGGCACAGGCATTCCTAGAAAATGCTGTCTGCGCCTCACATTTGCGCCAACGACACAGGCATTCCTAGAAAAAGCTGTCTGCGCCTCACAGTCACGCCGACGACACAGGCATTCCTACAAAATGCTGTCTACGCCTCACAGTCGCGCCGACGACACAGGCATTCCTATAAAATGCTGTCTGCACCTCACAGTCGCGCCGACAACACAGGCATTCCTATAAAATGCTGTCTGCACCTCACAGTCGCGCCGACAACACAGGCATTCCTATAAAATGCTGTCTGCGCCTCGCAGTCGCGCCGACGACACAGTCATTCCTAGAAAATGCTGTCTGCGCCTCACAGTCGCGCCGACAACACAGGCATTCCTACAAAATGCTGTCTGCGCCTCGCAGTCGCGCCGACGACACAGGCATTCCTATAAAATGCTGTCTGCGCCTCACAGTCGCGCCGACGACACAGGCATTCCTACAAAATGCTGTCTGCGCCTCGCAGTCGCGCCAACGACAAAGGCATTCCTACAAAATGCTGTGTGCGCCTCACAGTAGCGCCGACGACACAGGCATTCCTACAAAAAGCTGTCTGCGCCTCGCAGTCGCGCCGACGACACAGGCATTCCTACAAAATGCTGTCTGCGCCTCGCAGTCGCGCCGACGACAAAGGCATTCCTATCAAATGCTGTCTGCGCCTCACAGTCGCGTCGACGACACAGGCATTCCTATAAAATGCTGTCTGCGCCTCACAGTCGCGCCAACGACACAGGCATTCCTACAAAATGCTGTGTGCGCCTCACAGTAGCGCCGACGACACAGGCATTCCTACAAAAAGCTGTCTGCGCCTCGCAGTCGCGCCGACGACACAGGCATTCCTACAAAATGCTGTCTGCGCCTCGCAGTCGCGCCGACGACAAAGGCATTCCTATCAAATGCTGTCTGCGCCTCACAGTCGCGTCGACGACACAGGCATTCCTATAAAATGCTGTCTGCGCCTCGCAGTCGCGCCAACGACACAGGCATTCCTACAAAATGCTCTCTGCGCCTCACCGTCGCGCCGACGACACAGGCATTCCTATAAAATGCTGTCTGCGCCTCACAGTCGCGCCGACGACACAGGCATTCCTACAAAATGCTGTCTGCGCCTCACAGTCGCGCCGACAACACTGGCATTCCTACAATATGCTGTCTGCGCCTCGCAGTCACGCCGACGACACAGGCATTCCTATAAAATGCTGTCTGCGCCTCGCAGTCGCGCCGATGACAAAGGCATTCCTACAAAATGCTGTCTGCGCCTCGCAGTCGCGCCAACGACACAGGCATTCCTACAAAATGCTGTCTGCGCCTCACAGTCACGCCGACGACACAGGCATTCCTATAAAATGCTGTCTGCGCCTCGCAGTCGCGCCGATGACAAAGGCATTCCTACAAAATGCTGTATGCGCTTCGCAGTCGCGCCGGTGGCACAGGCATTCCTAGAAAATGCTGTCTGCGCCTCACATTTGCGCCAACGACACAGGCATTCCTAGAAAAAGCTGTCTGCGCCTCACAGTCACGCCGACGACACAGGCATTCCTACAAAATGCTGTCTGCGCCTCACAGTCGCGCCGACGACACAGGCATTCCTATAAAATGCTGTCTGCACCTCACAGTCGCGCCGAGACAACACAGGCATTCCTATAAAATGCTCTCTGCGCCTCACAGTCGCGCCGACGACACAGGCATTCCTATAAAATGCTGTCTGCGCCTCGCAGTCACGCCGACGACACAGACATTCCTACAAAATCCTGTTTGCGCCTCACAGTCGCGCCGACGACACAGGCATTCCTATAAAATGCTGTCTGCGCCTCACAGTCGCGCCGACGACACAGGCATTCCTATAAAATGCTGTCTGCGCCTCGCAGTCACGCCACCGACACAGACATTCCTACAAGATGCTGTCTGCGCCTCGCAGTCGCGCCGACGACACAGTCATTCCTAGAAAATGCTGTCTGCCCCTCACAGTCGCGCCGACAACACAGGCATTCCTACAAAATGCTGTCTGCGCCTCGCAGTCGCGCCGACGACACAGGCATTCCTATAAAATGCTGTCTGCGCCTCACAGTCGCGCCGACGACACAGGCATTCCTACAAAATGCTGTCTGCGCCTCGCAGTCGCGCCAACGACACAGGCATTCCTACAAAATGCTGTGTGCGCCTCACAGTAGCGCCGACGACACAGGCATTCCTACAAAAAGCTGTCTGCGCCTCGCAGTCGCGCCGACGACACAGGCATTCCTACAAAATGCTGTCTGCGCCTCGCAGTCGCGCCGACGACACAGGCATTCCTAGAAAATGCTGTCTGCGCCTCACAGTCGCGCCAACGACACAGGCATTCCTAGAAAAAGCTGTCTGCGCCTCACAGTCGCGCCAACGACACAGGCATTCCTACAAAATACTGTGTGCGCCTCACAGTCGCGCCGACGACACAGGCATTCCTACAAAATACTGTGTGCGCCTCACAGTCGCGCCGACGACACAGGCATTCCTAGAAAATGCTGTCTGCGCCTCACAGTCGCGCCGACGACACAGGCATTCTTATAAAATGCTGTCTGCTTCTCACAGTCGCGCCGACGACACAGGCATTCCTACAAAATGATGTCTGCGCCTCGCAGTCGCGCCGACGACAAAGGCATTCCTATCAAATGCTGCCTCGCCTCACAGTCGCGCCGACGACACAGGCATTCCTATAAAATGCTGTCTGCGCCTCGCAGTCGCGCCAACGACACAGGCATTCCTACAAAATGCTCTCTGCGCCTCACCGTCGCGCCGACGACACAGGCATTCCTATAAAATGCTGTCTGCGCCTCACAGTCGCGCCGACGACACAGGCATTCCTACAAAATGCTGTCTGCGCCTCACAGTCGCGCCGACAACACTGGCATTCCTACAAAATGCTGTCTGCGCCTCGCAGTCGCGCCGACGACACAGGCATTCCTATAAAATGCTGTCTGCGCCTCACAGTCGCGCCGACGACACAGGCATTCCTACAAAAAGCTGTCGGCGCCTCGCAGTCGCGCCAACAACACAGGCATTCCTATAAAATGCTGTCTGCGCCTCGCAGTCGCGCCAACGACACAGGCATTCCTACAAAATGCTGTCTGCGCCTCACAGTCACGCCGACGACACAGGCATTCCTATAAAATGCTGTCTGCGCCTCGCAGTCGCGCCGATGACAAAGGCATTCCTACAAAATGCTGTATGCGCTTCGCAGTCGCGCCGGTGGCACAGGCATTCCTAGAAAATGCTGTCTGCGCCTCACATTTGCGCCAACGACACAGGCATTCCTAGAAAAAGCTGTCTGCGCCTCACAGTCACGCCGACGACACAGGCATTCCTACAAAATGCTGTCTGCGCCTCACAGTCGCGCCGACGACACAGGCATTCCTATAAAATGCTGTCTGCACCTCACAGTGCGCCGACAACACAGGCATTCCTATAAAATGCTCTCTGCGCCTCACAGTCGCGCCGACGACACAGGCATTCCTATAAAATGCTGTCTGCGCCTCGCAGTCGCGCCGACGACACAGACATTCCTACAAAATCCTGTTTGCGCCTCACAGTCGCGCCGACGACACAGGCATTCCTATAAAATGCTGTCTGCGCCTCACAGTCGCGCCGACGACACAGGCATTCCTATAAAATGCTGTGTGCGCCTCACAGTAGCGCCGACGACACAGGCATTCCTACAAAAAGCTGTCTGCGCCTCGCAGTCGCGCCGACGACACAGGCATTCCTACAAAATGCTGTCTGCGCCTCGCAGTCGCGCCGACGACACAGGCATTCCTAGAAAATGCTGTCTGCGCCTCACAGTCGCGCCAACGACACAGGCATTCCTAGAAAAAGCTGTCTGCGCCTCACAGTCGCGCCAACGACACAGGCATTCCTACAAAATACTGTGTGCGCCTCACAGTCGCGCCGACGACACAGGCATTCCTAGAAAATGCTGTCTGCGCCTCGCAGTCGCGCCGACGACACAGGCATTCCTACAAAATGCTGTCTGCTTCTCACAGTCGCGCCGACGACACAGGCATTCCTATAAAATGCTGTCTGCGCCTCACAGTCGCGCCGATGACACAGGCATTCCTATAAAATGCTGTCTGCGCCTCGCAGTCACGCCAACGACACAGGCATTCCTACAAAATGCTGTCTGCGCCTCGCAGTCGCGCCGACGACACAGGCATTCCAAGAAAATGCTGTCTGCGCCTAACAGTCGCGCCGACGACACAGGCATTCCTACAAAATGCTGTCTGCGCCTCGCAGTCGCGCCGACGACACAGGCATTCCTACAAAAAGCTGTCTGCGCCTCGCAGTCGCGCCTACGACACAGGCATTACTACAAAATGCTGTCTGCGCCTCGCAGTCGCGCCGACGACACAGGCATTCCTAGAAAATGCTGTCTGCGCCTCACAGTCGCGCCAACGACACAGGCATTCCTAGAAAATGCTGTCTGCGCCTCGCAGTCGTGCCGACAACACAGGCATTCCTATAAAATGCTGTCTGCGCCTCACAGTCGCGCCGACGACACAGGCATTCCTACAAAATGCTGTCTGCGCCTCACAGTCGCGCCGACGACACAGGCATTCCTATAAAACGCTGTCTGCGCCTCACAGTCGCGCCGACGACACAGGCATTCTTAAAAAATGCTGTGTGCGCCTCGCAGTCGCGCCGACGACACAGGCATTCCTACAAAATGCTGTCTGCTTCTCACAGTCGCGCCGACGACACAGGCATTCCTATAAAATGCTGTCTGGGCCTCACAGTCGCGCCGATGACACAGGCATTCCTATAAAATGCAGTCTGCGCCTCGCAGTCACGCCAACGACAAAGGCATTCCTACAAAATGCTGCCTGCGCCTCGCAGTCGCGCCGACGACACAGGCATTCCAAGAAAATGCTGTCTGCGCCTCACAGTCGCGCCGACGACACAGGCATTCCTACAAAATGCTGTCTGCGCCTCGCAGTCGCGCCGACGACACAGGCATTCCTATAAAATGCTGTCTGCGCCTCGCAGTCGCGCCGACGACACAGGCATTCCTATAAAATGCTGTCTGTGCCTCACAGTCGCGCCGACGACACAGGCATTCCTACAAAAAGCTGTCTGCGCCTCGCAGTCGCGCCAACGACACAGGCATTCCTATAAAATGCTGTCTGCGCCTCACAGTCGCGCCGATGACACAGGCATTCCTATAAAGTGGTGTCTGCGCCTCGCAGTCCCGCCGACGACACAGGCATTCCTACAAAATGCTGTCTGCGCCTCACAGTCGCGCCGACGACACAGGCATTCCTATAAAATGCTGTCTGCGCCTCACAGTCGCGCCGTCGACACAGGCATTCCCTTAAAATGCTGTCTGCGCCTCGCTGTCACGCCAACGACACAGGCATTCCTACAAAATGCTGTCTGCGCCTCGCAGTCGCGCCGACGACACAGGCATTCCTAGAAAATGCTGTCTGCGCCTCACAGTCGCGCCGACGACACAGGCATTCCTACAAAATGCTGTCTGCCCCTCGCAATGTCGCCGACGACACAGGCATTCCTAGAAAATGCTGTCTGCGCCTCACAGTCGCGCCGACGACACAGGCTTTCCTATAAAATGCTGTCTGCGCCTCACAGTCGCGCCGACGACACAGGCATTCCTACAAAATGCTGTCTGCGCCTCGCAGTCGCGCCGACGACACAGGCATTCCTATCAAATGCTGTCTGCGCCTCACAGTCGCGTCGACGACACAGGCATTCCTATAAAATGCTGTCTGCGCCTCACAGTCGCGCCAACGACACAGGCATTCCTACAAAATGCTGTGTGCGCCTCACAGTAGCGCCGACGACACAGGCATTCCTACAAAAAGCTGTCTGCGCCTCGCAGTCGCGCCGACGACACAGGCATTCCTACAAAATGCTGTCTGCGCCTCGCAGTCGCGCCGACGACAAAGGCATTCCTATCAAATGCTGTCTGCGCCTCACAGTCGCGTCGACGACACAGGCATTCCTATAAAATGCTGTCTGCGCCTCGCAGTCGCGCCAACGACACAGGCATTCCTACAAAATGCTCTCTGCGCCTCACCGTCGCGCCGACGACACAGGCATTCCTATAAAATGCTGTCTGCGCCTCACAGTCGCGCCGACGACACAGGCATTCCTACAAAATGCTGTCTGCGCCTCACAGTCGCGCCGACAACACTGGCATTCCTACAATATGCTGTCTGCGCCTCGCAGTCACGCCGACGACACAGGCATTCCTATAAAATGCTGTCTGCGCCTCGCAGTCGCGCCGATGACAAAGGCATTCCTACAAAATGCTGTCTGCGCCTCGCAGTCGCGCCAACGACACAGGCATTCCTACAAAATGCTGTCTGCGCCTCACAGTCACGCCGACGACACAGGCATTCCTATAAAATGCTGTCTGCGCCTCGCAGTCGCGCCGATGACAAAGGCATTCCTACAAAATGCTGTATGCGCTTCGCAGTCGCGCCGGTGGCACAGGCATTCCTAGAAAATGCTGTCTGCGCCTCACATTTGCGCCAACGACACAGGCATTCCTAGAAAAAGCTGTCTGCGCCTCACAGTCACGCCGACGACACAGGCATTCCTACAAAATGCTGTCTGCGCCTCACAGTCGCGCCGACGACACAGGCATTCCTATAAAATGCTGTCTGCACCTCACAGTCGCGCCGAGACAACACAGGCATTCCTATAAAATGCTCTCTGCGCCTCACAGTCGCGCCGACGACACAGGCATTCCTATAAAATGCTGTCTGCGCCTCGCAGTCACGCCGACGACACAGACATTCCTACAAAATCCTGTTTGCGCCTCACAGTCGCGCCGACGACACAGGCATTCCTATAAAATGCTGTCTGCGCCTCACAGTCGCGCCGACGACACAGGCATTCCTATAAAATGCTGTCTGCGCCTCGCAGTCACGCCACCGACACAGACATTCCTACAAGATGCTGTCTGCGCCTCGCAGTCGCGCCGACGACACAGTCATTCCTAGAAAATGCTGTCTGCCCCTCACAGTCGCGCCGACAACACAGGCATTCCTACAAAATGCTGTCTGCGCCTCGCAGTCGCGCCGACGACACAGGCATTCCTATAAAATGCTGTCTGCGCCTCACAGTCGCGCCGACGACACAGGCATTCCTACAAAATGCTGTCTGCGCCTCGCAGTCGCGCCAACGACACAGGCATTCCTACAAAATGCTGTGTGCGCCTCACAGTAGCGCCGACGACACAGGCATTCCTACAAAAAGCTGTCTGCGCCTCGCAGTCGCGCCGACGACACAGGCATTCCTACAAAATGCTGTCTGCGCCTCGCAGTCGCGCCGACGACACAGGCATTCCTAGAAAATGCTGTCTGCGCCTCACAGTCGCGCCAACGACACAGGCATTCCTAGAAAAAGCTGTCTGCGCCTCACAGTCGCGCCAACGACACAGGCATTCCTACAAAATACTGTGTGCGCCTCACAGTCGCGCCGACGACACAGGCATTCCTACAAAATACTGTGTGCGCCTCACAGTCGCGCCGACGACACAGGCATTCCTAGAAAATGCTGTCTGCGCCTCACAGTCGCGCCGACGACACAGGCATTCTTATAAAATGCTGTCTGCTTCTCACAGTCGCGCCGACGACACAGGCATTCCTACAAAATGATGTCTGCGCCTCGCAGTCGCGCCGACGACAAAGGCATTCCTATCAAATGCTGCCTCGCCTCACAGTCGCGCCGACGACACAGGCATTCCTATAAAATGCTGTCTGCGCCTCGCAGTCGCGCCAACGACACAGGCATTCCTACAAAATGCTCTCTGCGCCTCACCGTCGCGCCGACGACACAGGCATTCCTATAAAATGCTGTCTGCGCCTCACAGTCGCGCCGACGACACAGGCATTCCTACAAAATGCTGTCTGCGCCTCACAGTCGCGCCGACAACACTGGCATTCCTACAAAATGCTGTCTGCGCCTCGCAGTCGCGCCGACGACACAGGCATTCCTATAAAATGCTGTCTGCGCCTCACAGTCGCGCCGACGACACAGGCATTCCTACAAAAAGCTGTCGGCGCCTCGCAGTCGCGCCAACAACACAGGCATTCCTATAAAATGCTGTCTGCGCCTCGCAGTCGCGCCAACGACACAGGCATTCCTACAAAATGCTGTCTGCGCCTCACAGTCACGCCGACGACACAGGCATTCCTATAAAATGCTGTCTGCGCCTCGCAGTCGCGCCGATGACAAAGGCATTCCTACAAAATGCTGTATGCGCTTCGCAGTCGCGCCGGTGGCACAGGCATTCCTAGAAAATGCTGTCTGCGCCTCACATTTGCGCCAACGACACAGGCATTCCTAGAAAAAGCTGTCTGCGCCTCACAGTCACGCCGACGACACAGGCATTCCTACAAAATGCTGTCTGCGCCTCACAGTCGCGCCGACGACACAGGCATTCCTATAAAATGCTGTCTGCACCTCACAGTGCGCCGACAACACAGGCATTCCTATAAAATGCTCTCTGCGCCTCACAGTCGCGCCGACGACACAGGCATTCCTATAAAATGCTGTCTGCGCCTCGCAGTCGCGCCGACGACACAGACATTCCTACAAAATCCTGTTTGCGCCTCACAGTCGCGCCGACGACACAGGCATTCCTATAAAATGCTGTCTGCGCCTCACAGTCGCGCCGACGACACAGGCATTCCTATAAAATGCTGTGTGCGCCTCACAGTAGCGCCGACGACACAGGCATTCCTACAAAAAGCTGTCTGCGCCTCGCAGTCGCGCCGACGACACAGGCATTCCTACAAAATGCTGTCTGCGCCTCGCAGTCGCGCCGACGACACAGGCATTCCTAGAAAATGCTGTCTGCGCCTCACAGTCGCGCCAACGACACAGGCATTCCTAGAAAAAGCTGTCTGCGCCTCACAGTCGCGCCAACGACACAGGCATTCCTACAAAATACTGTGTGCGCCTCACAGTCGCGCCGACGACACAGGCATTCCTAGAAAATGCTGTCTGCGCCTCGCAGTCGCGCCGACGACACAGGCATTCCTACAAAATGCTGTCTGCTTCTCACAGTCGCGCCGACGACACAGGCATTCCTATAAAATGCTGTCTGCGCCTCACAGTCGCGCCGATGACACAGGCATTCCTATAAAATGCTGTCTGCGCCTCGCAGTCACGCCAACGACACAGGCATTCCTACAAAATGCTGTCTGCGCCTCGCAGTCGCGCCGACGACACAGGCATTCCAAGAAAATGCTGTCTGCGCCTAACAGTCGCGCCGACGACACAGGCATTCCTACAAAATGCTGTCTGCGCCTCGCAGTCGCGCCGACGACACAGGCATTCCTACAAAAAGCTGTCTGCGCCTCGCAGTCGCGCCTACGACACAGGCATTACTACAAAATGCTGTCTGCGCCTCGCAGTCGCGCCGACGACACAGGCATTCCTAGAAAATGCTGTCTGCGCCTCACAGTCGCGCCAACGACACAGGCATTCCTAGAAAATGCTGTCTGCGCCTCGCAGTCGTGCCGACAACACAGGCATTCCTATAAAATGCTGTCTGCGCCTCACAGTCGCGCCGACGACACAGGCATTCCTACAAAATGCTGTCTGCGCCTCACAGTCGCGCCGACGACACAGGCATTCCTATAAAACGCTGTCTGCGCCTCACAGTCGCGCCGACGACACAGGCATTCTTAAAAAATGCTGTGTGCGCCTCGCAGTCGCGCCGACGACACAGGCATTCCTACAAAATGCTGTCTGCTTCTCACAGTCGCGCCGACGACACAGGCATTCCTATAAAATGCTGTCTGGGCCTCACAGTCGCGCCGATGACACAGGCATTCCTATAAAATGCAGTCTGCGCCTCGCAGTCACGCCAACGACAAAGGCATTCCTACAAAATGCTGCCTGCGCCTCGCAGTCGCGCCGACGACACAGGCATTCCAAGAAAATGCTGTCTGCGCCTCACAGTCGCGCCGACGACACAGGCATTCCTACAAAATGCTGTCTGCGCCTCGCAGTCGCGCCGACGACACAGGCATTCCTATAAAATGCTGTCTGCGCCTCGCAGTCGCGCCGACGACACAGGCATTCCTATAAAATGCTGTCTGTGCCTCACAGTCGCGCCGACGACACAGGCATTCCTACAAAAAGCTGTCTGCGCCTCGCAGTCGCGCCAACGACACAGGCATTCCTATAAAATGCTGTCTGCGCCTCACAGTCGCGCCGATGACACAGGCATTCCTATAAAGTGGTGTCTGCGCCTCGCAGTCCCGCCGACGACACAGGCATTCCTACAAAATGCTGTCTGCGCCTCACAGTCGCGCCGACGACACAGGCATTCCTATAAAATGCTGTCTGCGCCTCACAGTCGCGCCGTCGACACAGGCATTCCCTTAAAATGCTGTCTGCGCCTCGCTGTCACGCCAACGACACAGGCATTCCTACAAAATGCTGTCTGCGCCTCGCAGTCGCGCCGACGACACAGGCATTCCTAGAAAATGCTGTCTGCGCCTCACAGTCGCGCCGACGACACAGGCATTCCTACAAAATGCTGTCTGCCCCTCGCAATGTCGCCGACGACACAGGCATTCCTAGAAAATGCTGTCTGCGCCTCACAGTCGCGCCGACGACACAGGCTTTCCTATAAAATGCTGTCTGCGCCTCACAGTCGCGCCGACGACACAGGCATTCCTACAAAATGCTGTCTGCGCCTCGCAGTCGCGCCGACGACACAGGCATTCCTACAAAATGCTGTGTGCGCCTCACAGTCGCGCCGACGACACAGGCATTCCTAGAAAATTCTGTCTGCGCCTCGCAGTCGCGCCGACGACACAGGCATTCCTAGAAAATGCTGTCTGCGCCTCACAGTCGCGCCAACGACACAGGCATTCCTAGAAAATGCTGTCTGCGCCTCACACTCGCGCCAACGACACAGGCATTCCTACAAAATACTGTCTGCGCCTCACAGTCGCGCCGACGACACAGGCATTCCTATAAAACGCTGTCTGCGCCTTGCAGTCGCGCCGACGACACAGGCATTCCTACAAAAAGCTGTCTGCGCCTCGCAGACGCGCCAACGACACAGGCATTCCTATAAAATGCTGTCTGCGCCTCACAGTCGCGCCGACGACACAGGCATTCCTATAAAATGCTGTCTGCGCCTCGCAGTCACGCCGACGACACAGGCATTCCTACAAAAAGCTGTCTGCGCCTCACAGTCGCGCCGACAACACAGGCATTCCTACAAAATGCTGTCTGCGCCTCGCAGTCGCGCCGACGACACAGGCATTCCTACAAAATGCTGTCTGCGCCTCACAGTCGTGCCGACGACACAGGCATTCCTACAAAATGCTGTCTGCGCCTCGCAGTCGCGCCGACGACACAGGCATTCCAAGAAAATGCTGTCTGCGCCTCACAGTCGCGCCGACGACACAGGCATTCCTACAAAATGCTGCCTGCGCCTCGCAGTCGCGCCGACGACACAGGCATTCCTATGAAATGCTGTCTGCGCCTCGCAGTCGCGCCGACGACACAGGCATTCCTACAAAAAGCTGTCTGCGCCTCGCAGTCGCGCCAACGACACAGGCATTCCTATAAAATGCTGTCTGCGCCTCACAGTCGCGCCGATGACACAGGCATTCCTATAAAGTGCTGTCTGCGCCTCGCAGTCCCGCCGACGACACAGGCATTCCTACAAAATGCTGTCTGCGCCTCACAGTCGCGCCGACGACACAGGCATTCCTATAAAATGCTGTCTGCGCCTCACAGTCGCGCCGACGACACAGGCATTCCCTTAAAATGCTGTCTGCGCCTCGCTGTCACGCCAACGACACAGGCATTCCTACAAAATGCTGTCTGCGTCTCGCAGTCGCGCCGACGACACAGGCATTCCTAGAAAATGCTGTCTGCGCCTCACAGTCGCGCCGACGACACAGGCATTCCTACAAAATGCTGTCTGCGCCTCGCAATGTCGCCGACGACACAGGCATTCCTAGAAAATGCTGTCTGCGCCTCACAGTCGCGCCGACGACACAGGCATTCCTATAAAATGCTGCCTGCGCCTCACAGTCGCGCCGACGACACAGGCATTCCTACAAAATGCTGTCTGCGCCTCACAGTCGCGCCGACGACACAGGCGTTCCTACAAAATGCTGTGTGCGCCTCACAGTAGCGCCGACGACACAGGCATTCCTACAAAAAGCTGTCTGCGCCTCATAGTCGCGCCGACGACACAGGCAGTCCTACAAAATGCTGTCTGCGCCTCGCAGTCGCGCCGATGACACAGGCATTCCTATAAAGTGCTGTCTGCGCCTCGCAGTCCCGCCGACGACACAGGCATTCCTACAAAATGCTGTCTGCGCCTCACAGTCGCGCCGACGACACAGGCATTCCTATAAAATGCTGTCTGCGCCTCACAGTCGCGCCGACGACACAGGCATTCCCTTAAAATGCTGTCTGCGCCTCGCTGTCACGCCAACGACACAGGCATTCCTACAAAATGCTGTCTGCGCCTCACAGTCGCGCCGACGACACAGGCATTCCTACAAAATGCTGTCTGCGCCTCGCAATGTCGCCGACGACACAGGCATTCCTAGAAAATGCTGTCTTCGCGTCACAGTCGCGCCGACGACACAGGCATTCCTATAAAATGCTGTCTGCGCCTCACAGTCGCGCCGACGACACAGGCATTCCTACAAAATGCTGTCTGCGCCTCACAGTCGCGCCGACGACACAGGCATTCCTACAAAATGCTGTCTGCGCCTCGCAGTCGCGCCGACGACACAGGCATTCCTACAAAATACTGTCTGCGCCTCACAGTCGCGCCGACGACGCAGGC
Source organism: Dermacentor andersoni (assembly GCF_023375885.2). Classification (NCBI taxonomy): domain Eukaryota; kingdom Metazoa; phylum Arthropoda; class Arachnida; order Ixodida; family Ixodidae; genus Dermacentor; species Dermacentor andersoni. The sequence continues at coordinate 142,385,372 of NC_092822.1, read as the reverse complement.
ATTCCTACAAAATGCTGTCTGCGCCTCACAGTCGCGCCGACGACACAGGCATTCCTATAAAATGCTGTCTGTGCCTCACAGTCGCGCCGACGACACAGGCATTCCTACAAAATGCTGTCTGCGCCTCGCAGTCGCGCCGACGACACAGGCATTCCTACAAAATGCTGTCTGCGCCTCACAGTCGCGCCGACGACACAGGCATTCCTACAAAATGCTGTCTGCGCCTCACAGTCGCGCCAACGACACAGGCATTCCTACAAAATGCTGTCTGCGCCTTACAGTCGCGCCGACGACACAAGCCTTCCTATAAAATGCTGTCTGCGCCTTGCAGTCGCGCCGACGACACAGGCATTCCTACAAAAAGCTGTCTGCGCCTCGCAGTCGCGCCAACGACACAGGCATTCCTATAAAATGCTGTCTGCGCCTCACAGTCGCGCCGACGACACAGGCATTCCTATAAAATGCTGTCTGCGCCTCGCAGTCACGCCGACGACACAGGCATTCCTACAAAAAGCTGTCTGCGCCTCACAGTCGCGCCGACAACACAGGCATTCCTACAAAATGCTGTCTGCGCCTCGCAGTCGCGCCGACGACACAGGCATTCCTACAAAATGCTGTCTGCGCCTCACAGTCGCGCCGACGACACAGGCATTCCTACAAAATGCTGTCTGCGCCTCGCAGTCGTGCCGACAACACAGGCATTCCTATAAAATGCTGTCTGCGCCTCACAGTCGCGCCGACGACACAGGCATTCCTACAAAATGCTGTCTGCGCCTCACAGTCGCGCCGACGACACAGGCATTCCTATAAAATGCTGTCTGTGCCTCACAGTCGCGCCGACGACACAGGCATTCTTATAAAATGCTGTCTGCGCCTCACAGTCGCGCCGACGACACAGGCATTCCTACAAAATGCTGTCTGCGCCTCGCAGTCGCGCCGACGACACAGGCATTCCTACAAAATGCTGTCTGCGCCTCACAGTCGCGCCGACGACCCAGGCATTCCTACAAAATTCTGTCTGCGCCTCACAGTCGCGCCAACGACACAGGCATTCCTACAAAAAGCTGTCTGCGCCTTACAGTCGCGCCGACGACACAAGCATTCCTATAAAATGCTGTCTGCGCCTCGCAGTCGCGCCGACGACACAGGCATTCCTACAAAATGCTGTCTGTGCCTCACAGTCGCGCCGACGACACTGGCATTCCTACAAAATGCTGTCTGCACCTCGCAGTCGCGCCGACGACACAGGCATTCCTATAAAACGCTGTCTGCGCCTTGCAGTCGCGCCGACGACACAGGCATTCCTACAAAAAGCTGTCTGCGCCTCACAGTCGCGCCGACGACACAGGCATTCCTATAAAATGCTGTCTGCGCCTCGCAGTCGCGCCGACGACACAGGCATTCCTACAAAAAGCTGTCTGCGCCTCACAGTCGCGCCGACAACACAGGCATTCCTACAAAATGCTGTCTGCGCCTCGCAGTCGCGCCGACGACACAGGCATTCCTACAAAATGCTGTCTGCGCCTCACAGTCGTGCCGACGACACAGGCATTCCTACAAAATGCTGTGTGCGCCTCACAGTCGCGCCGACGACACAGGCATTCCTACAAAATGCTGTCTGCGCCTCGCAGTCGCGCCGACGACACAGGCATTCCTAGAAAATGCTGTCTGCGCCTCACAGTCGCGCCGACGACACAGGCATTCCTACAAAATGCTGTCTGTGCCTCACAGTCGCGCCGACGACACAGGCATTCTTATAAAATGCTGTCTGCGCCTCACAGTCGCGCCGACGACACAGGCATTCCTACAAAATGCTGTCTGCGCCTCGCAGTCGCGCCGACGACACAGGCATTCCTACAAAATGCTGTCTGCGCCTCACAGTCGCGCCGACGACCCAGGCATTCCTACAAAATTCTGTCTGCGCCTCACAGTCGCGCCAACGACACAGGCATTCCTACAAAATGCTGTCTGCGCCTTACAGTCGCGCCGACGACACAAGCATTCCTATAAAATGCTGTCTGCGCCTCGCAGTCGCGCCGACGACACAGGCATTCCTACAAAATGCTGTCTGTGCCTCACAGTCGCGCCGACGACACTGGCATTCCTACAAAATGCTGTCTGCACCTCGCAGTCGCGCCGACGACACAGGCATTCCTATAAAACGCTGTCTGCGCCTTGCAGTCGCGCCGACGACACAGGCATTCCTACAAAAAGCTGTCTGCGCCTCACAGTCGCGCCGACGACACAGGCATTCCTATAAAATGCTGTCTGCGCCTCGCAGTCGCGCCGACGACACAGGCATTCCTACAAAAAGCTGTCTGCGCCTCACAGTCGCGCCGACAACACAGGCATTCCTACAAAATGCTGTCTGCGCCTCGCAGTCGCGCCGACGACACAGGCATTCCTACAAAATGCTGTCTGCGCCTCACAGTCGTGCCGACGACACAGGCATTCCTACAAAATGCTGTGTGCGCCTCACAGTCGCGCCGACGACACAGGCATTCCTACAAAATGCTGTCTGCGCCTCGCAGTCGCGCCGACGACACAGGCATTCCTAGAAAATGCTGTCTGCGCCTCACAGTCGCGCCGACGACACAGGCATTCCTACAAAATGCTGTCTGCGCCTCGCAATGTCGCCGACGACACAGGCATTCCTAGAGAATGCTGTCTGCGCCTCACAGTCCCGCCGACGACACAGGCATTCCTACAAAATGCTGTCTGCGCCTCACAGTCGCGCCGACGACACAGGCATTCCTGTAAAATGCTGTCTGCGCCTCACAGTCGCGCCGACGACACAGGCATTCCCTTAAAATGCTGTCTGCGCCTCGCTGTCACGCCAACGACACAGGCATTCCTACAAAATGCTGTCTGCGCCTCACAGTCGCGCCGACGACACAGGCATTCCTACAAAATGCTGTCTGCGCCTCGCAATGTCGCCGACGACACAGGCATTCCTAGAAAATGCTGTCTGCGCGTCACAGTCGCGCCGACGACACAGGCATTCCTATAAAATGCTGTCTGCGCCTCACAGTCGCGCCGACGACACAGGCATTCCTACAAAATGCTGTCTGCGCCTCACAGTCGCGCCGACGACACAGGCATTCCTACAAAATGCTGTCTGCGCCTCGCAGTCGCGCCGACGACACAGGCATTCCTACAAAATACTGTCTGCGCCTCACAGTCGCGCCGACGACGCAGGCATTCCTACAAAATGCTGTCTGCGCCTCACAGTCGCGCCGACGACACAGGCATTCCTATAAAATGCTGTCTGTGCCTCACAGTCGCGCCGACGACACAGGCATTCCTACAAAATGCTGTCTGCGCCTCGCAGTCGCGTCGACGACACAGGCATTCCTACAAAATGCTGTCTGCGCCTCACAGTCGCGCCGACGACACAGGCATTCCTACAAAATGCTGTCTGCGCCTCACAGTCGCGCCAACGACACAGGCATTCCTACAAAATGCTGTCTGCGCCTTACAGTCGCGCCGACGACACAAGCCTTCCTATAAAATGCTGTCTGCGCCTTGCAGTCGCGCCGACGACACAGGCATTCCTACAAAAAGCTGTCTGCGCCTCGCAGTCGCGCCAACGACACAGGCATTCCTATAAAATGCTGTCTGCGCCTCACAGTCGCGCCGACGACACAGGCATTCCTATAAAATGCTGTCTGCGCCTCGCAGTCACGCCGACGACACAGGCATTCCTACAAAAAGCTGTCTGCGCCTCACAGTCGCGCCGACAACACAGGCATTCCTACAAAATGCTGTCTGCGCCTCGCAGTCGCGCCGACGACACAGGCATTCCTACAAAATGCTGTCTGCGCCTCACAGTCGCGCCGACAACACAGGCATTCCTACAAAATGCTGTCTGCGCCTCGCAGTCGCGCCGACGACACAGGCATTCCTACAAAATGCTGTCTGCGCCTCACAGTCGTGCCGACGACACAGGCATTCCTACAAAATGCTGTCTGCGCCTCGCAGTCGCGCCGACGACACAGGCATTCCAAGAAAATGCTGTCTGCGCCTCACAGTCGCGCCGACGACACAGGCATTCCTACAAAATGCTGTCTGCGCCTCGCAGTCGCGCCGACGACACAGGCATTCCTATGAAATGCTGTCTGCGCCTCGCAGTCGCGCCGACGACACAGGCATTCCTACAAAAAGCTGTCTGCGCCTCGCAGTCGCGCCAACGACACAGGCATTCCTATAAAATGCTGTCTGCGCCTCACAGTCGCGCCGATGACACAGGCATTCCTATAAAGTGCTGTCTGCGCCTCGCAGTCCCGCCGACGACACAGGCATTCCTACAAAATGCTGTCTGCGCCTCACAGTCGCGCCGACGACACAGGCATTCCTATAAAATGCTGTCTGCGCCTCACAGTCGCGCCGACGACACAGGCATTCCCTTAAAATGCTGTCTGCGCCTCGCTGTCACGCCAACGACACAGGCATTCCTACAAAATGCTGTCTGCGTCTCGCAGTCGCGCCGACGACACAGGCATTCCTAGAAAATGCTGTCTGCGCCTCACAGTCGCGCCGACGACACAGGCATTCCTACAAAATGCTGTCTGCGCCTCGCAATGTCGCCGACGACACAGGCATTCCTAGAAAATGCTGTCTGCGCCTCACAGTCGCGCCGACGACACAGGCATTCCTATAAAATGCTGCCTGCGCCTCACAGTCGCGCCGACGACACAGGCATTCCTACAAAATGCTGTCTGCGCCTCACAGTCGCGCCGACGACACAGGCGTTCCTACAAAATGCTGTGTGCGCCTCACAGTAGCGCCGACGACACAGGCATTCCTACAAAAAGCTGTCTGCGCCTCATAGTCGCGCCGACGACACAGGCAGTCCTACAAAATGCTGTCTGCGCCTCGCAGTCGCGCCGATGACACAGGCATTCCTATAAAGTGCTGTCTGCGCCTCGCAGTCCCGCCGACGACACAGGCATTCCTACAAAATGCTGTCTGCGCCTCACAGTCGCGCCGACGACACAGGCATTCCTATAAAATGCTGTCTGCGCCTCACAGTCGCGCCGACGACACAGGCATTCCCTTAAAATGCTGTCTGCGCCTCGCTGTCACGCCAACGACACAGGCATTCCTACAAAATGCTGTCTGCGCCTCACAGTCGCGCCGACGACACAGGCATTCCTACAAAATGCTGTCTGCGCCTCGCAATGTCGCCGACGACACAGGCATTCCTAGAAAATGCTGTCTTCGCGTCACAGTCGCGCCGACGACACAGGCATTCCTATAAAATGCTGTCTGCGCCTCACAGTCGCGCCGACGACACAGGCATTCCTACAAAATGCTGTCTGCGCCTCACAGTCGCGCCGACGACACAGGCATTCCTACAAAATGCTGTCTGCGCCTCGCAGTCGCGCCGACGACACAGGCATTCCTACAAAATACTGTCTGCGCCTCACAGTCGCGCCGACGACGCAGGCATTCCTACAAAATGCTGTCTGCGCCTCACAGTCGCGCCGACGACACAGGCATTCCTATAAAATGCTGTCTGTGCCTCACAGTCGCGCCGACGACACAGGCATTCCTACAAAATGCTGTCTGCGCCTCGCAGTCGCGCCGACGACACAGGCATTCCTACAAAATGCTGTCTGCGCCTCACAGTCGCGCCGACGACACAGGCATTCCTACAAAATGCTGTCTGTGCCTCACAGTCGCGCCGACGACACTGGCATTCCTACAAAATGCTGTCTGCACCTCGCAGTCGCGCCGACGACACAGGCATTCCTATAAAACGCTGTCTGCGCCTTGCAGTCGCGCCGACGACACAGGCATTCCTACAAAAAGCTGTCTGCGCCTCACAGTCGCGCCGACGACACAGGCATTCCTATAAAATGCTGTCTGCGCCTCGCAGTCGCGCCGACGACACAGGCATTCCTACAAAAAGCTGTCTGCGCCTCACAGTCGCGCCGACAACACAGGCATTCCTACAAAATGCTGTCTGCGCCTCGCAGTCGCGCCGACGACACAGGCATTCCTACAAAATGCTGTCTGCGCCTCACAGTCGTGCCGACGACACAGGCATTCCTACAAAATGCTGTGTGCGCCTCACAGTCGCGCCGACGACACAGGCATTCCTACAAAATGCTGTCTGCGCCTCGCAGTCGCGCCGACGACACAGGCATTCCTAGAAAATGCTGTCTGCGCCTCACAGTCGCGCCGACGACACAGGCATTCCTACAAAATGCTGTCTGTGCCTCACAGTCGCGCCGACGACACAGGCATTCTTATAAAATGCTGTCTGCGCCTCACAGTCGCGCCGACGACACAGGCATTCCTACAAAATGCTGTCTGCGCCTCGCAGTCGCGCCGACGACACAGGCATTCCTACAAAATGCTGTCTGCGCCTCACAGTCGCGCCGACGACCCAGGCATTCCTACAAAATTCTGTCTGCGCCTCACAGTCGCGCCAACGACACAGGCATTCCTACAAAATGCTGTCTGCGCCTTACAGTCGCGCCGACGACACAAGCATTCCTATAAAATGCTGTCTGCGCCTCGCAGTCGCGCCGACGACACAGGCATTCCTACAAAATGCTGTCTGTGCCTCACAGTCGCGCCGACGACACTGGCATTCCTACAAAATGCTGTCTGCACCTCGCAGTCGCGCCGACGACACAGGCATTCCTATAAAACGCTGTCTGCGCCTTGCAGTCGCGCCGACGACACAGGCATTCCTACAAAAAGCTGTCTGCGCCTCACAGTCGCGCCGACGACACAGGCATTCCTATAAAATGCTGTCTGCGCCTCGCAGTCGCGCCGACGACACAGGCATTCCTACAAAAAGCTGTCTGCGCCTCACAGTCGCGCCGACAACACAGGCATTCCTACAAAATGCTGTCTGCGCCTCGCAGTCGCGCCGACGACACAGGCATTCCTACAAAATGCTGTCTGCGCCTCACAGTCGTGCCGACGACACAGGCATTCCTACAAAATGCTGTGTGCGCCTCACAGTCGCGCCGACGACACAGGCATTCCTACAAAATGCTGTCTGCGCCTCGCAGTCGCGCCGACGACACAGGCATTCCTAGAAAATGCTGTCTGCGCCTCACAGTCGCGCCGACGACACAGGCATTCCTACAAAATGCTGTCTGCGCCTCGCAATGTCGCCGACGACACAGGCATTCCTAGAGAATGCTGTCTGCGCCTCACAGTCCCGCCGACGACACAGGCATTCCTACAAAATGCTGTCTGCGCCTCACAGTCGCGCCGACGACACAGGCATTCCTGTAAAATGCTGTCTGCGCCTCACAGTCGCGCCGACGACACAGGCATTCCCTTAAAATGCTGTCTGCGCCTCGCTGTCACGCCAACGACACAGGCATTCCTACAAAATGCTGTCTGCGCCTCACAGTCGCGCCGACGACACAGGCATTCCTACAAAATGCTGTCTGCGCCTCGCAATGTCGCCGACGACACAGGCATTCCTAGAAAATGCTGTCTGCGCGTCACAGTCGCGCCGACGACACAGGCATTCCTATAAAATGCTGTCTGCGCCTCACAGTCGCGCCGACGACACAGGCATTCCTACAAAATGCTGTCTGCGCCTCACAGTCGCGCCGACGACACAGGCATTCCTACAAAATGCTGTCTGCGCCTCGCAGTCGCGCCGACGACACAGGCATTCCTACAAAATACTGTCTGCGCCTCACAGTCGCGCCGACGACGCAGGCATTCCTACAAAATGCTGTCTGCGCCTCACAGTCGCGCCGACGACACAGGCATTCCTATAAAATGCTGTCTGTGCCTCACAGTCGCGCCGACGACACAGGCATTCCTACAAAATGCTGTCTGCGCCTCGCAGTCGCGTCGACGACACAGGCATTCCTACAAAATGCTGTCTGCGCCTCACAGTCGCGCCGACGACACAGGCATTCCTACAAAATGCTGTCTGCGCCTCACAGTCGCGCCAACGACACAGGCATTCCTACAAAATGCTGTCTGCGCCTTACAGTCGCGCCGACGACACAAGCCTTCCTATAAAATGCTGTCTGCGCCTTGCAGTCGCGCCGACGACACAGGCATTCCTACAAAAAGCTGTCTGCGCCTCGCAGTCGCGCCAACGACACAGGCATTCCTATAAAATGCTGTCTGCGCCTCACAGTCGCGCCGACGACACAGGCATTCCTATAAAATGCTGTCTGCGCCTCGCAGTCACGCCGACGACACAGGCATTCCTACAAAAAGCTGTCTGCGCCTCACAGTCGCGCCGACAACACAGGCATTCCTACAAAATGCTGTCTGCGCCTCGCAGTCGCGCCGACGACACAGGCATTCCTACAAAATGCTGTCTGCGCCTCACAGTCGCGCCGACAACACAGGCATTCCTACAAAATGCTGTCTGCGCCTCGCAGTCGCGCCGACGACACAGGCATTCCTACAAAATGCTGTCTGCGCCTCACAGTCGTGCCGACGACACAGGCATTCCTACAAAATGCTGTCTGCGCCTCGCAGTCGCGCCGACGACACAGGCATTCCAAGAAAATGCTGTCTGCGCCTCACAGTCGCGCCGACGACACAGGCATTCCTACAAAATGCTGTCTGCGCCTCGCAGTCGCGCCGACGACACAGGCATTCCTATGAAATGCTGTCTGCGCCTCGCAGTCGCGCCGACGACACAGGCATTCCTACAAAAAGCTGTCTGCGCCTCGCAGTCGCGCCAACGACACAGGCATTCCTATAAAATGCTGTCTGCGCCTCACAGTCGCGCCGATGACACAGGCATTCCTATAAAGTGCTGTCTGCGCCTCGCAGTCCCGCCGACGACACAGGCATTCCTACAAAATGCTGTCTGCGCCTCACAGTCGCGCCGACGACACAGGCATTCCTATAAAATGCTGTCTGCGCCTCACAGTCGCGCCGACGACACAGGCATTCCCTTAAAATGCTGTCTGCGCCTCGCTGTCACGCCAACGACACAGGCATTCCTACAAAATGCTGTCTGCGTCTCGCAGTCGCGCCGACGACACAGGCATTCCTAGAAAATGCTGTCTGCGCCTCACAGTCGCGCCGACGACACAGGCATTCCTACAAAATGCTGTCTGCGCCTCGCAATGTCGCCGACGACACAGGCATTCCTAGAAAATGCTGTCTGCGCCTCACAGTCGCGCCGACGACACAGGCATTCCTATAAAATGCTGCCTGCGCCTCACAGTCGCGCCGACGACACAGGCATTCCTACAAAATGCTGTCTGCGCCTCACAGTCGCGCCGACGACACAGGCGTTCCTACAAAATGCTGTGTGCGCCTCACAGTAGCGCCGACGACACAGGCATTCCTACAAAAAGCTGTCTGCGCCTCATAGTCGCGCCGACGACACAGGCAGTCCTACAAAATGCTGTCTGCGCCTCGCAGTCGCGCCGATGACACAGGCATTCCTATAAAGTGCTGTCTGCGCCTCGCAGTCCCGCCGACGACACAGGCATTCCTACAAAATGCTGTCTGCGCCTCACAGTCGCGCCGACGACACAGGCATTCCTATAAAATGCTGTCTGCGCCTCACAGTCGCGCCGACGACACAGGCATTCCCTTAAAATGCTGTCTGCGCCTCGCTGTCACGCCAACGACACAGGCATTCCTACAAAATGCTGTCTGCGCCTCACAGTCGCGCCGACGACACAGGCATTCCTACAAAATGCTGTCTGCGCCTCGCAATGTCGCCGACGACACAGGCATTCCTAGAAAATGCTGTCTTCGCGTCACAGTCGCGCCGACGACACAGGCATTCCTATAAAATGCTGTCTGCGCCTCACAGTCGCGCCGACGACACAGGCATTCCTACAAAATGCTGTCTGCGCCTCACAGTCGCGCCGACGACACAGGCATTCCTACAAAATGCTGTCTGCGCCTCGCAGTCGCGCCGACGACACAGGCATTCCTACAAAATACTGTCTGCGCCTCACAGTCGCGCCGACGACGCAGGCATTCCTACAAAATGCTGTCTGCGCCTCACAGTCGCGCCGACGACACAGGCATTCCTATAAAATGCTGTCTGTGCCTCACAGTCGCGCCGACGACACAGGCATTCCTACAAAATGCTGTCTGCGCCTCGCAGTCGCGCCGACGACACAGGCATTCCTACAAAATGCTGTCTGCGCCTCACAGTCGCGCCGACGACACAGGCATTCCTACAAAATGCTGTCTGCGCCTCACAGTCGCGCCAACGACACAGGCATTCCTACAAAATGCTGTCTGCGCCTTACAGTCGCGCCGACGACACAAGCCTTCCTATAAAATGCTGTCTGCGCCTTGCAGTCGCGCCGACGACACAGGCATTCCTACAAAAAGCTGTCTGCGCCTCGCAGTCGCGCCAACGACACAGGCATTCCTATAAAATGCTGTCTGCGCCTCACAGTCGCGCCGACGACACAGGCATTCCTATAAAATGCTGTCTGCGCCTCGCAGTCACGCCGACGACACAGGCATTCCTACAAAAAGCTGTCTGCGCCTCACAGTCGCGCCGACAACACAGGCATTCCTACAAAATGCTGTCTGCGCCTCGCAGTCGCGCCGACGACACAGGCATTCCTACAAAATGCTGTCTGCGCCTCACAGTCGCGCCGACGACACAGGCATTCCTACAAAATGCTGTCTGCGCCTCGCAGTCGTGCCGACAACACAGGCATTCCTATAAAATGCTGTCTGCGCCTCACAGTCGCGCCGACGACACAGGCATTCCTACAAAATGCTGTCTGCGCCTCACAGTCGCGCCGACGACACAGGCATTCCTATAAAATGCTGTCTGTGCCTCACAGTCGCGCCGACGACACAGGCATTCTTATAAAATGCTGTCTGCGCCTCACAGTCGCGCCGACGACACAGGCATTCCTACAAAATGCTGTCTGCGCCTCGCAGTCGCGCCGACGACACAGGCATTCCTACAAAATGCTGTCTGCGCCTCACAGTCGCGCCGACGACCCAGGCATTCCTACAAAATTCTGTCTGCGCCTCACAGTCGCGCCAACGACACAGGCATTCCTACAAAAAGCTGTCTGCGCCTTACAGTCGCGCCGACGACACAAGCATTCCTATAAAATGCTGTCTGCGCCTCGCAGTCGCGCCGACGACACAGGCATTCCTACAAAATGCTGTCTGTGCCTCACAGTCGCGCCGACGACACTGGCATTCCTACAAAATGCTGTCTGCACCTCGCAGTCGCGCCGACGACACAGGCATTCCTATAAAACGCTGTCTGCGCCTTGCAGTCGCGCCGACGACACAGGCATTCCTACAAAAAGCTGTCTGCGCCTCACAGTCGCGCCGACGACACAGGCATTCCTATAAAATGCTGTCTGCGCCTCGCAGTCGCGCCGACGACACAGGCATTCCTACAAAAAGCTGTCTGCGCCTCACAGTCGCGCCGACAACACAGGCATTCCTACAAAATGCTGTCTGCGCCTCGCAGTCGCGCCGACGACACAGGCATTCCTACAAAATGCTGTCTGCGCCTCACAGTCGTGCCGACGACACAGGCATTCCTACAAAATGCTGTGTGCGCCTCACAGTCGCGCCGACGACACAGGCATTCCTACAAAATGCTGTCTGCGCCTCGCAGTCGCGCCGACGACACAGGCATTCCTAGAAAATGCTGTCTGCGCCTCACAGTCGCGCCGACGACACAGGCATTCCTACAAAATGCTGTCTGTGCCTCACAGTCGCGCCGACGACACAGGCATTCTTATAAAATGCTGTCTGCGCCTCACAGTCGCGCCGACGACACAGGCATTCCTACAAAATGCTGTCTGCGCCTCGCAGTCGCGCCGACGACACAGGCATTCCTACAAAATGCTGTCTGCGCCTCACAGTCGCGCCGACGACCCAGGCATTCCTACAAAATTCTGTCTGCGCCTCACAGTCGCGCCAACGACACAGGCATTCCTACAAAATGCTGTCTGCGCCTTACAGTCGCGCCGACGACACAAGCATTCCTATAAAATGCTGTCTGCGCCTCGCAGTCGCGCCGACGACACAGGCATTCCTACAAAATGCTGTCTGTGCCTCACAGTCGCGCCGACGACACTGGCATTCCTACAAAATGCTGTCTGCACCTCGCAGTCGCGCCGACGACACAGGCATTCCTATAAAACGCTGTCTGCGCCTTGCAGTCGCGCCGACGACACAGGCATTCCTACAAAAAGCTGTCTGCGCCTCACAGTCGCGCCGACGACACAGGCATTCCTATAAAATGCTGTCTGCGCCTCGCAGTCGCGCCGACGACACAGGCATTCCTACAAAAAGCTGTCTGCGCCTCACAGTCGCGCCGACAACACAGGCATTCCTACAAAATGCTGTCTGCGCCTCGCAGTCGCGCCGACGACACAGGCATTCCTACAAAATGCTGTCTGCGCCTCACAGTCGTGCCGACGACACAGGCATTCCTACAAAATGCTGTGTGCGCCTCACAGTCGCGCCGACGACACAGGCATTCCTACAAAATGCTGTCTGCGCCTCGCAGTCGCGCCGACGACACAGGCATTCCTAGAAAATGCTGTCTGCGCCTCACAGTCGCGCCGACGACACAGGCATTCCTACAAAATGCTGTCTGCGCCTCGCAATGTCGCCGACGACACAGGCATTCCTAGAGAATGCTGTCTGCGCCTCACAGTCCCGCCGACGACACAGGCATTCCTACAAAATGCTGTCTGCGCCTCACAGTCGCGCCGACGACACAGGCATTCCTGTAAAATGCTGTCTGCGCCTCACAGTCGCGCCGACGACACAGGCATTCCCTTAAAATGCTGTCTGCGCCTCGCTGTCACGCCAACGACACAGGCATTCCTACAAAATGCTGTCTGCGCCTCACAGTCGCGCCGACGACACAGGCATTCCTACAAAATGCTGTCTGCGCCTCGCAATGTCGCCGACGACACAGGCATTCCTAGAAAATGCTGTCTGCGCGTCACAGTCGCGCCGACGACACAGGCATTCCTATAAAATGCTGTCTGCGCCTCACAGTCGCGCCGACGACACAGGCATTCCTACAAAATGCTGTCTGCGCCTCACAGTCGCGCCGACGACACAGGCATTCCTACAAAATGCTGTCTGCGCCTCGCAGTCGCGCCGACGACACAGGCATTCCTACAAAATACTGTCTGCGCCTCACAGTCGCGCCGACGACGCAGGCATTCCTACAAAATGCTGTCTGCGCCTCACAGTCGCGCCGACGACACAGGCATTCCTATAAAATGCTGTCTGTGCCTCACAGTCGCGCCGACGACACAGGCATTCCTACAAAATGCTGTCTGCGCCTCGCAGTCGCGTCGACGACACAGGCATTCCTACAAAATGCTGTCTGCGCCTCACAGTCGCGCCGACGACACAGGCATTCTTATAAAATGCTGTCTGCGCCTCACAGTCGCGCCGACGACACAGGCATTCCTACAAAATGCTGTCTGCGCCTCGCAGTCGCGCCGACGACACAGGCATTCCTACAAAATGCTGTCTGCGCCTCACAGTCGCGCCGACGACCCAGGCATTCCTACAAAATTCTGTCTGCGCCTCACAGTCGCGCCAACGACACAGGCATTCCTACAAAAAGCTGTCTGCGCCTTACAGTCGCGCCGACGACACAAGCATTCCTATAAAATGCTGTCTGCGCCTCGCAGTCGCGCCGACGACACAGGCATTCCTACAAAATGCTGTCTGTGCCTCACAGTCGCGCCGACGACACTGGCATTCCTACAAAATGCTGTCTGCACCTCGCAGTCGCGCCGACGACACAGGCATTCCTATAAAACGCTGTCTGCGCCTTGCAGTCGCGCCGACGACACAGGCATTCCTACAAAAAGCTGTCTGCGCCTCACAGTCGCGCCGACGACACAGGCATTCCTATAAAATGCTGTCTGCGCCTCGCAGTCGCGCCGACGACACAGGCATTCCTACAAAAAGCTGTCTGCGCCTCACAGTCGCGCCGACAACACAGGCATTCCTACAAAATGCTGTCTGCGCCTCGCAGTCGCGCCGACGACACAGGCATTCCTACAAAATGCTGTCTGCGCCTCACAGTCGTGCCGACGACACAGGCATTCCTACAAAATGCTGTGTGCGCCTCACAGTCGCGCCGACGACACAGGCATTCCTACAAAATGCTGTCTGCGCCTCGCAGTCGCGCCGACGACACAGGCATTCCTAGAAAATGCTGTCTGCGCCTCACAGTCGCGCCGACGACACAGGCATTCCTACAAAATGCTGTCTGTGCCTCACAGTCGCGCCGACGACACAGGCATTCTTATAAAATGCTGTCTGCGCCTCACAGTCGCGCCGACGACACAGGCATTCCTACAAAATGCTGTCTGCGCCTCGCAGTCGCGCCGACGACACAGGCATTCCTACAAAATGCTGTCTGCGCCTCACAGTCGCGCCGACGACCCAGGCATTCCTACAAAATTCTGTCTGCGCCTCACAGTCGCGCCAACGACACAGGCATTCCTACAAAATGCTGTCTGCGCCTTACAGTCGCGCCGACGACACAAGCATTCCTATAAAATGCTGTCTGCGCCTCGCAGTCGCGCCGACGACACAGGCATTCCTACAAAATGCTGTCTGTGCCTCACAGTCGCGCCGACGACACTGGCATTCCTACAAAATGCTGTCTGCACCTCGCAGTCGCGCCGACGACACAGGCATTCCTATAAAACGCTGTCTGCGCCTTGCAGTCGCGCCGACGACACAGGCATTCCTACAAAAAGCTGTCTGCGCCTCACAGTCGCGCCGACGACACAGGCATTCCTATAAAATGCTGTCTGCGCCTCGCAGTCGCGCCGACGACACAGGCATTCCTACAAAAAGCTGTCTGCGCCTCACAGTCGCGCCGACAACACAGGCATTCCTACAAAATGCTGTCTGCGCCTCGCAGTCGCGCCGACGACACAGGCATTCCTACAAAATGCTGTCTGCGCCTCACAGTCGTGCCGACGACACAGGCATTCCTACAAAATGCTGTGTGCGCCTCACAGTCGCGCCGACGACACAGGCATTCCTACAAAATGCTGTCTGCGCCTCGCAGTCGCGCCGACGACACAGGCATTCCTAGAAAATGCTGTCTGCGCCTCACAGTCGCGCCGACGACACAGGCATTCCTACAAAATGCTGTCTGCGCCTCGCAATGTCGCCGACGACACAGGCATTCCTAGAGAATGCTGTCTGCACCTCACAGTCCCGCCGACGACACAGGCATTCCTACAAAATGCTGTCTGCGCCTCACAGTCGCGCCGACGACACAGGCATTCCTGTAAAATGCTGTCTGCGCCTCACAGTCGCGCCGACGACACAGGCATTCCCTTAAAATGCTGTCTGCGCCTCGCTGTCACGCCAACGACACAGGCATTCCTACAAAATGCTGTCTGCGCCTCACAGTCGCGCCGACGACACAGGCATTCCTACAAAATGCTGTCTGCGCCTCGCAATGTCGCCGACGACACAGGCATTCCTAGAAAATGCTGTCTGCGCGTCACAGTCGCGCCGACGACACAGGCATTCCTATAAAATGCTGTCTGCGCCTCACAGTCGCGCCGACGACACAGGCATTCCTACAAAATGCTGTCTGCGCCTCACAGTCGCGCCGACGACACAGGCATTCCTACAAAATGCTGTCTGCGCCTCGCAGTCGCGCCGACGACACAGGCATTCCTACAAAATACTGTCTGCGCCTCACAGTCGCGCCGACGACGCAGGCATTCCTACAAAATGCTGTCTGCGCCTCACAGTCGCGCCGACGACACAGGCATTCCTATAAAATGCTGTCTGTGCCTCACAGTCGCGCCGACGACACAGGCATTCCTACAAAATGCTGTCTGCGCCTCGCAGTCGCGTCGACGACACAGGCATTCCTACAAAATGCTGTCTGCGCCTCACAGTCGCGCCGACGACACAGGCATTCCTACAAAATGCTGTCTGCGCCTCACAGTCGCGCCAACGACACAGGCATTCCTACAAAATGCTGTCTGCGCCTTACAGTCGCGCCGACGACACAAGCCTTCCTATAAAATGCTGTCTGCGCCTTGCAGTCGCGCCGACGACACAGGCATTCCTACAAAAAGCTGTCTGCGCCTCGCAGTCGCGCCAACGACACAGGCATTCCTATAAAATGCTGTCTGCGCCTCACAGTCGCGCCGACGACACAGGCATTCCTATAAAATGCTGTCTGCGCCTCGCAGTCACGCCGACGACACAGGCATTCCTACAAAAAGCTGTCTGCGCCTCACAGTCGCGCCGACAACACAGGCATTCCTACAAAATGCTGTCTGCGCCTCGCAGTCGCGCCGACGACACAGGCATTCCTACAAAATGCTGTCTGCGCCTCACAGTCGTGCCGACGACACAGGCATTCCTACAAAATGCTGTGTGCGCCTCGCAGTCGCGCCTACGACACAGGCATTCCTACAAAATGGTGTCTGCGCCTCGCAGTCGCGCCGACGACACAGGCATTACTACAAAATGCTGTCTGCGCCTCGCAGTCGCGCCGACGACACAGGCATTCCTAGAAAATGCTGTCTGCGCCTCACAGTCGCGCCAACGACACAGGCATTGCTAGAAAATGCTGTCTGCGCCTCACAGTCGCGCCGACGACACAGGCATTCCTAGAAAATGCTGTCTGCGCCTCACAGTCGCGCCGACGACACAGGCATTCCTACAAAATGCTGTCTGCGCCTCGCAGTCGTGCCGACAACACAGGCATTCCTATAAAATGCTGTCTGTGCCTCACAGTCGCGCCGACGACACAGGCATTCCTACAAAATGCTGTCTGCGCCTCACAGTCGCGCCGACGACACAGGCATTCCTATAAAATGCTGTCTGTGCCTCACAGTCGCGCCGACGACACAGGCATTCTTATAAAATGCTGTCTGCGCCTCACAGTCGCGCTGACGACACAGGCATTCCTACAAAATGCTGTCTGCGCCTCGCAGTCGCGCCGACGACACAGGCATTCCTACAAAATGCTGTCTGTGCCTCACAGTCGCGCCGATGACACTGGCATTCCTACAAAATGCTGTCTGCACCTCGCAGTCGCGCCGACGACACAGGCATTCCTATAAAACGCTGTCTGCGCCTTGCAGTCGCGCCGACGACACAGGCATTCCTACAAAAAGCTGTCTGCGCCTCGCAGTCGCGCCGACGACACAGGCATTCCTACAAAATGCTGTCTGCGCCTCACAGTCGTGCCGACGACACAGGCATTCCTACAAAATGCTGTGTGCGCCTCGCAGTCGCGCCGACGACACAGGCATTCCTACAAAATGCTGTCTGCGCCTCGCAGTCGCGCCGACGACACAGGCATTACTACAAAATGCTGTCTGCGCCTCGCAGTCGCGCCGACGACACAGGCATTCCTAGAAAATGCTGTCTGCGCCTCACAGTCGCGCCAACGACACAGGCATTCCTAGAAAATGCTGTCTGCGCCTCACAGTCGCGCCGACGACACAGACATTCCTAGAAAATGCTGTCTGCGCCTCACAGTCGCGCCGACGACACAGGCATTCCTACAAAATGCTGTCTGCGCCTCGCAGTCGTGCCGACAACACAGGCATTCCTATAAAATGCTGTCTGCGCCTCACAGTCGCGCCGACGACACAGGCATTCCTACAAAATGCTGTCTGCGCCTCACAGTCGCGCCGACGACACAGGCATTCCTATAAAATGCTGTCTGTGCCTCACAGTCGCGCCGACGACACAGGCATTCTTATAAAATGCTGTCTGCGCCTCACAGTCGCGCCGACGACACAGGCATTCCTACAAAATGCTGTCTGCGCCTCGCAGTCGCGCCGACGACACAGGCATTCCTACAAAATGCTGTCTGCGCCTCACAGTCGCGCCGACGACCCAGGCATTCCTACAAAATTCTGTCTGCGCCTCACAGTCGCGCCAACGACACAGGCATTCCTAAAAAATGCTGTCTGCGCCTTACAGTCGCGCCGACGACACAAGCATTCCCATAAAATGCTGTCTGCGCCTCGCAGTCGCGCCGACGACACAGGCATTCCTACAAAATGCTGTCTGTGCCTCACAGTCGCGCCGACGACACTGGCATTCCTACAAAATGCTGTCTGCACCTCGCAGTCGCGCCGACGACACAGGCATTCCTATAAAACGCTGTCTGCGCCTTGCAGTCGCGCCGACGACACAGGCATTCCTACAAAAAGCTGTCTGCGCCTCACAGTCGCGCCGACGACACAGGCATTCCTATAAAATGCTGTCTGCGCCTCGCAGTCGCGCCGACGACACAGGCATTCCTACAAAAAGCTGTCTGCGCCTCACAGTCGCGCCGACAACACAGGCATTCCTACAAAATGCTGTCTGCGCCTCGCAGTCGCGCCGACGACACAGGCATTCCTACAAAATGCTGTCTGCGCCTCACAGTCGTGCCGACGACACAGGCATTCCTACAAAATGCTGTGTGCGCCTCACAGTCGCGCCGACGACACAGGCATTCCTACAAAATGCTGTCTGCGCCTCGCAGTCGCGCCGACGACACAGGCATTCCTAGAAAATGCTGTCTGCGCCTCACAGTCGCGCCGACGACCCAGGCATTCCTACAAAATGCTGTCTGTGCCTCACAGTCGCGCCGACGACACAGGCATTCTTATAAAATGCTGTCTGCGCCTCACAGTCGCGCCGACGACACAGGCATTCCTACAAAATGCTGTCTGCGCCTCGCAGTCGCGCCGACGACACAGGCATTCCTACAAAATGCTGTCTGCGCCTCACAGTCGCGCCGACGACCCAGGCATTCCTACAAAATTCTGTCTGCGCCTCACAGTCGCGCCAACGACACAGGCATTCCTACAAAATGCTGTCTGCGCCTTACAGTCGCGCCGACGACACAAGCATTCCTATAAAATGCTGTCTGCGCCTCGCAGTCGCGCCGACGACACAGGCATTCCTACAAAATGCTGTCTGTGCCTCACAGTCGCGCCGACGACACTGGCATTCCTACAAAATGCTGTCTGCACCTCGCAGTCGCGCCGACGACACAGGCATTCCTATAAAACGCTGTCTGCGCCTTGCAGTCGCGCCGACGACACAGGCATTCCTACAAAAAGCTGTCTGCGCCTCACAGTCGCGCCGACGACACAGGCATTCCTATAAAATGCTGTCTGCGCCTCGCAGTCGCGCCGACGACACAGGCATTCCTACAAAAAGCTGTCTGCGCCTCACAGTGGCGCCGACAACACAGGCATTCCTACAAAATGCTGTCTGCGCCTCGCAGTCGCGCCGACGACACAGGCATTCCTACAAAATGCTGTCTGCGCCTCACAGTCGTGCCGACGACACAGGCATTCCTACAAAATGCTGTGTGCGCCTCACAGTCGCGCCGACGACACAGGCATTCCTACAAAATGCTGTCTGCGCCTCGCAGTCGCGCCGACGACACAGGCATTCCTAGAAAATGCTGTCTGCGCCTCACAGTCGCGCCGACGACACAGGCATTCCTACAAAATGCTGTCTGCGCCTCGCAATGTCGCCGACGACACAGGCATTCCTAGAGAATGCTGTCTGCGCCTCACAGTCGCGCCGACGACACAGGCATTCCTATAAAATGCTGTCTGCGCCTCACAGTCGCGCCGACAACACAGGCATTCCTACAAAATGCTGTCTGCGCCTCACAGTCACGCCGACGACACAGGCATTCCTACAAAATGCTGTCTGCGCCTCGCAGTCGCGCCGACGACACAGGCATTCCTATAAAATGCTGTCTGCGCCTCACAGTCGCGCCGACGACACAGGCTTTCCTACAAAAAGCTGTCTGCGCCTCGCAGTCGCGCCAACGACACAGGCATTACTACAAAATGCTGTCTGCGCCTCGCAGTCGCGCCGACGACAAAGGCATTCCTAGAAAATGCTGTCTGCGCCTCACAGTCGCGCCAACGACACAGGCATTCCTAGAAAATGCTGTCTGCACCTCACACTCGCGCCAACGACACAGGCATTCCTACAAAATACTGTCTGCGCCTCACAGTCGCGCCGACGACACAGGCATTCCTACAAAATGCTGTCTGCGCCTCGCAGTCGCGCCGACGATACAGGCATTCCTACAAAATGCTGTGTGCGCCTCACAGTTGCGCCGACGACACAGGCATTCCTAGAAAATGCTGTCTGCGCCTCACAGTCGCGCCAACGACACAGGCATTCCTACAAAATACTGTCTGCGCGTCACAGTCACGCCGACGACACAGCCATTCCTAGAAAATGCTGTCTGCGCCTCGCAGTCACGCCGACGACACAGGCATTACTACAAAATGCTGTCTGCGCCTCGCAGTCGCGCCGACGACACAGGCATTCCTACAAAATGCTGTCTGCGCCTCGCAGTCGCGCCGACGACACAGGCATTACTACAAAATGCTGTCTGCGCCTCGCAGTCGCGCCGACGACACAGGCATTCCTAGAAAATGCTGTCTGCGCCTCACAGTCGCACCAACGACACAGGCATTCCTAGAAAATGCTGTCTGCGCCTCGCAGTCGTGCCGACAACACAGGCATTCCTATAAAATGCTGTCTGCGCCTCACAGTCGCGCCGACGACACAGGCATTCCTACAAAATGCTGTCTGCGCCTCGCAGTCGTGCCGACAACACAGGCATTCCTATAAAATGCTGTCTGCGCCTCACAGTCGCGCCGACGACACAGGCATTCCTACAAAATGCTGTCTGCGCCTCACAGTCGCGCCGACGACACAGGCATTCCTATAAAATGCTGTTTGTGCCTCACAGTCGCGCCGACGACACAGGCATTCTTATAAAATGCTGTCTGCGCCTCACAGTCGCGCCGACGACACAGGCATTCCTACAAAATGCTGTCTGCGCCTCGCAATGTCGCCGACGACACAGGCATTCCTAGAGAATGCTGTCTGCGCCTCACAGTCGCGCCGACGACACAGGCATTCCTATAACATGCTGTCTGCGCCTCACAGTCGCGCCGACGACACACGCATTCCTACAAAATGCTGTCTGCGCCTCACAGTCACGCCGACGACACAGGCATTCCTACAAAATGCTGTCTGCGCCTCGCAGTCGCGCCGACGACACAGGCATTCCTATAAAATGCTGTCTGCGCCTCACAGTCGCGCCGACGACACAGGCATTCCTACAAAAAGCTGTCTGCGCCTCGCAGTCGCGCCAACGACACAGGCATTACTACAAAATGCTGTCTGCGCCTCGCAGTCGCGCCGACGACAAAGGCATTCCTAGAAAATGCTGTCTGCGCCTCACAGTCGCGCCAACGACACAGGCATTCCTAGAAAATGCTGTCTGCACCTCACACTCGCGCCAACGACACAGGCATTTCTACAAAATACTGTCTGCGCCTCACAGTCGCGCCGACGACACAGGCATTCCTACAAAATGCTGTCTGCGCCTCGCAGTCGCGCCGACGACACAGGCATTCCTACAAAATGCTGTGTGCGCCTCACAGTCGCGCCGACGACACAGGCATTCCTAGAAAATGCTGTCTGCGCCTCACAGTCGCGCCAACGACACAGGCATTCCTACAAAATACTGTCTGCGCGTCACAGTCACGCCGACGACACAGCCATTCCTAGAAAATGCTGTCTGCGCCTCGCAGTCACGCCGACGACACAGGCATTACTACAAAATGCTGTCTGCGCCTCGCAGTCGCGCCGACGACACAGGCATTCCTAGAAAATGCTGTCTGTGCCTCACAGTCGCGCCAACGACACAGGCATTCCTAGAAAATGCTGTCTGCGCCTAACACTCGCGCCAACGACACAGGCATTCCTACAAAATACTGTCTGCGCCTCACAGTCGCGCCGACGACACTGGCATTCCTACAAAATGCTGTCTGCACCTCGCAGTCGCGCCGACGACACAGGCATTCCTATAAAACGCTGTCTGCGCCTTGCAGTCGCGCCGACGACACAGGCATTCCTACAAAAAGCTGTCTGCGCCTCACAGTCGCGCCGACGACACAGGCATTCCTATAAAATGCTGTCTGCGCCTCGCAGTCGCGCCGACGACACAGGCATTCCTACAAAAAGCTGTCTGCGCCTCACAGTCGCGCCGACAACACAGGCATTCCTACAAAATGCTGTCTGCGCCTCGCAGTCGCGCCGACCACACAGGCATTCCTACAAAATGCTGTCTGCGCCTCACAGTCGTGCCGACGACACAGGCATTCCTACAAAATGCTGTGTGCGCCTCACAGTCGCGCCGACGACACAGGCATTCCTACAAAATGCTGTCTGCGCCTCGCAGTCGCGCCGACGACACAGGCATTCCTAGAAAATGCTGTCTGCGCCTCACAGTCGCGCCGACGACACAGGCATTCCTACAAAATGCTGTCTGCGCCTCGCAATGTCGCCGACGACACAGGCATTCCTAGAGAATGCTGTCTGCGCCTCACAGTCGCGCCGACGACACAGGCATTCCTATAAAATGCTGTCTGCGCCTCACAGTCGCGCCGACGACACAGGCATTCCTACAAAATGCTGTCTGCGCCTCACAGTCACGCCGACGACACAGGCATTCCTACAAAATGCTGTCTGCGCCTCGCAGTCGCGCCGACGACACAGGCATTCCTATAAAATGCTGTCTGCGCCTCACAGTCGCGCCGACGACACAGGCTTTCCTACAAAAAGCTGTCTGCGCCTCGCAGTCGCGCCAACGACACAGGCATTACTACAAAATGCTGTCTGCGCCTCGCAGTCGCGCCGACGACAAAGGCATTCCTAGAAAATGCTGTCTGCGCCTCACAGTCGCGCCAACGACACAGGCATTCCTAGAAAATGCTGTCTGCACCTCACACTCGCGCCAACGACACAGGCATTCCTACAAAATACTGTCTGCGCCTCACAGTCGCGCCGACGACACAGGCATTCCTACAAAATGCTGTCTGCGCCTCGCAGTCGCGCCGACGATACAGGCATTCCTACAAAATGCTGCGTGCGCCTCACAGTCGCGCCGACGACACAGGCATTCCTAGAAAATGCTGTCTGCGCCTCACAGTCGCGCCAACGACACAGGCATTCCTACAAAATACTGTCTGCGCATCACAGTCACGCCGACGACACAGCCATTCCTAGAAAATGCTGTCTGCGCCTCGCAGTCACGCCGACGACACAGGCATTACTACAAAATGCTGTCTGCGCCTCGCAGTCGCGCCGACGACACAGGCATTCCTACAAAATGCTGTCTGCGCCTCGCAGTCGCGCCGACGACACAGGCATTACTACAAAATGCTGTCTGCGCCTCGCAGTCGCGCCGACGACACAGGCATTCCTAGAAAATGCTGTCTGCGCCTCACAGTCGCGCCAACGACACAGGCATTCCTAGAAAATGCTATCTGCGCCTCACAGTCGCGCCGACGACACAGGCATTCCTAGAAAATGCTGTCTGCGCCTCACAGTCGCGCCGACGACACAGGCATTCCTACAAAATGCTGTCTGCGCCTCGCAGTCGTGCCGACAACACAGGCATTCCTATAAAATGCTGTCTGCGCCTCACAGTCGCGCCGACGACACAGGCATTCCTACAAAATGCTGTCTGCGCCTCACAGTCGCGCCGACGACACAGGCATTCCTATAAAATGCTGTTTGTGCCTCACAGTCGCGCCAACGACACAGGCATTCCTACAAAATGCTGTCTGCGCCTTACAGTCGCGCCGACGACACAAGCATTCCTATAAAATGCTGTCTGCGCCTCGCAGTCGCGCCGACGACACAGGCATTCCTACAAAATGCTGTCTGTGCCTCACAGTCGCGCCGACGACACTGGCATTCCTACAAAATGCTGTCTGCACCTCGCCGACGACACAGGCATTCCTATAAAACGCTGTCAGCGCCTTGCAGTCGCGCCGACGACACAGGCATTCCTACAAAAAGCTGTCTGCGCCTCGCAGTCGCGCCAACGACACAGGCATTCCTATAAAATGCTGTCTGCGCCTCGCAGTCGCGCCGACGACACAGGCATTCCTACAAAATGCTGTCTGCGCCTCACAGTCGTGCCGACGACACAGGCATTCCTACAAAATGCTGTGTGCGCCTCACAGTCGGGCCGACGACACAGGCATTCCTACAAAATGCTGTCTGCGCCTCGCAGTCGCGCCGACGACACAGGCATTCCTAGAAAATGCTGTCTGCGCCTCACAGTCGCGCCGACGACACAGGCATTCCTACAAAAAGCTGTCTGCGCCTCGCAGTCGCGCCAACGACACAGGCATTACTACAAAATGCTGTCTGCGCCTCGCAGTCGCGCCGACGACAAAGGCATTCCTAGAAAATGCTGTCTGCGCCTCACAGTCGCGCCAACGACACAGGCATTCCTAGAAAATGCGGTCTGCACCTCACACTCGCGCCAACGACACAGGCATTCCTACAAAATACTGTCTGCGCCTCACAGTCGCGCCGACGACACAGGCATTCCTACAAAATGCTGTCTGCGCCTCGCAGTCGCGCCGACGACACAGGCATTCCTACAAAATGCTGTGTGCGCCTCACAGTCGCGCCGACGACACAGGCATTCCTAGAAAATGCTGTCTGCGCCTCACAGTCGCGCCAACGACACAGGCATTCCTACAAAATACTGTCTGCGCGTCACAGTCACGCCGACGACACAGCCATTCCTAGAAAATGCTGTCTGCGCCTCGCAGTCACGCCGACGACACAGGCATTACTACAAAATGCTGTCTGCGCCTCGCAGTCGCGCCGACGACACAGGCATTCCTAGAAAATGCTGTCTGTGCCTCACAGTCGCGCCAACGACACAGGCATTCCTAGAAAATGCTGTCTGCGCCTAACACTCGCGCCAACGACACAGGCATTCCTACAAAATACTGTCTGCGCCTCACAGTCGCGCCGACGACACTGGCATTCCTACAAAATGCTGTCTGCACCTCGCAGTCGCGCCGACGACACAGGCATTCCTATAAAACGCTGTCTGCGCCTTGCAGTCGCGCCGACGACACAGGCATTCCTACAAAAAGCTGTCTGCGCCTCACAGTCGCGCCGACGACACAGGCATTCCTATAAAATGCTGTCTGCGCCTCGCAGTCGCGCCGACGACACAGGCATTCCTACAAAAAGCTGTCTGCGCCTCACAGTCGCGCCGACAACACAGGCATTCCTACAAAATGCTGTCTGCGCCTCGCAGTCGCACCGACCACACAGGCATTCCTACAAAATGCTGTCTGCGCCTCACAGTCGTGCCGACGACACAGGCATTCCTACAAAATGCTGTGTGCGCCTCACAGTCGCGCTGACGACACAGGCATTCCTACAAAATGCTGTCTGCGCCTCGCAGTCGCGCCGACGACACAGGCATTCCTAGAAAATGCTGTCTGCGCCTCACAGTCGCGCCGACGACACAGGCATTCCTACAAAATGCTGTCTGCGCCTCGCAATGTCGCCGACGACACAGGCATTCCTAGAGAATGCTGTCTGCGCCTCACAGTCGCGCCGACGACACAGGCATTCCTATAAAATGCTGTCTGCGCCTCACAGTCGCGCCAACGACACAGGCATTCCTACAAAATACTGTCTGCGCGTCACAGTCACGCCGACGACACAGCCATTCCTAGAAAATGCTGTCTGCGCCTCGCAGTCACGCCGACGACACAGGCATTACTACAAAATGCTGTCTGCGCCTCGCAGTCGCGCCGACGACACAGGCATTCCTACAAAATGCTGTCTGCGCCTCGCAGTCGCGCCGACGACACAGGCATTACTACAAAATGCTGTCTGCGCCTCGCAGTCGCGCCGACGACACAGGCATTCCTAGAAAATGCTGTCTGCGCCTCACAGTCGCACCAACGACACAGGCATTCCTAGAAAATGCTGTCTGCGCCTCGCAGTCGTGCCGACAACACAGGCATTCCTATAAAATGCTGTCTGCGCCTCACAGTCGCGCCGACGACACAGGCATTCCTACAAAATGCTGTCTGCGCCTCGCAGTCGTGCCGACAACACAGGCATTCCTATAAAATGCTGTCTGCGCCTCACAGTCGCGCCGACGACACAGGCATTCCTACAAAATGCTGTCTGCGCCTCACAGTCGCGCCGACGACACAGGCATTCCTATAAAATGCTGTTTGTGCCTCACAGTCGCGCCGACGACACAGGCATTCTTATAAAATGCTGTCTGCGCCTCACAGTCGCGCCGACGACACAGGCATTCCTACAAAATGCTGTCTGCGCCTCGCAATGTCGCCGACGACACAGGCATTCCTAGAGAATGCTGTCTGCGCCTCACAGTCGCGCCGACGACACATGCATTCCTATAAAATGCTGTCTGCGCCTCACAGTCGCGCCGACGACACACGCATTCCTACAAAATGCTGTCTGCGCCTCACAGTCACGCCGACGACACAGGCATTCCTACAAAATGCTGTCTGCGCCTCGCAGTCGCGCCGACGACACAGGCATTCCTATAAAATGCTGTCTGCGCCTCACAGTCGCGCCGACGACACAGGCATTCCTACAAAATGCTGTCTGCGCCTCGCAATGTCGCCGACGACACAGGCATTCCTAGAGAATGCTGTCTGCGCCTCACAGTCGCGCCGACGACACAGGCATTCCTATAAAATGCTGTCTGCGCCTCACAGTCGCGCCGACGACACACGCATTCCTACAAAATGCTGTCTGCGCCTCACAGTCACGCCGACGACACAGGCATTCCTACAAAATGCTGTCTGCGCCTCGCAGTCGCGCCGACGACACAGGCATTCCTATAAAATGCTGTCTGCGCCTCACAGTCGCGCCGACGACACAGGCATTCCTACAAAAAGCTGTCTGCGCCTCGCAGTCGCGCCAACGACACAGGCATTACTACAAAATGCTGTCTGCGCCTCGCAGTCGCGCCGACGACAAAGGCATTCCTAGAAAATGCTGTCTGCGCCTCACAGTCGCGCCAACGACACAGGCATTCCTAGAAAATGCTGTCTGCACCTCACACTCGCGCCAACGACACAGGCATTCCTACAAAATACTGTCTGCGCCTCACAGTCGCGCCGACGACACAGGCATTCCTACAAAATGCTGTCTGCGCCTCGCAGTCGCGCCGACGACACAGGCATTCCTACAAAATGCTGTGTGCGCCTCACAGTCGCGCCGACGACACAGGCATTCCTAGAAAATGCTGTCTGCGCCTCACAGTCGCGCCAACGACACAGGCATTCCTACAAAATACTGTCTGCGCGTCACAGTCACGCCGACGACACAGCCATTCCTAGAAAATGCTGTCTGCGCCTCGCAGTCACGCCGACGACACAGGCATTACTACAAAATGCTGTCTGCGCCTCGCAGTCGCGCCGACGACACAGGCATTCCTAGAAAATGCTGTCTGTGCCTCACAGTCGCGCCAACGACACAGGCATTCCTAGAAAATGCTGTCTGCGCCTAACACTCGCGCCAACGACACAGGCATTCCTACAAAATACTGTCTGCGCCTCACAGTCGCGCCGACGACACTGGCATTCCTACAAAATGCTGTCTGCACCTCGCAGTCGCGCCGACGACACAGGCATTCCTATAAAACGCTGTCTGCGCCTTGCAGTCGCGCCGACGACACAGGCATTCCTACAAAAAGCTGTCTGCGCCTCACAGTCGCGCCGACGACACAGGCATTCCTATAAAATGCTGTCTGCGCCTCGCAGTCGCGCCGACAACACAGGCATTCCTACAAAATGCTGTCTGCGCCTCGCAGTCGCGCCGACCACACAGGCATTCCTACAAAATGCTGTCTGCGCCTCACAGTCGTGCCGACGACACAGGCATTCCTACAAAATGCTGTGTGCGCCTCACAGTCGCGCCGACGACACAGGCATTCCTACAAAATGCTGTCTGCGCCTCGCAGTCGCGCCGACGACACAGGCATTCCTAGAAAATGCTGTCTGCGCCTCACAGTCGCGCCGACGACACAGGCATTCCTACAAAATGCTGTCTGCGCCTCGCAATGTCGCCGACGACACAGGCATTCCTAGAGAATGCTGTCTGCGCCTCACAGTCGCGCCGACGACACAGGCATTCCTATAAAATGCTGTCTGCGCCTCACAGTCGCGCCGACGACACAGGCATTCCTACAAAATGCTGTCTGCGCCTCACAGTCACGCCGACGACACAGGCATTCCTACAAAATGCTGTCTGCGCCTCGCAGTCGCGCCGACGACACAGGCATTCCTATAAAATGCTGTCTGCGCCTCACAGTCGCGCCGACGACACAGGCTTTCCTACAAAAAGCTGTCTGCGCCTCGCAGTCGCGCCAACGACACAGGCATTACTACAAAATGCTGTCTGCGCCTCGCAGTCGCGCCGACGACAAAGGCATTCCTAGAAAATGCTGTCTGCGCCTCACAGTCGCGCCAACGACACAGGCATTCCTAGAAAATGCTGTCTGCAGCTCACACTCGCGCCAACGACACAGGCATTCCTACAAAATACTGTCTGCGCCTCACAGTCGCGCCGACGACACAGGCATTCCTACAAAATGCTGTCTGCGCCTCGCAGTCGCGCCGACGATACAGGCAGTCCTACAAAATGCTGCGTGCGCCTCACAGTCGCGCCGACGACACAGGCATTCCTAGAAAATGCTGTCTGCGCCTCACAGTCGCGCCAACGACACAAGCATTCCTACAAAATACTGTCTGCGCGTCACAGTCACGCCGACGACACAGCCATTCCTAGAAAATGCTGTCTGCGCCTCGCAGTCACGCCGACGACACAGGCATTACTACAAAATGCTGTCTGCGCCTCGCAGTCGCGCCGACGACACAGGCATTCCTACAAAATGCTGTCTGCGCCTCGCAGTCGCGCCGACGACACAGGCATTACTACAAAATGCTGTCTGCGCCTCGCAGTCGCGCCGACGACACAGGCATTCCTAGAAAATGCTGTCTGCGCCTCACAGTCGCGCCAACGACACAGGCATTCCTAGAAAATGCTGTCTGCGCCTCACAGTCGCGCCGACGACACAGGCATTCCTAGAAAATGCTGTCTGCGCCTCACAGTCGCGCCGACGACACAGGCATTCCTACAAAATGCTGTCTGCGCCTCGCAGTCGTGCCGACAACACAGGCATTCCTATAAAATGCTGTCTGCGCCTCACAGTCGCGCCGACGACACAGGCATTCCTACAAAATGCTGTCTGCGCCTCACAGTCGCGCCGACGACACAGGCATTCCTATAAAATGCTGTTTGTGCCTCACAGTCGCGCCAACGACACAGGCATTCCTACAAAATTCTGTCTGCGCCTTACAGTCGCGCCGACGACACAAGCATTCCTATAAAATGCTGTCTGCGCCTCGCAGTCGCGCCGACGACACAGGCATTCCTACAAAATGCTGTCTGTGCCTCACAGTCGCGCCGACGACACTGGCATTCCTACAAAATGCTGTCTGCACCTCGCCGACGACACAGGCATTCCTATAAAACGCTGTCAGCGCCTTGCAGTCGCACCGACGACACAGGCATTCCTACAAAAAGCTGTCTGCGCCTCGCAGTCGCGCCAACGACACAGGCATTCCTATAAAATGCTGTCTGCGCCTCGCAGTCGCGCCGACGACACAGGCATTCCTACAAAATGCTGTCTGCGCCTCACAGTCGTGCCGACGACACAGGGATTCCTACAAAATGCTGTGTGCGCCTCACAGTCGGGCCGACGACACAGGCATTCCTACAAAATGCTGTCTGCGCCTCGCAGTCGCGCCGACGACACAGGCATTCCTAGAAAATGCTGTCTGCGCCTCACAGTCGCGCCGACGACACAGGCATTCCTACAAAATGCTGTCTGCGCCTCGCAATGTTGCCGACGACACAGGCATTCCTAGAGAATGCTGTCTGCGCCTCACAGTCGCGCCGACGACACAGCCATTCCTATAAAATGCTGTCTGCGCCTCACAGTCGCGCCGACGACACACGCATTCCTACAAAATGCTGTCTGCGCCTCACAGTCACGCCGACGACACAGGCATTCCTACAAAATGCTGTCTGCGCCTCGCAGTCGCGCAGACGACACAGGCATTCCTATAAAATGCTGTCTGCGCCTCACAGTCGCGCCGACGACACAGCCATTCCTAGAAAATGCTGTCTGCGCCTCGCAGTCACGCCGACGACACAGGCATTACTACAAAATGCTGTCTGCGCCTCGCAGTCGCGCCGACGACACAGGCATTCCTACAAAATGCTGTCTGCGCCTCGCAGTCGCGCCGACGACACAGGCATTACTACAAAATGCTGTCTGCGCCTCGCAGTCGCGCCGACGACACAGGCATTCCTAGAAAATGCTGTCTGCGCCTCACAGTCGCGCCAACGACACAGGCATTCCTAGAAAATGCTGTCTGCGCCTCACAGTCGCGCCGACGACACAGGCATTCCTAGAAAATGCTGTCTGCGCCTCACAGTCGCGCCGACGACACAGGCATTCCTACAAAATGCTGTCTGCGCCTCGCAGTCGTGCCGACAACACAGGCATTCCTATAAAATGCTGTCTGCGCCTCACAGTCGCGCCGACGACACAGGCATTCCTACAAAATGCTGTCTGCGCCTCACAGTCGCGCCGACGACACAGGCATTCCTATAAAATGCTGTTTGTGCCTCACAGTCGCGCCGACGACACAGGCATTCTTATAAAATGCTGTCTGCGCCTCACAGTCGCGCCGACGACACAGGCATTCCTACAAAATGCTGTCTGCGCCTCGCAGTCGCGCCGACGACACAGGCATTCCTACAAAATGCTGTCTGCGCCTCACAGTCGCGCCGACGACCCAGGCATTCCTACAAAATTCTGTCTGCGCCTCACAGTCGCGCCAACGACACAGGCATTCCTACAAAATGCTGTCTGCGCCTTACAGTCGCGCCGACGACACAAGCATTCCTATAAAATGCTGTCTGCGCCTCGCAGTCGCGCCGACGACACAGGCATTCCTACAAAATGCTGTCTGTGCCTCACAGTCGCGCCGACGACACTGGCATTCCTACAAAATGCTGTCTGCACCTCGCCGACGACACAGGCATTCCTATAAAACGCTGTCAGCGCCTTGCAGTCGCGCCGACGACACAGGCATTCCTACAAAAAGCTGTCTGCGCCTCGCAGTCGCGCCAACGACACAGGCATTCCTATAAAATGCTGTCTGCGCCTCGCAGTCGTGCCGACGACACAGGCATTCCTACAAAATGCTGTCTGCGCCTCACAGTCGTGCCGACGACACAGGCATTCCTGCAAAATGCTGTGTGCGCCTCACAGTCGGGCCGACGACACAGGCATTCCTACAAAATGCTGTCTGCGCCTCGCAGTCGCGCCGACGACACAGGCATTCCTAGAAAATGCTGTCTGCGCCTCACAGTCGCGCCGACGACACAGGCATTCCTACAAAATGCTGTCTGCGCCTCGCAATGTTGCCGACGACACAGGCATTCCTAGAGAATGCTGTCTGCGCCTCACAGTCGCGCCGACGACACAGCCATTCCTATAAAATGCTGTCTGCGCC
The DNA here is from genome assembly GCF_023375885.2 of Dermacentor andersoni. Classification (NCBI taxonomy): domain Eukaryota; kingdom Metazoa; phylum Arthropoda; class Arachnida; order Ixodida; family Ixodidae; genus Dermacentor; species Dermacentor andersoni. Next base: position 142,353,921 of record NC_092822.1, on the reverse strand, counting down.
TCACAGTCGCGCCGACGACACACGCATTCCTACAAAATGCTGTCTGCGCCTCACAGTCACGCCGACGACACAGGCATTCCTACAAAATGCTGTCTGCGCCTCGCAGTCGCGCAGACGACACAGGCATTCCTATAAAATGCTGTCTGCGCCTCACAGTCGCGCCGACGACACAGGCATTCCTACAAAAAGCTGTCTGCGCCTCGCAGTCGCGCCAACGACACAGGCATTACTACAAAATGCTGTCTGCGCCTCGCAGTCGCGCCGACGACAAAGGCATTCCTAGAAAATGCTGTCTGCGCCTCACAGTCGCGCCAACGACACAGGCATTCCTAGAAAATGCGGTCTGCACCTCACACTCGCGCCAACGACACAGGCATTCCTACAAAATACTGTCTGCGCCTCACAGTCGCGCCGACGACACAGGCATTCCTACAAAATGCTGTCTGCGCCTCGCAGTCGCGCCGACGACACAGGCATTCCTACAAAATGCTGTGTGCGCCTCACAGTCGCGCCGACGACACAGGCATTCCTAGAAAATGCTGTCTGCGCCTCACAGTCGCGCCAACGACACAGGCATTCCTACAAAATACTGTCTGCGCGTCACAGTCACGCCGACGACACAGCCATTCCTAGAAAATGCTGTCTGCGCCTCGCAGTCACGCCGACGACACAGGCATTACTACAAAATGCTGTCTGCGCCTCGCAGTCGCGCCGACGACACAGGCATTCCTAGAAAATGCTGTCTGTGCCTCACAGTCGCGCCAACGACACAGGCATTCCTAGAAAATGCTGTCTGCGCCTCGCAGTCGCGCCGACGACACAGGCATTCCTACAAAATGCTGTCTGCGCCTCACAGTCGCGCCGACGACACAGGCATTCTTATAAAATGCTGTCTGCGCCTCACAGTCGCGCCGACGACACAGGCATTCCTACAAAATTCTGTCTGCGCCTCGCAGTCGCGCCGACGACACAGGCATTCCTACAAAATGCTGTCTGCGCCTCACAGTCGCGCCGACGACACAGGCATTCCTACAAAATGCTGTCTGCGCCTCACAGTCGCGCCAACGACACAGGCATTCCTACAAAATGCTGTCTGCGCCTTACAGTCGCGCCGACGACACAAGCACTCCTATAAAATGCTGTCTGCGCCTCGCAGTCGCGCCGACGACACAGGCATTCCTACAAAATGCTGTCTGCGCCTCACAGTCGCGCCGACGACACTGGCATTCCTACAAAATGCTGTCTGCGCCTCACAGTCGCGCCGACGACACAGGCATTCCTAGAAAATGCTGTCTGCGCCTCACAGTCGCGCCAACGACACAGGCATTGCTACAATATACTGTCTGCGCGTCACAGTCACGCCGACGACACAGCCATTCCTAGAAAATGCTGTCTGCGCCTCGCAGTCGCGCCGACGACACAGGCATTCCTACAAAATGCTGTCTGCGCCTCACAGTCGTGCCGACGACACAGGCATTCCTACAAAATGCTGTGTGCGCCTCACAGTCGTGCCGACGACACAGGCATTCCTACAAAATGCTGTCTGCGCCTCACAGTCGCGCCGACGACACAGGCATTCCTACAAAATGCTGTCTGCGCCTCGCAGTCGCGCCGACGACACAGGCATTCCTATAAAATGCTGTCTGCGCCTCACAGTCGCGCCGACGACACAGGCATTCCTACAAAAAGCTGTCTGCGCCTCGCAGTCGCGCCAACGACACAGGAATTCCTATAAAATGCTGTCTGCGCCTCACAGTCGCGCCGATGACACAGGCATTCCTATAAAGTGCTGTCTGCGCCTCGCAGTCCCGCCGACGACACAGGCATTCCTACAAAATGCTGTCTGCGCCTCACAGTCGCGCCGACGACACAGGCATTCCTACAAAATGCTGTATGCGCTTCGCAGTCGCGCCGGTGGCACAGGCATTCCTAGAAAATGCTGTCTGCGCCTCCCATTTGCGCCAACGACACAGGCATTCCTAGAAAAAGCTGTCTGCGCCTCACAGTCACGCCGACGACACAGGCATTCCTACAAAATGCTGTCTGCGCCTCACAGTCGCGCCGACGACACAGGCATTCCTATAAAATGCTGTCTGCACCTCACAGTCGCGCCGACAACACAGGCATTCCTATAAAATGCTCTCTGCGCCTCACAGTCGCGCCGACGACACAGGCATTCCTATAAAATGCTGTCTGCGCCTCGCAGTCGCGCCGACGACACAGACATTCCTACAAAATCCTGTTTGCGCCTCACAGTCGCGCCGACGACACAGGCATTCCTATAAAATGCTGTCTGCGCCTCACAGTCGCGCCGACGACACAGGCATTCCTATAAAATGCTGTGTGCGCCTCACAGTAGCGCCGACGACACAGGCATTCCTACAAAAAGCTGTCTGCGCCTCGCAGTCGCGCCGACGACACAGGCATTCCTACAAAATGCTGTCTGCGCCTCGCAGTCGCGCCGACGACACAGGCATTCCTAGAAAATGCTGTCTGCGCCTCACAGTCGCGCCAACGACACAGGCATTCCTAGAAAAAGCTGTCTGCGCCTCACAGTCGCGCCAACGACACAGGCATTCCTACAAAATACTGTGTGCGCCTCACAGTCGCGCCGACGACACAGGCATTCCTAGAAAATGCTGTCTGCGCCTCGCAGTCGCGCCGACGACACAGGCATTCCTACAAAATGCTGTCTGCTTCTCACAGTCGCGCCGACGACACAGGCATTCCTATAAAATGCTGTCTGCGCCTCACAGTCGCGCCGATGACACAGGCATTCCTATAAAATGCTGTCTGCGCCTCGCAGTCACGCCAACGACACAGGCATTCCTACAAAATGCTGTCTGCGCCTCGCAGTCGCGCCGACGACACAGGCATTCCAAGAAAATGCTGTCTGCGCCTCACAGTCGCGCCGACGACACAGGCATTCCTACAAAATGCTGTCTGCGCCTCGCAGTCGCGCCGACGACACAGGCATTCCTATAAAATGCTGTCTGCGCCTCGCAGTCGCGCCGACGACACAGGCATTCCTATAAAATGCTGTCTGCGCCTCACAGTCGCGCCGACGACACAGGCATTCCTACAAAAAGCTGTCTGCGCCTCGCAGTCGCGCCAACGACACAGGCATTCCTATAAAATGCTGTGTGCGCCTCACAGTCGCGCCGACGACACAGGCATTCCTATAAAGTGCTGTCTGCGCCTCGCAGTCCCGCCGACGACACAGGCATTCCTACAAAATGCTGTCTGCGCCTCGCAGTCGCGCCGACGACACAGGCATTCCTATAAAATGCTGTCTGCGCCTCACAGTAGCGCCGACGACACAGGCATTCCTACAAAAAGCTGTCTGCGCCTCGCAGTCGCGCCTACGACACAGGCATTACTACAAAATGCTGTCTGCGCCTCGCAGTCGCGCCGACGACACAGGCATTCCTAGAAAATGCTGTCTGCGCCTCACAGTCGCGCCAACGACACAGGCATTCCTAGAAAATGCTGTCTGCGCCTCGCAGTCGTGCCGACAACACAGGCATTCCTATAAAATGCTGTCTGCGCCTCACAGTCGCGCCGACGACACAGGCATGCTTAAAAAATGCTGTCTGCGCCTCGCAGTCGCGCCGACGACACAGGCATTCCTACAAAATGCTGTCTGCTTCTCACAGTCGCGCCGACGACACAGGCATTCCTATAAAATGCTGTCTGGGCCTCACAGTCGCGCCGATGACACAGGCATTCCTATAAAATGCAGTCTGCGCCTCGCAGTCACGCCAACGACAAAGGCATTCCTACAAAATGCTGCCTGCGCCTCGCAGTCGCGCCGACGACACAGGCATTCCAAGAAAATGCTGTCTGCGCCTCACAGTCGCGCCGACGACACAGGAATTCCTACAAAATGCTGTCTGCGCCTCGCAGTAGCGCCGACGACACAGGCATTCCTACAAAATGCTGTCTGCGCCTCGCAGTCGCGCCGACGACACAGGCATTACTACAAAATGCTGTCTGCGCCTCGCAGTCGCGCCGACGACACAGGCATTCCTAGAAAATGCTGTCTGCGCCTCACAGTCGCGCCAACGACACAGGCATTCCTACAAAATGCTGTCTGCGCCTCGCAGTCGTGCCGACAACACAGGCATTCCTATAAAATGCTGTCTGCGCCTCACAGTCGCGCCGACGACACAGGCATTCCTACAAAATGCTGTCTGCACCTCACAGTCGCGCCGACGACACAGGCATTCCTATAAAATGCTGTCTGACCTCACAGTCGCGCCGACGACACAGGCATTCTTATAAAATGCTGTCTGCGCCTCACAGTCGCGCCGACGACACAGGCATTCCTATAAAACGCTGTCTGCGCCTCGCAGTCGCGCCGACGACACAGGCATTCCTACAAAATGCTGTCTGCGCCTCACAGTCGCGCCGACGACCCAGGCATTCCTACAAAATTCTGTCTGCGCCTCACAGTCGCGCCAACGACACAGGCATTCCTACAAAATGCTGTCTGCGCCTCGCAGTCGCGCCGACGACACAAGCATTCCTATAAAATGCTGTCTGCGCCTCGCAGTCGCGCCGACGACACAGGCATTCCTACAAAATGCTGTCTGTGCCTCACAGTCGCGCCGACGACACTGGCATTCCTACAAAATGCTGTCTGCACCTCGCAGTCGCGCCGACGACACAGGCATTCCTATAAAACGCTGTCTGCGCCTTGCAGTCGCGCCGACGACACAGGCATTCCTACAAAAAGCTGTCTGCGCCTCACAGTCGCGCCGACGACACAGGCATTCCTATAAAATGCTGTCTGCGCCTCGCAGTCGCGCCGACGACACAGGCATTCCTACAAAAAGCTGTCTGCGCCTCACAGTCGCGCCGACAACACAGGCATTCCTACAAAATGCTGTCTGCGCCTCGCAGTCGCGCCGACGACACAGGCATTCCTACAAAATGCTGTCTGCGCCTCACAGTCGTGCCGACGACACAGGCATTCCTACAAAATGCTGTGTGCGCCTCACAGTCGCGCCGACGACACAGGCATTCCTACAAAATGCTGTCTGCGCCTCGCAGTCGCGCCGACGACACAGGCATTCCTAGAAAATGCTGTCTGCGCCTCACAGTCGCGCCGACGACACAGGCATTCCTACAAAATGCTGTCTGCGCCTCGCAATGTCGCCGACGACACAGGCATTCCTAGAGAATGCTGTCTGCGCCTCACAGTCGCGCCGACGACACAGGCGTTCCTATAAAATGCTGTCTGCGCCTCACAGTCGCGCCGACGACACAGGCATTCCTACAAAATGCTGTCTGCGCCTCACAGTCACGCCGACGACACAGGCATTCCTACAAAATGCTGTCTGCGCCTCGCAGTCGCGCCGACGACACAGGCATTCCTATAAAATGCTGTCTGCGCCTCACAGTCGCGCCGACGACACAGGCTTTCCTACAAAAAGCTGTCTGCGCCTCGCAGTCGCGCCAACGACACAGGCATTACTACAAAATGCTGTCTGCGCCTCGCAGTCGCGCCGACGACAAAGGCATTCCTAGAAAATGCTGTCTGCGCCTCACAGTCGCGCCAACGACACAGGCATTCCTAGAAAATGCTGTCTGCACCTCACACTCGCGCCAACGACACAGGCATTCCTACAAAATACTGTCTGCGCCTCACAGTCGCGCCGACGACACAGGCATTCCTACAAAATGCTGTCTGCGCCTCGCAGTCGCGCCGACGATACAGGCATTCCTACAAAATGCTGTGTGCGCCTCACAGTCGCGCCGACGACACAGGCATTCCTAGAAAATGCTGTCTGCGCCTCACAGTCGCGCCAACGACACAGGCATTCCTACAAAATACTGTCTGCGCGTCACAGTCACGCCGACGACACAGCCATTCCTAGAAAATGCTGTCTGCGCCTCGCAGTCACGCCGACGACACAGGCATTACTACAAAATGCTGTCTGCGCCTCGCAGTCGCGCCGACGACACAGGCATTCCTACAAAATGCTGTCTGCGCCTCGCAGTCGCGCCGACGACACAGGCATTACTACAAAATGCTGTCTGCGCCTCGCAGTCGCGCCGACGACACAGGCATTCCTAGAAAATGCTGTCTGCGCCTCACAGTCGCGCCAACGACACAGGCATTCCTAGAAAATGCTGTCTGCGCCTCACAGTCGCGCCGACGACACAGGCATTCCTAGAAAATGCTGTTTGCGCCTCACAGTCGCGCCGACGACACAGGCATTCCTACAAAATGCTGTCTGCGCCTCGCAGTCGTGCCGACAACACAGGCATTCCTATAAAATGCTGTCTGCGCCTCACAGTCGCGCCGACGACACAGGCATTCCTACAAAATGCTGTCTGCGCCTCACAGTCGCGCCGACGACACAGGCATTCCTATAAAATGCTGTTTGTGCCTCACTGTCGCGCCGACGACACAGGCATTCTTATAAAATGCTGTCTGCGCCTCACAGTCGCGCCGACGACACAGGCATTCCTACAAAATGCTGTCTGCGCCTCGCAGTCGCGCCGACGACACAGGCATTCCTACAAAATGCTGTCTGCGCCTCACAGTCGCGCCGACGACCCAGGCATTCCTACAAAATTCTGTCTGCGCCTCACAGTCGCGCCAACGACACAGGCATTCCTACAAAATGCTGTCTGCGCCTTACAGTCGCGCCGACGACACAAGCATTCCTATAAAATGCTGTCTGCGCCTCGCAGTCGCGCCGACGACACAGGCATTCCTACAAAATGCTGTCTGTGCCTCACAGTCGCGCCGACGACACTGGCATTCCTACAAAATGCTGTCTGCACCTCGCAGTCGCGCCGTCGACACAGGCATTCCTATAAAACGCTGTCTGCGCCTTGCAGTCGCGCCGACGACACAGGCATTCCTACAAAAAGCTGTCTGCGCCTCGCAGTCGCGCCAACGACACAGGCATTCCTATAAAATGCTGTCTGCGCCTCACAGTCGCGCCGACGACACAGGCATTCCTATAAAATGCTGTCTGCGCCTCGCAGTCGCGCGGACGACACAGGCATTCCTACAAAAAGCTGTCTGCGCCTCACAGTCGCGCCGACAACACAGGCATTCCTACAAAATGCTGTCTGCGCCTCACAGTCGTGCCGACGACACAGGCATTCCTACAAAATGCTGTGTGCGCCTCACAGTCGGGCCGACGACACAGGCATTCCTACAAAATGCTGTCTGCGCCTCGCAGTCGCGCCGACGACACAGGCATTCCTAGAAAATGCTGTCTGCGCCTCACAGTCGCGCCGACGACACAGGCATTCCTACAAAATGCTGTCTGCGCCTCGCAATGTCGCCGAAGACACAGGCATTCCTAGAGAATGCTGTCTGCGCCTCACAGTCGCGCCGACGACACAGTCATTCCTATAAAATGCTGTCTGCGCCTCACAGTCGCGCCGACGACACACGCATTCCTACAAAATGCTGTCTGCGCCTCCCAGTCACGCCGACGACACAGGCATTCCTACAAAATGCTGTCTGCGCCTCGCAGTCGCGCCGACGACACAGGCATTCCTAGAAAATGCTGTCTGCGCCTCACAGTCGCGCCGACGACACAGGCATTCCTACAAAATGCTGTCTGCGCCTCGCAATGTCGCCGACGACACAGGCATTCCTAGAGAATGCTGTCTGCGCCTCACAGTCGCGCCGACGACACAGTCATTCCTATAAAATGCTGTCTGCGCCTCACAGTCGCGCCGACGACACACGCATTCCTACAAAATGCTGTCTGCGCCTCACAGTCGCGCCGACGACACAGGCATTCCTACAAAATGCTGTCTGCGCCTCGCAGTCGCGCCGACGATACAGGCATTCCTACAAAATGCTGTGTGCGCCTCACAGTCGCGCCGACGACACAGGCATTCCTAGAAAATGCTGTCTGCGCCTCACAGTCGCGCCAACGACACAGGCATTCCTACAAAATACTGTCTGCGCGTCACAGTCACGCCGACGACACAGCCATTCCTAGAAAATGCTGTCTGCGCCTCGCAGTCACGCCGACGACACAGGCATTACTACAAAATGCTGTCTGCGCCTCGCAGTCGCGCCGACGACACAGGCATTCCTACAAAATGCTGTCTGCGCCTCGCAGTCGCGCCGACGACACAGGCATTACTACAAAATGCTGTCTGCGCCTCGCAGTCGCGCCGACGACACAGGCATTCCTAGAAAATGCTGTCTGCGCCTCACAGTCGCGCCAACGACACAGGCATTCCTAGAAAATGCTGTCTGCGCCTCACAGTCGCGCCGACGACACAGGCATTCCTAGAAAATGCTGTCTGCGCCTCACAGTCGCGCCGACGACACAGGCATTCCTACAAAATGCTGTCTGCGCCTCGCAGTCGTGCCGACAACACAGGCATTCCTATAAAATGCTGTCTGCGCCTCACAGTCGCGCCGACGACACAGTCATTCCTACAAAATGCTGTCTGCGCCTCACAGTCGCGCCGACGACACAGGCATTCCTATAAAATGCTGTTTGTGCCTCACAGTCGCGCCGACGACACAGGCATTCTTATAAAATGCTGTCTGTGCCTCACAGTCGCGCCGACGACACAGGCATTCCTACAAAATGCTGTCTGCGCCTCGCAGTCGCGCCGACGACACAGGCATTCCTACAAAATGCTGTCTGCGCCTCACAGTCGCGCCGACGACCCAGGCATTCCTACAAAATTCTGTCTGCGCCTCACAGTCGCGCCAACGACACAGGCATTCCTACAAAATGCTGTCTGCGCCTTACAGTCGCGCCGACGACACAAGCATTCCTATAACATGCTGTCTGCGCCTCGCAGTCGCGCCGACGACACAGGCATTCCTACAAAATGCTGTCTGTGCCTCACAGTCGCGCCGACGACACTGGCATTCCTACAAAATGCTGTCTGCACCTCGCAGTCACGCCGTCGACACAGGCATTTATAAAACGCTGTCTGCGCCTTGCAGTCGCGCCGACGACACAGGCATTCCTACAAAAAGCTGTCTGCGCCTCGCAGTCGCGCCAACGACACAGGCATTCCTATAAAATGCTGTCTGCGCCTCACAGTCGCGCCGACGACACAGGCATTCCTATAAAATTCTGTCTGCGCCTCACAGTCGCGCCAACGACACAGGCATTCCTACAAAATGCTGTCTGCGCCTTACAGTCGCGCCGACGACACAAGCATTCCTATAAAATGCTGTCTGCGCCTCGCAGTCGCGCCGACGACACAGGCATTCCTACAAAATGCTGTCTGTGCCTCACAGTCGCGCCGACGACACTGGCATTCCTACAAAATGCTGTCTGCACCTCGCAGTCGCGCCGTCGACACAGGCATTCCTATAAAACGCTGTCTGCGCCTTGCAGTCGCGCCGACGACACAGGCATTCCTACAAAAAGCTGTCTGCGCCTCGCAGTCGCGCTAACGACACAGGCATTCCTATAAAATGCTGTCTGCGCCTCACAGTCGCGCCGACGACACAGGCATTCCTATAAAATGCTGCCTGCGCCTCGCAGTCGCGCGGACGACACAGGCATTCCTACAAAAAGCTGTCTGCGCCTCACAGTCGCGCCGACAACACAGGCATTCCTACAAAATGCTGTCTGCGCCTCACAGTCGTGCCGACGACACAGGCATTCCTACAAAATGCTGTGTGCGCCTCACAGTCGGGCCGACGACACAGGCATTCCTACAAAATGCTGTCTGCGCCTCGCAGTCGCGCCGACGACACAGGCATTCCTAGAAAATGCTGTCTGCGCCTCACAGTCGCGCCGACGACACAGGCATTCCTACAAAATGCTGTCTGCGCCTCGCAATGTCGCCGACGACACAGGCATTCCTAGAGAATGCTGTCTGCGCCTCACAGTCGCGCCGACGACACAGTCATTCCTATAAAATGCTGTCTGCGCCTCACAGTCGCGCCGACGACACACGCATTCCTACAAAATGCTGTCTGCGCCTCCCAGTCACGCCGACGACACAGGCATTCCTACAAAATGCTGTCTGCGCCTCGCAGTCGCGCCGACGACACAGGCATTCCTAGAAAATGCTGTCTGCGCCTCACAGTCGCGCCGACGACACAGGCATTCCTACAAAATGCTGTCTGCGCCTCGCAATGTCGCCGACGACACAGGCATTCCTAGAGAATGCTGTCTGCGCCTCACAGTCGCGCCGACGACACAGTCATTCCTATAAAATGCTGTCTGCGCCTCACAGTCGCGCCGACGACACACGCATTCCTACAAAATGCTGTCTGCGCCTCACAGTCGCGCCGACGACACAGGCATTCCTACAAAATGCTGTCTGCGCCTCGCAGTCGCGCCGACGATACAGGCATTCCTACAAAATGCTGTGTGCGCCTCACAGTCGCGCCGACGACACAGGCATTCCTAGAAAATGCTGTCTGCGCCTCACAGTCGCGCCAACGACACAGGCATTCCTACAAAATACTGTCTGCGCGTCACAGTCACGCCGACGACACAGCCATTCCTAGAAAATGCTGTCTGCGCCTCGCAGTCACGCCGACGACACAGGCATTACTACAAAATGCTGTCTGCGCCTCGCAGTCGCGCCGACGACACAGGCATTCCTACAAAATGCTGTCTGCGCCTCGCAGTCGCGCCGACGACACAGGCATTACTACAAAATGCTGTCTGCGCCTCACAGTCGCGCCGACGACACAGGCATTCCTATAAAATGCTGTTTGTGCCTCACAGTCGCGCCGACGACACAGGCATTCCTATAAAATGCTGTTTGTGCCTCACAGTCGCGCCGACGACACAGGCATTCTTATAAAATGCTGTCTGCGCCTCACAGTCGCGCCGACGACACAGGCATTCCTACAAAATGCTGTCTGCGCCTCGCAGTCGCGCCGACGACACAGGCATTCCTACAAAATACTGTCTGCGCCTCACAGTCGCGCAGACGACCCAGGCATTCCTACAAAATTCTGTCTGCGCCTCACAGTCGCGCCAACGACACAGGCATTCCTACAAAATGCTGTCTGCGCCTTACAGTCGCGCCGACGACACAAGCATTCCTATAACATGCTGTCTGCGCCTCGCAGTCGCGCCGACGACACAGGCATTCCTACAAAATGCTGTCTGTGCCTCACAGTCGCGCCGACGACACTGGCATTCCTACAAAATGCTGTCTGCACCTCGCAGTCACGCCGTCGACACAGGCATTTATAAAACGCTGTCTGCGCCTTGCAGTCGCGCCGACGACACAGGCATTCCTACAAAAAGCTGTCTGCGCCTCGCAGTCGCGCCAATGACACAGGCATTCCTATAAAATGCTGTCTGCGCCTCACAGTCGCGCCGACGACTCAGGCATTCCTATAAAATGCTGTCTGCGCCTCGCAGTCGCGCGGACGACACAGGCATTCCTACAAAAAGCTGTCTGCGCCTCACAGTCGCGCCGACAACACAGGCATTCCTACAAAATGCTGTCTGCGCCTCACAGTCGTGCCGACGACACAGGCATTCCTACAAAATGCTGTGTGCGCCTCACAGTCGGGCCGACGACACAGGCATTCCTACAAAATGCTGTCTGCGCCTCGCAGTCGCGCCGACGACACAGGCATTCCTAGAAAATGCTGTCTGCGCCTCACAGTCGCGCCGACGACACAGGCATTCCTACAAAATGCTGTCTGCGCCTCGCAATGTCGCCGACGACACAGGCATTCCTAGAGAATGCTGTCTGCGCCTCACAGTCGCGCCGACGACACAGTCATTCCTATAAAATGCTGTCTGCGCCTCACAGTCGCGCCGACGACACACGCATTCCTACAAAATGCTGTCTGCGCCTCCCAGTCACGCCGACGACACAGGCATTCCTACAAAATGCTGTCTGCGCCTCGCAGTCGCGCCGACGACACAGGCATTCCTATAAAATGCTGTCTGCGCCTCGCAGTCGCGCCGACGACACAGGCATTACTACAAAATGCTGTCTGCGCCTCGCAGTCGCGCCGACGACACAGGCATTCCTAGAAAATGCTGTCTGCGCCTCACAGTCGCGCCAACGACACAGGCATTCCTAGAAAATGCTGTCTGCGCCTCACAGTCGCGCCGACGACACAGGCATTCCTAGAAAATGCTGTCTGCGCCTCACAGTCGCGCCGACGACACAGGCATTCCTACAAAATGCTGTCTGCGCCTCGCAGTCGTGCCGACAACACAGGCATTCCTATAAAATGCTGTCTGCGCCTCACAGTCGCGCCGACGACACAGGCATTCCTACAAAATGCTGTCTGCGCCTCACAGTCGCGCCGACGACACAGGCATTCCTATAAAATGCTGTTTGTGCCTCACAGTCGCGCCGACGACACAGGCATTCTTATAAAATGCTGTCTGCGCCTCACAGTCGCGCCGACGACTCAGGCATTCCTACAAAATGCTGTCTGCGCCTCGCAGTCGCGCCGACGACACAGGCATTCCTACAAAATGCTGTCTGCGCCTCACAGTCGCGCCGACGACCCAGGCATTCCTACAAAATTCTGTCTGCGCCTCACAGTCGCGCCAACGACACAGGCATTCCTACAAAATGCTGTCTGCGCCTTACAGTCGCGCCGACGACACAAGCATTCCTATAAAATGCTGTCTGCGCCTCGCAGTCGCGCCGACGACACAGGCATTCCTACAAAATGCTGTCTGTGCCTCACAGTCGCGCCGACGACACTGGCATTCCTACAAAATGCTGTCTGCACCTCGCAGTCACGCCGTCGACACAGGCATTCCTATAAAACGCTGTCTGCGCCTTGCAGTCGCGCCGACGACACAGGCATTCCTACAAAAAGCTGTCTGCGCCTCGCAGTCGCGCCAACGACACAGGCATTCCTATAAAATGCTGTCTGCGCCTCACAGTCGCGCCGACGACACAGGCATTCCTATAAAATGCTGTCTGCGCCTCGCAGTCGCGCGGACGACACAGGCATTCCTACAAAAAGCTGTCTGCGCCTCACAGTCGCGCCGACAACACAGGCATTCCTACAAAATGCTGTCTGCACCTCGCAGTCGCGCCGACGACACAGGCATTCCTATAAAACGCTGTCTGCGCCTTGCAGTCGCGCCGACGACACAGGCATTCCTACAAAAAGCTGTCTGCGCCTCGCAGTCGCGCCAACGACACAGGCATTCCTATAAAATGCTGTCTGCGCCTCACAGTCGCACCGACGACACAGGCATTCCTATAAAATGCTGTCTGCGCCTCGCAGTCGCGCCGACGACACAGGCATTCCTACAAAAAGCTGTCTGCGCCTCACAGTCGCGCCGACAACACAGGCATTCCTACAAAATGCTGTCTGCGCCTCGCAGTCGCGCCGACGACACAGGCATTCCTACAAAATGCTGTGTGCGCCTCACAGTCGCGCCGACAACACAGGCATTCCTAGAAAATGCTGTCTGCGCCTCACAGTCGCGCCAACGACACAGGCATTCCTACAAAATACTGTCTGCGCCTCACAGTCGCGCCGACGACACAGCCATTCCTAGAAAATGCTGTCTGCGCGTCGCAGTCACGCCGACGACACAGGCATTACTACAAAATGCTGTCTGCGCCTCGCAGTCGCGCCGACGACACAGGCATTCCTAGAAAATGCTGTCTGCGCCTCACAGTCGCGCCAACGACACAGGCATTCCTAGAAAATGCTGTCTGCGCCTCACACTCGCGCCAACGACACAGGCATTCCTACAAAATAATGTCTGCGCCTCACAGTCGCGCCGACGACACAGGCATTCCTACAAAATGCTGTCTGCGCCTCACAGTCGCGCCGACGACACAGGCATTCCTATAAAATGCTGTTTGTGCCTCACAGTCGCGCCGACGACACAGGCATTCTTATAAAATGCTGTCTGCGCCTCACAGTCGCGCCGACGACACAGGCATTCCTACAAAATGCTGTCTGCACCTCGCAGTCGCGCCGACGACACAGGCATTCCTACAAAATGCTGTCTGCGCCTCACAGTCGCGCCGACGACACAGGCATTCCTACAAAATGCTGTCTGCGCCTCACAGTCGCGCCAACGTCACAGGCATTCCTACAAAGTGCTGTCTGCGCCTTACAGTCGCGCCGACGACACAAGCATTCCTATAAAATGCTGTCTGCGCCTCGCAGTCGCGCCGACGACACAGGCATTCCTACAAAATGCTGTCTGCGCCTCACAGTCGCGCCGACGACACTGGCATTCCTACAAAATGCTGTCTGCACCTCGCAGTCGCGCCGACGACACAGGCATTCCTATAAAACGCTGTCTGCGCCTTGCAGTCGCGCCGACGACACAGGCATTCCTACAAAAAGCTGTCTGCGCCTCGCAGTCGCGCCAACGACACAGGCATTCCTATAAAATGCTGTCTGCGCCTCACAGTCGCGCCGACGACACAGGCATTCCTATAAAATGCTGTCTGCGCCTCGCAGTCGCGCCGACGACACAGGCATTCCTACAAAAAGCTGTCTGCGCCTCACAGTCGCGCCGACAACACAGGCATTCCTACAAAATGCTGTCTGCGCCTCGCAGTCGCGCCGACGACACAGGCATTCCTACAAAATGCTGTCTGCGCCTCACAGTCGTGCCGACGACACAGGCATTCCTACAAAATGCTGTGTGCGCCTCGCAGTCGCGCCGACGACACAGGCATTCCTACAAAATGCCGTCTGCGCCTCGGAGTCGCGCCGACGACACAGGCATTACTACAAAATGCTGTCTGCGCCTCGCAGTCGCGCCAACGACACAGGCATTCCTAGAAAATGCTGTCTGCGCCTCACAGTCGCGCCAACGACACAGGCATTCCTAGAAAATGCTGTCTGCGCCTCACAGTCGCGCCGACGACACAGGCATTCCTAGAAAATGCTGTCTGCGCCTCACAGTCGCGCCGACGACACAGGCATTCCTACAAAATGCTGTCTGCGCCTCGCAGTCGTGCCGACCACACAGGCATTCCTATAAAATGCTGTCTGCGCCTCACAGTCACGCCGACGACACAGGCATTCCTACAAAATGCTGTCTGCGCCTCACAGTCGCGCCGACGACACAGGCATTCCTATAAAATGCTGTCTGTGCCTCACAGTCGCGCCGACGACACAGGCATTCTTATAAAATGCTGTCTGCGCCTCACAGTCGCGCCGACGACACAGGCATTCCTACAAAATGCTATCTGCGCCTCGCAGTCGCGCCGACGACACAGGCATTCCTACAAAATGCTGTCTGCGCCTCACAGTCACGCCGACGACACAGGCATTCCTAGAAAATGCTGTCTGCGCCTCACAGTCGCGCCGACGACACAGGCATTCCTAGAAAATGCTGTCTGCGCCTCACAGTCGCGCCGACGACACAGGCATTCCTACAAAATGCTGTCTGCGCCTCGCAGTCGTGCCGACAACACAGGCATTCCTATAAAATGCTGTCTGCGCCTCACAGTCGCGCCGACGACACAGGCATTCCTACAAAATGCTGTCTGCGCCTCACAGTCGCGCCGACGACACAGGCATTCCTATAAAATGCTGTCTGTGCCTCACAGTCGCGCCGACGACACAGGCATTCTTATAAAATGCTGTCTGCGCCTCACAGTCGCGCCGACGACACAGGCATTCCTACAAAATGCTGTCTGCGCCTCGCAGTCGCGCCGACGACACAGGCATTCCTGCAAAATGCTGTCTGCGCCTCACAGTCGCGCCGACGACACAGGCATTCCTACAAAATGCTGTCTGCGCCTCACAGTCGCGCCAACGACACAGGCATTCCTACAAAATGCTGTCTGCGCCTCACAGTCGCGCCAACGACACAGGCATTCCTACAAAATGCTGTCTGCGCCTTTCGTCGCGCCGACGACACAAGCATTCCTATAAAATGCTGTCTGCGCCTCGCAGTCGCGCCGACGACACAGGCATTCCTACAAAATGCTGTGTGCGTCTCACAGTCGCGCCGACGACACAGGCATTCCTACAAAATGCTGTCTGCGCCTCGCAGTCGCGCCGACGACACAGGCATTCCTACAAAATGCTGTCTGCGCCTCGCAGTCGCGCCGACGACACAGGCATTCCTAGAAAATGCTGTCTGCGCCTCACAGTCGCGCCAACAACACAGGCATTCCTAGAATAAGCTGTCTGCGCCTCACAGTCGCGCCAACGACACAGGCATTCCAACAAAATACTGTCTGCGCCTCACAGTCGCGCCGACGACACAGGCATTCCTACAAAAAGCTGTCTGCGCCTCGCAGTCGCGCCAACGACACAGGCATTCCTATAAAATGCTGTCTGCGCCTCACAGTCGCGCCGATGACACAGGCATTCCTATAAAGTGCTGTCTGCGCCTCGCAGTCCCGCCGACGACACAGGCATTCCTACAAAATGCTGTCTGCGCCTCACAGTCGCGCCGACGACACAGGCATTCCTATAAAATGCTGTCTGCGCCTCACAGTCGCGCCGACGACACAGGCATTCCCTTAAAATGCTGTCTGCACCTCACAGTCGCGCCGACGACACAGGCATTCCTATAAAATGCTGTCTGTGCCTCACAGTCGCGCCGACGACACAGGCATTCTTATAAAATGCTGTCTGCGCCTCACAGTCGCGCCGACGACACAGGCATTCCTACAAAATGCTGTCTGCGCCTCGCAGTCGCGCCGACGACACATGCATTCCTATAAAACGCTGTCTGCGCCTTGCAGTCGCGCCGACGACACAGGCATTCCTACAAAAAGCTGTCTGCGCCTCGCAGTCGCGCCAACGACACAGGCATTCCTATAAAATGCTGTCTGCGCCTCACAGTCGCTCCGACGACGCAGGCATTCCTATAAAATGCTGTCTGCGCCTCGCAGTCGCACCGACGACACAGGCATTCCTACAAAAAGCTGTATGCGCCTCACAGTCGCGCCGACAACACAGGCATTCCCACAAAATGCTGTCTGCGCCTCGCAGTCGCGCCGACGACACAGGCATTCCTACAAAATGCTGTCTGCGCCTCACAGTCGTGCCGACGACACAGGCATTCCTACAAAATGCTGTGTGCGTCTCACAGTCGCGCCGACGACACAGACATTCCTACAAAATGCTGTCTGCGCCTCGCAGTCGCGCCGACGACACAGGCATTCCTACAAAATGCTGTCTGCGCCTCGCAGTCGCGCCGACGACACAGGCATTCCTAGAAAATGCTGTCTGCGCCTCACAGTCGCGCCAACGACACAGGCATTCCTAGAATAAGCTGTCTGCGCCTCACAGTCGCGCCAACGACACAGGCATTCCAACAAAATGCTGTCTGCGCCTCACAGTCGCGCCGACGACACAGGCATTCCTACAAAAAGCTGTCTGCGCCTCGCAGTCGCGCCAACAACACAGGCATTCCTATAAAATGCTGTCTGCGCCTCACAGTCGCGCCGACGACACAGGCATTCCTATAAAATGCTCTCTGTGCCTCACAGTCGCGCCGACGACACAGGCATTCTTATAAAATGCTGTCTGCGCCTCACAGTCGCGCCAACGACACAGGCATTCCTACAAAATGCTGTCTGCGCCTTACAGTCGCGCCGACGACACAAGCATTCCTATAAAATGCTGTCTGCGCCTCGCAGTCGCGCCGACGACACAGGCATTCCTACAAAATGCTGTCTGCGCCTCACAGTCGCGCCGACGACACTGGCATTCCTACAAAATGCTGTCTGCACCTCGCAGTCGCGCCGACGACACAGGCATTCCTATAAAACGCTGTCTGCGCCTTGCAGTCGCGCCGACGACACAGGCATTCCTACAAAAAGCTGTCTGCGCCTCGCAGTCGCGCCAACGACACAGGCATTCCTATAAAATGCTGTCTGCGCCTCACAGTCGCGCCGACGACACAGGCATTCCTATAAAATGCTGTCTGCGCCTCGCAGTCACGCCGACGACACAGGCATTCCTACAAAAAGCTGTCTGCGCCTCACAGTCGCGCCGACAACACAGGCATTCCTACAAAAAGCTGTCTGCGCCTCGCAGTCGCGCCGACGACACAGGCATTCCTACAAAATGCTGTCTGCGCCTCACAGTCGTGCCGATGACACAGGCATTCCTACAAAATGCTGTGTGCGCCTCGCAGTCGCGCCGACGACACAGGCATTCCTAGAATAAGCTGTCTGCGCCTCACAGTCGCGCCAACGACACAGGCATTCCAACAAAATACTGTCTGCGCCTCACAGTCGCGCCGACGACACAGGCATTCCTACAAAAAGCTGTCTGCGCCTCGCAGTCGCGCCAACGACACAGGCATTCCTATAAAATGCTGTCTGCGCCTCACAGTCGCGCCGACGACACAGGCATTCCTATAAAATGCTGTCTGCGCCTCGCAGTCGCGCCGACGACACAGGCATTCCTAGAAAATGCTGTCTGCGCCTCACACTCGCGCCAACAACACAGGCATTCCTACAAAATACTGTCTGCGCCTCACAGTTGCGCCGACGACACAGGCATTCCTACAAAATGCTGTCTGCGCCTCACAGTCGCGCCGACGACACAGGCATTCCTATAAAATGCTGTCTGTGCCTCACAGTCGCGCCGACGACACAGGCATTCTTATAAAATGCTGTCTGCGCCTCACAGTCGCGCCGACGACACAGGCATTCCTATAAAATGCTGTCTGCGCCTCACAGTCGCGCCGATGACACAGGCATTCCTATAAAGTGCTGTCTGCGCCTCGCAGTCCCGCCGACGACACAGGCATTCCTACAAAATGCTGTCTGCGCCTCACAGTCGCGCCGACGACACAGGCATTCCTATAAAATGCTGTCTGCGCCTCACAGTCGCGCCGACGACACAGGCATTCCCTTAAAATGCTGTCTGCACCTCACAGTCGCGCCGACGACACAGGCATTCCTATAAAATGCTGTCTGTGCCTCACAGTCGCGCCGACGACACAGGCATTCTTATAAAATGCTGTCTGCGCCTCACAGTCGCGCCGACGACACAGGCATTCCTACAAAATGCTGTCTGCGCCTCGCAGTCGCGCCGACGACACATGCATTCCTATAAAACGCTGTCTGCGCCTTGCAGTCGCGCCGACGACACAGGCATTCCTACAAAAAGCTGTCTGCGCCTCGCAGTCGCGCCAACGACACAGGCATTCCTATAAAATGCTGTCTGCGCCTCACAGTCGCTCCGACGACGCAGGCATTCCTATAAAATGCTGTCTGCGCCTCGCAGTCGCACCGACGACACAGGCATTCCTACAAAAAGCTGTATGCGCCTCACAGTCGCGCCGACAACACAGGCATTCCCACAAAATGCTGTCTGCGCCTCGCAGTCGCGCCGACGACACAGGCATTCCTACAAAATGCTGTCTGCGCCTCACAGTCTTGCCGACGACACAGGCATTCCTACAAAATGCTGTGTGCGTCTCACAGTCGCGCCGACGACACAGACATTCCTACAAAATGCTGTCTGCGCCTCGCAGTCGCGCCGACGACACAGGCATTCCTACAAAATGCTGTCTGCGCCTCGCAGTCGCGCCGACGACACAGGCATTCCTAGAAAATGCTGTCTGCGCCTCACAGTCGCGCCAACGACACAGGCATTCCTAGAATAAGCTGTCTGCGCCTCACAGTCGCGCCAACGACACAGGCATTCCAACAAAATGCTGTCTGCGCCTCACAGTCGCGCCGACGACACAGGCATTCCTACAAAAAGCTGTCTGCGCCTCGCAGTCGCGCCAACAACACAGGCATTCCTATAAAATGCTGTCTGCGCCTCACAGTCGCGCCGACGACACAGGCATTCCTATAAAATGCTCTCTGTGCCTCACAGTCGCGCCGACGACACAGGCATTCTTATAAAATGCTGTCTGCGCCTCACAGTCGCGCCAACGACACAGGCATTCCTACAAAATGCTGTCTGCGCCTTACAGTCGCGCCGACGACACAAGCATTCCTATAAAATGCTGTCTGCGCCTCGCAGTCGCGCCGACGACACAGGCATTCCTACAAAATGCTGTCTGCGCCTCACAGTCGCGCCGACGACACTGGCATTCCTACAAAATGCTGTCTGCACCTCGCAGTCGCGCCGACGACACAGGCATTCCTATAAAACGCTGTCTGCGCCTTGCAGTCGCGCCGACGACACAGGCATTCCTACAAAAAGCTGTCTGCGCCTCGCAGTCGCGCCAACGACACAGGCATTCCTATAAAATGCTGTCTGCGCCTCACAGTCGCGCCGACGACACAGGCATTCCTATAAAATGCTGTCTGCGCCTCGCAGTCACGCCGACGACACAGGCATTCCTACAAAAAGCTGTCTGCGCCTCACAGTCGCGCCGACAACACAGGCATTCCTACAAAAAGCTGTCTGCGCCTCGCAGTCGCGCCGACGACACAGGCATTCCTACAAAATGCTGTCTGCGCCTCACAGTCGTGCCGATGACACAGGCATTCCTACAAAATGCTGTGTGCGCCTCGCAGTCGCGCCGACGACACAGGCATTCCTAGAATAAGCTGTCTGCGCCTCACAGTCGCGCCAACGACACAGGCATTCCAACAAAATACTGTCTGCGCCTCACAGTCGCGCCGACGACACAGGCATTCCTACAAAAAGCTGTCTGCGCCTCGCAGTCGCGCCAACGACACAGGCATTCCTATAAAATGCTGTCTGCGCCTCACAGTCGCGCCGACGACACAGGCATTCCTATAAAATGCTGTCTGCGCCTCGCAGTCGCGCCGACGACACAGGCATTCCTAGAAAATGCTGTCTGCGCCTCACACTCGCGCCAACAACACAGGCATTCCTACAAAATACTGTCTGCGCCTCACAGTTGCGCCGACGACACAGGCATTCCTACAAAATGCTGTCTGCGCCTCACAGTCGCGCCGACGACACAGGCATTCCTATAAAATGCTGTCTGTGCCTCACAGTCGCGCCGACGACACAGGCATTCTTATAAAATGCTGTCTGCGCCTCACAGTCGCGCCGACGACACAGGCATTCCTACAAAATGCTGTCTGCGCCTCGCAGTCGCGCCGACGACACAGGCATTCCTACAAAATGCTGTCTGCGCCTCACAGTCGCGCCGACGACACAGGCATTCCTACAAAATGCTGTCTGCGCCTCACAGTCGCGCCAACGACACAGGCATTCCTACAAAATGCTGTCTGCGCCTTACAGTCGCGCCGACGACACAAGCATTCCTATAAAATGCTGTCTGCGCCTCGCAGTCGCGCCGACGACACAGGCATTCCTACAAAATGCTGTCTGCGCCTCACAGTCGCGCCGACGACACTGGCATTCCTACAAAATGCTGTCTGCACCTCGCAGTCGCGCCGACGACACAGGCATTCCTATAAAACGCTGTCTGCGCCTTGCAGTCGCGCCGACGACACAGGCATTCCTACAAAAAGCTGTCTGCGCCTCGCAGTCGCGCCAACGACACAGGCATTCCTATAAAATGCTGTTTGCGCCTCACAGTCGCGCCGACGACACAGGCATTCCTATAAAATGCTGTCTGCGCCTCGCAGTCACGCCGACGACACAGGCATTCCTACAAAAAGCTGTCTGCGCCTCACAGTCGCGCCGACAACACAGGCATTCCTACAAAATGCTGTCTGCGCCTCGCAGTCGCGCCGACGACACAGGCATTCCTACAAAATGCTGTCTGCGCCTCACAGTCGTGCCGATGACACAGGCATTCCTACAAAATGCTGTGTGCGCCTCGCAGTCGCGCCGACGACACAGGCATTCCTACAAAATGCTGTCTGCGCCTCGCAGTCGCGCCGACGACACAGGCATTACTACAAAATGCTGTCTGCGCCTCCCAGTCGCGCCGACGACACAGGCATTACTACAAAATGCTGTCTGCGCCTCCCAGTCGCGCCGACGACACAGGCATTCCTAGAAAATGCTGTCTGCGCCTCACAGTCGCGCCAACGACACAGGCATTCCTAGAAAATGCTGTCTGCGCCTCACAGTCGCGCCGACGACACAGGCATTCCTAGAAAATGCTGTCTGCGCCTCACAGTCGCGCCGACGACACAGGCATTCCTACAAAATGCTGTCTGCGCCTCGCAGTCGTGCCGACAACACAGACATTCCTACAAAATGCTGTCTGCGCCTCACAGTCGCGCCGAAGACACAGGCATTCCTATAAAATGCTGTCTGTGCCTCACAGTCGCGCCGACGACACAGGCATTCTTATAAAATGCTGTCTGCGCCTCACAGTCGCGCCAACGACACAGGCATTCCTACAAAATACTGTCTGCGCGTCACAGTCACGCCGACGACACAGCCATTCCTAGAAAATGCTGTCTGCGCCTCGCAGTCACGCCGACGACACAGGCATTACTACAAAATGCTGTCTGCGCCTCGCAGTCGCGCCGACGACACAGGCATTCCTACAAAATGCTGTCTGCGCCTCGCAGTCGCGCCGACGACACAGGCATTACTACAAAATGCTGTCTGCGCCTCGCAGTCGCGCCGACGACACAGGCATTCCTACAAAATGCTGTCTGCGCCTCACAGTCGCGCCGACGACACAGGCATTCCTATAAAATGCTGTTTGTGCCTCACAGTCGCGCCGACGACACAGGCATTCTTATAAAATGCTGTCTGCGCCTCACAGTCGCGCCGACGACACAGGCATTCCTACAAAATGCTGTCTGCGCCTCGCAGTCGCGCCGACGACACAGGCATTCCTACAAAATGCTGTCTGCGCCTCACAGTCGCGCCGACGACCCAGGCATTCCTACAAAATTCTGTCTGCGCCTCACAGTCGCGCCAACGACACAGGCATTCCTACAAAATGCTGTCTGCGCCTTACAGTCGCGCCGACGACACAAGCATTCCTATAACATGCTGTCTGCGCCTCGCAGTCGCGCCGACGACACAGGCATTCCTACAAAATGCTGTCTGTGCCTCACAGTCGCGCCGACGACACTGGCATTCCTACAAAATGCTGTCTGCACCTCGCAGTCACGCCGTCGACACAGGCATTTATAAAACGCTGTCTGCGCCTTGCAGTCGCGCCGACGACACAGGCATTCCTACAAAAAGCTGTCTGCGCCTCGCAGTCGCGCCAACGACACAGGCATTCCTATAAAATGCTGTCTGCGCCTCACAGTCGCGCCGACGACACAGGCATTCCTATAAAATGCTGTCTGCGCCTCGCAGTCGCGCGGACGACACAGGCATTCCTACAAAAAGCTGTCTGCGCCTCACAGTCGCGCCGACAACACAGGCATTCCTACAAAATGCTGTCTGCGCCTCACAGTCGTGCCGACGACACAGGCATTCCTACAAAATGCTGTGTGCGCCTCACAGTCGGGCCGACGACACAGGCATTCCTACAAAATGCTGTCTGCGCCTCGCAGTCGCGCCGACGACACAGGCATTCCTAGAAAATGCTGTCTGCGCCTCACAGTCGCGCCGACGACACAGGCATTCCTACAAAATGCTGTCTGCGCCTCGCAATGTCGCCGACGACACAGGCATTCCTAGAGAATGCTGTCTGCGCCTCACAGTCGCGCCGACGACACAGTCATTCCTATAAAATGCTGTCTGCGCCTCACAGTCGCGCCGACGACACACGCATTCCTACAAAATGCTGTCTGCGCCTCCCAGTCACGCCGACGACACAGGCATTCCTACAAAATGCTGTCTGCGCCTCGCAGTCGCGCCGACGACACAGGCATTCCTATAAAATGCTGTCTGCGCCTCACAGTCGCGCCGACGACACAGGCATTACTACAAAATGCTGTCTGCGCCTCGCAGTCGCGCCGACGACACAGGCATTCCTAGAAAATGCTGTCTCCGCCTCACAGTCGCGCCAACGACACAGGCATTCCTAGAAAATGCTGTCTGCGCCTCACAGTCGCGCCGACGACACAGGCATTCCTAGAAAATGCTGTCTGCGCCTCACAGTCGCGCCGACGACACAGGCATTCCTACAAAATGCTGTCTGCGCCTCGCAGTCGTGCCGACAACACAGGCATTCCTATAAAATGCTGTCTGCGCCTCACAGTCGCGCCGACGACACAGGCATTCCTACAAAATGCTGTCTGCGCCTCACAGTCGCGCCGACGACACAGGCATTCCTATAAAATGCTGTTTGTGCCTCACAGTCGCGCCGACGACACAGGCATTCTTATAAAATGCTGTCTGCGCCTCACAGTCGCGCCGACGACTCAGGCATTCCTACAAAATGCTGTCTGCGCCTCGCAGTCGCGCCGACGACACAGGCATTCCTACAAAATGCTGTCTGCGCCTCACAGTCGCGCCGACGACCCAGGCATTCCTACAAAATTCTGTCTGCGCCTCACAGTCGCGCCAACGACACAGGCATTCCTACAAAATGCTGTCTGCGCCTTACAGTCGCGCCGACGACACAAGCATTCCTATAAAATGCTGTCTGCGCCTCGCAGTCGCGCCGACGACACAGGCATTCCTACAAAATGCTGTCTGTGCCTCACAGTCGCGCCGACGACACTGGCATTCCTACAAAATGCTGTCTGCACCTCGCAGTCACGCCGTCGACACAGGCATTCCTATAAAACGCTGTCTGCGCCTTGCAGTCGCGCCGACGACACAGGCATTCCTACAAAAAGCTGTCTGCGCCTCGCAGTCGCGCCAACGACACAGGCATTCCTATAAAATGCTGTCTGCGCCTCACAGTCGCGCCGACGACACAGGCATTCCTATAAAATGCTGTCTGCGCCTCGCAGTCGCGCGGACGACACAGGCATTCCTACAAAAAGCTGTCTGCGCCTCACAGTCGCGCCGACAACACAGGCATTCCTACAAAATGCTGTCTGCACCTCGCAGTCGCGCCGACGACACAGGCATTCCTATAAAACGCTGTCTGCGCCTTGCAGTCGCGCCGACGACACAGGCATTCCTACAAAAAGCTGTCTGCGCCTCGCAGTCGCGCCAACGACACAGGCATTCCTATAAAATGCTGTCTGCGCCTCGCAGTCGCGCCGACGACACAGGCATTCCTACAAAAAGCTGTCTGCGCCTCACAGTCGCGCCGACAACACAGGCATTCCTACAAAATGCTGTCTGCGCCTCGCAGTCGCGCCGACGACACAGGCATTCCTACAAAATGCTGTGTGCGCCTCACAGTCGCGCCGACAACACAGGCATTCCTAGAAAATGCTGTCTGCGCCTCACAGTCGCGCCAACGACACAGGCATTCCTACAAAATACTGTCTGCGCCTCACAGTCGCGCCGACGACACAGCCATTCCTAGAAAATGCTGTCTGCGCGTCGCAGTCACGCCGACGACACAGGCATTACTACAAAATGCTGTCTGCGCCTCGCAGTCGCGCCGACGACACAGGCATTCCTAGAAAATGCTGTCTGCGCCTCACAGTCGCGCCAACGACACAGGCATTCCTAGAAAATGCTGTCTGCGCCTCACACTCGCGCCAACGACACAGGCATTCCTACAAAATAATGTCTGCGCCTCACAGTCGCGCCGACGACACAGGCATTCCTACAAAATGCTGTCTGCGCCTCACAGTCGCGCCGACGACACAGGCATTCCTATAAAATGCTGTTTGTGCCTCACAGTCGCGCCGACGACACAGGCATTCTTATAAAATGCTGTCTGCGCCTCACAGTCGCGCCGACGACACAGGCATTCCTACAAAATGCTGTCTGCACCTCGCAGTCGCGCCGACGACACAGGCATTCCTACAAAATGCTGTCTGCGCCTCACAGTCGCGCCGACGACACAGGCATTCCTACAAAATGCTGTCTGCGCCTCACAGTCGCGCCAACGACACAGGCATTCCTACAAAGTGCTGTCTGCGCCTTACAGTCGCGCCGACGACACAAGCATTCCTATAAAATGCTGTCTGCGCCTCGCAGTCGCGCCGACGACACAGGCATTCCTACAAAATGCTGTCTGCGCCTCACAGTCGCGCCGACGACACTGGCATTCCTACAAAATGCTGTCTGCACCTCGCAGTCGCGCCGACGACACAGGCATTCCTATAAAACGCTGTCTGCGCCTTGCAGTCGCGCCGACGACACAGGCATTCCTACAAAAAGCTGTCTGCGCCTCGCAGTCGCGCCAACGACACAGGCATTCCTATAAAATGCTGTCTGCGCCTCACAGTCGCGCCGACGACACAGGCATTCCTATAAAATGCTGTCTGCGCCTCGCAGTCGCGCCGACGACACAGGCATTCCTACAAAAAGCTGTCTGCGCCTCACAGTCGCGCCGACAACACAGGCATTCCTACAAAATGCTGTCTGCGCCTCGCAGTCGCGCCGACGACACAGGCATTCCTACAAAATGCTGTCTGCGCCTCACAGTCGTGCCGACGACACAGGCATTCCTACAAAATGCTGTGTGCGCCTCGCAGTCGCGCCGACGACACAGGCATTCCTACAAAATGCCGTCTGCGCCTCGGAGTCGCGCCGACGACACAGGCATTACTACAAAATGCTGTCTGCGCCTCGCAGTCGCGCCAACGACACAGGCATTCCTAGAAAATGCTGTCTGCGCCTCACAGTCGCGCCAACGACACAGGCATTCCTAGAAAATGCTGTCTGCGCCTCACAGTCGCGCCGACGACACAGGCATTCCTAGAAAATGCTGTCTGCGCCTCACAGTCGCGCCGACGACACAGGCATTCCTACAAAATGCTGTCTGCGCCTCGCAGTCGTGCCGACCACACAGGCATTCCTATAAAATGCTGTCTGCGCCTCACAGTCACGCCGACGACACAGGCATTCCTACAAAATGCTGTCTGCGCCTCACAGTCGCGCCGACGACACAGGCATTCCTATAAAATGCTGTCTGTGCCTCACAGTCGCGCCGACGACACAGGCATTCTTATAAAATGCTGTCTGCGCCTCACAGTCGCGCCGACGACACAGGCATTCCTACAAAATGCTATCTGCGCCTCGCAGTCGCGCCGACGACACAGGCATTCCTACAAAATGCTGTCTGCGCCTCACAGTCACGCCGACGACACAGGCATTCCTAGAAAATGCTGTCTGCGCCTCACAGTCGCGCCGACGACACAGGCATTCCTAGAAAATGCTGTCTGCGCCTCACAGTCGCGCCGACGACACAGGCATTCCTACAAAATGCTGTCTGCGCCTCGCAGTCGTGCCGACAACACAGGCATTCCTATAAAATGCTGTCTGCGCCTCACAGTCGCGCCGACGACACAGGCATTCCTACAAAATGCTGTCTGCGCCTCACAGTCGCGCCGACGACACAGGCATTCCTATAAAATGCTGTCTGTGCCTCACAGTCGCGCCGACGACACAGGCATTCTTATAAAATGCTGTCTGCGCCTCACAGTCGCGCCGACGACACAGGCATTCCTACAAAATGCTGTCTGCGCCTCGCAGTCGCGCCGACGACACAGGCATTCCTGCAAAATGCTGTCTGCGCCTCGCAGTCGCGCCGACGACACAGGCATTACTACAAAATGCTGTCTGCGCCTCCCAGTCGCGCCGACGACACAGGCATTACTACAAAATGCTGTCTGCGCCTCCCAGTCGCGCCGACGACACAGGCATTCCTAGAAAATGCTGTCTGCGCCTCACAGTCGCGCCAACGACACAGGCATTCCTAGAAAATGCTGTCTGCGCCTCACAGTCGCGCCGACGACACAGGCATTCCTAGAAAATGCTGTCTGCGCCTCACAGTCGCGCCGACGACACAGGCATTCCTACAAAATGCTGTCTGCGCCTCGCAGTCGTGCCGACAACACAGACATTCCTACAAAATGCTGTCTGCGCCTCACAGTCGCGCCGAAGACACAGGCATTCCTATAAAATGCTGTCTGTGCCTCACAGTCGCGCCGACGACACAGGCATTCTTATAAAATGCTGTCTGCGCCTCACAGTCGCGCCAACGACACAGGCATTCCTACAAAATACTGTCTGCGCGTCACAGTCACGCCGACGACACAGCCATTCCTAGAAAATGCTGTCTGCGCCTCGCAGTCACGCCGACGACACAGGCATTACTACAAAATGCTGTCTGCGCCTCGCAGTCGCGCCGACGACACAGGCATTCCTACAAAATGCTGTCTGCGCCTCGCAGTCGCGCCGACGACACAGGCATTACTACAAAATGCTGTCTGCGCCTCGCAGTCGCGCCGACGACACAGGCATTCCTACAAAATGCTGTCTGCGCCTCACAGTCGCGCCGACGACACAGGCATTCCTATAAAATGCTGTTTGTGCCTCACAGTCGCGCCGACGACACAGGCATTCTTATAAAATGCTGTCTGCGCCTCACAGTCGCGCCGACGACACAGGCATTCCTACAAAATGCTGTCTGCGCCTCGCAGTCGCGCCGACGACACAGGCATTCCTACAAAATGCTGTCTGCGCCTCACAGTCGCGCCGACGACCCAGGCATTCCTACAAAATTCTGTCTGCGCCTCACAGTCGCGCCAACGACACAGGCATTCCTACAAAATGCTGTCTGCGCCTTACAGTCGCGCCGACGACACAAGCATTCCTATAACATGCTGTCTGCGCCTCGCAGTCGCGCCGACGACACAGGCATTCCTACAAAATGCTGTCTGTGCCTCACAGTCGCGCCGACGACACTGGCATTCCTACAAAATGCTGTCTGCACCTCGCAGTCACGCCGTCGACACAGGCATTTATAAAACGCTGTCTGCGCCTTGCAGTCGCGCCGACGACACAGGCATTCCTACAAAAAGCTGTCTGCGCCTCGCAGTCGCGCCAACGACACAGGCATTCCTATAAAATGCTGTCTGCGCCTCACAGTCGCGCCGACGACACAGGCATTCCTATAAAATGCTGTCTGCGCCTCGCAGTCGCGCGGACGACACAGGCATTCCTACAAAAAGCTGTCTGCGCCTCACAGTCGCGCCGACAACACAGGCATTCCTACAAAATGCTGTCTGCGCCTCACAGTCGTGCCGACGACACAGGCATTCCTACAAAATGCTGTGTGCGCCTCACAGTCGGGCCGACGACACAGGCATTCCTACAAAATGCTGTCTGCGCCTCGCAGTCGCGCCGACGACACAGGCATTCCTAGAAAATGCTGTCTGCGCCTCACAGTCGCGCCGACGACACAGGCATTCCTACAAAATGCTGTCTGCGCCTCGCAATGTCGCCGACGACACAGGCATTCCTAGAGAATGCTGTCTGCGCCTCACAGTCGCGCCGACGACACAGTCATTCCTATAAAATGCTGTCTGCGCCTCACAGTCGCGCCGACGACACACGCATTCCTACAAAATGCTGTCTGCGCCTCCCAGTCACGCCGACGACACAGGCATTCCTACAAAATGCTGTCTGCGCCTCGCAGTCGCGCCGACGACACAGGCATTCCTATAAAATGCTGTCTGCGCCTCACAGTCGCGCCGACGACACAGGCATTACTACAAAATGCTGTCTGCGCCTCGCAGTCGCGCCGACGACACAGGCATTCCTAGAAAATGCTGTCTCCGCCTCACAGTCGCGCCAACGACACAGGCATTCCTAGAAAATGCTGTCTGCGCCTCACAGTCGCGCCGACGACACAGGCATTCCTAGAAAATGCTGTCTGCGCCTCACAGTCGCGCCGACGACACAGGCATTCCTACAAAATGCTGTCTGCGCCTCGCAGTCGTGCCGACAACACAGGCATTCCTATAAAATGCTGTCTGCGCCTCACAGTCGCGCCGACGACACAGGCATTCCTACAAAATGCTGTCTGCGCCTCACAGTCGCGCCGACGACACAGGCATTCCTATAAAATGCTGTTTGTGCCTCACAGTCGCGCCGACGACACAGGCATTCTTATAAAATGCTGTCTGCGCCTCACAGTCGCGCCGACGACTCAGGCATTCCTACAAAATGCTGTCTGCGCCTCGCAGTCGCGCCGACGACACAGGCATTCCTACAAAATGCTGTCTGCGCCTCACAGTCGCGCCGACGACCCAGGCATTCCTACAAAATTCTGTCTGCGCCTCACAGTCGCGCCAACGACACAGGCATTCCTACAAAATGCTGTCTGCGCCTTACAGTCGCGCCGACGACACAAGCATTCCTATAAAATGCTGTCTGCGCCTCGCAGTCGCGCCGACGACACAGGCATTCCTACAAAATGCTGTCTGTGCCTCACAGTCGCGCCGACGACACTGGCATTCCTACAAAATGCTGTCTGCACCTCGCAGTCACGCCGTCGACACAGGCATTCCTATAAAACGCTGTCTGCGCCTTGCAGTCGCGCCGACAACACAGGCATTCCTACAAAAAGCTGTCTGCGCCTCGCAGTCGCGCCAACGACACAGGCATTCCTATAAAATGCTGTCTGCGCCTCACAGTCGCGCCGACGACACAGGCATTCCTATAAAATGCTGTCTGCGCCTCGCAGTCGCGCGGACGACACAGGCATTCCTACAAAAAGCTGTCTGCGCCTCACAGTCGCGCCGACAACACAGGCATTCCTACAAAATGCTGTCTGCACCTCGCAGTCGCGCCGACGACACAGGCATTCCTATAAAACGCTGTCTGCGCCTTGCAGTCGCGCCGACGACACAGGCATTCCTACAAAAAGCTGTCTGCGCCTCGCAGTCGCGCCAACGACACAGGCATTCCTATAAAATGCTGTCTGCGCCTCGCAGTCGCGCCGACGACACAGGCATTCCTACAAAAAGCTGTCTGCGCCTCACAGTCGCGCCGACAACACAGGCATTCCTACAAAATGCTGTCTGCGCCTCGCAGTCGCGCCGACGACACAGGCATTCCTACAAAATGCTGTGTGCGCCTCACAGTCGCGCCGACAACACAGGCATTCCTAGAAAATGCTGTCTGCGCCTCACAGTCGCGCCAACGACACAGGCATTCCTACAAAATACTGTCTGCGCCTCACAGTCGCGCCGACGACACAGCCATTCCTAGAAAATGCTGTCTGCGCGTCGCAGTCACGCCGACGACACAGGCATTACTACAAAATGCTGTCTGCGCCTCGCAGTCGCGCCGACGACACAGGCATTCCTAGAAAATGCTGTCTGCGCCTCACAGTCGCGCCAACGACACAGGCATTCCTAGAAAATGCTGTCTGCGCCTCACACTCGCGCCAACGACACAGGCATTCCTACAAAATAATGTCTGCGCCTCACAGTCGCGCCGACGACACAGGCATTCCTACAAAATGCTGTCTGCGCCTCACAGTCGCGCCGACGACACAGGCATTCCTATAAAATGCTGTTTGTGCCTCACAGTCGCGCCGACGACACAGGCATTCTTATAAAATGCTGTCTGCGCCTCACAGTCGCGCCGACGACACAGGCATTCCTACAAAATGCTGTCTGCACCTCGCAGTCGCGCCGACGACACAGGCATTCCTACAAAATGCTGTCTGCGCCTCACAGTCGCGCCGACGACACAGGCATTCCTACAAAATGCTGTCTGCGCCTCACAGTCGCGCCAACGACACAGGCATTCCTACAAAGTGCTGTCTGCGCCTTACAGTCGCGCCGACGACACAAGCATTCCTATAAAATGCTGTCTGCGCCTCGCAGTCGCGCCGACGACACAGGCATTCCTACAAAATGCTGTCTGCGCCTCACAGTCGCGCCGACGACACTGGCATTCCTACAAAATGCTGTCTGCACCTCGCAGTCGCGCCGACGACACAGGCATTCCTATAAAACGCTGTCTGCGCCTTGCAGTCGCGCCGACGACACAGGCATTCCTACAAAAAGCTGTCTGCGCCTCGCAGTCGCGCCAACGACACAGGCATTCCTATAAAATGCTGTCTGCGCCTCACAGTCGCGCCGACGACACAGGCATTCCTATAAAATGCTGTCTGCGCCTCGCAGTCGCGCCGACGACACAGGCATTCCTACAAAAAGCTGTCTGCGCCTCACAGTCGCGCCGACAACACAGGCATTCCTACAAAATGCTGTCTGCGCCTCGCAGTCGCGCCGACGACACAGGCATTCCTACAAAATGCTGTCTGCGCCTCACAGTCGTGCCGACGACACAGGCATTCCTACAAAATGCTGTGTGCGCCTCGCAGTCGCGCCGACGACACAGGCATTCCTACAAAATGCCGTCTGCGCCTCGGAGTCGCGCCGACGACACAGGCATTACTACAAAATGCTGTCTGCGCCTCGCAGTCGCGCCAACGACACAGGCATTCCTAGAAAATGCTGTCTGCGCCTCACAGTCGCGCCAACGACACAGGCATTCCTAGAAAATGCTGTCTGCGCCTCACAGTCGCGCCGACGACACAGGCATTCCTAGAAAATGCTGTCTGCGCCTCACAGTCGCGCCGACGACACAGGCATTCCTACAAAATGCTGTCTGCGCCTCGCAGTCGTGCCGACCACACAGGCATTCCTATAAAATGCTGTCTGCGCCTCACAGTCACGCCGACGACACAGGCATTCCTACAAAATGCTGTCTGCGCCTCACAGTCGCGCCGACGACACAGGCATTCCTATAAAATGCTGTCTGTGCCTCACAGTCGCGCCGACGACACAGGCATTCTTATAAAATGCTGTCTGCGCCTCACAGTCGCGCCGACGACACAGGCATTCCTACAAAATGCTATCTGCGCCTCGCAGTCGCGCCGACGACACAGGCATTCCTACAAAATGCTGTCTGCGCCTCACAGTCACGCCGACGACACAGGCATTCCTAGAAAATGCTGTCTGCGCCTCACAGTCGCGCCGACGACACAGGCATTCCTAGAAAATGCTGTCTGCGCCTCACAGTCGCGCCGACGACACAGGCATTCCTACAAAATGCTGTCTGCGCCTCGCAGTCGTGCCGACAACACAGGCATTCCTATAAAATGCTGTCTGCGCCTCACAGTCGCGCCGACGACACAGGCATTCCTACAAAATGCTGTCTGCGCCTCACAGTCGCGCCGACGACACAGGCATTCCTATAAAATGCTGTCTGTGCCTCACAGTCGCGCCGACGACACAGGCATTCTTATAAAATGCTGTCTGCGCCTCACAGTCGCGCCGACGACACAGGCATTCCTACAAAATGCTGTCTGCGCCTCGCAGTCGCGCCGACGACACAGGCATTCCTGCAAAATGCTGTCTGCGCCTCTCAGTCGCGCCGACGACACAGGCATTCCTACAAAATGCTGTCTGCGCCTCACAGTCGCGCCAACGACACAGGCATTCCTACAAAATGCTGTCTGCGCCTTTCGTCGCGCCGACGACACAAGCATTCCTATAAAATGCTGTCTGCGCCTCGCAGTCGCGCCGACGACACAGGCATTCCTACAAAATGCTGTGTGCGTCTCACAGTCGCGCCGACGACACAGGCATTCCTACAAAATGCTGTCTGCGCCTCGCAGTCGCGCCGACGACACAGGCATTCCTACAAAATGCTGTCTGCGCCTCGCAGTCGCGCCGACGACACAGGCATTCCTAGAAAATGCTGTCTGCGCCTCACAGTCGCGCCAACGACACAGGCATTCCTAGAATAAGCTGTCTGCGCCTCACAGTCGCGCCAACGACACAGGCATTCCAACAAAATACTGTCTGCGCCTCACAGTCGCGCCGACGACACAGGCATTCCTACAAAAAGCTGTCTGCGCCTCGCAGTCGCGCCAACGACACAGGCATTCCCATAAAATGCTGTCTGCGCCTCACAGTCGCGCCGATGACACAGGCATTCCTATAAAGTGCTGTCTGCGCCTCGCAGTCCCGCCGACGACACAGGCATTCCTACAAAATGCTGTCTGCGCCTCACAGTCGCGCCGACGACACAGGCATTCCTATAAAATGCTGTCTGCGCCTCACAGTCGCGCCGACGACACAGGCATTCCCTTAAAATGCTGTCTGCACCTCACAGTCGCGCCGACGACACAGGCATTCCTATAAAATGCTGTCTGTGCCTCACAGTCGCGCCGACGACACAGGCATTCTTATAAAATGCTGTCTGCGCCTCACAGTCGCGCCGACGACACAGGCATTCCTACAAAATGCTGTCTGCGCCTCGCAGTCGCGCCGACGACACATGCATTCCTATAAAACGCTGTCTGCGCCTTGCAGTCGCGCCGACGACACAGGCATTCCTACAAAAAGCTGTCTGCGCCTCGCAGTCGCGCCAACGACACAGGCATTCCTATAAAATGCTGTCTGCGCCTCACAGTCACTCCGACGACGCAGGCATTCCTATAAAATGCTGTCTGCGCCTCGCAGTCGCACCGACGACACAGGCATTCCTACAAAAAGCTGTATGCGCCTCACAGTCGCGCCGACAACACAGGCATTCCCACAAAATGCTGTCTGCGCCTCGCAGTCGCGCCGACGACACAGGCATTCCTACAAAATGCTGTCTGCGCCTCACAGTCGTGCCGACGACACAGGCATTCCTACAAAATGCTGTGTGCGTCTCACAGTCGCGCCGACGACACAGACATTCCTACAAAATGCTGTCTGCGCCTCGCAGTCGCGCCGACGACACAGGCATTCCTACAAAATGCTGTCTGCGCCTCGCAGTCGCGCCGACGACACAGGCATTCCTAGAAAATGCTGTCTGCGCCTCACAGTCGCGCCAACGACACAGGCATTCCTAGAATAAGCTGTCTGCGCCTCACAGTCGCGCCAACGACACAGGCATTCCAACAAAATACTGTCTGCGCCTCACAGTCGCGCCGACGACACAGGCATTCCTACAAAAAGCTGTCTGCGCCTCGCAGTCGCGCCAACGACACAGGCATTCCTATAAAATGCTGTCTGCGCCTCACAGTCGCGCCGACGACACAGGCATTCCTATAAAATGCTCTCTGTGCCTCACAGTCGCGCCGACGACACAGGCATTCTTATAAAATGCTGTCTGCGCCTCACAGTCGCGCCAACGACACAGGCATTCCTACAAAATGCTGTCTGCGCCTTACAGTCGCGCCGACGACACAAGCATTCCTATAAAATGCTGTCTGCGCCTCGCAGTCGCGCCGACGACACAGGCATTCCTACAAAATGCTGTCTGCGCCTCACAGTCGCGCCGACGACACTGGCATTCCTACAAAATGCTGTCTGCACCTCGCAGTCGCGCCGACGACACAGGCATTCCTATAAAACGCTGTCTGCGCCTTGCAGTCGCGCCGACGACACAGGCATTCCTACAAAAAGCTGTCTGCGCCTCGCAGTCGCGCCAACGACACAGGCATTCCTATAAAATGCTGTCTGCGCCTCACAGTCGCGCCGACGACACAGGCATTCCTATAAAATGCTGTCTGCGCCTCGCAGTCACGCCGACGACACAGGCATTCCTACAAAAAGCTGTCTGCGCCTCACAGTCGCGCCGACAACACAGGCATTCCTACAAAATGCTGTCTGCGCCTCGCAGTCGCGCCGACGACACAGGCATTCCTACAAAATGCTGTCTGCGCCTCACAGTCGTGCCGATGACACAGGCATTCCTACAAAATGCTGTGTGCGCCTCGCAGTCGCGCCGACGACACAGGCATTCCTAGAATAAGCTGTCTGCGCCTCACAGTCGCGCCAACGACACAGGCATTCCAACAAAATACTGTCTGCGCCTCACAGTCGCGCCGACGACACAGGCATTCCTACAAAAAGCTGTCTGCGCCTCGCAGTCGCGCCAACGACACAGGCATTCCTATAAAATGCTGTCTGCGCCTCACAGTCGCGCCGACGACACAGGCATTCCTATAAAATGCTGTCTGCGCCTCGCAGTCGCGCCGACGACACAGGCATTCCTAGAAAATGCTGTCTGCGCCTCACACTCGCGCCAACAACACAGGCATTCCTACAAAATACTGTCTGCGCCTCACAGTTGCGCCGACGACACAGGCATTCCTACAAAATGCTGTCTGCGCCTCACAGTCGCGCCGACGACACAGGCATTCCTATAAAATGCTGTCTGTGCCTCACAGTCGCGCCGACGACACAGGCATTCTTATAAAATGCTGTCTGCGCCTCACAGTCGCGCCGACGACACAGGCATTCCTACAAAATGCTGTCTGCGCCTCGTAGTCGCGCCGACGACACAGGCATTCCTACAAAATGCTGTCTGCGCCTCACAGTCGCGCCGACGACACAGGCATTCCTACAAAATGCTGTCTGCGCCTCACAGTCGCGCCAACGACACAGGCATTCCTACAAAATGCTGTCTGCGCCTTACAGTCGCGCCGACGACACAAGCATTCCTATAAAATGCTGTCTGCGCCTCGCAGTCGCGCCGACGACACAGGCATTCCTACAAAATGCTGTCTGCGCCTCACAGTCGCGCCGACGACACTGGCATTCCTACAAAATGCTGTCTGCACCTCGCAGTCGCGCCGACGACACAGGCATTCCTATAAAACGCTGTCTGCGCCTTGCAGTCGCGCCGACGACACAGGCATTCCTACAAAAAGCTGTCTGCGCCTCGCAGTCGCGCCAACGACACAGGCATTCCTATAAAACGCTGTTTGCGCCTCACAGTCGCGCCGACGACACAGGCATTCCTATAAAATGCTGTCTGCGCCTCGCAGTCACGCCGACGACACAGGCATTCCTACAAAAAGCTGTCTGCGCCTCACAGTCGCGCCGACAACACAGGCATTCCTACAAAATGCTGTCTGCGCCTCGCAGTCGCGCCGACGACACAGGCATTCCTACAAAATGCTGTCTGCGCCTCACAGTCGTGCCGATGACACAGGCATTCCTACAAAATGCTGTGTGCGCCTCGCAGTCGCGCCGACGACACAGGCATTCCTACAAAATGCTGTCTGCGCCTCGCAGTCGCGCCGACGACACAGGCATTACTACAAAATGCTGTCTGCGCCTCCCAGTCGCGCCGACGACACAGGCATTACTACAAAATGCTGTCTGCGCCTCCCAGTCGCGCCGACGACACAGGCATTCCTAGAAAATGCTGTCTGCGCCTCACAGTCGCGCCAACGACACAGGCATTCCTAGAAAATGCTGTCTGCGCCTCACAGTCGCGCCGACGACACAGGCATTCCTAGAAAATGCTGTCTGCGCCTCACAGTCGCGCCGACGACACAGGCATTCCTACAAAATGCTGTCTGCGCCTCACAGTCGCGCCGAAGACACAGGCATTCCTATAAAATGCTGTCTGTGCCTCACAGTCGCGCCGACGACACAGGCATTCTTATAAAATGCTGTCTGCGCCTCACAGTCGCGCCAACGACACAGGCATTCCTACAAAATACTGTCTGCGCGTCACAGTCACGCCGACGACACAGCCATTCCTAGAAAATGCTGTCTGCGCCTCGCAGTCACGCCGACGACACAGGCATTACTACAAAATGCTGTCTGCGCCT
Organism: Dermacentor andersoni; assembly: GCF_023375885.2. Taxonomy (NCBI): domain Eukaryota; kingdom Metazoa; phylum Arthropoda; class Arachnida; order Ixodida; family Ixodidae; genus Dermacentor; species Dermacentor andersoni. Next base: position 142,316,731 of record NC_092822.1, on the reverse strand, counting down.
CGCAGTCGCGCCGACGACACAGGCATTCCTACAAAATGCTGTCTGCGCCTCGCAGTCGCGCCGACGACACAGGCATTACTACAAAATGCTGTCTGCGCCTCGCAGTCGCGCCGACGACACAGGCATTCCTAGAAAATGCTGTCTGCGCCTCACAGTCGCGCCAACGACACAGGCATTCCTAGAAAATGCTGTCTGCGCCTCACAGTCGCGCCGACGACACAGGCATTCCTAGAAAATGCTGTCTGCGCCTCACAGTCGCGCCGACGACACAGGCATTCCTACAAAATGCTGTCTGCGCCTCGCAGTCGTGCCGACAACACAGGCATTCCTATAAAATGCTGTCTGCGCCTCACAGTCGCGCCGACGACACAGGCATTCCTACAAAATGCTGTCTGCGCCTCACAGTCGCGCCGACGACACAGGCATTCCTATAAAATGCTGTTTGTGCCTCACAGTCGCGCCGACGACACAGGCATTCTTATAAAATGCTGTCTGCGCCTCACAGTCGCGCCGACGACACAGGCATTCCTACAAAATGCTGTCTGCGCCTCGCAGTCGCGCCGACGACACAGGCATTCCTACAAAATGCTGTCTGCGCCTCACAGTCGCGCCGACGACCCAGGCATTCCTACAAAATTCTGTCTGCGCCTCACAGTCGCGCCAACGACACAGGCATTCCTACAAAATGCTGTCTGCGCCTTACAGTCGCGCCGACGACACAAGCATTCCTATAACATGCTGTCTGCGCCTCGCAGTCGCGCCGACGACACAGGCATTCCTACAAAATGCTGTCTGTGCCTCACAGTCGCGCCGACGACACTGGCATTCCTACAAAATGCTGTCTGCACCTCGCAGTCACGCCGTCGACACAGGCATTTATAAAACGCTGTCTGCGCCTTGCAGTCGCGCCGACGACACAGGCATTCCTACAAAAAGCTGTCTGCGCCTCGCAGTCGCGCCAACGACACAGGCATTCCTATAAAATGCTGTCTGCGCCTCACAGTCGCGCCGACGACACAGGCATTCCTATAAAATGCTGTCTGCGCCTCGCAGTCGCGCGGACGACACAGGCATTCCTACAAAAAGCTGTCTGCGCCTCACAGTCGCGCCGACAACACAGGCATTCCTACAAAATGCTGTCTGCGCCTCACAGTCGTGCCGACGACACAGGCATTCCTACAAAATGCTGTGTGCGCCTCACAGTCGGGCCGACGACACAGGCATTCCTACAAAATGCTGTCTGCGCCTCGCAGTCGCGCCGACGACACAGGCATTCCTAGAAAATGCTGTCTGCGCCTCACAGTCGCGCCGACGACACAGGCATTCCTACAAAATGCTGTCTGCGCCTCGCAATGTCGCCGACGACACAGGCATTCCTAGAGAATGCTGTCTGCGCCTCACAGTCGCGCCGACGACACAGTCATTCCTATAAAATGCTGTCTGCGCCTCACAGTCGCGCCGACGACACACGCATTCCTACAAAATGCTGTCTGCGCCTCCCAGTCACGCCGACGACACAGGCATTCCTACAAAATGCTGTCTGCACCTCGCAGTCGCGCCGACGACACAGGCATTCCTATAAAATGCTGTCTGCGCCTCACAGTCGCGCCGACGACACAGGCATTACTACAAAATGCTGTCTGCGCCTCGCAGTCGCGCCGACGACACAGGCATTCCTAGAAAATGCTGTCTCCGCCTCACAGTCGCGCCAACGACACAGGCATTCCTAGAAAATGCTGTCTGCGCCTCACAGTCGCGCCGACGACACAGGCATTCCTAGAAAATGCTGTCTGCGCCTCACAGTCGCGCCGACGACACAGGCATTCCTACAAAATGCTGTCTGCGCCTCGCAGTCGTGCCGACAACACAGGCATTCCTATAAAATGCTGTCTGCGCCTCACAGTCGCGCCGACGACACAGGCATTCCTACAAAATGCTGTCTGCGCCTCACAGTCGCGCCGACGACACAGGCATTCCTATAAAATGCTGTTTGTGCCTCACAGTCGCGCCGACGACACAGGCATTCTTATAAAATGCTGTCTGCGCCTCACAGTCGCGCCGACGACTCAGGCATTCCTACAAAATGCTGTCTGCGCCTCGCAGTCGCGCCGACGACACAGGCATTCCTACAAAATGCTGTCTGCGCCTCACAGTCGCGCCGACGACCCAGGCATTCCTACAAAATTCTGTCTGCGCCTCACAGTCGCGCCAACGACACAGGCATTCCTACAAAATGCTGTCTGCGCCTTACAGTCGCGCCGACGACACAAGCATTCCTATAAAATGCTGTCTGCGCCTCGCAGTCGCGCCGACGACACAGGCATTCCTACAAAATGCTGTCTGTGCCTCACAGTCGCGCCGACGACACTGGCATTCCTACAAAATGCTGTCTGCACCTCGCAGTCACGCCGTCGACACAGGCATTCCTATAAAACGCTGTCTGCGCCTTGCAGTCGCGCCGACGACACAGGCATTCCTACAAAAAGCTGTCTGCGCCTCGCAGTCGCGCCAACGACACAGGCATTCCTATAAAATGCTGTCTGCGCCTCACAGTCGCGCCGACGACACAGGCATTCCTATAAAATGCTGTCTGCGCCTCGCAGTCGCGCGGACGACACAGGCATTCCTACAAAAAGCTGTCTGCGCCTCACAGTCGCGCCGACAACACAGGCATTCCTACAAAATGCTGTCTGCACCTCGCAGTCGCGCCGACGACACAGGCATTCCTATAAAACGCTGTCTGCGCCTTGCAGTCGCGCCGACGACACAGGCATTCCTACAAAAAGCTGTCTGCGCCTCGCAGTCGCGCCAACGACACAGGCATTCCTATAAAATGCTGTCTGCGCCTCACAGTCGCGCCGACGACACAGGCATTCCTATAAAATGCTGTCTGCGCCTCGCAGTCGCGCCGACGACACAGGCATTCCTACAAAAAGCTGTCTGCACCTCGCAGTCACGCCGTCGACACAGGCATTTATAAAACGCTGTCTGCGCCTTGCAGTCGCGCCGACGACACAGGCATTCCTACAAAAAGCTGTCTGCGCCTCGCAGTCGCGCCAACGACACAGGCATTCCTATAAAATGCTGTCTGCGCCTCTCAGTCGCGCCGACGACACAGGCATTCCTATAAAATGCTGTCTGCGCCTCGCAGTCGCGCGGACGACACAGGCATTCCTACAAAAAGCTGTCTGCGCCTCACAGTCGCGCCGACAACACAGGCATTCCTACAAAATGCTGTCTGCGCCTCACAGTCGTGCCGACGACACAGGCATTCCTACAAAATGCTGTGTGCGCCTCACAGTCGGGCCGACGACACAGGCATTCCTACAAAATGCTGTCTGCGCCTCGCAGTCGCGCCGACGACACAGGCATTCCTAGAAAATGCTGTCTGCGCCTCACAGTCGCGCCGACGACACAGGCATTCCTACAAAATGCTGTCTGCGCCTCGCAATGTCGCCGACGACACAGGCATTCCTAGAGAATGCTGTCTGCGCCTCACAGTCGCGCCGACGACACAGTCATTCCTATAAAATGCTGTCTGCGCCTCACAGTCGCGCCGACGACACACGCATTCCTACAAAATGCTGTCTGCGCCTCCCAGTCACGCCGACGACACAGGCATTCCTACAAAATGCTGTCTGCGCCTCGCAGTCGCGCCGACGACACAGGCATTCCTATAAAATGCTGTCTGCGCCTCACAGTCGCGCCGACGACACAGGCATTACTACAAAATGCTGTCTGCGCCTCGCAGTCGCGCCGACGACACAGGCATTCCTAGAAAATGCTGTCTGCGCCTCACAGTCGCGCCAACGACACAGGCATTCCTAGAAAATGCTGTCTGCGCCTCACAGTCGCGCCGACGACACAGGCATTCCTAGAAAATGCTGTCTGCGCCTCACAGTCGCGCCGACGACACAGGCATTCCTACAAAATGCTGTCTGCGCCTCGCAGTCGTGCCGACAACACAGGCATTCCTATAAAATGCTGTCTGCGCCTCACAGTCGCGCCGACGACACAGGCATTCCTAAAAAATGCTGTCTGCGCCTCACAGTCGCGCCGACGACACAGGCATTCCTATAAAATGCTGTTTGTGCCTCACAGTCGCGCCGACGACACAGGCATTCTGATAAAATGCTGTCTGCGCCTTACAGTCGCGCCGACGACACAAGCATTCCTATAAAATGCTGTCTGCGCCTCGCAGTCGCGCCGACGACACAGGCATTCCTACAAAATGCTGTCTGTGCCTCACAGTCGCGCCGACGACACTGGCATTCCTACAAAATGCTGTCTGCGCCTCGCAGTCGCGCCGACGACACAGGCATTCCTACAAAATGCTGTCTGCGCCTCACAGTCGCGCCGACGACCCAGGCATTCCTACAAAATTCTGTCTGCGCCTCACAGTCGCGCCAACGACACAGGCATTCCTACAAAATGCTGTCTGCGCCTTACAGTCGCGCCGACGACACAAGCATTCCTATAAAATGCTGTCTGCGCCTCGCAGTCGCGCCGACGACACAGGCATTCCTACAAAATGCTGTCTGTGCCTCACAGTCGCGCCGACGACACTGGCATTCCTACAAAATGCTGTCTGCACCTCGCAGTCACGCCGTCGACACAGGCATTCCTATAAAACGCTGTCTGCGCCTTGCAGTCGCGCCGACGACACAGGCATTCCTACAAAAAGCTGTCTGCGCCTCGCAGTCGCGCCAACGACACAGGCATTCCTATAAAATGCTGTCTGCGCCTCACAGTCGCGCCGACGACACAGGCATTCCTATAAAATGCTGTCTGCGCCTCGCAGTCGCGCGGACGACACAGGCATTCCTACAAAAAGCTGTCTGCGCCTCACAGTCGCGCCGACAACACAGGCATTCCTACAAAATGCTGTCTGCACCTCGCAGTCGCGCCGACGACACAGGCATTCCTATAAAACGCTGTCTGCGCCTTGCAGTCGCGCCGACGACACAGGCATTCCTACAAAAAGCTGTCTGCGCCTCGCAGTCGCGCCAACGACACAGGCATTCCTATAAAATGCTGTCTGCGCCTCACAGTCGCACCGATGACACAGGCATTCCTATAAAATGCTGTCTGCGCCTCGCAGTCGCGCCGACGACACAGGCATTCCTACAAAAAGCTGTCTGCGCCTCACAGTCGCGCCGACAACACAGGCATTCCTACAAAATGCTGTCTGCGCCTCGCAGTCGCGCCGACGACACAGGCATTCCTACAAAATGCTGTGTGCGCCTCACAGTCGCGCCGACAACACAGGCATTCCTAGAAAATGCTGTCTGCGCCTCACAGTCGCGCCAACGACACAGGCATTCCTACAAAATACTGTCTGCGCCTCACAGTCGCGCCGACGACACAGCCATTCCTAGAAAATGCTGTCTGCGCGTCGCAGTCACGCCGACGACACAGGCATTACTACAAAATGCTGTCTGCGCCTCGCAGTCGCGCCGACGACACAGGCATTCCTAGAAAATGCTGTCTGCGCCTCACAGTCGCGCCAACGACACAGGCATTCCTAGAAAATGCTGTCTGCGCCTCACACTCGCGCCAACGACACAGGCATTCCTACAAAATAATGTCTGCGCCTCACAGTCGCGCCGACGACACAGGCATTCCTACAAAATGCTGTCTGCGCCTCACAGTCGCGCCGACGACACAGGCATTCCTATAAAATGCTGTTTGTGCCTCACAGTCGCGCCGACGACACAGGCATTCTTATAAAATGCTGTCTGCGCCTCACAGTCGCGCCGACGACACAGGCATTCCTACAAAATGCTGTCTGCACCTCGCAGTCGCGCCGACGACACAGGCATTCCTACAAAATGCTGTCTGCGCCTCACAGTCGCGCCGACGACACAGGCATTCCTACAAAATGCTGTCTGCGCCTCACAGTCGCGCCAACGACACAGGCATTCCTACAAAGTGCTGTCTGCGCCTTACAGTCGCGCCGACGACACAAGCATTCCTATAAAATGCTGTCTGCGCCTCGCAGTCGCGCCGACGACACAGGCATTCCTACAAAATGCTGTCTGCGCCTCACAGTCGCGCCGACGACACTGGCATTCCTACAAAATGCTGTCTGCACCTCGCAGTCGCGCCGACGACACAGGCATTCCTATAAAACGCTGTCTGCGCCTTGCAGTCGCGCCGACGACACAGGCATTCCTACAAAAAGCTGTCTGCGCCTCGCAGTCGCGCCAACGACACAGGCATTCCTATAAAATGCTGTCTGCGCCTCACAGTCGCGCCGACGACACAGGCATTCCTATAAAATGCTGTCTGCGCCTCGCAGTCGCGCCGACGACACAGGCATTCCTACAAAAAGCTGTCTGCGCCTCACAGTCGCGCCGACAACACAGGCATTCCTACAAAATGCTGTCTGCGCCTCGCAGTCGCGCCGACGACACAGGCATTCCTACAAAATGCTGTCTGCGCCTCACAGTCGTGCCGACGACACAGGCATTCCTACAAAATGCTGTGTGCGCCTCGCAGTCGCGCCGACGACACAGGCATTCCTACAAAATGCCGTCTGCGCCTCGGAGTCGCGCCGACGACACAGGCATTACTACAAAATGCTGTCTGCGCCTCGCAGTCGCGCCAACGACACAGGCATTCCTAGAAAATGCTGTCTGCGCCTCACAGTCGCGCCAACGACACAGGCATTCCTAGAAAATGCTGTCTGCGCCTCACAGTCGCGCCGACGACACAGGCATTCCTAGAAAATGCTGTCTGCGCCTCACAGTCGCGCCGACGACACAGGCATTCCTACAAAATGCTGTCTGCGCCTCGCAGTCGTGCCGACCACACAGGCATTCCTATAAAATGCTGTCTGCGCCTCACAGTCACGCCGACGACACAGGCATTCCTACAAAATGCTGTCTGCGCCTCACAGTCGCGCCGACGACACAGGCATTCCTATAAAATGCTGTCTGTGCCTCACAGTCGCGCCGACGACACAGGCATTCTTATAAAATGCTGTCTGCGCCTCACAGTCGCGCCGACGACACAGGCATTCCTACAAAATGCTATCTGCGCCTCGCAGTCGCGCCGACGACACAGGCATTCCTACAAAATGCTGTCTGCGCCTCACAGTCACGCCGACGACACAGGCATTCCTAGAAAATGCTGTCTGCGCCTCACAGTCGCGCCGACGACACAGGCATTCCTAGAAAATGCTGTCTGCACCTCACAGTCGCGCCGACGACACAGGCATTCCTACAAAATGCTGTCTGCGCCTCGCAGTCGTGCCGACAACACAGGCATTCCTATAAAATGCTGTCTGCGCCTCACAGTCGCGCCGACGACACAGGCATTCCTACAAAATGCTGTCTGCGCCTCACAGTCGCGCCGACGACACAGGCATTCCTATAAAATGCTGTCTGTGCCTCACAGTCGCGCCGACGACACAGGCATTCTTATAAAATGCTGTCTGCGCCTCACAGTCGCGCCGACGACACAGGCATTCCTACAAAATGCTGTCTGCGCCTCGCAGTCGCGCCGACGACACAGGCATTCCTGCAAAATGCTGTCTGCGCCTCACAGTCGCGCCGACGACACAGGCATTCCTACAAAATGCTGTCTGCGCCTCACAGTCGCGCCGACGACACAGGCATTCCTACAAAATGCTGTCTGCGCCTCACAGTCGCGCCGACGACACAGGCATTCCTATAAAATGCTGTCTGTGCCTCACAGTCGCGCCGACGACACAGGCATTCTTATAAAATGCTGTCTGCGCCTCACAGTCGCGCCGACGACACAGGCATTCCTACAAAATGCTGTCTGCGCCTCGCAGTCGCGCCGACGACACAGGCATTCCTAGAAAATGCTGTCTGCGCCTCACAGTCGCGCCAACGACACAGGCATTCCTAGAATAAGCTGTCTGCGCCTCACAGTCGCGCCAACGACACAGGCATTCCAACAAAATACTGTCTGCGCCTCACAGTCGCGCCGACGACACAGGCATTCCTACAAAAAGCTGTCTGCGCCTCGCAGTCGCGCCAACGACACAGGCATTCCTATAAAATGCTGTCTGCGCCTCACAGTCGCGCCGATGACACAGGCATTCCTATAAAGTGCTGTCTGCGCCTCGCAGTCCCGCCGACGACACAGGCATTCCTACAAAATGCTGTCTGCGCCTCACAGTCGCGCCGACGACACAGGCATTCCTATAAAATGCTGTCTGCGCCTCACAGTCGCGCCGACGACACAGGCATTCCCTTAAAATGCTGTCTGCGCCTCACAGTCGCGCCGACGACACAGGCATTCCTATAAAATGCTGTCTGTGCCTCACAGTCGCGCCGACGACACAGGCATTCTTATAAAATGCTGTCTGCGCCTCACAGTCGCGCCGACGACACAGGCATTCCTACAAAATGCTGTCTGCGCCTCGCAGTCGCGCCGACGACACATGCATTCCTATAAAACGCTGTCTGCGCCTTGCAGTCGCGCCGACGACACAGGCATTCCTACAAAAAGCTGTCTGCGCCTCGCAGTCGCGCCAACGACACAGGCATTCCTATAAAATGCTGTCTGCGCCTCACAGTCGCTCCGACGACGCAGGCATTCCTATAAAATGCTGTCTGCGCCTCGCAGTCGCACCGACGACACAGGCATTCCTACAAAAAGCTGTATGCGCCTCACAGTCGCGCCGACAACACAGGCATTCCCACAAAATGCTGTCTGCGCCTCGCAGTCGCGCCGACGACACAGGCATTCCTACAAAATGCTGTCTGCGCCTCACAGTCGTGCCGACGACACAGGCATTCCTACAAAATGCTGTGTGCGTCTCACAGTCGCGCCGACGACACAGACATTCCTACAAAATGCTGTCTGCGCCTCGCAGTCGCGCCGACGACACAGGCATTCCTACAAAATGCTGTCTGCGCCTCGCAGTCGCGCCGACGACACAGGCATTCCTAGAAAATGCTGTCTGCGCCTCACAGTCGCGCCAACGACACAGGCATCCCTAGAATAAGCTGTCTGCGCCTCACAGTCGCGCCAACGACACAGGCATTCCAACAAAATACTGTCTGCGCCTCACAGTCGCGCCGACGACACAGGCATTCCTACAAAAAGCTGTCTGCGCCTCGCAGTCGCGCCAACGACACAGGCATTCCTATAAAATGCTGTCTGCGCCTCACAGTCGCGCCGACGACACAGGCATTCCTATAAAATGCTCTCTGTGCCTCACAGTCGCGCCGACGACACAGGCATTCTTATAAAATGCTGTCTGCGCCTCGCAGTCGCGCCGACGACACAGGCATTCCTACAAAATGCTGTCTGCGCCTCACAGTCGCGCCGACGACACTGGCATTCCTACAAAATGCTGTCTGCACCTCGCAGTCACGCCGACGACACAGGCATTCCTATAAAACGCTGTCTGCGCCTTGCAGTCGCGCCGACGACACAGGCATTCCTACAAAAAGCTGTCTGCGCCTCGCAGTCGCGCCAACGACACAGGCATTCCTATAAAATGCTGTCTGCGCCTCACAGTCGCGCCGACGACACAGGCATTCCTATAAAATGCTGTCTGCGCCTCGCAGTCACGCCGACGACACAGGCATTCCTACAAAAAGCTGTCTGCGCCTCACAGTCGCGCCGACAACACAGGCATTCCTACAAAATGCTGTCTGCGCCTCGCAGTCGCGCCGACGACACAGGCATTCCTACAAAATGCTGTCTGCGCCTCACAGTCGTGCCGATGACACAGGCATTCCTACAAAATGCTGTGTGCGCCTCGCAGTCGCGCCGACGACACAGGCATTCCTAGAATAAGCTGTCTGCGCCTCACAGTCGCGCCAACGACACAGGCATTCCAACAAAATACTGTCTGCGCCTCACAGTCGCGCCGACGACACAGGCATTCCTACAAAAAGCTGTCTGCGCCTCGCAGTCGCGCCAACGACACAGGCATTCCTATAAAATGCTGTCTGCGCCTCACAGTCGCGCCGACGACACAGGCATTCCTATAGAATGCTGTCTGCGCCTCGCAGTCGCGCCGACGACACAGGCATTCCTAGAAAATGCTGTCTGCGCCTCACACTCGCGCCAACAACACAGGCATTCCTACAAAATACTGTCTGCGCCTCACAGTTGCGCCGACGACACAGGCATTCCTACAAAATGCTGTCTGCGCCTCACAGTCGCGCCGACGACACAGGCATTCCTATAAAATGCTGTCTGTGCCTCACAGTCGCGCCGACGACACAGGCATTCTTATAAAATGCTGTCTGCGCCTCACAGTCGCGCCGACGACACAGGCATTCCTACAAAATGCTGTCTGCGCCTCGCAGTCGCGCCGACGACACAGGCATTCCTACAAAATGCTGTCTGCGCCTCACAGTCGCGCCGACGACACAGGCATTCCTACAAAATGCTGTCTGCGCCTCACAGTCGCGCCAACGACACAGGCATTCCTACAAAATGCTGTCTGCGCCTTACAGTCGCGCCGACGACACAAGCATTCCTATAAAATGCTGTCTGCGCCTCGCAGTCGCGCCGACGACACAGGCATTCCTACAAAATGCTGTCTGCGCCTCACAGTCGCGCCGACGACACTGGCATTCCTACAAAATGCTGTCTGCACCTCGCAGTCGCGCCGACGACACAGGCATTCCTATAAAACGCTGTCTGCGCCTTGCAGTCGCGCCGACGACACAGGCATTCCTACAAAAAGCTGTCTGCGCCTCGCAGTCGCGCCAACGACACAGGCATTCCTATAAAATGCTGTTTGCGCCTCACAGTCGCGCCGACGACACAGGCATTCCTATAAAATGCTGTCTGCGCCTCGCAGTCACGCCGACGACACAGGCATTCCTACAAAAAGCTGTCTGCGCCTCACAGTCGCGCCGACAACACAGGCATTCCTACAAAATGCTGTCTGCGCCTCGCAGTCGCGCCGACGACACAGGCATTCCTACAAAATGCTGTCTGCGCCTCACAGTCGTGCCGATGACACAGGCATTCCTACAAAATGCTGTGTGCGCCTCGCAGTCGCGCCGACGACACAGGCATTCCTACAAAATGCTGTCTGCGCCTCGCAGTCGCGCCGACGACACAGGCATTACTACAAAATGCTGTCTGCGCCTCCCAGTCGCGCCGACGACACAGGCATTCCTAGAAAATGCTGTCTGCGCCTCACAGTCGCGCCAACGACACAGGCATTCCTAGAAAATGCTGTCTGCGCCTCACAGTCGCGCCGACGACACAGGCATTCCTAGAAAATGCTGTCTGCGCCTCACAGTCGCGCCGACGACACAGGCATTCCTACAAAATGCTGTCTGCGCCTCGCAGTCGTGCCGACAACACAGACATTCCTATAAAATGCTGTCTGCGCCTCACAGTCGCGCCGACGACACAGGCATTCCTACAAAATGCTGTCTGCGCCTCACAGTCGCGCCGAAGACACAGGCATTCCTATAAAATGCTGTCTGTGCCTCACAGTCGCGCCGACGACACAGGCATTCTTATAAAATGCTGTCTGCGCCTCACAGTCGCGCCGACGACACAGGCATTCCTACAAAATGCTGTCTGCGCCTCGCAGTCGCGCCGACGACACAGGCATTCCTACAAAATGCTGTCTGCGCCTCACAGTCGCGCCGACGACACAGGCATTCCTACAAAATGCTGTCTGCGACCCACAGTCGCGCCAACGACACAGGCATTCCTACAAAATGCTGTCTGCGCCCCACAGTCGCGCCGACGACACAAGCATTCCTATAAAATGCTGTCTGCGCCTCGCAGTCGCGCCGACGACACAGGCATTCCTACAAAATGCTGTCTGCGCCTCACAGTCGCGCCGACGACACTGGCATTCCTACAAAATGCTGTCTGCACCTCGCAGTCGCGCCGACGACACAGGCATTCCTATAAAACGCTGTCTGCGCCTTGCAGTCGCGCCGACGACACAGGCATTCCTACAAAAAACTGTCTGCGCCTCGCAGTCGCGCCAACGACACAGGCATTCCTATAAAATGCTGTCTGCGCCTCACAGTCGCGCCGACGACACAGGCATTCCTACAAAATGCTGTCTGCGCCTCGCAGTCGCGCCGACGACACAGGCATTCCTACAAAATGCTGTCTGCGCCTCACAGTCGTGCCGACGACACAGGCATTCCTACAAAATGCTGTGTGCGCCTCACAGTCGCGCCGACGACACAGGCATTCCTACAAAATGCCGTCTGCGCCTCGCAGTCGCGCCGACGACACAGGCATTCCTAGAAAATGCTGTCTGCGCCTCACAGTCGCGCCGACGACACAGGCATTCCTACAAAATGCTGTCTGCGCCTCGCAATGTCGCCGACGACACAGGCATTCCTAGAAAATGCTGTCTGCGCCTCACAGTCGCGCCGACGACACAGGCATTCCTATAAAATGCTGTCTGCGCCTCACAGTCGCGCCGACGACACAGGCATTCCTACAAAATGCTGTCTGCGCCTCACAGTCACGCCGACGACACAGGCATTCCTACAAAATGCTGTCTGCGCCTCGCAGTCGCACCGACGACACAGGCATTCCTATAAAATGCTGTCTGCGCCTCACAGTCGCGCCGATGACACAGGCATTCCTACAAAAAGCTGTCTGCGCCTCGCAGTCGCGCCAACGACACAGGCATTACTACAAAATGCTGTCTGCGCCTCGCAGTCGCGCCGACGACACAGGCATTCCTAGAAAATGCTGTCTGCGCCTCACAGTCACGCCAACGACACAGGCATTCCTAGAAAATGCTGTCTGCGCCTCACACTCGCGCCAACGACACAGGCATTCCTACAAAATACTGTCTGCGCCTCACAGTCGCGCCGACGACACAGGCATTCCTACAAAATGCTGTCTGCGCCTCGCAGTCGCGCCGACGACACAGGCATTCCTACAAAATGCTGTGTGCGCCACACAGTCGCGCCGACAACACAGGCATTCCTAGAAAATACTGTCTGCGCCTCACAGTCGCGCCGACGACACAGCCATTCCTAGAAAATGCTGTCTGCGCGTCGCAGTCACGCCGACGACACAGGCATTACTACAAAATGCTGTCTGCGCCTCGCAGTCGCGCCGACGACACAGGCATTCCTAGAAAATGCTGTCTGCGCCTCACAGTCGCGCCAACGACACAGGCATTCCTAGAAAATGCTGTCTGCGCCTCACACTCGCGCCAACGACACAGGCATTCCTACAAAATAATGTCTGCGCCTCACAGTCGCGCCGACGACACAGGCATTCCTATAAAATGCTGTCTGCGCCTCACAGTCGCGCCGACGACACAGGCATTCCTATAAAATGCTGTCTGCGCCTCGCAGTCGCGCCGACGACACAGGCATTCCTACAAAAAGCTGTCTGCGCCTCACAGTCGCGCCGACAACACAGGCATTCCTACAAAATGCTGTCTGCGCCTCGCAGTCGCGCCGACGACACAGGCATTCCTACAAAATGCTGTCTGCGCCTCACAGTTGTGCCGACGACACAGGCATTCCTACAAAATGCTGTGTGCGCCTCGCAGTCGCGCCGACGACACAGGCATTCCTACAAAATGCCGTCTGCGCCTCGGAGTCGCGCCGACGACACAGGCATTACTACAAAATGCTGTCTGCGCCTCGCAGTCGCGCCAACGACACAGGCATTCCTAGAAAATGCTGTCTGCGCCTCACAGTCGCGCCAACGACACAGGCATTCCTAGAAAATGCTGTCTGCGCCTCACAGTCGCGCCGACGACACAGGCGTTCCTAGAAAATGCTGTCTGCGCCTCACAGTCGCGCCGACGACACAGGCATTCCTACAAAATGCTGTCTGCGCCTCGCAGTCGTGCCGACAACACAGGCATTCCTATAAAATGCTGTCTGCGCCTCACAGTCGCGCCGACGACACAGGCATTCCTACAAAATGCTGTCTGCGCCTCACAGTCGCGCCGACGACACAGGCATTCCTATAAAATGCTGTCTGTGCCTCACAGTCGCGCCGACGACACAGGCATTCTTATAAAATGCTGTCTGCGCCTCACAGTCGCGCCGACGACACAGGCATTCCTACAAAATGCTATCTGCGCCTCGCAGTCGCGCCGACGACACAGGCATTCCTACAAAATGCTGTCTGCGCCTCGCAGTCACGCCGACGACACAGGCATTCCTACAAAATGCTGTCTGCGCCTCACAGTCGCGCCAACGACACAGGCATTCCTACAAAATGCTGTCTGCGCCTTACAGTCGCGCCGACGACACAAGCATTCCTATAAAATGCTGGCTGCGCCTCGCAGTCGCGCCGACGACACAGGCATTCCTACAAAATGCTGTCTGCGCCTCACAGTCGCGCCGACGACACTGGCATTCCTACAAAATGCTGTCTGCACCTCGCAGTCGCGCCGACGACACAGGCATTCCTATAAAACGCTGTCTGCGCCTTGCAGTCACGCCGACGACACAGGCATTCCTACAAAAAGCTGTCTGCGCCTCGCAGTCGCGCCAACGACACAGGCATTCCTATAAAATGCTGTCTGCGCCTCACAGTCGCGCCGACGACACAGGCATTCCTATAAAATGCTGTCTGCGCCTCGCAGTCGCGCCGACGACACAGGCATTCCTACAAAAAGCTGTATGCGCCTCACAGTCGCGCCGACAACACAGGCATTCCTACAAAATGCTGTCTGCGCCTCGCAGTCGCGCCGACGACAAAGGCATTCCTACAAAATGCTGTCTGCGCCTCACAGTCGTGCCGACGACACAGGCATTCCTACAAAATGCTGTGCGCGCCTCACAGTCGCGCCGACGACACAGGCATTCCTACAAAATGCTGTCTGCGCCTCGCAGTCGCGCCGACGACACAGGCATTCCTACAAAATGCTGTCTGCACCTCGCAGTCGCGCCGACGACACAGGCATTCCTACAAAATGCTGTCTGCGCCTCACAGTCGCGCCGACGACACAGGCATTCCTACAAAATGCTGTCTGCACCTCACAGTCGCGCCGACGACACAGGCATTCCTACAAAATGCTGTCTGCGCCTCACAGTCACGCCAATGACACAGGCATTCCTAGAAAAAGCTGTCTGCGCCTCACAGTCGCGCCGACGACACAGGCATTCCTACAAAATGCTGTCTGCGCCTCGCAGTCGCGCCGACGACACAGGCATTCCTACAAAAAGCTGTCTGCGCCTCGCAGTCGCGCCAACGACACAGGCATTCCTATAAAATGCTGTCTGCGCCTCACAGTCGCGCCGACGACACAGGCATTCCTATAAAATGCTGTCTGCGCCTCGCAGTCGCGCCGACGACACAGGCATTCGTACAAAAAGCTGTCTGCGCCTCACAGTCGCGCCGACAACACAGGCATTCCTACAAAATGCTGTCTGCGCCTCGCAGTCGCGCCGACGACAAAGGCATTCCTACAAAATGCTGTCTGCGCCTCACAGTCGTGCCGACGACACAGGCATTCCTACAAAATGCTGTGTGCGCCTCACAGTCGCGCCGACGACACAGGCATTCCTACAAAATGCTGTCTGCGCCTCGCAGTCGCGCCGACGACACAGGCATTCCTACAAAATGCTGTCTGCGCCTCGCAGTCGCGCCGACGACACAGGCATTACTACAAAATGCTGTCTGCGCCTCGCAGTCGCGCCGACGACACAGGCATTCCTAGAAAATGCTGTCTGCGCCTCACAGTCGCGCCAACGACATAGGCATTCCTAGAAAATGCTGTCTGCGCCTCACAGTCGCGCCGACGACACAGGCATTCCTAGAAAATGCTGTCTGCGCCTCACAGTCGCGCCGACGACACAGGCATTCCTACAAAATGCTGTCTGCGCCTCGCAGTCGTGCCGACAACACAGGCATTCCTATAAAATGCTGTCTGCGCCTCACAGTCGCGCCGACGACACAGGCATTCCTACAAAATGCTGTCTGCGCCTCACAGTCGCGCCGACGACACAGGCATTCCTATAAAATGCTGTCTGTGCCTCACAGTCGCGCCGACGACACAGGCATTCTTATAAAATGCTGTCTGCGCCTCACAGTCGCGCCGACGACACAGGCATTCCTACAAAATGCTGTCTGCGCCTCACAGTCGCGCCGAAGACACAGGCATTCCTATAAAATGCTGTCTGTGCCTCACAGTCGCGCCGACGACACAGGCATTCTTATAAAATGCTGTCTGCGCCTCACAGTCGCGCCGACGACACAGGCATTCCTACAAAATGCTGTCTGCGCCTCGCAGTCGCGCCGACGACACAGGCATTCCTACAAAATGCTGTCTGCGCCTCACAGTCGCGCCGACGACACAGGCATTCCTACAAAATGCTGTCTGCGCCCCACAGTCGCGCCAACGACACAGGCATTCCTACAAAATGCTGTCTGCGCCCCACAGTCGCGCCGACGACACAAGCATTCCTATAAAATGCTGTCTGCGCCTCGCAGTCGCGCCGACGACACAGGCATTCCTACAAAATGCTGTCTGCGCCTCACAGTCGCGCCGACGACACTGGCATTCCTACAAAATGCTGTCTGCACCTCGCAGTCGCGCCGACGACACAGGCATTCCTATAAAACGCTGTCTGCGCCTTGCAGTCGCGCCGACGACACAGGCATTCCTACAAAAAACTGTCTGCGCCTCGCAGTCGCGCCAACGACACAGGCATTCCTATAAAATGCTGTCTGCGCCTCACAGTCGCGCCGACGACACAGGCATTCCTACAAAATGCTGTCTGCGCCTCGCAGTCGCGCCGACGACACAGGCATTCCTACAAAATGCTGTCTGCGCCTCACAGTCGTGCCGACGACACAGGCATTCCTACAAAATGCTGTGTGCGCCTCACAGTCGCGCCGACGACACAGGCATTCCTACAAAATGCCGTCTGCGCCTCGCAGTCGCGCCGACGACACAGGCATTCCTAGAAAATGCTGTCTGCGCCTCACAGTCGCGCCGACGACACAGGCATTCCTACAAAATGCTGTCTGCGCCTCGCAATGTCGCCGACGACACAGGCATTCCTAGAAAATGCTGTCTGCGCCTCACAGTCGCGCCGACGACACAGGCATTCCTATAAAATGCTGTCTGCGCCTCACAGTCGCGCCGACGACACAGGCATTCCTACAAAATGCTGTCTGCGCCTCACAGTCACGCCGACGACACAGGCATTCCTACAAAATGCTGTCTGCGCCTCGCAGTCGCACCGACGACACAGGCATTCCTATAAAATGCTGTCTGCGCCTCACAGTCGCGCCGATGACACAGGCATTCCTACAAAAAGCTGTCTGCGCCTCGCAGTCGCGCCAACGACACAGGCATTACTACAAAATGCTGTCTGCGCCTCGCAGTCGCGCCGACGACACAGGCATTCCTAGAAAATGCTGTCTGCGCCTCACAGTCACGCCAACGACACAGGCATTCCTAGAAAATGCTGTCTGCGCCTCACACTCGCGCCAACGACACAGGCATTCCTACAAAATACTGTCTGCGCCTCACAGTCGCGCCGACGACACAGGAATTCCTACAAAATGCTGTCTGCGCCTCGCAGTCGCGCCGACGACACAGGCATTCCTACAAAATGCTGTGTGCGCCACACAGTCGCGCCGACAACACAGGCATTCCTAGAAAATACTGTCTGCGCCTCACAGTCGCGCCGACGACACAGCCATTCCTAGAAAATGCTGTCTGCGCGTCGCAGTCACGCCGACGACACAGGCATTACTACAAAATGCTGTCTGCGCCTCGCAGTCGCGCCGACGACACAGGCATTCCTAGAAAATGCTGTCTGCGCCTCACAGTCGCGCCAACGACACAGGCATTCCTAGAAAATGCTGTCTGCGCCTCACACTCGCGCCAACGACACAGGCATTCCTACAAAATAATGTCTGCGCCTCACAGTCGCGCCGACGACACAGGCATTCCTATAAAATGCTGTCTGCGCCTCACAGTCGCGCCGACGACACAGGCATTCCTATAAAATGCTGTCTGCGCCTCGCAGTCGCGCCGACGACACAGGCATTCCTACAAAAAGCTGTCTGCGCCTCACAGTCGCGCCGACAACACAGGCATTCCTACAAAATGCTGTCTGCGCCTCGCAGTCGCGCCGACGACACAGGCATTCCTACAAAATGCTGTCTGCGCCTCACAGTCGTGCCGACGACACAGGCATTCCTACAAAATGCTGTGTGCGCCTCGCAGTCGCGCCGACGACACAGGCATTCCTACAAAATGCCGTCTGCGCCTCGGAGTCGCGCCGACGACACAGGCATTCTTATAAAATGCTGTCTGCGCCTCACAGTCGCGCCGACGACACAGGCATTCCTACAAAATGCTATCTGCGCCTCGCAGTCGCGCCGACGACACAGGCATTCCTACAAAATGCTGTCTGCGCCTCGCAGTCGTGCCGACAACACAGGCATTCCTATAAAATGCTGTCTGCGCCTCACAGTCGCGCCGACGACACAGGCATTCCTACAAAATGCTGTCTGCGCCTCACAGTCGCGCCGACGACACAGGCATTCCTATAAAATGCTGTCTGTGCCTCACAGTCGCGCCGACGACACAGGCATTCTTATAAAATGCTGTCTGCGCCTCACAGTCGCGCCGACGACACAGGCATTCCTACAAAATGCTATCTGCGCCTCGCAGTCGCGCCGACGACACAGGCATTCCTACAAAATGCTGTCTGCGCCTCGCAGTCACGCCGACGACACAGGCATTCCTACAAAATGCTGTCTGCGCCTCACAGTCGCGCCAACGACACAGGCATTCCTACAAAATGCTGTCTGCGCCTTACAGTCGCGCCGACGACACAAGCATTCCTATAAAATGCTGGCTGCGCCTCGCAGTCGCGCCGACGACACAGGCATTCCTACAAAATGCTGTCTGCGCCTCACAGTCGCGCCGACGACACTGGCATTCCTACAAAATGCTGTCTGCACCTCGCAGTCGCGCCGACGACACAGGCATTCCTATAAAACGCTGTCTGCGCCTTGCAGTCACGCCGACGACACAGGCATTCCTACAAAAAGCTGTCTGCGCCTCGCAGTCGCGCCAACGACACAGGCATTCCTATAAAATGCTGTCTGCGCCTCACAGTCGCGCCGACGACACAGGCATTCCTATAAAATGCTGTCTGCGCCTCGCAGTCGCGCCGACGACACAGGCATTCCTACAAAAAGCTGTATGCGCCTCACAGTCGCGCCGACAACACAGGCATTCCTACAAAATGCTGTCTGCGCCTCGCAGTCGCGCCGACGACAAAGGCATTCCTACAAAATGCTGTCTGCGCCTCACAGTCGTGCCGACGACACAGGCATTCCTACAAAATGCTGTGCGCGCCTCACAGTCGCGCCGACGACACAGGCATTCCTACAAAATGCTGTCTGCGCCTCGCAGTCGCGCCGACGACACAGGCATTCCTACAAAATGCTGTCTGCACCTCGCAGTCGCGCCGACGACACAGGCATTCCTACAAAATGCTGTCTGCGCCTCACAGTCGCGCCGACGACACAGGCATTCCTACAAAATGCTGTCTGCACCTCACAGTCGCGCCGACGACACAGGCATTCCTACAAAATGCTGTCTGCGCCTCACAGTCACGCCAACGACACAGGCATTCCTAGAAAAAGCTGTCTGCGCCTCACAGTCGCGCCGACGACACAGGCATTCCTACAAAATGCTGTCTGCGCCTCGCAGTCGCGCCGACGACACAGGCATTCCTACAAAAAGCTGTCTGCGCCTCGCAGTCGCGCCAACGACACAGGCATTCCTATAAAATGCTGTCTGCGCCTCACAGTCGCGCCGACGACACAGGCATTCCTATAAAATGCTGTCTGCGCCTCGCAGTCGCGCCGACGACACAGGCATTCGTACAAAAAGCTGTCTGCGCCTCACAGTCGCGCCGACAACACAGGCATTCCTACAAAATGCTGTCTGCGCCTCGCAGTCGCGCCGACGACAAAGGCATTCCTACAAAATGCTGTCTGCGCCTCACAGTCGTGCCGACGACACAGGCATTCCTACAAAATGCTGTGTGCGCCTCACAGTCGCGCCGACGACACAGGCATTCCTACAAAATGCTGTCTGCGCCTCGCAGTCGCGCCGACGACACAGGCATTCCTACAAAATGCTGTCTGCGCCTCGCAGTCGCGCCGACGACACAGGCATTACTACAAAATGCTGTCTGCGCCTCGCAGTCGCGCCGACGACACAGGCATTCCTAGAAAATGCTGTCTGCGCCTCACAGTCGCGCCAACGACATAGGCATTCCTAGAAAATGCTGTCTGCGCCTCACAGTCGCGCCGACGACACAGGCATTCCTAGAAAATGCTGTCTGCGCCTCACAGTCGCGCCGACGACACAGGCATTCCTACAAAATGCTGTCTGCGCCTCGCAGTCGTGCCGACAACACAGGCATTCCTATAAAATGCTGTCTGCGCCTCACAGTCGCGCCGACGACACAGGCATTCCTACAAAATGCTGTCTGCGCCTCACAGTCGCGCCGACGACACAGGCATTCCTATAAAATGCTGTCTGTGCCTCACAGTCGCGCCGACGACACAGGCATTCTTATAAAATGCTGTCTGCGCCTCACAGTCGCGCCGACGACACAGGCATTCCTACAAAATGCTGTCTGCGCCTCACAGTCGCGCCGAAGACACAGGCATTCCTATAAAATGCTGTCTGTGCCTCACAGTCGCGCCGACGACACAGGCATTCTTATAAAATGCTGTCTGCGCCTCACAGTCGCGCCGACGACACAGGCATTCCTACAAAATGCTGTCTGCGCCTCGCAGTCGCGCCGACGACACAGGCATTCCTACAAAATGCTGTCTGCGCCTCACAGTCGCGCCGACGACACAGGCATTCCTACAAAATGCTGTCTGCGCCCCACAGTCGCGCCAACGACACAGGCATTCCTACAAAATGCTGTCTGCGCCCCACAGTCGCGCCGACGACACAAGCATTCCTATAAAATGCTGTCTGCGCCTCGCAGTCGCGCCGACGACACAGGCATTCCTACAAAATGCTGTCTGCGCCTCACAGTCGCGCCGACGACACTGGCATTCCTACAAAATGCTGTCTGCACCTCGCAGTCGCGCCGACGACACAGGCATTCCTATAAAACGCTGTCTGCGCCTTGCAGTCGCGCCGACGACACAGGCATTCCTACAAAAAACTGTCTGCGCCTCGCAGTCGCGCCAACGACACAGGCATTCCTATAAAATGCTGTCTGCGCCTCACAGTCGCGCCGACGACACAGGCATTCCTACAAAATGCTGTCTGCGCCTCGCAGTCGCGCCGACGACACAGGCATTCCTACAAAATGCTGTCTGCGCCTCACAGTCGTGCCGACGACACAGGCATTCCTACAAAATGCTGTGTGCGCCTCACAGTCGCGCCGACGACACAGGCATTCCTACAAAATGCCGTCTGCGCCTCGCAGTCGCGCCGACGACACAGGCATTCCTAGAAAATGCTGTCTGCGCCTCACAGTCGCGCCGACGACACAGGCATTCCTACAAAATGCTGTCTGCGCCTCGCAATGTCGCCGACGACACAGGCATTCCTAGAAAATGCTGTCTGCGCCTCACAGTCGCGCCGACGACACAGGCATTCCTATAAAATGCTGTCTGCGCCTCACAGTCGCGCCGACGACACAGGCATTCCTACAAAATGCTGTCTGCGCCTCACAGTCACGCCGACGACACAGGCATTCCTACAAAATGCTGTCTGCGCCTCGCAGTCGCACCGACGACACAGGCATTCCTATAAAATGCTGTCTGCGCCTCACAGTCGCGCCGATGACACAGGCATTCCTACAAAAAGCTGTCTGCGCCTCGCAGTCGCGCCAACGACACAGGCATTACTACAAAATGCTGTCTGCGTCTCGCAGTCGCGCCGACGACACAGGCATTCCTAGAAAATGCTGTCTGCGCCTCACAGTCACGCCAACGACACAGGCATTCCTAGAAAATGCTGTCTGCGCCTCACACTCGCGCCAACGACACAGGCATTCCTACAAAATACTGTCTGCGCCTCACAGTCGCGCCGACGACACAGGCATTCCTACAAAATGCTGTCTGCGCCTCGCAGTCGCGCCGACGACACAGGCATTCCTACAAAATGCTGTGTGCGCCACACAGTCGCGCCGACAACACAGGCATTCCTAGAAAATACTGTCTGCGCCTCACAGTCGCGCCGACGACACAGCCATTCCTAGAAAATGCTGTCTGCGCGTCGCAGTCACGCCGACGACACAGGCATTACTACAAAATGCTGTCTGCGCCTCGCAGTCGCGCCGACGACACAGGCATTCCTAGAAAATGCTGTCTGCGCCTCACAGTCGCGCCAACGACACAGGCATTCCTAGAAAATGCTGTCTGCGCCTCACACTCGCGCCAACGACACAGGCATTCCTACAAAATAATGTCTGCGCCTCACAGTCGCGCCGACGACACAGGCATTCCTATAAAATGCTGTCTGCGCCTCACAGTCGCGCCGACGACACAGGCATTCCTATAAAATGCTGTCTGCGCCTCACAGTCGCGCCGACGACACAGGCATTCCTACAAAATGCTGTCTGCGCCTCGCAGTCGTGCCGACAACACAGGCATTCCTATAAAATGCTGTCTGCGCCTCACAGTCGCGCCGACGACACAGGCATTCCTACAAAATGCTGTCTGCGCCTCACAGTCGCGCCGACGACACAGGCATTCCTATAAAATGCTGTCTGTGCCTCACAGTCGCGCCGACGACACAGGCATTCTTATAAAATGCTGTCTGCGCCTCACAGTCGCGCCGACGACACAGGCATTCCTACAAAATGCTATCTGCGCCTCGCAGTCGCGCCGACGACACAGGCATTCCTACAAAATGCTGTCTGCGCCTCGCAGTCACGCCGACGACACAGGCATTCCTACAAAATGCTGTCTGCGCCTCACAGTCGCGCCAACGACACAGGCATTCCTACAAAATGCTGTCTGCGCCTTACAGTCGCGCCGACGACACAAGCATTCCTATAAAATGCTGTCTGCGCCTCGCAGTCGCGCCGACGACACAGGCATTCCTACAAAATGCTGTCTGCGCCTCACAGTCGCGCCGACGACACTGGCATTCCTACAAAATGCTGTCTGCACCTCGCAGTCGCGCCGACGACACAGGCATTCCTATAAAACGCTGTCTGCGCCTTGCAGTCACGCCGACGACACAGGCATTCCTACAAAAAGCTGTCTGCGCCTCGCAGTCGCGCCAACGACACAGGCATTCCTATAAAATGCTGTCTGCGCCTCACAGTCGCGCCGACGACACAGGCATTCCTATAAAATGCTGTCTGCGCCTCGCAGTCGCGCCGACGACACAGGCATTCCTACAAAAAGCTGTATGCGCCTCACAGTCGCGCCGACAACACAGGCATTCCTACAAAATGCTGTCTGCGCCTCGCAGTCGCGCCGACGACAAAGGCATTCCTACAAAATGCTGTCTGCGCCTCACAGTCGTGCCGACGACACAGGCATTCCTACAAAATGCTGTGCGCGCCTCACAGTCGCGCCGACGACACAGGCATTCCTACAAAATGCTGTCTGCGCCTCGCAGTCGCGCCGACGACACAGGCATTCCTACAAAATGCTGTCTTCACCTCGCAGTCGCGCCGACGACACAGGCATTCCTACAAAATGCTGTCTGCGCCTCACAGTCGCGCCGACGACACAGGCATTCCTACAAAATGCTGTCTGCACCTCACAGTCGCGCCGACGACACAGGCATTCCTACAAAATGCTGTCTGAGCCTCACAGTCACGCCAACGACACAGGCATTCCTAGAAAAAGCTGTCTGCGCCTCACAGTCGCGCCGACGACACAGGCATTCCTACAAAATGCTGTCTGCGCCTCGCAGTCGCGCCGACGACACAGGCATTCCTACAAAAAGCTGTCTGCGCCTCGCAGTCGCGCCAACGACACAGGCATTCCTATAAAATGCTGTCTGCGCCTCACAGTCGCGCCGACGACACAGGCATTCCTATAAAATGCTGTCTGCGCCTCGCAGTCGCGCCGACGACACAGGCATTCGTACAAAAAGCTGTCTGCGCCTCACAGTCGCGCCGACAACACAGGCATTCCTACAAAATGCTGTCTGCGCCTCGCAGTCGCGCCGACGACAAAGGCATTCCTACAAAATGCTGTCTGCGCCTCACAGTCGTGCCGACGACACAGGCATTCCTACAAAATGCTGTGTGCGCCTCACAGTCGCGCCGACGACACAGGCATTCCTACAAAATGCTGTCTGCGCCTCGCAGTCGCGCCGACGACACAGGCATTCCTACAAAATGCTGTCTGCGCCTCGCAGTCGCGCCGACGACACAGGCATTACTACAAAATGCTGTCTGCGCCTCGCAGTCGCGCCGACGACACAGGCATTCCTAGAAAATGCTGTCTGCGCCTCACAGTCGCGCCAACGACATAGGCATTCCTAGAAAATGCTGTCTGCGCCTCACAGTCGCGCCGACGACACAGGCATTCCTAGAAAATGCTGTCTGCGCCTCACAGTCGCGCCGACGACACAGGCATTCCTACAAAATGCTGTCTGCGCCTCGCAGTCGTGCCGACAACACAGGCATTCCTATAAAATGCTGTCTGCGCCTCACAGTCGCGCCGACGACACAGGCATTCCTACAAAATGCTGTCTGCGCCTCACAGTCGCGCCGACGACACAGGCATTCCTATAAAATGCTGTCTGTGCCTCACAGTCGCGCCGACGACACAGGCATTCTTATAAAATGCTGTCTGCGCCTCACAGTCGCGCCGACGACACAGGCATTCCTACAAAATGCTGTCTGCGCCTCGCAGTCGCGCCGACGACACAGGCATTCCTGCAAAATGCTGTCTGCGCCTCACAGTCGCGCCGACGACACAGGCATTCCTACAAAATGCTGTCTGCGCCTCACAGTCGCGCCAACGACACAGGCATTCCTACAAAATGCTGTCTGCGCCTTTCGTCGCGCCGACGACACAAGCATTCCTATAAAATGCTGTCTGCGCCTCGCAGTCGCGCCGACGACACAGGCATTCCTACAAAATGCTGTCTGCGCCTCACAGTCGCGCCGACGACACTGGCATTCCTACAAAATGCTGTCTGCACCTCGCAGTCGCGCCGACGACACAGGCATTCCTCTAAAACGCTGTCTGCGCGTTGCAGTCGCGCCGACGACACAGGCATTCCTACAAAAAGCTGTCTGCGCCTCGCAGTCGCGCCAATGACACAGGCATTATTATAAAATGCTGTCTGCGCCTCACAGTCGCGCCGACGACACAGGCATTCCTATAAAATGCTGTCTGCGCCTCGCAGTCGCGCCGACGACACAGGCATTCCTACAAAAAGCTGTCTGCGCCTCACAGTCGTGCCGACAACACAGGCATTCCTACACAATGCTGTCTGCGCCTCGCAGTCGCGCCGACGACACAGGCATTCCTACAAAATGCTGTCTGCGCCTCACAGTCGTGCCGACGACACAGGCATTCCTACAAAATGCTGTGTGCGCCTCACAGTCGCGCCGACGACACAGGCATTCCTACAAAATGCTGTCTGCGCCTCGCAGTCGCGCCGACGACACAGGCATTCCTAGAAAATGCTGTCTGCGCCTCACCGTCGCGCCGACGACGCAGGCATTCCTACAAAATGCTGTCTGCGCCTCGCAATGTCGCCGACGACACAGGCATTCCTAGAAAATGCTGTCTGCGCCTCACAGTCGCACCGACGACACAGGCATTCCTATAAAATGCTGTCTGCGCCTCACAGTCGCGCCGACGACACAGGCATTCCTACAAAATGCTGTCTGCGCCTCACAGTCGCGCCGACGACACAGGCATTCCTACAAAATGCTGTCTGCGCCTCACAGTCACGCCGACGACACAGGCATTCCTACAAAATGCTGTCTGCGCCTCGCAGTCGCGCCGACGACACAGGCATTCCTATAAAATGCTGTCTGCGCCTCACAGTCGCGCCGACGACACAGGCATTCCTACAAAAAGCTGTCTGCGCCTCGCAGTCGCGCCAACGACACAGGCATTACTACAAAATGCTGTCTGCGCCTCGCAGTCGCGCCGACGACACAGGCATTCCTAGAAAATGCTGTCTGCGCCTCACAGTCGCGCCAACGACACAGGCATTCCTAGAAAATGCTGTCTGCGCCTCACACTCGCGCCAACGACACAGGCATTCCTACAAAATACTGTCTGCGCCTCACAGTCGCGCCGACGACACAGGCATTCCTACAAAATGCTGTCTGCGCCTCGCAGTCGCGCCGACGACACAAGCATTCCTACAAAATGCTGTGTGCGCCTCACAGTCGCGCCGACGACACAGGCATTCCTAGAAAATGCTGTCTGCGCCTCACAGTCGCGCCAACGACACAGGCATTCCTACAAAATACTGTCTGCGCCTCACAGTCGCGCCGACGACACAGCCATTCCTAGAAAATGCTGTCTGCGCGTCGCAGTCACGCCGACGACACAGGCATTACTACAAAATGCTGTCTGCGCCTCGCAGTCGCGGCGACGACACAGGCATTCCTAGAAAATGCTGTCTGCGCCTCACAGTCGCGCCAACGACACAGGCATTCCTAGAAAATGCTGTCTGCGCCTCACACTCGCGCCAACGACACAGGCATTCCTACAAAATACTGTCTGCGCCTCACAGTCGCGCCGACGACACAGGCGTTCCTACAAAATGCTGTCGGCGCCTCACAGTCGCGCCGACGACACAGGCATTCCTATAAAATGCTGTCTGTGCCTCACAGTCGCGCCGACGAAACAGGCATTCTTATAAAATGCTGTCTGCGCCTCACAGTCGCGCCGACGACACAGGCGTTCCTACAAAATGCTGTCTGCACCTCGCAGTCGCACCGACGACACAGGCATTCCTACAAAATGCTGTCTGCGCCTCACAGTCGCGCCGACGACACAGGCATTCCTACAAAATGCTGTCTGCGCCTCACAGTCGCGCCAACGACACAGGCATTCCTACAAAATGCTGTCTGCGCCTTACAGTCGCGCCGACGACACAAGCATTCCTATAAAATGCTGTCTGCGCCTCGCAGTCGCGCCGACGACACAGGCATTCCTACAAAATGCTGTCTGCGCCTCACAGTCGCGCCGACGACACTGGCATTCCTACAAAATGCTGTCTGCACCTCGCAGTCGCGCCGACGACACAGGCATTCCTATAAAACGCTGTCTGCGCCTTGCAGTCGCGCCGACGACACAGGCATTCCTACAAAAAGCTGTCTGCGCCTCGCAGTCGCGCCAACGACACAGGCATTCCTATAAAATGCTGTCTGCGCCTAACACTCGCGCCAACGACACAGGCATTCCTACAAAATACTGTCTGCGCCTCACAGTCGCGCCGACGACACAGGCATTCCTACAAAATGCTGTCTGCGCCTCGCAGTCACGCCGACGACACAAGCATTCCTACAAAATGCTGTGTGCGCCTCACAGTCGCGCCGACGACACAGGCATTCCTAGAAAATGCTGTCTGCGCCTCACAGTCGCGCCAACGACACAGGCATTCCTACAAAATACTGTCTGCGCCTCACAGTCGCGCCGACGACACAGCCATTCCTAGAAAATGCTGTCTGCGCGTCGCAGTCACGCCGACGACACAGACATTACTACAAAATGCTGTCTGCGCCTCGCAGTCGCGCCGACGACACAGGCATTCCTAGAAAATGCTGCCTGCGCCTCACAGTCGCGCCAACGACACAGGCATTCCTAGAAAATGCTGTCTGCGCCTCACACTCGCGCCAACGACACAGGCATTCCTACAAAATACTGTCTGCGCCTCACAGTCGCGCCGACGACACAGGCGTTCCTACAAAATGCTGTCGGCGCCTCACAGTCGCGCCGACGACACAGGCATTCCTATAAAATGCTGTCTGTGCCTCACAGTCGCGCCGACGAAACAGGCATTCTTATAAAATGCTGTCTGCGCCTCACAGTCGCGCCGACGACACAGGCATTCCTACAAAATGCTGTCTGCACCTCGCAGTCGCGCCGACGACACAGGCATTCCTACAAAATGCTGTCTGCGCCTCACAGTCGCGCCGACGACACAGGCATTCCTACAAAATGCTGTCTGCGCCTCACAGTCGCGCCAACGACACAGGCATTCCTACAAAATGCTGTCTGCGCCTTACAGTCGCGCCGACGACACAAGCGTTCCTATAAAATGCTGTCTGCGCCTCGCAGTCGCGCCGACAACACAGGCATTCCTACAAAATGCTGTCTGCGCCTTACAGTCGCGCCGACGACACAAGCATTCCTATAAAATGCTGTCTGCGCCTCGCAGTCGCGCCGACGACACAGGCATTCCTACAAAATGCTGTCTGCGCCTCACAGTCGCGCCGACGACACTGGCATTCCTACAAAATGCTGTCTGCACCTCGCAGTCGCGCCGACGACACAGGCATTCCTATAAAACGCTGTCTGCGCCTTGCAGTCGCGCCGACGACACAGGCATTCCTACAAAAAGCTGTCTGCACCTCGCAGTCGCGCCAACGACACAGGCATTCCTATAAAATGCTGTCTGCGCCTCACAGTCGCGCCGACGACACAGGCATTCCTATAAAATGCTGTCTGCGACTCGCAGTCGCGCCGACGACACAGGCATTCCTACAAAAAGCTGTCTGCGCCTCACAGTCGCGCCGACAACACAGGCATTCCTACAAAATGCTGTCTGCGCCTCGCAGTCGCGCCGACGATACAGGTATTCCTACAAAATGCTGTCTGCGCCTCACAGTCGTGCCGACAACACAGGCATTCCTACAAAATGCTGTGTGCGCCTCGCAGTCGCGCCGACGACACAGGCATTCCTACAAAATGCTGTCTGCGCCTCGCAGTCGCGCCGACGACACAGGCATTACTACAAAATGCTGTCTGCGCCTCGCAGTCGCGCCGACGACACAGGCATTCCTAGAAAATGCTGTCTGCGCCTCACAGTCGCGCCAACAACACAGGCATTCCTAGAAAATGCTGTCTGCGCCTCACAGTCGCGCCGACGACACAGGCATTCCTAGAAAATGCTGTCTGCGCCTCGCAGTCGCGCCGACGACACAGGCATTCCTACAAAATGCTGTCTGCGCCTCACAGTCGCGCCGACGACACTGGCATTCCTACAAAATGCTGTCTGCACCTCGCAGTCGCGCCGACGACACAGGCATTCCTACAAAATGCTGTCTGCGCCTCACAGTCGCGCCGACGACACAGGCATTCCTACAAAATGCTGTCTGCGCCTCACAGTCGCGCCAACGACACAGGCATTCCTACAAAATGCTGTCTGCGCCTTACAGTCGCGCCGACGACACAAGCATTCCTATAAAATGCTGTCTGCGCCTCGCAGTCGCGCCGACGACACAGGCATTCCTACAAAATGCTGTCTGCGCCTCACAGTCGCGCCGACGACACTGGCATTCCTACAAAATGCTGTCTGCACCTCGCAGTCGCGCCGACGACACAGGCATTCCTATAAAACGCTGTCTGCGCCTTGCAGTCGCGCCGACGACACAGGCATTCCTACAAAAAGCTGTCTGCACCTCGCAGTCGCGCCAACGACACAGGCATTCCTATAAAATGCTGTCTGCGCCTCACAGTCGCGCCGACGACACAGGCATTCCTATAAAATGCTGTCTGCGACTCGCAGTCGCGCCGACGACACAGGCATTCCTACAAAAAGCTGTCTGCGCCTCACAGTCGCGCCGACAACACAGGCATTCCTACAAAATGCTGTCTGCGCCTCGCAGTCGCGCCGACGACACAGGTATTCCTACAAAATGCTGTCTGCGCCTCACAGTCGTGCCGACAACACAGGCATTCCTACAAAATGCTGTGTGCGCCTCGCAGTCGCGCCGACGACACAGGCATTCCTACAAAATGCTGTCTGCGCCTCGCAGTCGCGCCGACGACACAGGCATTACTACAAAATGCTGTCTGCGCCTCGCAGTCGCGCCGACGACACAGGCATTCCTAGAAAATGCTGTCTGCGCCTCACAGTCGCGCCAACAACACAGGCATTCCTAGAAAATGCTGTCTGCGCCTCACAGTCGCGCCGACGACACAGGCATTCCTAGAAAATGCTGTCTGCGCCTCGCAGTCGCGCCGACGACACAGGCATTCCTACAAAATGCTGTCTGCGCCTCACAGTCGCGCCGACGACACTGGCATTCCTACAAAATGCTGTCTGCACCTCGCAGTCGCGCCGACGACACAGGCATTCCTATAAAACGCTGTCTGCGCCTTGCAGTCGCGCCGACGACACAGGCATTCCTACAAAAAGCTGTCTGCGCCTCGCAGTCGCGCCAACGACACAGGCATTCCTATAAAATGCTGTCTGCGCCTCACAGTCGCGCCGACGACACAGGCATTCCTATAAAATGCTGTCTGCGCCTCGCAGTCGCGCCGACGACACAGGCATTCCTACAAAAAGCTGTATGCGCCTCACAGTCGCGCCGACAACACAGGCATTCCTACAAAATGCTGTCTGCGCCTCGCAGTCGCGCCGACGACAAAGGCATTCCTACAAAATGCTGTCTGCGCCTCACAGTCGTGCCGACGACACAGGCATTCCTACAAAATGCTGTGTGCGCCTCAAAGTCGCGCCGACGACACAGGCATTCCTACAAAATGCTGTCTGCGCCTCGCAGTCGCGCCGACGACACAGGCATTCCTACAAAATGCTGTCTGCGCCTCGCAGTCGCGCCGACGACACAGGCATTCCTAGAAAATGCTGTCTGCGCCTCACAGTCGCGCCGACGACACAGGCATTCCTAGAAAATGCTGTCTGCGCCTCACAGTCGCGCCAACGACACAGGCATTCCTAGAATAAGCTGTCTGCGCCTCACAGTCGCGCCGACGACACTGGCATTCCTACAAAATGCTGTCTGCACCTCGCAGTCGCGCCGACGACACAGGCATTCCTATAAAACGCTGTCTGCGCCTTGCAGTCGCGCCGACGACACAGGCATTCCTACAAAAAACTGTCTGCGCCTCGCAGTCGCGCCAACGACACAGGCATTCCTATAAAATGCTGTCTGCGCCTCACAGTCGCGCCGACGACACAGGCATTCCTACAAAATGCTGTCTGCGCCTCGCAGTCGCGCCGACGACACAGGCATTCCTACAAAATGCTGTCTGCGCCTCACAGTCGTGCCGACGACACAGGCATTCCTACAAAATGCTGTGTGCGCCTCACAGTCGCGCCGACGACACAGGCATTCCTACAAAATGCTGTCTGCGCCTCGCAGTCGCGCCGACGACACAGGCATTCCTAGAAAATGCTGTCTGCGCCTCACAGTCGCGCCGACGACACAGGCATTCCTACAAAATGCTGTCTGCGCCTCGCAATGTCGCCGACGACACAGGCATTCCTAGAAAATGCTGTCTGTGCCTCACAGTCGCGCCGACGACACAGGCATTCCTATAAAATGCTGTCTGCGCCTCACAGTCGCGCCGACGACACAGGCATTCCTACAAAATGCTGTCTGCGCCTCACAGTCACGCCGACGACACAGGCATTCCTACAAAATGCTGTCTGCGCCTCGCAGTCGCGCCGACGACACAGGCATTCCTATAAAATGCTGTCTGCGCCTCACAGTCGCGCCGATGACACAGGCATTCCTACAAAAAGCTGTCTGCGCCTCGCAGTCGCGCCAACGACACAGGCATTACTACAAAATGCTGTCTGCGCCTCGCAGTCGCGCCGACGACACAGGCATTCCTAGAAAATGCTGTCTGCGCCTCACAGTCACGCCAACGACACAGGCATTCCTAGAAAATGCTGTCTGCGCCTCACACTCGCGCCAACGACACAGGCATTCCTACAAAATACTGTCTGCGCCTCACAGTCGCGCCGACGACACAGGCATTCCTACAAAATGCTGTCTGCGCCTCGCAGTGGCGCCGACGACACAGGCATTCCTACAAAATGCTGTGTGCGCCTCACAGTCACGCCGACAACACAGGCATTCCTAGAAAATGCTGTCTGCGCCTCACAGTCGCGCCAACGACACAGGCATTCCTACAAAATACTGTCTGCGCCTCACAGTCGCGCCGACGACACAGCCATTCCTAGAAAATGCTGTCTGCGCGTCGCAGTCACGCCGACGACACAGGCATTACTACAAAATGCTGTCTGCGCCTCGCAGTCGCGCCGACGACACAGGCATTCCTAGAAAATGCTGTCTGCGCCTCACAGTCGCGCCAACGACACAGGCATTCCTAGAAAATGCTGTCTGCGCCTCACACTCGCGCCAACGACACAGGCATTCCTACAAAATAATGTCTGCGCCTCACAGTCGCGCCGACGACACAGGCATTCCTACAAAATGCTGTCTGCGCCTCACAGTCGCGCCGACGACACAGGCATTCCTATAAAATGCTGTTTGTGCCTCACAGTCGCGCCGACGACACAGGCATTCTTATAAAATGCTGTCTGCGCCTCACAGTCGCGCCGACGACACAGGCATTCCTACAAAATGCTGTCTGCACCTCGCAGTCGCGCCGACGACACAGGCATTCCTACAAAATGCTGTCTGCGCCTCACAGTCGCGCCGACTACACAGGCATTCCTACAAAATGCTGTCTGCGCCTCACAGTCGCGCCAACGACACAGGCATTCCTACAAAATGCTGTCTGCGCCTTACAGTCGCGCCGACGACACAAGCATTCCTATAAAATGCTGTCTGCGCCTCGCAGTCGCGCCGACGACACAGGCATTCCTACAAAATGCTGTCTGCGCCTCACAGTCGCGCCGACGACACTGGCATTCCTACAAAATGCTGTCTGCACCTCGCAGTCGCGCCGACGACACAGGCATTCCTATAAAACGCTGTCTGCGCCTTGCAGTCGCGCCGACGACACAGGCATTCCTACAAAAAGCTGTCTGCGCCTCGCAGTCGCGCCAACGACACAGGCATTCCTATAAAATGCTGTCTGCGCCTCACAGTCGCGCCGACGACACAGGCATTCCTATAAAATGCTGTCTGCGCCTCTCAGTCGCGCCGACGACACAGGCATTCCTACAAAAAGCTGTCTGCGCCTCACAGTCGCGCCGACAACACAGGCATTCCTACAAAATGCTGTCTGCGCCTCGCAGTCGCGCCGACGACACAGGCATTCCTACAAAATGCTGTCTGCGCCTCACAGTCGTGCCGACGACACAGGCATTCCTACAAAATGCTGTGTGCGCCTCGCAGTCGCGCCGACGACACAGGCATTCCTACAAAATGCCGTCTGCGCCTCGGAGTCGCGCCGACGACACAGGCATTACTACAAAATGCTGTCTGCGCCTCGCAGTCGCGCCAACGACACAGGCATTCCTAGAAAATGCTGCCTGCGCCTCACAGTCGCGCCAACGACACAGGCATTCCTAGAAAATGCTGTCTGCGCCTCACAGTCGCGCCGACGACACAGGCATTCCTAGAAAATGCTGTCTGCGCCTCACAGTCGCGCCGACGACACAGGCATTCCTACAAAATGCTGTCTGCGCCTCGCAGTCGTGCCGACAACACAGGCATTCCTATAAAATGCTGTCTGCGCCTCACAGTCGCGCCGACGACACAGGCATTCCTACAAAATGCTGTCTGCGCCTCACAGTCGCGCCGACGACACAGGCATTCCTATAAAATGCTGTCTGTGCCTCACAGTCGCGCCGACGACACAGGCATTCTTATAAAATGCTGTCTGCGCCTCACAGTCGCGCCGACGACACAGGCATTCCTACAAAATGCTATCTGCGCCTCGCAGTCGCGCCGACGACACAGGCATTCCTACAAAATGCTGTCTGCGCCTCACAGTCACGCCGACGACACAGGCATTCCTACAAAATGCTGTCTGCGCCTCACAGTCGCGCCAACGACACAGGCATTCCTACAAAATGCTGTCTGCGCCTTACAGTCGCGCCGACGACACAAGCATTCCTATAAAATGCTGTCTGCGCCTCGCAGTCGCGCCGACGACACAGGCATTCCTACAAAATGCTGTCTGCGCCTCACAGTCGCGCCGACGACACTGGCATTCCTACAAAATGCTGTCTGCACCTCGCAGTCGCGCCGACGACACAGGCATTCCTATAAAACGCTGTCTGCGCCTTGCAGTCACGCCGACGACACAGGCATTCCTACAAAAAGCTGTCTGCGCCTCGCAGTCGCGCCAACGACACAGGCATTCCTATAAAATGCTGTCTGCGCCTCACAGTCGCGCCGACGACACAGGCATTCCTATAAAATGCTGTCTGCGCCTCGCAGTCGCGCCGACGACACAGGCATTCCTACAAAAAGCTGTATGCGCCTCACAGTCGCGCCGACAACACAGGCATTCCTACAAAATGCTGTCTGCGCGTCGCAGTCACGCCGACGACACAGGCATTACTACAAAATGCTGTCTGCGCCTCGCAGTCGCGCCGACGACACAGGCATTCCTAGAAAATGCTGTCTGCGCCTCACAGTCGCGCCAACGACACAGGCATTCCTAGAAAATGCTGTCTGCGCCTCACACTCGCGCCAACGACACAGGCATTCCTACAAAATACTGTCTGCGCCTCACAGTCGCGCCGACGACACAGGCGTTCCTACAAAATGCTGTCGGCGCCTCACAGTCGCGCCGACGACACAGGCATTCCTATAAAATGCTGTCTGTGCCTCACAGTCGCGCCGACGAAACAGGCATTCTTATAAAATGCTGTCTGCGCCTCACAGTCGC
The DNA here is from genome assembly GCF_023375885.2 of Dermacentor andersoni. Lineage (NCBI taxonomy): Eukaryota > Metazoa > Arthropoda > Arachnida > Ixodida > Ixodidae > Dermacentor > Dermacentor andersoni. Next base: position 142,282,027 of record NC_092822.1, on the reverse strand, counting down.
GCCGACGACACAGGCATTCCTACAAAATGCTGTCTGCACCTCGCAGTCGCACCGACGACACAGGCATTCCTACAAAATGCTGTCTGCGCCTCACAGTCGCGCCGACGACACAGGCATTCCTACAAAATGCTGTCTGCGCCTCACAGTCGCGCCAACGACACAGGCATTCCTACAAAATGCTGTCTGCGCCTTACAGTCGCGCCGACGACACAAGCATTCCTATAAAATGCTGTCTGCGCCTCGCAGTCGCGCCGACGACACAGGCATTCCTACAAAATGCTGTCTGCGCCTCACAGTCGCGCCGACGACACTGGCATTCCTACAAAATGCTGTCTGCACCTCGCAGTCGCGCCGACGACACAGGCATTCCTATAAAACGCTGTCTGCGCCTTGCAGTCGCGCCGACGACACAGGCATTCCTACAAAAAGCTGTCTGCGCCTCGCAGTCGCGCCAACGACACAGGCATTCCTATAAAATGCTGTCTGCGCCTCACACTCGCGCCAACGACACAGGCATTCCTACAAAATACTGTCTGCGCCTCACAGTCGCGCCGACGACACAGGCATTCCTACAAAATGCTGTCTGCGCCTCGCAGTCGCGCCGACGACACAAGCATTCCTACAAAATGCTGTGTGCGCCTCACAGTCGCGCCGACGACACAGGCATTCCTAGAAAATGCTGTCTGCGCCTCACAGTCGCGCCAACGACACAGGCATTCCTACAAAATACTGTCTGCGCCTCACAGTCGCGCCGACGACACAGCCATTCCTAGAAAATGCTGTCTGCGCGTCGCAGTCACGCCGACGACACAGGCATTACTACAAAATGCTGTCTGCGCCTCGCAGTCGCGCCGACGACACAGGCATTCCTAGAAAATGCTGCCTGCGCCTCACAGTCGCGCCAACGACACAGGCATTCCTAGAAAATGCTGTCTGCGCCTCACACTCGCGCCAACGACACAGGCATTCCTACAAAATACTGTCTGCGCCTCACAGTCGCGCCGACGACACAGGCGTTCCTACAAAATGCTGTCGGCGCCTCACAGTCGCGCCGACGACACAGGCATTCCTATAAAATGCTGTCTGTGCCTCACAGTCGCGCCGACGAAACAGGCATTCTTATAAAATGCTGTCTGCGCCTCACAGTCGCGCCGACGACACAGGCATTCCTACAAAATGCTGTCTGCACCTCGCAGTCGCGCCGACGACACAGGCATTCCTACAAAATGCTGTCTGCGCCTCACAGTCGCGCCGACGACACAGGCATTCCTACAAAATGCTGTCTGCGCCTCACAGTCGCGCCAACGACACAGGCATTCCTACAGAATGCTGTCTGCGCCTTACAGTCGCGCCGACGACACAAGCATTCCTATAAAATGCTGTCTGCGCCTCGCAGTCGCGCCTACGACACAGGCATTCCTACAAAATGCTGTCTGCGCCTCACAGTCGCGCCGACGACACTGGCATTCCTACAAAATGCTGTCTGCACCTCGCAGTCGCGCCGACGACACAGGCATTCCTATAAAACGCTGTCTGCGCCTTGCAGTCGCGCCGACGACACAGGCATTCCTACAAAAAGCTGTCTGCGCCTCGCAGTCGCGCCAACGACACAGGCATTCCTATAAAATGCTGTCTGCGCCTCACAGTCGCGCCGACGACACAGGCATTCCTATAAAATGCTGTCTGCGACTCGCAGTCGCGCCGACGACACAGGCATTCCTACAAAAAGCTGTCTGCGCCTCACAGTCGCGCCGACAACACAGGCATTCCTACAAAATGCTGTCTGCGCCTCGCAGTCGCGCCGACGACACAGGTATTCCTACAAAATGCTGTCTGCGCCTCACAGTCGTGCCGACAACACAGGCATTCCTACAAAATGCTGTGTGCGCCTCGCAGTCGCGCCGACGACACAGGCATTCCTACAAAATGCTGTCTGCGCCTCGCAGTCGCGCCGACGACACAGGCATTCCTATAAAATGCTGTCTGTGCCTCACAGTCGCGCCGACGACACAGGCATTCTTATAAAATGCTGTCTGCGCCTCACAGTCGCGCCGACGACACAGGCATTCCTACAAAATGCTATCTGCGCCTCGCAGTCGCGCCGACGACACAGGCATTCCTACAAAATGCTGTCTGCGCCTCACAGTCACGCCGACGACACAGGCATTCCTACAAAATGCTGTCTGCGCCTCACAGTCGCGCCAACGACACAGGCATTCCTACAAAATGCTGTCTGCGCCTTACAGTCGCGCCGACGACACAAGCATTCCTATAAAATGCTGTCTGCGCCTCGCAGTCGCGCCGACGACACAGGCATTCCTACAAAATGCTGTCTGCGCCTCACAGTCGCGCCGACGACACTGGCATTCCTACAAAATGCTGTCTGCACCTCGCAGTCGCGCCGACGACACAGGCATTCCTATAAAACGCTGTCTGCGCCTTGCAGTCACGCCGACGACACAGGCATTCCTACAAAAAGCTGTCTGCGCCTCGCAGTCGCGCCAACGACACAGGCATTCCTATAAAATGCTGTCTGCGCCTCACAGTCGCGCCGACGACACAGGCATTCCTATAAAATGCTGTCTGCGCCTCGCAGTCGCGCCGACGACACAGGCATTCCTACAAAAAGCTGTATGCGCCTCACAGTCGCGCCGACAACACAGGCATTCCTACAAAATGCTGTCTGCGCGTCGCAGTCACGCCGACGACACAGGCATTACTACAAAATGCTGTCTGCGCCTCGCAGTCGCGCCGACGACACAGGCATTCCTAGAAAATGCTGTCTGCGCCTCACAGTCGCGCCAACGACACAGGCATTCCTAGAAAATGCTGTCTGCGCCTCACACTCGCGCCAACGACACAGGCATTCCTACAAAATACTGTCTGCGCCTCACAGTCGCGCCGACGACACAGGCGTTCCTACAAAATGCTGTCGGCGCCTCACAGTCGCGCCGACGACACAGGCATTCCTATAAAATGCTGTCTGTGCCTCACAGTCGCGCCGACGAAACAGGCATTCTTATAAAATGCTGTCTGCGCCTCACAGTCGCGCCGACGACACAGGCATTCCTACAAAATGCTGTCTGCACCTCGCAGTCGCACCGACGACACAGGCATTCCTACAAAATGCTGTCTGCGCCTCACAGTCGCGCCGACGACACAGGCATTCCTACAAAATGCTGTCTGCGCCTCACAGTCGCGCCAACGACACAGGCATTCCTACAAAATGCTGTCTGCGCCTTACAGTCGCGCCGACGACACAAGCATTCCTATAAAATGCTGTCTGCGCCTCGCAGTCGCGCCGACGACACAGGCATTCCTACAAAATGCTGTCTGCGCCTCACAGTCGCGCCGACGACACTGGCATTCCTACAAAATGCTGTCTGCACCTCGCAGTCGCGCCGACGACACAGGCATTCCTATAAAACGCTGTCTGCGCCTTGCAGTCGCGCCGACGACACAGGCATTCCTACAAAAAGCTGTCTGCGCCTCGCAGTCGCGCCAACGACACAGGCATTCCTATAAAATGCTGTCTGCGCCTCACACTCGCGCCAACGACACAGGCATTCCTACAAAATACTGTCTGCGCCTCACAGTCGCGCCGACGACACAGGCATTCCTACAAAATGCTGTCTGCGCCTCGCAGTCGCGCCGACGACACAAGCATTCCTACAAAATGCTGTGTGCGCCTCACAGTCGCGCCGACGACACAGGCATTCCTAGAAAATGCTGTCTGCGCCTCACAGTCGCGCCAACGACACAGGCATTCCTACAAAATACTGTCTGCGCCTCACAGTCGCGCCGACGACACAGCCATTCCTAGAAAATGCTGTCTGCGCGTCGCAGTCACGCCGACGACACAGGCATTACTACAAAATGCTGTCTGCGCCTCGCAGTCGCGCCGACGACACAGGCATTCCTAGAAAATGCTGCCTGCGCCTCACAGTCGCGCCAACGACACAGGCATTCCTAGAAAATGCTGTCTGCGCCTCACACTCGCGCCAACGACACAGGCATTCCTACAAAATACTGTCTGCGCCTCACAGTCGCGCCGACGACACAGGCGTTCCTACAAAATGCTGTCGGCGCCTCACAGTCGCGCCGACGACACAGGCATTCCTATAAAATGCTGTCTGTGCCTCACAGTCGCGCCGACGAAACAGGCATTCTTATAAAATGCTGTCTGCGCCTCACAGTCGCGCCGACGACACAGGCATTCCTACAAAATGCTGTCTGCACCTCGCAGTCGCGCCGACGACACAGGCATTCCTACAAAATGCTGTCTGCGCCTCACAGTCGCGCCGACGACACAGGCATTCCTACAAAATGCTGTCTGCGCCTCACAGTCGCGCCAACGACACAGGCATTCCTACAGAATGCTGTCTGCGCCTTACAGTCGCGCCGACGACACAAGCATTCCTATAAAATGCTGTCTGCGCCTCGCAGTCGCGCCTACGACACAGGCATTCCTACAAAATGCTGTCTGCGCCTCACAGTCGCGCCGACGACACTGGCATTCCTACAAAATGCTGTCTGCACCTCGCAGTCGCGCCGACGACACAGGCATTCCTATAAAACGCTGTCTGCGCCTTGCAGTCGCGCCGACGACACAGGCATTCCTACAAAAAGCTGTCTGCGCCTCGCAGTCGCGCCAACGACACAGGCATTCCTATAAAATGCTGTCTGCGCCTCACAGTCGCGCCGACGACACAGGCATTCCTATAAAATGCTGTCTGCGACTCGCAGTCGCGCCGACGACACAGGCATTCCTACAAAAAGCTGTCTGCGCCTCACAGTCGCGCCGACAACACAGGCATTCCTACAAAATGCTGTCTGCGCCTCGCAGTCGCGCCGACGACACAGGTATTCCTACAAAATGCTGTCTGCGCCTCACAGTCGTGCCGACAACACAGGCATTCCTACAAAATGCTGTGTGCGCCTCGCAGTCGCGCCAACGACACAGGCATTCCTACAAAATGCTGTCTGCGCCTCGCAGTCGCGCCGACGACACAGGCATTACTACAAAATGCTGTCTGCGCCTCGCAGTCGCGCCGACGACACAGGCATTCCTAGAAAATGCTGTCTGCGCCTCACAGTCGCGCCAACAACACAGGCATTCCTAGAAAATGCTGTCTGCGCCTCACAGTCGCGCCGACGACACAGGCATTCCTAGAAAATGCTGTCTGCGCCTCGCAGTCGCGCCGACGACACAGGCATTCCTACAAAATGCTGTCTGCGCCTCACAGTCGCGCCGACGACACTGGCATTCCTACAAAATGCTGTCTGCACCTCGCAGTCGCGCCGACGACACAGGCATTCCTATAAAACGCTGTCTGCGCCTTGCAGTCGCGCCGACGACACAGGCATTCCTACAAAAAGCTGTCTGCGCCTCGCAGTCGCGCCAACGACACAGGCATTCCTATAAAATGCTGTCTGCGCCTCACAGTCGCGCCGACGACACAGGCATTCCTATAAAATGCTGTCTGCGCCTCGCAGTCGCGCCGACGACACAGGCATTCCTACAAAAAGCTGTATGCGCCTCACAGTCGCGCCGACAACACAGGCATTCCTACAAAATGCTGTCTGCGCCTCGCAGTCGCGCCGACGACAAAGGCATTCCTACAAAATGCTGTCTGCGCCTCACAGTCGTGCCGACGACACAGGCATTCCTACAAAATGCTGTGTGCGCCTCAAAGTCGCGCCGACGACACAGGCATTCCTACAAAATGCTGTCTGCGCCTCGCAGTCGCGCCGACGACACAGGCATTCCTACAAAATGCTGTCTGCGCCTCGCAGTCGCGCCGACGACACAGGCATTCCTAGAAAATGCTGTCTGCGCCTCACAGTCGCGCCGACGACACAGGCATTCCTAGAAAATGCTGTCTGCGCCTCACAGTCGCGCCAACGACACAGGCATTCCTAGAATAAGCTGTCTGCGCCTCACAGTCGCGCCGACGACACTGGCATTCCTACAAAATGCTGTCTGCACCTCGCAGTCGCGCCGACGACACAGGCATTCCTATAAAACGCTGTCTGCGCCTTGCAGTCGCGCCGACGACACAGGCATTCCTACAAAAAACTGTCTGCGCCTCGCAGTCGCGCCAACGACACAGGCATTCCTATAAAATGCTGTCTGCGCCTCACAGTCGCGCCGACGACACAGGCATTCCTACAAAATGCTGTCTGCGCCTCGCAGTCGCGCCGACGACACAGGCATTCCTACAAAATGCTGTCTGCGCCTCACAGTCGTGCCGACGACACAGGCATTCCTACAAAATGCTGTGTGCGCCTCACAGTCGCGCCGACGACACAGGCATTCCTACAAAATGCTGTCTGCGCCTCGCAGTCGCGCCGACGACACAGGCATTCCTAGAAAATGCTGTCTGCGCCTCACAGTCGCGCCGACGACACAGGCATTCCTACAAAATGCTGTCTGCGCCTCGCAATGTCGCAGACGACACAGGCATTCCTAGAAAATGCTGTCTGCGCCTCACAGTCGCGCCGACGACACAGGCATTCCTATAAAATGCTGTCTGCGCCTCACAGTCGCGCCGACGACACAGGCATTCCTACAAAATGCTGTCTGCGCCTCACAGTCACGCCGACGACACAGGCATTCCTACAAAATGCTGTCTGCGCCTCACAGTCGCGCCGATGACACAGGCATTCCTACAAAAAGCTGTCTGCGCCTCGCAGTCGCGCCAACGACACAGGCATTACTACAAAATGCTGTCTGCGCCTCGCAGTCGCGCCGACGACACAGGCATTCCTAGAAAATGCTGTCTGCGCCTCACAGTCACGCCAACGACACAGGCATTCCTAGAAAATGCTGTCTGCGCCTCACACTCGCGCCAACGACACAGGCATTCCTACAAAATACTGTCTGCGCCTCACAGTCGCGCCGACGACACAGGCATTCCTACAAAATGCTGTCTGCGCCTCGCAGTCGCGCCGACGACACAGGCATTCCTACAAAATGCTGTGTGCGCCTCACAGTCGCGCCGACAACACAGGCATTCCTAGAAAATGCTGTCTGCGCCTCACAGTCGCGCCAACGACACAGGCATTCCTACAAAATACTGTCTGCGCCTCACAGTCGCGCCGACGACACAGCCATTCCTAGAAAATGCTGTCTGCGCGTCGCAGTCACGCCGACGACACAGGCATTACTACAAAATGCTGTCTGCGCCTCGCAGTCGCGCCGACGACACAGGCATTCCTAGAAAATGCTGTCTGCGCCTCACAGTCGCGCCAACGACACAGGCATTCCTAGAAAATGCTGTCTGCGCCTCACACTCGCGCCAACGACACAGGCATTCCTACAAAATAATGTCTGCGCCTCACAGTCGCGCCGACGACACAGGCATTCCTACAAAATGCTGTCTGCGCCTCACAGTCGCGCCGACGACACAGGCATTCCTATAAAATGCTGTTTGTGCCTCACAGTCGCGCCGACGACACAGGCATTCTTATAAAATGCTGTCTGCGCCTCACAGTCGCGCCGACGAGACAGGCATTCCTACAAAATGCTGTCTGCACCTCGCAGTCGCGCCGACGACACAGGCATTCCTACAAAATGCTGTCTGCGCCTCACAGTCGCGCCGACTACACAGGCATTCCTACAAAATGCTGTCTGCGCCTCACAGTCGCGCCAACGACACAGGCATTCCTACAAAATGCTGTCTGCGCCTTACAGTCGCGCCGACGACACAAGCATTCCTATAAAATGCTGTCTGCGCCTCGCAGTCGCGCCGACGACACAGGCATTCCTACAAAATGCTGTCTGCGCCTCACAGTCGCGCCGACGACACTGGCATTCCTACAAAATGCTGTCTGCACCTCGCAGTCGCGCCGACGACACAGGCATTCCTATAAAACGCTGTCTGCGCCTTGCAGTCGCGCCGACGACACAGGCATTCCTACAAAAAGCTGTCTGCGCCTCGCAGTCGCGCCAACGACACAGGCATTCCTATAAAATGCTGTCTGCGCCTCACAGTCGCGCCGACGACACAGGCATTCCTATAAAATGCTGTCTGCGCCTCGCAGTCGCGCCGACGACACAGGCATTCCTACAAAAAGCTGTCTGCGCCTCACAGTCGCGCCGACAACACAGGCATTCCTACAAAATGCTGTCTGCGCCTCGCAGTCGCGCCGACGACACAGGCATTCCTACAAAATGCTGTCTGCGCCTCACAGTCGTGCCGACGACACAGGCATTCCTACAAAATGCTGTGTGCGCCTCGCAGTCGCGCCGACGACACAGGCATTCCTACAAAATGCCGTCTGCGCCTCGGAGTCGCGCCGACGACACAGGCATTACTACAAAATGCTGTCTGCGCCTCGCAGTCGCGCCAACGACACAGGCATTCCTAGAAAATGCTGTCTGCGCCTCACAGTCGCGCCAACGACACAGGCATTCCTAGAAAATGCTGTCTGCGCCTCACAGTCGCGCCGACGACACAGGCATTCCTAGAAAATGCTGTCTGCGCCTCACAGTCGCGCCGACGACACAGGCATTCCTACAAAATGCTGTCTGCGCCTCGCAGTCGTGCCGACAACACAGGCATTCCTATAAAATGCTGTCTGCGCCTCACAGTCGCGCCGACGACACAGGCATTCCTACAAAATGCTGTCTGCGCCTCACAGTCGCGCCGACGACACAGGCATTCCTATAAAATGCTGTCTGTGCCTCACAGTCGCGCCGACGACACAGGCATTCTTATAAAATGCTGTCTGCGCCTCACAGTCGCGCCGACGACACAGGCATTCCTACAAAATGCTATCTGCGCCTCGCTGTCGCGCCGACGACACAGGCATTCCTACAAAATGCTGTCTGCGCCTCACAGTCACGCCGACGACACAGGCATTCCTACAAAATGCTGTCTGCGCCTCACAGTCGCGCCACCGACACAGGCATTCCTACAAAATTCTGTCTGCGCCTTACAGTCGCGCCGACGACACAAGCATTCCTATAAAATGCTGTCTGCGCCTCGCAGTCGCGCCGACGACACAGGCATTCCTACAAAATGCTGTCTGCGCCTCACAGTCGCGCCGACGACACTGGCATTCCTACAAAATGCTGTCTGCACCTCGCAGTCGCGCCGACGACACAGGCATTCCTATAAAACGCTGTCTGCGCCTTGCAGTCACGCCGACGACACAGGCATTCCTACAAAAAGCTGTCTGCGCCTCGCAGTCGCGCCAACGACACAGGCATTCCTATAAAATGCTGTCTGCGCCTCACAGTCGCGCCGACGACACAGGCATTCCTATAAAATGCTGTCTGCGCCTCGCAGTCGCGCCGACGACACAGGCATTCCTACAAAAAGCTGTATGCGCCTCACAGTCGCGCCGACAACACAGGCATTCCTACAAAATGCTGTCTGCGCCTCGCAGTCGCGCCGACGACAAAGGCATTCCTACAAAATGCTGTCTGCGCCTCACAGTCGTGCCGACGACACAGGCATTCCTACAAAATGCTGTGCGCGCCTCACAGTCGCGCCGACGACACAGGCATTCCTACAAAATGCTGTCTGCGCCTCGCAGTCGCGCCGACGACACAGGCATTCCTACAAAATGCTGTCTGCACCTCGCAGTCGCGCCGACGACACAGGCATTCCTACAAAATGCTGTCTGCGCCTCACAGTCGCGCCGACGACACAGGCATTCCTACAAAATGCTGTCTGCACCTCACAGTCGCGCCGACGACACAGGCATTCCTACAAAATGCTGTCTGCGCCTCACAGTCACGCCAACGACACAGGCATTCCTAGAAAAAGCTGTCTGCGCCTCACAGTCGCGCCGACGACACAGGCATTCCTACAAAATGCTGTCTGCGCCTCGCAGTCGCGCCGACGACACAGGCATTCCTACAAAAAGCTGTCTGCACCTCGCAGTCGCGCCAAAGACACAGGCATTCCTATAAAATGCTGTCTGCGCCTCACAGTCGCGCCGACGACACAGGCATTCCTATAAAATGCTGTCTGCGCCTCGCAGTCGCGCCGACGACACAGGCATTCGTACAAAAAGCTGTCTGCGCCTCACAGTCGCGCCGACAACACAGGCATTCCTACAAAATGCTGTCTGCGCCTCGCAGTCGCGCCGACGACACAGGCATTCCTACAAAATGCTGTCTGCGCCTCACAGTCGTGCCGACGACACAGGCATTCCTACAAAATGCTGTGTGCGCCTCACAGTCGCGCCGACGACACAGGCATTCCTACAAAATGCTGTCTGCGCCTCGCAGTCGCGCCGACGACACAGGCATTCCTACAAAATGCTGTCTGCGCCTCGCAGTCGCGCCGACGACACAGGCATTACTACAAAATGCTGTCTGCGCCTCGCAGTCGCGCCGACGACACAGGCATTCCTAGAAAATGCTGTCTGCGCCTCACAGTCGCGCCAACGACACAGGCATTCCTAGAAAATGCTGTCTGCGCCTCACAGTCGCGCCGACGACACAGGCATTCCTAGAAAATGCTGTCTGCGCCTCACAGTCGCGCCGACGACACAGGCATTCCTACAAAATGCTGTCTGCGCCTCGCAGTCGTGCCGACAACACAGGCATTCCTATAAAATGCTGTCTGCGCCTCACAGTCGCGCCGACGACACAGGCATTCCTACAAAATGCTGTCTGCGCCTCACAGTCGCGCCGACGACACAGGCATTCCTATAAAATGCTGTCTGTGCCTCACAGTCGCGCCGACGACACAGGCATTCTTATAAAATGCTGTCTGCGCCTCACAGTCGCGCCGACGACACAGGCATTCCTACAAAATGCTGTCTGCGCCTCGCAGTCGCGCCGACGACACAGGCATTCCTGCAAAATGCTGTCTGCGCCTCACAGTCGCGCCGACGACACAGGCATTCCTACAAAATGCTGTCTGCGCCTCACAGTCGCGCCAACGACACAGGCATTCCTACAAAATGCTGTCTGCGCCTTTCGTCGCGCCGACGACACAAGCATTCCTATAAAATGCTGTCTGCGCCTCGCAGTCGCGCCGACGACACAGGCATTCCTACAAAATGCTGTCTGCGCCTCACAGTCGCGCCGACGACACTGGCATTCCTACAAAATGCTGTCTGCACCTCGCAGTCGCGCCGACGACACAGGCATTCCTATAAAACGCTGTCTGCGCGTTGCAGTCGCGCCGACGACACAGGCATTCCTACAAAAAGCTGTCTGCGCCTCGCAGTCGCGCCAATGACACAGGCATTATTATAAAATGCTGTCTGCGCCTCACAGTCGCGCCGACGACACAGGCATTCCTATAAAATGCTGTCTGCGCCTCGCAGTCGCGCCGACGACACAGGCATTCCTACAAAAAGCTGTCTGCGCCTCACAGTCGCGCCGACAACACAGGCATTCCTACAAAATGCTGTCTGCGCCTCGCAGTCGCGCCGACGACACAGGCATTCCTACAAAATGCTGTCTGCGCCTCACAGTCGTGCCGACGACACAGGCATTCCTACAAAATGCTGTGTGCGCCTCACAGTCGCGCCGACGACACAGGCATTCCTACAAAATGCTGTCTGCGCCTCGCAGTCGCGCCGACGACACAGGCATTCCTACAAAATGCTGTCTGCGCCTCGCAGTCGCGCCGACGACACAGGCATTACTACAAAATGCTGTCTGCGCCTCGCAGTCGCGCCGACGACACAGGCATTCCTAGAAAATGCTGTCTGCGCCTCACAGTCGCGCCAACGACACAGGCATTCCTAGAAAATGCTGTCTGCGCCTCACAGTCGCGCCGACGACACAGGCATTCCTAGAAAATGCTGTCTGCGCCTCACAGTCGCGCCGACGACACAGGCATTCCTACAAAATGCTGTCTGCGCCTCGCAGTCGTGCCGACAACACAGGCATTCCTATAAAATGCTGTCTGCGCCTCACAGTCGCGCCGACGACACAGGCATTCCTACAAAATGCTGTCTGCGCCTCACAGTCGCGCCGACGACACAGGCATTCCTATAAAATGCTGTCTGTGCCTCACAGTCGCGCCGACGACACGGGCATTCTTATAAAATGCTGTCTGCGCCTCACAGTCGCGCCGACGACACAGGCATTCCTACAAAATGCTGTCTGCGCCTCGCAGTCGCGCCGACGACACAGGCATTCCTGCAAAATGCTGTCTGCGCCTCACAGTCGCGCCGACGACACAGGCATTCCTACAAAATGCTGTCTGCGCCTCACAGTCGCGCCAACGACACAGGCATTCCTACAAAATGCTGTCTGCGCCTTTCGTCGCGCCGACGACACAAGCATTCCTATAAAATGCTGTCTGCGCCTCGCAGTCGCGCCGACGACACAGGCATTCCTACAAAATGCTGTCTGCGCCTCACAGTCGCGCCGACGACACTGGCATTCCTACAAAATGCTGTCTGCACCTCGCAGTCGCGCCGACGACACAGGCATTCCTATAAAACGCTGTCTGCGCGTTGCAGTCGCGCCGACGACACAGGCATTCCTACAAAAAGCTGTCTGCGCCTCGCAGTCGCGCCAATGACACAGGCATTATTATAAAATGCTGTCTGCGCCTCACAGTCGCGCCGACGACACAGGCATTCCTATAAAATGCTGTCTGCGCCTCGCAGTCGCGCCGACGACACAGGCATTCCTACAAAAAGCTGTCTGCGCCTCACAGTCGTGCCGACAACACAGGCATTCCTACACAATGCTGTCTGCGCCTCGCAGTCGCGCCGACGACACAGGCATTCCTACAAAATGCTGTCTGCGCCTCACAGTCGTGCCGACGACACAGGCATTCCTACAAAATGCTGTGTGCGCCTCACAGTCGCGCCGACGACACAGGCATTCCTACAAAATGCTGTCTGCGCCTCGCAGTCGCGCTGACGACACAGGCATTCCTAGAAAATGCTGTCTGCGCCTCACCGTCGCGCCGACGACGCAGGCATTCCTACAAAATGCTGTCTGCGCCTCGCAATGTCGCCGACGACACAGGCATTCCTAGAAAATGCAGTCTGCGCCTCACAGTCGCACCGACGACACAGGCATTCCTATAAAATGCTGTCTGCGCCTCACAGTCGCGCCGACGACACAGGCATTCCTACAAAATGCTGTCTGCGCCTCACAGTCACGCCGACGACACAGGCATTCCTACAAAATGCTGTCTGCGCCTCGCAGTCGCGCCGACGACACAGGCATTCCTATAAAATGCTGTCTGCGCCTCACAGTCGCGCCGACGACACAGGCATTCCTACAAAAAGCTGTCTGCGCCTCGCAGTCGCGCCAACGACACAGGCATTACTACAAAATGCTGTCTGCGCCTCGCAGTCGCACCGACGACACAGGCATTCCTAGAAAATGCTGTCTGCGCCTCACAGTCGCGCCAACGACACAGGCATTCCTAGAAAATGCTGTCTGCGCCTCACACTCGCGCCAACGACACAGGCATTCCTACAAAATACTGTCTGCGCCTCACAGTCGCGCCGACGACACAGGCATTCCTACAAAATGCTGTCTGCGCCTCGCAGTCGCGCCGACGACACAAGCATTCCTACAAAATGCTGTGTGCGCCTCACAGTCGCGCCGACGACACAGGCATTCCTAGAAAATGCTGTCTGCGCCTCACAGTCGCGCCAACGACACAGGCATTCCTACAAAATACTGTCTGCGCCTCACAGTCGCGCCGACGACACAGCCATTCCTAGAAAATGCTGTCTGCGCGTCGCAGTCACGCCGACGACACAGGCATTACTACAAAATGCTGTCTGCGCCTCGCAGTCGCGCCGACGACACAGGCATTCCTAGAAAATGCTGTCTGCGCCTCACAGTCGCGCCAACGACACAGGCATTCCTAGAAAATGCTGTCTGCGCCTCACACTCGCGCCAACGACACAGGCATTCCTACAAAATACTGTCTGCGCCTCACAGTCGCGCCGACGACACAGGCGTTCCTACAAAATGCTGTCGGCGCCTCACAGTCGCGCCGACGACACAGGCATTCCTATAAAATGCTGTCTGTGCCTCACAGTCGCGCCGACGAAACAGGCATTCTTATAAAATGCTGTCTGCGCCTCACAGTCGCGCCGACGACACAGGCATTCCTACAAAATGCTGTCTGCACCTCGCAGTCGCACCGACGACACAGGCATTCCTACAAAATGCTGTCTGCGCCTCACAGTCGCGCCGACGACACAGGCATTCCTACAAAATGCTGTCTGCGCCTCACAGTCGCGCCAACGACACAGGCATTCCTACAAAATGCTGTCTGCGCCTTACAGTCGCGCCGACGACACAAGCATTCCTATAAAATGCTGTCTGCGCCTCGCAGTCGCGCCGACGACACAGGCATTCCTACAAAATGCTGTCTGCGCCTCACAGTCGCGCCGACGACACTGGCATTCCTACAAAATGCTGTCTGCACCTCGCAGTCGCGCCGACGACACAGGCATTCCTATAAAACGCTGTCTGCGCCTTGCAGTCGCGCCGACGACACAGGCATTCCTACAAAAAGCTGTCTGCGCCTCGCAGTCGCGCCAACGACACAGGCATTCCTATAAAATGCTGTCTGCGCCTCACACTCGCGCCAACGACACAGGCATTCCTACAAAATACTGTCTGCGCCTCACAGTCGCGCCGACGACACAGGCATTCCTACAAAATGCTGTCTGCGCCTCGCAGTCGCGCCGACGACACAAGCATTCCTACAAAATGCTGTGTGCGCCTCACAGTCGCGCCGACGACACAGGCATTCCTAGAAAATGCTGTCTGCGCCTCACAGTCGCGCCAACGACACAGGCATTCCTACAAATTGCTGTCTGCGCCTCACAGTCGCGCCGACGACACAGCCATTCCTAGAAAATGCTGTCTGCGCGTCGCAGTCACGCCGACGACACAGGCATTACTACAAAATGCTGTCTGCGCCTCGCAGTCGCGCCGACGACACAGGCATTCCTAGAAAATGCTGTCTGCGCCTCACAGTCGCGCCAACGACACAGGCATTCCTAGAAAATGCTGTCTGCGCCTCACACTCGCGCCAACGACACAGGCATTCCTACAAAATACTGTCTGCGCCTCACAGTCGCGCCGACGACACAGGCGTTCCTACAAAATGCTGTCGGCGCCTCACAGTCGCACCGACGACACAGGCATTCCTATAAAATGCTGTCTGTGCCTCACAGTCGCGCCGACGAAACAGGCATTCTTATAAAATGCTGTCTGCGCCTCACAGTCGCGCCGACGACACAGGCATTCCTACAAAATGCTGTCTGCACCTCGCAGTCGCGCCGACGACACAGGCATTCCTACAAAATGCTGTCTGCGCCTCACAGTCGCGCCGACGACACAGGCATTCCTACAAAATGCTGTCTGCGCCTCACAGTCGCGCCAACGACACAGGCATTCCTACAAAATGCTGTCTGCGCCTTACAGTCGCGCCGACGACACAAGCATTCCTATAAAATGCTGTCTGCGCCTTGCAGTCGCGCCGACGACACAGGCATTCCTACAAAAAGCTGTCTGCGCCTCGCAGTCGTGCCAACGACACAGGCATTCCTATAAAATGCTGTCTGCGCCTCACAGTCGCGCCGACGACACAGGCATTCCTATAAAATGCTGTCTGCGACTCGCAGTCGCGCCGACGACACAGGCATTCCTACAAAAAGCTGTCTGCGCCTCACAGTCGCGCCGACAACACAGGCATTCCTACAAAATGCTGTCTGCGCCTCGCAGTCGCGCCGACGACACAGGTATTCCTACAAAATGCTGTCTGCGCCTCACAGTCGTGCCGACAACACAGGCATTCCTACAAAATGCTGTGTGCGCCTCGCAGTCGCGCCGACGACACAGGCATTCCTACAAAATGCTGTCTGCGCCTCGCAGTCGCGCCGACGACACAGGCATTACTACAAAATGCTGTCTGCGCCTCGCAGTCGCGCCGACGACACAGGCATTCCTAGAAAATGCTGTCTGCGCCTCACAGTCGCGCCAACGACACAGGCATTCCTAGAAAATGCTGTCTGCGCCTCACAGTCGCGCCGACGACACAGGCATTCCTAGAAAATGCTGTCTGCGCCTCGCAGTCGCGCCGACGACACAGGCATTCCTACAAAATGCTGTCTGCGCCTCACAGTCGCGCCGACGACACTGGCATTCCTACAAAATGCTGTCTGCACCTCGCAGTCGCGCCGACGACACAGGCATTCCTATAAAACGCTGTCTGCGCCTTGCAGTCGCGCCGACGACACAGGCATTCCTACAAAAAGCTGTCTGCGCCTCGCAGTCGCGCCAACGACACAGGCATTCCTATAAAATGCTGTCTGCGCCTCACAGTCGCGCCGACGACACAGGCATTCCTATAAAATGCTGTCTGCGCCTCGCAGTCGCGCCGACGACACAGGCATTCCTACAAAAAGCTGTATGCGCCTCACAGTCGCGCCGACAACACAGGCATTCCTACAAAATGCTGTCTGCGCCTCGCAGTCGCGCCGACGACAAAGGCATTCCTACAAAATGCTGTCTGCGCCTCACAGTCGTGCCGACGACACAGGCATTCCTACAAAATGCTGTGTGCGCCTCAAAGTCGCGCCGACGACACAGGCATTCCTACAAAATGCTGTCTGCGCCTCGCAGTCACGCCGACGACACAGGCATTCCTACAAAATGCTGTCTGCGCCTCGCAGTCGCGCCGACGACACAGGCATTCCTAGAAAATGCTGTCTGCGCCTCACAGTCGCGCCGACGACACAGGCATTCCTAGAAAATGCTGTCTGCGCCTCACAGTCGCGCCAACGACACAGGCATTCCTAGAATAAGCTGTCTGCGCCTCACAGTCGCGCCAACGACACAGGCATTCCAACAAAATACTGTCTGCGCCTCACAGTCGCGCCGACGACACAGCCATTCCTACAAAATGCTGTCTGCGCCTCGCAGTCACGCCGACGACACAGGCATTCCTACAAAATGCTGTCTGCGCCTCACAGTCGCGCCGACGACACAGGCATTCCTACAAAATGCTGTCTGCGCCTCGCAGTCGCGCCGACGACACAGGCATTCCTACAAAATGCTGTCTGCGCCTCGCAGTCGCGCCGACGACACAGGCATTCCTACAAAAAGCTGTCTGCGCCTCGCAGTCGCGCCAACGACACAGGCATTCCTATAAAATGCTGTCTGCGCCTCACAGTCGCGCCGACGACACAGGCATTCCTATAAAATGCTGTCTGCGCCTCGCAGTCGCGCCGACGACACACGCATTCCTACAAAAAGCTGTCTGCGCCTCACAGTCGCGCCGACAACACAGGCATTCCTACAAAATGCTGTCTGCGCCTCACAGTCGCGCCGACGACACAGGCATTCCTACAAAAAGCTGTATGCGCCTCACAGTCGCGCCGACAACACAGGCATTCCTACAAAATGCTGTCTGCGCCTCGCAGTCGCGCCGACGACAAAGGCATTCCTACAAAATGCTGTCTGCGCCTCACAGTCGTGCCGACGACACAGGCATTCCTACAAAATGCTGTCTGCGCCTCACAGTCGTGCCGACGACACAGGCATTCCTACAAAATGCTGTGTGCGCCTCAAAGTCGCGCCGACGACACAGGCATTCCTACAAAATGCTGTCTGCGCCTCGCAGTCGCGCCGACGACACAGGCATTCCTACAAAATGCTGTCTGCGCCTCGCAGTCGCGCCGACGACACAGGCATTCCTAGAAAATGCTGTCTGCGCCTCACAGTCGCGCCAACGACACAGGCATTCCTAGAATAAGCTGTCTGCGCCTCACAGTCGCGCCAACGACACAGGCATTCCAACAAAATACTGTCTGCGCCTCACAGTCGCGCCGACGACACAGCCATTCCTACAAAATGCTGTCTGCGCCTCGCAGTCACGCCGACGACACAGGCATTCCTACAAAATGCTGTCTGCACCTCACAGTCGCGCCGACGACACAGGCATTCCTAGAAAATGCTGTCTGCGCCTCACAGTCACGCCAACAACACAGGCATTCCTAGAAGAAGCTGTCTGCGCCTCACAGTCGCGCCGACGACACAGGCATTCCTACAAAATGCTGTCTGCGCCTCGCAGTCGCGCCGACGACACAGGCATTCCTACAAAATGCTGTCTGCGCCTCGCAGTCGCGCCGACGACACAGGCATTCCTACAAAAAGCTGTCTGCGCCTCGCAGTCGCGCCAACGACACAGGCATTCCTATAAAATGCTGTCTGCGCCTCACAGTCGCGCCGACGACACAGGCATTCCTATAAAATGCTGTCTGCGCCTCGCAGTCGCGCCGACGACACACGCATTCCTACAAAAAGCTGTCTGCGCCTCACAGTCGCGCCGACAACACAGGCATTCCTACAAAATGCTGTCTGCGCCTCGCAGTCGCGCCGACGACACAGGCATTCCTACAAAATGCTGTCTGCGCCTCACAGTCGTGCCGACGACACAGGCATTCCTACAAAATGCTGTGTGCGCCTCACAGTCGCGCCGACGACGCAGGCATTCCTACAAAATGCTGTCTGCACCTCGCAGTCGCGCCGACGACACAGGCATTCCTACAAAATGCTGTCTGCGCCTCACAGTCGCGCCGACGACACAGGCATTCCTACAAAATGCTGTCGGCGCCTCACAGTCGCGCCAACGACACAGGCATTCCTACAAAATGCTGTCTGCGCCTTACAGTCGCGCCGACGATACAAGCATTCCTACAAAATGCTGTCTGCGCCTCGCAGTCGCGCCGACGACCCAGGCATTCCTACAAAATGCTGTCTGCGCCTCACAGTCGCGCCGACGACACTGGCATTCCTACAAAATGCTGACATAGGAACGCGCGTTCCTATGTCCTTGATTTTAAAATAAAGTTAATACAACAGCGTACGCGCAGAATACGAAATTTAAACTGTTCGCTCGCTTACTTATTTTTACGCTTCCTTTGATTTCGCGTGTCCACTACGTTGGACGCTAGGACTCAACCCGGTTATTTTGTCCGCGCTTTTGCGATGGCCTTGTTATGAACAGCAGGCGAGTACTGTTGGCATTTAGCGGCTTGTCCACGAAATCGCGTCTCTTTTTTTATTTGGGGGACCGGCCTCGCGTGTCTGATGAATTAAGCTGATAACTTTTCTTTTTTCAGTCTACGGCTGGGACCCGCAAGGCAGCTGTGGCAGGCGGTCTCGTAAGAGAAAAAAAAACATATCGATATCCCTCAATCAAATATTGTGCGCATGTACAACGCCAAGATGGGTGGTGTCGACAAGGCAGACCGAATGATAAGTTACTACAGGATAAAAGCACGCGTTAACAAGTGGACAATCAGAGCCATCTTTCACCTCTTCGACATTGTCCTCAGCAACTCCTGGGTGCAGTACACGCGGGACATACGCTCCCTAAAGAAATAGCGGAAAGAAATACTCAAATATATGCAGTTCCGCCAGTCTGTTACCGAGACTCTCGTGGCTCAAGGGAAGCAGGATGAACCGGAGAATGAGAACGAAGCCTAGTGGCATCCGCCTTCAAAGCAGGCTTGACTGTCTCCTCGAGAACCCCAAGAAAAGAGCACTACCCACTGCTCAATGCAGGCAGATACTGCAAACGCTGCCCGTTGCAGACTACAGGGCTGCGACATGAAAACAAAGTTCTTTTGCACCAAATGTCGGCTCTTCTTCTGCATCACCAAGGAAAAAAAGGTGTATTGAAATTACCCACAGGAAGTGAACACAAGAGAAAAATTTTTGTTGAGCAGAGGAATGCTGTTTTTTATGTACTTCATTCACTACTTTCTCTTTCGAGTTGTTAAAATATTTTTCACGCGACTTTGAGCGCAATATCTGCGGTACGTCATTACGTGCGCGCTGGGTGAAAAAAGACCGGGTAGCATCCCAGTGTCCAATATATTGGACATCGCGCTATGCTGAAACTATCAGGGCTATTGAAAAAACATTTAACACTTTTCACCTTCATAACCCTGCTGACTTATTCTGAAAGCTTGGGAAAAATCTGTGCACCTAAATACATCCCGGGTCTCAGGAGGATATCGCCTTCCCTTTCTCTACCACGGTTGCGCTTTAAAACCACGACGCTGCAAGTTTGCTTCAGAGACTATCCTTTCCTTCCCACTTCTCCGCCCTTAAACTGGCTCTCTTAACTACTACACACAGAACAAAGCAACAGCGCGCGCATTAGATCCCATAGATGAGATGAATATTTGCAATTAGTATTAGGGTTATAATTATATTCGAGTGCTGATTGCTGTGCTATCGTTTGTTACCGAAGCTTTCCCTCAAGTCTAAATATTTTAAGGCAGTTTGTCGTGTGCGTATCATGGCTACGCACGCTTATATCGCATTCCGTTTCTCTACCACGGGTGCGCTTTAAAACCACGGCCCTGCAGTTTTTGCTTTTCTTTTCTTTCTTCTTCTCCGCCCTTAAACTGGCTCTCTTAACTATACTACACGCAGAGACAAAGCAACAGCGCGCGCATGCGATCCCATAGATGAGATGAATATATATATATATATATATAGAAAACTATCAGTCATAGCTCTCGTAGCTCTCATAGTCATAGCTCTCGAAGGAAACGGCCCTCTGGGCCGTTTCCTTCTTTTTTTTTCGAAAGTAGTCCTATTAGGGTTATTATAATTACACGAAGGTATTTCGCCCTCATCAGCAGCAGTCCTTGGTATAGTTATTCTGGCGGCTAGCTTCCCACGCTATGCGTGCCGCCATCGCACCTGGTTAAGCTTTTCCTAGACGCTAGAGTTATGCTTTGTCCGCGCAACCTTGAGCGATCGGAAAGCGCGTTTCCCCCTCTTGGCCGGCGGAGAAGGGAGGCTTCGTTCCGGCCGCGAAGCTCTCCACATCTCTGTAAGGTGCCTTGTGGATGTCTCGTGCTGACGATGCCCTCTCAGTGAGCGCATATTTCCCCCCCCCCCTCATCTTTTAAGAGGTTCAATACATACAAGCAATTGTCTCGCAAACCAGCTCTTTTTTTTTTTCAACGGAATTTTCCACGTCTCAGTAATTTCTCTCGTCGTATTCGAGTGCTGATTGCCGTGTTATAGTTTGTTAACGAAGCTTTCCCTCAAGTCTAAATATTTTAATGCAGTTTTCCTAGCCTCTAAAGCCGCTCGAGTTCGCTCTTCTCCTCGAGCGGCCATTTTTCCTAGAAAATATGCCTTCCAACTACTCGGAAACCGACTATCGCGGACAACATGAGTCTCTTTCCACGTAAGTGTGAGGCTCGGAGCAGGAGCTGTGGCGCTTGAAATTAGCCTGGGGCCTGACGAACCAACCGACTGAGCTATCTTTCCGGGCAACATCGAAGGGTCACGAGTTCAAATCACCTGTTATGTTCCTTTTTTTTTTCGCCCCATTTCTTTTTTTTTCTTTCTTTTAATGCCTTTTCCTTTATTTTATCACTATACGGGAACCCTCCTAAAAAAAAACAAAAAAAAGAACGATATATATCTTCAAATATGTATGGCCTCACACTCACATGTGCAGGTCATAAATACCAGGTTCTGTAGCCGAGTGCCATCCATGCGGTATAACCGAGCTCAGAGTGGTCCACCTTGACTGACCAAATAGGGCACCACTGTAGGTTAAATGAGGCGTACAACTCCTGCGGGACCCGCCGTGGTTGCTCAGTGGTTATGGTGTTAGACTGCTGAGCACGAGGTCGCGGGATCGGACCCCGACCACGGCGGCCGCATTTCGATGGGGGCGAAATGCGAAAACACCCGTGTACTTAGAATTAGGTGCACGTTAAAGAACCCCAGGTGGTCGAAATTTTCGGAGCCCTCCACTACGGCATGCATAATCAGAAAGTGGTTTTGTCACGTACAACCCCATAAATTAAATTTTAATTTAACTCCTACGGGGACGGTAGAGTATCCGTCTCCAGTGCAAGAGGACCGTAATTCAAATCCCGGTGCCGCGCTATTCTCCACCGGAAAATACAAAAAAAACCGTGTGTTGAGAAAATTGCACAAACAGGCCTGGAGTGCGGCCTGATCCCGGTGACCAGAACCGGTAACGCACTCTCTCACCAGAGCAGGATTGGCCACCCTGGTGCAGTACTTGGCCACAACCTCCTATATGAATACAACAATCGAACCCCGGCCCTCAGTCCCCAGCAGCCGCGAAGCAACTGACCACGGCGGCGGTCAGATCTGTGACGCTGCAGAGGGTGCTAAGAATACCTGGCTCCGGACAGGCCGCCATTGGAATCTGAACCTGGCAACGTTTAACGTTAGAACGCTATCTAGTGAGGCGAGTCTAGCAGTGTTATTGGAGGAATTAGAGGGTAGTAAATGGGATATAATAGGGCTCAGTGAGGTTAGGAGGACAAAAGAAGCATATACAGTGCTAAAAAGCGGGCATGTACTGTGTTACCGGGGCTTAGCGGAGAGACGAGAACTAGGAGTCGGATTCCTGATTAATAAGGAAATAGCTGGTAACATACCGGAATTCTATAGCATTAACGAGAGGGTGGCATGTCTTGTTGTGAAACTTAATAAGAGGTACAAAATGAAGGTTGTACAGGTCTACGCTCCTACATCTAGTCATGATGACCAGGAAGTCGAAAGCTTTTATGAAGACGTAGAATCGGCGATGAGTAAAGTCAAAACAAAATACACTATACTGATGGGCGACTTCAATGCCAGGGTAGGCAAGAAGCAGGCGGGAGACAAGTCAGTGGGGGAATATGGCATAGGCTCTAGGAATAGCAGAGGAGAATTATTAGTAGAGTTTGCAGAACAGAATAATATGCGGATAATGAATACCTTTTTCCGCAAGCGGGTTAGCCGAAAGTGGACGTGGAGGAGCCCGAATGGTGAGACTAGAAATGAAATCGACTTCATACTCTGCGCGAACCCTGGCATCATTCAAGATGTAGACGTGCTCGGCAAGGTACGCTGCAGTGACCACAGGATGGTAAGAACTCAAATTAGCCTAGACTTGAGGAGGGAACGAAAGAAACTGGTACACAAGAAGCCAATCAATGAGTTAGCGGTAAGAGGGAAACTAGAGGAATTCCGGATCAAACTACAGAACAGGTATTCGGCTTTAACTCAGGAAGAGGACCTTAGTGTTGAAGCAATGAACGACAACCTCATGGGCATCATTAAGGAGTGCGCAATAGAAGTCGGTGGTAACGCCGTTAGACAGGAAACCAGTAAGCTATCGCAGGAGACGAAAGATCTGATCAAGAAACGCCAATGTATGAAAGCCTCTAATCCTGCAGCTAGAATAGAACTGGCAGAACTTTCTAAGTTAATCAACAAGCGTAAGACAGCGGACATCAGGAACTATAATATGGATAGAATTGAACAGGCTCTCAGGAACGGAGGAAGCCTAAAAACAGTGAAGAAGAAACTAGGAATAGGCAAGAATCAGATGTGTGCGTTAAGAGACAAAGCCGGCAACATCGTTACTAATATGGATGAGATAGTTCAAGTGGCTGAGGAGTTCTATAGAGATTTATACAGTACCAGTGGCACCCACGACGATAGTGGAAGAGAGAATAGCCTAGAGGAATTCGAAATCTCACAGGTAACGCCAGAAGAAGTAAAGAAAGCCTTAGGAGCTATGCAAAGGGGGAAGGCAGCTGGGGAGGATCAGGTAACAGCAGATTTGTTGAAGGATGGTGGTCAGATTGTTCTAGAGAAACTGGCCACCCTGTATACGCAATGCCTCATAACCTCGAGCGTACCGGAATCTTGGAAGAACGTTAACATAATCCTAATCCATAAGAAAGGGGACGCCAAAGACTTGAAAAATTATGACCGATCAGCTTACTGTCCGTTGCCTACAAAGTATTTACTAAGGTAATCGCAAATAGAATCAGGAACACCTTAGACTTCTGTCAACCAAAGGACCAGGCAGGATTCCGTAAAGGCTACTCAACAATAGACCATATTCACACTATCAATCAAGTGATAGAGAAATGTGCAGAATATAACCAACCCTTATATATAGCTTTCATTGATTACGAGAAAGCGTTTGATTCAGTCGAAACCTCAGCAGTCATGGAGGCATTACGGAATCAGGGTGTAGATGAGCCATATGTAAAAATACTGGAAGATATCTATAGCGGCTCCACAGCCACCGTAGTCCTCCACAAAGAAAGCAACAAAATCCCTATAAAGAAAGGCGTCAGACAGGGAGATACGATATCTCCAATGCTATTCACAGCATGTTTACAGGAGGTATTCAGAGGCCTGGAGTGGGAAGAATTGGGGATAAAAGTTGATGGAGAATACCTTAGCAACTTGCGATTCGCTGATGATATTGCCTTGCTTAGTAACTCAGGAGACCAATTGCAATGCATGCTCACTGACCTGGAGAGGCAAAGCAGAAGGGTGGGTCTGAAAATTAATCTGCAGAAAACTAAAGTACTGTTTAACAGTCTCGGAAGAGAACAGCAGTTTACGATAGGTAGCGAAACACTGGAAGTGGTAAGGGAATACATCTACTTAGGGCAGGTAGTGACCACGGAACCGGATCATGAGACTGAAATAACCAGAAGAATAAGAATGGGTTGGGGTGCGTTTGGCAAGGCATTCTCAAATCATGAACAGTAGGTTGCCACTATCCCTCAAAAGGAAAGTGTACAACAGCTGTGTGTTACCAGTACTCACATATGGGGCAGAAACCTGGAGGCTTACGAAAAGGGTTCTACTGAAATTGAGGACGACGCAACGAGCTATGGAAAGAAGAATGATGGGTGTAACGCTAAGGGATAAGAAAAGAGCAGATTGGGTGAGGCAACAAACGCGGGTAAACGACATCTTAGTTGAAATCAAGAAAAAGAAATGGGCATGGGCCGGACATGTAAAGAGGAGGGAAGATAACCGATGGTCACTAAGAGCTACGGACTGGATTCCAAGGGAAGGGAAGCGTAGCAGGGGGCGGCAGAAAGTTAGGTGGGCAGATGACATTAAGACGTTTGCAGGGACAACATGGCCACAATTAGTACATGACCGGGGTAGTTGGAGAAGTATGGGAGAGGCCTTTGCCCTGCAGTGGGCGTAACTAGGCTGATGATGATGATGATGATGATGATGATGATGATGATGATGATGATACATTCCTGGCAATACACGTGCTGAGTAGTGTCGATTTCGAGAAACTTCGATTTTTTGTCGCAAAAATGAATTCTCAGTGCCACTTTTTCAATCTTGTGGAGAAAATGTTTGCCTAATCGTTCCTTTTTCGCGTTTGGCGGCATCTATACATTCCTGGCAATACACGTGCTGAGTACCGTCGATTTCGAGACACTTCGATTTTTTGTCGAAAAATGAATTCTCAGTGCCACTTTTTCAATCTTGTGGAGAAAATCTTTGATTGCCTAATCGTTCATTTTTCGCGTTTGGTGGCATCTATACATTCCTGGCAATACACGTGCTGAGTACCGTCGATTTCGAGAAACTTCGATTTTTTGTCGCAAAAATGAATTCTCAGTGCCACTTTTTCAATCTTGTGGAGAAAATCTTTGTTTGCCTAATCGTTCATTTTTCGCGTTTGGCGGCATCTATACATTCCTGGCAATAGACGTGCTGAGTACCGTCGATTTCGAGACACTTCGATTTTTTGTCGCAAAAATGAATTGTCAGTGCCACTTTTTCAATCTTGTGGAGAAAATCTTTGTTTGCCTTATCGTTGATTTTTCGCGTTTGGCGGCATCTATACATTCCTGGCAATACATGTGCTGAGTACCGTCGATTTCGAGACACTTCGATTTTTTGTCGCAAAAATGAATTGTCAGTGCCACTTTTTCAATCTTGTGGAGAAAATCTTTGATTGCCTATGGTTCATTTTTCGCGTTTGGCGGTATCTATACATTCCTGGCAATACACGTGCTGAGTACCGTCGATTTCGAGACACTTCGATTTTTTGTCGCACAAATAAATTGTCAGTGCCACTTTTTCAATCTTGTGGAGAAAATCTTTGATTGCCTAATCGTTCATTTTTCGCGTTTGGCGGCATCTATACATTCCTGGCAATACACGTGCTCAGTACTGTCGATTTCGAGAAACTTCGATTTTTTGTCGCAAAAATGAATTGTCAGTGCCACTTTTTCAATCTTGTGGAGAAAATCTTTGATTGCCTAATCGTTCATTTTTCGCGTTTGGCGGCATCTATACATTCCTGGCAATACACGTGCTGAGTACCGTCGATTTCGAGAAACTTCGATTTTTTGTCGCAAAAATGAATTCTCAGTGCCACTTTTTCAATCTTGTGGAGAAAATCTTTGTTTGCCTAATCGTTCATTTTTCGCGTTTGGTGGCATCTATACATTCCTGGCAATACACGTGCTGAGTACCGTCGGTTCGAGACACTTCGATTTTTTGTCGCAAAAATGAATTGTCAGTGCCACTTTTTCAATCTTGTGGAGAAAATCTTTGTTTGCCTTATCGTTGATTTTTCGCGTTTGGCGGCATCTATACATTCCTGGCAATACATGTGCTGAGTACCATCGATTTCGAGACACTTCGATTTTTTGTCGCAAAAATGAATTCTCAGTGCCACTTTTTCAATCTTGTGGAGAAAATCTATGATTGCCTAATCGTTCATTTTTCGCGTTTGGCGGTATCTAAACATTCCTGGCAATACACGTGCTGAGTACCGTCGATTTCGAGACACTTCGATTTTTTGTCGAAAAATGAATTCTCAGTGCCACTTTTTCAATCTTGTGGAGAAAATCTTTGATTGCCTAATCGTTCATTTTTCGCGTTTGGCGGCATCTATACATTCCTGGCAATACACGTGCTGAATACCGTCGATTTCGAGACACTTCGATTTTTTGTCGCAAAAATGAATTCTCAGTGCCACTTTTTCAATCTTGTGGACAAAATCTTTGATTGCCTAATCGTTCCTTTTTCGCGTTTGGCGGAGTCTATACATTCCTGGCAATACATGTGCTGAGTACCGTCGATTTCGAGAAACTTCAATTTTTTGTCGCAAAAATGAATTCTCAGTGCCACTTTTTCAATCTTGTGGAGAAAATCTTTGTTTGCCTAATCGTTGATTTTTCGCGTTTGGCGGCATCTATACATTCCTGGCAATACACGTGCTGAGTACCGTCGATTTCGAGAACCTTCGATTTTTTGTCGCAAAAATGAATTCTCAGTGCCACTTTTTCAATCTTGTGGAGAAAATCTTTGATTGCCTAATCGTTCGTTTTTCGCGCTTGGCGGCATCTATACATTCCTGGCAATACACGTGCTGAGTACCGTCGATTTCGAGAACCTTCGATTTTTTGACGCAAAAATGAATTCTCAGTGCCACTTTTTCTATCTTGTGGAGAAAATCTTTGTTTGCCTACTCGTTCATTTTTCGCGTTTGGCGGCATCTATACATTCCTGGCAATACACGTGCTGAGTACCGTCGATTTCGAGACACTTCGATTTTTTGTCGCAAAAATGAATTGTCAGTGCCACTTTTTCAATCTTGTGGAGAAAATCTTTGTTTGCCTTATCGTTGATTTTTCGCGTTTGGCGGCATCTATACATTCCTGGCAATACATGTGCTGAGTACCGTCGATTTCGAGACACTTCGATTTTTTGTCGCAAAAATGAATTGTCAGTGCCACTTTTTCAATCTTGTGGAGAAAATCTTTGATTGCCTATGGTTCATTTTTCGCGTTTGGCGGTATCTATACATTCCTGGCAATACACGTGCTGAGTACCGTCGATTTCGAGACACTTCGATTTTTTGTCGCACAAATAAATTGTCAGTGCCACTTTTTCAATCTTGTGGAGAAAATCTTTGATTGCCTAATCGTTCATTTTTCGCGTTTGGCGGCATCTATACATTCCTGGCAATACACGTGCTCAGTACTGTCGATTTCGAGAAACTTCGATTTTTTGTCGCAAAAATGAATTGTCAGTGCCACTTTTTCAATCTTGTGGAGAAAATCTTTGATTGCCTAATCGTTCATTTTTCGCGTTTGGCGGCATCTATACATTCCTGGCAATACACGTGCTGAGTACCGTCGATTTCGAGAAACTTCGATTTTTTGTCGCAAAAATGAATTCTCAGTGCCACTTTTTCAATCTTGTGGAGAAAATCTTTGTTTGCCTAATCGTTCATTTTTCGCGTTTGGTGGCATCTATACATTCCTGGCAATACACGTGCTGAGTACCGTCGGTTCGAGACACTTCGATTTTTTGTCGCAAAAATGAATTGTCAGTGCCACTTTTTCAATCTTGTGGAGAAAATCTTTGTTTGCCTTATCGTTGATTTTTCGCGTTTGGCGGCATCTATACATTCCTGGCAATACATGTGCTGAGTACCATCGATTTCGAGACACTTCGATTTTTTGTCGCAAAAATGAATTCTCAGTGCCACTTTTTCAATCTTGTGGAGAAAATCTATGATTGCCTAATCGTTCATTTTTCGCGTTTGGCGGTATCTAAACATTCCTGGCAATACACGTGCTGAGTACCGTCGATTTCGAGACACTTCGATTTTTTGTCGAAAAATGAATTCTCAGTGCCACTTTTTCAATCTTGTGGAGAAAATCTTTGATTGCCTAATCGTTCATTTTTCGCGTTTGGCGGCATCTATACATTCCTGGCAATACACGTGCTGAATACCGTCGATTTCGAGACACTTCGATTTTTTGTCGCAAAAATGAATTCTCAGTGCCACTTTTTCAATCTTGTGGACAAAATCTTTGATTGCCTAATCGTTCCTTTTTCGCGTTTGGCGGAGTCTATACATTCCTGGCAATACATGTGCTGAGTACCGTCGATTTCGAGAAACTTCAATTTTTTGTCGCAAAAATGAATTCTCAGTGCCACTTTTTCAATTTTGTGGAGAAAATCTTTGTTTGCCTAATCGTTGATTTTTCGCGTTTGGCGGCATCTATACATTCCTGGCAATACACGTGCTGAGTACCGTCGATTTCGAGAACCTTCGATTTTTTGTCGCAAAAATGAATTCTCAGTGCCACTTTTTCAATCTTGTGGAGAAAATCTTTGATTGCCTAATCGTTCGTTTTTCGCGCTTGGCGGCATCTATACATTCCTGGCAATACACGTGCTGAGTACCGTCGATTTCGAGAACCTTCGATTTTTTGACGCAAAAATGAATTCTCAGTGCCACTTTTTCTATCTTGTGGAGAAAATCTTTGTTTGCCTACTCGTTCATTTTTCGCGTTTGGCGGCATCTATACATTCCTGGCAATACACGTGCTGAGTACCGTCGATTTCGAGACACTTCGATTTTTTGTCGCAAAAATGAATTGTCAGTGCCACTTTTTCAATCTTGTGGAGAAAATCTTTGTTTGCCTTATCGTTGATTTTTCGCGTTTGGCGGCATCTATACATTCCTGGCAATACATGTGCTGAGTACCGTCGATTTCGAGACACTTCGATTTTTTGTCGCAAAAATGAATTGCCAGTGCCACTTTTTCAATCTTGTGGAGAAAATCTTTGATTGCCTATCGTTCATTTTTCGCGTTTGGCGGCATCTATACATTCCTGGCAATACACGTGCTGAGTACCGTCGATTTCGAGACACTTCAATTTTTTGTCGCACAAATGAATTGTCAGTGCCACTTTTTCAATCTTGTGGAGAAAATGTTTGATTGCCTATGGTTCATTTTTCGCGTTTGGTGGCATCTATACATTCCTGGCAATACACGTGCTGAGTACCGTCGATTTCGAGACACTTCGATTTTTTGTCGCACCAATGAATTGTCAGTGCCACTTTTTCAATCTTGTGGAGAAAATCTTTGATTGCCTAATCGTTCATTTTTCGCGTTTGGCGGCATCTATACATTCCTGGCAATACACGTGCTGAGTACCGTCGATTTCGAGACACTTCGATTTTTTGTCGCACAAATGAATTGTCAGTGCCACTTTTTCAATCTTGTGGAGAAAATCTTTGATTGCCTAATCGTTCATTTTTCGCGTTTGGCGGCATCTATACATTCCTGGCAATACACGTGCTGAGTACCGTCGATTTCGAGACACTTCGATTTTTTGTCGCAAAAATGAATTCTCAGTGCCACTTTTTCATTCTTGTGGAGAAAATCTATGATTGCCTAATCGTTCATTTTTCGCGTTTGGCGGTATCTATACATTCCTGGCAATACACGTGCTGAGTACCGTCGATTTCGAGACACTTCAATTTTTTGTCGAAAAATGAATTCTCAGTGCCACTTTTTCAATCTTGTGGAGAAAATCTTTGATTGCAATCGTTCATTTTTCGCGTTTGGCGGCATCTATACATTCCTGGCAATACACGTGCTGAATACCGTCGATTTCGAGACACTTCGATTTTTTGTCGCAAAAATGAATTCTCAGTGCCACTTTTTCAATCTTGTGGACAAAATGTTTGATTGCCTATGGTTCATTTTTCGCGTTTGGTGGCATCTATACATTCCTGGCAATACACGTGCTGAGTACCGTCGATTTCGAGACACTTCGATTTTTTGTCGCACCAATGAATTGTCAGTGCCACTTTTTCAATCTTGTGGAGAAAATCTTTGATTGCCTAATCGTTCATTTTTCGCGTTTGGCGGCATCTATACATTCCTGGCAATACACGTGCTGAGTACCGTCGATTTCGAGACACTTCGATTTTTTGTCGCACAAATGAATTGTCAGTGCCACTTTTTCAATCTTGTGGAGAAAATCTTTGATTGCCTAATCGTTCATTTTTCGCGTTTGGCGGCATCTATACATTCCTGGCAATACACGTGCTGAGTACCGTCGATTTCGAGACACTTCGATTTTTTGTCGCAAAAATGAATTCTCAGTGCCACTTTTTCATTCTTGTGGAGAAAATCTATGATTGCCTAATCGTTCATTTTTCGCGTTTGGCGGTATCTATACATTCCTGGCAATACACGTGCTGAGTACCGTCGATTTCGAGACACTTCAATTTTTTGTCGAAAAATGAATTCTCAGTGCCACTTTTTCAATCTTGTGGAGAAAATCTTTGATTGCAATCGTTCATTTTTCGCGTTTGGCGGCATCTATACATTCCTGGCAATACACGTGCTGAATACCGTCGATTTCGAGACACTTCGATTTTTTGTCGCAAAAATGAATTCTCAGTGCCACTTTTTCAATCTTGTGGACAAAATCTTTGATTGCCTAATCGTTCCTTTTTCGCGTTTGGCGGTATCTATACATTCCTGGCAATACACGTGCTGAGTACCGTCGATTTCGAGACACTTCGATTTTTTGTCGCACAAATAAATTGTCAGTGCCACTTTTTCAATCTTGTGGAGAAAATCTTTGTTTGCCTTATCGTTGATTTTTCGCGTTTGGCGGCATCTATACATTCCTGGCAATACATGTGCTGAGTACCATCGATTTCGAGAAACTTCGATTTTTTGTCGCAAAAATGAATTGTCAGTGCCACTTTTTCAATCTTGTGGAGAAAATCTTTGATTGCCTAATCGTTCATTTTTCGCGTTTGGCGGCATCTATACATTCCTGGCAATACACGTGCTGAGTACCGTCGATTTCGAGAAACTTCGATTTTTTGTCGCAAAAATGAATTCTCAGTGCCACTTTTTCAATCTTGTGGAGAAAATCTTTGTTTGCCTAATCGTTCATTTTTCGCGTTTGGTGGCATCTATACATTCCTGGCAATACACGTGCTGAGTACCGTCGGTTCGAGACACTTCGATTTTTTGTCGCAAAAATGAATTGTCCGTGCCACTTTTTCAATCTTGTGGACAAAATCTTTGATTGCCTAATCGTTCCTTTTTCGCGTTTGGCGGAGTCTATACATTCCTGGCAATACATGTGCTGAGTACCGTCGATTTCGAGAAACTTCAATTTTTTGTCGCAAAAATGAATTCTCAGTGCCACTTTTTCAATCTTGTGGAGAAAATCTTTGTTTGCCTAATCGTTGATTTTTCGCGTTTGGCGGCATCTATACATTCCTGGCAATACACGTGCTGAGTACCGTCGATTTCGAGAACCTTCGATTTTTTGTCGCAAAAATGAATTCTCAGTGCCACTTTTTCAATCTTGTGGAGAAAATCTTTGATTGCCTAATCGTTCGTTTTTCGCGCTTGGCGGCATCTATACATTCCTGGCAATACACGTGCTGAGTACCGTCGATTTCGAGAACCTTCGATTTTTTGACGCAAAAATGAATTCTCAGTGCCACTTTTTCTATCTTGTGGAGAAAATCTTTGTTTGCCTACTCGTTCATTTTTCGCGTTTGGCGGCATCTATACATTCCTGGCAATACACGTGCTGAGTACCGTCGATTTCGAGACACTTCGATTTTTTGTCGCAAAAATGAATTGTCAGTGCCACTTTTTCAATCTTGTGGAGAAAATCTTTGTTTGCCTTATCGTTGATTTTTCGCGTTTGGCGGCATCTATACATTCCTGGCAATACATGTGCTGAGTACCGTCGATTTCGAGACACTTCGATTTTTTGTCGCAAAAATGAATTGTCAGTGCCACTTTTTCAATCTTGTGGAGAAAATCTTTGATTGCCTATGGTTCATTTTTCGCGTTTGGCGGTATCTATACATTCCTGGCAATACACGTGCTGAGTACCGTCGATTTCGAGACACTTCGATTTTTTGTCGCACAAATAAATTGTCAGTGCCACTTTTTCAATCTTGTGGAGAAAATCTTTGATTGCCTAATCGTTCATTTTTAGCGTTTGGCGGCATCTATACATTCCTGGCAATACACGTGCTCAGTACTGTCGATTTCGAGAAACTTCGATTTTTTGTCGCAAAAATGAATTGTCAGTGCCACTTTTTCAATCTTGTGGAGAAAATCTTTGATTGCCTAATCGTTCATTTTTCGCGTTTGGCGGCATCTATACATTCCTGGCAATACACGTGCTGAGTACCGTCGATTTCGAGAAACTTCGATTTTTTGTCGCAAAAATGAATTCTCAGTGCCACTTTTTCAATCTTGTGGAGAAAATCTTTGTTTGCCTAATCGTTCATTTTTCGCGTTTGGTGGCATCTATACATTCCTGGCAATACACGTGCTGAGTACCGTCGGTTCGAGACACTTCGATTTTTTGTCGCAAAAATGAATTGTCAGTGCCACTTTTTCAATCTTGTGGAGAAAATCTTTGTTTGCCTTATCGTTGATTTTTCGCGTTTGGCGGCATCTATACATTCCTGGCAATACATGTGCTGAGTACCATCGATTTCGAGACACTTCGATTTTTTGTCGCAAAAATGAATTCTCAGTGCCACTTTTTCAATCTTGTGGAGAAAATCTATGATTGCCTAATCGTTCATTTTTCGCGTTTGGCGGTATCTAAACATTCCTGGCAATACACGTGCTGAGTACCGTCGATTTCGAGACACTTCGATTTTTTGTCGAAAAATGAATTCTCAGTGCCACTTTTTCAATCTTGTGGAGAAAATCTTTGATTGCCTAATCGTTCATTTTTCGCGTTTGGCGGCATCTATACATTCCTGGCAATACACGTGCTGAATACCGTCGATTTCGAGACACTTCGATTTTTTGTCGCAAAAATGAATTCTCAGTGCCACTTTTTCAATCTTGTGGACAAAATCTTTGATTGCCTAATCGTTCCTTTTTCGCGTTTGGCGGAGTCTATACATTCCTGGCAATACATGTGCTGAGTACCGTCGATTTCGAGAAACTTCAATTTTTTGTCGCAAAAATGAATTCTCAGTGCCACTTTTTCAATCTTGTGGAGAAAATCTTTGTTTGCCTAATCGTTGATTTTTCGCGTTTGGCGGCATCTATACATTCCTGGCAATACACGTGCTGAGTACCGTCGATTTCGAGAACCTTCGATTTTTTGTCGCAAAAATGAATTCTCAGTGCCACTTTTTCAATCTTGTGGAGAAAATCTTTGATTGCCTAATCGTTCGTTTTTCGCGCTTGGCGGCATCTATACATTCCTGGCAATACACGTGCTGAGTACCGTCGATTTCGAGAACCTTCGATTTTTTGACGCAAAAATGAATTCTCAGTGCCACTTTTTCTATCTTGTGGAGAAAATCTTTGTTTGCCTACTCGTTCATTTTTCGCGTTTGGCGGCATCTATACATTCCTGGCAATACACGTGCTGAGTACCGTCGATTTCGAGACACTTCGATTTTTTGTCGCAAAAATGAA
Source organism: Dermacentor andersoni (assembly GCF_023375885.2). Lineage (NCBI taxonomy): Eukaryota > Metazoa > Arthropoda > Arachnida > Ixodida > Ixodidae > Dermacentor > Dermacentor andersoni. The sequence goes on along the minus strand of NC_092822.1, from coordinate 142,247,962 downwards.
TTGTCAGTGCCACTTTTTCAATCTTGTGGAGAAAATCTTTGTTTGCCTTATCGTTGATTTTTCGCGTTTGGCGGCATCTATACATTCCTGGCAATACATGTGCTGAGTACCGTCGATTTCGAGACACTTCGATTTTTTGTCGCAAAAATGAATTGCCAGTGCCACTTTTTCAATCTTGTGGAGAAAATCTTTGATTGCCTATCGTTCATTTTTCGCGTTTGGCGGCATCTATACATTCCTGGCAATACACGTGCTGAGTACCGTCGATTTCGAGACACTTCAATTTTTTGTCGCACAAATGAATTGTCAGTGCCACTTTTTCAATCTTGTGGAGAAAATGTTTGATTGCCTATGGTTCATTTTTCGCGTTTGGTGGCATCTATACATTCCTGGCAATACACGTGCTGAGTACCGTCGATTTCGAGACACTTCGATTTTTTGTCGCACCAATGAATTGTCAGTGCCACTTTTTCAATCTTGTGGAGAAAATCTTTGATTGCCTAATCGTTCATTTTTCGCGTTTGGCGGCATCTATACATTCCTGGCAATACATGTGCTGAGTACCGTCGATTTCGAGACACTTCGATTTTTTGTCGCAAAAATGAATTGCCAGTGCCACTTTTTCAATCTTGTGGAGAAAATCTTTGATTGCCTATCGTTCATTTTTCGCGTTTGGCGGCATCTATACATTCCTGGCAATACACGTGCTGAGTACCGTCGATTTCGAGACACTTCAATTTTTTGTCGCACAAATGAATTGTCAGTGCCACTTTTTCAATCTTGTGGAGAAAATGTTTGATTGCCTATGGTTCATTTTTCGCGTTTGGTGGCATCTATACATTCCTGGCAATACACGTGCTGAGTACCGTCGATTTCGAGACACTTCGATTTTTTGTCGCACCAATGAATTGTCAGTGCCACTTTTTCAATCTTGTGGAGAAAATCTTTGATTGCCTAATCGTTCATTTTTCGCGTTTGGCGGCATCTATACATTCCTGGCAATACACGTGCTGAGTACCGTCGATTTCGAGACACTTCGATTTTTTGTCGCAAAAATGAATTCTCAGTGCCACTTTTTCATTCTTGTGGAGAAAATCTATGATTGCCTAATCGTTCATTTTTCGCGTTTGGCGGTATCTATACATTCCTGGCAATACACGTGCTGAGTACCGTCGATTTCGAGACACTTCAATTTTTTGTCGAAAAATGAATTCTCAGTGCCACTTTTTCAATCTTGTGGAGAAAATCTTTGATTGCAATCGTTCATTTTTCGCGTTTGGCGGCATCTATACATTCCTGGCAATACACGTGCTGAATACCGTCGATTTCGAGACACTTCGATTTTTTGTCGCAAAAATGAATTCTCAGTGCCACTTTTTCAATCTTGTGGACAAAATCTTTGATTGCCTAATCGTTCCTTTTTCGCGTTTGGCGGCATCTATACATTCCTGGCATTACATGTGCTGAGTACCGTCGATTTCGAGAAACTTCAATTTTTTGTCGCAAGAATGAATTCTCAGTGCCACTTTTTCAATCTTGTGGAGAAAATCTTTGTTTGCCTAATCGTTGATTTTTCGCGTTAGGCGGCATCTATGCATTCCTGGCAATACATGTGCTGAGTACCGTCGATTTCGAGACACTTCAATTTTTTGTCGCAAAAATGAATTGTCAGTGCCACTTTTTCAATCTTGTGGAGAAAATCTTTGATTGCCTAATCGTTCGTTTTTCGCGTTTGGCGGCATCTATACATTCCTGGCAATACACGTGCTGAGTACCGTCGATTTCGAGAACCTTCGATTTTTGTCGCAAAAATGAATTCTCAGTGCCACTTTTTCAATCTTGTGGAGAAAATCTTTGTTTGCCTAATCGTTCATTTTTCGCGTTTGGCGGCATCTATACATTCCTGGCAATACACGTGCTGAGTGCCGTCGATTTCGAGACACTTCGATTTTTTGTCGCAAAAATGAATTGTCAGTGCCACTTTTTCAATCTTGTGGAGAAAATCTTTGTTTGCCTTATCGTTGATTTTTCCCGTTTGGCGGCATATATACATTCCTGGCAATACATGTGCTGAGTACCGTCGATTTCGAGACACTTCGATTTTTTGTCGCAAAAATGAATTGTCAGTGCCACTTTTTCAATCTTGTGGAGAAAATCTTTGATTGCCTATCGTTCATTTTTCGCGTTTGGCGGCATCTATACATTCCTGGCAATACACGTGCTGAGTACCGTCGATTTCGAGACACTTCAATTTTTTGTCGCACAAATGAATTGTCAGTGCCACTTTTTCAATCTTGTGGAGAAAATCTTTGATTGCCTAATCGTTCATTTTTCGCGTTTGGCGGCATCTATACATTCCTGGCAATACATGTGCTGAGTACCGTCGATTTCGAGACACTTCGATTTTTTGTCGCAAAAATGAATTCTCAGTGCCACTTTTTCAATCTTGTGGAGAAAATCTATGATTGCCTAATCGTTCATTTTTCGCGTTTGGCGGTATCTAAACATTCCTGGCAATACACGTGCTGAGTACCGTCGATTTCGAGACACTTCGATTTTTTGTCGAAAAATGAATTCTCAGTGCCACTTTTTCAATCTTGTGGAGAAAATCTTTGATTGCCTAATCGTTCATTTTTCGCGTTTGGCGGCATCTATACATTCCTGGCAATACACGTGCTGAATACCGTCGATTTCGAGACACTTCGATTTTTTGTCGCAAAAATGAATTCTCAGTGCCACTTTTTCAATCTTGTGGACAAAATCTTTGATTGCCTAATCGTTCCTTTTTCGCGTTTGGCGGCATCTATACATTCCTGGCAATACATGTGCTGAGTACCGTCGATTTCGAGAAACTTCAATTTTTTGTCGCAAAAATGAATTCTCAGTGCCACTTTTTCAATCTTGTGGAGAAAATCTTTGTTTGCCTAATCGTTGATTTTTCGCGTTTGTCGGCATCTATACATTCCTGGCAATACACGTCCTGAGTACCGTCGATTTCGAGAACCTTCGATTTTTTGTCGCAAAAATGAATTCTCAGTGCCACTTTTTCAATCTTGTGGAGAAAATCTTTGATTGCCTAATCGTTCGTTTTTCGCGCTTGGCGGCATCTATACATTCCTGGCAATACACGTGCTGAGTACCGTCGATTTCGAGAACCTTCGATTTTTTGTCGCAAAAATGAATTCTCAGTGCCACTTTTTCAATCTTGTGGAGAAAATCTTTGTTTGCCTAATCGTTCATTTTTCGCGTTTGGCGGCATCTATACATTCCTGGCAATACACTTGCTGAGTACCGTCGATTTCGAGACACTTCGATTTTTTGTCGCAAAAATGAATTGTCAGTGCCACTTTTTCAATCTTGTGGAGAAAATCTTTGTTTGCCTTATCGTTGATTTTTCGCGTTTGGCGGCATCTATACATTCCTGGCAATACATGTGCTGAGTACCGTCGATTTCGAGACACTTCGATTTTTTGTCGCAAAAATGAATTGTCAGTGCCACTTTTTCAATCTTGTGGAGAAAATCTTTGATTGCCTATCGTTCATTTTTCGCGTTTGGCGGCATCTATACATTCCTGGCAATACACGTGCTGAGTACCGTCGATTTCGAGGCACTTCAATTTTTTGTCGCACAAATGAATTGTCAGTGCCACTTTTTCAATCTTGTGGAGAAAATGTTTGATTGCCTATGGTTCATTTTTCGCGTTTGGTGGCATCTATACATTCCTGGCAATACACGTGCTGAGTACCGTCGATTTCGAGACACTTCGATTTTTTGTCGCACAAATGAATTGTCAGTGCCACTTTTTCAATCTTGTGGAGAAAATCTTTGATTGCCTAATCGTTCATTTTTCGCGTTTGGCGGCATCTATACATTCCTGGCAATACACGTGCTGAGTACCGTCGATTTCGAGACACTTCGATTTTTTGTCGCACAAATGAATTGTCAGTGCCACTTTTTCAATCTTGTGGAGAAAATCTTTGATTGCCTAATCGTTCATTTTTCGCGTTTGGCGGCATCTATACATTCCTGGCAATACACGTGCTGAGTACCGTCGATTTCGAGACACTTCGATTTTTTGTCGCAAAAATGAATTCTCAGTGCCACTTTTTCATTCTTGTGGAGAAAATCTATGATTGCCTAATCGTTCATTTTTCGCGTTTGGCGGTATCTATACATTCCTGGCAATACACGTGCTGAGTACCGTCGATTTCGAGACACTTCAATTTTTTGTCGAAAAATGAATTCTCAGTGCCTCTTTTTCAATCTTGTGGAGAAAATCTTTGATTGCCTAATCGTTCATTTTTCGCGTTTGGCGGCATCTATACATTCCTGGCAATACACGTGCTGAATACCGTTGATTTCGAGACACTTCGATTTTTTGTCGCAAAAATGAATTCTCAGTGCCACTTTTTCAATCTTGTGGACAAAATCTTTGATTGCCTAATCGTTCCTTTTTCGCGTTTGGCGGCATCTATACATTCCTGGCATTACATGTGCTGAGTACCGTCGATTTCGAGAAACTTCAATTTTTTGTCGCAAGAATGAATTCTCAGTGCCACTTTTTCAATCTTGTGGAGAAAATCTTTGTTTGCCTAATCGTTGATTTTTCGCGTTAGGCGGCATCTATGCATTCCTGGCAATACATGTGCTGAGTACCGTCGATTTCGAGACACTTCAATTTTTTGTCGCAAAAATGAATTGTCAGTGCCACTTTTTCAATCTTGTGGAGAAAATCTTTGATTGCCTAATCGTTCGTTTTTCGCGTTTGGCGGCATCTATACATTCCTGGCAATACACGTGCTGAGTACCGTCGATTTCGAGAACCTTCGATTTTTGTCGCAAAAATGAATTCTCAGTGCCACTTTTTCAATCTTGTGGAGAAAATCTTTGTTTGCCTAATCGTTCATTTTTCGCGTTTGGCGGCATCTATACATTCCTGGCAATACACGTGCTGAGTACCGTCGATTTCGAGAACCTTCGATTTTTTGTCGCAAAAATGAATTCTCAGTGCCACTTTTTCAATCTTGTGGAGAAAATCTTTGTTTGCCTAATCGTTCATTTTTCGCGTTTGGCGGCATCTATACATTCCTGGCAATACACGTGCTGAGTACCGTCGATTTCGAGACACTTCGATTTTTTGTCGCAAAAATGAATTGTCAGTGCCACTTTTTCAATCTTGTGGAGAAAATCTTTGATTGCCTAATCGTTCATTTTTCGCGTTTGGCGGCATCTATACATTCCTGGCAATACACGTGCTGAGTACCGTCGATTTCGAGAAACTTCGATTTTTTGTCGCAAAAATGAATTCTCAGTGCCACTTTTTCAATCTTGTGGAGAAAATCTTTGTTTGCCTAATCGTTCATTTTTCGCGTTTGGCGGCATCTATACATTCCTGGCAATACACGTGCTGAGTACCGTCGGTTCGAGACACTTCGATTTTTTGTCGCAAAAATGAATTGTCAGTGCCACTTTTTCAATCTTGTGGAGAAAATCTTTGTTTGCCTTATCGTTGATTTTTCGCGTTTGGCGGCATCTATACATTCCTGGCAATACATGTGCTGAGTACCGTCGATTTCGAGACACTTCGATTTTTTGTCGCAAAAATGAATTCTCAGTGCCACTTTTTCAATCTTGTGGACAAAATCTTTGATTGCCTAATCGTTCCGTTTTCGCGTTTGGCGGCATCTATACATTCCTGGCAATACATGTGCTGAGTACCGTCGATTTCGAGAAACTTCAATTTTTTGTCGCAAAAATGAATTCTCAGTGCCACTTTTTCAATCTTGGGGAGAAAATCTTTGTTTGCCTAATCGTTGATTTTTCGCGTTTGGCGGCATCTATACATTCCTGGCAATACACGTGCTGAGTACCGTCGATTTCGAGAACCTTCGATTTTTTGTCGCAAAAATGAATTCTCAGTGCCACTTTTTCAATCTTGTGGAGAAAATCTTTGATTGCCTAATCGTTCGTTTTTCGCGCTTGGCGGCATCTATACATTCCTGGCAATACACGTGCTGAGTACCGTCGATTTCGAGAACCTTCGATTTTTTGTCGCAAAAATGAATTCTCAGTGCCACTTTTTCAATCTTGTGGAGAAAATCTTTGTTTGCCTAATCGTTCATTTTTCGCGTTTGGCGGCATCTATACATTCCTGGCAATACACGTGCTGAGTACCGTCGATTTCGAGACACTTCGATTTTTTGTCGCAAAAATGAATTGTCAGTGCCACTTTTTCAATCTTGTGGAGAAAATCTTTGTTTGCCTTATCGTTGATTTTTCGCGTTTGGCGGCATCTATACATTCCTGGCAATACATGTGCTGAGTACCGTCGATTTCGAGACACTTCGATTTTTTGTCGCAAAAATGAATTGTCAGTGCCACTTTTTCAATCTTGTGGAGAAAATCTTTGATTGCCTATCGTTCATTTTTCGCGTTTGGCGGCATCTATACATTCCTGGCAATACACGTGCTGAGTACCGTCGATTTCGAGACACTTCAATTTTTTGTCGCACAAATGAATTGTCAGTGCCACTTTTTCAATCTTGTGGAGAAAATCTTTGATTGCCTAATCGTTCGTTTTTCGCGTTTGGCGGCATCTATACATTCCTGGCAATACACGTGCTGAGTACCGTCGATTTCGAGAACCTTCGATTTTTGTCGCAAAAATGAATTCTCAGTGCCACTTTTTCAATCTTGTGGAGAAAATCTTTGTTTGCCTAATCGTTCATTTTTCGCGTTTGGCGGCATCTATACATTCCTGGCAATACACGTGCTGAGTGCCGTCGATTTCGAGACACTTCGATTTTTTGTCGCAAAAATGAATTGTCAGTGCCACTTTTTCAATCTTGTGGAGAAAATCTTTGTTTGCCTTATCGTTGATTTTTCGCGTTTGGCGGCATATATACATTCCTGGCAATACATGTGCTGAGTACCGTCGATTTCGAGACACTTCGATTTTTTGTCGCAAAAATGAATTGTCAGTGCCACTTTTTCAATCTTGTGGAGAAAATCTTTGTTTGCCTAATCGTTGATTTTTCGCGTTTGGCGGCATCTATACATTCCTGGCAATACACGTGCTGAGTACCGTCGATTTCGAGAACCTTCGATTTTTTGTCGCAAAAATGAATTCTCAGTGCCACTTTTTCAATCTTGTGGAGAAAATCTTTGTTTGCCTAATCGTTCATTTTTCGCGTTTGGCGGCATCTATACATTCCTGGCAATACACGTGCTGAGTACCGTCGGTTCGAGACACTTCGATTTTTTGTCGCAAAAATGAATTGTCAGTGCCACTTTTTCAATCTTGTGGAGAAAATCTTTGTTTGCCTTATCGTTGATTTTTCGCGTTTGGCGGCATCTATACATTCCTGGCAATACATGTGCTGAGTACCGTCGATTTCGAGACACTTCGATTTTTTGTCGCAAAAATGAATTCTCAGTGCCACTTTTTCAATCTTGTGGACAAAATCTTTGATTGCCTAATCGTTCCGTTTTCGCGTTTGGCGGCATCTATACATTCCTGGCAATACATGTGCTGAGTACCGTCGATTTCGAGAAACTTCAATTTTTTGTCGCAAAAATGAATTCTCAGTGCCACTTTTTCAATCTTGTGGAGAAAATCTTTGTTTGCCTAATCGTTGATTTTTCGCGTTTGGCGGCATCTATACATTCCTGGCAATACACGTGCTGAGTACCGTCGATTTCGAGAACCTTCGATTTTTTGTCGCAAAAATGAATTCTCAGTGCCACTTTTTCAATCTTGTGGAGAAAATCTTTGATTGCCTAATCGTTCGTTTTTCGCGCTTGGCGGCATCTATACATTCCTGGCAATACACGTGCTGAGTACCGTCGATTTCGAGAACCTTCGATTTTTTGTCGCAAAAATGAATTCTCAGTGCCACTTTTTCAATCTTGTGGAGAAAATCTTTGTTTGCCTAATCGTTCATTTTTCGCGTTTGGCGGCATCTATACATTCCTGGCAATACACGTGCTGAGTACCGTCGATTTCGAGACACTTCGATTTTTTGTCGCAAAAATGAATTGTCAGTGCCACTTTTTCAATCTTGTGGAGAAAATCTTTGTTTGCCTTATCGTTGATTTTTCGCGTTTGGCGGCATCTATACATTCCTGGCAATACATGTGCTGAGTACCGTCGATTTCGAGACACTTCGATTTTTTGTCGCAAAAATGAATTGTCAGTGCCACTTTTTCAATCTTGTGGAGAAAATCTTTGATTGCCTATCGTTCATTTTTCGCGTTTGGCGGCATCTATACATTCCTGGCAATACACGTGCTGAGTGCCGTCGATTTCGAGACACTTCGATTTTTTGTCGCAAAAATGAATTGTCAGTGCCACTTTTTCAATCTTGTGGAGAAAATCTTTGTTTGCCTTATCGTTGATTTTTCGCGTTTGGCGGCATATATACATTCCTGGCAATACATGTGCTGAGTACCGTCGATTTCGAGACACTTCGATTTTTTGTCGCAAAAATGAATTGTCAGTGCCACTTTTTCAATCTTGTGGAGAAAATCTTTGATTGCCTATCGTTCATTTTTCGCGTTTGGCGGCATCTATACATTCCTGGCAATACACGTGCTGAGTACCGTCGATTTCGAGACACTTCAATTTTTTGTCGCACAAATGAATTGTCAGTGCCACTTTTTCAATCTTGTGGAGAAAATCTTTGATTGCCTAATCGTTCATTTTTCGCGTTTGGCGGCATCTATACATTCCTGGCAATACACGTGCTGAGTACTGTCGATTTCGAGAAACTTCGATTTTTTGTCGCAAAAATGAATTCTCAGTGCCACTTTTTTAATCTTGTAGAGAAAATCTTTGTTTGCCTAATCGTTCATTTTTCGCGTTTGGCGGCATCTATACATTCCTCGCAATACACGTGCTGAGTACCGTCGAATTCGAGAAACTTCGATTTTTTGTCGCAAAAATGAATTCTCAGTGCCACTTTTTCAATCTTGTGGAGAAAATCTTTGATTGCCAAATCGTTCATTTTTCGCGTTTGGCGCCATCTATACATTCCTGGCAATACACGTGCTGAGTACCGTCGATTTCGAGACACGTCGATTTTTTGTCGCAAAAATCAATTCTCATTGCCACCTTTTCAATCTTGTGGACAAAATCTTTGATTGCCTAATCGTTCATTTTTCGCGTTTGGCGGCATCTATACATTCCTGGCAATACACGTGCTGAGTACCGTCGATTTCGAGACACTTCGATTTTTTGTCGCAAAAATGAATTGTCAGTGCCACTTTTTCAATCTTGTGGAGAAAATCTTTGATTGCCTATCGTTCATTTTTCGCGTTTGGCGGCATCTATACATTCCTGGCAATACACGTGCTGAGTACCGTCGATTTCGAGACACTTCAATTTTTTGTCGCACAAATGAATTGTCAGTGCCACTTTTTCAATCTTGTGGAGAAAATGTTTGATTGCCTATGGTTCATTTTTCGCGTTTGGTGGCATCTATACATTCCTGGCAATACACGTGCTGAGTACCGTCGATTTCGAGACACTTCGATTTTTTGTCGCACAAATGAATTGTCAGTGCCACTTTTTCAATCTTGTGGAGAAAATCTTTGATTGCCTAATCGTTCATTTTTCGCGTTTGGCGGCATCTATACATTCCTGGCAATACACGTGCTGAGTACCGTCGATTTCGAGACACTTCGATTTTTTGTCGCAAAAATGAATTCTCAGTGCCACTTTTTCATTCTTGTGGAGAAAATCTATGATTGCCTAATCGTTCATTTTTCGCGTTTGGCGGTATCTATACATTCCTGGCAATACACGTGCTGAGTACCGTCGATTTCGAGACACTTCAATTTTTTGTCGAAAAATGAATTCTCAGTGCCACTTTTTCAATCTTGTGGAGAAAATCTTTGATTGCCTAATCGTTCATTTTTCGCGTTTGGCGGCATCTATACATTCCTGGCAATACACGTGCTGAATACCGTCGATTTCGAGACACTTCGATTTTTTGTCGCAAAAATGAATTCTCAGTGCCACTTTTTCAATCTTGTGGAGAAAATCTTTGTTTGCCTAATCGTTCATTTTTCGCGTTTGGCGGCATCTATACATTCCTGGCAATACACGTGCTGAGTGCCGTCGATTTCGAGACACTTCGATTTTTTGTCGCAAAAATGAATTGTCAGTGCCACTTTTTCAATCTTGTGGAGAAAATCTTTGTTTGCCTTATCGTTGATTTTTCGCGTTTGGCGGCATATATACATTCCTGGCAATACATGTGCTGAGTACCGTCGATTTCGAGACACTTCGATTTTTTGTCGCAAAAATGAATTGTCAGTGCCACTTTTTCAATCTTGTGGAGAAAATCTTTGATTGCCTATCGTTCATTTTTCGCGTTTGGCGGCATCTATACATTCCTGGCAATACACGTGCTGAGTACCGTCGATTTCGAGACACTTCAATTTTTTGTCGCACAAATGAATTGTCAGTGCCACTTTTTCAATCTTGTGGAGAAAATCTTTGATTGCCTAATCGTTCATTTTTCGCGTTTGGCGGCATCTATACATTCCTGGCAATACACGTGCTGAGTACTGTCGATTTCGAGAAACTTCGATTTTTTGTCGCAAAAATGAATTCTCAGTGCCACTTTTTTAATCTTGTAGAGAAAATCTTTGTTTGCCTAATCGTTCATTTTTCGCGTTTGGCGGCATCTATACACTCCTCGCAATACACGTGCTGAGTACCGTCGAATTCGAGAAACTTCGATTTTTTGTCGCAAAAATGAATTCTCAGTGCCACTTTTTCAATCTTGTGGAGAAAATCTTTGATTGCCAAATCGTTCATTTTTCGCGTTTGGCGCCATCTATACATTCCTGGCAATACACGTGCTGAGTACCGTCGATTTCGAGACACGTCGATTTTTTGTCGCAAAAATCAATTCTCATTGCCACCTTTTCAATCTTGTGGACAAAATCTTTGATTGCCTAATCGTTCATTTTTCGCGTTTGGCGGCATCTATACATTCCTGGCAATACACGTGCTGAGTACCGTCGATTTCGAGACACTTCGATTTTTTGTCGCAAAAATGAATTGTCAGTGCCACTTTTTCAATCTTGTGGAGAAAATCTTTGATTGCCTATCGTTCATTTTTCGCGTTTGGCGGCATCTATACATTCCTGGCAATACACGTGCTGAGTACCGTCGATTTCGAGACACTTCAATTTTTTGTCGCACAAATGAATTGTCAGTGCCACTTTTTCAATCTTGTGGAGAAAATGTTTGATTGCCTATGGTTCATTTTTCGCGTTTGGTGGCATCTATACATTCCTGGCAATACACGTGCTGAGTACCGTCGATTTCGAGACACTTCGATTTTTTGTCGCACAAATGAATTGTCAGTGCCACTTTTTCAATCTTGTGGAGAAAATCTTTGATTGCCTAATCGTTCATTTTTCGCGTTTGGCGGCATCTATACATTCCTGGCAATACACGTGCTGAGTACCGTCGATTTCGAGACACTTCGATTTTTTGTCGCAAAAATGAATTCTCAGTGCCACTTTTTCATTCTTGTGGAGAAAATCTATGATTGCCTAATCGTTCATTTTTCGCGTTTGGCGGTATCTATACATTCCTGGCAATACACGTGCTGAGTACCGTCGATTTCGAGACACTTCAATTTTTTGTCGAAAAATGAATTCTCAGTGCCACTTTTTCAATCTTGTGGAGAAAATCTTTGATTGCCTAATCGTTCATTTTTCGCGTTTGGCGGCATCTATACATTCCTGGCAATACACGTGCTGAATACCGTCGATTTCGAGACACTTCGATTTTTTGTCGCAAAAATGAATTCTCAGTGCCACTTTTTCAATCTTGTGGACAAAATCTTTGATTGCCTAATCGTTCCTTTTTCGCGTTTGGCGGCATCTATACATTCCTGGCATTACATGTGCTGAGTACCGTCGATTTCGAGAAACTTCAATTTTTTGTCGCAAGAATGAATTCTCAGTGCCACTTTTTAAATCTTGTGGAGAAAATCTTTGATTGCCTAATCGTTCATTTTTCGCGTTTGGCGGCATCTATACATTCCTGGCAATACACGTGCTGAGTACCGTCGATTTCGAGACACTTCGATTTTTTGTCGCAAAAATGAATTCTCAGTGCCACTTTTTCATTCTTGTGGAGAAAATCTATGATTGCCTAATCGTTCATTTTTCGCGTTTGGCGGTATCTATACATTCCTGGCAATACACGTGCTGAGTACCGTCGATTTCGAGACACTTCAATTTTTTGTCGAAAAATGAATTGTCAGTGCCACTTTTTCAATCTTGTGGAGAAAATCTTTGTTTGCCTTATCGTTGATTTTTCCCGTTTGGCGGCATATATACATTCCTGGCAATACATGTGCTGAGTACCGTCGATTTCGAGACACTTCGATTTTTTGTCGCAAAAATGAATTGTCAGTGCCACTTTTTCAATCTTGTGGAGAAAATCTTTGATTGCCTATCGTTCATTTTTCGCGTTTGGCGGCATCTATACATTCCTGGCAATACACGTGCTGAGTACCGTCGATTTCGAGACACTTCAATTTTTTGTCGCACAAATGAATTGTCAGTGCCACTTTTTCAATCTTGTGGAGAAAATCTTTGATTGCCTAATCGTTCATTTTTCGCGTTTGGCGGCATCTATACATTCCTGGCAATACATGTGCTGAGTACCGTCGATTTCGAGACACTTCGATTTTTTGTCGCAAAAATGAATTCTCAGTGCCACTTTTTCAATCTTGTGGAGAAAATCTATGATTGCCTAATCGTTCATTTTTCGCGTTTGGCGGTATCTAAACATTCCTGGCAATACACGTGCTGAGTACCGTCGATTTCGAGACACTTCGATTTTTTGTCGAAAAATGAATTCTCAGTGCCACTTTTTCAATCTTGTGGAGAAAATCTTTGATTGCCTAATCGTTCATTTTTCGCGTTTGGCGGCATCTATACATTCCTGGCAATACACGTGCTGAATACCGTCGATTTCGAGACACTTCGATTTTTTGTCGCAAAAATGAATTCTCAGTGCCACTTTTTCAATCTTGTGGACAAAATCTTTGATTGCCTAATCGTTCCTTTTTCGCGTTTGGCGGCATCTATACATTCCTGGCAATACATGTGCTGAGTACCGTCGATTTCGAGAAACTTCAATTTTTTGTCGCAAAAATGAATTCTCAGTGCCACTTTTTCAATCTTGTGGAGAAAATCTTTGTTTGCCTAATCGTTGATTTTTCGCGTTTGTCGGCATCTATACATTCCTGGCAATACACGTGCTGAGTACCGTCGATTTCGAGAACCTTCGATTTTTTGTCGCAAAAATGAATTCTCAGTGCCACTTTTTCAATCTTGTGGAGAAAATCTTTGATTGCCTAATCGTTCGTTTTTCGCGCTTGGCGGCATCTATACATTCCTGGCAATACACGTGCTGAGTACCGTCGATTTCGAGAACCTTCGATTTTTTGTCGCAAAAATGAATTCTCAGTGCCACTTTTTCAATCTTGTGGAGAAAATCTTTGTTTGCCTAATCGTTCATTTTTCGCGTTTGGCGGCATCTATACATTCCTGGCAATACACTTGCTGAGTACCGTCGATTTCGAGACACTTCGATTTTTTGTCGCAAAAATGAATTGTCAGTGCCACTTTTTCAATCTTGTGGAGAAAATCTTTGTTTGCCTTATCGTTGATTTTTCGCGTTTGGCGGCATCTATACATTCCTGGCAATACATGTGCTGAGTACCGTCGATTTCGAGACACTTCGATTTTTTGTCGCAAAAATGAATTGTCAGTGCCACTTTTTCAATCTTGTGGAGAAAATCTTTGATTGCCTATCGTTCATTTTTCGCGTTTGGCGGCATCTATACATTCCTGGCAATACACGTGCTGAGTACCGTCGATTTCGAGACACTTCAATTTTTTGTCGCACAAATGAATTGTCAGTGCCACTTTTTCAATCTTGTGGAGAAAATGTTTGATTGCCCATGGTTCATTTTTCGCGTTTGGTGGCATCTATACATTCCTGGCAATACACGTGCTGAGTACCGTCGATTTCGAGACACTTCGATTTCTTGTCGCACAAATGAATTGTCAGTGCCACTTTTTCAATCTTGTGGAGAAAATCTTTGATTGCCTAATCGTTCATTTTTCGCGTTTGGCGGCATCTATACATTCCTGGCAATACACGTGCTGAGTACCGTCGATTTCGAGACACTTCGATTTTTTGTCGCACAAATGAATTGTCAGTGCCACTTTTTCAATCTTGTGGAGAAAATCTTTGATTGCCTAATCGTTCATTTTTCGCGTTTGGCGGCATCTATACATTCCTGGCAATACACGTGCTGAGTACCGTCGATTTCGAGACACTTCGATTTTTTGTCGCAAAAATGAATTCTCAGTGCCACTTTTTCATTCTTGTGGAGAAAATCTATGATTGCCTAATCGTTCATTTTTCGCGTTTGGCGGTATCTATACATTCCTGGCAATACACGTGCTGAGTACCGTCGATTTCGAGACACTTCAATTTTTTGTCGAAAAATGAATTCTCAGTGCCTCTTTTTCAATCTTGTGGAGAAAATCTTTGATTGCCTAATCGTTCATTTTTCGCGTTTGGCGGCATCTATACATTCCTGGCAATACACGTGCTGAATACCGTTGATTTCGAGACACTTCGATTTTTTGTCGCAAAAATGAATTCTCAGTGCCACTTTTTCAATCTTGTGGACAAAATCTTTGATTGCCTAATCGTTCCTTTTTCGCGTTTGGCGGCATCTATACATTCCTGGCATTACATGTGCTGAGTACCGTCGATTTCGAGAAACTTCAATTTTTTGTCGCAAGAATGAATTCTCAGTGCCACTTTTTCAATCTTGTGGAGAAAATCTTTGTTTGCCTAATCGTTGATTTTTCGCGTTAGGCGGCATCTATGCATTCCTGGCAATACATGTGCTGAGTACCGTCGATTTCGAGACACTTCAATTTTTTGTCGCAAAAATGAATTGTCAGTGCCACTTTTTCAATCTTGTGGAGAAAATCTTTGATTGCCTAATCGTTCGTTTTTCGCGTTTGGCGGCATCTATACATTCCTGGCAATACACGTGCTGAGTACCGTCGATTTCGAGAACCTTCGATTTTTGTCGCAAAAATGAATTCTCAGTGCCACTTTTTCAATCTTGTGGAGAAAATCTTTGTTTGCCTAATCGTTCATTTTTCGCGTTTGGCGGCATCTATACATTCCTGGCAATACACGTGCTGAGTACCGTCGATTTCGAGAACCTTCGATTTTTTGTCGCAAAAATGAATTCTCAGTGCCACTTTTTTAATCTTGTGGAGAAAATCTTTGTTTGCCTAATCGTTCATTTTTCGCGTTTGGCGGCATCTATACATTCCTGGCAATACACGTGCTGAGTACCGTCGATTTCGAGACACTTCGATTTTTTGTCGCAAAAATGAATTGTCAGTGCCACTTTTTCAATCTTGTGGAGAAAATCTTTGATTGCCTAATCGTTCATTTTTCGCGTTTGGCGGCATCTATACATTCCTGGCAATACACGTGCTGAGTACCGTCGATTTCGAGAAACTTCGATTTTTTGTCGCAAAAATGAATTCTCAGTGCCACTTTTTCAATCTTGTGGAGAAAATCTTTGTTTGCCTAATCGTTCATTTTTCGCGTTTGGCGGCATCTATACATTCCTGGCAATACACGTGCTGAGTACCGTCGGTTCGAGACACTTCGATTTTTTGTCGCAAAAATGAATTGTCAGTGCCACTTTTTCAATCTTGTGGAGAAAATCTTTGTTTGCCTTATCGTTGATTTTTCGCGTTTGGCGGCATCTATACATTCCTGGCAATACATGTGCTGAGTACCGTCGATTTCGAGACACTTCGATTTTTTGTCGCAAAAATGAATTCTCAGTGCCACTTTTTCAATCTTGTGGAGAAAATCTATGATTGCCTAATCGTTCATTTTTCGCGTTTGGCGGTATCTAAACATTCCTGGCAATACACGTGCTGAGTACCGTCGATTTCGAGACACTTCGATTTTTTGTCGAAAAATGAATTCTCAGTGCCACTTTTTCAATCTTGTGGAGAAAATCTTTGATTGCCTAATCGTTCATTTTTCGCGTTTGGCGGCATCTATACATTCCTGGCAATACAGGTGCTGAATACCATCGATTTCGAGACACTTCGATTTTTTGTCGCAAAAATGAATTCTCAGTGCCACTTTTTCAATCTTGTGGACAAAATCTTTGATTGCCTAATCGTTCCGTTTTCGCGTTTGGCGGCATCTATACATTCCTGGCAATACATGTGCTGAGTACCGTCGATTTCGAGAAACTTCAATTTTTTGTCGCAAAAATGAATTCTCAGTGCCACTTTTTCAATCTTGTGGAGAAAATCTTTGTTTGCCTAATCGTTGATTTTTCGCGTTTGGCGGCATCTATACATTCCTGGCAATACACGTGCTGAGTACCGTCGATTTCGAGAACCTTCGATTTTTTGTCGCAAAAAATGAATTCTCAGTGCCACTTTTTCAATCTTGTGGAGAAAATCTTTGATTGCCTAATCGTTCGTTTTTCGCGCTTGGCGGCATCTATACATTCCTGGCAATACACGTGCTGAGTACCGTCGATTTCGAGAACCTTCGATTTTTTGTCGCAAAAATGAATTCTCAGTGCCACTTTTTCAATCTTGTGGAGAAAATCTTTGTTTGCCTAATCGTTCATTTTTCGCGTTTGGCGGCATCTATACATTCCTGGCAATACATGTGCTGAGTACCGTCGATTTCGAGACACTTCGATTTTTTGTCGCAAAAATGAATTGTCAGTGCCACTTTTTCAATCTTGTGGAGAAAATCTTTGATTGCCTAATCGTTCGTTTTTCGCGTTTGGCGGCATCTATACATTCCTGGCAATACACGTGCTGAGTACCGTCGATTTCGAGAACCTTCGATTTTTGTCGCAAAAATGAATTCTCAGTGCCACTTTTTCAATCTTGTGGAGAAAATCTTTGTTTGCCTAATCGTTCATTTTTCGCGTTTGGCGGCATCTATACATTCCTGGCAATACACGTGCTGAGTGCCGTCGATTTCGAGACACTTCGATTTTTTGTCGCAAAAATGAATTGTCAGTGCCACTTTTTCAATCTTGTGGAGAAAATCTTTGTTTGCCTTATCGTTGATTTTTCGCGTTTGGCGGCATATATACATTCCTGGCAATACATGTGCTGAGTACCGTCGATTTCGAGACACTTCGATTTTTTGTCGCAAAAATGAATTGTCAGTGCCACTTTTTCAATCTTGTGGAGAAAATCTTTGATTGCCTATCGTTCATTTTTCGCGTTTGGCGGCATCTATACATTCCTGGCAATACACGTGCTGAGTACCGTCGATTTCGAGACACTTCAATTTTTTGTCGCACAAATGAATTGTCAGTGCCACTTTTTCAATCTTGTGGAGAAAATCTTTGATTGCCTAATCGTTCATTTTTCGCGTTTGGCGGCATCTATACATTCCTGGCAATACACG
Source organism: Dermacentor andersoni (assembly GCF_023375885.2). Lineage (NCBI taxonomy): Eukaryota > Metazoa > Arthropoda > Arachnida > Ixodida > Ixodidae > Dermacentor > Dermacentor andersoni. The sequence continues at coordinate 142,230,419 of NC_092822.1, read as the reverse complement.
TGCTGAGTACTGTCGATTTCGAGAAACTTCGATTTTTTGTCGCAAAAATGAATTCTCAGTGCCACTTTTTTAATCTTGTGGAGAAAATCTTTGTTTGCCTAATCGTTCATTTTTCGCGTTTGGCGGCATCTATACATTCCTCGCAATACACGTGCTGAGTACCGTCGAATTCGAGAAACTTCGATTTTTTGTCGCAAAAATGAATTCTCAGTGCCACTTTTTCAATCTTGTGGAGAAAATCTTTGATTGCCAAATCGTTCATTTTTCGCGTTTGGCGCCATCTATACATTCCTGGCAATACACGTGCTGAGTACCGTCGATTTCGAGACACGTCGATTTTTTGTCGCAAAAATCAATTCTCATTGCCACCTTTTCAATCTTGTGGACAAAATCTTTGATTGCCTAATCGTTCATTTTTCGCGTTTGGCGGCATCTATACATTCCTGGCAATACACGTGCTGAGTACCGTCGATTTCGAGACACTTCGATTTTTTGTCGCAAAAATGAATTGTCAGTGCCACTTTTTCAATCTTGTGGAGAAAATCTTTGATTGCCTATCGTTCATTTTTCGCGTTTGGCGGCATCTATACATTCCTGGCAATACACGTGCTGAGTACCGTCGATTTCGAGACACTTCAATTTTTTGTCGCACAAATGAATTGTCAGTGCCACTTTTTCAATCTTGTGGAGAAAATGTTTGATTGCCTATGGTTCATTTTTCGCGTTTGGTGGCATCTATACATTCCTGGCAATACATGTGCTGAGTACCGTCGATTTCGAGACACTTCGATTTTTTGTCGCAAAAATGAATTCTCAGTGCCACTTTTTCAATCTTGTGGAGAAAATCTATGATTGCCTAATCGTTCATTTTTCGCGTTTGGCGGTATCTAAACATTCCTGGCAATACACGTGCTGAGTACCGTCGATTTCGAGACACTTCGATTTTTTGTCGAAAAATGAATTCTCAGTGCCACTTTTTCAATCTTGTGGAGAAAATCTTTGATTGCCTAATCGTTCATTTTTCGCGTTTGGCGGCATCTATACATTCCTGGCAATACAGGTGCTGAATACCATCGATTTCGAGACACTTCGATTTTTTGTCGCAAAAATGAATTCTCAGTGCCACTTTTTCAATCTTGTGGACAAAATCTTTGATTGCCTAATCGTTCCGTTTTCGCGTTTGGCGGCATCTATACATTCCTGGCAATACATGTGCTGAGTACCGTCGATTTCGAGAAACTTCAATTTTTTGTCGCAAAAATGAATTCTCAGTGCCACTTTTTCAATCTTGTGGAGAAAATCTTTGTTTGCCTAATCGTTGATTTTTCGCGTTTGGCGGCATCTATACATTCCTGGCAATACACGTGCTGAGTACCGTCGATTTCGAGAACCTTCGATTTTTTGTCGCAAAAATGAATTCTCAGTGCCACTTTTTCAATCTTGTGGAGAAAATCTTTGATTGCCTAATCGTTCGTTTTTCGCGCTTGGCGGCATCTATACATTCCTGGCAATACACGTGCTGAGTACCGTCGATTTCGAGAACCTTCGATTTTTTGTCGCAAAAATGAATTCTCAGTGCCACTTTTTCAATCTTGTGGAGAAAATCTTTGTTTGCCTAATCGTTCATTTTTCGCGTTTGGCGGCATCTATACATTCCTGGCAATACATGTGCTGAGTACCGTCGATTTCGAGACACTTCGATTTTTTGTCGCAAAAATGAATTGTCAGTGCCACTTTTTCAATCTTGTGGAGAAAATCTTTGTTTGCCTTATCGTTGATTTTTCGCGTTTGGCGGCATCTATACATTCCTGGCAATACATGTGCTGAGTACCGTCGATTTCGAGACACTTCGATTTTTTGTCGCAAAAATGAATTGTCAGTGCCACTTTTTCAATCTTGTGGAGAAAATCTTTGATTGCCTATCGTTCATTTTTCGCGTTTGGCGGCATCTATACATTCCTGGCAATACACGTGCTGAGTACCGTCGATTTCGAGACACTTCAATTTTTTGTCGCACAAATGAATTGTCAGTGCCACTTTTTCAATCTTGTGGAGAAAATCTTTGATTGCCTAATCGTTCGTTTTTCGCGTTTGGCGGCATCTATACATTCCTGGCAATACACGTGCTGAGTACCGTCGATTTCGAGAACCTTCGATTTTTGTCGCAAAAATGAATTCTCAGTGCCACTTTTTCAATCTTGTGGAGAAAATCTTTGTTTGCCTAATCGTTCATTTTTCGCGTTTGGCGGCATCTATACATTCCTGGCAATACACGTGCTGAGTGCCGTCGATTTCGAGACACTTCGATTTTTTGTCGCAAAAATGAATTGTCAGTGCCACTTTTTCAATCTTGTGGAGAAAATCTTTGTTTGCCTTATCGTTGATTTTTCGCGTTTGGCGGCATATATACATTCCTGGCAATACATGTGCTGAGTACCGTCGATTTCGAGACACTTCGATTTTTTGTCGCAAAAATGAATTGTCAGTGCCACTTTTTCAATCTTGTGGAGAAAATCTTTGATTGCCTATCGTTCATTTTTCGCGTTTGGCGGCATCTATACATTCCTGGCAATACACGTGCTGAGTACCGTCGATTTCGAGACACTTCAATTTTTTGTCGCACAAATGAATTGTCAGTGCCACTTTTTCAATCTTGTGGAGAAAATCTTTGATTGCCTAATCGTTCATTTTTCGCGTTTGGCGGCATCTATACATTCCTGGCAATACACGTGCTGAGTACTGTCGATTTCGAGAAACTTCGATTTTTTGTCGCAAAAATGAATTCTCAGTGCCACTTTTTTAATCTTGTGGAGAAAATCTTTGTTTGCCTAATCGTTCATTTTTCGCGTTTGGCGGCATCTATACATTCCTCGCAATACACGTGCTGAGTACCGTCGAATTCGAGAAACTTCGATTTTTTGTCGCAAAAATGAATTCTCAGTGCCACTTTTTCAATCTTGTGGAGAAAATCTTTGATTGCCAAATCGTTCATTTTTCGCGTTTGGCGCCATCTATACATTCCTGGCAATACACGTGCTGAGTACCGTCGATTTCGAGACACGTCGATTTTTTGTCGCAAAAATCAATTCTCATTGCCACCTTTTCAATCTTGTGGACAAAATCTTTGATTGCCTAATCGTTCATTTTTCGCGTTTGGCGGCATCTATACATTCCTGGCAATACACGTGCTGAGTACCGTCGATTTCGAGACACTTCAATTTTTTGTCGCACAAATGAATTGTCAGTGCCACTTTTTCAATCTTGTGGAGAAAATGTTTGATTGCCTATGGTTCATTTTTCGCGTTTGGTGGCATCTATACATTCCTGGCAATACACGTGCTGAGTACCGTCGATTTCGAGACACTTCGATTTTTTGTCGCACAAATGAATTGTCAGTGCCACTTTTTCAATCTTGTGGAGAAAATCTTTGATTGCCTAATCGTTCATTTTTCGCGTTTGGCGGCATCTATACATTCCTGGCAATACACGTGCTGAGTACCGTCGATTTCAAGACACTTCAATTTTTTGTCGAAAAATGAATTCTCAATGCCACTTTTTCAATCTTGTGGAGAAAATCTTTGATTGCCTAATCGTTCATTTTTCGCGTTTGGCGGCATCTATACATTCCTGGCAATACACGTGCTGAATACCGTCGATTTCGAGACACTTCGATTTTTTGTCGCAAAAATGAATTCTCAGTGCCACTTTTTCAATCTTGTGGACAAAATCTTTGATTGCCTAATCGTTCCTTTTTCGCGTTTGGCGGCATCTATACATTCCTGGCATTACATGTGCTGAGTACCGTCGATTTCGAGAAACGTCAATTTTTTGTCGCAAGAATGAATTCTCAGTGCCACTTTTTCAATCTTGTGGAGAAAATCTTTGTTTGCCTAATCGTTGATTTTTCGCGTTTGGCGGCATCTATACATTCCTGGCAATACACGTGCTGAGTACTGTCGATTTCGAGAACCTTCGATTTTTTGTCGCAAAAATGAATTGTCATTGCCACTTTTTCAATCTTGTGGAGAAAATCTTTGATTGCCTAATCGTTCGTTTTTCGCGCTTGGCGGCATCTATACATTCCTGGCAATACACGTGCTGAGTACCGTCGATTTCGAGAACCTTCGATTTTTTGTCGCAAAAATGAATTCTCAGTGCCACTTTTTCAATCTTGTGGAGAAAATCTTTGTTTGCCTAATCGTTCATTTTTCGCGTTTGGCGGCATCTATACATTCCTGGCAATACATGTGCTGAGTACCGTCGATTTCGAGACACTTCGATTTTTTGTCGCAAAAATGAATTGTCAGTGCCACTTTTTCAATCTTGTGGAGAAAATCTTTGTTTGCCTTATCGTTGATTTTTCGCGTTTGGCGGCATCTATACATTCCTGGCAATACATGTGCTGAGTACCGTCGATTTCGAGACACTTCGATTTTTTGTCGCAAAAATGAATTGTCAGTGCCACTTTTTCAATCTTGTGGAGAAAATCTTTGATTGCCTATCGTTCATTTTTCGCGTTTGGCGGCATCTATACATTCCTGGCAATACACGTGCTGAGTACCGTCGATTTCGAGACACTTCAATTTTTTGTCGCACAAATGAATTGTCAGTGCCACTTTTTCAATCTTGTGGAGAAAATCTTTGATTGCCTAATCGTTCGTTTTTCGCGTTTGGCGGCATCTATACATTCCTGGCAATACACGTGCTGAGTACCGTCGATTTCGAGAACCTTCGATTTTTGTCGCAAAAATGAATTCTCAGTGCCACTTTTTCAATCTTGTGGAGAAAATCTTTGTTTGCCTAATCGTTCATTTTTCGCGTTTGGCGGCATCTATACATTCCTGGCAATACACGTGCTGAGTGCCGTCGATTTCGAGACACTTCGATTTTTTGTCGCAAAAATGAATTGTCAGTGCCACTTTTTCAATCTTGTGGAGAAAATCTTTGTTTGCCTTATCGTTGATTTTTCGCGTTTGGCGGCATATATACATTCCTGGCAATACATGTGCTGAGTACCGTCGATTTCGAGACACTTCGATTTTTTGTCGCAAAAATGAATTGTCAGTGCCACTTTTTCAATCTTGTGGAGAAAATCTTTGATTGCCTATCGTTCATTTTTCGCGTTTGGCGGCATCTATACATTCCTGGCAATACACGTGCTGAGTACCGTCGATTTCGAGACACTTCAATTTTTTGTCGCACAAATGAATTGTCAGTGCCACTTTTTCAATCTTGTGGAGAAAATCTTTGATTGCCTAATCGTTCATTTTTCGCGTTTGGCGGCATCTATACATTCCTGGCAATACACGTGCTGAGTACTGTCGATTTCGAGAAACTTCGATTTTTTGTCGCAAAAATGAATTCTCAGTGCCACTTTTTTAATCTTGTGGAGAAAATCTTTGTTTGCCTAATCGTTCATTTTTCGCGTTTGGCGGCATCTATACATTCCTCGCAATACACGTGCTGAGTACCGTCGAATTCGAGAAACTTCGATTTTTTGTCGCAAAAATGAATTCTCAGTGCCACTTTTTCAATCTTGTGGAGAAAATCTTTGATTGCCAAATCGTTCATTTTTCGCGTTTGGCGCCATCTATACATTCCTGGCAATACACGTGCTGAGTACCGTCGATTTCGAGACACGTCGATTTTTTGTCGCAAAAATCAATTCTCATTGCCACCTTTTCAATCTTGTGGACAAAATCTTTGATTGCCTAATCGTTCATTTTTCGCGTTTGGCGGCATCTATACATTCCTGGCAATACACGTGCTGAGTACCGTCGATTTCGAGACACTTCGATTTTTTGTCGCAAAAATGAATTGTCAGTGCCACTTTTTCAATCTTGTGGAGAAAATCTTTGATTGCCTATCGTTCATTTTTCGCGTTTGGCGGCATCTATACATTCCTGGCAATACACGTGCTGAGTACCGTCGATTTCGAGACACTTCAATTTTTTGTCGCACAAATGAATTGTCAGTGCCACTTTTTCAATCTTGTGGAGAAAATGTTTGATTGCCTATGGTTCATTTTTCGCGTTTGGTGGCATCTATACATTCCTGGCAATACACGTGCTGAGTACCGTCGATTTCGAGACACTTCGATTTTTGTCGCACAAATGAATTGTCAGTGCCACTTTTTCAATCTTGTGGAGAAAATCTTTGATTGCCTAATCGTTCATTTTTCGCGTTTGGCGGCATCTATACATTCCTGGCAATACACGTGCTGAGTACCGTCGATTTCGAGACACTTCGATTTTTTGTCGCAAAAATGAATTCTCAGTGCCACTTTTTCATTCTTGTGGAGAAAATCTATGATTGCCTAATCGTTCATTTTTCGCGTTTGGCGGTATCTATACATTCCTGGCAATACACGTGCTGAGTACCGTCGATTTCAAGACACTTCAATTTTTTGTCGAAAAATGAATTCTCAATGCCACTTTTTCAATCTTGTGGAGAAAATCTTTGATTGCCTAATCGTTCATTTTTCGCGTTTGGCGGCATCTATACATTCCTGGCAATACACGTGCTGAATACCGTCGATTTCGAGACACTTCGATTTTTTGTCGCAAAAATGAATTCTCAGTGCCACTTTTTCAATCTTGTGGACAAAATCTTTGATTGCCTAATCGTTCCTTTTTCGCGTTTGGCGGCATCTATACATTCCTGGCATTACATGTGCTGAGTACCGTCGATTTCGAGAAACGTCAATTTTTTTGTCGCAAGAATGAATTCTCAGTGCCACTTTTTCAATCTTGTGGAGAAAATCTTTGTTTGCCTAATCGTTGATTTTTCGCGTTTGGCGGCATCTATACATTCCTGGCAATACACGTGCTGAGTACTGTCGATTTCGAGAAACTTCGATTTTTTGTCGCAAAAATGAATTCTCAGTGCCACTTTTTTAATCTTGTGGAGAAAATCTTTGTTTGCCTAATCGTTCATTTTTCGCGTTTGGCGGCATCTATACATTCCTCGCAATACACGTGCTGAGTACCGTCGAATTCGAGAAACTTCGATTTTTTGTCGCAAAAATGAATTCTCAGTGCCACTTTTTCAATCTTGTGGAGAAAATCTTTGATTGCCAAATCGTTCATTTTTCGCGTTTGGCGCCATCTATACATTCCTGGCAATACACGTGCTGAGTACCGTCGATTTCGAGACACGTCGATTTTTTGTCGCAAAAATGAATTCTCATTGCCACCTTTTCAATCTTGTGGACAAAATCTTTGATTGCCTAATCGTTCATTTTTCGCGTTTGGCGGCATCTATACATTCCTGGCAATACACGTGCTGAGTACCGTCGATTTCGAGACACTTCGATTTTTTGTCGCAAAAATGAATTGTCAGTGCCACTTTTTCAATCTTGTGGAGAAAATCTTTGATTGCCTATCGTTCATTTTTCGCGTTTGGCGGCATCTATACATTCCTGGCAATACACGTGCTGAGTACCGTCGATTTCGAGACACTTCAATTTTTTGTCGCACAAATGAATTGTCAGTGCCACTTTTTCAATCTTGTGGAGAAAATGTTTGATTGCCTATGGTTCATTTTTCGCGTTTGGTGGCATCTATACATTCCTGGCAATACACGTGCTGAGTACCGTCGATTTCGAGACACTTCGATTTTTTGTCGCACAAATGAATTGTCAGTGCCACTTTTTCAATCTTGTGGAGAAAATCTTTGATTGCCTAATCGTTCATTTTTCGCGTTTGGCGGCATCTATACATTCCTGGCAATACACGTGCTGAGTACCGTCGATTTCGAGACACTTCGATTTTTTGTCGCACAAATGAATTGTCAGTGCCACTTTTTCAATCTTGTGGAGAAAATCTTTGATTGCCTAATCGTTCATTTTTCGCGTTTGGCGGCATCTATACATTCCTGGCAATACACGTGCTGAGTACCGTCGATTTCGAGACACTTCGATTTTTTGTCGCAAAAATGAATTCTCAGTGCCACTTTTTCATTCTTGTGGAGAAAATCTATGATTGCCTAACCGTTCATTTTTCGCGTTTGGCGGTATCTATACATTCCTGGCAATACACGTGCTGAGTACCGTCGATTTCGAGACACTTCAATTTTTTGTCGAAAAATGAATTCTCAGTGCCACTTTTTCAATCTTGTGGAGAAAATCTTTGATTGCCTAATCGTTCATTTTTCGCGTTTGGCGGCATCTATACATTCCTGGCAATACACGTGCTGAATACCGTCGATTTCGAGACACTTCGATTTTTTGTCGCAAAAATGAATTCTCAGTGCCACTTTTTCAATCTTGTGGACAAAATCTTTGATTGCCTAATCGTTCCTTTTTCGCGTTTGGCGGCATCTATACATTCCTGGCATTACATGTGCTGAGTACCGTCGATTTCGAGAAACTTCAATTTTTTGTCGCAAGAATGAATTCTCAGTGCCACTTTTTCAATCTTGTGGAGAAAATCTTTGTTTGCCTAATCGTTGATTTTTCGCGTTAGGCGGCATCTATGCATTCCTGGCAATACATGTGCTGAGTACCGTCGAATTCGAGAAACTTCGATTTTTTGTCGCAAAAATGAATTCTCAGTGCCACTTTTTCAATCTTGTGGAGAAAATCTTTGATTGCCAAATCGTTCATTTTTCGCGTTTGGCGCCATCTATACATTCCTGGCAATACACGTGCTGAGTACCGTCGATTTCGAGACACGTCGATTTTTTGTCGCAAAAATCAATTCTCATTGCCACCTTTTCAATCTTGTGGACAAAATCTTTGATTGCCTAATCGTTCATTTTTCGCGTTTGGCGGCATCTATACATTCCTGGCAATACACGTGCTGAGTACCGTCGATTTCGAGACACTTCGATTTTTTGTCGCAAAAATGAATTGTCAGTGCCACTTTTTCAATCTTGTGGAGAAAATCTTTGATTGCCTATCGTTCATTTTTCGCGTTTGGCGGCATCTATACATTCCTGGCAATACACGTGCTGAGTACCGTCGATTTCGAGACACTTCAATTTTTTGTCGCACAAATGAATTGTCAGTGCCACTTTTTCAATCTTGTGGAGAAAATGTTTGATTGCCTATGGTTCATTTTTCGCGTTTGGTGGCATCTATACATTCCTGGCAATACACGTGCTGAGTACCGTCGATTTCGAGACACTTCGATTTTTTGTCGCACAAATGAATTGTCAGTGCCACTTTTTCAATCTTGTGGAGAAAATCTTTGATTGCCTAATCGTTCATTTTTCGCGTTTGGCGGCATCTATACATTCCTGGCAATACACGTGCTGAGTACCGTCGATTTCGAGACACTTCGATTTTTTGTCGCAAAAATGAATTCTCAGTGCCACTTTTTCATTCTTGTGGAGAAAATCTATGATTGCCTAATCGTTCATTTTTCGCGTTTGGCGGTATCTATACATTCCTGGCAATACACGTGCTGAGTACCGTCGATTTCAAGACACTTCAATTTTTTGTCGAAAAATGAATTCTCAATGCCACTTTTTCAATCTTGTGGAGAAAATCTTTGATTGCCTAATCGTTCATTTTTCGCGTTTGGCGGCATCTATACATTCCTGGCAATACACGTGCTGAATACCGTCGATTTCGAGACACTTCGATTTTTTGTCGCAAAAATGAATTCTCAGTGCCACTTTTTCAATCTTGTGGACAAAATCTTTGATTGCCTAATCGTTCCTTTTTCGCGTTTGGGGGCATCTATACATTCCTGGCATTACATGTGCTGAGTACCGTCGATTTCGAGAAACTTCAATTTTTTGTCGCAAGAATGAATTCTCAGTGCCACTTTTTCAATCTTGTGGAGAAAATCTTTGTTTGCCTAATCGTTGATTTTTCGCGTTTGGCGGCATCTATACATTCCTGGCAATACACGTGCTGAGTACTGTCGATTTCGAGAAACTTCGATTTTTTGTCGCAAAAATGAATTCTCAGTGCCACTTTTTTAATCTTGTGGAGAAAATCTTTGTTTGCCTAATCGTTCATTTTTCGCGTTTGGCGGCATCTATACATTCCTCGCAATACACGTGCTGAGTACCGTCGAATTCGAGAAACTTCGATTTTTTGTCGCAAAAATGAATTCTCAGTGCCACTTTTTCAATCTTGTGGAGAAAATCTTTGATTGCCAAATCGTTCATTTTTCGCGTTTGGCGCCATCTATACATTCCTGGCAATACACGTGCTGAGTACCGTCGATTCCGAGACACGTCGATTTTTTGTCGCAAAAATGAATTCTCATTGCCACCTTTTCAATCTTGTGGACAAAATCTTTGATTGCCTAATCGTTCATTTTTCGCGTTTGGCGGCATCTATACATTCCTGGCAATACACGTGCTGAGTACCGTCGATTTCGAGACACTTCGATTTTTTGTCGCAAAAATGAATTGTCAGTGCCACTTTTTCAATCTTGTGGAGGAAATCTTTGATTGCCTATCGTTCATTTTTCGCGTTTGGCGGCATCTATACATTCCTGGCAATACACGTGCTGAGTACCGTCGATTTCGAGACACTTCAATTTTTTGTCGCACAAATGAATTGTCAGTGCCACTTTTTCAATCTTGTGGAGAAAATGTTTGATTGCCTATGGTTCATTTTTCGCGTTTGGTGGCATCTATACATTCCTGGCAATACACGTGCTGAGTACCGTCGATTTCGAGACACTTCGATTTTTTGTCGCACAAATGAATTGTCAGTGCCACTTTTTCAATCTTGTGGAGAAAATCTTTGATTGCCTAATCGTTCATTTTTCGCGTTTGGCGGCATCTATACATTCCTGGCAATACACGTGCTGAGTACCGTCGATTTCGAGACACTTCGATTTTTTGTCGCACAAATGAATTGTCAGTGCCACTTTTTCAATCTTGTGGAGAAAATCTTTGATTGCCTAATCGTTCATTTTTCGCGTTTGGCGGCATCTATACATTCCTGGCAATACACGTGCTGAGTACCGTCGATTTCGAGACACTTCGATTTTTTGTCGCAAAAATGAATTCTCAGTGCCACTTTTTCATTCTTGTGGAGAAAATCTATGATTGCCTAACCGTTCATTTTTCGCGTTTGGCGGTATCTATACATTCCTGGCAATACACGTGCTGAGTACCGTCGATTTCGAGACACTTCAATTTTTTGTCGAAAAATGAATTCTCAGTGCCACTTTTTCAATCTTGTGGAGAAAATCTTTGATTGCCTAATCGTTCATTTTTCACGTTTGGCGGCATCTATACATTCCTGGCAATACACGTGCTGAATACCGTCGATTTCGAGACACTTCGATTTTTTGTCGCAAAAATGAATTCTCAGTGCCACTTTTTCAATCTTGTGGACAAAATCTTTGATTGCCTAATCGTTCCTTTTTCGCGTTTGGCGGCATCTATACATTCCTGGCATTACATGTGCTGAGTACCGTCGATTTCGAGAAACTTCAATTTTTTGTCGCAAGAATGAATTCTCAGTGCCACTTTTTCAATCTTGTGGAGAAAATCTTTGTTTGCCTAATCGTTGATTTTTCGCGTTAGGCGGCATCTATGCATTCCTGGCAATACATGTGCTGAGTACCGTCGATTTCGAGACACTTCAATTTTTTGTCGCAAAAATGAATTGTCAGTGCCACTTTTTCAATCTTGTGGAGAAAATCTTTGATTGCCTAATCGTTCGTTTTTCGCGTTTGGCGGCATCTATACATTCCTGGCAATACACGTGCTGAGTACCGTCGATTTCGAGAACCTTCGATTTTTGTCGCAAAAATGAATTGTCAGTGCCACTTTTTCAATCTTGTGGAGAAAATCTTTGTTTGCCTTATCGTTCATTTTTCGCGTTTGGCGGCATATATACATTCCTGGCAATACATGTGCTGAGTACCGTAAATTTCGAGACACTTCGATTTTTTGTCGCAAAAATGAATTGTCAGTGCCACTTTTTCAATCTTTTGGAGAAAATCTTTGATTGCCTATCGTTCATTTTTCGCGTTTGGCGGCATCTATACATTCCTGGCAATACACGTGCTGAGTACCGTCGATTTCGAGACACTTCAATTTTTTGTCGCACAAATGAATTGTCAGTGCCACTTTTTCAATCTTGTGGAGAAAATCTTTGATTGCCTAATCGTTCATTTTTCGCGTTTGGCGGCATCTATACATTCCTGGCAATACACATGCTGAGTACTGTCGATTTCGAGAAACTTCGATTTTTTGTCGCAAAAATGAATTCTCAGTGCCACTTTTTTAATCTTGTGGAGAAAATCTTTGTTTGCCTAATCGTTCATTTTTCGCGTTTGGCGGCATCTATACATTCCTCGCAATACACGTGCTGAGTACCGTCGAATTCGAGAAACTTCGATTTTTTGTCGCAAAAATGAATTCTCAGTGCCACTTTTTCAATCTTGTGGAGAAAATCTTTGATTGCCAAATCGTTCATTTTTCGCGTTTGGCGCCATCTATACATTCCTGGCAATACACGTGCTGAGTACCGTCGATTTCGAGACACGTCGATTTTTTGTCGCAAAAATGAATTCTCATTGCCACCTTTTCAATCTTGTGGACAAAATCTTTGATTGCCTAATCGTTCATTTTTCGCGTTTGGCGGCATCTATACATTCCTGGCAATACACGTGTTGAGTACCGTCGATTTCGAGACACTTCGATTTTTTGTCGCACAAATGAATTCTCAGTGCCACTTTTTCAATCTTGTGGAGAAAATCTTTGATTGCCTAATCGTTCATTTTTCGCGTTTGGCGGCATCTATACATTCCTGGCAATACATGTGCTGAGTACCGTCGATTTCGAGAAACTTCGATTTTTTGTCGCAAAAATGAATTCTCAGTGCCACTTTTTCAATCTTGTGGAGAAAATGTTTGTTTGCCTAATCGTTGATTTTTCGCGATAGGCGGCATCTATACATTCCTGGCAATACACGTGCTGAGTACCGTCGATTTCGAGACACTTGGATTTTTGTCGAAAAATGAATTCTCAGTGCCACTTTTTCAATCTTGTGGAGAAAATCTTTGTTTGCCTAATCGTTCATTTTTCGCGTTTGGCGGCATGTATACATTCCTGGCAATACACGTGCTGAGTACCGTCGATTTCGAGACACTTAAATTTTTTGTCGCAAAAATGAATTGTCAGTGCCAGTTTTTCAATCTTGTGGAGAAAATCTTTCATTGCCTAATCGTTCATTTTTTGCGTTTGGCGGCATCTATACATTCCTGGCAATACACGTGCTGAGTACCGTCGATTTCAAGAAACTTCGATTTTTTGTCGCAAAAATGAATTCTCAGTGCCACTTTTTCAATCTTGTGGAGAAAATCTTTGATTGCCTAATCGTTCATTTTTCGCGTTTGGCGGCATCTATACATTCCTGGCCATACACGTGCTGAGTACCGTCGATTTCGAGACACTTCAATTTTTTGTCGCAAAAATGAATTCTCAGTGCCACTTTTTCAATCTTGTGGAGAAAATCTTTGTTTGCCTAATCGTTGATTTTTCGCGTTAGGCGGCATCTATACATTCCTGGCAATACACGTGCTGAGTACCGTCGATTTCGAGACACTTCGATTTTTGTCGAAAAATGAATTCTCAGTGCCAGTTTTTCAATCTTGTGGAGAAAATCTTTGATTGCCTAATCGTTCATTTTTCGCGTTTGGCGGCATCTATACATTCCTGGCAATACACGTGATGAGTACCGTCGATTTCGAGAATCTTCGTTTTTTTGTCGCAAAAATGAATTCTCAGTGCCACTTTTTCAATCTTGTGGAGAAAATCTTTCTTTGCCTAATCGTTCATTTTCCGCGTTTGGCGGCATCTATACATTCCTGGCAATACACGTGCTGAGTACCGTCGATTTCGAGACACTTCGATTTTTGTCGCAAAAATGAATTGTCAGTGCCAATTTTTCAATCTTGTGGAGAAAATCGTTGTTTGCCTTATCGTTCATCTTTCCCGCTTGGCGGCATCTATACATTCCTGGCAATACACGTGCTGAGTACCGTCGATTTCGAGACACTTCGATTTTTTGTCGCAAAAATGAATTCTCAGTGCCACTTTTTCAATCTTGTGGAGAAAATCTTTGATTGCCTAATCGTTTATTTTTCGCGTTTGGCGGCATCTATACATTCCTGGCAATACACGTGCCGAGTACCATCGATTTCGAGACACTTCAATTTTTTGTCGCAAAAATGAATTCTCAGTGCCACTTTTTCAATCTTGTGCACAAAATCTTTGATTGCTTAATTGTTCCTTTTTCGCGTTTGGCGGCATCTATACATTCCTGACAATACATGTGCTGAGTACCGTCGATTTCGAGAAACTTCGATTTTTTGTCGCAAAAATGAATTCTCAGTGCCACTTTTACAATCTTGTGGAGAAAATCTTCGTTTGCCTAATCGTTGATTTTTCGCGTTAGGTGGCATCTATACATTCCTGGCAATACATGTGCTGAGAACCGTCGATTTCGAGACACTTCAATTTTTTGACGCAAAAATGAATTGTCAGTGCCACTTTTTCAATCTTGTGGAGAAAATCTTTGATTGCCTAATCGTTCATTTTTCGCGTTTGGCGGCATCTATACATTCCTGGCAATACACGTGCTGAGTACTGTCGATTTCGAGAAACTTCGATTTTTTGTCGCAAAAATGAATTCTCAGTGCCACTTTTTTAATCTTGTGGAGAAAATCTTTGTTTGCCTAATCGTTCATTTTTCGCGTTTGGCGGCATCTATACATTCCTGGCAATACACGTGCTGAATACCGTCGATTTCGAGACACTTCGATTTTTTGTCGCAAAAATGAATTCTCAGTGCCACTTTTTCAATCTTGTGGACAAAATCTTTGATTGCCTAATCGTTCCTTTTTCGCGTTTGGCGGCATCTATACATTCCTGGCATTACATGTGCTGAGTACCGTCGATTTCGAGAAACTTCAATTTTTTGTCGCAAGAATGAATTCTCAGTGCCACTTTTTCAATCTTGTGGAGAAAATCTTTGTTTGCCTAATCGTTGATTTTTCGCGTTTGGCGGCATCTATACATTCCTGGCAATACACGTGCTGAGTACTGTCGATTTCGAGAAACTTCGATTTTTTGTCGCAAAAATGAATTCTCAGTGCCACTTTTTTAATCTTGTGGAGAAAATCTTTGTTTGCCTAATCGTTCATTTTTCGCGTTTGGCGGCATCTATACATTCCTCGCAATACACGTGCTGAGTACCGTCGAATTCGAGAAACTTCGATTTTTTGTCGCAAAAATGAATTCTCAGTGCCACTTTTTCAATCTTGTGGAGAAAATCTTTGATTGCCAAATCGTTCATTTTTCGCGTTTGGCGCCATCTATACATTCCTGGCAATACACGTGCTGAGTACCG
Source organism: Dermacentor andersoni (assembly GCF_023375885.2). Taxonomy (NCBI): domain Eukaryota; kingdom Metazoa; phylum Arthropoda; class Arachnida; order Ixodida; family Ixodidae; genus Dermacentor; species Dermacentor andersoni. Next base: position 142,215,085 of record NC_092822.1, on the reverse strand, counting down.
TCGATTTCGAGACACGTCGATTTTTTGTCGCAAAAATGAATTCTCATTGCCACCTTTTCAATCTTGTGGACAAAATCTTTGATTGCCTAATCGTTCATTTTTCGCGTTTGGCGGCATCTATACATTCCTGGCAATACACGTGCTGAGTACCGTCGATTTCGAGACACTTCGATTTTTTGTCGCAAAAATGAATTGTCAGTGCCACTTTTTCAATCTTGTGGAGAAAATCTTTGATTGCCTATCGTTCATTTTTCGCGTTTGGCGGCATCTATACATTCCTGGCAATACACGTGCTGAGTACCGTCGATTTCGAGACACTTCAATTTTTTGTCGCACAAATGAATTGTCAGTGCCACTTTTTCAATCTTGTGGAGAAAATGTTTGATTGCCTATGGTTCATTTTTCGCGTTTGGTGGCATCTATACATTCCTGGCAATACACGTGCTGAGTACCGTCGATTTCGAGACACTTCGATTTTTTGTCGCACAAATGAATTGTCAGTGCCACTTTTTCAATCTTGTGGAGAAAATCTTTGATTGCCTAATCGTTCATTTTTCGCGTTTGGCGGCATCTATACATTCCTGGCAATACACGTGCTGAGTACCGTCGATTTCGAGACACTTCGATTTTTTGTCGCACAAATGAATTGTCAGTGCCACTTTTTCAATCTTGTGGAGAAAATCTTTGATTGCCTAATCGTTCATTTTTCGCGTTTGGCGGCATCTATACATTCCTGGCAATACACGTGCTGAGTACCGTCGATTTCGAGACACTTCGATTTTTTGTCGCAAAAATGAATTCTCAGTGCCACTTTTTCATTCTTGTGGAGAAAATCTATGATTGCCTAATCGTTCATTTTTCGCGTTTGGCGGTATCTATACATTCCTGGCAATACACGTGCTGAGTACCGTCGATTTCGAGACACTTCAATTTTTTGTCGAAAAATGAATTCTCAGTGCCACTTTTTCAATCTTGTGGAGAAAATCTTTGATTGCCTAATCGTTCATTTTTCGCGTTTGGCGGCATCTATACATTCCTGGCAATACACGTGCTGAATACCGTCGATTTCGAGACACTTCGATTTTTTGTCGCAAAAATGAATTCTCAGTGCCACTTTTTCAATCTTGTGGACAAAATCTTTGATTGCCTAATCGTTCCTTTTTCGCGTTTGGCGGCATCTATGCATTCCTGGCAATACATGTGCTGAGTACCGTCGATTTCGAGACACTTCAATTTTTTGTCGCAAAAATGAATTGTCAGTGCCACTTTTTCAATCTTGTGGAGAAAATCTTTGATTGCCTAATCGTTCGTTTTTCGCGTTTGGCGGCATCTATACATTCCTGGCAATACACGTGCTGAGTACCGTCGATTTCGAGAACCTTCGATTTTTGTCGCAAAAATGAATTGTCAGTGCCACTTTTTCAATCTTGTGGAGAAAATCTTTGTTTGCCTTATCGTTCATTTTTCGCGTTTGGCGGCATATATACATTCCTGGCAATACATGTGCTGAGTACCGTAAATTTCGAGACACTTCGATTTTTTGTCGCAAAAATGAATTGTCAGTGCCACTTTTTCAATCTTGTGGAGAAAATCTTTGATTGCCTATCGTTCATTTTTCGCGTTTGGCGGCATCTATACATTCCTGGCAATACACGTGCTGAGTACCGTCGATTTCGAGACACTTCAATTTTTTGTCGCACAAATGAATTGTCAGTGCCACTTTTTCAATCTTGTGGAGAAAATCTTTGATTGCCTAATCGTTCATTTTTCGCGTTTGGCGGCATCTATACATTCCTGGCAATACACATGCTGAGTACTGTCGATTTCGAGAAACTTCGATTTTTTGTCGCAAAAATGAATTCTCAGTGCCACTTTTTTAATCTTGTGGAGAAAATCTTTGTTTGCCTAATCGTTCATTTTTCGCGTTTGGCGGCATCTATACATTCCTCGCAATACACGTGCTGAGTACCGTCGAATTCGAGAAACTTCGATTTTTTGTCGCAAAAATGAATTCTCAGTGCCACTTTTTCAATCTTGTGGAGAAAATCTTTGATTGCCAAATCGTTCATTTTTCGCGTTTGGCGCCATCTATACATTCCTGGCAATACACGTGCTGAGTACCGTCGATTTCGAGACACGTCGATTTTTTGTCGCAAAAATGAATTCTCATTGCCACCTTTTCAATCTTGTGGACAAAATCTTTGATTGCTTAATCGTTCATTTTTCGCGTTTGGCGGCATCTATACATTCCTGGCAATACACGTGCTGAGTACCGTCGATTTCGAGACACTTCGATTTTTTGTCGCACAAATGAATTCTCAGTGCCACTTTTTCAATCTTGTGGAGAAAATCTTTGATTGCCTAATCGTTCATTTTTCGCGTTTGGCGGCATCTATACATTCCTGGCAATACATGTGCTGAGTACCGTCGATTTCGAGAAACTTCGATTTTTTGTCGCAAAAATGAATTCTCAGTGCCACTTTTTCAATCTTGTGGAGAAAATGTTTGTTTGCCTAATCGTTGATTTTTCGCGATAGGCGGCATCTATACATTCCTGGCAATACACGTGCTGAGTACCGTCGATTTCGAGACACTTCGATTTTTGTTGAAAAATGAATTCTCAGTGCCACTTTTTCAATCTTGTGGAGAAAATCTTTGTTTGCCTAATCGTTCATTTTTCGCGTTTGGCGGCATGTATACATTCCTGGCAATACACGTGCTGAGTACCGTCGATTTCGAGACACTTAAATTTTTTGTCGCAAAAATGAATTGTCAGTGCCAGTTTTTCAATCTTGTGGAGAAAATCTTTCATTGCCTAATCGTTCATTTTTTGCGTTTGGCGGCATCTATACATTCCTGGCAATACACGTGCTGAGTACCGTCGATTTCAAGAAACTTCGATTTTTTGTCGCAAAAATGAATTCTCAGTGCCACTTTTTCAATCTTGTGGAGAAAATCTTTGATTGCCTAATCGTTCATTTTTCGCGTTTGGCGGCATCTATACATTCCTGGCCATACACGTGCTGAGTACCGTCGATTTCGAGACACTTCAATTTTTTGTCGCAAAAATGAATTCTCAGTGCCACTTTTTCAATCTTGTGGAGAAAATCTTTGTTTGCCTAATCGTTGATTTTTCGCGTTAGGCGGCATCTATACATTCCTGGCAATACACGTGCTGAGTACCGTCGATTTCGAGACACTTCGATTTTTGTCGAAAAATGAATTCTCAGTGCCAGTTTTTCAATCTTGTGGAGAAAATCTTTGATTGCCTAATCGTTCATTTTTCGCGTTTGGCGGCATCTATACATTCCTGGCAATACACGTGATGAGTACCGTCGATTTCGAGAATCTTCGTTTTTTTGTCGCAAAAATGAATTCTCAGTGCCACTTTTTCAATCTTGTGGAGAAAATCTTTGTTTGCCTAATCGTTCATTTTCCGCGTTTGGCGGCATCTATACATTCCTGGCAATACACGTGCTGAGTACCGTCGATTTCGAGACACTTCGATTTTTGTCGCAAAAATGAATTGTCAGTGCCAATTTTTCAATCTTGTGGAGAAAATCGTTGTTTGCCTTATCGTTCATCTTTCCCGCTTGGCGGCATCTATACATTCCTGGCAATACACGTGCTGAGTACCGTCGATTTCGAGACACTTCGATTTTTTGTCGCAAAAATGAATTCTCAGTGCCACTTTTTCAATCTTGTGGAGAAAATCTTTGATTGCCTAATCGTTTATTTTTCGCGTTTGGCGGCATCTATACATTCCTGGCAATACACGTGCCGAGTACCATCGATTTCGAGACACTTCAATTTTTTGTCGCAAAAATGAATTCTCAGTGCCACTTTTTCAATCTTGTGCACAAAATCTTTGATTGCTTAATTGTTCCTTTTTCGCGTTTGGCGGCATCTATACATTCCTGACAATACATGTGCTGAGTACCGTCGATTTCGAGAAACTTCGATTTTTTGTCGCAAAAATGAATTCTCAGTGCCACTTTTTCAATCTTGTGGAGAAAATCTTCGTTTGCCTAATCGTTGATTTTTCGCGTTAGGTGGCATCTATACATTCCTGGCAATACATGTGCTGAGAACCGTCGATTTCGAGACACTTCAATTTTTTGACGCAAAAATGAATTGTCAGTGCCACTTTTTCAATCTTGTGGAGAAAATCTTTGATTGCCTAATCGTTCATTTTTCGCGTTTGGCGGCATCTATACATTCCTGGCAATACACGTGCTGAGTACTGTCGATTTCGAGAAACTTCGATTTTTTGTCGCAAAAATGAATTCTCAGTGCCACTTTTTTAATCTTGTGGAGAAAATCTTTGTTTGCCTAATCGTTCATTTTTCGCGTTTGGCGGCATCTATACATTCCTCGCAATACACGTGCTGAGTACCGTCGAATTCGAGAAACTTCGATTTTTTGTCGCAAAAATGAATTCTCATTGCCACCTTTTCAATCTTGTGGACAAAATCTTTGATTGCCTAATCGTTCATTTTTCGCGTTTGGCGGCATCTATACATTCCTGGCAATACACGTGCTGAGTACCGTCGATTTCGAGACACTTCGATTTTTTGTCGCACAAATGAATTCTCAGTACCACTTTTTCAATCTTGTGGAGAAAATCTTTGATTGCCTAATCGTTCATTTTTCGCGTTTGGCGGCATCTATACATTCCTGGCAATACATGTGCTGAGTACCGTCGATTTCGAGAAACTTCGATTTTTTGTCGCAAAAATGAATTCTCAGTGCCACTTTTTCAATCTTGTGGAGAAAATGTTTGTTTGCCTAATCGTTGATTTTTCGCGATAGGCGGCATCTATACATTCCTGGCAATACACGTGCTGAGTACCGTCGATTTCGAGACACTTCGATTTTTGTCGAAAAATGAATTCTCAGTGCCACTTTTTCAATCTTGTGGAGAAAATCTTTGTTTGCCTAATCGTTCATTTTTCGCGTTTGGCGGCATGTATACATTCCTGGCAATACACGTGCTGAGTACCGTCGATTTCGAGACACTTCAATTTTTTGTCGCAAAAATGAATTGTCAGTGCCAGTTTTTCAATCTTGTGGAGAAAATCTTTCATTGCCTAATCGTTCATTTTTTGCGTTTGGCGGCATCTATACATTCCTGGCAATACACGTGCTGAGTACCGTCGATTTCGAGAAACTTCGATTTTTTGTCGCAAAAATGAATTCTCAGTGCCACTTTTTCAATCTTGTGGACAAAATCTTTGATTGCCTAATCGTTCCTTTTTCGCGTTTGGCGGCATCTATACATTCCTGGCAATACATGTGCTGAGTACCGTCGATTTCGAGAAACTTCGATTTTTTGTCGCAAAAATGAATTCTCAGTGCCACTTTTTCAATCTTGTGGAGAAAATCTTTGTTTGCCTAATCGTTCATTTTTCGCGTTTGGCGGCATCTATACATTCCTGGCAATACACGTGCTGAGTACCGTCGATATCGAGAAACATCGATTTTTTGTCGCAAAAATGAATTCTCAGTGCCACTTTTTCAATCTTGTGGAGAAAATCTTTGTTTGCCTAATCGTTGATTTTTCGCGTTTGGCAGCATCTATACATTCCTGGCAATACACGTGATGAGTACCGTCGATTTCGAGAAACTTCGATTTTTTGTCGCAAAAATGAATTCTTATGCCACTTTTTCAATCTTGTGGAGAAAATCTTTGTTTGCCTAATCGTTCATTTTTCGCGTTTGGCGGCATCTATACATTCCTGGCAACACGTGCTGAGTACCGTCGATTTCGAGACACTTCGATTTTTTGTCGCAAAAATGAATTCTCAGTGCCACTTTTTCAATATTGTGGAGAAAATCTTTGTTTGCCTAATCGTTGATTTTTCGCGTTTGGCGGCATCTATACGTTCCTGGCAATACATGTGCTGAGTACCGTCGATTTCGAGACACTTCGATTTTTTGTCGCAAAAATGAATTGTCAGTGCCACTTTTTCAATCTTGTGGAGAAAATCTTTGATTGCCTAATCGTTCATTTTTCGCGTTTGGCGGCATCTATACATTCCTGGCAATACACGTGCTGAGTACTGTCGATTTCTTGAAACTTCGATTTTTTGTCCCAAAAATGAATTCTGAGTGCCACTTTTTCAATCTTGTGGAGAAAATCTTTGAATGCCTAATCGTTCATTTTTCGCGTTTGGCGGCATCTATATATTCCTGGCAATACACGTGCTGAGTACCGTCGATTTCGAGAAACTTCGATTTTTTGTCGCAAAAATGAATTCTCAGTGCCACTTTTTCAATCTTGTGGAGAAAATCTTTGTTTGCCTAATCGTTCATTTTCCGCGTTTGGCGGCATCTATACATTCCTGGCAATACACGTGCTGAGTACCGTCGATTTCGAGACACTTCGATTTTTGTCGCAAAAATGAATTGTCAGTGCCAATTTTTCAATCTTGTGGAGAAAATCGTTGTTTGCCTTATCGTTCATCTTTCCCGCTTGGCGGCATCTATACATTCCTGGCAATACACGTGCTGAGTACCGTCGATTTCGAGACACTTCGATTTTTTGTCGCAAAAATGAATTCTCAGTGCCACTTTTTCAATCTTGTGGAGAAAATCTTTGATTGCCTAATCGTTTATTTTTCGCGTTTGGCGGCATCTATACATTCCTGGCAATACACGTGCCGAGTACCATCGATTTCGAGACACTTCAATTTTTTGTCGCAAAAATGAATTCTCAGTGCCACTTTTTCAATCTTGTGCACAAAATCTTTGATTGCTTAATTGTTCCTTTTTCGCGTTTGGCGGCATCTATACATTCCTGACAATACATGTGCTGAGTACCGTCGATTTCGAGAAACTTCGATTTTTTGTCGCAAAAATGAATTCTCAGTGCCACTTTTTCAATCTTGTGGAGAAAATCTTCGTTTGCCTAATCGTTGATTTTTCGCGTTAGGTGGCATCTATACATTCCTGGCAATACATGTGCTGAGAACCGTCGATTTCGAGACACTTCAATTTTTTGACGCAAAAATGAATTGTCAGTGCCACTTTTTCAATCTTGTGGAGAAAATCTTTGATTGCCTAATCGTTCATTTTTCGCGTTTGGCGGCATCTATACATTCCTGGCAATACACGTGCTGAGTACTGTCGATTTCGAGAAACTTCGATTTTTTGTCGCAAAAATGAATTCTCAGTGCCACTTTTTTAATCTTGTGGAGAAAATCTTTGTTTGCCTAATCGTTCATTTTTCGCGTTTGGCGGCATCTATACATTCCTCGCAATACACGTGCTGAGTACCGTCGAATTCGAGAAACTTCGATTTTTTGTCGCAAAAATGAATTCTCATTGCCACCTTTTCAATCTTGTGGACAAAATCTTTGATTGCCTAATCGTTCATTTTTCGCGTTTGGCGGCATCTATACATTCCTGGCAATACACGTGCTGAGTACCGTCGATTTCGAGACACTTCGATTTTTTGTCGCACAAATGAATTCTCAGTACCACTTTTTCAATCTTGTGGAGAAAATCTTTGATTGCCTAATCGTTCATTTTTCGCGTTTGGCGGCATCTATACATTCCTGGCAATACATGTGCTGAGTACCGTCGATTTCGAGAAACTTCGATTTTTTGTCGCAAAAATGAATTCTCAGTGCCACTTTTTCAATCTTGTGGAGAAAATGTTTGTTTGCCTAATCGTTGATTTTTCGCGATAGGCGGCATCTATACATTCCTGGCAATACACGTGCTGAGTACCGTCGATTTCGAGACACTTCGATTTTTGTCGAAAAATGAATTCTCAGTGCCACTTTTTCAATCTTGTGGAGAAAATCTTTGTTTGCGTAATCGTTCATTTTTCGCGTTTGGCGGCATGTATACATTCCTGGCAATACACGTGCTGAGTACCGTCGATTTCGAGACACTTCAATTTTTTGTCGCAAAAATGAATTGTCAGTGCCAGTTTTTCAATCTTGTGGAGAAAATCTTTCATTGCCTAATCGTTCATTTTTTGCGTTTGGCGGCATCTATACATTCCTGGCAATACACGTGCTGAGTACCGTCGATTTCGAGAAACTTCGATTTTTTGTCGCAAAAATGAATTCTCAGTGCCACTTTTTCAATCTTGTGGACAAAATCTTTGATTGCCTAATCGTTCCTTTTTCGCGTTTGGCGGCATCTATACATTCCTGGCAATACATGTGCTGAGTACCGTCGATTTCGAGAAACTTCGATTTTTTGTCGCAAAAATGAATTCTCAGTGCCACTTTTTCAATCTTGTGGAGAAAATCTTTGTTTGCCTAATCGTTCATTTTTCGCGTTTGGCGGCATCTATACATTCCTGGCAATACACGTGCTGAGTACCGTCGATATCGAGAAACATCGATTTTTTGTCGCAAAAATGAATTCTCAGTGCCACTTTTTCAATCTTGTGGAGAAAATCTTTGTTTGCCTAATCGTTGATTTTTCGCGTTTGGCGGCATCTATACATTCCTGGCAATACACGTGATGAGTACCGTCGATTTCGAGAAACTTCGATTTTTTGTCGCAAAAATGAATTCTTATGCCACTTTTTCAATCTTGTGGAGAAAATCTTTGTTTGCCTAATCGTTCATTTTTCGCGTTTGGCGGCATCTATACATTCCTGGCAACACGTGCTGAGTACCGTCGATTTCGAGACACTTCGATTTTTTGTCGCAAAAATGAATTCTCAGTGCCACTTTTTCAATATTGTGGAGAAAATCTTTGTTTGCCTAATCGTTGATTTTTCGCGTTTGGCGGCATCTATACGTTCCTGGCAATACATGTGCTGAGTACCGTCGATTTCGAGACACTTCGATTTTTTGTCGCAAAAATGAATTGTCAGTGCCACTTTTTCAATCTTTTGGAGAAAATCTTTGATTGCCTAATCGTTCATTTTTCGCGTTTGGCGGCATCTATACATTCCTGGCAATACACGTGCTGAGTACTGTCGATTTCTTGAAACTTCGATTTTTTGTCCCAAAAATGAATTCTCAGTGCCACTTTTTCAATCTTGTGGAGAAAATCTTTGAATGCCTAATCGTTCATTTTTCGCGTTTGGCGGCATCTATATATTCCTGGCAATACACGTGCTGAGTACCGTCGATTTCGAGAAACTTCGATTTTTTGTCGCAAAAATGAATTCTCAGTGCCACTTTTTCAATCTTGTGGAGAAAATCTTTGATTGCCTAATCGTTCATTTTTCGCGTTTGGCGGCATCTATACATTCATGGCAATACACGTGATGAGTACCGTCGATTTCGAGAAACTTCAATTTTTTGTCGCAAAAATGAATTCTCAGTGCCACTTTTTCAATCTTGTGGACAAAATCTTTGATTGCCTAATCGTTCCTTTTTCGCGTTTGGCGGCATCTATACATTCCTGGCAATACATGTGCTGAGTACCGTCGATTTCGAGAAACTTCGATTTTTTGTCGCAAAAATGAATTCTCAGTGCCACTTTTTCAATCTTGTGGAGAAAATCTTTGTTTGCCTAATCGTTCATTTTTCGCGTTTGGCGGCATCTATACATTCCTGGCAATACACGTGCTGAGTACCGTCGATTTCGAGACACTTCGATTTTTGTCGAAAAATGAATTCTCAGTGCCACTTTTTCAATCTTGTGGAGAAAATCTTTGATTGCCGAATCGTTCATTTTTCGCGTTTGGCGGCATCTATACATTCCTGGCAATACACGTGATGAGTACCGTCGATTTCGAGAAACTTCGATTTTTTGTCGCAAAAATGAATTCTTAGTGCCACTTTTTCAATCTTGTGGAGAAAATCTTTGTTTGCCTAATCGTTCATTTTTCGCGTTTGGCGGCATCTATACATTCCTGGCAACACGTGCTGAGTACCGTCGATTTCGAGACACTTCGATTTTTTGTCGCAAAAATGAATTCTCAGTGCCACTTTTTCAATCTTGTGGAGAAAATCTTTGTTTGCCTAATCGTTCATTTTTCGCGTTTGGCGGCATCTATACATTCCTGGCAATACACGTGCTGAGTACCGTCGATTTCGAGACACTTCGATTTTTTGTCGCAAAAATGAATTCTCAGTGCCACTTTTTCAATCTTGTGGAGAAAATCTTTGTTTGCCTAATCGTTCATTTTTCGCGTTTGGCCGCATCTATACATTCCTCGCAATACACGTGCATAGTACCGTCGATTTCGAGAAACTTCGATTTTTTGTCGCAAAAATGAATTCTCAGTGCCACTTTTTCAATCTTGTGGAGAAAATCTTTGTTTGCCTAATCGTTGATTTTTCGCGTTTGGCGGCATCTTACGTTCCTGGCAATACATGTGCTGAGTACCGTCGATTTCGAGACACTTCGATTTTTTGTCGCAAAAATGAATTCTCAGTGCCACTTTTTCAATCTCGTGGAGAAAATCTTTGATTGCCTAATCGTTCAATTTTCGCGTTTGGCGGCATCTATACATTCCTGGCAATACACGTGCTGAGTACTGTCGATTTCGAGAAACTTCGATTTTTTGTCGCAAAAATGAATTCTCAGTGCCACTTTTTCAATCTTGTGGAGAAAATCTTTGTTTGCCTAATCGTTCATTTTTCGCATTTGGCCGCATCTATACATTCCTCGCAATACACGTGCTGAGTACCGTCGATTTCGAGAAACTTCGATTTATTGTCGCAAAAATGAATTCTCAGTGCCACTTTTTCAATCTTGTGGAGAAAATCTTTGATTGCCTAATCGTTCATTTTTCGCGTTTGGCGGCATCTATACATTCCTGGCAATACACGTGCTGAGTACCGTCGATTTCGGGACACTTCGATTTTTTGTCGCAAAAATGAATTCTCAGTGCCACTTTTTCAATCTTGTGGAGAAAATCTTTGTTTGCCTAATCATTGATTTTTCGCGTTTGGCGGCATCTATACATTCCTGGCAATACATGTGCTGAGTACCGTCGATTTTGAGACACTTCGATTTTTTGTCGCAAAAATGAGTTCTCAGTGCCACTTTTTCAATCTTGTGGACAAAATCTTTGATTGCCTAATCGTTCATTTTTCGCGTTTCGCGGCATCTATACATTCCTGGCAATACATGTGCTGAGTACCGTCGATTTCGAGAAACTTCGATCTTTTGTCGCAAAAATGAATTCTCAGTGCCACTTTTTCAATCTCGTGGAGAAAATCTTTGATTGCCTAATCGTTCAATTTTCGCGTTTGGCGGCATCTATACATTCCTGGCAATACACGTGCTGTGTACTGTCGATTTCGAGAAACTTCGATTTTTTGTCGCAAAAATGAATTCTCAGTGCCACTTTTTCAATCTTGTGGAGAAAATCTTTGTTTGCCTAATCGTTCATTTTTCGCGTTTGGCCGCATCTATACATTCCTCGCAATACACGTGCTGAGTACCGTCGATTTCGAGAAACTTCGATTTTTTGTCGCAAAAATGAATTCTCAGTGCCACTTTTTCAATCTTGTGGAGAAAATCTTTGATTGCCTAATCGTTCATTTTTCGCGTTTGGCGGCATGTATACATTCCTGGCAATACACGTGCTGAGTACCGTCGATTTCGAGACACTTCAATTTTTTGTCGCAAAAATGAATTCTCAGTGCCACTTTTTCAATCTTGTGGAGAAAATCTTTGATTGCCTAATCGTTCATTTTTCGCGTTTGGCGGCATCTATACATTCCTGGCAATACACGTGCTGAGTACCGTCGATTTCGAGACACTTTGATTTTTGTCGCAAAAATGAATTCTAAGTGCCACTTTTTCAATGTTGTGGAGAAAATCTTTGATTGCCTAATCGTTCATTTTTCGCGTTTGGCGGCATCTATACATTCCTGGCAATACACGTGCTGAGTACCGTCGATTTCGAGAAACTTCGATTTTTTGTCGCAAAAATGAATTGTCATTGCCACTTTTTCAATCTTGTGGAGAAAATCTTTGATTGCCTAATCGTTCATTTTTCGCGTTTGGCGGCATCTATACATTCCTGGCAATACACGTGCTGAGTACCGTCGATTTCGAGAAACTTCGATTTTTTGTCGCAAAAATGAATTCTCAGTGCCACTTTTTCAATCTTGTGGAGAAAATCTTTGATTGCCTAATCGTTCATTTTTCGCGTTTGGCGGCATCTATACATTCCTGGCAATACACGTGCTGAGTACCGTCGATTTCGAGACACTTCGATTTTTCGTCGCAAAAATGAATTGTCATTGCCACTTTTTCAATCTTGTGGAGAAAATCTTTGATTGCCTAATCGTTCATTTTCTCGTTTGGCGGCATCTATACATTCCTGGCAATACACGTGCTGAGTACCGTCGATTTCGAGACACTTCGATTTTTTGTCGCAAAAATGAATTCTCAGTGCCACTTTTTCAATCTTGTGGAGAAAATCTTTGATTGCCTAATCGTTCATTTTTCGCGTTTGGCGGCATCTATACATTCCTGGCAATACACGTGCTGAGTACCGTCGATTTCGAGAAACTTCGATTTTTTGTCGCAAAAATGAATTGTCATGGCCACTTTTTCAATCTTGTGGAGAAAATCTTTGATTGCCTAATCGTTCATTTTTCGCGTTTGGCGGCATCTATACATTCATGGCAATACACGTTATGAGTACCGTCGATTTCGAGAAACTTCAATTTTTTGTCGCAAAAATGAATTCTCAGTGCCACTTTTTCAATCTTGTGGACAAAATCTTTGATTGCCTAATCGTTCCTTTTTCGCGTTTGGCGGCATCTATACATTCCTGGCAATACATGTGCTGAGTACCGTCGATTTCGAGAAACTTCGATTTTTGTCGCAAAAATGAATTCTCAGTGCCACTTTTTCAATCTTGTGGAGAAAATCTTTGTTTGCCTAATCGTTCATTTTTCGCGTTTGGCGGCATCTATACATTCCTGGCAATACACGTGCTGAGTACCGTCGATTTCGTGAAACTTCGATTTTTTGTCGCAAAAATGAATTCTCAGTGCCACTTTTTCAATCTTGTGGAGAAAATCTTTGTTTGCCTAATCGTTGATTTTTCGCGTTAGGCGGCATCTATACATTCCTGGCAATACACGTGCTGAGTACCGTCGATTTCGAGACACTTCGATTTTTGTCGAAAAATGAATTCTCAGTGCCACTTTTTCAATCTTGTGGAGAAAATCTTTGATTGCCGAATCGTTCATTTTTCGCGTTTGGCGGCATCTATACATTCCTGGCAATACACGTGATGAGTACCGTCGATTTCGAGAAACTTCGATTTTTTGTCGCAAAAATGAATTCTTAGTGCCACTTTTTCAATCTTGTGGAGAAAATCTTTGTTTGCCTAATCGTTCATTTTTCGCGTTTGGCGGCATCTATACATTCCTGGCAACACGTGCTGAGTACCGTCGATTTCGAGAGACTTCGATTTTTTGTCGCAAAAATGAATTCTCATTGCCACTTTTTCAATCTTGTGGAGAAAATCTTTGTTTGCCTAATTGTTCATTTTTCGCGTTTGGCGGCATCTATACATTCCTGGCAATACACGTGCTGAGTACCGTCGATTTCGAGAAACTTCGATTTCTTGTCGCAAAAATGAATTCTCAGTGCCACTTTTTCAATCTTGTGGAGATAATCTTTGATTGCCTAATCGTTCATTTTTCGCGTTTGGCGGCATCCATACATTCCTGGCAATACACGGGCTGAGTACCGGCGATTTCGAGACACTTCGATTTTTGTCGAAAAATGAATTCTCAGTGCCACTTTTTCAATCTTGTGGAGAAAATCTTTGATTGCCTAATCGTTCATTTTTCGCGTTTGGCGGCATCTATACATTCCTGGCAATACACGTGCTGAGTACCGTCGATTTCGAGAAATTTCGATTTTTTGTCGCAAAAATGAATTCTCAGTGCCACTTTTTCAATCTTGTGGAGAAAATCTTTGATTGCCTAATCGTTCATTTTTCGCGTTTGGCGGCATCTATACATTCCTCGCAATACACGTGCATAGTACCGTCGATTTCGAGAAACTTCGATTTTTTGTCGCAAAAATGAATTCTCAGTGCCACTTTTTCAATCTTGTGGAGAAAATCTTTGTTTGCCTAATCGTTGATTTTTCGCGTTTGGCGGCATCTATACGTTCCTGGCAATACATGTGCTGAGTACCGTCGATTTCGAGACACTTCGATTTTTTGTCGCAAAAATGAATTCTCAGTGCCACTTTTTCAATCTCGTGGAGAAAATCTTTGATTGCCTAATCGTTCAATTTTCGCGTTTGGCGGCATCTATACATTCCTGGCAATACACGTGCTGAGTACCGTCGATTTCGAGAAACTTCGATTTTTTGTCGCAAAAATGAATTGTCATTGCCACTTTTTCAATCTTGTGGAGAAAATCTTTGATTGCCTAATCGTTCATTTTTCGCGTTTGGCGGCATCTATACATTCCTGGCAATACGCGTGCTGAGTACCGTCGATTTCGAGAAACTTCGATTTTTTGTCGCAAAAATGAATTGTCAGTGCCACTTTTTCAATCTTGTGGAGAAAATCTTTGATTGCCTAATCGTTCATTTTTCGCGTTTGGCGGCATCTATACATTCCTGGCAATACACGTGCTGAGTACCGTCGATTTCGAGACACTTCGATTTTTTGTCGCAAAAATGAATTCTCAGTGCCACTTTTTCAATCTTGTGGAGAAAATCTTTGATTGCCTAATCGTTCATTTTTCGCGTTTGGCGGCATCTATACATTCCTGGCAATAGAGGTGCTGAGTACTGTCGATTTCGAGAAACTTGGATTTTTTGTCGCAAAAATGAATTGTCAGTGCCACTTTTTCAATCTTGTGGAGAAAATCTTTGATTGCCTAATCGTTCATTTTCGCGTTTGGCGGCATCTATACATTCCTGGCAATACACGTGCTGAGTACCGTCGATGTCGAGAAACTTCGATTTTTTGTCGCAAAAATGAATTGTCAGTGCCACTTTTTCAATCTTGTGGAGAAAATCTTTGATTGCCTAATCGTTCATTTTTCGCGTTTGGCGGCATCTATACATTCCTGGCAATACACGTGCTGAGTACCGTCGATTTCGAGAAACTTCGATTTTTTGTCGCAAAAATGAATTGTCAGTGCCACTTTTTCAATCTTGTGGAGAAAATCTTTGATTGCCTAATCGTTCATTTTTCGCGTTTGGCGGCATATATACATTCCTGGCTATACACGAGCTGAGTACCGTCGATTTCGAGACACTTCGATTTTTGGTCGCAAAAATGAATTTTCAGTGCCACTTTATCAATCTTGTGGAGAAAATCTTCGATTGCCTAATCGTTCATTTTTCGCGTTTGGTGGCATCTATACATTCCTGGCAATACACGTGCTGAGTACCGTCGATTTTGAGACACTTTGATTTTTGTCGCAAAAATGAATTCTCAGTGCCACTTTTTCAATCTTGTGGAGAAAATCTTTGATTGCCTAATCGTTCATTTTTCGCGTTTGGCGGCATCTATACATTCCTGGCGATACACGTGCTGAGTACCGTCGATTTCGAGAAACTTCGATTTTTTGTCGCAAAAATGAATTGTCAGTGCCACTTTTTCAATCTTGTGGAGAAAATCTTTGACTGGCTAATCGTTCATTTTTCGCGTTTGGCGGCATCTATACATTCCTGGCAATACACGTGCTGAGTACCGTCGATTTCGAGACACTTTGATTTTTGTCACAAAAATGAATTCTAAGTGCCACTTTTTCAATCTTGTGGAGAAAATCTTTGATTGCCTAATCGTTCATTTTTCTCGTTTGGCGGCATCTATACATTCCTGGCAATACACGTGCTGAGTACCGTCGATTTCGAGAAACTTCGATTTTTTGTCGCAAAAATGAATTGTCATTGCCACTTTTTCAATCTTGTGGAGAAAATCTTTGATTGCCTAATCGATCATTTTTCGCGTTTGGCGGCATCTATACATTCCTGGCAATACACGTGCTGAGTACCGTCGATTTCGAGAAACTTCGATTTCTTGTCGCAAAAATGAATTCTCAGTGCCACTTTTTCAATCTTGTGGAGATAATCTTTGATTGCCTAATCGTTCATTTTTCGCGTTTGGCGGCATCCATACATTCCTGGCAATACACGGGCTGAGTACCGGCGATTTCGAGACACTTCGATTTTTGTCGAAAAATGAATTCTCAGTGCCACTTTTTCAATCTTGTGGAGAAAATCTTTGATTGCCTAATCGTTCATTTTTCGCGTTTGGCGGCATCTATACATTCCTGGCAATACACGTGCTGAGTACCGTCGATTTCGAGAAATTTCGATTTTTTGTCGCAAAAATGAATTCTCAGTGCCACTTTTTCAATCTTGTGGAGAAAATCTTTGATTGCCTAATCGTTCATTTTTCGCGTTTGGCGGCATCTATACATTCCTGGCAATACACGTGCTGAGTGCTGTCGATTTCGAGAATCTTCGATTTTTTTGTCGCAAAAATGAATTCTCAGTGCCACTTTTTCAATCTTGTGGAGAAAATCTTTGTTTGCCTAATCGTTCATTTTTCGCGTTTGGCCGCATCTATACATTCCTCGCAATACACGTGCATAGTACCGTCGATTTCGAGAAACTTCGATTTTTTGTCGCAAAAATGAATTCTCAGTGCCACTTTTTCAATCTTGTGGAGAAAATCTTTGTTTGCCTAATCGTTGATTTTTCGCGTTTGGCGGCATCTATACGTTCCTGGCAATACATGTGCTGAGTACCGTCGATTTCGAGACACTTCGATTTTTTGTCGCAAAAATGAATTCTCAGTGCCACTTTTTCAATCTCGTGGAGAAAATCTTTGATTGCCTAATCGTTCAATTTTCGCGTTTGGCGGCATCTATACATTCCTGGCAATACACGTGCTGAGTACCGTCGATTTCGAGAAACTTCGATTTTTTGTCGCAAAAATGAATTGTCATTGCCACTTTTTCAATCTTGTGGAGAAAATCTTTGATTGCCTAATCGTTCATTTTTCGCGTTTGGCGGCATCTATACATTCCTGGCAATACGCGTGCTGAGTACCGTCGATTTCGAGAAACTTCGATTTTTTGTCGCAAAAATGAATTGTCAGTGCCACTTTTTCAATCTTGTGGAGAAAATCTTTGATTGCCTAATCGTTCATTTTTCGCGTTTGGCGGCATCTATACATTCCTGGCAATACACGTGCTGAGTACCGTCGATTTCGAGACACTTCGATTTTTTGTCGCAAAAATGAATTCTCAGTGCCACTTTTTCAATCTTGTGGAGAAAATCTTTGATTGCCTAATCGTTCATTTTTCGCGTTTGGCGGCATCTATACATTCCTGGCAATAGAGGTGCTGAGTACTGTCGATTTCGAGAAACTTGGATTTTTTGTCGCAAAAATGAATTGTCAGTGCCACTTTTTCAATCTTGTGGAGAAAATCTTTGATTGCCTAATCGTTCATTTTCGCGTTTGGCGGCATCTATACATTCCTGGCAATACACGTGCTGAGTACCGTCGATGTCGAGAAACTTCGATTTTTTGTCGCAAAAATGAATTGTCAGTGCCACTTTTTCAATCTTGTGGAGAAAATCTTTGATTGCCTAATCGTTCATTTTTCGCGTTTGGCGGCATCTATACATTCCTGGCAATACACGTGCTGAGTACCGTCGATTTCGAGAAACTTCGATTTTTTGTCGCAAAAATGAATTGTCAGTGCCACTTTTTCAATCTTGTGGAGAAAATCTTTGATTGCCTAATCGTTCATTTTTCGCGTTTGGCGGCATATATACATTCCTGGCTATACACGAGCTGAGTACCGTCGATTTCGAGACACTTCGATTTTTGGTCGCAAAAATGAATTTTCAGTGCCACTTTATCAATCTTGTGGAGAAAATCTTCGATTGCCTAATCGTTCATTTTTCGCGTTTGGTGGCATCTATACATTCCTGGCAATACACGTGCTGAGTACCGTCGATTTTGAGACACTTTGATTTTTGTCGCAAAAATGAATTCTCAGTGCCACTTTTTCAATCTTGTGGAGAAAATCTTTGATTGCCTAATCGTTCATTTTTCGCGTTTGGCGGCATCTATACATTCCTGGCGATACACGTGCTGAGTACCGTCGATTTCGAGAAACTTCGATTTTTTGTCGCAAAAATGAATTGTCAGTGCCACTTTTTCAATCTTGTGGAGAAAATCTTTGACTGGCTAATCGTTCATTTTTCGCGTTTGGCGGCATCTATACATTCCTGGCAATACACGTGCTGAGTACCGTCGATTTCGAGACACTTTGATTTTTGTCACAAAAATGAATTCTAAGTGCCACTTTTTCAATCTTGTGGAGAAAATCTTTGATTGCCTAATCGTTCATTTTTCTCGTTTGGCGGCATCTATACATTCCTGGCAATACACGTGCTGAGTACCGTCGATTTCGAGAAACTTCGATTTTTTGTCGCAAAAATGAATTGTCATTGCCACTTTTTCAATCTTGTGGAGAAAATCTTTGATTGCCTAATCGATCATTTTTCGCGTTTGGCGGCATCTATACATTCCTGGCAATACACGTGCTGAGTACCGTCGATTTCGAGAAACTTCGATTTTTTGTCGCAAAAATGAATTGTCAGTGCCACTTTTTCAATCTTGTGGAGAAAATCTTTGATTGCCTAATCGTTCATTTTTCGCGTTTGGCGGCATCTATACATTTCTGGCAATACACGTGCTGAGTACCGTCGATTTCGAGAACCTTCGATTTTTTGTCGCAAAAATGAATTGTCAGTGCCACTTTTTCAATCTTGTGGAGAAAATCTTTGATTGCCTAATTGTTCATTTTTCGCGTTTGGCTGCATATATACATTCCTGGCAATACACGTGCTGAGTACCGTCGATTTCGAGACACTTCGATTTTTTGTCGCAAAAATGAATTGTCAGTGCCAATTTTTAATCTTGTGGAGAAAATCTTTGAATGCCTAATCGTTCATTTTTCGCGTTTGGCGGCATCTATACATTCCTGGCAATACACGTGCTGAGTACCGTCGACTTTGAGACACTTTGATTTTTGTCGCAAAAATGAATTCTCAGTGCCACTTTTTCAATCTTGTGGAGAAAATCTTTGATTGCCTAATCGTTCATTTTTCGCGTTTGGCGGCATCTATACATTCCTTTCGATACACGTGCTGAGTACCGTCGATTCCGAGAAACTTCGATTTTTTGTCGCAAAAATGAATTGTCAGTGCCACTTTTTCAATCTTGTGGAGAAAATCTTTGACTGGCTAATCGTTCATTTTTCGCGTTTGGCGGCATCTATACATTCCTGGCAATACACGTGCTGAGTACCGTCGATTTCGAGACACTGATTTTTGTCGCAAAAATGAATTCTAAGTGCCACTTTTTCAATCTTGTGGAGAAAATCTTTGATTGCCTAATCGTTCATTTTTCGCGTTTGGCGGCATCTATACATTCCTGGCAATACACGTGATCAGTACCGTCGATTTCGAGAAACTTCGATTTTTTGTCGCAAAAATGAATTCTCAGTGCCACTTTTTCAATCTCGTGGAGAAAATCTTTGATTGCCTAATCGTTCATTTTTCGCGTTTGGCGGCATCTATACATTCCTGGCAATACACGAGCTGAGTACCGTCGATTTCGAGACACTTCGATTTTTGGTCGCAAAAATGAATTTTCAGTGCCACTTTTTCAATCTTGTGGAGAAAATCTTTGATTGCCTAATCGTTCATTTTTCGCGTTTGGCGGCATCTATACATTCCTGGCAATACACGTGCTGAGTACCGTCGATTTCGAGAAACTTCGATTTTTTGTCGCAAAAATGAATTGTCATTGCCACTTTTTCAATCTTGTGGAGAAAATCTTTGATTGCCTAATCGTTCATTTTTCGCGTTTGGCGGCATCTATACATTCCTGGCAATACACGTGCTGAGTACCGTCGATTTCGAGAAACTTCGATTTTTTGTCGCAAAAATGAATTGTCAGTGCCACTTTTTCAATCTTGTGGAGAAAATCTTTGATTGCCTAATCGTTCATTTCTCGCGTTTGGCGGCATCTATACATTTCTGGCAATACACGTGCTGAGTACCGTCGATTTCGAGAACCTTCGATTTTTTGTCGCAAAAATGAATTGTCAGTGCCACTTTTTCAATCTTGTGGAGAAAATCTTTGATTGCCTAATTGTTCATTTTTCGCGTTTGGCTGCATATATACATTCCTGGCAATACACGTGCTGAGTACCGTCGATTTCGAGACACTTCGATTTTTTGTCGCAAAAATGAATTGTCAGTGCCACTTTTTTAATCTTGTGGAGAAAATCTTTGAATGCCTAATCGTTCATTTTTCGCGTTTGGCGGCATCTATACATTCCTGGCAATACACGTGCTGAGTACCGTCGATTTTGAGACACTTTGATTTTTGTCGCAAAAATGAATTCTCAGTGCCACTTTTTCAATCTTGTGGAGAAAATCTTTGATTGCCTAATCGTTCATTTTTCGCGTTTGGCGGCATCTATACATTCCTTTCGATACACGTGCTGAGTACCGTCGATTCCGAGAAACTTCGATTTTTTGTCGCAAAAATGAATTGTCAGTGCCACTTTTTCAATCTTGTGGAGAAAATCTTTGACTGGCTAATCGTTCATTTTTCGCGTTTGGCGGCATCTATACATTCCTGGCAATACACGTGCCGAGTACCGTCGATTTCGAGACACTTTGATTTTTGTCGCAAAAATGAATTCTAAGTGCCACTTTTTCAATCTTGTGGAGAAAATCTTTGATTGCCTAATCGTTCATTTTTCGCGTTTGGCGGCATCTATATATTCCTGGCAATACACGTGATCAGTACCGTCGATTTCGAGAAACTTCGATTTTTTGTCGCAAAAATGAATTCTCAGTGCCACTTTTTCAATCTCGTGGAGAAAATCTTTGATTGCCTAATCGTTCATTTTTCGCGTTTGGCGGCATCTATACATTCCTGGCAATACAAGAGCTGAGTACCGTCGATTTCGAGACACTTCGATTTTTGGTCGCAAAAATGAATTTTCAGTGCCACTTTATCAATCTTGTGGAGAAAATCTTTGATTGCCTAATCGTTCATTTTTCGCGTTTGGCGGCATCTATACATTCCTGGCAATACACGTGCTGAGTACCGTCGATTTTGAGACACTTTGATTTTTGTCGCAAAAATGAATTGTCAGTGCCACTTTTTCAATCTTGTGGAGAAAATCTTTGACTGGCTAATCGTTCATTTTTCGCGTTTGGCGGCATCTATACATTCCTGGCAATACACGTGCTGAGTACCGTCGATTTCGAGACACTTTGATTTTTGTCGCAAAAATGAATTCTAAGTGCCACTTTTTCAATCTTGTGGAGAAAATCTTTGATTGCCTAATCGTTCATTTTTCGCGTTTGGCGGCATCTATACATTCCTGGCAATACACGTGCTGAGTACCGTCGATTTCGAGAAACTTCGATTTTTTGTCGCAAAAATGAATTGTCATTGCAACTTTTTCAATCTTGTGGAGAAAATCTTTGATTGCCTAATTGTTCATTTTTCGCGTTTGGCTGCATATATACATTCCTGGCAATACACGTGCTGAGTACCGTCGATTTCGAGACACTTCGATTTTTTGTCGCAAAAATGAATTGTCAGTGCCACTTTTTTAATCTTGTGGAGAAAATCTTTGAATGCCTAATCGTTCATTTTTCGCGTTTGGTGGCATCTATACATTCCTGGCAATACACGTGCTCAGTACCGTCGATTTCGAGAAACTTCGATTTTTGGTCGCAAAAATGAATTGTCAGTGCCACTTTATCAATCTTGTGGAGAAAATCTTTGTTTGCCGAATCGTTCATTTTTCGCGTTTGGCGGCATCTGTACATTTCTGGCAATACACGTGCTGAGTACCGTCCATTTCGAGACACTTCGATTTTTTGTCGCAAAAATGAATTGTCAGTGCCACTTTTTTAATCTTGTGGAGAAAATCTTTGATTGCATAAACGTTCATTTTTCGCGTTTGGCGGCATCTATACATTCCTAGTAATACACGTGCTGAGTACCGTCGATTTCGAGACACTTCGATTTTTTGTCGCAAAAACGAATTCTCAGTGCCACTTTTTCAATCTTGTGGAGAAAATCTTTGTTTGCCGAATCGTTCATTTTTCCCGTTTGGCGGCATCTATACATTCCTGGGAATACACGTGCTGAGTACCGTCGATTTCGAGACACTTCGATTTTTTGTCGCAAAAATGAATTGTCAGTGCCACTTTTTCAATCTTGTGGAGAAAATCTTTGATTGCCTAATCGTTCATTTTTCGCGTTTGGCGGCATCTATACATTCCTGGCAATACACGTGCTGAGTACCGTCGATTTTGAGACACTTTGATTTTTGTCGCAAAAATGAATTGTCAGTGCCACTTTTTCAATCTTGTGGAGAAAATCTTTGATTGCCTAATCGTTCATTTTTCGCGTTTGGCGGCATCTATACATTCCTTTCGATACACGTGCTGAGTACCGTCGATTCCGAGAAACTTCGATTTTTTGTCGCAAAAATGAGTTGTCAGTGCCACTTTTTCAATCTTGTGGAGAAAATCTTTGACTGGCTAATCGTTCATTTTTCGCGTTTGGCGGCATCTATACATTCCTGGCAATACACGTGCTGAGTACCGTCGATTTCGAGACACTTTGATTTTTGTCGCAAAAATGAATTCTAAGTGCCACTTTTTCAATCTTGTGGAGAAAATCTTTGATTGCCTAATCGTTCATTTTTCGCGTTTGGCGGCATCTATACATTCCTGGCAATACACGTGCTGAGTACCGTCGATTTCGAGAAACTTCGATTTTTTGTCGCAAAAATGAATTGTCATTGCCACTTTTTCAATCTTGTGGAGAAAATCTTTGATTGCCTAATCGTTCATTTTTCGCGTTTGGCGGCATCTATACATTCCTGGCAATACACGTGCTGAGTACCATCGATTTCGAGAAACTTCGATTTTTTGTCGCAAAAATGAATTGTCAGTGCCACTTTTTCAATCTTGTGGAGAAAATCTTTGATTGCCTATCGTTCATTTTTCGCGTTTGGCGGCATCTATACATTTCTGGCAATACACGTGCTGAGTACCGTCGATTTCGAGAACCTTCGATTTTTTGTCGCAAAAATGAATTGTCAGTGCCACTTTTTCAATCTTGTGGAGAAAATCTTTGATTGCCTAATTGTTCATTTTTCGCGTTTGGCTGCATATATACATTCCTGGCAATACACGTGCTGAGTACCGTCGATTTCGAGACACTTCGATTTTTTGTCGCAAAAATGAATTGTCAGTGCCACTTTTTTAATCTTGTGGAGAAAATCTTTGAATGCCTAATCGTTCATTTTTCGCGTTTGGCGGCATCTATACATTCCTGGCAATACACGTGCTCAGTACCGTCGATTTCGAGAAACTTCGATTTTTGGTCGCAAAAATGAATTGTCAGTGCCACTTTATCAATCTTGTGGACAAAATCTTTGTTTGCCGAATCGTTCATTTTTCGCGTTTGGCGGCATCTGTACATTTCTGGCAATACACGTGCTGAATACCGTCCATTTCGAGACACTTCGATTTTTCGTCGCAAAAATGAATTCTCAGTGCCACTTTTTCAATCTTGTGGAGAAAATCTTTGATTGCCTAATCGTTCATTTTTCGCGTTTGGCGGCATCTATACATTCCTGGCAATACACGTGCTGAGTACCGTCGATTTTGAGACACTTTGATTTTTGTCGCAAAAATGAATTCTCAGTGCCACTTTTTCAATCTTGTGGAGAAATTCTTTGATTGCCTAATCGTTCATTTTTCGCGTTTGGCGGCATCTATACATTCCTTTCGATACACGTGCTGAGTACCGTCGATTCCGAGAAACTTCGATTTTTTGTCGCAAAAATGAATTGTCAGTGCCACTTTTTCAATCTTTTGGAGAAAATCTTTGACTGGCTAATCGTTCATTTTTCGCGTTTGGCGGCATCTATACATTCCTGGCAATACACGTGCTGAGTACCGTCGATTTCGAGACACTTTGATTTTTGTCGCAAAAATGAATTCTAAGTGCCACTTTTTCAATCTTGTGGAGAAAATCTTTGATTGCCTAATCGTTCATTTTTCGCGTTTGGCGGCATCTATACATTCCTGGCAATACACGTGATCAGTACCGTCGATTTCGAGAAACTTCGATTTTTTGTCGCAAAAATGAATTCTCAGTGCCACTTTTTCAATCTCGTGGAGAAAATCTTTGATTGCCTAATCGTTCATTTTTCGCGTTTGGCGGCATCTATACATTCCTGGCAATACACGAGCTGAGTACCGTCGATTTCGAGACACTTCGATTTTTGGTCGCAAAAATGAATTTTCAGTGCCACTTTTTCAATCTTGTGGAGAAAATCTTTGATTGCCTAATCGTTCATTTTTCGCGTTTGGCGGCATCTATACATTCCTGGCAATACACGTGCTGAGTACCGTCGATTTTGAGACACTTTGATTTTTGTCGCAAAAATGAATTCTCAGTGCCACTTTTTCAATCTTGTGGAGAAAATCTTTGATTGCCTAATCGTTCATTTTTCGCGTTTGGCGGCATCTATACATTCCTTTCGATACACGTGCTGAGTACCGTCGATTCCGAGAAACTTCGATTTTTTGTCGCAAAAATGAATTGTCAGTGCCACTTTTTCAATCTTGTGGAGAAAATCTTTGACTGGCTAATCGTTCATTTTTCGCGTTTGGCGGCATCTATACATTCCTGGCAATACACGTGCTGAGTACCGTCGATTTCGCGACACTTTGATTTTTGTCGCAAAAATGAATTCTAAGTGCCACTTTTTCAATCTTGTGGAGAAAATCTTTGATTGCCTAATCGTTCATTTTTCGCGTTTGGCGGCATCTATACATTCCTGGCAATACACGTGCTGAGTACCGTCGATTTCGAGAAACTTCGATTTTTTGTCGCAAAAATGAATTGTCATTGCCACTTTTTCAATCTTGTGGAGAAAATCTTTGATTGCCTAATCGTTCATTTTTCGCGTTTGGCGGCATCTATACATTCCTGGCAATACACGTGCTGACTACCGTCGATTTCGAGAAACTTCGATTTTTTGTCGCAAAAATGAATTGTCAGTGCCACTTTTTCAATCTTGTGGAGAAAATCTTTGATTGCCTAATCGTTCATTTTTCGCGTTTGGCGGCATCTATACATTTCTGGCAATACACGTGCTGAGTACCGTCGATTTCGAGAACCTTCGATTTTTTGTCGCAAAAATGAATTGTCAGTGCCACTTTTTCAATCTTGTGGAGAAAATCTTTGATTGCCTAATTGTTCATTTTTCGCGTTTGGCTGCATATATACATTCCTGGCAATACACGTGCTGAGTACCGTCGATTTCGAGACAGTTCGATTTTTTGTCGCAAAAATGAATTGTCAGTGCCACTTTTTCAATCTTGTGGAGAAATTCTTTGATTGCCTAATCGTTCATTTTTCGCGTTTGGCGGCATCTATACATTCCTTTCGATACACGTGCTGAGTACCGTCGATTCCGAGAAACTTCGATTTTTTGTCGCAAAAATGAATTGTCAGTGCCACTTTTTCAATCTTTTGGAGAAAATCTTTGACTGGCTAATCGTTCATTTTTCGCGTTTGGCGGCATCTATACATTCCTGGCAATACACGTGCTGAGTACCGTCGATTTCGAGACACTTTGATTTTTGTCGCAAAAATGAATTCTAAGTGCCACTTTTTCAATCTTGTGGAGAAAATCTTTGATTGCCTAATCGTTCATTTTTCGCGTTTGGCGGCATCTATACATTCCTGGCAATACACGTGATCAGTACCGTCGATTTCGAGAAACTTCGATTTTTTGTCGCAAAAATGAATTCTCAGTGCCACTTTTTCAATCTCGTGGAGAAAATCTTTGATTGCCTAATCGTTCATTTTTCGCGTTTGGCGGCATCTATACATTCCTGGCAATACACGAGCTGAGTACCGTCGATTTCGAGACACTTCGATTTTTGGTCGCAAAAATGAATTTTCAGTGCCACTTTTTCAATCTTGTGGAGAAAATCTTTGACTGGCTAATCGTTCATTTTTCGCGTTTGGCGGCATCTATACATTCCTGGCAATACACGTGCTGAGTACCGTCGATTTCGCGACACTTTGATTTTTGTCGCAAAAATGAATTCTAAGTGCCACTTTTTCAATCTTGTGGAGAAAATCTTTGATTGCCTAATCGTTCATTTTTCGCGTTTGGCGGCATCTATACATTCCTGGCAATACACGTGCTGAGTACCGTCGATTTCGAGAAACTTCGATTTTTTGTCGCAAAAATGAATTGTCATTGCCACTTTTTCAATCTTGTGGAGAAAATCTTTGATTGCCTAATCGTTCATTTTTCGCGTTTGGCGGCATCTATACATTCCTGGCAATACACGTGCTGACTACCGTCGATTTCGAGAAACTTCGATTTTTTGTCGCAAAAATGAATTGTCAGTGCCACTTTTTCAATCTTGTGGAGAAAATCTTTGATTGCCTAATCGTTCATTTTTCGCGTTTGGCGGCATCTATACATTTCTGGCAATACACGTGCTGAGTACCGTCGATTTCGAGAACCTTCGATTTTTTGTCGCAAAAATGAATTGTCAGTGCCACTTTTTCAATCTTGTGGAGAAAATCTTTGATTGCCTAATTGTTCATTTTTCGCGTTTGGCTGCATATATACATTCCTGGCAATACACGTGCTGAGTACCGTCGATTTCGAGACACTTCGATTTTTTGTCGCAAAAATGAATTGTCAGTGCCACTTTTTTAATCTTGTGGAGAAAATCTTTGAATGCCTAATCGTTCATTTTTCGCGTTTGGCGGCATCTATACATTCCTGGCAATACACGTGCTCAGTACCGTCGATTTCGAGAAACTTCGATTTTTGGTCGCAAAAATGAATTGTCAGTGCCACTTTATCAATCTTGTGGACAAAATCTTTGTTTGCCGAATCGTTCATTTTTCGCGTTTGGCGGCATCTGTACATTTCTGGCAATACACGTGCTGAATACCGTCCATTTCGAGACACTTCGATTTTTCGTCGCAAAAATGAATTCTCAGTGCCACTTTTTCAATCTTGTGGAGAAAATCTTTGATTGCCTAATCGTTCATTTTTCGCGTTTGGCGGCATCTATACATTCCTGGCAATACACGTGCTGAGTACCGCCGATTTCAAGACACTTCGATTTTTTGTCGCAAAAATGAATTGTCAGTGCCACTTTTTTAATCTTGTGGAGAAAATCTTTGAATGCCTAATCGTTCATTTTTCGCGTTTGGCGGCATCTATACATTCCTGGCAATACACGTGCTGAGTACCGTCGATTTTGAGACACTTTGATTTTTGTCGCAAAAATGAATTCTCAGTGCCACTTTTTCAATCTTGTGGAGAAAATCTTTGATTGCCCAATCGTTCATTTTTCGCGTTTGGCGGCATCTATACATTCCTTTCGATACACGTGCTGAGTACCGTCGATTCCGAGAAACTTCGATTTTTTGTCGCAAAAACGAATTGTCAGTGCCACTTTTTCAATCTTTTGGAGAAAATCTTTGACTGGCTAATCGTTCATTTTTCGCGTTTGGCGGCATCTATACATTCCTGGCAATACACGTGCTGAGTACCGTCGATTTCAAGACACTTTGATTTTTGTCGCAAAAATGAATTATAAGTGCCACTTTTTCAATCTTGTGGAGAAAATCTTTGATTGCCTAATCGTTCATTTTTCGCGTTTGGCGGCATCTATACATTCCTGGCAATACACGTGATCAGTACCGTCGATTTCGAGAAACTTCGATTTTTTGTCGCAAAAATGAATTCTCAGTGCCACTTTTTCAATCTCGTGGAGAAAATCTTTGATTGCCTAATCGTTCATTTTTCGCGTTTGGCGGCATCTATACATTCCTGGCAATACACGAGCTGAGTACCGTCGATTTCGAGACACTTCGATTTTTGGTCGCAAAAATGAATTTTCAGTGCCACTTTATCAATCTTGTGGAGAAAATCTTTGATTGCCTAATCGTTCATTTTTCGCGTTTGGCGGCATCTATACATTCCTGGCCATACACGTGCTGAGTACCGTCGATTTTGAGACACTTTGATTTTTGTCGCAAAAATGAATTCTCAGTGCCACTTTTTCAATCTTGTGGAGAAAATCTTTGATTGCCTAATCGTTCATTTTTCGCGTTTGGCGGCATCTATACATTCCTGGCGATACACGTGCTGAGTACCGTCGATTTCGAGAAACTTCGATTTTTTGTCCCAAAAATGAATTGTCAGTGCCACTTTTTCAATCTTGTGGAGAAAATCTTTGACTGGCTAATCGTTCATTTTTCGCGTTTGGCGGCATCTATACATTCCTGGCAATACACGTGCTGAGTACCGTCGATTTCGAGACACTTTGATTTTTGTCGCAAAAATGAATTCTAAGTGCCACTTTTTCAATCTTGTGGAGAAAATCTTTGATTGCCTAATCGTTCATTTTTCGCGTTTGGCGGCATCTATACATTCCTGGCAATACACGTGCTGAGTACCGTCGATTTCGAGAAACTTCGATTTTTTGTCGCAAAAATGAATTGTCATTGCAACTTTTTCAATCTTGTGGAGAAAATCTTTGATTGCCTAATTGTTCATTTTTCGCGTTTGGCTGCATATATACATTCCTGGCAATACACGTGCTGAGTACCGTCGATTTCGAGACACTTCGATTTTTTGTCGGAAAAATGAATTGTCAGTGCCACTTTTTTATTCTTGTGGAGAAAATCTTTGAATGCCTAATCGTTCATTTTTCGCGTTTGGTGGCATCTATACATTCCTGGCAATACACGTGCTCAGTACCGTCGATTTCGAGAAACTTCGATTTTTGGTCGCAAAAATGAATTGTCAGTGCCACTTTATCAATCTTGTGGAGAAAATCTTTGTTTGCCGAATCGTTCATTTTTCGCGTTTGGCGGCATCTGTACATTTCTGGCAATACACGTGCTGAGTACCGTCCATTTCGAGACACTTCGATTTTTTGTCGCAAAAATGAATTGTCAGTGCCACTTTTTTAATCTTGTGGAGAAAATCTTTGATTGCATAAACGTTCATTTTTCGCGTTTGGCGGCATCTATACATTGCTAGTAATACACGTGCTGAGTACCGTCGATTTCGAGACACTTCGATTTTTTGTCGCAAAAACGAATTCTCAGTGCCACTTTTTCAATCTTGTGGAGAAAATCTTTGTTTGCCGAATCGTTCATTTTTCCCGTTTGGCGGCATCTATACATTCCTGGCAATACACGTGCTGAGTACCGTCGATTTCGAGACACTTCGATTTTTTGTCGCAAAAATGAATTGTCAGTGCCACTTTTTCAATCTTGTGGAGAAAATCTTTGATTGCCTAATCGTTCATTTTTCGCGTTTGGCGGCATCTATACATTCCTGGCAATACACATGCTGAGTACCGTCGATTTTGAGACACTTTGATTTTTGTCGCAAAAATGAATTCTCAGTGCCACTTTTTCAATGTTGTGGAGAAAATCTTTGATTGCCTAATCGTTCATTTTTCGCGTTTGGCGGCATCTATACATTCCTTTCGATACACGTGCTGAGTACCGTCGATTCCGAGAAACTTCGATTTTTTGTCGCAAAAATGAATTGTCAGTGCCACTTTTTCAATCTTGTGGAGAAAATCTTTGACTGGCTAATCGTTCATTTTTCGCGTTTGGCGGCATCTATACATTCCTGGCAATACACGTGCTGAGTACCGTCGATTTCGAGACACTTTGATTTTTGTCGCAAAAATGAATTCTAAGTGCCACTTTTTCAATCTTGTGGAGAAAATCTTTGATTGCCTAATCGTTCATTTTTCGCGTTTGGCGGCATCTATACATTCCTGGCAATACACGTGCTGAGTACCGTCGATTTCGAGAAACTTCGATTTTTTGTCGCAAAAATGAATTGTCATTGCAACTTTTTCAATCTTGTGGAGAAAATCTTTGATTGCCTAATTGTTCATTTTTCGCGTTTGGCTGCATATATACATTCCTGGCAATACACGTGCTGAGTACCGTCGATTTCGAGACACTTCGATTTTTTGTCGCAAAAATGAATTGTCAGTGCCACTTTTTTATTCTTGTGGAGAAAATCTTTGAATGCCTAATCGTTCATTTTTCGCGTTTGGTGGCATCTATACATTCCTGGCAATACACGTGCTCAGTACCGTCGATTTCGAGAAACTTCGATTTTTGGTCGCAAAAATGAATTGTCAGTGCCACTTTATCAATCTTGTGGAGAAAATCTTTGTTTGCCGAATCGTTCATTTTTCGCGTTTGGCGGCATCTGTACATTTCTGGCAATACACGTGCTGAGTACCGTCCATTTCGAGACACTTCGATTTTTTGTCGCAAAAATGAATTGTCAGTGCCACTTTTTTAATCTTGTGGAGAAAATCTTTGATTGCATAAACGTTCATTTTTCGCGTTTGGCGGCATCTATACATTCCTAGTAATACACGTGCTGAGTACCGTCGATTTCGAGACACTTCGATTTTTTGTCGCAAAAACGAATTCTCAGTGCCACTTTTTCAATCTTGTGGAGAAAATCTTTGTTTGCCGAATCGTTCATTTTTCCCGTTTGGCGGCATCTATACATTCCTGGCAATACACGTGCTGAGTACCGTCGATTTCGAGACACTTCGATTTTTTGTCGCAAAAATGAATTGTCAGTGCCACTTTTTCAATCTTGTGGAGAAAATCTTTGATTGCCTAATCGTTCATTTTTCGCGTTTGGCGGCATCTATACATTCCTGGCAATACACGTGCTGAGTACCGTCGATTTTGAGACACTTTGATTTTTGTCGCAAAAATGAATTCTCAGTGCCACTTTTTCAATCTTGTGGAGAAAATCTTTGATTGCCTAATCGTTCATTTTTCGCGTTTGGCGGCATCTATACATTCCTTTCGATACACGTGCTGAGTACCGTCGATTCCGAGAAACTTCGATTTTTTGTCGCAAAAATGAATTGTCAGTGCCACTTTTTCAATCTTGTGGAGAAAATCTTTGACTGGCTAATCGTTCATTTTTCGCGTTTGGCGGCATCTATACATTCCTGGCAATACACGTGCTGAGTACCGTCGATTTCGAGACACTTTGATTTTTGTCGCAAAAATGAATTCTAAGTGCCACTTTTTCAATCTTGTGGAGAAAATCTTTGATTGCCTAATCGTTCATTTTTCGCGTTTGGCGGCATCTATACATTCCTGGCAATACACGTGCTGAGTACCGTCGATTTCGAGAAACTTCGATTTTTTGTCGCAAAAATGAATTGTCATTGCAACTTTTTCAATCTTGTGGAGAAAATCTTTGATTGCCTAATTGTTCATTTTTCGCGTTTGGCTGCATATATACATTCCTGGCAATACACGTGCTGAGTACCGTCGATTTCGAGACACTTCGATTTTTTGTCGCAAAAATGAATTGTCAGTGCCACTTTTTTATTCTTGTGGAGAAAATCTTTGAATGCCTAATCGTTCATTTTTCGCGTTTGGTGGCATCTATACATTCCTGGCAATACACGTGCTCAGTACCGTCGATTTCGAGAAACTTCGATTTTTGGTCGCAAAAATGAATTGTCAGTGCCACTTTATCAATCTTGTGGAGAAAATCTTTGTTTGCCGAATCGTTCATTTTTCGCGTTTGGCGGCATCTG
The DNA here is from genome assembly GCF_023375885.2 of Dermacentor andersoni. Lineage (NCBI taxonomy): Eukaryota > Metazoa > Arthropoda > Arachnida > Ixodida > Ixodidae > Dermacentor > Dermacentor andersoni. Next base: position 142,183,417 of record NC_092822.1, on the reverse strand, counting down.
TACATTTCTGGCAATACACGTGCTGAGTACAGTCCATTTCGAGACACTTCGATTTTTTGTCGCAAAAATGAATTGTCAGTGCCACTTTTTTAATCTTGTGGAGAAAATCTTTGATTGCATAAACGTTCATTTTTCGCGTTTGGCGGCATCTATACATTCCTAGTAATACACGTGCTGAGTACCGTCGATTTCGAGACACTTCGATTTTTTGTCGCAAAAACGAATTCTCAGTGCCACTTTTTCAATCTTGTGGAGAAAATCTTTGTTTGCCGAATCGTTCATTTTTCCCGTTTGGCGGCATCTATACATTCCTGGCAATACACGTGCTGAGTACCGTCGATTTCGAGACACTTCGATTTTTTGTCGCAAAAATGAATTGTCAGTGCCACTTTTTCAATCTTGTGGAGAAAATCTTTGATTGCCTAATCGTTCATTTTTCGCGTTTGGCGGCATCTATACATTCCTGGCAATACACGTGCTGAGTACCGTCGATTTTGAGACACTTTGATTTTTGTCGCAAAAATGAATTCTCAGTGCCACTTTTTCAATCTTGTGGAGAAAATCTTTGATTGCCTAATCGTTCATTTTTCGCGTTTGGCGGCATCTATACATTCCTTTCGATACACGTGCTGAGTACCGTCGATTCCGAGAAACTTCGATTTTTTGTCGCAAAAATGAATTGTCAGTGCCACTTTTTCAATCTTGTGGAGAAAATCTTTGACTGGCTAATCGTTCATTTTTCGCGTTTGGCGGCATCTATACATTCCTGGCAATACACGTGCTGAGTACCGTCGATTTCGAGACACTTTGATTTTTGTCGCAAAAATGAATTCTAAGTGCCACTTTTTCAATCTTGTGGAGAAAATCTTTGATTGCCTAATCGTTCATTTTTCGCGTTTGGCGGCATCTATACATTCCTGGCAATACACGTTCTGAGTACCGTCGATTTCGAGAAACTTCGATTTTTTGTCGCAATATGAATTGTCATTGCCACTTTTTCAATCTTGTGGAGAAAATCTTTGATTGCCTAATCGTTCATTTTTCGCGTTTGGCGGCATCTATACATTCCTGGCAATACACGTGCTGAGTACCGTCGATTTCGAGAAACTTCGATTTTTTGTCGCAAAAATGAATTGTCAGTGCCACTTTTTCAATCTTGTGGAGAAAATCTTTGATTGCGTAATCGTTCATTTTTCGCGTTTGGCGGCATCTATACATTTCTGGCAATACACGTGCTGAGTACCGTCGATTTCGAGAACCTTCGATTTTTTGTCGCAAAAATGAATTGTCAGTGCCACTTTTTCAATCTTGTGGAGAAAATCTTTGATTGCCTAATTGTTCATTTTTCGCGTTTGGCTGCATATATACATTCCTGGCAATACACGTGCTGAGTACCGTCGATTTCGAGACACTTCGATTTTTTGTCGCAAAAATGAATTGTCAGTGCCACTTTTTTAATCTTGTGGAGAAAATCTTTGAATGCCTAATCGTTCATTTTTCGCGTTTGGCGGCATCTATACATTCCTGGCAATACACGTGCTCAGTACCGTCGATTTCGAGAAACTTCGATTTTTGGTCGCAAAAATGAATTGTCAGTGCCACTTTATCAATCTTGTGGACAAAATCTTTGTTTGCCGAATCGTTCATTTTTCGCGTTTGGCGGCATCTGTACATTTCTGGCAATACACGTGCTGAATACCGTCCATTTCGAGACACTTCGATTTTTCGTCGCAAAAATGAATTCGCAGTGCCACTTTTTCAATCTTGTGGAGAAAATCTTTGATTGCCTAATCGTTCATTTTTCGCGTTTGGCGGCATCTATACATTCCTGGCAATACACGTGCTGAGTACCGTCGATTTCGAGAAACTTCGATTTTTTGTCGCAAAAATGAATTCTCAGTGCCACTTTTTCAATCTTGTGGAGAAAATCTTTGTTTGCCTAATCGTTCATTTTTCCCGTTTGGCGGCATCTATACATTCCTGGCAATACACGTGCTGAGTACCGTCGATTTCGAGAAACTTCGATTTTTTGTCGCAAAAATGAATTGTCATTGCCACTTTTTCAATCTTGTGGAGAAAATCTTTGATTGCCTAATCGTTCATTTTTCGCGTTTGGCGGCATCTATACATTCCTGGCAATACACGTGCTGAGTACCGTCGATTTTGAGACACTTTGATTTTTGTCGCAAAAATGAATTCTCAGTGCCACTTTTTCAATCTTGTGGAGAAAATCTTTGATTGCCTAATCATTCATTTTTCGCGTTTGGCGGCATCTATACATTCCTTTCGATACACGTGCTGAGTACCGTCGATTCCGAGAAACTTCGATTTTTTGTCGCAAAAATGAATTGTCAGTGCCACTTTTTCAATCTTGTGGAGAAAATCTTTGACTGGCTAATCGTTCATTTTTCGCGTTTGGCGGCATCTATACATTCCTGGCAATACACGTGCTGAGTACCGTCGATTTCGAGACACTTTGATTTTTGTCGCAAAAATGAATTCTAAGTGCCACTTTTTCAATCTTGTGGAGAAAATCTTTGATTGCCTAATCGTTCATTTTTCGCGTTTGGCGGCATCTATACATTCCTGGCAATACACGTGCTGAGTACCGTCGATTTCGAGAAACTTCGATTTTTTGTCGCAATATGAATTGTCATTGCCACTTTTTCAATCTTGTGGAGAAAATCTTTGATTGCCTAATCGTTCATTTTTCGCGTTTGGCGGCATCTATACATTCCTGGCAATACACGTGCTGAGTACCGTCGATTTCGAGAAACTTCGATTTTTTGTCGCAAAAATGAATTGTCAGTGCCACTTTTTCAATCTTGTGGAGAAAATCTTTGATTGCGTAATCGTTCATTTTTCGCGTTTGGCGGCATCTATACATTTCTGGCAATACACGTGCTGAGTACCGTCGATTTCGAGAACCTTCGATTTTTTGTCGCAAAAATGAATTGTCAGTGCCACTTTTTCAATCTTGTGGAGAAAATCTTTGATTGCCTAATTGTTCATTTTTCGCGTTTGGCTGCATATATACATTCCTGGCAATACACGTGCTGAGTACCGTCGATTTTGAGACACTTTGATTTTTGTCGCAAAAATGAATTCTCAGTGCCACTTTTTCAATCTTGTGGAGAAAATCTTTGATTGCCTAATCATTCATTTTTCGCGTTTGGCGGCATCTATACATTCCTTTCGATACACGTGCTGAGTACCGTCGATTCCGAGAAACTTCGATTTTTTGTCGCAAAAATGAATTGTCAGTGCCACTTTTTCAATCTTGTGGAGAAAATCTTTGACTGGCTAATCGTTCATTTTTCGCGTTTGGCGGCATCTATACATTCCTGGCAATACACGTGCTGAGTACCGTCGATTTCGAGACACTTTGATTTTTGTCGCAAAAATGAATTCTAAGTGCCACTTTTTCAATCTTGTGGAGAAAATCTTTGATTGCCTAATCGTTCATTTTTCGCGTTTGGCGGCATCTATACATTCCTGGCAATACACGTGCTGAGTACCGTCGATTTCGAGAAACTTCGATTTTTTGTCGCAATATGAATTGTCATTGCCACTTTTTCAATCTTGTGGAGAAAATCTTTGATTGCCTAATCGTTCATTTTTCGCGTTTGGCGGCATCTATACATTCCTGGCAATACACGTGCTGAGTACCGTCGATTTCGAGAAACTTCGATTTTTTGTCGCAAAAATGAATTGTCAGTGCCACTTTTTCAATCTTGTGGAGAAAATCTTTGATTGCGTAATCGTTCATTTTTCGCGTTTGGCGGCATCTATACATTTCTGGCAATACACGTGCTGAGTACCGTCGATTTCGAGAACCTTCGATTTTTTGTCGCAAAAATGAATTGTCAGTGCCACTTTTTCAATCTTGTGGAGAAAATCTTTGATTGCCTAATTGTTCATTTTTCGCGTTTGGCTGCATATATACATTCCTGGCAATACACGTGCTGAGTACCGTCGATTTCGAGACACTTCGATTTTTTGTCGCAAAAATGAATTGTCAGTGCCACTTTTTTAATCTTGTGGAGAAAATCTTTGAATGCCTAATCGTTCATTTTTCGCGTTTGGCGGCATCTATACATTCCTGGCAATACACGTGCTCAGTACCGTCGATTTCGAGAAACTTCGATTTTTGGTCGCAAAAATGAATTGTCAGTGCCACTTTATCAATCTTGTGGACAAAATCTTTGTTTGCCGAATCGTTCATTTTTCGCGTTTGGCGGCATCTGTACATTTCTGGCAATACACGTGCTGAATACCGTCCATTTCGAGACACTTCGATTTTTCGTCGCAAAAATGAATTCGCAGTGCCACTTTTTCAATCTTGTGGAGAAAATCTTTGATTGCCTAATCGTTCATTTTTCGCGTTTGGCGGCATCTATACATTCCTGGCAATACACGTGCTGAGTACCGTCGATTTCGAGAAACTTCGATTTTTTGTCGCAAAAATGAATTCTCAGTGCCACTTTTTCAATCTTGTGGAGAAAATCTTTGTTTGCCTAATCGTTCATTTTTCCCGTTTGGCGGCATCTATACATTCCTGGCAATATACGTGCTGAGTACCGTCGATTTCGAGACGCTTCGATTTTTTGTCGCAAAAATGAATTGTCAGTGCCACTTTTTCAATCTTGTGGAGAAAATCTTTGATTGCCTAATCGTTCATTTTTCGCGTTTGGCGGCATCTATACATTCCTGGCAATACACGTGCTGAGTACCGTCGATTTTGAGACACTTTGATTTTTGTCGCAAAAATGAATTCTCAGTGCCACTTTTTCAATCTTGTGGAGAAAATCTTTGATTGCCTAATCGTTCGTTTTTCGCGTTTGGCGGCATCTATACATTCCTTTCGATACACGTGCTGAGTACCGTCGATTCCGAGAAACTTCGATTTTTTGTCGCAAAAATGAATTGTCAGTGCCACTTTTTCAATCTTGTGGAGAAAATCTTTGACTGGCTAATCGTTCATTTTTCGCGTTTGGCGGCATCTATACATTCCTGGCAATACACGTGCTGAGTACCGTCGATTTCGAGACACTTTGATTTTTGTCGCAAAAATGAATTCTAAGTGCCACTTTTTCAATCTTGTGGAGAAAATCTTTGATTGCCTAATCGTTCATTTTTCGCGTTTGGCGGCATCTATACATTCCTGGCAATACACGTGCTGAGTACCGTCGATTTCGAGAAACTTCGATTTTTTGTCGCAAAAATGAATTGTCATTGCCACTTTTTCAATCTTGTGGAGAAAATCTTTGATTGCCTAATCGTTCATTTTTCGCGTTTGGCGGCATCTATACATTCCTGGCAATACACGTGCTGAGTACCGTCGATTTCGAGAAACTTCGATTTTTTGTCGCAAAAATGAATTGTCAGTGCCACTTTTTCAATCTTGTGGAGAAAATCTTTGATTGCCTAATCGTTCATTTTTCGCGTTTGGCGGCATCTATACATTTCTGGCAATACACGTGCTGAGTACCGTCGATTTCGAGAACCTTCGATTTTTTGTCGCAAAAATGAATTGTCAGTGCCACTTTTTCAATCTTGTGGAGAAAATCTTTGATTGCCTAATTGTTCATTTTTCGCGTTTGGCTGCATATATACATTCCTGGCAATACACGTGCTGAGTACCGTCGATTTCGAGACACTTCGATGTTTTGTCGCAAAAATGAATTGTCAGTGCCACTTTTTTAATCTTGTGGAGAAAATCTTTGATTGCCTAATCATCATTTTTCGCGTTTGGCGGCATCTATACATTCCTGGCAATACACGTGCTCAGTACCGTCGATTTCGAGAAACTTCGATTTTTGGTCGCAAAAATGAATTGTCAGTGCCACTTTATCAATCTTGTGGAGAAAATCTTTGTTTGCCGAATCGTTCATTTTTCGCGTTTGGCGGCATCTCTACATTTCTGGCAATACACGTGCTGAGTACCGTCCATTTCGAGACACTTCGATTTTTCGTCGCAAAAATGAATTCTCAGTGCCACTTTTTCAATCTTGTGGAGAAAATCTTTGATTGCCTAATCGTTCATTTTTCGCGTTTGGCGGCATCTATACATTCCTGGCAATACACGTGCTGAGTACTGTCGATTTCGAGAAACTTCGATTTTTTGTCGCAAAAATGAATTGTCAGTGCCACTTTTTTAATCTTGTGGAGAAAATCTTTGATTGCATAAACGTTCATTTTTCGCGTTTGGCGGCATCTATACATTCCTGGCAATACACGTGCTGAGTACCGTCGATTTCGAGAAACTTCGATTTTTTGTCGCAATATGAATTCTCAGTGCCACTTTTTCAATCTCGTGGAGAAAATCTTTGATTGCCTAATCGTTCATTTTTCGCGTTTGGCGGCATCTATACATTCCTGGCAATACACGAGCTGAGTACCGTCGATTTCGAGACACTTTGATTTATGTCGCAAAAATGAATTCTCAGTGCCACTTTTTCAATCTTGTGGAGAAAATCTTTGATTGCCTAATCGTTCATTTTTCGCGTTTGGCGGCATCTATACATTCCTGGCAATACACGTGCTGAGTACCGTCGATTTCAAGAAACTTCGATTTTTTGTCGCAAAAATGAATTGTCAGTGCCACTTTTTCAATCTTGTGGAGAAAATCTTTGATTGCCTAATCGTTCATTTTTCGCGTTTAGCGGCATCTATACATTCCTGGCAATACAGGTGCTGAGCACTGTCGATTTGGAGAAACTTCCATTTTTTGTCGCAAAAATGAATTGTCAGTGCCACTTTTTCAATCTTGTGGAGAAAATCTTTGATTGCCTAATCGTTCATTTTTCGCGTTTGGCGGCATCTATACATTCCTGGCAATACACGTGCTGAGTACCGTCGATTTCGAGAAACTTCGATTTTTTATCGCAAAAATGAATTGTCAGTGCCACTTTTTCAATCTTGTGGAGAAAATCTTTGATTGCCTAATCGTTCATTTTTCGCGTTTGGCGGCATCTATACATTCCTGGCAATACACGTGCTGAGTACCGTTGATTTCGAGAAACTTCGATTTTTTGTCGCAAAAATGAATTGTCAGTGCCACTTTTTCAATCTTGTGGAGAAAATCTTTGATTGCCTAATCGTTCATTTTTCGCGTTTGGCGGCATCTATACATTCCTGGCAATACACGTGCTGAGTACCGTCGATTTCGAGACACCGATTTTTTGTCGCAAAAATGAATTCTCAGTGCCACTTTTTCAATCTTGTGGAGAAAATCTTTGATTGCCTAATCGTTCATTTTTCGTGTTTGGCGGCATCTATACTTTCCTGGCAATACACGTGCTGAGTACCGTCGATTTCGAGACACTTCGATTTTTTGTCGCAAGAATGAATTCTCAGTGCCACTTTTTCAATCTTGTGGAGAAAATCTTTGATTGCCTAATCGTTCATTTTTCGCGTTTGGCGGCATCGATAAATTCCTGGCAATACAGGTGCTGAGTACCGTCGATTTCGAGAAACTTTGATTTTTTGTCGCAAAAATGAATTGTCAGTGCCACTTTTTCAATCTTGTAGAGAAAATCTTTGATTGCCTAATCGTTAACTAACCCAACCCAACCCAACCCAACCTAACCTAACCTAACCTAACCCAACCTAACCCAACCCAACCTAACCCAACCTAACCTAACCTAACCCAACCCAACCCAACCTAACCTAACCTAACCTAACCCAACCCAACCTAACCTAACCTAACCCAACCTAACCTAACCTAACCTAACCCAACCCAACCCCACCCAACCTAACCTAACCAAATCAAACCAAACCAGACCAAACCTAACCTAACCCAACCTAACCTAACCTAACCTAACCTAACCTAACCTAACCTAACCTAACCCAACCAAACGTAACCTAACCTAACCAAACCAAACCAAACCTAACCTAACCTAACCCAACCCAAACCAACCCAACCCAACCTAACCCAACCTAACCTAACCTGACCCAACCCAACCCAACCTAACCCAACCTAACCTAACCCAACCCAACCCAACCCAACCCAACCTAACCCAACCCAACCCAACCCAACCCAACCTAACCCAACCCAACCCAACCCAACCTAACCTAACCCAACCTAACCTAACCAAACCTAACCTAGCCTAACCCAACCCAACCCAATATAACCTAACCTAACCCAACCTAACCTAACCTAACCCAACCCAACCCAACCTAACCTATACCAACCTAACCCAACCTAACCTAACCTAACCCAACCCAACCTAACATAACCTAACCTAACCCAACCCAACCCAACCCAACCTAACCTATACCAACCTAACCTAACCTAACCTAACCCATTCCAACCCTAACCTAACCTAACCCAACCCAACCCAACCTAACCTAACCTAGCCTAACCTAACCTAGCCTAACCTAACCTAACCTAACCTAACCTCACCCAACCTAACCTAACCTAACCTAACCCAACCTAACCTAACCTAACCTAACCCAACCTAGCCTAACCTAACCTAACCCAACCTAACCTAACCCAACCTAACCTAACCCAACCCAACCCAACCCAACCAAACCTAACCTAACCTAACCTAACCCAACCCAACCCAAACTAACCCAACCTAACCTAACCCAACCCAACCTAACCTAACCCAACCCAACCCAATCCAACCTAACCTAACCTAACCTAACCCAACCCAACCCAACCCAACCCAACCTAACCCAACCTAACCTAACCCAACCCAACCCAACGCAACCCAACCTAACCCAACCTAACCCAACCTAACCCAACCCAACCCAACCTAACCTAACCTAACCTAACCTAACCTAACCCATTCCAACCCTAACCTAACCTAACCTAACCCAACCCAACCCAACCCAACCTAACCCAACCCAACCCAACCTAACCTAACCTAACCTAACCTAACCCAACCCAACACAACCTAACCTAACCTAGGCTAACCTAACCTAACCTAACCTAACCCAGCCTAACCTAACCTAAAATAACCCAACCTAACCTAACCTAACCCAACCTAACCTAACCTAACCCAACCTAACCTAACCCAACCCAACACAACCCAACCCAACACAACCCAACCTAACCTAACCTAACCTAACCCAACCCAACCCAAACTAACCCAACCTAACCTAACCCAACCTAACCTAACCTAACCCAACCCAACCCAACCTAACCTAACCTAACCTAACCTAACCCAACCTAACCTAACCTAACCTAACCTAACCCAACCCAACCTAACCTAACCTAACCTAACCCAACCCGACTTAACCTAACATAACCTAACCTAACCCAACCTAACCTAACCTAACCCAACCTAACCTAACCTAACCTAACCTAACCCAACCCAACCTAACCTAACCTAACCTAACCCAACCTAACCCAACCCAACCTAACCTAACCCAACCCAACATAACCCAACCCAACCTAACCTAACCCAACCAAACCTAACCTAACCTAACCCAACCTAACCTAACCTAACCTAACCCAACCCAACCTAACCTAACCCAACCCAACCCAACCTAACCTAACGTAACCTAACCTAACCTAACCTAACCCAACCCATCCCAACCTAACCTAACCCAACCTAACCTAACCTAACCTAACCCAACCTAACCTAACCTAACCAAACCCAACCCAACCCAACCTAACCCAACCCAACCCAACCCAACGTAACCTAACCTAACCTAACCCAACCCAACCCAACCTAACCCAACCTAACCTAATCTAACCCAACCTAACCTAACCCAACCCAACCTAACCTAACCTAACCCAACCCAACCCAACCTAACCCAACCCAACCTAACCTAACCTAACCCAACATAACCTAACCTAACCCAACCCAACCTAACCTAACCCAACCCAACCCAACCCATCCCAACCTAACCTAACCTAACCTCACCTAACCTCACCTAACCTCACTTAACCTAACCTAACCTAACCCAACCCAACCCAACCCAACCCAACCTAACCTAACCTAACCTAACCTCACCTAACCTAACCTAACCTAACCCAACCCAACCCACCCTAACCCAACCTTAACCTAACCTAACCTAACCTAACCCAACCCAACCTAACCTAACCCAACCTAACCCAACCCAACCCAAACTAACCCAACCTAACCTAACCGAACCCAACCCAACCTAACCTAACCCAACCTAACCTAACCTAACCATACCCAACCTAACCCAACCTAACCCAACCCAACCTAACCTAAACTAACCCAAACCAACCCAACTCAACCTAACCTAACCTAACCCAACCCAACCCTACCCAACCCAACCTAACCTAACCTGACCTAACCCAACCCAACCTAACCTAACCCAACCCAACCCAACTCAACCAAACATACCCTAACCTAACCTAACCTACCTAACCTACCTAACCTAACCCAACCCAACCCAACCCAACCTAACCTAACGCAACCCAACCCAACCCAACCCAACCTAACCTAACCTAACCCAACCTAACCTAACCTAACCCAACCCAACCTAACCCAACCCAACCCTACCTAACCTAATCTAACCCAACCCAACCTAACCCAACCTAACCCAACCTAACCTAACCTAACCTAACCCAACCCAACCCAACCTAACCTAACCCAACCCAACCCAACCCAACCTAACCCAACCCAACCCAACCTAACCTAACCTAACCTAACCCAACCCAACCTAACCTAACCTAACCTAACCTAAACTAACCCAACCCAACCCAACCTCTCCTAACCTAACCTAACCCAACCTAACCCAACCCAACCTAACCTAACCTAACCTAACCTATCCGAACCCAACCTAACCTAACCTAACCTAACCTAACCCAACCCAACCCAACCCAACCCAACCTAACCCAACCTAACCTAACCTAACCTAACCCAACCCAACCCAACCTAACCTAACCTAACCCAACCTAACCTAACCAAACCTAACCTAACCTAACCCAACCCAACCCAATATAACCTAACCTAACCCAACCTAACCTAACCTAACCCAACCCAACCTAACCTATACCAACCTAACCCAACCTAACCTAACCTAACCCAACCCAACCTAACATAACCTAACCCAACCCAACCCAACCCAACCCAACCTAACCTATACCAACCTAACCTAACTTAACCTAACCCATTCCAACCCTAACCTAACCTAACCCAACCCAACCCAACCTAACCTAACCTAGCCTAACCTAACCTAACCTAACCTAACCTCACCCAACCTAACCTAACCTAACCCAACCTAACCTAACCTAACCTAACCCAACCTAGCCTAACCTAACCTAACCCAACCCAACCTAACCCAACCTAACCTAACCCAACCCAACCCAACCCAACCAAATCTAACCTAACCTAACCTAACCTAACCCAACCCAACCCAAACTAACCCAACCTAACCTAACCCAACCCAACCTAACCTAACCCAACCCAACCCAACCCAATCCAACCTAACCTAACCTAACCTAACCCAACCCAACCCAACCCAACCCAACCTAACCCAACCTAACCTAACCCAACCCAACCCAACGCAACCCAACCTAACCCAACCTAACCCAACCCAACCCAACCTAACCTAACCTAACCTAACCTAACCCATTCCAACCCTAACCTAACCTAACCTAACCCAACCCAACCCAACGCAACCTAACCCAACCCAACCCAACCTAACCTAACCTAACCTAACCTACCCCAACCCAACACAACCTAACCTAACCTAGGCTAACCTAACCTAACCTAACCTAACCTAACCTAACGCAGCCTAACCTAACCTAAAATAACCCAACCTAACCTAACCTAACCCAACCTAACCTAACCTAACCCAACCTAACCTAACCCAACCTAACCTAACCCAACCCAACACAACCCAACCCAACACAACCCAACCTAACCTAACCTAACCTAACCCAACCCAACCCAAACTAACCCAACCTAACCTAACCCAACCTAACCTAACCTAACCCAACCCAACCAAACCTAACCTAACCTAACCTAACCTAACCCAACCCAACCTAACCTAACCTAACCTAACCTAACCCAACCCAACCTAACCTAACCTAACCTAACCCAACCTAACCCAACCCAACCTAACCCAACCCAACCCAACCTAACCCAACCCAACCTAACCTAACCCAACCAAACCTAACCTAACCTAACCCAACCTAACCTAACCTAACCTAACCCAACCCAACCTAACCTAACCCAACCCAACCCAACCTAACCTAATGTAACCTAACCTAACCTAACCTAACCCAACCCATCCCAACCTAACCTAACCCAACCTAACCTAACCTAACCTAACCCAACCTAACCTAACCTAACCAAACCCAACCCAACCCAACCTAACCCAACCCAACCCAACCCAACCTAACCTAACGTAACCTAACCCAACCTAACCCAACCTAACCTAACCCAACCTAACCTAACCTAACCCAACCTAACCTAACCCAACCCAACCTAACCTAACCTAACCCAACCCAACCCAACCCAACCTAACCCAACAAAACCTAACCTAACCTAACCCAACATAACCTAACCTAACCCAACCCAACCTAACCTAACCCAACCCAACCCAACCCATCCCATCCCAACCCAACCTAACCTCACCTAACCTCACCTAACCTCACTTAACCTAACCTAACCTAACCCAACCCAACCCAACCCAACCCAACCTAACCTAACCTAACCTAACCTCACCTAACCTAACCTAACCTAACCCAACCCAACCCACCCTAACCCAACCTTAACCTAACCTAACCTAACCTAACCCAACCCAACCTAACCTAACCCAACCTAACCCAACCAAACCCAAACTAACCCAACCTAACCTAACCGAACCCAACCCAACCTAACCTAACCCAACCTAACCTAACCTAACCTAACCATACCCAACCTAACCCAACCTAACCCAACCCAACCTAACCTAAGCTAACCCAAACCAACCCAACTCAACCTAACCTAACCTAACCCAACCCAACCCTACCCAACCCAACCTAACCTAACCTGACCTAACCCAACCCAACCTAACCTAACCCAACCCAACCCAACTCAACCAAACATACCCTAACCTAACCTAACCTACCTAACCTACCTAACCTAACCCAACCCAACCCAACCCAACCTAACCTAACGCAACTCAACCCAACCCAACCCAACCTAACCTAACCAAACCTAACCTAACCCAACCCAACCTAACCTAACCTAACCCAACCCAACCTAACCCAACCCAACCCTACCTAACCTAATCTAACCCAACCCAACCTAACCCAACCTAACCCAACCTAATCTAACCTAACCTAACCCAACCCAACCCAACCCAACCCCACCTAACCTAACCCAACCCAACCCAACCCAACCTAACCTAACCTAACCTAACCCAACCTAACCTAACCAAACCTAACCCAAGCCAACCCAACCCAACCCAGCCTAACCTAGCCTAACCTAACCTAACGCAACCTAATCTAACCTAACCTAACCTAACCTAACCCAACCCAACCCAACCCAACCTAACCTAACCAAACCAAACCAAACCTAACCTAACCAAACCAAACCAAACCAAACGAAACCTAACCTAACCTAACGTAACCTAACCTAACCAAACCCAACCAAACAAACCAAACCTAACATAACCTAACCCAACCCAACCCAACCCAACCCAACCTAACCCAACCTAACCTAACCTGACCCAACCCAACCCAACCTAACCTAACCCAACCTAACCCAACCCAACCCAACCTAACCTAACATAACCCAACCTAACCCAACCCAACCCAACCCAACCTAACCTAACCTCACCTAACCTAACCCAACCCAACCCAACCCATCCCAACCTAACCCAACCTAACCTAACCTAACCTAACCCAACCCAACCCAACCTAACCTAACCTAACCAAACCCAACCCAACCTAACCTAACCTAAACTAAACTAACCCAACCTAACCTAACCCAACCCAACCTAACCTAACCTAACCTAACCTAACCTAACCTAACCTAACCTAACCTAACCTAACCCAACCTAACCTAACCCAACCTAACCAACCTAACCCAACCCAACCCAACCCAACCTAACCTAACCTAACCTAACCTAACCTAACCCAACCTAACCTAACCTAAACCAACCTAACCTAACCTAACCTAACCCAACCTAACCTAACCTAACCTAACCCAACCTAACCTAACCCAACCTAACCTAACACAACCCAACCCAACACAACCCAACCCAACCTAACCTAACCTAACCTAACCTAACCCAACCCAACCCAACCCAAACTAACCCAACCCAACCTAACCTAACCCAACCAAACCTAACCTAACCTAACCCAACCTAACCTAACCTAACCTAACCCAACCCAACCTAACCTAACCCAACCCAACCCAACCTAACCTAACGTAACCTAACCTAACCTAACCTAACCCAACCCATCCCAACCTAACCTAACCCAACCTAACCTAACCTAACCTAACCCAACCTAACCTAACCTAACCAAACCCAACCCAACCCAACCTAACCCAACCCAACCCAACCCAACCTAACCTAACCTAACCTAACCCAACCTAACCCAACCTAACCTAACCCAACCTAACCTAACCTAACCCAACCTAACCTAACCCAACCCAACCTAACCTAACCTAACCCAACCCAACCCAACCCAACCTAACCCAACCCAACCTAACCTAACCTAACCCAACATAACCTAACCTAACCCAACCCAACCTAACCTAACCCAACCCAACCCAACCCATCCCATCCCAACCCAACCTAACCTCACCTAACCTCACCTAACCTCACTTAACCTAACCTAACCTAACCCAACCCAACCGAACCCAACCCAACCTAACCTAACCTAACCTAACCTCACCTAACCTAACCTAACCTAACCCAACCCAACCCACCCTAACCCAACCTTAACCTAACCTAACCTAACCTAACCCAACCCAACCTAACCTAACCCAACCTAACCCAACCAAACCCAAACTAACCCAACCTAACCTAACCGAACCCAACCCAACCTAACCTAACCCAACCTAACCTAACCTAACCTAACCATACCCAACCTAACCCAACCTAACCCAACCCAACCTAACCTAAGCTAACCCAAACCAACCCAACTCAACCTAACCTAACCTAACCCAACCCAACCCTACCCAACCCAACCTAACCTAACCTGACCTAACCCAAACCAACCTAACCTAACCCAACCCAACCCAACTCAACCAAACATACCCTAACCTAACCTAACCTACCTAACCTACCTAACCTAACCCAACCCAACCCAACCCAACCTAACCTAACGCAACCCAACCCAACCCAACCCAACCTAACCTAACCTAACCTAACCTAACCCAACCCAACCTAACCTAACCTAACCCAACCCAACCTAACCCAACCCAACCCTACCTAACCTAATCTAACCCAACCCAACCTAACCCAACCTAACCCAACCTAACCTAACTAACCTAACCTAACCCAGCCCAACCCAACCCAACCCAACCTAACCTAACCCAACCCAACCCAACCCAACCTAACCTAACCTAACCTAATCTAACCTAACCTAACCTAACCTAACCCAACCCAACCCAACCCAACCTAACCTAACCAAACCAAACCAAACCTAACCTAACCAAACCAAACCAAACCAAACGAAACCTAACCTAACCTAACGTAACCTAACCTAACCAAACCAAACCAAACAAACCAAACCTAACATAACCTAACCCAACCCAACCCAACCCAACCCAACCTAACCCAACCTAACCTAACCTGACCCAACCCAACCCAACCTAACCCAACCTAACCTAACCCAACCTAACCCAACCCAACCCAACCTAACCTAACATAACCCAACCTAACCCAACCCAACCCAACCCAACCTAACCTAACCTCACCTAACCTAACCCAACCCAACCCAACCCATCCCAACCTAACCCAACCTAACCTAACCTAACCTAACCCAACCCAACCCAACCTAACCTAACCTAACCTAACCCAACCCAACCCAACCTAACCTAACCTAAACTAAACTAACCCCACCTAACCTAACCCAACCCAACCTAACCTAGCCTAACCTAACCTAACCTAACCTAACCTAACCTAACCTAACCTAACCCAACCTAACCTAACCCAACCTAACCAACCTAACCCAACCCAACCCAACCCAACCTAACCTAACCTAACCTAACCTAACCTAACCCAACCTAACCTAACCTAACCCAACCTAACCTAACCTAACCTAACCCAACCTAACCTAACCTAACCTAACCCAACCTAACCTAACCCAACCTAACCTAACACAACCCAACCCAACACAACCCAACCCAACCTAACCTAACCTAACCTAACCTAACCCAACCCAACCCAAACTAACCTAAGCCAACCCAACGTAACCTAACCTAACCCAACCCAACCCAACCCAAGCCAACCTAACCTAACCTAACCTAACCCAACCCAACCTAACCTAACCCAACCCAACCCAACCCAACCCAACCTAACCCAACCTAACCTAACCCAACCTAACCCAACCCAACTCAACCCAACCTAACCTAACCTAACCTAACCTAACACAACCTAACCTAACCCAACCTAACCTAACCCAACCCAACCTAACCTTACCCAACCCAACCTAACCCAACCCAACCTAACCTAACCTAATCCAACCTAACATAACCTAACCCAACCTAACCTAACCCAACCTAACCCAACCCAACTCAACCCAACCTAACCTAACCTAACCTAACCTAACACAACCTAACCTAACCCAACCTAACCTAACCCAACCCAACCTAACCTTACCCAACCCAACCTAACCCAACCCAACCTAACCTAACCTAATCCAACCTAACATAACCTAACCTAACCTAACCTAACCTAACCTAACACAACCTAACCTAACCTAACCTAACCTAACCTAAACCAACCCAACCCAACCCAACCTAACCTAACCCAACCTAACCTAACCTAACCTAACCTAACCCAACCTAACCTAACCTAGCCTAACCTAACCCAACCCAAACTAACCTAACCTAACCTAACCCAACCCAACTTAACCTAACATAACCTAACCTAACCCAACCCAACCTAACCTAACCTAACCTAACCCAACCTAACCTAACCTAACCTAACCCAACCTAACCCAACCTAACCTAACCAAACCTAACCCAACCCAACCCAACCCAACACAGCCTAACCTAGCCTAACCCAACCTAATCTAACCTAACCTAACCTAACCTAACCCAACCCAACCCAACTTAACCTAACCTAACCAAACCAAACCAAACCTAACCTAACCAAACCAAACCAAACCAAACGAAACCTAACCTAACCTAACGTAACCTAACCTAACCAAACCAAACCAAACAAACCAAACCTAACCTAACCTAACCCAACCCAACCCAACCCAACCCAACCTAACCTAACCTAACCTAATGCAACCCAACCCAACCTAACCTAACCTAACCCAACCCAACCCAACCTAACCTAACCTAAACTAAACTAACCCAACCTAACCTAACCCAACCCAACCTAACCTAACCTAACCTAACCTAACCTAACCTAACCTAACCTAACCTAACCCAACCTAACCTAACCCAACCTAACCAACCTAACCCAACCCAACCCAACCCAACCCAACCTAACCTAACCTAACCTAACCTAACCTAACCTAACCTAACCCAACCTAACCTAACCTAACCCAACCTAACCTAACCTAACCCAACCCAACCCAACCCAACCCAGCCTAACCTAGCCTAACCTAACCTAACGCAACCTAATCTAACCTAACCCAACCTAACCTAACCCAACCCTACCTAACCTAACCTAACCCAACCCAACCCAACCCAACCTAACCTAACCCAACCTAACCTAACCTAACCTAACCATACCCAACCTAACCCAACCTAACCGAACCCAACCTAACCTAAGCTAACCCAAACCAACCCAACTCAACCTAACCTAACCTAACCCAACCCAACCCTACCCAACCCAACCTAACCTAACCTGACCTAACCCAACCCAACCTAACCTAACCCAACCCAACCCTACTCAACCAAACATACCCTAACCTAACCTAACCTACCTAACCTACCTAACCTAACCCAACCCAACCTAACCTAACGCAACCCAACCCAACCCAACCCAACCTAACCTAACCTAACCTAACCTAACCCAACCCAACCTAACCTAACCTAACCCAACCCAACCTAACCCAACCCAACCCTACCTAACCTAATCTAACCCAACCCAACCTAACCCAACCTAACCCAACCTAACCTAACCTAACCTAACCCAACCCAACCCAACCCAACCCAACCTAACCTAACCCAACCCAACCCAACCCAACCTAACCTAACCTAACCTAACCCAACCTAACCTAACCAAACCTAACCCAACCCAACCCAACCCAGCCTAACCTAGCCTAACCTAACCTAACGCAACCTAATCTAACCTAACCTAACCTAACCTAACCCAACCCAACCCAACCTAACCTAACCAAACCAAACCAAACCTAACCTAACCAAACCCAACTCAACCCAACCTAACCCAACCTAACCTTACCCAACCCAACCTAACCCAACCCAACCTAACCTAACCTAATCCAACCTAACATAACCTAACCCAACCTAACCTAACCTAACCGAACCTAACCTGACCTAACCCAACCTAACCTAACCTAACCCAACCCAACCTAACCTAACCTAACCCAACCCAACCTAACCTAACGTAACCTAACCTAACCTAAACCAACCCAACCCAACCCAACCTAACCTAACCCAACCTAACCTAACCTAACATAACCTAACCCAACCTAACCTAACCTAAACTAACCCAACCCAACCCAACCTAACCTAACCCAACCCAACCCAACCCAACCTAACCTAACCTAACCTAACCTAACCCAACCTAACCTAACCTAGCCTAACCTAACCCAACCCAAACTAACCTAACCTAACCTAACCCAACCCAACTTAACCTAACATAACCTAACCTAACCCAACCCAACCTAACCTAACCTAACCTAACCCAACCTAACCTAACCTAACCTAACCCAACCTAACCCAACCTAACGTAACCAAACCTAACCCAACCCAACCCAACCCAACCCAGCCTAACCTAGCCTAACCCAACCTAATCTAACCTAACCTAACCTAACCTAACCCAACCCAACCCAACTTAACCTAACCTAACCAAACCAAACCAAACCTAACCTAACCAAACCAAACCAAACCAAACGAAACCTAACCTAACCTAACGTAACCTAACCTAACCAAACCAAACCAAACAAACCAAACCTAACCTAACCTAACCCAACCCAACCCAACCCAACCCAACCTAACCCAACCTAACCTAACCTAACCTAACGCAACCCAACCCAACCTAACCTAACCTAACCTAACCCAACCCAACCCAACCTAACCTAACCTAAACTAAACTAACCCAACCTAACCTAACCCAACCCAACCTAACCTAACCTAACCTAACCTAACCTAACCTAACCTAACCCAACCTAACCTAACCCAACCTAACCAACCTAACCCAACCCAACCCAACCCAACCCAACCTAACCTAACCTAACCTAACCTAACCTAACCTAACCCAACCTAACCTAACCTAACCCAACCTAACCTAACCTAACCCAACCCAACCCAACCCAACCCAGCCTAACCTAGCCTAACCTAACCTAACGCAACCTAATCTAACCTAACCCAACCTAACCTAACCCAACCCTACCTAACCTAACCTAACCCAACCCAACCCAACCCAACCTAACCCAACCCAACCTAACCTAACCTAACCCAACATAACCTAACCTAACCCAACCCAACCTAACCTAACCCAACCCAACCCAACCCATCCCATCCCAACCCAACCTAACCTCACCTAACCTCACCTAACCTCACTTAACCTAACCTAACCTAACCCAACCCAACCCAACCCAACCTAACCTAACCTAACCTAACCTCACCTAACCTAACCTAACCTAACCCAACCCAACCCACCCTAACCCAACCTTAACCTAACCTAACCTAACCTAACCCAACCCAACCTAACCTAACCCAACCTAACCCAACCAAACCCAAACTAACCCAACCTAACCTAACCGAACCCAACCCAACCTAACCTAACCCAACCTAACCTAACCTAACCTAACCATACCCAACCTAACCCAACCTAACCCAACCCAACCTAACCTAAGCTAACCCAAACCAACCCAACTCAACCTAACCTAACCTAACCCAACCCAACCTAACCTAACCCAACCCAACCCAACTCAACCAAACATACCCTAACCTAACCTAACCTACCTAACCTACCTAACCTAACCCAACCCAACCCAACCCAACCCAACCTAACCTAATGCAACCCAACCCAACCCAACCCAACCTAACCTAACCTAACCTAACCTAACCCAACCCAACCTAACCTAACCTAACCCAACCCAACCTAACCCAACCCAACCCTACCTAACCTAATCTAACCCAACCCAACCTAACCCAACCTAACCCAACCTAACCTAACCTAACCTAACCCAACCCAACCCAACCCAACCCAACCTAACCTAACCCAACCCAACCCAACCCAACCTAACCTAACCTAACCTAACCCAACCTAACCTAACCAAACCTAACCCAACCCAACCCAACCCAACCCAGCCTAACCTAACCCAACCCAACCCAACTCAACCAAACATACCCTAACCTAACCTAACCTACCTAACCTACCTAACCTAACCCAACCCAACCCAACCCAACCCAACCTAACCTAACGCAACCCAACCCAACCCAACCCAACCTAACCTAACCTAACCTAACCTAACCTAACCCAACCCAACTTAACCTAACATAACCTAACCTAACCCAACCCAACCTAACCTAACCTAACCTAACCCAACCTAACCTAACCTAACCTAACCCAACCTAACCCAACCTAACCTAACCAAACCTAACCCAACCCAACCCAACCCAACCCAGCCTAACCTAGCCTAACCCAACCTAATCTAACCTAACCTAACCTAACCTAACCCAACCCAACCCAACTTAACCTAACCTAACCAAACCAAACCAAACCTAACCTAACCAAACCAAACCAAACCAAACGAAACCTAACCTAACCTAACGTAACCTAACCTAACCAAACCAAACCAAACAAACCAAACCTAACCTAACCTAACCCAACCCAACCCAACCCAACCCAACCTAACCCAACCTAACCTAACCTAACCTAATGCAACCCAACCCAACCTAACCTAACCTAACCTAACCCAACCCAACCCAACCTAACCTAACCTAAACTAAACTAACCCAACCTAACCTAACCCAACCCAACCTAACCTAACCTAACCTAACCTAACCTAACCTAACCTAACCCAACCTAACCTAACCCAACCTAACCAACCTAACCCAACCCAACCCAACCCAACCCAACCTAACCTAACCTAACCTAACCTAACCTAACCTAACCTAACCCAACCTAACCTAACCTAACCCAACCTAACCTAACCTAACCCAACCCAACCCAACCCAACCCAGCCTAACCTAGCCTAACCTAACCTAACGCAACCTAATCTAACCTAACCCAACCTAACCTAACCCAACCCTACCTAACCTAACCTAACCCAACCCAACCCAACCCAACCTAACCCAACCCAACCTAACCTAACCTAACCCAACATAACCTAACATAACCTAACCTAACCCAACCCAACCTAACCTAACCTAACCTAACCCAACCTAACCTAACCTAACCTAACCCAACCTAACCCAACCTAACGTAACCAAACCTAACCCAACCCAACCCAACCCAACCCAGCCTAACCTAGCCTAACCCAACCTAATCTAACCTAACCTAACCTAACCTAACCCAACCCAACCCAACTTAACCTAACCTAACCAAACCAAACCAAACCTAACCTAACCAAACCAAACCAAACCAAACGAAACCTAACCTAACCTAACGTAACCTAACCTAACCAAACCAAACCAAACAAACCAAACCTAACCTAACCTAACCCAACCCAACCCAACCCAACCCAACCTAACCCAACCTAACCTAACCTAACCTAACGCAACCCAACCCAACCTAACCTAACCTAACCTAACCCAACCCAACCCAACCTAACCTAACCTAAACTAAACTAACCCAACCTAACCTAACCCAACCCAACCTAACCTAACCTAACCTAACCTAACCTAACCTAACCTAACCCAACCTAACCTAACCCAACCTAACCAACCTAACCCAACCCAACCCAACCCAACCCAACCTAACCTAACCTAACCTAACCTAACCTAACCTAACCCAACCTAACCTAACCTAACCCAACCTAACCTAACCTAACCCAACCCAACCCAACCCAACCCAGCCTAACCTAGCCTAACCTAACCTAACGCAACCTAATCTAACCTAACCCAACCTAACCTAACCCAACCCTACCTAACCTAACCTAACCCAACCCAACCCAACCCAACCTAACCCAACCCAACCTAACCTAACCTAACCCAACATAACCTAACCTAACCCAACCCAACCTAACCTAACCCAACCCAACCCAACCCATCCCATCCCAACCCAACCTAACCTCACCTAACCTCACCTAACCTCACTTAACCTAACCTAACCTAACCCAACCCAACCCAACCCAACCTAACCTAACCTAACCTAACCTCACCTAACCTAACCTAACCTAACCCAACCCAACCCACCCTAACCCAACCTTAACCTAACCTAACCTAACCTAACCCAACCCAACCTAACCTAACCCAACCTAACCCAACCAAACCCAAACTAACCCAACCTAACCTAACCGAACCCAACCCAACCTAACCTAACCCAACCTAACCTAACCTAACCTAACCATACCCAACCTAACCCAACCTAACCCAACCCAACCTAACCTAAGCTAACCCAAACCAACCCAACTCAACCTAACCTAACCTAACCCAACCCAACCTAACCTAACCCAACCCAACCCAACTCAACCAAACATACCCTAACCTAACCTAACCTACCTAACCTACCTAACCTAACCCAACCCAACCCAACCCAACCCAACCTAACCTAATGCAACCCAACCCAACCCAACCCAACCTAACCTAACCTAACCTAACCTAACCCAACCCAACCTAACCTAACCTAACCCAACCCAACCTAACCCAACCCAACCCTACCTAACCTAATCTAACCCAACCCAACCTAACCCAACCTAACCCAACCTAACCTAACCTAACCTAACCCAACCCAACCCAACCCAACCCAACCTAACCTAACCCAACCCAACCCAACCCAACCTAACCTAACCTAACCTAACCCAACCTAACCTAACCAAACCTAACCCAACCCAACCCAACCCAACCCAGCCTAACCTAACCCAACCCAACCCAACTCAACCAAACATACCCTAACCTAACCTAACCTACCTAACCTACCTAACCTAACCCAACCCAACCCAACCCAACCCAACCTAACCTAACGCAACCCAACCCAACCCAACCCAACCTAACCTAACCTAACCTAACCTAACCTAACCCAACCCAACTTAACCTAACATAACCTAACCTAACCCAACCCAACCTAACCTAACCTAACCTAACCCAACCTAACCTAACCTAACCTAACCCAACCTAACCCAACCTAACCTAACCAAACCTAACCCAACCCAACCCAACCCAACCCAGCCTAACCTAGCCTAACCCAACCTAATCTAACCTAACCTAACCTAACCTAACCCAACCCAACCCAACTTAACCTAACCTAACCAAACCAAACCAAACCTAACCTAACCAAACCAAACCAAACCAAACGAAACCTAACCTAACCTAACGTAACCTAACCTAACCAAACCAAACCAAACAAACCAAACCTAACCTAACCTAACCCAACCCAACCCAACCCAACCCAACCTAACCCAACCTAACCTAACCTAACCTAACGCAACCCAACCCAACCTAACCTAACCTAACCTAACCCAACCCAACCCAACCTAACCTAACCTAAACTAAACTAACCCAACCTAACCTAACCCAACCCAACCTAACCTAACCTAACCTAACCTAACCTAACCTAACCTAACCCAACCTAACCTAACCCAACCTAACCAACCTAACCCAACCCAACCCAACCCAACCCAACCTAACCTAACCTAACCTAACCTAACCTAACCTAACCCAACCTAACCTAACCTAACCCAACCTAACCTAACCTAACCCAACCCAACCCAACCCAACCCAGCCTAACCTAGCCTAACCTAACCTAACGCAACCTAATCTAACCTAACCCAACCTAACCTAACCCAACCCTACCTAACCTAACCTAACCCAACCCAACCCAACCCAACCTAACCCAACCCAACCTAACCTAACCTAACCCAACATAACCTAACCTAACCCAACCCAACCTAACCTAACCCAACCCAACCCAACCCATCCCATCCCAACCCAACCTAACCTCACCTAACCTCACCTAACCTCACTTAACCTAACCTAACCTAACCCAACCCAACCCAACCCAACCTAACCTAACCTAACCTAACCTCACCTAACCTAACCTAACCTAACCCAACCCAACCCACCCCAACCCAACCTTAACCTAACCTAACCTAACCTAACCCAACCCAACCTAACCTAACCCAACCTAACCCAACCAAACCCAAACTAACCCAACCTAACCTAACCGAACCCAACCCAACCTAACCTAACCCAACCTAACCTAACCTAACCTAACCATACCCAACCTAACCCAACCTAACCCAACCCAACCTAACCTAAGCTAACCCAAACCAACCCAACTCAACCTAACCTAACCTAACCCAACCCAACCCTACCCAACCCAACCTAACCTAACCTGACCTAACCCAACCCAACCTAACCTAACCCAACCCAACCCAACTCAACCAAACATACCCTAACCTAACCTAACCTACCTAACCTACCTAACCTAACCCAACCCAACCCAACCCAACCCAACCTAACCTAACGCAACCCAACCCAACCCAACCCAACCTAACCTAACCTAACCTAACCTAACCCAACCCAACCTAACCTAACCTAACCCAACCAAACCTAACCCAACCCAACCCTACCTAACCTAATCTAACCCAACCCAACCTAACCCAACCTAACCCAACCTAACCTAACCTAACCTAACCCAACCCAACCCAACCCAACCCAACCTAACCTAACCCAACCCAACCCAACCCAACCTAACCTAACCTAACCTAACCCAACCTAACCTAACCAAACCTAACCCAACCCAACCCAACCCAACCCAGCCTAACCTAGCCTAACCTAACCTAACGCAACCTAATCTAACCTAACCTAACCTAACCTAACCCAACCCAACCCAACCTAACCTAACCAAACCAAACCAAACCTAACCTAACCAAACCAAACCAAACCAAACGAAACCTAACCTAACCTAACGTAACCTAACCTAACCAAACCAAACCAAACAAACCAAACCTAACATAACCTAACCCAACCCAACCCAACCCAACCCAACCTAACCCAACCTAACCTAACCTGACCCAACCCAACCCAACCTAGCCCAACCTAACCTAACCCAACCTAACCCAACCCAACCCAACCTAACCTAACATAACCCAACCTAACCCAACCCAACCCAACCCAACCTAACCTAACCTCACCTAACCTAACCCAACCCAACCCAACCCATCCCAACCTAACCCAACCTAACCTAACCTAACCTAACCTAACCCAACCCAACCCAACCTAACCTAACCTAACCTAACCCAACCCAACCCAACCTAACCTAACCTAAACTAAACTAACCCAACCTAACCTAACCCAACCCAACCTAACCTAACCTAACCTAACCTAACCTAACCTAACCTAACCTAACCCAACCTAACCTAACCCAACCTAACCAACCTAACCCAACCCAACCCAACCCAACCTAACCTAACCTAACCTAACCTAACCTAACCTAACCCAACCTAACCTAACCTAACCCAACCTAACCTAACCTAACCTAACCCAACCTAACCTAACCTAACCTAACCCAACCTAACCTAACCCAACCTAACCTAACACAACCCAACCCAACACAACCCAACCCAACCTAACCTAACCTAACCTAACCTAACCCAACCCAACCCAAACTAACCCAACCCAACCCAACCTAACCCAACCCAACCTAACCTAACCCAACCAAACCTAACCTAACCTAACCCAACCTAACCTAACCTAACCTAACCCAACCCAACCTAACCTAACCCAACCCAACCCAACCTAACCTAACGTAACCTAACCTAACCTAACCTAACCCAACCCATCCCAACCTAACCTAACCCAACCTAACCTAACCTAACCTAACCCAACCTAACCTAACCTAACCAAACCCAACCCAACCCAACCTAACCCAACCCAACCCAACCCAACCTAACCTAACCTACCCTAACCCATCTAACCCAACCTAACCTAACCCAACCTAACCTAACCTAACCCAACCTAACCTAACCCAACCCAACCTAACCTAACCTAACCCAACCCAACCCAACCCAACCTAACCCAACCCAACCTAACCTAACCTAACCCAACATAACCTAACCTAACCCAACCCAACCTAACCTAACCCAACCCAACCCAACCCATCCCAACCCAACCTAACCTCACCTAACCTCACCTAACCTCACTTAACCTAACCTAACCTAACCCAACCCAACCCAACCCAACCCAACCTAACCTAACCTAACCTAACCTCACCTAACCTAACCTAACCTAACCCAACCCAACCCACCCTAACCCAACCTTAACCTAACCTAACCTAACCTAACCCAACCCAACCTAACCTAACCCAACCTAACCCAACCAAACCCAAACTAACCCAACCTAACCTAACCGAACCCAACCCAACCTAACCTAACCCAACTTAACCTAACCTAACCTAACCATACCCAACCTAACCCAACCTAACCCAACCCAACCTAACCTAAGCTAACCCAAACCAACCCAACTCAACCTAACCTAACCTAACCCAACCCAACCCTACCCAACCCAACCTAACCTAACCTGACCTAACCCAACCCAACCTAACCTAACCCAACCCAACCCAACTCAACCAAACATGCCCTAACCAAACCTAACCTACCTAACCTACCTAACCTAACCCAACCCAACCCAACCCAACCTAACCTAACGCAACCCAACCCAACCCAACCCAACCTAACCTAACCTAACCTAACCTAACCCAACCCAACCTAACCTAACCTAACCCAACCCAACCTAACCCAACCCAACCCTACCTAACCTAATCTAACCCAACCCAACCTAACCCAACCTAACCCAACCTAACCTAACCTAACCTAACCCAACCCAACCCAACCCAACCCAACCTAACCTAACCCAACCCAACCAAACCTAACCCAACCCAACCCAACCCAACCCAGCCTAACCTAGCCTAACCTAACCTAACGCAACCTAATCTAACCTAACCTAACCTAACCTAACCCAACCCAACCCAACCTAATCTAACCTAACCTAACCTAACCTAACCCAACCCAACCCAACCCAACCTAACCTAACCAAACCAAACCAAACCTAACCTAACCAAACCAAACCAAACCAAACGAAACCTAACCTAACCTAACGTAACCTAACCTAACCAAACCAAACCAAACAAACCAAACCTAACATAACCTAACCCAACCCAACCCAACCCAACCCAACCTAACCCAACCTAACCTAACCTGACCCAACCCAACCCAACCTAACCCAACCTAACCTAACCCAACCTAACCCAACCCAACCCAACCTAACCTAACATAACCCAACCTAACCCAACCCAACCCAACCCAACCTAACCTAACCTCACCTAACCTAACCCAACCCAACCCAACCCATCCCAACCTAACCCAACCTAACCTAACCTAACCTAACCCAACCCAACCCAACCTAACCTAACCTAACCTAACCCAACCCAACCCAACCTAACCTAACCTAAACTAAACTAACCCCACCTAACCTAACCCAACCCAACCTAACCTAACCTAACCTAACCTAACCTAACCTAACCTAACTTAACCTAACCCAACCTAACCTAACCCAACCTAACCAACCTAACCCAACCCAACCCAACCCAACCCAACCTAACCTAACCTAACCTAACCTAACCTAACCTAACCCAACCTAACTTAACCTAACCCAACCTAACCTAACCTAACCTAACCCAACCTAACCTAACCTAACCTAACCCAACCTAACCTAACCCAACCTAACCTAACACAACCCAACCCAACACAACCCAACCCAACCTAACCTAACCTAACCTAACCTAACCCAACCCAACCCAAACTAACCTAAGCCAACCCAACGTAACCTAACCTAACCCAACCCAACCCAACCCAAGCCAACCTAACCTAACCTAACCTAACCCAACCCAACCTAACCTAACCCAACCCAACCCAACCCAACCCAACCTAACCCAACCTAACCTAACCCAACCTAAC